>NC_046639.1:2064217-3474217 GCF_900324485.2 Mastacembelus armatus | reverse complement strand
TCAGCCATCAGCAAAGACACCAGCAGGATCTTGTCCTCCTGAACATCGTGGTCCTGAAAATAAAAACATGTCCATGAAAGCATGGTATATCAGGAATATAAGACACAGCAGGTGTAATGAAAAAGTGAACCATCAGGCACACCCACCAACAGGACTCGTACTGCCATCATGGCAGCAGCTCCAGTGGACACAGTACAGTCCATTAGAATCACATGATCTTCACTGATGTCTTTCGGTAGGCGCAGGTAATGAAGCTGACAATGTTTAGAGAAAAAATGTGATTAATACCAAAATATAATATACATGACCAGTACCTATATTCTGGTATTACATCATAGGTGACATCATGCAGAAGTAACCTAATTGTCAAATGTCCTTGAAAGGACATGTAAATGAGCAAGTATGATGAAAAAAGAAGACCATACTAAACCACAAAAAAAAAAAAAAAAAAAAAATCACATTTAGGAATGCATTAATATGTCAGTAAGCAAAAACTGGTTGGAAACTTTGGGACACTGGTGTTATGTACATTGTAATGACAGCAAAATCCTTGATACAGTTCCACTGAAGAACTGCTACAGTTCTCTAACCTATCAGCCACAATTAAAATCAGCACCTCAGGTTCTCCTGTATCCTGGTTGGTCTGGATAAGGATTTTGCCAATGCGCACATCTTTGCAGACAGCCCTCAGCGCTGGCTCCATGGTCTCCCCAGCTCGCAGGATGGACACGCCTGTTATCTAAAGAGAAAGAAAAGACAAGAACTGGAGAGGTTAATTGCATCAACAAAACTTTTTTCTGATTGGTCTTTAAAAATCAAAAAGAGTTGAGAAGACCGCAGGAAGCAAATGGAGTTCACTCACCCTCTTCCCGTGGAAAGTCCTGCCTTCATAATCCTCTCCTTGGGGGGTCTGGACTACGTGGATCTGAGATAATATTAAAAAAATCATAGCAGTGTGAGCAAAGTGCTGATCACAGCACTATACTGCACTACAGAAGCCAGGAAAATATTTTGTGACCAGACGCAGCAAATTACAAATTGTCAGCTGTGCCTGTATAATATAAAGCATTTTATGGTTAAGGTAGAGAAACTTTCCATTGTGGTAAACTTGATAAGTTTCCTTGCTCATGCCACAGGCTGCTACGTGTTTGGCTGATTTTCTTTTCAGCAAATACAAGCACTTAGTCTTTTTCCATTAATATTTTCCCCATACTGTGCTGAATCTCACTCTACCTGTCAGCATCTGTCAATCCATCAGCTGTGTCACACTTTCCTTTTCCTACACATCTGCATCATCTACACTCATGTAACAGTTCAAAGTGCTACTTAATATAAAGAACTACAGAACCTCTAGGCAGTGCTATGCATGAACGCATCTCAGTGTTAGGCACCTGTGATGGGAGGAAGGAGAGGGCTCGCTCGATTAACAGACGCATCAACCTCTTGGAGTAGAAGATGAACTCATCACGGCTTGTTTCCTTGTTTCTAAATGTGGTAATTAGGAAAAGAAAGGTACAAAATTTATACAAGGGGCAGGTGCTCCACACTGCAGTTTGCTCCAAGATGGAAACAGATTATGTCCAGATCAGCTTTTACCTGATGATTGTGTGCATGCCCCTGACCTGGGGCGTGCTCTCGAGAACGCTGAGGGTCTGGGGGAGGGGTTGAGCCTGGTGTGCAGAAGCCAGGGCTGCCCTGTAACCACAGCAACAAACAGCAGAGCGGGGGTGGTGCACGGTGAGAAGAGTGGAAAGAGGGAAGGAGGACAGATACATAAATACAAGACACACAAATACTTGGCAAACAACACTTCTGCAAGTTCACACACAAACGTGCACATAAGAACTGTATGCACATTCAGAAAACACACACACGATACATGCTCAAATCATTTTTCAGTAGAAATTAGAGCAAAGTTGATAATGATAGGGTGCAACCACTTCAACAGGGTTGGTTGAAAAAATGGAAATGCACAAAACTGCAAAACACACAGTGCCAGTGTTAAATATTTAAAAAAAAAAAAACAAGAGCACAGAGACTATGATAATGGAAAAGAACATCAAAAACAAAACTAATATATTTAAAATTAACATAAAACATAAAGATTAAGGAAGAAAAGTACTGCGACATTAATAAAATGCATGAATGTGATTTTCCATGACATGTCTCCATGTACTTGTATTAACACAGCAATATTCCACACACAGTGTAAACATTAGGTTTCAATATCTAGTTAAGCATAGCTCTACCCTGGGCTCTAGAAGAACACACTGCTAAAAATACTCAGTGATACAGTTATGGTGATACTACAGTATTTATAATGTCACTGAGTTAAATTTGCCAGATGCAATGAAAAGAGAAATCATAGCAAATCTGCTCACATATCCCAGCGAAGTTTCCTCTAAGGGGAGAGTTTTTTGACGAAACACAACAAACACAACAGAGGAGACACAGAAAGACAACAACAGATAAGAGGAGGAAAAAAATGAGAAGAGACGCAACATCAGGTGGATGAAAGGATGAAGGGATCACACAGTGAAAAGGGTGACAGCAGAGCTGAAAATGTCAAATGTCACAGAAATGTACTTAAACACTTAAGGGTCATTTTAAGTCAAATAATAATTCCTGGTCATGATAATGAGAAAAACATATGCTGAGCACCATGCTTTTAAATCCTTTACAGATGTTAGGGTTGAAGCGCGAAGAAGCAAGTTTTGGATCAGATTTTCATTATCTATACACGTGCATCCATTGTGTGTACGCGTGGGAGGTGCACAAGTTATCGTGCGCTGCTGTCACTCTTTCACTGTGTAGAACAGTAGAGGTTGGTATTTCAGCTCATAGGCCCCAGCACATCCTGTGTCTAAAGACAGACACCAAGCTCACTTCCTCTCGCTCTTTGTCTCAGATACTGTGGCCGACATTCAATGGAAAAACTCAGCGCTTTGTAGTAGGGTATTGGAAACTTTCTCTGTGGCTGAGGTATGTGATAGTCAACAATAGCTGTAGCAAGAGCTTCCTCTCGCTCGCTTTCTGTTATAGTCACTCTCTCTTATTCCTGTTGCCGCTCAAAGGAGGGGTCAGTGACTTGACTCACTGGTATATTTTTAGACACAGAAGGCAGGAAGAAAGTAAGTTGTCATTTCTGTAAAAGGCCGAAAGAGGGAAAACCAACATCTTTACATTAAATGCTGGCTGCACCACATCACTTCCAAACTTTTCATCTAAGCTCTACTTTCAAATTACTGACAGCTGTTTTCATGTGTTTTATACATTTATTTCATACTGATCTGGGTTAAGTCTTTAAAATATTTTGGCACGGCGTTCTACTCTTAAGACTAACCGCGAATTACCTATATTTGGTTCACAGACACAGTACTAGAGTGCCGCCTGGTGATGTGCCATGGCAGCCAGCAGAACAGTGGAAGGTTGGTTTTGCTGTCCTCTTTTTCTTTCCCTCAGTAAGAAGCTGGAGCGGAGAGAAAACTGGGCAGATGGTGAGAAGAGAATGACAGACAGGATAAAGGCCACTCTACCTGACGCTGAGCTCGCGCTGTGAGCCATGGAGCGATTTGGGGGAGGAGGGGGAGAGAGTGTGAGACTCGTCCATGACCAACATGTATGTATGTTTGTTTGTGTTTGTGTGTGTGTGTGTGTGTGTGTGTGTGTGTGTGTATGTGTGTAGTGGTAAGGAAATATAACATGCTATGAATCGACATTCACCACTGACTCCTTTCTTTCTGTCTTCTTAGGCTATCTTAATTAGACCAATAAAAGCTACAAATGTTAAGTTTTTTCAAATCATTACAACAGTTCTATGATTCATCTCATTATTTATTATTCAATTATTTGATTTTCTTCTAACAAAGAAACTTTTGTGAGACCTTAGAAAATCAGTAAATTGTTATTGAAGAAAAAAAACCAAAACAAAACATTTCCAACCATTAGGAACCTGAAAACTTTAGAATATGTGTATAAGATTGTGTGTCTCGCTGTACTTGTACACAGCAGTAACTAATCTGTGGTATTTTGACTTAAAAAACAGAAAATATAAAAATATGTGTTTCGCTAAAAATGCAATAGTGCACAGTATTTAATTTAAAGAACAGGAAACGTGCACACACACACATACTGAAAAAGCCTCCCAAAAAAAGACTGTGTGTATTTATCAAGTAATAGTTTACCTGATAACTCATTCGTTTCATGTGTACTGAATGAGCCAGGAGCAAACATCCACATTCATCCGTCTTCAAAATCAAAGTCTGTGCAGTGAATTTTCTATCCACTAGATGGAGCTTGCAATTACTTACACACCAATGAAGGGTTGCTTACAACTACACAGTGCAGATGCCAGATGATGCGTCAGAAACCAAATTAAATTAAATTACAAAAAAAGAGGAAGAATGAAGGGCCATAATAATAAAAACACAAGTGTTGTGGTGTGTGTGTTGGTTTGTAAGTGTGACCTGTCTCACCTTCTCCAGCTGACTGTGGACATGCTGCACAATCAAATCAATGGCCACCATGTTGCCGCCACCTGAAAGGATGACAAAGTCACATGATTATAATGTGGAATCATGGGAGTTTGAAAACATACAGTGACTTATTTAGCTTAATGTTGTAAAGTGCAAGAAAGTTTCACTGAACTCCAAACACAACATACCTGTGTACAGTAAATGTTGCACTGTATAGTGAAATTAAATATTTCAATCCTGTTTCATGTCACTAGCATCACAGTAGTAGTTATGTTAAACTGAATCTATATAAATATGTGTGCATGTAGATTTACACACCACGTGGCACCACAATATCAGCCAGGCGCATGGTGGGTTCAATGTACTGCTCAAACGCCGGCTTGACAAACTTGTTGTACTGTTTGATGACTCCCACAATGTCTCGGCCCCTTTCTGAAATGTCTCTCCTAAGCCGACGCACGAGCCGGATGTCAGAGTCTGTGTCCACAAAAATCTTCATGTCCAGCAACTAACAGGGGACATGTAACAGAAACAATATGGTCAGCTGAACATAAAGCTTTACAACACTGATTCACACGAAGAAGATATGAGGAAAATGGCAGCTAAATATCCAGTGCTGCTTCAGTTTTTGGCTTGTGCTTAGTTCAAACTGCACCATCAAATCTCTGCTCATATCTGTGCCATATTCTTTGAAGAGCTTGTGGTTTACTGTCATTGAAATTGATACTTTCTTTTGCATGACAACCACCGAGAAATGCTCAGGAAAGAAATGTGTCCATAAAGGATGATAAGGATGAATGGATGGATGGAAAAAAAAAAAATCAAACCCTGAAATGGGTTTTCTTTTAAAACTATGTAAAATGTAATAGAGATACATAGAAATGAGTGAAAGTTATACATGAGGATAAGGATAAATTAAATCAATTAAATTAGTGAATTTTGTTTTACAAACTATTTGATGCACCAACAGTTTATAGGTGTATTTTTTCACATTTGTGTTTCTGGGCACCTACCAGCTGACGTATACACAGATTTCAATATATTTGTGATATTGGCTGATATGTTAAGTCCAATCCTGAGTTTTGAATATGTCTACTTTTAAATTTGTTGACAACCAGGGATCATTCATTTAAAAGGCCTTTGTACTTGCAGAAAAAAAAAAAAAAAAACAAACAAAAAAAAAAACACAAGCATAAGTGACAAAAAATCTGACACCAACCAGCTGAAAATGATTGATGTCAATAGTCCTCCCCTACCTTTAAGAGTTCCTTGTCCACGAAAGACATGATTCCCTCAAAGATGATAACACTGGCTCCATATACGGTTTTCTGTGGTGGACATGTGAATGTAGCATTGCAGTGAAAAGTGTCTGGACATATGTCTAACTGTAGTTAATAGACATTAAAATATAAATAGTAGAAGACAAAAATTACAAGAGCATTTGTTCTCGGCCATCTGGAGTAACAGATTTGATATAAGACTAAAATATCTAGCAAAGATTAAAAAGCTCCTGGGTAATTGAGAAACTGAGATTACATACTACTCATTAACTTAGATATTGCATTATCACAGGGTGTACAATCAACCTTACCCACTCTTTCTGTCTCCCATGAGTTGTAAAGTCATACACAGGGATTTTCACACTCTTGCCCTGTTTGAGTTTGCGCAAGATGTGTGTCAGCAAATCAAAGTCAAAGGCATCAGGGTGGTCAAAGTTATAGTCGTTGCTGGCAGCCAGAGTCTGCTGTTCTGGAGACAACACCTGAGGACAACCATCACAATAATGTTGGAGTGACTTTAAAGAAACCTTGCTACAACAACAAGGCTTTGCAAGTTCAATTCAATATTACTCCTGAGTTCAATACTTCCTCTGTCTCAGTCTCTGGCTTCTGCTTAGACACAAGTATTGATATATAAACATATCAGGAATAAAATAGTAATAAAACACTACTAAAATGTGTCGCAGCAAAAAATATTCATGCTTAAATAATGGTTTGGTGCTGAATTTGCACAAACTTACACTAGAGAAGAGAGGGAGTTGAAGTCAAGGGACCTAAATTTAGGAGAACATCATGTGCCGCTATGACGTCCATACCAGCTGGTGTGTGTGTGTGTGTGTGTGCCCTTAGGGTGGTTGAGCATTATAACCCCAGACCTGGTATTTGGCAGTTTCAGAACAGCAACACCCCCTTCTCAAGTGAACAGCTTTTACAGTTAATATGATAAACCAAGTTTCTCACGAAGCAACCCTTCTGCTTTCCAAAGCAAAAAGAGGACGCAGAATTTCAAAAAAAAAAACAAAAAACAAAAAAACAAACAAAAAAAAAAAACCACACTGATTTCAGAATACATGCTTTTGACACCAAGCTCTGGAAATGCAATGTGCACACTGGCACTTGCTGGGGGTTATAGTACCACTGGTTACTGGTAAATCCCTCCTACAGTCTGAAATGCTGCTGTCAGGTTGTGACAGGATTGCATAACTAGAGAGTGGGTGGAGGCACAGTATAGAGTGGCATGAATGACCCTTGCGTGAATACTCTCCAGCACTCTTTTTCTCCTCAGTGCACTTGCCACTGTGCTTCTCTTTTTGACTCACCCACGTTCCAATATTTTATCCTTTTGACACTCAACATATTTACATTTAATAACAGGTTTGCAACAGCTTAAAGTCACACCACCACATTCAGAAACAAGGGCATTCAAATGGACATGTTCAGTATTTTCCAGACTACAAGTTTTTTTTTTTACTCCTGTGGCTTGTCATGTGACTTATACAGGAAAAGTGACTTATATGTGTTAATTTACTGTCACTATGTCAAGTAGTCACTAGTGTTAGATGGCACTCTTGACTCAACTGGTGGTAATACTGTACCACCGGAAAACATAAAAACACTTATGTTCACCCTAAACTATTACTGAGTGTAACGCAAGTGAAAATGCTGTCCAAAAGAAAGAGTTGACTGCAGACTTTAAACTGCGGTGATTAAGTATGCAGCGAAAAGTTTTGTAGAAACAGAGTTTGGAGTGAGTGTCGGCATTTAGGGAACCTGAGAGAGAAGGTGGACACGCCGCTTCACCTTCTCCCTGACGTTGGCAGAGTTGTTAAACTTGGATGAATGATTCCATAATACACTTCTGCTTGTTGTTGTGCCTAGCCTATGCCTCTTCATAGGCTAATTTAGACTATAATTAGTATAATTAAAAATGTGACTTGTACACCGAACAGCTTAGATTTTTCCTGTTCAACTAAGCGACTAATATTCCAGAATATGGTACACACATAAAACACACACTGCACACATACACACACCTTGTAAAAAGAGTCCATAGAGAGCAATACAACCCATGGAACATCTAGAGCTTCAATGATCTTCCTGGCTACGGTTGTTTTTCCTGAAGCGCTCCCACCACACAGACCTGTGACAAAATATTTACATACAGACTTCAAACAATATTTGCAAAATGTTGATCTGTATAACTTTAAAACGCTTGGGAGGAAAAAAAAAAAATCTACAGCTCGGCAGGACACCAAGTTACAATACATGCATACTGAGGTTCTTTGGGGTTTCTTTTTGCATATAGGGAGGCAGGTAGAAACACCCTGAGGCACCACGGGCTAACAGGTGAAGGCATTTTCAGAAATTCCTTTCACTAAACACACTTTAACCGATACGTCTCGTAGCAAAACAGAACCACCTCAATTAAAATGTCAATAATGACACGGAATGAGTATGTCAATACCCATTAGCAGTAAACATGGTAAGTGCTTATTTCTGCGAGAGACACTTGTTATCAGCTTATTCCTGTGTGCTAAAGACTGACAAGACTCAAACGTGTAATAGAAAAATACATTTCAGATTTGGTGCTTGATTTAGTCTGGAGCTGCTTCTTTCTCCTTTGGAGTTTAGAGAAATCGCTCTGAAAAAAGGTATTGGTGCTATTTTTTTGTATTAAGGTACTCTTAAAAAAAACAAACAAAAAACAACAAAAAGAAAACTACAAGAAAAGAAAAAGCTAGCGTCCTACCAATAACAAAGGCCTCTTTGGACTGCGTGCCGTGCTCGTTGTACCAGGGGGGGCGTCCAGCCGTGTAGATGGTTCGTTTGGAGGTGCGTAGGAGAGGAGGTTCAGACTTACACTGGCTGGTGGTCCTTTTTCTAGGTGACAGACCTGTGCTTACAGAGGGGAGAAGCCTGTCCAATGATCCCTCACCACATCCACTGTAATGCAACAAACACAATATAGCACATCATTAGTATTTAGTGTTATTGAATGCATTTTTTTGGCTTTTATTTGTGCATATTTTATAAAACTGGAAAAAATGCTGGTCTTGCATACAACTTGGTACACCTTTAAAATGTTTTTTGTTCAACCTAAACTATTATTATAAACAATTCCATCCCATCATGTAGTATATAATAAAATGATTGTTTACAGTATGACAGGGGTTTTTAATTTTACTAGAGCAGCACAACACCATGGAACAAGAACTGCTCATTATTAGTGAGTTCTATTTTAACAATTGTGTTAACAGCGTTGCAAAAACAAGACAGTAATGATGGCACTACAAAATGTGGTCAACAAGATCGTCTTAGAGATAGGACAGGTCCTTCCTGTTAAAGCTTCCTGTTAGAGTGCATCACTAGAATAGAAGCACAGATGGACATTGAAGAAAGTTGACCCAGTTAACAGGAAATACATCTAAGTTAGTTTTGTGTTACCCTGTCATGGGTTAATGTTTAGTTGTTACATCTCCAACAGGTTAGCTTTGTCCAGGCTTGCAGAGTATGACTGCTGCAGGCATACCACCTTCAGTGCATAGCTCAGACTGTAAAGGCTGTTGCGACTACATGCATTTAGTCCTGTGGTCAGTTTTGCAGCTGAACCATGTGTGTGAGCCATACAGTGAGAGTGCCACCAATGATCCTCAAACAAATTACAACAAGCTCATTCAAAACAGGTATGAGGCTCTTAAAGGAGCCAGGCACAGAATTTGCATAGTCTGTTTCAACAAAACACAATAGTCACTAACACATGGTTCATGGCACAGTAATAATAATAACAGGATTTCCACTTTTTTATCTAATACCTAGTGCAATTGTCTTGCATTTCAAAAAACCTGCAGACTTCTGTGATTGATTTTCCACTTTTGTAACATTATATGAGAATATAGTTAAAAACCTGACCCAGAGAATAAGAGTTTGGCTTATTAACATTGCAAGTGAAGTGAAAAATGGGCATTACCATTCACTTAACGCATGGGGCTAATTAGGATTCAGAGCAGCGAACAACGGCTCAAAGCACGGGCCTGTCACAGTGCTGAGCAAAACATCTAAAACTCAACTTCCCATGGGAAACTTTCTTCACCTCTCTTGCAAAAGTCTAGTCAGACAAAGGCCAAATTATCTCTGCAGCACTGACAACACAAAGTATTGTAGTGAAAAACAGCAACTACACAATCACGAGCTTTCTTTCAATTCACTGATGTCAAATATTTAGCAGCTCTGGGACAATCGCAAAGATATTACGAAAAACAAATGCTGCCTTAGTTGTTTTACAAACATTTTGTTGAGTAACCAAGTGTAACTAGGTACTGGTTGCTAGCAACACTTACTGCAATATCCGAGACATCCACACTTCACCCAGTGAGGACTGTAAAAAGCCACATGCCATAACTAGAGTAAGCTGTGTAAGAGAGCAGTCCTAGGAGTGCCTCTATTTCTCTGTTATCCAGTCAACTCTTGACTTCCACACCTTTATATAGGTCGTACACCTCCGCAGGTGGCATGTCAAGAGGTCTCAGGTGAAGCAAACAAGATCTTATCATACCAGGGTTTCTTGAGCCTGGATGATCCCAAGGAACGGGCTGAGACTGAGAGAAAACACAGAGCATGAATGCGGCACAGTTCAGCTGGGTTATCTGTTAAAACCAAACCAGGGTGCCATAAAAGATTAGCCTAGTTCATTATGCTGAATCATACCCTTGTTCAGTGGTTACAGCCACAGTACTCAGTGCTCCTGAACATAACATATACTGATCTGAGGCCTGGGCTATCTAGGCCATGTAGTCAGCCGTGGTCCAGGCACAGGGTAATACAGTATCTGTTTCAACCATAGAAAACTTTAAAACTCCATGGTTTTGAGGAGCGTGACACAAATACAGCTCACACAAACTGTACTTTCACTGGACCCCACCCAATCCTAAATCTACAGGGCATGAAGCGCAACTTTGAAGTTCAGTTTGCGTTACGGCTGGTCAATACAGTTCACATTAAATAATTAAACTACTTTACAATATCAGTATTGGTATGCACTCAGTTGTCAGTTTAGTGATTACACCTGGATAAAACGAACAGTCTAATGCAACAGTCTTACAGTAAGGCCTTGGTCTAAAGGGGACAATGATCAGTTTTTCTTTAAATTGTAGATTTGTGTTGAGTGGACTCTATCATTATTTTAGAGGCAGAGCTATACCGCATTACACACAGATGTTTCTGTCATACAGCCTACCCTTGTTGAGGTGGGCAAAATAATAGGAACACGTGTTAATATAACCAGGTACAATTCAACAGCACCACAAACTACAGCCTCCAAAATAAATGTGTGTCTCTGAATCCATACCTACCTGAGTCTGAACAAAAACTGAACATTATCACTGCTGCATTAGACTAAGTTTCATCTAGGTGTTCCTAATAAACTGACAACTCATAGTATGTGACAGCATGGCATACTGTAAAAACATTCAATATAACATAACCGTCTGACCAAACTCCTCAAATACCTAAGACAAAACAACCTTTTCCAAAGTTTCATTTCCCTTCGTGCTGTATGAAGAACCTGTTACAGAATTGTGTAAAATAATAACAAAACAATAATCACTGTATGATTGCACTTAAACCTTCTAAAGTCAGCACAAAAACACTATCAAAGTAAGTTGCACAAATTGGTGTCACTAAGCCAACTTTGCTTAAACATGTCAACGAAATGCCACAGGCCACATTACAAAAGGAGCTGTCATTCCTGTTGATCCAGATATGAAGAGAAGAAAAGAAAAATAAAAGTGACCCAAAATTTTGTAGTGTACATGATACACATGGTACTAGAATTAGAGGAAATAAATCGAAATAAATAAATAAATAAAAGGCACTTACCTGCCATCATCTCTCAGAGTCCAACAGCCAGATATTCTAGCTCCTGAGTAAGCCGGGAGTGAGTTCATAGCTGGAGACAATATAATTATGGCTTCCACTTTGTGTACTCCACAAGTTCAGTCTTAATTTTATATTTCTGCCTCAGTATATACATACAGTCAAGCACAATACAGCACTTAACCACATTGTGCTCTGGAACAACACATCCACAATGAGACAGACGGAGGGTAGGCAATACAGAGGGTAATCAGCATGGACGAGAAACGAAACTTTAAACAGCTGTTTAGCTTTCAGTTTCTTCCATTCAGTGCAGCTACAGAGAGAGAGAGAAGGCACTGCAGCTTGGAAGAGGGAACTCGACTGAGTCAAACTACAGCACAGCTTTTCCCTCCTCTTTCACTCAGTCTCCACTCCTCCCCTGATTCGTCCAACCAACAAATGTAAGAGGATAACCTACCCTCCAGATTATGTTCATTAGGTGGTATTAATAGCATCAGGTTAGAGCCAGACCTTCCCACTCCTGGCACACACACACACATAGAGAAACACAGACACACACACACACACACACACACAAACAAACACATACAAATTCCAAGCCTGGGTCATCTGTCCCTGACGGTCAGTGTTGCAATATGTGGCTGGAGGTGAAAGAGGAACCAGAAAGGAGCGACAGAGACACCAAGAAACAAACCAGGGAAAAAGTGGGAACAGGCAAACAGGCAGCTATTATTCCCCTCTGATGTTGACGCAGCTGACTGAATTCACAAGAGAGATGGCTCAGGCTGCGCTGGGGAAGTGAAAAGAGGGAGCAATGGAGAGAAGCGAGATGGAGAAAACATGACGGAGGGAAGGCGATGTGCTTTGCCCTGCAGGGACTCGCGATGTCTCGGTGTGCCTTACAGCAGACTCTGGAGACGTTGGCACGGCAGCAAACGCGACCATGCACACGCATACATAAAGGGCTGTTCCCTCCCTAACTTCCCTCACACGGAATAAACAGCATGATGAAACCCAACACTACCTCTACTGCTCTCTCAGCTGACAGTCTGAAGAACAGCCCTGGGTACCCATGCCCACACTGACACTCCTCCCTGTTCACAACTTGTACAGACAATCTGTTGTACTCACAGATCAGATCAAAGACTGTTTTTTGCCATTGCAGGAAAAACCCAAACTGCCACTTCTTAAAACCGCAGCGCTTAGTGAAGTTACTACTAGATACGATTTGAAACATTTAAAGTGTCTGAAAATATTTGGGGTAAGGACTCGAGCAACTCATTTCTGTTTATTTCTTTGTTAAAACCACAGGTGAGGCACAAGGAAAGTCTGTGTTTTTCCTCTAAACCTCACTGTAGTTTTGAGACAGTGGCTGTTGTTTTACACTACAGTCAGAAGACAGCTGTAAAGTAAAAAAGCTACGTCAAAATAAAGACGCCTGAACTGGTTGTTACACCAACAGTGAGCCATCTCTCTATGGCTAGAAGGGAGTACAACGGGGTTGTAGGTAGTACAAGTAAAATTTCAATAAAACAAATATTTTAAGTACAGTAAGAGAAGAGTTACACTATTTAGTAAACTGAATGTGCTAAATGGAAAACAGAAGTCACATTTTACAAAGGTCAGAAAGGTGTAATATATTTCAGCATGACTCAACGTCTAAATGCATCACCTTGTCTATTTCTAAAGGCAGAGCAGATTCATGAAACCACATTTATATGCAAAGATTAGACAAACAATAAAACTTGGCAGGCGGGTTTTGTAGCTGTGGAACCTGTGTGACACTGGCCATTGTGTCAGCCAAGCTGCCTTTCTACCAGACCTCACAGGATGTTACCAAACGAGGGCGTAATTAACTTTTAGAAGAATGAAAAGAAGAATGTTGTAGGAGAAGACAGCAGGCATTAAATTCTTATTTGCCACAGCCCTATATGTTGAATTAATTAGAAACAAAATGTAAATAAATGCAAATAGCCTCAGGCTACTTTGCAACTGTAACATTAATGACAGGGAGCCTTCAACCAGCCATATCTTACAGGTAAGAAAAGCTACCAAAACCCAGTGAATGAAAATCAGGCCTGACATATTGCCAAAACAAACAAACAAAAACATCTGCATAGCTGTATTGGCCATCGGCTGCCCTAGTTTGTAAAGATCAGTATCATCATCTACCATATGAAGAACCACATCAGTCGACCTCTAGTTTGTGGTGCTTTTTGCTTTGGATTACACTGTATTGTGTTCATATATTCCTTCCAATTTACCAACATGTGCTCAGCAAAATCACCCAATACTCTCTTCTTCCACTCTTACATTAGACTGCCTACATGACTATATATACTTATGTTGACCATCAACCATGTTAAAGTATGACATGAACACTGGTGATAGGGATTCAGGGAGTCTACTAACAGCATCGAACCCTCGGTGGACTGATCAGGTCAGCACCACCCTCTTGTGGCAAAGGAAAGTATTGCACCAAGTTGCATGCTGGATTTTGCTGTAGGGGTACAGAGCTGACTGATCGGGGTCAAAGTGACCGTGTGTGTAATTCATGTACGTTCGATATTAGTCACATAAACCAGATGTAACGTTAATCGGGAATTTCCCTAAAGAAAAGGAAAGAATGACTTCCCACCATGTGCCAACTCCCTCTGCTAGCTAAATAAAACGGTCTCTTACTCCACGCCGTTTGATTCAGGCCATTACTTTCTCTGTAGCTAAAGTGACGCCGTGTTAACATATTTCAGGAAACCATGTGTCCTAAAATATTCCTGTCGTGTTTCTCTTTGAGGAGATGACAGTGAAGTCGCGTTAGCAGGCGCCGCGTGTAAAACACGGGACGAGTCTCAGCGTGAAGCGGACAAAAGCCACTGTCCTCTTCCTTTGACACCTACAGTGAGCCAATATTACTATGGCAGCACATTACTGTTATATGAGGTAACGCTACACTGACTGACTCTGTCTGTACAGTGTGACAGGACGTGTTTCCGTAAAGATGCTTAGCTAACCCAGTAAAATTACTGCCCGTATGTTTTTTAGAAAGTTGCCCAAATGTTGTCGTGTGGCTCCACCGGTTAAAAGCCAACACCTCGAACAGATTTACCTGTTTGAAACACACGAGCTTTTCTCTTCGTTCTCCATCTTTGCGAGCCTTTCCTCCCTGCTAGCGGCAGACATTGCTAGTCTGTTGACAATCAGGTGTTGAGAGGACAGTTAGCGTTGATGCATCATGGGACTTGTAGGCCTATCCCATCTGACTGGGTGAAGGCCTCTCCGGCAGCGTGGTCTGTGAGGGACTTCAAACCCGACATGCACGGTACCGTTTGGCCGTGCCAGCCCGCAGCATGCTCGGTGTCACGATCACACCGGGCCTTTCCCAAAGCGGACTGTGGGTGAGGCTCAGCACGTGGGAGCCCTGAACCCTCAACGTTTATTATTTTGTCATTTCATCGCAAGCAGACACAGCTTATTTAGATTTTTGCTGTGATTTTATTGCATGTAAAACATTTTCTCTGAATTGCAACAAGTAAATATTTCAATGATAGTAGCCTGAAGTAAAATGTAAAATACTTAATTTTTTACTGTACTAGGGAAGACTTTAGTTTTATAAGCTAAACTAAATAGAAAAAATGTATTTTTAAAAATAATTTTATTTTACAAACATGGAGTGACAGTGTTTACAAGTGCAACAAACACAAGACCAGAGTGACCAAATGACATAACAGTTAAATAATGTAGCAAATGATTAGGTTGAATTAATTGTGGGTGTGTGATGCCTGAGGGTGTGATTGATGTGTGTGTCTGTCAGAGTGGATGGGTATGGATGTAGAGAGAAGAAATATACACCAACAACAACAAAAATAATAGTAATAATAATTATAATAATTATAATGCATTATTATTTATAGTAGCATAGATAATGGAAATATCCAGTACATGGTAAATATATGATATGCAAAATAAACAATGATAAAATGCATAAAAATAATAACATGAGTAAGCCTAATAATAATATTGATGATAAGGTCGGCCCCTGCCTAAGGCACATCACAACGGTGAAGGACACAAGGGCCCACGTTTATAAAATGTGATTTTAATAATATGTTCTTTTCATATCCAACATTTTGACATGACATTTCACAGCAGGAAGATCACAGATTTAAGAATTTGATGGTGATTGCATTTTGTTTACTATGAAAAATGCTTTGGCTCCTTAGGTTCGTCATCACACAGCACCATCAGGGAGTCAACTGAGCAGCATTAAATTATTAGTGACCCCAAACGTACAACCAGAGTCATAAAGATCAACTTACAGCAATAAAAGTAAAAAAATAAATAAATACGATGGATAATAAATGTCAACAAAAGTGACTCAAGTTTAGTCAACAAACTTTTATTAATTAGTTGAGGGATACTAATGCACAGGTAATACAACAAGTTCAGGAGAAAAATTGTAACAGTTCAGACTCAAAGGAGGTGCTGATGCCTCTTATGTTAGGTTCTATACAGCTTAATTTCACATATGGAAATCTTTAATACATCATTAGTCTCATTTCACCTGTTACCTATGTATCATAACCAGTTATCAGCTACGATATCATCTCTTAAAATTCAATGTCACAATGGCCCCGACAAGAGGCAGATGCCATCTCCTGCTTTTAATGTAGGTAGCATACAAAATGAACCACTGTTGTCCAAATAATAGGGTAAAATCCTCAGGCTGTCAAAGGGGATTTGTAAGGATTAACCTTGGTTTTGTAAATAACATTGCTGACAAAGGGAAGACGCTTGAGCTTGCTGTTTCCCCAGGTACAAAAGTCACACCACACAGTCCAGGTAACTAGAAAGCTCCAACAACACTCCTATTTCAAGCCTATTTCATGGTATAGTAAGTGCACTAAATACAGAAACAAACACACACACATATGCCTTTTGTCCCATATTGAATAGATAATAATAAATGACTCTCTCAATGTGTTTGTCATTGGGTACTGAAAAAAGCTCAATTTATGTGCATCATCAAAATGGATAAAATAACAGTGTATGCCGACACACAGGCCTACAATGCTCTTTGTGGTCTACAAATTTTTTTTTTTTCGATTTAATAGTAGGTAAAAAGCATAACAATTTTCAAAGCAAACAAACAGTAGGGGAGTGAAAAAAGCCATACAAGTTCGAGAAGACACATCAATATCAAAATATCAGCAAGCCAACAAAACCAGCTAAATATGGTGTATTGCTGTACTCTCTAAACATGTTGCAGTTAGCTCACACTGCGGGATAGATATGTGTTTTCCACATTATAGGAAGACAGATAGTAAAGGGTGTGATAAAATAGAAAATACCCACTGTTAAAAGCAGTGCTAAACTATCATATTGCAACACCAAAACTTGTCAGGTAAACACAGTCAATGTGACGTTAATGAAACAAGTAACAAGCAGCTGATGAACTGATTCTGTGCCACAGCATGACATCCAACAAAAAGTGTTACCATTTCTGACATCCAGTCATTACAAAGGTGCTAACTGTTTAACCCACACACACACACACCCACACCCACACCCACACCCACACCCACACCCACACACACACACACACGCTCTGGACAACTCATATTGAAAAGGTCCAAGGACCAATCAGTGCTTGTCTTACTTATCCTCTAAGTCAGTTGAACCTGGATAGAAGATAAAGGTCCATCTCACTAACAGAGACAGACACTGGCACAATCATCCCCACCTGAATAAACTCCATCAGCTGATTAATAATGGAGGAATTCAGTTCAGATCTTTGCTTTACAATATAAAAGGTAACAGCATAGGGACGGCACCACCTGGGACACAGAAAAATTTCTAATTCAATATTTTTTAAAAGTGTTCTGCTGACATCAGTGATTTGTTTAGATGGTGACATTGAAATCTGTTGGTGCAAAATTTAGAGGACTTGCCAGTAAGGAGGAAATGTGAGGATGGAGCAGTGGATTTATTTTGAGTTGTATCAGGGCGTTAAGGTAGAGTGGCTAGAAAAGCACCCTTATTATCTCACCAGGATAAACTCACATTACAACTTTATCCAAAGCTATAAGATTGCTATCTAAGTAACACACACAATATAAAATAGATTTATGATCTGTCTTTTTAAAGTAAGCAAGTCATTATGTTTATAGACATAGCCTGCAAATATAAATGAAATATTTATGGAGTTTTAATCTGCTCAAATTGTAAATAAAACTGTGAATTCAAGTATTTACTTTAATTGTGTTAAAGTGAAAATATTCTCTGATTGCACACATTTTAGATTTGAAAAGTAATTTATAATATTGGATTTTTAAATCTGAAGCTTAACTAGCAGTAAGTGGTAGAGCAGCCTTAAAATTCAACAGGCCAGTTATGGCTTTGTGTGGTGAGTCATAATTAAACGGCCATGTTGGGTTACAGATACTATCTATAAAGAGTTAACCATGTTGCTCATTACCCAAAACAAATTTCTTTTTTCTCTAGTTTAATTTTTCACCAGAGTAAAATATTCTCCTGCAGCTGACAGCCACTTAGGTTGGTTGAATACTCCTGGAGTGCAAAAATACAAGAGGGGAGCAAGAAGGTTTACGGGTTAAAGTGCAAGGCAATAACTTTGAATGTCCAGGAATTAATTCATATACATTATTATATGTGAAGCTTTATTTGCAAATTTTCTGTTTAATAAAACATTTTTTCCTCAACCTCTATATAAAAGATAGTTTTTTTTCTCCTCTGCGCTTTGATTTAAGCTAAAGCGGTAGCCAAAATATGGCCCCCTCAAAATGGTGTCACATCATTTGATTGTGCCGCAATGGTGCAACATGCTTCACTGAAAAGTCGTCCTTCTGTCCAACATTTAGCTGTGGCAGTCCTATTTTAGATAGAATACTTCAAGTTTCTGTTTAAAATCAATTAAACAATGCCATATTAAGTATTATTATAACTAACTCATACTTTATACATGGAAAACACAAACAATTACTTTTGAGGGTATTCTGCTTATTAACTTTGGTGGAAAATAACTGTGGAAATCCTCTGACACCTAAATGTCTAAGCAGATATCTTTCATTATCATGTGATATCATGTGAATGTAAAAATAAATGTCACTGAATTGACAGCCACATAGCTGTAGGCAAAAGTGTGGAACATGATTAACAACTGATCAACATTTTAGCTTATATGACAGTTGCTTACTTGAAACATGAAAAGTAAAAACATTAAGAGTTAAGCTATAAAGAAATAAAAAAGTCAAGTTCAAAACAACATTGCACTATAGCACACACTGCTGAAATTCGGATTGCTCATGATCCAATTGGACGTGTCAGGCTTGGAAATGACAGATGGCATCATTGCTTTGAGTATATAGATATATAGATATAGATATTGTATATGTACACAGTACAGTATATCTGTGAAAAAATGTGAAAACACTAGCTATCATTAAATGACTTCACCATGCTAATAGAATATCCTTTTTAAAACCTCTCAAACACAACATGAATCTCATAGAGAGAATTACTTTGTTTGGAATACTACCTCTCTTTACAAAATGCTAGAAGTCAGAGCTGTATATTTGATTCCTACTGACACCTGTGCTGTGACTACAGAAACTGAAATGTGTGCCTTAAAAATGAGACAAAAGTGGAATGGACAAATAAAACATTACTGTTACATTAGAATTGGTTATAACAGTAGACACATTAACTATGGGGTTTCAAAGCCAAGATTTGAAGTCTGTACTAAATGTTTTACTTCTTAATGGTTGATTTAACTTTCTTCTCAGTGCCAAGTCCTCGTGGAGTTAGAAAGGTCTTTTAGGTTCTTGGCGTAGCATGTACAGTAAGCATCCTCTCTGGCTCCTGGGTTGACCAAAGCAGAGCTACTCTGAGAATGACAACCTCTTGGGTTTGCTTCGTCTGGCAGCGGAGGGGATAAGCTGTCTATTTTGGCCAGACTTAGCACTGTCCGTTGGTTCAGGGATCAGTGTGGGAAATTGTGTTGGGCCCAAAGATGGAGTCACAGCGGTTGTTGAGTTTTGAGTTGCGACAGGCGCTTCAGTTTTTGTTTGAAAAGGCGCGACCACAGGGGGGCGCTCTTTAGGCTTACGGCCCCTTTTTTTACCCGTGGTGGCACCATTTTTCACAACAGCTTTGAGCCCATTGTTCTCTGGTGCTTTACCTTTGCTATTGGAGACCACTTGACTTGCTGCAGCACGAAACCAGTTCTAAGGCAACAAAAGACAGATTTAGTGATTGCTTCAAACTCTGATGAAGGAACAGGAGCATGCAGCTTTAAAACCAACCTATTGTAAATATTAGGACAATTAATGTTTGAATACTCTGGAGACCACAACGTCACACAAGATGGTAATTGTTGAGGATGTTAACCTTGTGGAAAAGTTTATGGAAACAAATCTTTACATTTAACAAGGTACTGTGTAAACATGCTGTTTTTGACAGAAAGGATTATTAAAAAATATTAGTATAAATTTGTTCCAAGAGGCTAATGGAAGACATCTGTAAATATACCATCTCCTGTGGCTCAGCAGGTTGTTACTACACATTAAAGTGTAGTGATAATAAAGAACGAAGGAATTTGTTTAATGGTTTGTGAAATTTACATTGAGACCGACCCACCTGTGAGTGTGTCTTGCTGATGTGGTACTTGACACCGCTCTCTGAGCTGAACTCCTTCTGACAGATCAGACAGGTGTACTTCCCCAGTTCTCCACCACCCTGAAACAAACACAGACACACACAAATGCAATACATTTCTATTCAGTTCAGCTCTAAATAATTTCTGCATGTACATTTCAGCTTTTTCCTGTTTCAGTGGAATGTTGTGTTGTATTGTATTGAGTTGTTTTCTGTTGTCATGATACATGCTGGTTGCAGAGGCAAAACACCTCAGACAGAAAGCCTAATTACAAAAATAGTTGTTATGATGAAGGCGTAAACAGTTCTGACCTGGCTGTGAACTGCAGCATGAAACTGTGCTTTAAAATTCTGTGGAAATTTCATGTGTTTTCTTGTTTGTTTGTACCTGGCTGCAGTTGGCAAGATGAGCTTTTAGTCCTGAAACACTGGAATAGACAGCTTCACAGTTCTGGGACAAAAACAGAAATAAACACCGAGTGAACAAACTCTACCAATCCATGTTCCAGTGAAATCGATAGCTTTAGTGTTATAAATATGTATTGCTTGTTTTTATGAACCAAGTGCACATCTCTCTAAATCCATGTTTAATTCCCTACAAATTACACATCAAGCCAGTCAATATTATTACTTCATTGGTGCAGCAGATGAAGCCCTTTTCCTTGACTTGGTTCTTCCAAGTTTCAAGTAGCTCTGGGCTGAAGTTGGGGAGGCCAGGACGGGTGTAGTTTAACTATACCAAAGAGAACATTTATATCAGTATTCATGTTAACTTCATTGTTGTGGTGTGTGACCAGAAAACAGCAGGCTGGGAGACATATTTGTTTGTTAGTTTCAGTGGTGCCTTTTCAAAGAAACGTTGGCTTTATTGCATATCAGTGTGTAGTCCTGTTTGAGTGTGTGTTAATACTTTTTTAATTGAGATGTCTCGCAGTGTTGATGTAAGTCTGTACTTGTGCCTGTATGTGAGCTGAATATGCATGTGTCTGTGTGTGTGTCTACTGTGTATCATGTGTGTATAATGCATCCAATGCTTTGTCCTCACCCTCTTGCTGTCAGGCACTAGGTCATCCTTGATGCGGCGCTTGGTGCCCCAGTCTTTTGCCAGCTCATCCTCTGCTATTTCCTGTAGGTGGAACACTGCCACCTGAGCTGAGCGGCGCCTCACTCTGCCACTGGGGGTCCGTTCAAAGTCCTCCCCCAAGCTCTCATTTTGTGCTACTTTGTCTTTGTCTCGCTCCCTCTCCTTTTGTCTTTCTATGTCTTTCTCCCTGGCTTCCCTTTCCTTCTCCTTAGGCTGGCTGATGGGCACTTTCTCCTGCCAGTCCTTCTTCTCAGACTGGCTTTGCTCCTTCTTGCCTACCAATGGAGACTCCTCAGGAACGATCTGGAAAAGCAGTCAGACATGTATTTGACTGGAAAATATGAAGAAACCTGGGCTACTAAATGAAAGTAATTTATGGTTCTAAACAGCAGAAAACAGCTGTCTCATATAATAACTACTCTTTCCACACCCCTACTGTTTTCTTACCCTCTCTTTGCCAGTGTTGTTGTTGGTGTCAGTGATATTGTCCTTGTTGTTGGGGGTGGTGGCTGCCATGGTGGTGGTGATAATAGGGGAGTGTTCAGTACGCACGTGGTAGTCTTTGCCAGCCTTGGAGCGGTAGGATTTTCCACAGTGCTGGCATAGAAACACAGGCTTCTCATCATCAGAAAACTCCCCTCCACAACGCTTCTGGTGATACTGGTAGCCCATCAGACTGGAAAAGTGGGCTGAACAGCCCTGAACATGTGTGTGGGTTTGCACATGTAATGTTTATGTGATTGTGCGAGGCCAGTGACAGAAATGAAACAGAATTAAAACACACATTAAGCAGGAGACTGGGTAAGTGGAGCAATGGTTTAATGGAACAATATTTCTGCCTTTGGTTAAGATTTTAAAATTGGTATTATAAAGACAGAGAACACAGGAAGAAAATGCAAATTTTTCAGTGTGAAGAAATGTCACTTTAGAGAGTCTATTTTTTGCAGCACTTTCTCTTCCTCTCTGCCTTTTGCACTCTAGTGTGAGTAATGGGAAGCAGAGTGTTGATGTGGTTTTGGGCAACATGTCAAGAACAAGGCATACAGTAAAGGAAAAAGGAGGGAAAGAGGTAAAAGGAAGCAGACACAAAAAGAGGAGCCTGAGGAAAATGGAAAAACACAATCGAAACTGGAAGATGAGGAGAGAGGAAAATGTGATATGAAAGACAGATAAGTTGTAGGAATGGAAATGAAAGACAAAGGAAAACAAGAGTAGTAAAGAATGAGAGAAAGCAAAAGAGAAAGGGACAGCAAGAAAGAAGGAGTGCATACCTCACTAGGACACTTGATTCGTCCCATCTGTTTCAGCACTCGGCGCAGCCTTTCTCTATCCTCATGCTCGTCACCCGTCTGGCCTTCACTTCCCGAGGGCTTAGAGGGAACAAACACAATGTCAAATAAGCATGTCCCACCACATCACCTCCCCATCCCTCCTGACTTTAAAAAAGTGGTGATGAAAATGTGCGTTCCATCTTGTGTTCACACTGCACCAGGATCATTAAATGGTTTCATGGTGAGGCTGTTACTCAAGGCATGTTTATGACAACTGTCAAACTGGTGTTTTCATTCAAGTGTTGGCTGGTGCCAAACTCCAGCCAAGACCAGAACAACAGATGGCAGGGCTGCCAGAGAGGAGTAAAGACTGGAGAGAGCCTGGACTGAGGAATCCCAGTGGTGTGAAATTCATGTGTTTTCTCATGTGTTAACACACACAGCTGAGATGGCTGAGAATCAACTCTAGTTTTCTGTAAAGGTAAGGAGTAGATAAGATACCGCTACAATACTTCACTAATTCAAATGAATCGTATTCAAGCATGCAAGCAAGAGAGCAGACACCAGTTCAGCCTTTAATTTACACTGGCAGGGGAAAAACATGAAACCACATCAGCCTGTATTCTTAACAGCTTTATCAGAAACAAAGAGCAAACGAGCAAGCACCCGAGTGACAGAATAGGTGTCAGTATCAGAGTAGCAACACCAGCATCAAAGTCAAATTCAGCGCGGTGACCTCTGTACTTCTGTCAGTACACGATGCACAGGGGCTGGGCAATGTGACTGCATTATAACACTGGTCCCAGGATCAGTGCAAATGCCAAAATCATGTGAAACTCAAACTTCATAGTACTGCATATACAAAAGGGAAATACAAACTGTTTGATTGAAAACACGTTCACACAAACGGTAACAAATTAATACAATTAACACAATGGTGGCTTTCAACTTGCGACAGGTTTTTGTTACCTAATACATCTGAACATATGAGCATGTTATTGTAAACACTGAGCGGTGTCTTTTGCTCGGCTGGACAGGACTGTCACCATCAGGGTCAGGCCATAGCAGGTCCAGACTCGACAAATGATGGTATCAAACAATTTTAAGATTGGTCTGGTCATCTATCATCACTATCGAAATGCCAAGTACTACCCACCTAAAACGCCTCATATACACGCTGTATACATCCATGTGAACATACAGACTGCACACGTACTGTACAGCATGCCAGGTTTGCTGCAGGTACAGTCATTAGTTTTTTATGACTTTACTTTATGAAACAGGCAGTGCTGAATTATTCAGCCAACTTCATAGCAGCAACATTGCTCTAATGCAGGGGTGTCAAGATAACATCTTAATGAAGCTCTCTGCTGTCAGGCATAAGACAGCTGCAGCAAGAAATGTGAGCACTCCAAGGACAAGAATACGATCAGCAGTTCAAATGTATCATCGTTTAAAAGAGTCAAGATTTTTTTTTAAAGGCCATAGCAGCTGACAATGAATATGGAACAGAAAAAATGTGGTATAACTTATCAGAAAGAAATGATTTTCTTTGACTGGATGTGTGTCTACATGCAGTACACCCCTCACCAACACCCAATGAAATTTGACACTAGCATGAGCATATGGTGGCATTTCCATACATAAAGTCACAAGTGAAAGTCTGCCTACCTCCTGAATGGGGGTAGTGCTTTGGTGTGGTGTCTAATAACTAACTATCCTGTTCAGTGGGTCAACGTAACAGTGGTGATACATTAGCTCTGTGAACAAATAAAGCGTCCCCATATGACTACTCAGCGATGGATTCAGGGGCAAAGATCAATCAAAAAGAAGCTGCACAGTCAAGGGGTGACATTACTTCTTTGAAAAGTTAAGGCAAACCTTAGGAACTACAATATCTGCATACAGTACGTACCTTGGTGGTATGTTCAGCCATGGTGTGGTAGTTGAGGCCGGCTTTGGACCTGAACTGTTTTTGGCACTGCTGGCACTTCAGGGCATCCTGGAGCTGCAGGGGTTAAAGGCCAAACAGAGGATAAAGTAACATTTCTAGGAAAGGAACCGTACAAGTATCTCACTCTTGCTGACTTTATTAGAACCATCAATATAGCAATATTTCATCTATAACTTCATAGAATTTGTTATTAGTGAACAGTTCTGGTCAAAATACAGGCTGAAGAACATATCAAGAAACTTTGGGAACTGGAAAAAGCCAATTTAACGCACACTGTTCCCTTTCATAGTCGTTTCCTATCGTTGCAGTATTGATTTGGAGACAGAGGTGCTTTGATGGCGAGTGACCCAGTAGTAATGTAGTGATTCTGTCATTGCTTAATGGCAGACTGTCACTTTAATAGAGTCGCACGGGCCACTGGGCCAAAGAGCCATTGGAATGGCTGTGGGAACACACGTCTCAGAGGGCAACTCAAGCTGGCTTGTCCTCAGAAAAATGTTCACTATAATTCAGATGGATTAACTGTTTCTGTGCTTCACCTCACTTTTTTTTATTACCACTATTAACCACAATTAAGAGCAATGCAAATTAACCACAGAAGTGTATGGTGTCCTTCCTTTATCCATTACAACTAATAATAACTTTCATATCTGAGCAAACGGTCAAAGGATATTACAAGAAAACTGGTTGAAATTACTGTACTAAGATACTGCCTGATATTATTTCTACAGCCTTCCAATCAATATCTTTACTGTAAAGACTCCCTAGACTCTGCACAATTGGGTCCTCAGGGAGAGGTATCTAATGACATTGCAGTGAAAGTTATAATCCAAAGTGGGAATTACAGCTCTGGGTTGAACGATCTTTATTTCATTCTCAGATCTCAGATCTCAGACAGCAAAAAGTTTAATAACAGTTGTGGTTCAGAAAAGTTTGGTCAATACGTAAACTGTTTTTGTTGATATGATGTATGTATTACACTAAGGCTTTGTGCTGTCAAATTGACCGCCAGTGCTCTCAAGTCTGATTAATACCCCATTTTATCAGCTTTAAATCAAGCTCTACCAGAGGTTGAGAGAGCACAACCACTCCCTTTCCATTCTGCCGAATGGCTGTATTGCCCACTGACCTTCTGGCAAATCTCCATGTGTTTCTTGAGGCCATGGATTGTTTTCCTGGTGACAATGGAGCAGGTGGGACACACGACCTCACCTCGCTCTGAGATTGCTCGTTGCCATTGGGTGTCAGTGATAGCGCCTTGGAAATATGAGCATACAACATTAGGGCATTACCTGGTCATATATTACTGATATAATGTACTCATTGGCATCCCATTTCCCTTCATATAATGAGCATTCCTGTTTCTTGTTTGCAGTATAAAGACAATTAGGCCTGCCTGTCTTAGAGAGTCAGCCTTTTAACAATAAACTCAAACTGCGTAATTAATAATTAACATTTTCAGAGTGAATTGTTCACCAGAGCTGGTTGTGGCTGGGTCCTTCTTGGAGGACTGACTTGGAGCAGGTCTTCTCTGGGGCTCCTCTCCACTTCCCTCTGGTCTCTTCGCACGGCCTGCTTTCAGCTTCTCCTCCACCTTAGTCATACCTGCAAAACACGAGCAAGCACACACACACACACACACACACACACACAGACACACACACACACACGGCAGTAATTAATACTCCCATTTAGCTCCTCATTTACCTCTTCAAGGTAAAGTGACAGACACATGCAGAGTGTGGCAGATGGAGGACAGTGCTGAACGAGAGAAATGCTAAAACAGGGAAAGCTGACACTGAACATAAAAAGGAAAAAACAATCTAAAATGAGCTAAGGTAAGCTATGATCCCTGCATATTCTGGATGAACTGTCTGATAAGTGAAAAATAGTTTACAACCCTGTGACTCAGAGAAGACTTTCAGCATATGAATGAGACAGAACGCAGACGAGAGACTAGAAAAGCTGTGCGTATGTGATGTATGCTTGGTGCATGAGTCACTGATTCCTTTAGCTGTATAACACCTCTACAGATGCCACATTAGTACTGTTAAAACACCAGCACCATTGATCAGTAGCAGTAGGGAGCATTCACAGTTACTTAAATAGCCACTCATAGAATACAGCAAAGTTCTTCTGAATAGCCTACAATCCCTGTCCCTTCTTTTCCAGCAGTGGTATTTTATCAAGCCTGTCAGCAATCAATGATTAATCAGTCAGCATGTGTTCACAAACTCTTCTTCCCAAATTCTTTTCTTCACTTATTAATCTTTTAGCCACATGAGATTACAAGTTGTCTGATATTAAAACATGGCTTATGCTCATCACTAGAGTGAAGTGTGAGAAACTTCAGCATCTACCTTTCAATCCAAATGTTCCAGATATAGACGGCTGCTCGCCAGTGAATTTCTTAGGTGTTTTCTGCTTCCGTCCTGGCTCGAGAAAAACATAGCATGGAAGAGTCAAACACATGCAGGTCAAGAATATAATGTAATCATAATATAGAGTCCATTACAAAAGATATGCTGAAATCTTACTGTGCTTCATTCGCTCTGGGTCTTCGTCAGGGAAAGAAGGGGGAAGGCTACCACCCTCGCTTTCACTGCCCCCCGCATCAGATGACGTGCTCTGGGACTGCGACTGCTGGGACTGACGCTGCGCTAGCTGGGATTGGTGAATCTGTTGTGAAGGCTGGCTGTGGCTGTGCTGTTTCCTCTCACTCTTCTGGTGGGCCAGCTCCCCGTTCTGAGAGGGTGTGGACACCTCATGGGTCTTTTTCACTTTGAAGAAGACCGGAGAGGGTGGACTGTTCTCCATGGGCCTGAATTTACAGGCCGAGGGAGGACAGTTTTGGGCAATCAGCATTATAATGTTACTAAAACCAATACATGGGTCAGTGTGGATGGGAATCTAAGCTCTAAATTCCAGTCACCTTTTCTTGGTGTTGGACTTGACAGGAGACTTCTGAAGTTTAGACTGCTGAACCTTTGGCTCCATATTAACTCTGTCTGGGTGGTTCCATAACTTGTGCTTCTGCAAGCGCACCTTCGTGGCAAACACTGCCTCACAGTAGGGACAGCCATGACTCAATTTCTCAGATACGGTGGCCTGGAAGACACATAGACAAATAGAGGGGATGTAGACTGAGCTTCCTCCCTATGCAAAATCAGTAGACAGTTGGTAGAGGTTACTGGAAGACCTCAGTTGACTAATGACAGCTTCTTTCTAAAGCCAGACTAACTGTTAAAGTATGGAGATTAATTGCTAAATATTTGGTGCAAAAATTCTGATTTGAACTAATTTCACCATTTGTCACTGACTGTTATGGCCTTTTATTTGAGCATTTCTCTAATACTTTACTGTGATCCACTGTTAAAGGATAAGGTAGAGATAGCCGCATAGCAGGAAAGAGCAGAGGTTAGTGACTCACCCCCTGGCAGCGCTGATAGTGGTACTTGACGCCATAGATGCTGGGAAACTCTAACCAGCAGCCTGAACACGGACATTTAACTCTGGAACGGCGTTTAAACTCTTCCTTCCATTGTACTATCATATGGGCCTGCTCGGGGGTGAGGAAGAGATAGTAGAATACATGCAAGGATTATTAATCTACTGTACTATACATTGTCCTGTAGTCCATAGTCATGGGGAGCTGCCTACTCGGTGCAGTAAAAATGAAGCCCACTTCAAACACCCACTCAGTTCAAAGAGAGAAACTCACAGGGATGCTTCTCAGTTCTTGCACTTCTGCCTTAGGACGACCTTTCTTCTTCCCCTCTGCTGGCTCATCACACACTGGACCTGGCAAAATGAGACAGAAAGCCATTTCATACAGAGTATGTCCAGTGCTTGATATAGAAACATAGGTTATGAGTGGAATATTTGTTTCTCGATATTTGACTGAGCTTCACACATACCCAACTTCAATAACATAGATTTTCAAGGCTTTAAAAATGTCAAAATCCGGTGACTTATTCAGACTAAATGCATGTGAACACATAGAGAGCATATGTGAATGAATGTGTGCCTGTGGGAGGGAGAGAGGGCAGTGTGGCTCTGTTGAGCCAAACAGATCAGCTATAAATCGCTAATGCCAGTGTGAACCTCTGACACAGCACGCAGCACACCGAGTGCCTCAGCCCTCTCTATACTCTCAGTTTTGCTCTCTCCAGTTCTCATACTGCTGCTTTCTGCTTTTCCCACCCTTTGCCAAGCTTTCTCACTTTCCTTCACTTTCCATCCCAGCACCCTTCCCCATCTTTCTCTGTGTGAACTTCAGAGGACATGCACTGGCTCATTACTGCTCTCTTTTCTGCTACAATCAGACCTCTCCTGCATTATCCCTGCACTCTATTTTCTCTATACACTGCTACTGGAGGAGGAGGAGGAAGAGGAGGAGGGGGTGACAAGGGGAGGAAAGGAGAGCAGTAGATGCTGAGGGAGAGAGGAAAGAATTGCAGAGGCACAAGACTTCTTCCACTGACCAAGCAGAATACTGAATGACAATGCTGCAGGTACAGTAGAAGCTGAGGCTGTAATCTGCTTTTCAGAATGATATGTCTTTACATGTGCTCTTATCTCCCCTGCATTGATATGGCAAGGCCAGATAGTGGCAGCGGAAACAAAGCAGGAAACAGAGATGCTGCTAGAGCCTATTCAGTCATATCAGATCTAGGAAATGTCAAAGGGAAACTATTTGAAGCAGAGATGATAGACCTTTCTTGTGAAGTGGAATGCAGCAGTGGTCTTGCACAGACTCCTCATTTGAATCTATCTCACTTCACCATGTCATTGTGTCTGCCAACTGCTTCCTTCTCCTGGAAACTCACTGACAAGCAGTGACAGGATGTACACATGCCCAGCACAGCCCATTTGTGGCAGGTCCCAAAGTAGATCACAGCAGCCTAAGTGGCTACCAGGATTATAAAAATGATTGGAGAATTTCTACTCTAATAAATGTCCATTGTGGCTCAGACAAAAACAGCCTATATTGGAAAAAGAATAGCCTTAAACCACAAAGTATATCTCCATATCTTAACCTGTCATGGCCTTCCCTTCTCATTCCCCTCCAACTTGTATTACACAACATCAGCTTTCCCTCTTTTCTCATTTGTCTTCTTTTTGTTTCTTACTCACGAGACACAAAACACAGGCTGACAGATTATATGTAATATTTCGCTTCAGATTTATAATAATAACATAGAGAAGAAATAAGGCAAGACTGAATAAGATTGAATGATAAATAGCACAGTGTTGCTGGCTGTGTTTGCGAATAGTTCATGACATAAGGTGTAAACACACACATAAAAATTCACACTGATACACACAGATAAGTACACAAAACCATTACCAGTGTGTGTGAGTGTGATTTGTGTGCATGGATATGAGTTAATATTCTCCGGGCGACAGAACATTTCTCTATTAGCTGTCTGGGTAGCAGCTGGAGAGGTGATGCAGTCGGCAGCGCAGCTCTTGTGCTGAGGAGGAAATTGAGCATGCATTCTAATTCCTGTCTTAGAAAATAAAGGTCTTGTAAAAGAAAAGCATAATTAATGAATTCTGCTCTTGGGAAAGATATGTTCTTGTTGCTATGGGAATAAGATCCACTCGTCTAGTTACCGCTATCAAAGGCCTCATCCCAGCATGCAGAACAATTAGACCCACATACAGTAGTATACAATGCAAATAGACATGTACACATACGAGCCAAGGCAGAAGAGGTGTGGGTGCAAACGTACCGTAAAGAGACATACGCAACAGCAGCCTTTCCTGGGGTGATTTACAAACACAGTGAAAAAAATCTTCTTTTACTTTGCTTCATCTGCTTGGATATGGGAAGCAAACTCTGGTGGTGAAACGTTCTAGCAATCACAACCATTGTCTTGGTATGAAACAAAGCAGGCCCATTGTGTCAAACCTAAACCCCATGGCCTATTCTCAGGCACAGGCCAAGGGGATAAAACAGCTGTTCAATGAATGTCAGAGTATGACTCGCTCCCAGCTGTCTGCAACTGCTGTTTCACACTGGTTAACCCTGACAGAAGAGAAGAGAAGAGAAGAGAAGAGAAGAGAAGAGAAGAGAAGAGAAGAGAAGAGAAGAGAAGAGAAGAGAAGAGAAGAGAAGAGAAGAGAAGAGAAGAGAAGAGAAGAGAAGAGAAGAGAAGAGTCAGGACCCAGGAGTGCTGGCAGCTGCCTAATGATCTCAAATAACCTCTGAGTTCTCCTAGCTACGCCTGCAACTGCTCCCCCTGAGTGCAAGGGTGCACACATTACCCACAAACACACACAGAGGCGTGCACACAAAGAACAGTCATTTGTTTTCCTCGACAAACACTGACACAGGAGTCTTTGTCTGAGTCTGCACAGTAGGGTTTAGACATACTGTAGTTTAGAAAAACACACACAAATACAAACACCACTTACCACTGACACAACTCCATGGAAAGAAAACATAATATCACTACTTCCTCAATCTCAACAGACAATAGATGGAGAAACTGATATACCTGGACACGGTGCAGAGTAAACACACTGTGTAACGCTTTCCTGTTTGTGTATTCTGGTTTACGCTGAAGGGACTGTCTTTTTCTCTGCTTTTTTGCTTGAAAGTTTCTAATCTGTGATTTTACGTTTTCTTCTTCATAACTTTCCCTCTCTTACACATTTGCCATTTAGTGGCAAATCAACATTTTGCCCCTTTCTCACACACTTCCTCCTAGTACTTCCTCAATATGGAAATGTTGGATCTGCACTTGGAGACAAGAGAAGTATTTCCTAGTCCAACATGTTATTATCTTGCACTTTAATTTCCCCCCTTCACTTCACACACACACACACACACACACACACACATAGCCACACACACATAGGGACACACATATACACACACACACAAGCACACAAATGGAATAAATGATATACGCACCTCTCTTTGAAGACATCCCCATAATTCCCTCCCAGTCAGGCCTGATTCCAGACAGTGAGTAAGAAGAAGAAGAGAGGTGGAGCAGCAACAGAACAGTCTTGCTACCCAGACACTGACTAACACTGAAAACCAGACTCTCAGTAAGTCCAGCTCTCACTCTCTGTCTTTGTTTTTTCCTTTCGTTCTTTCTGCTCTCTCTCTCTCTTGCTCTCTTTGTCTGCAGCATTGCATCTAAGCTAGTCTCTTGTTGACACACACACATATTTTATCTAATTGTTATATTTAGTTTAAATTTCGGCAAAAAAAACACAACTTGAAAAACACAAAATTATTAGTCTTTCACCATTAAACCTCCTCTGGAAAAGAATTAAATTAAACACCTGAGAGGAGAAAAACATTCTTTGAAATGTCTGACTCCTTCTGTGTGTGTGTGTGTATGTGTAACAATTTTCACTTTCTTGGTCTGAACTACTGTATAGGGAATCACTATGTATGAGGTCAGGACTCACCACACAGGCCTGTCGTACACAATCAGTTTACTTGCAGCACTAACTCACCGCTAAATGTAAAGAAAAGAGCTTGGTCTTGAGATTCCTGATACTTAATTGGGTGACTCACAGTAGCTTGACAGCCTCCTCAGCTTTGCATTGATTTTACAGCCTTCCACACCAGCTGCATGCTTCATATTATTGGAAACCTAATCTGTTGCCTGTTGCCCATTTTGCCCATGGCCAATAGTGTGTTTAGTAACATCCAATCACAGCAGTTTTGGATGAATGGCCACATATGTAGCTGGTGAATTCCAGGGGGATGTTGCTGACAGGTGCACTGACAGCAAAGCAAATAAAATAATTTTAAATGTAAGACTGACTGGAAAGAAAATTAGAAAAATGTCATGGCAGATCATGGCATAGTTGTTGCATTAAGGCATTCTGTGACACACAGCATACACAGGCAACCATGACGAAGGCATGTGTTTACGCAACAACATATACAGTACTGTATTTGTGAGCCAGAAAGACAATGCTTGCTCCAGACTGTTTGCAGTGCCCTCCTTATGGACAATGACTCACCAACTCAATCTCTCTCCTCTTCCATTTCCCTGTACTCCCTCTCATCTGCCATCCTCAAGCCTGCCAAATAAAGGTGTGAAAAGATGACAAAGGACTCTCCTCAAAACGAGATGCAGCATCAGGCTGCGAAAAGCAGCAGAATTCAATTTCATCCCAAAACAAACATCTATGGCTCTTTATCGATTTTATCTTTTGGTATTTCACCAATTTGGGAGACTCAAAGCACCAGCAGGCGAGAACTACCAAATATAAGAAATATGAGATGTGAGAGGAGTATGGATGGGTAGTGGAGGTAGTGGGTGGGAGTAGGGTGAACGGGTTGCAGGAATGGAATGGGAAGTGGCAGAAGCAGTGAGGCTGGAGGCCCAATGATTTACTGGTGCTGACAATAGTGCCTAATAAGTGAGACAAGAGAGAAATGAAGAGTGTAAGGGAAAGTAAAATGAAAAGGAATTACAGTTTTGTGTGAAGAATTGAACAACAAATGAGCAAGAGAAAGCATGAGAAAGCAAAAGATACAGAGGACAAGTGAGAGATTGCTGCTGAGGCAACTATGCAGGGTCAGCAGACAGCAACTATGGGCCTAAAATGAAGGACTTGCAATAAGAATAGTGAACTGTGTGAGCGCACACAGGTCTGTGTGCACGCATACATATACAAGCACACAGACAAAATAACCCAAACAAAAAGAACCATCACAAACTAGTACATTTAAACTTCACACACAGCCACAAACATACAAACCTATGCAGTTGTAAACACCCTACCCACTTATACTCCACCCTTCCCAATACTGATAGAAACCACACCAAAAATCTAAGAGTGAGAAAGAAAGAGAGAAACAAAGAGAGAAACAAAGAGAGCGTAAGTCACCCTCAAGGACCACATCCTTTCCTTCGAGTTCTCTGGTGTGGCAAGGTGACAGCTCAACCACAACACTAGGAGAGCACACAAACTCACTTTGCAGCCATTGTTTCTATGTATAAAAACACAGACAGATTTCAGAACACTAGTAGAAAACAGTCCAACCACACGGTATGTCTTCTTGATTACATCATGCAAAGTTTCTGACAGGGGTGTATCAATCGGGATGAGAACTGATAATACAACAAAGCACAACAGTCCAAATGTTCCATGGACTTGGAATGAAAAATGAAAAGCAGCCAACAAGAAGAGGCCAGATAAGGTACTACCTGGTTATCTGAAGACCACACTGTGTACAACTGGCATAGATTGAGCACTGAAACACCTCCACAGGCAGCCTCAGATATTGATGCCTTTGTTTCCCCAAACCGAGGCTCACAGCCCCCCAGGGATAGACAAGCTAGTGCCAGGCTCATTATGATTAGCACTGTAGCAGTTCTCCTCATCATTAGCTGTAGAAAGATTAAGCCCATCACTGATGAGTAATAAGCTGAAGCTAAATTTGAAAAGATGGCTTGTTGTATGACAAGTATTTTGATGTAGCTGGAGTTGGTGTTCTGTTGAGGAAGTCTTGCTTTTTACTGTAGCCGCAACTATGTCTAAGTAAGTCATAATCCACTCTAGGTGCGGTGTGGTGTGGTGATCTAGGAATACAAATGGCACTGCCGTACTGAAATGTAAATGTTCTCATGCTTCTGCTCTGCTTTGTTTCTAAATACTGTTATACTTGGTTCTATGTGTTCCAGCAGCCTTGTGTTTCCCCTTAACGTTGCTGGATGTTCATAGAAAATTCTCAACCCATAATCACATAAAACTCAGCCCACTGGCAATGTTACCAACTAGGCCTCTCTAAAGGCCAGGGAAACCCCTGGTAATGTTCCAGAGAAGAACAACTTTCAGCCAAATAAGACAATTCTTCAGCTACAACATAGTGGAATGTAGATTCTTATCTGGTGCAAAGAATTTATGCTGGAAGCTGTTCTTAAAACAGATTTTTAACAAAAAGAGTCTCCTTGACACAGACATATAATATCAAAAACACTGAACAAAATACTGCACCAGTATTTCTGAGAAGCTTCGCTTTAATGAAAAGGAAAACAAAACGGACATGCAGAAACAGAAGAGTCAAATTACCAGAGAAAGTCCCTTAAAAACCAGAACCAAGCCATCACCTGTGATAGCTTTACCTGAACACACACACTGACACTCACAGTGATTATCATTACTCATCAGTGAAGCGAGGTCAGGTGTGTTGCTCTCAAAACAACCAAGCCAGAGTCCACCATCAATTTTACACTTCTTGATTTATATTTGTGTAATAAACTCCATAAATAAAAGTCTGAGAGGATGCACAGAGGACGATGTCATCCAAATACGCTGCCTCTTGCTCAAATAAATTCTTAATGAGTAAAAACAGGCAGGATGTATGCGATGAGGAGTGCATACTGTGAGCCCGTGCTGTAGCATTGCTCTTAACCTGACATAAACTTAAAGAATTTTAATAAACAACTTTAATGCTTTGTGGTTCATATGTTTCCAATAAGTTTTGTATTACTATTCACAGCAAGTGAACACACACACACACACACACACACACACACACACACATAGATACACATAGATGCATGCAAATCCAACCTACAGGGCTGAATATTAAAACAGAAGGGAAAGAAATCACCTAGTCTAGTATTAGTCCTCTGTGTATCTGGGAATGAGAGGCTATTTTGTAGCAACCAAAACAACTGGGTCATATTAGAGCAGCCCCAGTTTTCCAAGTCTGCCTGACTCTATTAACAAAGTCATGATGATCAGCTGGTTATTGGATTGAAACATAATTCCCAGGACTGACTCTCAAAATCTTCCATTTCTATCCAGATGGCTTGGGGTTTCAGTCATGTCAGTGCTTGGCAATACTTGTTTGTTTTGGTTTTCTCACTGTAAGGCACTCTAAGGCAGTGATGTTGTAGTTTCCAGACCCTTCTGTGGTAAGAAGAGTAGAATTACATTAAGGCTAGGGAACCAGTTACTCTTATTAAAATATAACCCATTCAGAAAAGCAGCAGGGACAGTTATATGTATGGTTGGTTGATCAAAATGGGGAACAAGAGTCAAGTCCCCGACAGCTAACCTACAACTACAAAACTCCAGCCAACAGAACATCAGTGGAATATCGAGACAAATGTGGACAAATAAAACACAATCATCATCACATGTTAGTATGTGATACTGTATGTAAGCTAAGAACTATTCTTATCACTGGATTACCTCATCGCTCACCCTGGAATCAGTCCAGGAGCAAACATGTGTCATAAAAACAAAAGCTCTGCCAGTTTCCCACATTCAAAACAATCTGTGAAAAAAGACTGCATAGCTCCAGAGTCATATACTGTTTTCACTCAACAAAGTGCAGCGGGTCTTCACTCACTGTGTTTGTTGTTGTTTTCAGGGCCTGGTGTGGATCGGACAGGCTCCTGGGGATGTCCGTGCTTGGGGTTCCGGCTCCTTGGCAGCCCTGATGAGGACAGTTTCCCAAGCCTGGGGCCACTTGGGCTCTCCATGCCTGCAATGGTACATGACGGGGTACAAACACACAGGAGAGATAAATAGCTAGAGGCAGTGTTCGGATGCTTTCTGTCGCTCATTTATCCTGTTCCATTGCTTGTCAAAACATTATTAGCAATGTGAACTGCATAAATAGCTTATGATGATGCTGTCTCCTTGTTCTAAAATGCACTTTCTTCATGTTGGCCATCGATGCTATTGGACTGAAGGTTATTCGACTGGAGGCGCACACATCATCTGCAGTGGTAATGAGGGTGTGACCTTCCATGTTTCATTTAAAAATCAATACTCTCACTTACACACTAACTCCATGCTCTACCCATTAAACAAAAGGTGAGTCAAAGAGAGGTGGGAGATGAAGTTTTTTTCCCGCTGTAAGCCATATGTCAGTTTTGGGTGCTCTGTGCTAAACTGTCATTCTCTGTCAGCATGGGACAATCTAATGAATGAAGGCTGACAATCGCTAATTATGTTAAGTGGGTCTGATTACGATCCAATATGCTTTCTCTTCACACACATTCATGTCACTCTCCTAATGAATTACAGCAGCACACAAAGGGTCAGTCAGTGGGGGGCTGTGGTGGTGGGGGTAACTCTGTGTCTGTTTACAAACCATGCTATTCACTGTGCATTGAATGATAATGGATCATATGTCACACCAGCAATAATCTGCTCACAGTTTGTTGTAAATTGTTAATAAATTTGACATTAACTGGCATGGTGAGCTTGCTGCACAATGCACGTTGCAGAAATATTGTGCACACACTAACACCAGACACCTTCCTGTTCCTGTATGTGTTGAAGTGTGAAGAGAAAGAGCATTTAACTACTTAAAATAAACAGATGTAGTGAGAAGCTGAATTATCACTGGTGAAGAGCAGTAGATGACTTTAACGTGTTTGTAATATTTTACAGTGAGCTTCAACACTGACCTCTACACTTTTTGTTACCAATGCATTTTTATCCGTGTGAGCTACAATACTAATCCTAGAGAATGACACTTTTAGGTTCGCTGACATTGGGCCAGCATCCCCCAGTTTAACACAGTGCAGCCGGTGTTTTCATGAAAGATTAATTGTACAAGTAAACCGGCACCCCGACGTTACCATACATTTAGCTAGACACAACAAAACCTGGTGACGCCCACTCACATCTCCTCACACAATCTGCTGACAACCCACCCTGGAAATAAGTATTTTAGCTCCGCACGTGGAACAGTGCCATGCTGTGTGTCAACTACAACAAGGTTACAGAGTTGCCTGTTTGTGCGGTTGAGAAAAAAAAACAAAAAAAAGAGTGCTCCACTTTCTTCCTCCTTCTCGGCCACACCTACCTGGACTGTCGGGCAGTCACCCAGCACTGGGGGCCGGGTGGCCCCGGGTCACCCACGTGAGGGTGGAGGAGGGTCAGGAGACAGGCACCTAAGTGGGCGTTTTTTCCCCCCCACCAATATTATGTTACATGGCAATCACACCTGCTGTGCGTCAATGACCGGTCAGACTGGGGCTGGGGGGCCTGAAAGGAAGCGGACAGTCGTCACCGTCGTCCTGTCCCCCCACTCTGCAGACAACGACGAGATGGAAGAGAAAAAAAAAACAGCAGGGCAGGAGAAGATATTACAATGTCGTCTGTACATGAAAAGATAATCCTGGATAGTTTCACCTTATTCCCAGTTTCCGATTGCCTTTGCCCCCCCTCCTCCTCCTTTCCTGCATTAATATGTATACCACGAGGCACTTCTTCAACCTCTGTCTTCTCGTTAAACACTCCAGAAATATTAGAAATAAGCAGGAAATATAGGTAGGTCCCCGACTCCTTGAGGAAAAATATTAGAATACGGGATGGTTTATATAGGCAGTGAAGCAAAATGGCGACTTTATTACGAAGGAGGAGTAAAAAAAAATCCTTGCGCTGGCTGGAGCTAAAGGGAGGCACAAAAATATGTTTAGTGCAGTAATTTCGACGGCAGCGAGACAGTTGGTTAGAGTAAAAGAAAACGAAGCGAAGGAAAATCAGCAGAAACGCCAAACCTCGGTCGGTTTCGGTTCACTCCTCGGTTCCTTACCTCGGGATTATTTCGCTTTTTTATACGGATATTATCTCGGCGGCCGTGTACAGTATTACAGTAATGTGTGTTGGGTCATGCGCGTATCCACTCCACCTTTGACAGTTGCAACTACAGTCTTGAGGCAACTTGCAAACTCTCGCGTTATTATTATCGATATCGAGCAGATTAATATTGGGGATTCTGCCTAATAAACTCGCTGCAATACCGGGTCGTGCTGCTCTTCCGACGTAACGGCGCTCGTTCCTGACGAAAAACGGGTCAGGGCTTAAATTCCTTAAATCGACCATCGCCAAGTATTTTAATCTTGTTGCTGCTAGATGTTATATGCTTGCATCCTGCAGTTTAGCGCACCTCCAGGGCTCCAGACAGGGAAATCTGTTATAGTGCAGCCTGTGGTAGGCTATTCTGGCTGTCATTGCCTGACTGTAGGCCGGTGCTAAGCTTTTCCCAAAAACCACTAGAATAACAAATATTTTTAAAATGACCTTAATGTGCTGAGTTGAAATCAGTCTCTACTTAACAGCTGTAAATAAAAACAAGCAAAATCAAGCTTCTGTTGTAAAATACTATCCAATGCCGAAATTCAAGGTCAATATAAAAGTATAAGCTTTTTTCATTTTATAGTTTAGCCTCAGCTGAACAACCCATTGGCCTGTGATCAATACACGGTTGGATATTCAATTACTGTAGCTGATCATTGGCTACAGGAAAAGATATGCACACTACTGGTGTTTCCCCATTTAACTCAGTTATTAATAAATGTTTCACATACAGTGTGAAGCCAAATCTTTCTTGTATCACAGCTCACTAAATGAATCATTCATGGCATCAGTGCCACCTCACTGGGTTTCAGTAAAACAACAGAGGATCTCTGTCTCGGTCTTTTGATTGGTGCCAGTCATCATGACCTAATATTTTCTCTTAGTGGAGATCATTTGAAGCCATGGTGTAATGTATGTGTAGAAAGCAGGGGTTTTCTGCAGCATTGCCGGTAGAGGTCAGGAGAGCACCAACCTCACTGTGATGTATCAGCTCACAGTATCATTGGTGTTTAAATAAATTGAGATTTGTTTTATACATATTACTTTAAAAACAAGAAAAGGGACCATACGAGGTTCATTGACATGTCAAGACGTAACGAGCTGCATGAACGTAAAATGTTTTCTTTTATTATTCAAGTAATTAAGTTAGAGAAGTTTTTTTAAAGGCATATGGTGCTGTAGACCCCTGTGCTATATCTTAGCTTACTGTTTAATAAAAACTATTGATATTTTCATAATTTGATAGCAATTCTAGGTTATATATCCATAAGTCTATTCCTAATTATGTTTTATTTTATTTTATGTTCAGTTATCGTTTGTCTGCATTATTCTTCCACTAGGGGGCAGTGCTGTTTTGTGATTCATCAAGAGCAGCCCTTACGCCACATGGAAACGTGGCCTTCTGCAGCATCATTAAATATGTGCTTTGGTTTTATGGTGGTGTCATGTATTGGTCAAAACACATTACTTGACTTGAGGGGATGCTCAGCTGGTTCCTGACACGCTGAGCCTGAGTGACGTTTCTCCCTCGACTAAGTGGCACCTGCCATTGTCCTGACCAGTATGCCTGACTGATACATTCACTGTAAATCTATTTCTTGCTGTTTTTAATGGCTGCTGACGAATAGTTCACAGAGGGTCTTGTTTGATCCATGATTAATTATTTTACCATGTCAGTGATTTATGTTGCCTCTCGTCCTCTGCTGAGTGTGCAATGGGCTTCATAAGGGTTTTAGGAACTGGTCCGATGGAGTAGTCTGTTCTTAAAAGCTCCTGGAAGAGTCCATTCATCCATCAGTAGTTTGTATTATTTATACTTTGACCTTTCCAGTGAAAGTTGAGTGACCACATGTTTTTTCCCCTACTGTCCTTCTTTGTGGTGGTATAGCCTACTAAATATTAAACCATGTGAAGGCCAGGAAAATAACACCATTCATCTGTTACGCCACTGAACAGCTCCACTGGAGTGGCTACTAAACGGCTTCTCAGCGATAGCTGATGGGAGAAGACAGAGTGTTTCTGATTCAATTTCTGTGCTGTCACAGGATTGAGATCCAGCTGATTAAAGCCATAAGTAGATAATGATAAATGAGTGGAGAGTGGAGAGTCTCAGCATTTGGGTTTTTTTTTTTTTTAAATAGAATAACAAATGACAAGCTTTAAAAAATGAATTGCACATTTCAAACTGTCGTGAGGAAAAAGAAAAGTAACAGAACAGTAAACAGTACCCAATTAACTGCACCAGCCAACCATCTGCTCCACGAATTTTTTCTGTCAGGGCTGAGAAGACCACTGTTCACTGAATCTGTTTATCATACATGTGCCTTGTTATTAACAGGTGAGATGCTTCATGTCTCTCAGTAATTGGATCCTAGTGTGTGTCTGTGTGTGTATGAGCAGGCAACAGAGACCAAATATGTGTGTCTCTTTTGGCAGGCACTTCATTTGCATTCATGAAGTTAGAAGAAACATGACTTATGAACCTTGAATGACAGGTCAGAGTGCGGGTGCAAGTTTAAGGCATTCTCCTTTAATTTTCATTTTGCTTTGCTCAGGATATTCTTATACTGTAGGAACCTGCATCTAATTACACACTTTTAATGTAATAATTGATTATAATTACTATATATAATAAATAATATATATTGGATGAGTTGATGAAGTAAAAGAAGAAGGAAATTAGAAATTAGATGAAAGCAAGGAGAAAACAGCAGAGGATGGTGGTAAAGAAGGAAATACACATGAGAGGCTGAGAAAGCATCCACAGGAGCTGTGTAGCGTTTCTTGGTTATGGCCAGAATAGTCTATCTGGGAGCACTTCTGAGATTTGAGAAGAGGATCACTGAGGCGAACCACCGAGGCAAAGCACTTAAATCAAAGCAGTTGGGTTTCTGTGTGTGTACTGTAATAGAGAAATAAAAACACGTGGGGGACGACGCTTTGATGTTTGTATGTGCTCACAAAACACATTATATCAAGTAGAAGGACTTCACACATGTTCTGTAAACACCAGGGACAGCCCAATGTGGTTTAAACTTACATATAGCTGCCATTATTCAAAAATCTTATCAGCCAAACTGGATCTTTAGTGTCTCAAAAGAAGGAAGACTGTTATATTTATTTTAGTGGTGCTCAATGGCAGAATCATTTTGATCTCACTTTGAATTTCCAGTGTACATAAACAAACTAACCTTCCCCACAGAGACTTGGCTATTTTTCGGTGGTTCTGAGGAAACGTAATGATGGGAACACTGCTGGCCAAAAACTGATTCTGAGACTGGAAAACAACAGATGGTTACAAGAACAGGATTTTTGTCATACATTTGGAAAAAAAAACGTTCTACTGACAACTATGTATGGAAAAAATCTTGAAGAAACTCTGGGCAAACTTTTTTTTTAAAGATTTGTCATAAGTTGAGTGACTGGTTCTTTTTTGTATGCGTGTTATCCTTTTCTTAATTTATACTTATTTTCTGAAACAAAAAGTATTGTATCAATGTGTCGAGTCAGTATTACTTTTCTATCAAATATGGCCCTCTGTTTTAGTGTCAGCTGACCAGATGAGCTATTAAAAACTCAAGAACCAAACAAAACAGAACACGACATAGTAACACAACAACATGAAAAGCAGGACCAAGTCTTCATCTCAATTAGTTTATTCTAAAAAGACAGCTTTAATCATGGTCCATACCATATGTTTTCATATTTTAAAGCAGATAAATATTACCCCTCTTTTCTATTTTTGCAATTAAAACTCTTCATTAATCATCTGACAAAGTAAACCAAAAATGTCAATATTTACAGTCATCAGGTTATCCAAAAATAATACAGCATGTTGTGTTTTCTCCCTCCGACAGTCAATTCCTTATGCTGCCCAAATATTCCATGTCAAATGACAGATGGAAAGATGTGAGAAGTAGTTTTGTTTGTTGCAAGATTGTTTATTTATGTATGTACGTATTTATTTATTGTATGTGATTTGAATATTGCCATCATACACAGCTGTCTGCTGCCGTCTACAGTGACATCAAAGTTGCTCACTTCAATCTTGCATCTGGGTAGCCGTCATTGTGTCTTGATTTCTGAGCATTTGAAATCACAGTGTCACATCAGGGACAGAAAGTGGGTAGAATACAACAGAGGCTTGTTCGTCTTCTTCATATCTGTGTCTGACAGTTGGCATACACTATACAGTATAGCACACAGAAGAGATAGAAGCTTTGAAGATGGCAAATACTGCCACTATAACAGGCAACTGTGTGTATTTCCCTCAAGAGACACTCATATTGTGCATCCCAACTGTGTAAAAAAACAACTTTCCTTTAATGTTTATCCCAGACAGTGCTAATGCAGCTATTACAATTATTGCTTTATCAAGCATACACATCACATTAACTCTGTGTACTCTGGAACCACTCCATTAATAAAAGACTAAGGTACTATTACACACATTAAATTGTATGTTATTCTACAATGCTCATACTGTATATATATTTTTTTTTCTAATTTCTCACTGACATACTGCAGATCAGTCACAATACAAAAGATCAGTTGTGGGTATGACATTCAGCTTAAAGTGTTATTGTTGATCCTCCATACCTTCAATTCCAAAACAGATGTCCTGAGAGGAAAATGCACTGTGACCTATAGGTGAGGAATGGATAGTATTGGCATCACTCAAATGCATTTAAGACCAGCTCTAGTTCCTTCTTGAAAGGCTTGGTGAGATGAAGCTTGACTTTGAATCCATTGGCCAAATGGAGGGCTGCGTGTAAATCTGTGTTTACAACATAATTCAGGCAATCATCCAAATAAACCTGTGTTTTTCCACCAAGCTTCTATTGAAATCAGTCCAGTCTGAATGAGGTAAAAACCTAAATGAAATTTGCTGTGATCAAGCATATACCAATGACAGGCCTATATCATCACTAGTGTTGTAGATCTTACATTTTATCACTATGTTACAGTGGGTACCTCTTCCTTGAGTGGTGCTTTGTTTCTGTTTTGGTGTCTGTAAACCTGATTGGCCTTAGTAAATGAGAATCCTCCAGACTGGCTGGCATGTACTCTATAGGCGTGGCCTTTCCCCTTTCACTCATTGATTCTTCGCTCACATATCTGAAGACAGCAGCTCTTCCATGGCTCTTAGAGACATACTGTGACAGGGGATGAGGAAAAGGGCTGCCAAATGTATCCAGGGATGAGCTAGGAGAAGTTTCCAAAGGAGGCTGCAGGGAGAGAGGGGAGAAGGAATTAGAGGATTCACATTCATTAAAAAAACAAAAAACAAAAAAAAAACAGCAATAGCAGAGGGTAAGGTCTGGCAGTAGTTTGCATGATCAAATAACATTTCTCTCCTTTGGTCTGTCTCTGTTAATGTTCCATGAAGTTGCTTGTCCTCTGTGCTTAATACTCTCTTGCCTTAAAAACACACAAGTGTCATAAGAGTCCTTTCAAAGCTCAAGTGTTGCTCTCATAATCTCCCCTAATCTGTTTGTTACACCTTACTCCACCAGACTCCATTAAATTATCAAGTAACTGGTGTGACTGATCTCTCTTCATGTAACATGGTGCATGCAGTTGCAGCCAATAATGTAGTATGAAACACGGGCTGAAAGAATAAGTAGTAAAATATACGTATGAAAACTGCTGTAAAAAGTTGGGTAAGGTAGAAAAAGGTACTAAGATAATAATATACAGATTAACAAAAATCTATTCAAAATAAAGATGTTGAATGTGTGTGTATGTTTCTACCACATTATTTGTCTGTGCTGCTTTGGTGCACACTGTGGTGAAAGCATACATATAATACATGTTTTCAAAATTATGACATTAAGTGAATTAGTCTGTAATATCAAGTATTTTTTCCCAGTGTCATTATCTGTGACTCTTTGAAACAACAGATGCAACCAGGTGGTTTCCCTGACAACTAACCAGTTTGTTCCATCCTGAAATGACACCATGTGTCAATGGTAAAGCAGGCTTTCCTTTCCCAGACTGTTCACATTTCAGCTCTCAATCCATCCCCTCTGGATAGTCAAGAGAGATGTGCCACATGTCTCCAGGCAGAGACAGATGTAACATGGCACTAGAGTGAACCTGAACCAGGAAATGATAAAGAGCAATAGAAGAATGGAGAGACTTGTACAGACACAGAGAGGACAACTTCTCCGAGAGAAAACGTTTTAAATGAGCTCCCTGTGGAATAGTCAGAGCCTAGGTGCGGCACAGGAGGAGCTTGACGCCAGAAAAGGAGAAAAGAACAGCAACTGGGCAGAATTTGTGTAAAGAAATTACATTATCCTCCTTTTTCTCTGTCTGTCACGCTCAGAGTTTCATTCATATTCTAATTCAGAGCTATAGTTCAGCTAGCAGGCACCATATGGAGCCCTGAATGAAGCTTTGCAAGGATGGGCAACATCACAGGACAGTTTCAGAGCTACAAGGTTATCAAGACAGTCTCCCATAGCAACCAAAGTGCTGCAACAGATCTTGTTGCAGCCAGTTAGGGTCAAGGGTTGTTTTGAGGTTATTTGCAACGTACCTCAGTTCAGCTAATTACCTCTGAGAGTCTTAAGCCTGGCAGATGGCTGCACACAAACCGACTCTGATGAAAATTGGATGTGTTGAGAAGGAAGGAGGGACTGACAGTTTATTATAAAGATATACCAACAGCTAGAGGCTGAGAAGAAGATGGAGAGCAGATCCCCCACTGGGCTCTGAATTCTTCTTCCCAAAGCTTCCCAGATGTTACAGCAGGTTCACAGTACCCTGAAAGAGCTATAGCTCTGGGCTGTGGAAGACTTCATCCCTCACCTTTCCTTGACTCACTGATATAACACAGCCTAGCCTGTTGAAAAGGCATGAAACGCTATAAATAATGTGCCTAAAAATACAAATACAAGATTCATATAAAATGAAGAGGCAATAGCGTTTCCAACCATGAAAGGTTTATGTATAAGACATGAACAACAGAACAGACTGAAATGATGTGATGGGAGGTAAAGCAGTTAAAGCTGAAGGGGCTTATATACAGTACACTGTACTGTATATTTGCATTTAACTCTGAATTTCCACAGTTCATGAATTTCTCAACTTTTAGTAGCTTTAAAGGTAGAATAAGTTGTTTTTTACCATGACCTTAAACTTTGCCCAAAAAGTTCTAAAGTGAGAATACAGCAATAGGTCCCAGCACTCTGTATGGTTGCTGTAAACTGTTTGTAGATTCCAAAGGTGCCTTCAGTAGGCAAATAAAAAAATCTTTGCGCATGTCATTTACATTGTGTATTGAACCATGCTTTGGCAGATATCTAACAATTTGGAACAAGCTGAGCATACATATGGAGGATAGTGAGGTGGATTATACTGCAGTAGTTGTTGGAGAACATGTTTATGCTTTTATTCTATTTTGAAACTATCTGTAACATTTTACTGGACAAGAGCCCAACCTGTGATGTTACACAAAATGAAGGATACGTTTTCATATTGAAAAGATTTGGTGTAGATAATAACTTTCTTCTTAACTGCTCTGTTTAATGACAGTCAGGTTTTTCTTTGCCTACTCTTTGCTCACCATTTCATATAAGAAATATGGAAGTGTCATGTCCAATTTGTGATAATTATTCTAAGGTTGTGGGAGAACTGAATTTTCTCCTGTGGTGCCTGAAATAAATAACCCATGATTCAGAGTTTTGTTCTCAGTTCTGTTTTTCTATGCTCAATTTATTCCTCCACTGTCTGCTGTCTACAGCTAAAATCTGATTCACATTCTTCTAACCCACAAACTATTAGATGATGTGCTGTGTGTTGTGTAAACAATCTATATGTACTCATGTGTCCAACTCTGCAATCTATGGTAGCAGTAAAAAAGTAAAAAATGATGTATGAAATGCTTCATTTCAATCTGGAAGGAAAGAAGTGTTGTCTTAAAGGTTCCAAACAGTGAAGCTACAGTCCAGAAAACCAAAAGAAAAGGGGAGAAAAAGCTCTACAGAGTTGAGACGATCCGTGACAGCTCACTGTGACATAAAATCTTTGCTTATAACCACTTTAAAACATTGGTAAACATGGGGATCTTCAAATAATCATGTTTTCTATGGACTCCATGAACCAAAAATATAATCTCTTTCAGTCATGAACATATGCTCTTTTTTCCAAATAATTTTCTCAGATTCTTTCCTTTATTGTTGTTTGGACAATTTTCAACAAAAGTAATGTGACTCCATGTTGAGCATGAAATGTTATTATGGTGCTTGGAGCAAGTGAGCTGCACACAGACAGGCTATCATGGAGCACAAGGCAGGGCCCACAGCCAGGGAATAAAAGTGCTAACAGACCAAGCTTTCTTTCACTCTCCATGTCCCTTCATTAACCTCTACCCTTCTCATTTTTTTGGCTGTGATCTGTCGATTTTATCCAGTAGTATTTTTCTCTCTCTGTTAAACATATCAGCTGTAGTTGCAGCTCTGTGTCCTCCTCTTTAATCCGTGCTATTCACTCCTATTGATGTCCTTTTAATTCTGTAATACAACTCTGTATTTTATGTTATTTTCTGAAAGTTTAAGAAATGACAGAGTAGTTTACATTGCCAATGTGAATAATGAGAGAGATTTGTAATGGCTGTGTTAAATTGTACTATCTTGCTCATATCAGAGATGCAGTCACGTCAGATTCAAGCTTATTCTTATTTTCATTGTCTTTTCACAAGTTATTGTGGGATCAATATTTAATTTTTGGTAAATCCATTGGATATGAATCAGACCTGACACACAGTGTGACACAAGGCTTCACTAAATCACACATGAATTGTAAAATGTATTGGGGGAATCATTGTGAGAAAGTATTTGGAAGTGTGTGTGTAGCACTGTGAGCAAAGAAAAGAATGAGAGCAAATTCCAAATGTGCATTAGCTACTGTGTGAAAAGGCTTTTTCTTTTTCTCCTCTGGTCCTCATCTTTTCATTTAGCCATCGCCATCCTCCACATGCTTCACCTGCCATTCACTGGTCCAAACAGCAGCATCTTTCCTCCCTCCCCATATCAGCAACTTTCTTTCTTCTCTACCAAGTCCCACAAAGTGTCTATAGTCAGGCTAGTGGCCCTGTGAGGCTGTGCTCAGGCACAATAGTGATTTGACTGAAGTGCAAACATCAGCATCCTAACATGAATAAGGACAATGTTATGTTGATGTTTTATACCTTCATAGTGTAGTATGTCACTGCTGTACACTGACATTTTGTAATTAGCACTAAAATGCAAATAACAGCTTTGAACCTCAAGTTGGCATGAGAGGAAACATTAGGACCCTGTACAAAATTTCAATGTAATCCATCTAATTCTAGAGCCACATGAGCCTGCATGACCAGTCATTCAGTTCTGAAAGAAGGCTGGGATGCAGTGACATGGGTTAGCCTGGTTGCATGAACTTTAATTAACATGAAGTGAAGGTTTTTATTCTAGATAATGACAAAACTGGTGAACTGTTGGTAAATTATGGTAAACTGTTTTTTTAATGTTCCAGTTCACGCTTATCAACTTATTGCAATCACACTTATTGTCATTTTCTGCACTGCCATTATGTCTCATTAGAAACTTTCCATTCTGTCCTACCTTTATCACTTCTGAATACCCTCCAACCCTGTGAACCTCAGGTGTTTTATGAGGCCACTAAATTAGCTTGCCCTTACAGCTCAGAGTCAGAGCCTGCTGGACTGGCAAATTACATTAGCATTGCTCTATTAATAGAAGTGTCCAACAGCAATTCAGTTATTTCTCTTTAGCAGTCAACTGCTTTCCTTCTTGCATTTCAAATCAGCATAATTCAATTCACCATGCTTGATTGGCATGAATGTCATAAACAATTTTCAAACCATGTAGGAGAGGAATGAGGAAACAATAAATGATCAGACAACGCAGAGTTTGGGTGTCCCAGTGATCTGGCTCTCATATTTAGGAAATCCTTTCTCTTATAATTAACAGTACAGGGGTTCGAACTCTACAGAACTTATCAGAATGATCAGGTTGTATTTATTTGTTTAGTCTCAAAGTAATTCAGTAATAGGCATCAGTACATCCTGTGTTGTGTGTGTGTTTAGTCGTTCAGTTGTCTCTGACTCTTTGTGACAGCAGTGGGGTTTTCTTGGCAAGGGATACTGGAGTGGGCTGCCATTTCCTTCTCCAGTGGACCACACAATGGGCAATTTAGAGTCACCAATCAACCTGACATACATGTTTTTGGACTGTGGGAGGAAACTGGAGTACCTGGAGAAAACTCACGCAAGCACAGGGAGAACATGCAAACTCCACACAGAAAGGTCCCTGTCAGGTTTTGAACCAGGAACTTTCTTGCTGTGAGGCAACAGTGCTAACCACCAAGCCACCATGCTGCCACCTCCAGCTGCTATTATACAGAAAAATCTAACTGCTAACAGGTAATGCAATGTGCTTAATTGTTCCAAAACATAACCAAATATAAGCTTAAATATATTAATATAAGCTTAAATACAGGGCTGGCTACATTTAAGTTACTCATCAATTATGACATGAGGCTCCCATTTTTTGCTTTGGTTAATAAAATGTGCTTCTGTAATTCTATGACTTTAGGTGATTAGCAATTAGACTAGATGACAGATTAGATTTTTAAATGTAATATTTCAGTAAGGAGCATATTTATATCCTCGCTTAGTCTGTATGAAGTACCAGGTTTGAGTACTCTATTTCTTATTGTTATTATACTGTGTATCTCCATCTGTCTTGCAGAGCTCTCATACAATCTGTGGTTTCAGTTTATGCGTCTGGAAAAACACTTTCAGATCCCAAGGGTGGGTCATGAAAAGATTAAAATGGACATCTAAACCTGAGTTATTTATATAATTGCTGTCAAGCACTTACCTCAAAGCAGACTGCGGTGAGTAGAAATAAGCAGAAAAAACACCAGCACCATCAGCAGCATGAATGATCAGAAAGCGAGAGCTTGTCAGATTGCTCTTCATTTGCTTATTTTAAAGTAATTGGTGTAAGAGTCCTTGCATCATCAATTCATAAAGATCAGATGATGGAAAAACAGGCAAGCAATCAGTGCTTGGCCTGAGCTAACACATTATTCTATTTTGGACTGAGGCTCTTATATCACAGAAGATTAGACCATTTAGAGCAAATGGTTAGTGTTCTTATATTATCATCGAAGGCTCTGCTCTTCAGGATGCTCCGTGAACATCAAAAGCAGAACAAAATAACCAGACATTTTTACCTCTTGCTCCTGAATTACTAGGGAGCACACTGGAAGCAAAAAGCATGTTGCAATTCCCCTTAAATAGTCAAGATCCACTTGTATTTGGAGCATGAGCTCTACCAGGATGCTGCTGCTGCTGAATGTAGGTCATGATCTTGAAGATTATGGTGCCCAAAGGAAAACCTGAGTGAAATAGCTGGAAGGTACTCAGTTCATTTGGCTCTGACTACAAACTCATAAAAAAAAAAAAAAATAGGGCACTTTAAATGTACCTATATTAATACCACTGATAGGTACTTCTGTTGTATAGTAAAGTACCTGGAAGGAACATTTTGTTGTAAAACCTGAAGACTTAAAAAGTCTCCAGGGAACATCTGTAGTCCAGTTCTATACAAAGAAATGAAACAGTGTGGACATTTCACTTTGGTGAGTCATAGCCATTGGTGAACACAGAGAACAACCACCCACAACAATCACCACAACAGACAAAACATCAATTGCTGAATTCAGGTCAGCAGTAATTGACTCAGTTTATTGACGGCTGGATAATAAAAGTGTTTACCAAAGCCATCATTCAGAGAAAATCAAGCACTCCTATCAATAAAACCACACACAGCCACAAACATTGCACTTGGATCTTCAGCTTCACGTATGTCACAGCAGGCACGCGTGGTCTCAGACTGCCTCCTCTCAATTTAGCCAAGCCGAGCTGCCGTCCCCCTGCTTGATGGTTTCTAAACTTTCTTGCTATCACATAAATTTGCACAGAAACTCCAAACATGATTATACATAGATTACCAGAAAGATGGTCACACACACACACACACACACACACACACAATCTTGTTACTTACTTCTACTAAGGAGCTGTAGGTTGCGGACCTCTTCTCTGACCTGCAACTGGAGGACTTGTTGGAGGACCTCCTGCCTCAGCGTCTCCTGAATGATTCCCATCCTCTCTAGCTTCTCCCCATTTAAACGCAACAGTGCCCGTCCTGCCAGGAGGAGGTATAGTATGAATGACTAGGGCATTCCACTAAAAGAAAACCTCAGACTAATTTAATTTTAGCTTGTAATAAGAAATATGCAGGTCAGTGTAAATATGTGGCAAATGGTGTACATGAGTGGGCAAACTACCTTTAATTGGCTTTGTACACTGTATACAGGTATTGTATGTTTTGAAAACATGTTTGCTAATTGGTTGCATTTCTGTTTTAGCTGGTACATATTAATTTAAAGGCCAAGGTATTAAGTTTCTACACTGCAGCCTTCCAGTTAGCAGCAGTAAAGACACTAGCATGATGAGGATTTCCCAGGCTGGCTGTTTTACTACAGAGTTTGGCAGTTAACCCTGGGGACACACACATTTAACATACCATTACCCACAGTAAACAGCTTTTACAACTAAGCTGCACTCACACAAGAACAAAGGCAACGCGAAAAACTGACATGCACGTGCGGTAACACAGGCACAAACACACACACTGTGGTCACTATAGGTGGGGGGAGCTATGTCCTTCACCAACAGAAGTGGAATCCATCATACCTGCAGCAGCTCTGTACAATGTCCAAATAATAATTAGACTCATTACTCATGCAGCTCACTATCATTCCTTTAATTCCCATTTCCTTCCTTGGTCATCAGTACATCTTCTGTATCTCACACTTTGGTTTCTGTAGCTGTGCAATATGTACGTGGTGCAGGACCAACGTCTCCGAAATTATGTCACTTCACTTTAGGAAACAGTCACCTGTCTTTCTTATTGTAAACACACACGCACTGAGTCATGTTTACTGTTCCTTTATTTATCTGTAGCTGCTAATTAGTATGTCTTGGGAAGAGTGCACTATGAAGGGTGCATGCTGCACTCTTCCCACAGAAACGAATGAAGGGAAAAGAACAGAACAAAAGAGAAGATGGGCAGAAAAAAGGTAAATTAAAGGAGAATTTAAGTTCTATGTCCTCTGTCCCTTTTCTGAGCCCATGAAATATAAATGCCCCTAATAGGCAGTCATATTTTATAAGACAGTCTTTAGGGTGGAACAGATTACTGTGTGTAATAGTGTGGTAGACTGAGGTTGGACTGTTGTGACCCTCAGTGGGTGCAGGCCTGAGCCAAGTGCCTCTAAAACTATCTTTTGGGAGAAATGTAACACACCCCAACCCATATTGCTTATGATGGTAATAACCTTCATGTCCCCTAAAACTGATATAATGCTTGGATACTTGGACATCCAGTGCTTGGAAAAAAATCTTTGGGGTTCTGAAATGACAGTTTTCCATATGAGCCTTTCAAAATCATTTGCTGCTACTGGAATTGCTTTTCCCATCAATTTGTGTGGTTGGACTTCTTGACAGTGCACTAATGTTTTCAAATGTATGACTCAGTTGACTCATCTGCTGACCGATGCACTCTCACAAATCAAACTGCAGCTCCGTCTGTTCCACATGCAACTGCTGTGCATGTGCTGCATGAACCGTCTAGAGGTAAACTGAAATAGGATTTCAGCTTAAAAAATACAATAAATAAACCACTTTGAACCACTTTCTTCTATTTACAGGGACATTAGGGATTTTTTTGCTGTGTTTGAGCTGAGTAATACTTTGTTGGCAGTACTCAGATTAGTTAAAAAATATATTAGGAATGCAGCAAAAATAATTAATTGTTTTTATAACCTTGTTATTTAATATATGCTATATAGCTCTAACCATAACTAGCCAAACCTAACAAGGACAGAACTGTCAGCCAGTTCTTGCCTTACAATACAGACAATAGTCACTTATACTATGGGCAAAGCTCCACTCACAGCCATTTTACGTGAGCACAAGTACCTAAGGGATACAACAATAGTTTTCCATTTATTTTGTGCACAGTTACAGTAATTCTTTAAACACACACTTCTGACTGCACATATACACTCATCAACCACTTCACCCCATGTTCCCTACAGTCCTCTAGTATGTGCTTGCCAACAGCAGTATCAGTATGCCCTAGAACAACCACTGCCCTTGGTCTCTGTGTGTTTGTGCATGTGTGTGTGTACAATGAGACAAAGCAGATGAATGGAGCTCAAATCAATTCCCCTCAGACAGACTTAATACATCTCCTAATAATTGCCCACAGATAGGGAAAGTAGTGCTGTCAAAGGGAGAGAAGAGACACAAAAACAAAAGCTGTTTCAATAGAGATCTCTCCTCTCAATTTGGCCTCAAAATAAATTGCTTATTAACAATGTCTTGGGGTAAATGGAAGAGCAGAAAGCAGTTTTGGCTCAGCTAGGACAATAATGGCTCTTAAAACAGTCTGAAAAGAATCCAAATGGGAGGAAGAAAGACTTCCTTATTAAAAAACCTTTGTATTAAACTGTACTAGACCAATGCAAGCCATGCTTTCCCTGCAGGGCTACATACTGTATTACACTTCTGTCAGCTTGTACTATATATACAGTAGCATCAAAGTTAAGGGCTAGACCCTATAACCACTTTCAATGTACTGTATTTCCATTTCAGCATATGTTCAACATCTCCATCCTATTTGCCCTATCTGTTATTCACAGCTAGTATAAAACTGTGACCTGCAGTGGGAATGTATTACCTTGAAGGAAAATAGAATATTAATGCAATGTGTAAATTCATGCAGCTGCTGCTGCAGCTCAGTCTGTAAGTCCACATCTGGAGGTAGTCTTGCTTTGTGATCAGATCTCAGTCTGCCAGTACAATCCATACAGCTTGTAATCATGAGAAACTATCTGCACACAATCTGAGGGCAGCATGTGACAGTTTATTGACACCTGGAATCTTGGAACCTCCTGACCTACTGTGCATTTGCTATTTCTTATCACAATGCAGACTGGATGAAAAATATTTTTGGTGAATGTTACAGTATTCCATCTAAATACAGGACTTCCACTTTTGCCAGTGTTAAAACTGCTGCAACTACAACAAAATGTTTGACTTTTGTTTAGAAGATTTCATCTGAAATCTTATATTTTTGCACCAATTATTGAAATCATTTTAAAATACCTGTCTGTTTATTTAAATGAACAACAAAGAAAGAAAAACACAGAGACACACTCCTTCCTTGTTTCTGTCTTTGGAAGTTAGCTGTCCAAGGCAATGATAGTAATGCTATAAACAATAACAGTAATGCTAGCAAACATTTGATATATTATGACTATTGTGTCAGCGTTACATACTGGAGCTGGACCCCAAATGCAGCACAACCCAGAGAGAAACAGGCCAGAAAACCTAGTGCAACAAACTGTTACACTAACTGTTGTATTGAAGTGAATAATTTGGGGGACTGAGGAGTGGTGGACAGTGCAGGCGTTTGGAACTAGAGAGAACTGGGACGAATGGGAGCTGAGACAGGCAGAGGAGACACCCGTTTACATAAGCTGAAGGCAAAGATTGTGATGGAATCAGGGACTGAGACTGTACAGACAAGACTAGATGAAGGATACACTACTGAGAACTGATGACAGGGAACATGGGAAAGGTCACGGGAGGTAGCAGGAACAGAGCTGAGGCATGTTACAGGACACTGACAGGTTGCAAGGATAAGGCTGACTACAGGAACCTATCGGGTGACAGTGATCGAAGCAGACTGAAGACAAATAAGAGATTATGGGGACAGGGACAGGCTATAGGAAGCTGATACGTTATTAGGGCAGAGGCAGAGAAAAAGAGGTGAGCTGAATAGTTAGCTAGGAGTGAACTGGGAAAAACCTGACAAGAGGTTGGAACATGCAGGTTTTAAAATGCTAAGTGGAAATCTTGAGTGAGTACCCCGACTCCAGACAGGGAAAGTGAATAGGACCTAGAGACAGAATATCCACCTGACAAAGCTCAGGGAAAAACACAGGTTGAGACATGTTACAATCTGTCACTGCGGAGAGAGTGACTGGAGTTTATGTGAGTGAGCTGAGGACGATAACAAGACACAGTTAAAGTCACTATGAGTGCCAGTGAACCAAATCAAGCTGCTGAGGTTAAGAGAAGAAGAAGAAGACCATGTAGGATACTAGTGTTGTATGTGTAAAGATGCTGAGTTAGTTCTCTAACTGTATGAGTTCTCTTTATATATGTGTTACTGTCATACCACATTTTAGCTTTTACAGTAAGTGGGGTAGTGTAGTCCATCAGAACTGATGATTAACCCTTTATGGGGCACTGTAATGGGTTAACCCACAGATTGGTTATTCATAAACAATAGAACCAATAGAAACAGTAATATACATTTAAAAAAACATTAGAACAATGAAAACTAGTTATAAACTGAATAACAGATAACATGGAAATACAGACAAGTGAAATGTAAAAGCAAAAGCAGCTACACTGATTTCCTCAGGCACCTTGTTCCACTGTAATGGTTCCCTTACTGAGCGACTGAGAAAGATAGATTTACTTTTGGGTCACTGAACTAAGATGATACAGACACAGAATCTATTTCTCTGTTGCTGGTGAGATTCAACATCTTTCTGTGAATAAAAAAGCAGAACATTTCTATGTAGAACATTTTATTGATGTGATCCTTTGATACTGACCATATGCATCAACAACAAAAACACATATTCATCCAATATTTGCATAAAAAAACACAGACAATAATAACTCAGACAAAATGAAATCCAGCTGGACACAAGTGAATACATAAGGATAATTGGATGTAAGCCTCTCCCTTTCTCTGAGAATACATAAATAGCAATGATCAGATCTGTGTTGCTGTAGCTATGATGGTTACAGCATATTTTAACCCTGAAGCCAGTGTGTATGTGTGTGTCCTGGATGTGCATCTGTGTGTGTGTGTGCACGCAATTGTAAGTGGTGGCTCCCCCTAAGGCATAGAACAGCAATCTGTTCTCTGAGAGATACTAAAAAGGAAGCTACTCTGAAGTCTGGTCTGTCAAGGCTGCGGGTGTGCGGGTGTGTGTGTGTGTGTGTGAGAATAAATGTGTCTGTGTGTGCGTACATATTTGTATGCACCTGTGCGTCTACTTGTTTATGTGTATGTGCACCTGCATGCATTTGTGTGGGCTCAACAACAAATAAAAGTGTGTGTGTGTGTGTGTGTGTGTGTATGTGTGTGTGAGGGAGGGAGGGAGGGAGGGAGAGAGAGAGAGCTTGTTTGAACTCCAAACATGATAACCCACCGTTTTTTCCATAGCTTTCCCTTTCTTGTCCAAAAATAGGCTGCACTCCTTTCGTTACCTCACATGAATGCCTCTTAAATCTCCTTTGGAGAGATTTGGGTGTAAACCTGTTTCCAGTTGAAAAAGCTAAGCTGTGGAACCACGAACCTTAAAATAAAACTTTTGTGAGATTTGGTAAGCCTTTTATGGCATTGGTTTGCAATGTCTTACTCCACAGGAGCATCACTGCTGTGTTTATTAAAACGAGCAGAGGTCAGTGAATAAGGTGCAAGGGTATCATTTTTAAACATTTAAATGACCATTTTTGGTCATTTTTATTATTTCTGCATTGTTAAGAGTTGTAGAAATGACAATGAGCATTGATTACTGGTGAGAAATGACGCTGGACGATACCTTTTGCACTGTCCCTTCATGTGTTTTGTACCATACCTGTGATAGCGTGATGAGAGAAGGCCTCTACATAGGTCAGGTAGTTGTGAGGACAGTGTTTCTTAAGCCACTTGCAGACGTCCTGCTGAGTCCACAGCACCACAGGTTTGGACAGACTAGACAGTGTAGGACTGGTGTGATACACAGTGAAGGCTTCACCCGGACGCAACTGAAAGACAGGAAGCAGAGAACTTAGGCAATGTGTGTGTAGGTAGAGTACTACAAAATCAGTAAGACAAAATAAGTGAGCAAATGTGTATGTGTGCATTTGAATTTTAATTTCCTGAGGTACTATATGATGCAAGTTGGTATATTGCTTTTTATTGCTTTTTCAGATAATTATATTGCAACTGTGCTGGTTTCCTTAAATATACAAAACACAGCTTTTTCTCATTAATGTGAAATTAGCTGAGATGATGCGCGCTACACTATGCAACAAAATCCCTTCTACTAGCCAAGTGAATAGTAAATGTGCAGAGTGCAAATAAAGTCAAGTAATGGAAAGCAGCTTATTAAAGGTCTGTATAATAGTGTTTAACTTGCAGTGTTATATAGCTTTCTTTTATCACCTCCTTCCCCATCAAGCCACAGGTGTACTGTACAGTACCACCTTAATAATTTGACAAAGTTGCTCTGTTCTCCTGTGTGAAACAAACCAAAACTTCACATAATGAGTAACCTAAATTATCAGTGCACATAAGGTTTAAAAGCTCGTAAGCATAGAAGGAACAGATGTAATTTTGAATGAAAGCAGCACCTTTTTCACCTTAAAACCATAGAGATAGAGACAATGATAGAAATGTTTCTCACATGTTCAGTTATTCTGTACAATATGGCCACGAGATTCCATCTATTATTTCTACAAACACAGGCACTGCAGTTGTGTCGTAACGTGGCTGGTGTGGTCTTTTTCTGGAGGTAATTTTTCCCGACAGCAGTACCTTCATTATAGAGTCAGCACAGCATTAGAGTGATTCTGTCATCATATCTTTCAACGACACGCCTTTCTTCCTCTCATTCTCAGTTACTCTCTCTCTCTCTCTCGCCTTTTTCACACACTTTCTCCTGACCCCTGAACTTTTTCAGATAGCAGGCCTTTTTTCTGCATCATGGCCATGTGCGGGGAATTATTATGGACATTAATAAAGTCACAACCAGTTCACATGGGCAGAAAAGGCAACCACCTCCTTGTCCCCTCAGCGCTCACTCTCTCTTGTCTGACTTACTCTCATATCTAATCAATTCATTCATGCTTTGACAGAGCCAACTCTGCAACAAAGGCTTTGGCTGATTTTCAACAGAAAAACACAGAACTGTAGCCAAATTCCAGTCCATAACTGACTGCATTTAATGGGATTATGTATGCCGAAATGTCATACACACAAATGCAAGATGCACACACTCTTGAAGCCTCACATCCAATGTTCTCACTAGCACTTTCTTGTTAAATGACACCAGCTCCCAGAGAATCTCAATATGTGATAGACACAGGTTCATAACTATTTAAATCTTTGCCAGCTGCTGTAATGAGATCTCCTCCTGTCAATTTAAGCACCAATCAGTCCTATCAAGTCCTGGCTGGTCCACTAGCTAAGTGTGTTCTGCTTTTAGGCCTTAATTGAAAACAGCCCTATTTCTCCGCTCCAGTGTGTTTTCTCGTTTTCTAATTACACACACACTTCTACTTTGAGCATTGAAGCCATTTTAATAGTCAAAATTTACTGCCTGCCCCACCATCATTAATTGAGATTGAGTTGGAAAAGGTGTGAAAATGTTTGCGGACAATTGAGGGTAAAATGCTTCCTCATCTTAGGGTGCCTGCAGCGAGGCTCCAAGCCTGCTAAATCCCTATCAGCTTTACAGTACCCATATTGACATTGAGTAAATATTGGTGTGAGTAGGTGTTCCAAGTGCCTGGAAAAATCACTGCATTTAACAAAACAAATAGATCTTTGTCTACAGCAAGTCAAAGGCAAAAAGATTTTTCCTTTTCACGCTTTGGCTTTTAAACAAATGAGAAATAATTCGGTTTTGTTTCCCTAGGACAAAGCCAGACTAGATCTTTTAATTTGTTTCCAGTCTTATCCAAAGCTAAGTTAAAAAGAGCTCCTAAAAATGTCTAACTGTTCCTTTAAAATATGATTTTATAGCCCAAAAGATGAGTTGGAATATGGGTTGGAATAGAGATATTAAATGGAATAACTGTGTGTTTGTTGGTAATACATGTAAGGGTGCTTTAACTCTAAAGGGAAGATAAGCAAAGTTATACTGAATACACAAATAATTCATATGTCAAAGGAAATATATACAGTAATAGGCAACATATTTGAAGTACTTTGACATGCACCATCTAGAGCTAATGCCTGCTCCCTGATCAGGATACACATTTCCCAACATGAATGGGCTTAAACTCTCGCAAATCACTTTTATCGTAGTCACTATATGACTACTTACTGTGAATGTGCAGTTTATTTGATAACGCTCATGTGTGGTGGACATGAACGGAGAGGACAACAAGAATTCCTACACAGTCTGCTCAACCAAAACATTAAAACATAAATCAAAACTACAGATTCAGCAGGCAGATTCATAAGAATCTGGGGACCTATTTTGAATAAGAAAATAATTGCGTATGAGTGTCTGTAAGTCTGTACGAGCTCCCAAAAGCAATCTGTAATAACTTAGTGGCTACAGGGGCATTTCACCATTACAGAAGAAATAAAATGTACTTTAGAGCCACTGAGGGATCATGTGGTACCATAACAAATATTGGAAACAGATACAGATCATTGTGCATAAATGAGTTGTAAGGATTAGGATCATTATTGAATATTTCATGATTCACATTTGTTGACATGCAGTTCACTGTATAGTATATGTGAGGACAGAGTGAATGAATTACTTGGAAGAATAGGAAGATGACGGACAGACAAAGACAAAGAACAGCAAAAAGAAAGATGAGACAGCATGGGGGGGGGGTGTATGCTTTGTGTGAGTAATGGCCTTCATCATCAAGAAGCCAGACAGAAGGAAAATGGAACGATAGCTCCCCATCATCCCTCCTTCTCTCCTCTTCCTCGCTTGCTTTTCTCACGCTGTTCTTCAACCATCCATCAAAGTGTATTTCCTCTGGTCGGTTCTCTATCATCCCGTTTCACCCTTTACTGCCTCCCCCACTCCTCCTGAGACCTACTTCTGTCCAGCGGGAGGAGCTCCTTCATTCATTATGTACAGGAGAGCAGGGGGAGGTGGGGAGAGGGGAGTGGTGGCATTGGCAAAGTGGACGCTGTATATAGAGTGGAAATCTAATGTGAGATGGAGGACAGAGAGAAGGGAGGCACGAAAATACTGTAGCTGGGGCAGAGTCAGTGATTCCATAATACTTGGCTTTAAAATCAAATGAATGAATTAATAGATGTGATGTGTTATTAAAATTTGAGTGATCTTACGGTCTCCCATGTTTAATTATGTAGCAAACTACATACAATTGACTTAAAAACTGATTTTAGGAATTTTTTATGAAAACTGACTCCATATTACACTGAACAGCAACACAGTTTTCAGGTGTCTCTACAGTATATTCAACAAAACAATATTTAAAGTCTTATGTCCTCACATATTGTCTACTCTTACTCTACATCCTTTTGTTACTCTGTACTTGTCTATTGATCGTTCTGTTTATACTCTCAAACAGCTTATTTGTCCTTCCTTATTTTACTTTATTCAGTCATGTCTCTCAGACCCCCCCACCCCCACCTCACCCTGTACAGCTCCTCATAAATTGTATCCTCAGCCTGCTTAACACCCTCCCTGTCCTCCATTTCTCTTGCTTCCTCTGTTCGATCTTTCTTCTGCCTTGACTTTTCTGCACTGAGCTCCTTTTTTGTCCATTTAAGAGCCTGTGTTGCTGTGTGAGGATGTGTGAGTATGTGTAGCTAAATCAGGGATTAGACGAAGTCAGGGGAGCGTGGGGAATCCTTAAAATTCACTCTTTGTGACCGATAACACCTCTCTTCCGAATCCTGCCTCTGTCTCTGCACATCCAGACCCTGCCTGAGATTGATCAATGATGGTATGTCAATAGGGAATAAAAATCTGAATCTGTGAGCATCTGCTTATTTGAGTGAATCTGTCTTTTATAGCATGCACATCATGTACAGTAGCTCCCACCTTTTTGCCATCACTTTATTTCCTGACAGGATACTAACCACTCCTCTATCATGCTCTGCTGTGTAACCTCACAACTTTCTCTTCGTATGTCAGCATCTACTGTATATATCTATCACTTTCTTTGCTGAGAATCAGATCTTCAGTATGACAGACTCTGATGGATCCTGAGACATGATCCTCCATATCACCTTCACACATCTCTCCCCGACTTCTCATTTCATTGTATCCCTTATTCCTCTCCCTTCAGTGACACTGAATCCCCTCCTTGTCCCTAGCAGTCTCTGTTACATCATTTATCACCTTTGTGCCTCGTACTGCTGAGCCCATCCATGTGCATATGTGTGTTCGAGTGTGCCACTGTGATCCAGAAAATGTTTGTGTGTTCACTTTGTAAGTGTCTGTAAGTGACTGTTCCTGTGCAAGTGTGTGAACTGTCGACCTCTGTTAGCTTCGTACCACTCAGCATTTGGTTGTCCTCACCACTCTGAGTGTGTAAACGCCTTGCACTCGTGCAAATGTGAGCTGGCTCTCAGTGAGTGGACAAAGGGCCAGATGGGATTTTCACAAAGCTCTTTCTTTAGTATGAGTCAAACATGTGTCTTGGACAGAGCAACACATCCCGAGTGACAGGACAAGGACAATACAGACTAAAGCACTTCTGCCTCACTGCCCAGCAGCTCTTTTTATGTTTCTCTGTCTCTTTACTGTATTTGATTGTAGGCTCCATTTGCTGCCTACACTGCATCATGACTACACCAACACAGGTGATGCTTCCAAACAAGTCTTTTTACTGAACACACAAAGTACATTACTTGTCAGCAAAATAAAAATATAATGGGGTGTTGGTTTGATGCCTCTCAATTAAAATGACTACATACGGTTACATAAAGCATTTCCATAAAGGTCGTCTGTTTTGTGGTTAAAGTCAGTTGTGCTGGCATTTGGTCATAAATTAAAACACAGGACAAAATAAAGAATCTGATCTGATGTTGGGTTTAGATCAAAATGTAGGGAACTGTAGTGATGACAGTTTACCCTGAGGGGGACATGAATGTCTGTACCAAATTTCATGTCAATCCATCCAACAATCGCTGAGACATTTTACTCAAAACCACAAATGTGAACCTTGTGGTGGATCTACAGGAAGGTGTTAGCATGAATAAAAATGTTTTTAAAACGTGATGATACATTTTATAGTTTTAGATATTTCAGTCGAAGCCACTGGGCCATAAGATGAACATAAATCAGGATAAAGGCTCTATTTAACAAACCACCAAATCATCAACTGCCAAGGCTGATTGATATTAATTCACCTATTGTGAGTGTAAAAGAACTTTTCCCACACCCTCTGGTACAGCAAACAGCCTAATTCTGTCTTCAGACACTTTCATTTCCAGAAAATTGTAAAAAATTGGATACATCCAATCTTGTTGGTGTTTTTCTTTCCAGTAAAGTCAGAAGTGACAAATCCTGAATATTATATTGTGAATGAGAACAAAACATCAATTTTGCAGTGTCTCTGTGATTTTGCAAGGATATACACTATATCTAATCTTTCTGCTCTTCCTTGCTCCCCTTTCTTGTCTGTGCTGACTGTCTGGTCTACATCAGCTTCCCAGGTGTTTGCATATAACTGCATAATGTGTTATATTAGTTTTGCTAAAGAGATAAGTAAGATTCCCCAGGTGCCATCTTATATACAGAAGCTGAGCTGTGTTTCACTTAACTGGCTCGCTCATTAAAGCTGATGTGTGCACAACCAGTGTAATGGAGAATAATCTAATCATCACTCCAGAGAGAAATGGTCACGCAACCACTCCAGACACACACACATGCACGTCCTTACACACAAATACTTAAAATTACAGAAGCAAAAATGGACACTGGAATATTTTTGAATGCACACACAAACACACTTAACAAAGAGAGCTGGACTGCGCCTCCATTTGTTGAATAATGCATAGAGGCTTGTTGCCACAAGGAAATGATAAGCCTTACTTCTCATGGTATAGAGGAGGTTTAATTATCCAGTCTCTGTGTAATCACGGGGAAACAGCTTCCCACTCGTCTTTTATTAAGCCTTTTATAGCTGTTACAGCTGAGGGGGCACTCTTTTATGAATTATTGAACAACCTTGCAGTGCATATGTACATCTTACTGCCTCACAGTAGCAAACTTTTCTAAGGGCAGTTGGGAGACTCAACAAATGACCTCCACTGGGCTATCTGCTTGCTTTCATGTGAGGCGAAGGCGCCAGAAAAGAGGCTGTTGTGTCATATGCTGTTTTAGGTCAAACACAGGCGGAAAGCCTTAAAATAGATTCTTTTCCCTCCTTGTTTTGCCTCTCTCTGGTGGTGCACAGATGGGATACCAAATTGCACCAGTGATGTGTGGATGTAAATGATGCTTGGCTGTTATGCTTATATTATACTGTTGAGACATCGTACCATCAAGCAGGCATTCTGCACTAACCAATCAGCTTGGACATTACTTCCATACCTGGAGTTAAAGCTGTTGCAGAGCTTTGGGGGAAAGCATGCATCTGTGGAACTGCATATTTCTCAGTCTAGTTTCTGTGCAGTATGTTGCCCCTTGGACTGTACAAGCACCATTACATCACAAGCTATGAGGTAACAGTTCTTGTACCATCATTCTGTTGCATAAGCAGTTTCTTTCTGGTGGTACAGGTAAGACCTTCATGTACAAGATTAGACAGTTAGACCTTCCGTAGTTTTGACACCCTGAGCTGCTGGTGCACCAATGTTTTCTCTTGTTACTGATTATCTTCCATCAGATTATCTTCCATAGTTCACGTATGGCTTTCCCCCCACCCAACTCGGCTTCACAGCACGACTCATTTCCTCATGTAGTTAGAGATGCTGCTTTGAAAATAAGCAGCTTTTATGAGCTACCAGTTAATTTAAAGTGGACAAAATTAAATTACAGGAAAGCTCCCCCCAAGGGAAATAAGTCTCTTAACCAAGCTACTCAAAAAAAGTTTAAACAACTTCAATAAAATATTTCAACTAGAAGTGAGGTAATTTAAAGCTAAGTCAAACAAGTTAACATTAATTTAATTATGACTCATGTCACAGCATAAAAAGTTATATTTGTTCATTTTCTTCAAATAATGAGCCACAGATGGCCTCTATATTTATGCTGCTGTTAAATCTTAGTCTTTCTATTGTCTCTCATCTTTCATATAATTTCATATAAATGTCATATTTTTATTAGACGTCTATCTAGCTATCTATATTTATATACACACACCTTGGCAGGGTCGCGCCCCCCCCCCCCATTCCCAAATTGATTAGCTCAAAAAAAAAAAGAAATGCAAAACGTTTAAAACGTCATTTGTTCATATTCAAAAATGCCTTAAAAAACAAATGAGTGAATGTGGAATTAGCTAAATTGAATCAGCTGAGGCTACTGTAAATGTGATTAGACTGGAAACTCTTTTTTGATTTTGGCAAAAAACATGACATGCTTTCTTTTCCAAGGTTGCTATGATATCACAAATTTTTACAGACCAACCTGCTCAATTCTGGGCTGAGTTTTTTGTGTGTGAAAACACATTTGAAAGTCATTTACATACAGTGGAAACACTCCTCCACACTGCTTCTGTTTGCAGAGACAACTTTATACCTGGATGCCCTCGGTGCCAGGCTGCTGCAGCAGTTTGACAGTGCGTGTGTGTGCTGTCTTCTGGCTGCGGCCGTCGTGCCAGGTCAGGTTGCTGCCTCCGGCCCGACGTGGCAGCTGGTAGCTCAGCTCCTCAGCAGACACCGTGTGCTCCAGGGAGGCACGACAAAAACTGAAGCTGGACGCCGCTAGAGAGGAGAGAAAAGAAGAAGATGAGAGAAAAACAGACACATGCAGGTGGAAGAACAATGACTGACTGACTTTGTCTGTGTTTCAGGACGTTGTGTACATTGTCTATGAACTGAGCAACAGGGACACCAAAAGAAGAGAAAAAACAGAATAAATGATTGATAATCCTCTAAGAGCTTAACAGGCTGCATTCACTCCAGATTACACGCTTTGTGTACTGACTCTCATACAGCTGCAAACAGATGGCTGTTTTGGTGACAGTGGTGGACAGCAGTGCTAGTCCACTGTGATCTCCAATTATGCTGAGTGCATATTCACTGAGGCAGCACATGATTTTTGGAATTGTGTCTCCCTTGGCAGATTAGTCCTTGATTATTTAAATCCTACATCATAAATATTTGATTTTTTTCTCTCTCTTTACAACAGAATGTCAGGACAGTCTTTGAAAAAAAGCCTCATTTCATCTCCCATGAATGACTTCTTAATTTCTTTTCCTCCTCCATCCTCCTTGGGGACCAACATTTAATATGGAGAGAGAGAGACTGGATTTATTTGAACTCCCTCCCCTTATACAACGTCTTTCCAATTGGGTTTGTCCATCCATCCATTAGCTACACTATAGTGATTATCCTGTTTGTGGTGTGCCATCCATTGGTCTTATTATTTTGCTTTCTTCAGGTGATTTTGGACATATGGCCACAGCCTATATTGTCATACCTCTTGACTGCTTTCTAAACAAGAGGTGATGTAAAGACAGAAGACTGGCTGTGAAAATGGCAACAGATAAAACTGTCAGAATCTGCCAATCCTCCTACCAACAAGGGAAAAACAAGACTACCTGGACTGTTTCCAGTTTAGATTTGCACAGCAGACCACTAAGACCTCCTGTATAACAGCTGAGGCTTGTGGGAAACACTCGGTAACAGATGAGCGGGGGGAATAAACACTTTTTCTCAACCCAGAAATCTGTTCAAGTGAGTCATGGTGCACATGGAGTTCACATAGCCATGATGGGGGAATGAAAAAGTGGGTGGAAATGAAACAGAAGAAAGAACTGTCAGGAATCGCTGATGTGTAACCTTTACTGCCTCTTTCCCATCATATAGCTCTTCCTCTCTATGCTCTCTTGCCTTAAAATTCACTCCTGATTTCTGTGTTGCTGCTTTTGTATCATCTTAGTCAGCTGCTTCCTTCTTCTTTCCCCCTCTTTTTCTCACTCTCAGTCCTTCTCTTCCTGGTTGTCAGGACTTTGGGGTTGTCAGGACAAACCAGGCCCACCCCTGATGTAATTACTGCCAGTCAGACTGAGGGGAGGAGACAGGAGGAAGGGACGTGGGAAGCTAAGCGCCTTGCAATCCTAAAGACCTGCCAATCATGAGTGAAAGCGCAAGAGCAAGAGCAAGACAGACAAGAAAAAGAGAAGGCGAGCTGTGCTGTAAATGAGCTCTAGATGCATGCAAACAGAAAGTAAACTGATCAAACTGCATTGAGGTAAAAGAACTCGGGAAAGAGGTGGGGAGACATTGATAGACCACAGAACAAGTTAATTTCACAAGCTGTTAAAGCCAGAGAGTTCCAATTATTAGTCAGAGACCATCTAACACTTTATAGACATCACTTCTGTGGAGCATGATGACTTCCCAGTTCCACTGAAATCTCAATCTCTGCCACATTGCCAGACCTCACCACCTCCAGCAGTCATAAAATGAAGACAAAGCGCTCATTCTGCAAGCTTTAATGGACTTGGTCGGCTTAACCTTCTGGCTCAGGATAATGTTGAGAATTTAGAATCAGCCAAAAGCAATTAAATACCCATAGCCTCAATGCTGATATCTCTTGAAATGACATTGCAACATATGTCTCTACCGATTGCTTTTAAAGTCACAAAGCTTTAATAAAATGCAAATGCTGTATATATAACTAAAGTAGTTGAGGATTTAGCTGTGAAACTATGGTGCCAGTGATTTTTGAGATCTTGGGTGCTTACCATCCTTACCATTCAGGAGGGGGAGTTTTCTGTCACCTTTCTTTCTCTGGCTCAACATACGTTTGATCAGCCTGGCCGACTGCCAAATCTCCCCTGTCCGATTTATCACTAAACGGTGTTGTATTATCTCTCGCAGGCGACTTTTATCACCTCAAGTCGAGGTAAGGGAGACAAGACAACGTTTGATGGAGGGTGGGTGGAAGGTGGAGAGATGAAAAGCAAAAACTGTGATATGTGTCCTGTGAGTTACAGGCAGTGAATGAAGAAGAAATAAGATACCCAGTGTGATGGAGTGCAATGTAGAGGCTCGGGAAGCTTCTGCAGCACATACACAGAAAAAAGGGGAAAGAGGAAGAACTATCGGTGTTAGAGGTGCCAAAATCAAGGGCAAAATGTCAGACAGGTGTTTGTGTGTATGTCAGTGTGTGTGCAGAGGGTAGGTAGGCCAAAACGACTCAGCCCAGTCAGGTGTAACCTCATATCACCTCCTCTTGACTGAGCAGCATATCTGCTGTGCTGAGTGGCTGCTAAATCTCTGAGGTATTCCCTTTTGAAAAGGTAATTAAGCTGTTAGGTACGGCACCCTGGAAGGTCGTTCCAAGTCAAATCCCACAGTAGATTAACATGGCATCACTGGATATTACTCATTTGACTCCAAAAGAGAGTGTCTAAATTAATCCTTGTGGACTGTTTTGCTGTGTAGGCCTTTTCTCGAAGTTTGATTTTTGCATAACCTTGGCATTAACTTCAGGGGTGCATGCGTGTGAGAAGAGGAGGCAAGTCTGGCGAATCTACTTGATTTCAGGCATCACAGAAAGAGTGTCATGCTGTATTTCAGTAGCATGATATTGGCATCAGCATCCTCCCCACAGAGCTCCTCTTATTCAAGATAAAATTTCTATTTGCAGTCCAAGTTCTATATGAAAGACGAAAGGGGAAAAAAATCACAGTCATCCTCATTCCTCTGTAATCTGCAAGAGGATGAAACTTCATCATGCAGTGATTTTGTGTCTGTGTAATGTACGTTAAACCTACAGTACTAAATATAGCATCAAACAGACCAGTGCTGCCATCCCCCACTATGTCTAGCACAGCTTCCAATGATCCAGATTTGTTGGTGCTATAGTATGTTGGTGGTAAAGTGAGGGGCTGTTTGCAACTCTTTCACTGTACCAGACCAGGTCTTAACCCCAAGAATGAGCCATGAAATTACTCCTTTCTGAAAAAGCAGGAGAGAAAAAAGAATAATCTGGCTGCAACTTTAAAAATAAATATAAAGGCCGGGACCCCAGGGGTGTTTCCCATGATGCATTGCAGTCTATTATCCACACTGACATGAGACATTGTCGCAGAGGGCTGGGCTGTGGTTTACCTTTCACAAACTATCAGTATCATGGGAACACACACATAAAGGGAAATAGAGGTAAACAATGGACATTCACAACACAGGCTGATTGAAGATAACAACACATCAGAAGACAAACAAGAGGAATGACTGTGTGTGTTAGTGAATGCCAGCATGCATACATGAATGTGACACAGGATGCCAGCACGAAGACTTGCATATCCACACATCTGTATAATCCCTGTCTGTTTTCACTGATGTCAGTGGATCTAAATAAAGCTGCAGTCTGTATATGCAAGCATTTGTATGAAGGATGAATTCTGGACTCAATCTGCAGGGTTATTATGGCTCGCAATGCACACAGTAGCAAAAAACACAGGTGGAGTTGATGTTTCTGTTATGATTCTGCTGGTTGCTGTAGAAGTCTATTTGTGCCCTGAGAGTGTAAAGTAAATATCAAATGCCAGTATGCGAAAAAACAGTCCAACCTTCCTCTTCAGCCAGTGCTCTGAAAATAAGCTGGAAGCTGCTGCATTGAGGACAGAATGACTTTTATCCTCCAAGTCTCAACTCTGGACCCCACTGCATTTCCACACGAAGACAGAACTATCGATTATCCATTGCCGTGTCGGAGAACATGCAATTACCGATTACTTTTGATAAACACACAGGCACAATCCACTCAAGGCCACTGGCTGTCATATCCACTGCTGCTCATAGGAACTCACTACATGTTTCAGACAAGAGGAGGGAAAGGAAGAATGACACAGAAGAAGAGATGGGATACAGGGGTCCGACAGGGTCATGACCTTTTAAAAGCATGAAGGAATGAAGAAAAGGGTACATGTAAGAAGAAAGGGAAATAAGCAAGATGACATGTCACAAAAGGGATAGATGGAGAAATGTGCTTGAGAATAGAACATTAATATTAATTGCATCAGGGAATGAAGCTGGAGAAACGGGGAGTAACATGGTGAGGAGACGGTGTTATTTTCTAGCTTTCACAGCCTAGACCCTATGTGATGACACATGAGGACAGATTAGATTTCAGAACAGATAATTCAGAGTGAATGTCAGAGGAGAAGGGAGAAGGAGGGAGGAGAGGGACGCAGCCAAGTAATAGGATGTGAGGTGTGATCAGGATAGATCAAGATAGGGAATGACAAGATAAATGAGTGTGTGCAGTAGTAACTTGATTATCTAGTGTCCCGGTTTATGTGTAAATTCCATGGAATTGAGAATCTTTTATATATACTTATAAATACAAGTTAGTTAGTCAAATAAAAAAAATATAATGTTCAACTACACGCTGAAATAAAATTGGAATATAGGATACAAATATTCACATGCTCATAAACATACTCATTGATATATCTATTAGAAAAATTGGAGACAATTGTTTCTATTCCTAAAGTGAGTATAATCTATTTTTCTTATCATAACAGTGAATCAAAACACAGCATGAAAACGTTGTGAATATGGGAAAGGTTGCTCATGGTGATTCACCGACAGAGACTTAACTTAAATATGTTTCCACACAATTTTTCAGTAAAATCATTTGCACAAAACTGTTTTGGTTCACTCTTGTAGCCATCTGTTTTCAGCTAAAAACCAAGTGCAGAAAGTCACATTCTGCAATAGCTAGTGAACGGTGGTCCCAGTAATAGTTAAATAGCCAGGTATTTCCAGATTTACCTCAGTTGGTACAGACCAAGCAAAGATCTAAAATTTGCCCCACTGTCAGAAATTATATATATATATATATATGCTCAGAACAACATTTACATGTGTATATATATATATATATATATATATATATGTGTGTGTGTGTGTGTATATGTAACTGTTGGATATGTAAATAAGCAACTAACTATAACTATAAACTGTTTGCTAACAAGATTATCATATCAGCATAAAACACCTAAATGAATGTATTTTGAATGAAGCCTGAGATCTTCAAGGGTACACAAGGTAAGCAGATGATCAATCCATCCACACACATGCCACTTTACTGTTAACATTCACATCATAAAAACCTTTGATGAATCCATGTAAATTAGCCTAGTTAGGACTTTCAAATGGCTGAAGGCATCAGATGGGCTAGAGCACAAAATGGGGAAAAGTACATTCAAAGGTCAGGCAGGCAGAGCATAATGCATGTTTAAATAGTTTTAAATTCACATAGCTGTGGGATCCACAGGCAGACATTATAAAGGTTAGGCTAAATTCGATCCCACCTGATTGGTTAAATAATTTAATATTGTGAAAGGTCAAATGCAAGAAGTGATCGAACTCATCATCCCATCCAATATTTTACACTTTAACAAATTCACAATTCAAGATTTCAGATGTTTGAGTTCAACACAAAGTGTGCCTTCTGGTTCTTTTGTGTTTACTGAATCACAGACATTTTAGCTGTCAAATAAAAATTATTTAAAACATTATTAAATTAACAAAAGGACGTAAGCTTAGACCAGACTGGCTTTTTAAATATTTAGTGTTTGTTTACAGCTGTTCCCCTGGGTGTCAAACGTTCTCTGTGACTTAACAGATGTTTGGGTACAAAATATTAAAACTCTGAAATGCTCCATTTACATCCTAACTCAGCACCATGTCCTTGACAAAGGCACAAGCTCAATTAACATGGAGTAAATGAGTAATTTAGCAAATTACCACAAAAATATTGTCTGCATGCATTTCAAAATCAAAATATAAGCTTTTGATTTCAAGAGCAATTTAAGCTGATCATTTGGAACCAAGTGCCACAAGCCAGACGGTTTGCTAACGAACTCTAATGTGATTCAAGCAATCAGACAAATAGGTTTTACAAGTATCTTTTTTCCTTTAACGTAAATCAAAGTAGCAATTTACAAATGTGGAAAATGTGGCATGGCAGTTTCAAGTTTAGCACACAAATACCTTCAGCGATAGCCTGCAAGACCAGCCGGCAGGGATCCACCACACTCTGCCTGCTGACCATAGAGAAACCTGCTCCTACACTCTCAAGTTAGAACCTTATGCTCAGAAGGAGCTGGCTGCCCTCTGCATAGGTTAATGAGGAGTCGAAGTACAAGCTAGCACTCACACACGCACAACTAGTCTACAGTGATCAGAATGGACTACAGGTCACTGTGATTGTCACATGTTGTTTGTAAATCAATGTGTTGCACTCACACTGTGGCCTGATGGGACAATGGGATGTGGAGGGATTCAATACTCAATACTTTATTGAGTGTCCTTAAGCCGAGATCATCACACAAGCACGCTGCTTTAGTTGTGCATGTATGTCAGTGCTCACATCACTGATATTAGAATAGAAGAGTCTGAGCAATGCAGCATGACAACAACAATCATTCAAAAGCACAAAATGTACACACACACACACACACACACACACACACACTCGCGCAAACAAACAGAAAGGTTAGTGAGCGCAGAGGGGTTTGCAAACAATAAAGTGAATAAATGACCGCTGTGTGAGAGTTAGTTGATAATCTGCTCGACACCATCCCTGTATCCACACAAAGAGGCCAGGATGAGGGGATAAAAGAAGATAGAGGAGTGAAAAGAGGAGAAAATGGGCTTATAGAATGGGTGGAGAGCTGGTGGGAAAAACAAGATAAAAGTTAATACTCCACAGAAGCTGAGAGGTAAACAGAGAGGGCAGAAAAGAGAAGGGAAATGTGCCATTGAATTTGAAGCTGAGACAGACAGGGAGAGAATGAAAATTGCAGACAGGGGGTTAGTTTGTAGATTCATAAGCAGCATAGCAACTTGGCACCATTGCTGCAGAGTTGCTGTAAAGTTTTTAAAGTTTGTTGTGCTCTTGTATGAGGTGATCCAGGAGGCTACCTCTAACCTTTCCTTAGGGGAGGGAGACGGGATAAAGAAAAAAGAAGAAAGGCAAGAAGATGCAACGGTTGTGGCAGGGGGCCACACAAAGAGGCTTAGGCAATACTACTGAGGCAGGTGAGAAATGCAGCACTGCCACTGGAAAAACAAGACATAAACTACCTCTGCTCTATTTCCTTTACACATTCCAAAGATCTAAATGTGAAACTTTACCGGCAATCTACTTAATGTAGAGCTTCAAAAAGATGCAACAAAAATGCTTCAGCAGCAGGTGTTTGCTGTGGGAGAATGAATGTCTTGTGTGCAGCCACGTTTGGTACAAGCCCTTCAGGAACTTTTTTGTTTTCAGTGTAACAGTGAGATAAATTAGCTCACACGTTCTCCCTGTCGCTGTATTTACTCCCTACAATCTCACCTGTCTCTGTGGGTCTCTGTAGCATGCTGCGCTGAATGGGGGTCTGTCTCTTCCAGCCTAATTGCCATGTTATCAGCTCCACTCCTGCACTGCCACTTCGCCCAGTCCTTTCAGTCAGATGGACATGCCAATTACTTCTCTTTCACACACACATACACACACAATTGTTCTTGCACTGGGTTTCCTGTAACTGTGCTCTCAGGTAACATAGCAAACAGCAGCTGGCGCAAAGCAGGCAGTTTGTGATGAAACAGGGAATCAAAGTTCTTTGTAGCCGCTATGTGACGATGCAGCCAAAAACACTCGCGAGTACACATAAAGTCCCAGCAGGAGCTTCTTGTCCAGGCCAAAATATCCCAAGGGAAGATTCCCTCTTCTTTTTGCCTCCTATTGCTTTAATCTAATTATACACTAACTGTCTGGAATTCATCTCTTTTCTTCTACTTACATGTTTTTCTTACTTTTCCTTGCCCCACACAAATCAGCATCCATCCATCCATTATCTATACATGCTTATTCCTGTTTAGGTTCACGGGGATCTGCTGGAGCCTATCCCAGGTCTCTTTGGGTGAAAGGCAGGGGTCCACCCTGGACAGGTCACCAGTCCATCACAGGGCCACATAGAGACAAACAACCTCACACACTCACACTCACTCCTATGGGCAATTTAGAGTCACCAATCAACCTGACATACATGTTTTTGGACTGTGGGAGGAAACCAGAGTACCCGGAGAAAACCCACACAAGCACAGGGAGAACATGCAAACTCCACACAGAAAGGCCCCTCAATCATAACTCTACTAGCATATACCTTATATTTCATATTTTGTAGGTATTAAACATGGTGGATTTATTTTACCTTCAGTAGATCCAGATGAATTCCTTTTCTAGTCTTTAAACTAAGTTCCACTAATGGTCCTCTGCTTGTAGCTCTATGTGGTATCAACCTTCTAAAATAGCTGCTTCTTCTGTACTGCCACTCCTTCGTACGCATTTACTAAAATGCTGAAATTTTCTTAAATGCTTCTGTAAGTTGTATGTCACCTAAAAATTGAATGTTGAATGTACAGTATTCAGGAAAAAAAACGATCATAAAACCAACCCTTTGTTGCAGAAAAATAACATTCAGTCTTATCATATACAGAACTACCATCTAATTCATGTGTCTGTGCCTGTTCCTCTGTGAATCTGATTTACCTTAGATAGCTACAGTATTAGGTCTCTTGAAAACAATGACTACAGTAACACTGAAGGGTGATTTAGAAACAACTTACTTTTTTCATTTTCTGTGGCAAACAAACCACAGCACCCCATCAGTGATAGACTTTTAAACACTATTAACTCTCTATTGATAACTACCCTAATGCTGACATCTAATGACGACAGCTGTTTCATGGATATCACTGTGAAGAAAGAGCTTTGGGCTCCTCGCCGAGATCCACCAATTAATCAACCTCCCTGTGCATGCGTTGCGTGTGTACATGCCAGTGTCTGTGTGTGTACTGGCTTGTTAACACTGAAACCGCCACTTCTCATGGTGTGTGTCACAGCAATTTCAGTAATTCTGTTCCAGCATAGCTGTCCCAAACCAGCTCTCATTCCTACTCTTATTTCCACTCCACTGAACCTTTTCCTTATTATTATTATCAAACTACTCAGACATCATAGACAATCACACACATGCAAAACCACACACACATACACGAACTTAAACAGACTCTAATTATCCCACAGACACATCACGTTAACAATGAGGCAGTAATAGCAAATGTGAGCAACCCCGTTCACTTGCATTTTCTCTTCTCACTCTTTTTCTCTCTCCCACACAGACACACAAACACACTTACTCACACACCCATGTCTGTGCCATGCATTACATCTACTCATATTTATGTACTGGGTGATTGTGGGCCATTGTCATATGAGAAAGTGTTTTATTATCCGGTCTTTGATTATTTCACTTTCTTCAAACCCATCCCACCCGATATCACTCAGTACACTGACGGTGCTTTTCTTTGCTGTCACTCATTAGGGAGGTCTCTAAACCAGTTTTAAAAGTTTCCTGAGATCTGTCTAATCTCTAGTGATCCATTTTGAAAAGCTTTTATTCCATCTATTGAAGACACAAGAGTTTTTTTTGCAAACTTAATACATGACTTGTACCAGTTTTTATTCCCAGCTGACAGTCTCTTTCATTGTGACACAGTGACTCAGCCCGCCAGCGCAAATGTGTGCACACATGCACACATAACTGCATGAATTATATGTATGTATCTTGAGCTATGTGCATAGATGTGTGTGCGTCTGCATGTGTGTTCGCTACTGTCAAGACACAAAGCTTGCACTGAACCAGTGACCTGATCTGCAGGGTGAGACCGAAACGCTGGGATGACAGCTTTTAGAGCCTGCCCCCACTAATTCTGACTGACAGCCCTGTAACCTCGGCTGCCTCACGCGACAATAGTTTGGTTTTTCTTCCACTTTAACGTCTGTCATTCCTAGCTCAATATAACAACTATTTCTAGGGCAAGGTTCTATAAAAGCATCGTAACAGGACTGGAGGACAAGACGAAACCAGATGATGTGGAATAAAAAGAAAAAGTGCTTTTATGTGATATACTTGGACTCTGACTACACTGATAGTTGTTTATTTCTTAAAGCAACTGTCAAGATCTGCAAAAGTCTTAATATGCCTCAGGTGCTTGCAGAGAGTCAAAAACGTCATGGGTGTATCACTGCAGGACTCTTCTGTCTCTCAGTCCTACAGCCTTTGTGACCAGTGCAGCACTTAGTCAACTAAATCCCACTGCCTCTGTCGCCCACTTTTACGGCACAAATCCTTCCTAATCTATGGATAAGGTACAACAGCCGCATGTCTCAGTGGATTTCAACAAAATCAGGTCAAAAGGGTGCAGACACTCAAAATACTATTGTTGTAGACAAAGAATGTACAGGGTAACAATTGGTCTTCCCACCATTTGACATAAATGCAGATGAATACCAAAGTAAAAGATTAAAACAACCACAAATCCAAAGAAAACTAGGAAAACAACAGGTAGTCCAAGACGAATTTTCGGTTTCAGCTACACTTACACTCATCAACCATGGTGAAGAACTCGAGGATTTCAAATCCTGATTATAATAAAATCTTTAAATTCTCTTGTAAAATATGACCTGTAGATGTTATGTTATGTTATACAAGACTGACTCTGGCCTCATTGCCTCAATCTCTTTCTGAGAATGAATGATTTAATAGGAAGTCAGGAGAGGGCGGATGAGGTAGTGGGTTTCATTTAGGCTAAAAGGAATATCTTCTGTTCAGCCTTCAGGGCATTTTCTGGGCTGTGACATTAAGAAAATCAGAGTCAGTTCTTATTTGTGGCTGAAAGGAAGAAAACAAGATTTGTACACGCAAACAGAAACCTGTATGTCATATTAAACTAGTCACAAATATCCACGAAGTCTGAAGACATTGTATGTCTCTGCAATATGTATATGCCATGATGTAAGGCATTTTCTTGATCGTGCCATGTGGGCTCTCTCTCCTGGGCTCTGAGTGTGAGGGGGAAAGGGGAAAGGTTTGTGATATGAAAATCTCATTTGTTCAATGAGCATCTAAAGGGTTGTGGAATTGACTTGACTGTTTAAAGTGTAACTTCACAGACACCATTCCGACAAGAGAGACCAGAGAGAGGAATGGCACAGAAATATTAAGGGGATTGAGATGGAAGATGGATGTAAGTGCATTTCAGAGGAAACATGGAAAACAGATGACTGTGGAAAATATGTGAGAATATGCAGTAAAGCAGGGAGAATATTAGTTCCAGGGGCTAAAGAGAGTCACAGAGAGTTGAGCTACACTTAAACAACTCTTCCTCCCCTCCTCAACTGTGGAGCTGACACGCTGACACTTGGCTGCCTATTGACATGGTAAATTGAGGGCCCATTCGAGCTGCACTGTGACAGCCAGTGGAGGCCACACACTTTTGAAGCTGTATATTCACAGGACACTACTACAACACACATCAGGAAACAGAGCAGGAGAGGAGAGAGAAAAGGAGTGAAGTATGGACAGAGAAGTAGAATTGCAACAGAAGGGGGGCTGTATGGAGGTAGCACAATTAAAAAGCAAAAGTGTGAAATAAAGGCTGGAGCACCAACAGGAGGAGCAGAGAGAACAAGCACAACTAAAAGGCTGATAAGAGGGGAGGACAGAAAGCAAAATTGATTTCTATTTTTGGAAAAGGTATGACCGATGGATGGATTGAGTCTAAAACATGTTCAATTTCAAAGTCTCATACCACATGCACACACACACACACACACACACACACACACACTCAGACTTAGTTCTATGTGCGCATTTAACCAATCTCACATGCAGATCAAACCTGCTTCAGACCATGCTATTAGATTGCAATGTAATTGCTTTTCGAGTGGACAAACGTGACTTGCGCTCCTGAATGTGCACGGATGTATGTCTTGGGTAGCTGCAGCCATTAGCCGTTTGGTTTAATGGCCAATCTGTACCACAGACTCCACTGACCCCTGGCACTTGGTAGGTGGAGCAGACAACCTATTAACAAAGAGTGAAAAGCTCCAAGCTTAGCCTATCACACAAGGCCACACTTAATTAGACTGTTTGTTTAGCAGACTCTAATGGGAGCGATAGAGAGTGGGAGGAGAGGGTGACTGCTCTCCTTGAAGCCGCAGGCTGAAAGACATCTGGTCAAGGATGAGACTGAGGACACAGGGATATTAAGGGAACATGGCCTCATCGCGTTTGGTGCTATCTCATTTTCTCAGGACAGATGGTGAGGGGAGCAACAATGGACAATATTCATAAATGCTAAATTGAGTCATTACAATTCCTCTAACATAATTATAATCTGAAATAAAAGTACACAAATGCTTTATTTGAAAGGCCTAAACACAATGATTAAATTGATTAAGCATGTGCGAGAAGAAAACAACACAGTGAGGAGGGGAGGGAGGGAAAAACAGTTATTGAGTTTATGTGTATTAAGTCTGTGAGTATCAACAGTGTAGTACATGAGGGATACAACCCCTGTATGAAATTATACCTAATTAGTGAAATCCTTCAGAAAAATTACATCTCTCTTTTTTCATTTATCCCTATAGACCCTTTCAGCCCCTCTCCCCCTTGATCCCGCTCCCTATGCTGAAGGCTAATTAAAGGAGAGAAATTGGATATGGGCCTGTGCGCACTCTAATTCAGGGAGAGGGAAGGAGTCGGACCGGGAACAAGGGCACTGGATCTGAACGGTGAGGCCTTGTCATTTCTGGAAGTACAGTATTAGAGGGAGGGCAAGGTTAGGAGCGAGTACAGACAGGATGAGACAGCTGAAGTGTGACGATTCAAACCAGAATCCAAAATCCACCCCACTTTGCTCCTGTTAATTCACTGCTGATTTATATTGAGGTGGACTCTTTTACCACTTCATCAATCTCTGGAAGACCTATAGGACCGGAGTGTAAATGTTTATCTACTGAATAATCCTCTGTCTTCCTCAGTGCTATGCAGTGGGTCAGAGGTCAAAGAGGTTGGCAGGTGGTCTGAGAGGACCACTTGACAAATCCATTAGGTCAATAACTCATTTAAATGTTCTCCATAAATGTCTACTCTAATTGATGTCTGAGTTTGAATTAGCTTGATTATTAGTGCCCTCATGCCAAAACACGTGTTCTGTGTTACTTCAAACATAATTCCTTTTATTGAAAATCAGTTCTCTTATTTCTTTGGCTAAAACAACCTTGTTCTCAACAGTGTAATTGAAAAAAAATTGTAATCTGAAAAAGTAGCAACATTGCTTATAACAAATCAAAAAGGGCAAGAAACTCCGGCAATTTTACAAAAGAAAGTATGTTTAGAAGTCTTATTTAGGAAGTATTAAGGCATATAAAAATATATAAAGCCTGTTGTGGCAACAAAGAGGAACCGCATGAAATGTAATAAACTGTGCTGCTTACAGTATTTTCCTGTCCAGTGAGAGATTATTACTAACATGATTTGAATGATGTAATTGTTGAAATCTGATTATCTAAATTATAAAACTGTTGACCTGTTCAGGATGTGTGAGTGTCTAAACATGAATTTATTGATGTCACAATAAAATCTGTTCCCAAATCTCAGCAATTACTTTGGTGAGGACAAATGTCATAACCAGAAGAAAACCTTGAAATAAAAACAAGTCTTTAATAACATACCCTCAGATGTTGCTGAATGGACAAAGGCGTTTTTGAGCACTTTTTAAAGGCCTTTGTTAATGCTTTGCCAGATTTTCCGATGCTGTTCCATATTATGAACGTGTCCCTCCATGTCTCACTTTGTCTCCAAGTCTAAAATCCACAGACTCAGGCCAGGTGCAGCTCAAGAGCTGCGGTGGATCAGAGAGGTGATGATGGATGGTAGGGGTGAGCGTGTGTGTGTGTGTGTGTGTGTGTGTGTGTGTGTGCGCACGTGCGTGTCTGTGTGTGTGTTCAAAAGGTTTCTCATGCATTATACGGAGTGACAAACTCCCTGTTGATGACTGCCAGGGGAAAGAGGTTAATGGCTTGCAGACTCACTTAAATGCACACACACCCACACCCACACAACAAACTGCTGTAAGCCTACCATGCCACTGTAACTGAGAGGGTTAACATAGTCTTGCCATATTACTTTACTACAGAGACCAGAAGCACATTTGGCTCCAACACCAAATGCACCAAATGGACGCTGTCTCCAGCAGGCAAAATAACACACGCCAGAAAAATAACAAAGGGTGTATTTGTCTGTGCAAAGCAAACACTCCACACCCCTGCCTCCCCCCCATCGCCCCACTGACTGGAGTGCTGGCTCCCCTTCTACTTCATCTGCATGTTCACACACACACACACACATACATAAACATACACAAGGACCAAAACACACGCACACGTACGTGCACGACTGGGTGCCCCGATCAGACAGTGTGTTTGAGTGCTGTGGAGGTTTGGAGCAAAGGGTTAACCCTGGTCTGAGGGTTAAAAGTGCTTGGGCTTAACACGACAGATAAAAGTTGCAAATTTGATCAACTGTGTTAAAAAAGATGGTTTCTAAGATGACTACAAGCAACAAATTAATCATTTACAGTATTCTCCTCTAGTGCTACAAGAGGCATAATTACCTATTGTTAAAATCTATCATTAAATTTCCAAAATGTCCATCAAAAAAGCTGCAAATAGATAAACCTCCTACAGCAGAGTGTCGGCCCACATGTTCAGACAGACATTGGTGTTGAGATAAATAAATGGGCTGTGTTTGGACTGAGAATCCACCATGTACTCGTCTCCAAGTGGGCCTATCAGGTTGATAGTGAGCACAGCTTGTTGCTCTCTTTTGTGTTGTGTGTGCATATGTGTAACACTGTACAGATGGACAAACGCCACCCTGGCATCCTCTGCGTCAGCCCAAATCTTTGGATATCCTGCATGCTGAGCTTAGCCAGACCTACCTCTTGGAGTGGACACACACACAAAAACACACACTGACAGACTGGGCTGCCCTCATACCTGTTCCTGATGTGAATAGGTCGATGAACCATGCTGCTCTGTCTCTTGCTCCCCCCTCTCAAAAAGGAGTGCAGTGGACAATACATTGGCCCAGTAGCATAATTTGTATGGCTGCTTATCTCAGATATGACAATACAGCCAGATGTCCTGGGTGATTTAAGCAAACGTTTGATGAATTTCATCCACGCTGAATAGCCAAACATGGAGGGGAGCATAATTGCATAGCGTGACTCACTGTGCAGCAGGCAGCAAGGAGGAAAATGTAATTCTCCCAGCAATTTAAATGATGATGAGACAAAAATGACTATTACACCATTTAAAACGCAGATCACCTCTTGTAATTGATAGTGTCACAGGCCTGTAGCTGACAACCCAACTAGCAACAGAACTGCAACCTCCCTAATAATTCAGTGTGGATATTAGCCAATCAATTCAGCTATTATAGTGTGGATGCCCAATCTTAAACAGTCACAGATTGGGGTCCAGGAACTCCCAGAGTAACACATTTTAAACACATTCATGGATTTCTCATAACTGATCTAATGGTTTTAATGGTTATATTACTCTACCCGGTTACTTCAAGTCTTCATCAAACAGCAAATAACATTTTGAAAAGTTCAAAATCAGAGACATTTGTGAAATATGCACCCACGCCCTGACGAGTCGGGGGAACATAAATAAATCTTAGCGGTCACTAGTCCAAGTCATTGCCACAGGTTTTAAAACCAGCTCTGTGCATGTCTTCAAACAGTGCTAGTCTTTATTGAACAACACCCATAAAGTTTAAGTGGCAGAGTACACTGTCAGGGTGGCTTCAGCACCCGTGCCACTGAGTAGGTTAATGATGCTTAAATAAACTATGGATTAATTATAGATAGCCGAATGTGTCACTGGGCAAATATGCATATGTGAGTGAGTGTCCTACCTGCAGCCATGCTAATTAAGAGCTAACCTGTTTCCGGAGACAGAGGACAGATGGGAAAGACACTTGGCACTACATTAGCATGCTCACACACATTTTTGCCCTTGAGTAGAGAGAGGCTCTGATTAGGCTCCACTTAAGTTAGTTAGCCTGGAGCAAACACCAGCCAGCCAAGCAGAGGGAAGAGAAAGGGGCAGGACAACAACCACAACAACAACAACTGCAGTGCAAACAATCCAAAAATGTTGAGGAGCTTTTCGTGCACTGTATATTAATTGATAACTGGATTTTGGAAAGCAGACTTTCATTTATAACTGAGGCTGCATACAATAAGAACTTCTCTCAAAATCTACTCAGATTTTTATAATTAACCAACTAACCAACTATTTCATTTTGACAAGCAAAATAGTTTAAATTGTTTTTCAAGCAGAGCTACCGAATGTATTCTAATGATAAAAATAATTGTTAGTTGCAGCCCTAATCCAAAAACATCAAAGAGATTATAGAAATAGATTTTCCTAGTCTGCAATGGTTGGTTTTAGTACCATAAGGAAAGAAGTCCTGAGGAGTCACACTCCTCATAACTGTCAGATTTATTTATTCATTTTTGCATAAAGGAAAGCATTTCCTCACACCATTTCCCCTCTATTATCAGCACATGAATGACACAAACAATTCTGCCTTATTGTTGTTCAGCTGAATACTGGCTGTAATTTATCCAGGTGAGCCAGGTGCTTGAACATCAAGAACAAACAACGTGGGAAACAACGTCCTTCCAATATCTGCCTCTTTCCACTGAAGCAAAAAATGTGTAGGCTAATGAACTGAAATAAAACAGTCAATATTTCAAGACATTGCATCAATGAAACACTGCCTTCTTCTGTGGATCTGTCCAGCTCCTCTTTATTCATAAGTTTCAGAGTGGAATGAGTCAAGTTGAAGCTGATCTTACAGAAGAGTGCATTTAATCCTGACAGCATCTGAGATTTATTCAGAAACAAGAACATGCCACCGTGGAACTGGAGGAACATACTGCTGTGGTCTAGCATGAGATTTTAAAATCCCAAAGTAGAGATTAAGGGCATATAAACTCATTATGCCACATTAAGACTGAGCATGAATAGACTACTGCGAGGCACAGAGCTCTTACCGTCCACAGCCATAGTCGGTCTCAGCGTGTATCTCTCCGTGGTGTCAACAGGACTCTCCCATTCTTCTGCGAGACGGATAAAATGTTCTCAGCGTGACAATAAAGAGCGCGTCTTGCCCTCTCTAACCTACTATGTGAGCATGGAGGCAGATCTCACTGTTGTCGCGCTGACAGAATTAATAAAACAACCACAACAACAACCTAGATCACACTCTGTTCCCTCTCAGGCGGTTCACGGCCATTTGTTGTCCGGGACGCCGGCACCGGTCCGATATGAAGCGGCTCCTTCTCTATCTCCGCCCCCCTCCGTACCTGACCGCCGGGAGACAAAAGGTCATTACGCCCCGACACCAGCTGTTAGTGGATTCAGACTAGGAACTGCTGTCTCTTCTCTTTCTCTCACGCACAAATACACACGCCCCATTTTATTATTATGATGACTATAGGCTACAATAGAGGCTTTGCTTACAGGGAATCTGCTGTTGTAATGCAAACATCCCAGGAAACTATACTATTGTGATATATATATATGATCATTTGAATGAAAACATATAGTCATTTCATAACGCTGAACCATACAATTCCAATTATGCATTTAGATATCACATGTCATTAGATGTTTGCTGCCCATTAGTTATTATCATCAGGGTTATTTTCTCAGAATGTAGATAACTCCAGAATTACAGAAGACAACGCGCAGCACTTTTAACACTGAATAAAAGGCTCTACTCTCCTTAATGAATAAACTGTTTTTTTGTGTAAAACAAGTGGAGAGTAAAGTGGTGAGCTTTATTGATGGAGTAGAAATGTGAAGAGCATGTGTGTGCTACCACCTATGCTAACACATGGTCTTTGCACAAACTATACAGATATAAGAAAGAGATCCAGTGATGCCTGCAGAAAAGCCTAAAAACAGCCATCCCCCCGCAGACACCCACACCAGCTGCTATTTGCCCATCAAAATGCCAAGCTTCACTTTAAAGCAGAGAATTTGGGAGCAAGTTGTGAACGTGTCTTTGTCAATGTAATCCTGCAACATACCCAATTAATTGATTCTGCTGGCTTTCAGATGCATGGAGACTGCACGGTGCAGGTGTTGTTTTTTTCTTGTAGAACACTGCAAAAGATATGTTCCTGGAAGACTGAAAAACAGTCCATCCGTCTGTGTTGGAAGATGAGGGCTCTCTCTGAAGCACAAAGCTCTGGATCATCAAAGGCTGAACAGCGAGTAGCAAAGAACTACCTTGTACACCAGTACTTTACCAGAACTCATGCTGACTGGGACTAAAAACGCTACATGCTCAACCCTATACACACAAACACACTCAGATTATTATAAACTATTGTTCTTAAACATATACACATGGACACTGGCACACACACACACACACACACACACACACATAGAAATGCACCCACAACTCACTCCTAATCTCAGAGACAACTTAATTTAGAAATGTGCTTCTGTGTGTGTGTAAGGACATTTTGTCCTGTAAAAACACTGAGCAGTCAAATCCTGTAGATTTAATTCAAGGGAGGGTCAGTACAGTGAATAATGAAAAGAGATCAGGGGGTAAGACTTGCCCCTTGTCCAGAGGGTGTCAGGTGGCAGAAACACAGCAACTAAAAAATGAGCAACTCTTGTGGAAATAAATGTTTATACAGTCTTTGTGTGTCAGTTCAGATAAACACGAGGGACTAGCGGCTCAGGGGAATGGAAAATATTATTGTTGATGTTCATTCTTTACTCTGTAGATATTAATTCTTTACTCTGTCAGCTGGGCTAAAGCGACTTTTCTTTGTGAGAAAGGAAGCGTGATGTGGAGTCGCAGTGTTGTAGTGTCTCTACAACACCTTGTGTAACTAATAGATGATTACATTAAACTTTTATTGTCTGTGTTATACCGTCACATACGGAATGTCTCCTTCTCCTTATGCCAAGTGTCTTTGTTCATCTGCTGTGACAGTGTAACACGTGCATAGCATAAATGCACACACACACACATACACACACACACTTTGGAAAAAGACCATAACACAAAAACAGTATGTTTGTACTGCAAACAACCAGATTGTGAGTGATACCATGAAAAAAGAGGAATGTTTTGGGCTTGTGCTAGAGCTCTCTTCCAAGAGAGAAAGAGAGAGTGAGAGCACTTCCTCAAGAGACATAGAGAAGCTATTGATACTGGAGGGTGCATCAGCCCTGCCAAAGCTGGTGACATGGTGAATGGCTGTCCCTAGGTTGGCAGTGAGAAATAATGGTGCCAAATAGAACAGATAAATGAAAAGAGCAGCTGAGAAAAGAGTGGACCAACCTTGGGTGCATCTAAATGCCTGGAATCAGAAAAGACACAAAGAAGGTTGTATTTCAATAGAACATAAGAGTTCTCTTGTGCCTGTACTTAATCTGATCTGAAAAAGCGGTCTATTTCAGGTGGAAGTGAAAGCAATGTAATGAATTCCCACAGGAAGCTATTTATTTGAGAGAGATGAGTGCAGATGATAGAGAAGAATCCACTTCATAGTGTTAAGTTCTGGCCCTGAGCTGTTTCCTAATCAGAGACCTGGGGGCAGGGGGGTCTGTAATTGTCTGCACATACTGTAGAGAACCCTCCTTTGAAAAAAACTATTTTTTTCAGGACGTGGAGCAAAAGATGACAGAACCTATTTGAGAGATATATTTTGTTCGCCACTCCCTGTTCATCACATCACATCTCCTGCACCCTGTGTGTATGTATGACTTTGTTTGTGTGTGTGTGTGTGTGTGTGTGTGTGTGTGTATGTGTGTGTGTGTGTGAACTATATTTGTGCTCCTGTGTTTTTTTAAGTGTGTGTAACCACATATGTGCAGGGAGAGAGACCTGGGAAAGGAAAGCAATTGTGATTCCCCTCACTCTCTGATGGTAACCTCAGTCTTGCAAATGACCACAGTCTGACAGACAACGTGAACCTGTGAAGCTGTGCAAAAGCAAAGTCATACTCATAGCGTAATTCTATCTTTGTAAGGTCTCTGATTGAAATTGCCCCTTACTCTTATCGTAACCATCACAGCTAAATGCCCAAACCTAACCCTAATTGTAATGTTAACCCTAAAACCGCAACCAAGGATTTTCACTTGATAAAGTCTGATTTTCTGTAGATTGTTTTCTTGCTCACTGACACTTTGCATAATTTCAGATGAACTTCTTTTAAAGCCTTTAAACAGTAGAACACTTTAAAAAGAATAACACAAGAATAATATGTGCTAAACTTTGGCATCCAAAAACACCTAAAATACACAAGCAGTGTTGTTTTAATCACTTCAGCACACAAGTACATGATTATTAAACAAAACACAGAACATAAGAAGTTTCTCTGCTCTTAACACATTCTTTACTACGCTTTATATAACTTTTATTTTTATACAAAATACAGTTTATATCAGACTTTAACTAAAACATAAATGTGATTTAATCCTTCCTGCTGTTATCCACATCCACTAATGAGGGTTGATATCAGAGCAACACATTAAAGTAACTGACTCCCAGTCTTATTGTGTTATAATTTATCTTTATCACAGTGACTTGTAGTAGCTTTACAACTGAACCATTTCTCTGAACGCAGAGAAATAAAATTTAAAAAACTTATCAGCCCAACTGATTTAAGGCAATACAAAGACAGATGAAATGACAGATAAGAAGACGGTGATATTCACATCATCTTTACATATTAAAGTCATTTTTTGTTGGGTCTCTTGGGATGACTCTGATTGGAAAGAATCCAAGTTTATTCAGTCATCATGCAGGATGCTCAGTCCATTTCTGTCTCTGTCACTCCCTCCCTGTCTTTTTTTCAAACCTTGTCATGTCATCGTCGTTTGTCATTCCTGTCGCTTCCACTGCCTGTATCTGTGTTTTGCTGTCCATATCTGTTGAAACTTGGAGAATGTAGTGTTAGCTCCTCTCCTTTCCTCTCCTCTCCTCTCCTCTCCTCTCCTTTCTCTCTCCTCTCCTCTCCTCTCCTCTCTTCTCTCCTCTCCTCTCCCCTCTCCTCTCCCCCCCCCGCCCCTCCTCTCCCTCCTCTCCTCTCCGCTCCCCTCCCCTACCCTCCACTCCTCTCCTCTCCCTCCCCCTCCTCTCCTCTCCTCTCCTCTCCTCCCTCTCCTCTCCCCTCCCTCGCCTCTCCCCTCCCCTATACCCTTGACCCTCCACTCCTCTCCTCTCCCCTCCTCTCCGCTCCGCTCCTCTCCTCTCCTCTCCTCCGCCCTCTCCCCTCCCCTCCACTCCTCTCCCCCTCCTCTCCTCGTCCTCTCCACGCCCCTCCTCTCCTCTCCTCTCCTCTCCTCTCCTCTCCTCTCCACTCCTCTCTCTCCCTCCTCTCCTCGCCTCTTCACCCTCTCCTCTCTCTCCTCTCCCCTCACTCCCCTCTCTCCTTCCTCTCGCTCCCCTCCTACCCTCCACTCATATCCTCTCCCCTCCCTACTCTCCTCTCCTCTCCTCTCCTCTCTTTTTTCTTTTCCTCTCTCTCCTTCTCCCCTCCTCTCCTCTCCCTCCTCTCCTCTCCTCTCCACTCCTACCCTCCCCTAATCTCCCCTCCCTCCTCTATCTCCTCTCCCCTCCCCTCCACTCCTCTCCTCTCCCCTCCCTCTCTCTCTCTCCCCCTCCCCTCCCCTCCCCTCCCCTCCTCTTCCTCTCCCTCCTCTCCTCCCCTCCGCTCCCTCCTCTCCTCTCCCCTCCCCTCCCTCCTCTCCACTCCTCTCCTCTCCTCTCCTCTCCTCTCCTCTCCTGTCTGAATCGACAGAGACAGCGAAAACTGACTGCATCATGGCGTGATTCATTGTGTCTAAATAAACCAGCCAAATACCATTTGCAGACAAACAGTAGGTCAGCTTCAGTCAATAATCTCACTTATCTGCTCAGCCATCAGGGAAACTTATTAATTCTACATTGGATCATGTTAGCTGTCAAACCTTGAATGTGAACAATATGAAAAGCTCTTACTAAACCAGTATTCATATCATTCATTTGCTTGCCTATCTTGTTGCTCAAGAATAACTGAATGCTTATAAGGAGAAATGCATAAAAGCCCAGTGTGTAGCTGGACACTTTCCTCATCACTCTGAATTTAGTGTTATTACATTATGTGTTCTCTAAGTCTCTTCCATACAAGTCTTTAGACTCAAGGTGACCCTAAGAGGGAGCAGAAAGCATCTTTTTCCTTATACTGCAATTACCGTAATGAATCATTCTCAATATGATTGACCCACAATGCATACATGTCATGTTTGTCAATGCATTAGTATTCACAGCACAAAATCAGCTTTTTCCTTTGTACAGTTTCTCAGATCCTGCCCTGGACTAATTACCAAACTGTCCTTATTCAAAGCTTTGTCACTGCACTAAGCTCAGAGGATCAATGAAATTCTATTTGAGTATCTGTTGCACAAAATGACACTGGTTGGCCAATCTAAAAGGAAGCCCTAATAGCAATTTGCTGTTGTCCTTTCACAAGGACACTTCCCTTTGTTTCAGAACAATACCCAGTCAGTAATCAGTGCTAAATAAATCATTAATCCTCTCAGGACTTTTTCTATATATGAAGTCAAGCTTTGTGCACGTACACTGCTTTCAACTAAGCGATGGTAATTGAGTTAGGCATGTGTATGTAATAGTGAAAAATGATGGTCCTGGTCCTATTTTGCCATTTTTTTCCTTCACTCATATTGTATTGTTGAAAATAATGAACTAAAATTAACTCACAATGCAGCTCAGACTATATGAATCATGTGTTTCTTTGTATGTCTAGGTGTGTTTTTTTATGTGATGCATCAAAGTATATCGACCTATCATCTCTACATAGCTCCTGTGTTTCCTCCTTGCAAACAGGAGCTTCCTCTCAAGTAGCAGACCAGAAATGGGATGATGATGTTGTTTGCTGGAATATTTCATCTTTTAATTCTTGATGTCTTCCTATAGAATACTTTGATGCATACATGTAGCTCTGCCTATTCTAAACCTATGTGTATTGTTATTATATAGACATTTGTTGTAACAGATAAGAAAGATATTTCAGCGGTCCTCCCCTCCTCCCTGTGTCACATGCACTGAAAAACACAGCTTAGATGGAGTCATACAACCATGCAAGTTATCATGACAGCACTGCTTTAATTTGACTTGCTTGTAGCACATTTTATTTCACCAGTTACAAATATTCTTACACATCAGTTTATTACTGTATGACCAATAAAGTATTAGTATTAAAGTATTAGTCATTAAAAACTGGGGATATGGTTTTGTGGATCCCCCCTATCCAACATGCAATTCTATGCAAATGAATTGAATAGTTTTTGCAAAAAATAGTCATTATAGTCGTGTAATTGTCTTTAGGCTTTATTCACACTTACAAGGAAATTATCTTTTTTGTGCCTTCAGTGTAATAAAAAATAGTATTGGACTTTACTATTTTGATAAAACAAAAATTTAAAGTAATTTCAGTGCGTCCCAAGTGGAACACACTATATCAATGACATTTTCAACAATCACAACAGTCCCTTCTTCTGTACCATAATACCAAGCCATCTATTATGAGGATACATCCGAAAAACACATTTTTAAGTGCCTTCATTCGAGACACTGTTTTCAGCTCACAGCTGCATTTACGGTAAGCATTGCCAAACTTTTTATGGCAGCAAGTCAAAGGGAATGAGCATAGTAAGATCTTCATGGTTGGTGGTGTTGTACGGTGCAGGGTAGTGCCAAAATTCAGGCTGAAATCTGTCACTTTCCCTGCATCATAGTTGTGATCCTCAACATAAATTCAAATTCTTACTTTAACAATTTAACATTCTATTCTTTTATTAGTCAAAACTAAGACTAATGGATCCATTTAACACAAATTTAGTTAGGGACTACACGTATGCCTAGACCAGGATCAGAAAGATTTTCTCATTGTTAATATTAGCCAGCATTATTGTGGTGTTTTTCTATTTAATGATTTATCACTAATGCGACTGACCTGGAGAACACATTCTGGGTTTGACACTATGATGAGCATTCAGTTATGTAATCCTTGGTGTTGTTTTAGCTTACTGTACAAAGCATGTGATGTGGCTGGATATTATCCTAGTTTCTCTAAATGATTATAAAGATCAGTCAACTAAAATTAAGTGGTGAGTTAAATAATCACAGGAAACTAAAAGCTGCATTGCAATAGCTGGATGAAATCATGTGTAAATTGGTGGCTGGCTGTGTAAAGCTATACATCTTCTAAATTGTCTGACAGGCCATTTTCATCATAACATCTTCTCCCAGGAGTGAAATAATGTCTACCCTGCAGTCAGTGTAAATGAAGTAAAATGTAAAGGCCTGGGCAGAGGATCAGACTGTGGATGGGTGAAGTTAAATGTGACTGAAACTAATTGATGTATGGCTCATGTCATCTAATAGGCTGAAACCCAGAAATGTTAGAATGTAATTATGTTTATCACAATCTTCTGACTCATGTTTGAATATAGATTATTTGACATAATGTAAGATACGGTTATTATCTCGTCATTATCTCGGTAACACACTAACCCGTGTCTGTCACAACTGAATCACTTAAAATGTACAGCTCTATCAGCTCTACACATGGAAACATCCTCTGTAAGAAAATGGCCTTAGGTCCACTATAGATTGTCATTAACTACTCTTGCAGAGCACCAGTGTGTGCTTCAGTTAGGGCCAATTAAAATGGTTTTACTGTGGAGTACACACTCATCCTTTTAAATGTAGGCTTGTTAAAGCTCTGAGATTATATGAACATTAGAAGGTTCACATGAAATGGGCAGCTGGCAACCTTAGGGCCTGACTATTTCCTAACAAATTTTTAGCTTTGTCATATATGACATGATAGGAGTCACAGGTCCATGAAGGAAATGCTGCAGCTGCCTAAATGCACAAATAGCATATTATGTTGATTACTAATTTATGTTGATTACTAAATTACCAAGCCTATAATATATGTCTTTTGTTTGGATTAATGCCCTGTAGAAAGGCATTATGAGAATATTACAGTAAAGTAGAATAATGCACAAAGTTCAGGGATTAAAGGTTATACATAAACATATTATGATTAATAACATCATGCAAAACACTGACATATTGAGAGTCCTACTAAATTTAATTGCAAGCTTTTAATATTATTTGCGAGGATGTAGCGCCATCCGGTGGCTCTTACAGAAAAAAACTGGTGTCGGCATGAAACATGATAAATATTCTAAAGAAATAACTCCAACCGCACAGCCTGACTGAAAGAAGTGAAAATAAACATGTTATGTTACTCGGACGAACAATTTTGAGCTAAAGAGAGAACCTAAGGGAGGTGAAGATAAGTAGTAAGCAGCCCCTCCAGCGGGGGCGCTGTGACAAAAACCAACAGACATCCTTTTTTCCGGTAGCGGAAGTGACACTATTGTTTATCCGCCATTGAGCCTCCACGGCGTGAGAGCAACGATGGCTAGCGCTGCAGCAAAACAAGCGCCGAAAAATGCTTCCAAAACAACCACGGGGGCCACTGGGGCGGCGGGGGTTAGCGGTGGACCTCCGATAATGCCCCTCGCCTCTCCACTTATGGGGAAAAAGAAGAAGCCGTTTCTGGGGATGCCTGCCCCGCTTGGCTACGTCCCGGGTCTCGGCAGAGGGTGAGCTAGCTTAGCCACCTAGCTTAGAAAGTGGAGTCCTGTATGCGGATGAAGTTAGTTTAGCAAACTGTGGGTTGTTGTAATATAGAGGCAACTGAGCCGAAGTGAAAATGTGTGAGAATAACCATTTCTAATGTTTTTGTTATATTAAAATAAATTATAGTAACTGCGTTAACTAGTTAGCTTTTGAGCAATGAACTATAATATGACCAAGTTGACTCTAGCTGTGGTCACTGGTGGAAGAATTGCTCAATTATTCATTAATTTATTGTAGCTATACTGCATTATAAGTAAAAGCCCAGCATTCATAATACGGCTCAAGTTAAACCACATACATTTTAATTAGTAACAGTAGCAGCATTAAAACTCTGATATCTGATTCTGAACTCTGAGCTGGTCTGAACTCTTTTATATAATGTTACATTTGGCTGGTTTAGGTTAATTGTTTCTGAAGTGTGAGGGAATGCATATTCTTCAGTTTTCTCTGATCACTAACCTCCCATGCTGGTTAGATAGTACTGGTAGTAGTAGTTTGTAATGTAAGAAGGCCATATGGGTGTGTAAGACATCAAAAAATACTGGTGATTTGAAGTTATTTTTATGTATATAATTGACATTATGTATATAATTGACATTACACTGTTTTCTGTTTGAGGTTTTAGTGTTAAGACCTGATAAGTCAAGCAGCAAAAATAATCTAATGGTCTCACTGCTGAAAAGTATAGATAAAGGTGTTAAAATGTATATTGAATTTCCCTCTTGGTGCTCATCGTGCTTCGTGTTTATATGGGTAGCATCTTACATTATTGCTCCTTTTCAGTGCAACTGGTTTTACCACCCGGTCTGATATTGGCCCTGCTCGTGATGCCAACGACCCAGTGGATGACCGACATGCACCCCCAGGGAAGAGAACAGTCGGGGATCAAATGAAGAAGAACCAGGATGATGATGATGAAGATCTGAACGACACCAACTATGATGAGGTGCCAATGATTGGATTGTCTCTGTTATTTGATGCTTATCTGTTGTAGAGCTATTTGCAAAGTCTCCATTCATCTACTCAAACTTCAGTGTTGACCAGAGAGTAATCTGTGCATTTTGGTGATTAAGTTAAGTTGTTCCTCATGCAAATAACAATATGTTGCCTTTTTTGTTGTAGTTTAATGGATATGCAGGTAGCTTGTTCTCCAGTGGGCCCTATGAGAAAGATGATGAAGAAGCAGATGCTATATATGCAGCACTAGACAAGAGGATGGATGAAAGACGCAAAGAAAGAAGGTTACCTAAAAAATTCAGTTGGCCTTTTCACTATTGAGTTTTTAGTGTTGAAGAATGCCACTTCCAAATTTCACACAGTGTTTTCACATTTGAGACTCTGTGACTATGATGCTGCATTTTAGTGTAATATCTAATGCTGCCTTGTGTTATTTCAGGGAGCTGAGAGAAAAGGAAGAAATTGAGAAATACCGTATGGAGCGACCCAAAATCCAACAGCAATTTTCAGATCTAAAGGTAAGTAATTGGTGATGATGTTCATGTTCTTCTTCACTTATGATCACCTCACATTCTTCTGCTGTCTCTGAACACTGATTGGATCAATTAGGATTGCTTCAGCTCAAGGTAGAGATTTAACTCTCAGAGGATATGTATTCTGAAGTTGTAGTGTAACTGTAAAAATGACAATAGGTGGATCTAGAAATTTCACAAGACAATAGCAGTATGGAGTAGTACTAAGTTTGTTACAAACAAACCACATTGCTGACATCTCATCATAGAGAAAGTTGGCAGAGGTGTCAGAGGAGGAGTGGCTAAGTATCCCTGAAGTGGGCGATGCAAGAAACAAGCGCCAGAGGAATCCCCGGTATGAGAAACTCACCCCTGTTCCAGACAGCTTCTTCTCTAAACACCTGCAGAGTGGAGAGAACCACACCACTGTTGACCCCTTGCAAGGGGTGAGTATGCACATACCTTTACTGTAGACATCCACATTATAACACACATCAGTGAATGATCTGGTGTATTTTCATCATGCACCAGCAGGAGTCAGGATATCTCACTGGAACCAAGCATGTCTCTTCAGCCATACAGTTACTGCAGATCAAAACAGACACCCGTTTCTGCTGATCTGATAAGATGTCCTCTTTTGGCACTTAAAATACTCTATACAACTATGACTACTTCATTGGCCAGATTGACTGCACATGCCAGCTGTATGCATCACCATATAAAACAAACATGGCCTGTTGGTTAAAAAGTTGTTTGCTTTTTCCATGTGCATAATACAGTCCTAAAATTATTCTAAAACTATTTCCATTATTACCATGAATACACTATACTGTGTTGTTTTGTAGGAAAACCACTTCTCCATGGTAAGAAAAGCATCATATGATCTAGACCTGTTTCATTTTTTTAAAGTACTGAAACTGAATTCTTGCAGACTGTAACACTCCACTCCATTACCACTGTTTCTCACCACTAGCTGGGAGGTCTGAACACACCATACCCAGGAAGCATGACTCCTGGCTTGATGACACCAGGAACAGGAGAGCTGGACATGAGGAAAATTGGGCAAGCCAGGAACACACTCATGGATATGAGGCTGAGTCAGGTAACTAATACATTATCCTCCGTTCCCATGCTCATGTCATGTTTATTATTCTGCAGATGTTACATAGAATTTATTCACGCTCTTGCTTGCCTGACTCTGCCTTTTTTCTATTTCAAGGTTTCGGACTCAGTGAGTGGACAGACAGTGGTGGATCCTAAGGGTTACCTGACAGATCTTAACTCCATGATCCCCACACATGGAGGGGACATTAGGTAGAGACACGTTAGGGACACTAGAAGCACCTATGCATGTGTGTATGCATGTGAGATCAGTTGTGTGTGTCTGATGTGGGCTGTCTGGCTCTGTGTGTCCAGTGACATCAAGAAGGCTCGTCTGCTGCTGAAATCTGTGAGAGAGACCAATCCCCATCACCCACCTGCCTGGATTGCCTCTGCCAGGCTGGAGGAGGTGACTGGCAAACTGCAAGTGGCCAGGAACTTGATCATGAAAGGCACAGAAATGTGTCCTAAGGTAAAATGATGCACAGTATATATCTGTTAAGAGCCAAAGCCCATGAATAGAGATTTATATCATTAACTCATCCAGAAGTTATGCTGTCATGGAGTTTGTCGGTTGTTAAATTTATGATGTCTAATATATATACTTAAAGATATTTCAGGACTTTGTCCTCCTGTTGAAATGAGCATTTCTCTCTGCTTTCCAGAGTGAGGATGTATGGCTGGAGGCTGCGCGGCTCCAGCCTGGTGACACAGCTAAAGCTGTTGTAGCCCAGGCTGTCCGTCACTTGCCACAGTCAGTCCGTATTTACATCAGAGCTGCAGAGCTGGAGACAGACATCAGGGCAAAGAAACGAGTCTTAAGGAAAGGTAAGGCTGTCAAATAGTATCATCTGTAATGATAGTTTTAAATTTGACTGAAGTGGTTTTAATTTGTTTTAGTGTCTGTGTGTATCCATCATCAAATTGTGAGTAAGCAGTAAGCTGAGGTTTTGAAAAGACATGTTACTGTTACGCTATGAGGAGAGAATTCTGTCCTTTCCCAGCAGTGTAGGCGTCAACAACAGCATACTGATTCCCTGCCAAAAGGAAGACACCAATTTCTGCATGCTGAAAATTCAAAACCAGTTTCAATTTGTTCATTGTCTCATAAAAGCACCCATACAGAATTACTCTCTGTACACACAAGATTGCATGAAAGATTTCATAAGGGTTATATTTGGCAGCTGTGACTCTGGCTTTTCACCAAGGCCAGGCACCCTATTTGAACCATAGTGTCAATGCTCTCACATGCACACAGACACACACCAATATTTCCCAGCAGCATACCCCACTGACAGAGATGGATGTGGAGCTTCCTCTGTGAAAGTGCTCTCTAAGCCTCTACATGTTCAGTTCCCGCTAGTCTACTTCTTTTACATACACAACACGCCACCTTCCTAACTAGACAATGCTAAAATTCACTGAAATTTGTAATGTCTCACTTTCTATTTGTGTACAAAAAGTGTTGCTGGTGTAAATATAGTTAAGTTTTTGTGTTACCAATATTAAAAAGGTTGCTGGCATTGAGCCAGAGTGGCCAGTTGGTTGAAAAGTCAGCCTATTACAGCAAGTTCTAAAACTCTAAGCAGTTAGTTTTTTGTCTTGAGCACACACAGACCTGCACACAATTATTGTGTCAATAAAATCACATAGCAGTTGTATAATTGTAACCCACGTAGCCCTGGAAAATGTGTCCAAGTCTGTTCGACTATGGAAAACAGCTGTTGAGCTGGAGGAGCCAGAGGATGCCAGGATCATGCTTAGCAGAGCTGTTGAGTGTTGCCCTACTAGTGTGGAGGTAAGATAAGTACATGCAGTCATTTCATATTTCTGAAACATCAGATATAGAACTATCAGGACACCGCAAGCTACAATTGCCTAAACATTTGCACCTACCTCTGTTTCTAACTCTAGCTGTGGCTGGCACTGGCCCGGTTAGAGACGTATGAGAATGCACGTCGTGTCCTGAACAAAGCTCGAGAGAATATCCCCACTGATCGTCACATCTGGATCACGGCTGCCAAGTTGGAAGAGGCCAACGGCAACACTCAAATGGTAGACAAGATTATTGACAGAGCCATCACTTCTCTACGTGCCAATGGTGTGGAGATCAACAGAGAGCAGTGGATACAGGTGTGTTCCTGTGGCTTTGTGGTTTCTGTGACATCATAGAGAGAGAGAGAGCGGGGTTTCCTGCAGCTGTTTATGGAAGAGGGAAACCTCTTTCACTGAATAAGTAATTGCATTCCCTAAGGTCAGAAGAAGTAAAACACGTTCACATGCAGTGTCAAAACACTGTGTGTGATGATTAAGAGCTTTTTGAGTGTGCCATACCTGATCCAAATTGTCATTATCACTCTCAAATTGAGAGAAGACTTTTAATAAGTACGCTACTACTGCAGTAATTCTAAGTTAATGATATAATTTAAACTGTAACTAATATATCAGTGATGCTTATGAACACTGGATAACTACGGGGCTCCAGAGTGTGACTAATGTTGTTGAAAAGGCAAAAATTTGTTGAGTGCTACTAAATGTTTTTCTTGGTTTCAGTTGGTAAATCTGACATTTTGTATGTCTATGTATGATTGTAACATTAGTCCCCCCGCACCCCAGTGAAGGTCAGAGCAAATCAAAAACAGTAGGGGCAGGGCTTCACCTCTGCCTCTGACTTTTATGTTCTGTACACTGATGTGAGTTTAAAGACCTGGCTGAACAACAGAACCGTGGTAACTTAGGTCAGAAGGAAGCGAAGTATGGCTATAAGTATTTTTTTTTTTTTCCTTCATCAAAAATGCTGTGCTTAAGACCAGTACAGATATGCTCGACCCCTGGCACATCCAACCTAGATCTGTGGAAACTTAAATTAATGAAGCTTAACTGTACAGTCAATGGTTTCTCTGGCTGACAATACCGCTTTTGCTGTCGGCATATTGACTTTCTGTACTGACACATTAAAAAAAAACTAAATATGTCATGGTAAGTGTGTGGCCATCACAGTTCCCCTCCCATCAGCATTTCAGCACCACGTAGTGGCAAACTACAGCAGTGAGAGAAGATGATAATTAAAATTGCATTGCATACAATATTGTAAAAGAACTGCCTTTCACTAAATCATAATGAAAAAGAGCTGAACATTATCCTCAGCTACAGTAACTGTACAGTCCTTGTCAAGTTTGTTGGGGTGAATGCAGACACAAAACAGAAATCACCAATAACATGTACAAGGCATTTATGATGACTGATGAAACTTTAAATGTTTTGTTTTAAAATAATGTAGATTTTTTTCAATTTCATGTTTATGCTGTTGTTGAAATATGAACCAGCAATTATTTGCACCAAAAAAGTAACATAGTAATGCTAAAGGTGCTGAAAAAAAAATATGTGCACCTAAATTTTATGCTGGTGCACCAGTGTAACCAATTCACAAAGTTAGCCTGGAGCGATATCTGTCAGGCGCTTTGATTGAATAAACTAGTGAACCACATGATTTAAAAAATGAATGACTAAAGCAATTTAAACTTGATGTTGATGAAGTAGTGAGTGCGTCATGTGTTTATAAGCTTTGATGGCATGCCAGCATATTTTGGCAAACCTGCCCTCAGCTCTCTTGTCTCAGGGCAATAAAATACAAGCCAGCACTGCCACTGACATTTTGTTTAGTGCTGTTCACAGTTGTTTTGCAATCGTAGTTCTTCACAGTAATCCCTTTTCACGTTGTTTTTTTTCTTTGTCTTGACTACTTCACCTCTGGCAAAGTGTGCGGTTATTCCAGTAGGTTTATCAAGGCCATTTGCCAGACTCATAACACCAAGAACAGATAAATCTTGAAATGACAGGATAAATCTTGAAATGACAGGATTTGGCAACTTTTAAAAGAACTTGTTTGTGTCTTAACAAACCTGGGCTGGTCAGTTGCTCTTGCCACAAAAACATGTAGAAATTATCTCTTAAAAAAGACAAATTGTTTATAAACTGTAAGTCATTTTTATGGGTATCAAATTCCCAGGTTCATTTAGAGATTTCTGGTCTCAGTGCTGGAAGATGTTTGCTCAGCATTTGCTGACCTACTGTTGAGAATTCTGTGTTGCCCTGTCTGATACCCACCGTCTCGTTCTTCCTAAATGTTTCTTCTTATCCTGTAGGATGCAGAGGAGTGTGACAAAGCGGGCAGTGTGGCTACCTGTCAGGCGGTGATACGAGCTGTCATAGGGATTGGCATTGAGGAGGAGGACCGCAAGCACACCTGGATGGAGGATGCAGACAGTGTAAGTACTGGTGTATTTGTTTTACACAGGTCATACTGAGACCCTGACATCCAGATGAATCATTCACGTACTCTTTCACTGTCAGAGCTGAAGGTAACTGAGAAGCTTGTCTGTTTCAGTGTGTGGCCCATGGAGCATTGGAGTGTGCCAGGGCTATCTATGCCCATGCTCTTCAGGTGTTCCCCAGTAAAAAAAGCGTTTGGCTTAGAGCTGCATACTTTGAGAAAAACCATGGCACCAGGTGACCAGATTTGCCTTTTAAATGCAATGATTCAGTGAACTGTTAAAAACATGAGTAAAAAGCTCACGTTTATTTTATTACCTCATATGTTAATGGTTTAATTAATCACTGTTTAATACTGTGGTTTTCTCTCCTGTGCCACTCATCTGCCTCTGTGCTCCTCCCATCCATTATTCATGGCTCACTGCACCTCTCAGGGAGTCTTTGGAGGCCCTGCTGCAGAGGGCTGTGGCTCACTGTCCCAAAGCAGAGGTCCTGTGGCTGATGGGGGCCAAGTCCAAATGGCTGGCCGATGATGTGCCTGCTGCCAGAAGTATCCTCGCCCTGGCCTTCCAGGTGATGATGCAAACTCTGACATGTTCACTTGGAAGCCATTTGAGCCTGCGTCTAACTTGTTCCTTTCACATTACCCACACGTCTCCCTTCTGCTTCTATGTATTTTGCTAGGCTAACCCTAACAGTGAAGAGATCTGGCTTGCTGCTGTGAAACTGGAGTCTGAGAATAATGAGTATGAAAGAGCCCGTCGACTACTGGCCAAGGCCCGCAGCAGTGCCCCAACAGCTAGGGTGAGTTTGTTTGTGTGTGTGTAAGAAAGAGAGACAGACACAAAGATCTGTATTTCTCAGTTGCTGGAAATAAAGTTTAAAAAAATCTCTCGGCATTTAGATTTGAATACATCTCAAACCTCAGCCTTCACTAAGTTGTGAGATGGTATTTTCTGGATTACAAAACAGCCTGAAATGAGAAGTTGAATGAACAGATTTCTCTAGCTTTTTTTGGATGATAGTGTGTACATGGGAAGTGTATTTAAACTGCTTTTCCCTGACCCTCTGTACCAGCACATGAAGTTTGTTTTTCTTTAAGTAATGCTGGTATAAATACAGATCTGACACATGTTTAAGGGGTGGTTTGACAATCACATGTATGTCTTTTCTGCTTTAATGCCTGCGCTTAATAGCAAGTTAATTGTGTATTGCACTTGAGGTAGTTTCTACAAACATGCAGTTTGTCTCAGGTTCAGGCTTGCCAGGTTTCTACACCTTGAAGCAGTCAGCTCCACTCAGGTTAACCGATGCTGTCAGTAGTGCTCTCAAACATCAATCTGTCTACCCGGTGATCTGGCTGCACTCTTTCTAGATATTTGTATTCTATTTGCTGACAGATAGGACTGTGAGTTCCTCCTTTAATGCTGGCTGTACCGATTGTTCTGTCAGATAAGCCAGCTGTGGGGTGGTAATGGAGCACTTACTGTAAGTGTTTTTAGGCTGCTTCTTAAGAAGCTGGTATTTGATCCTTCTGAAAGCAGGTAAGGTATTTATGTTGCATAAACTGGGCCACACTACAGGTATTTCAAATGATTTTTCACACTGTTTAATGTGAACTGTATTACAAGCCGAGGGCAATTCATGCGTTGTGTTTATACATATTTCCTGGCAAAACAGCTTGTGGGTTTGTTTGTATCTCTACCTCTACAGGTATTTATGAAGTCAGTAAAATTAGAGTGGGTTTTGGGAAACATAGAAGCTGCTCAGGAGTTGTGCACTGAGGCTTTGAAACACTATGAGGACTTCCCCAAACTTTGGATGATGAGAGGCCAGATAGAGGAGCAGTGTGAAAGCATGGACAAGGCCAGAGAGGCCTACAACCAAGGGGTAAGCTGGGGGAAGTGTTTGAGATGATGGGTTTGTGTCAGTATTATAATAAGGGAAATAAAGCAAATTGAGCTTTTTCAAAATGTATGTTTTTGGTGAAAACTGCTGTTTCCCAAATAACTCTAAAAAGCAGTTGATGTCTTGTTCATTGCTGTAGCTGAAGAAGTGTCCCCACTCTGTGCCCCTGTGGCTGCTGTTGTCTCATCTTGAAGAGAGTGTGGGACAGCTGACAAGAGCCAGAGCCATCCTGGAGAAAGCACGACTCAAGAACCCTCAGAGCCCTGAACTATGGTGAGAAAACACTACAGCGTTGTAAGCCACTTGATGAAGGCATGATGCTAGATATCATATTAAGCATGTCAATATCAATCTTAAAGGCAAGTCTGTACCTTTTCAATGCGCACATACTGTGGATAATAGAAGTATGTTAACAAACATATGTGCCTCTAGACTGACATGTATGTTGTTATATTTACCAGGTTGGAGTCGGTGAGACTGGAGTTCAGAGCTGGACTGAAGAACATTGCCAACACACTGATGGCCAAAGCCTTGCAGGAGTGCCCTAATTCAGGTGAGGCTTTTGGGTGGACTTCTTCTCAAAAATATAGATGCAGGATGCAGAATGTTTAGAGGTTTTCTAGTATTCTTAAATGAGTGTTCAGAGGGCTTCTGTTGCTGTTATGGATTGGGCCTTCATACTCAAAAATTCATTCAGTTTCAGCTCAGTCCTCTCTCTTTTCCTTCTACAAAGGTATCCTGTGGGCTGAGGCAGTGTTTTTAGAGGGCAGGCCGCAAAGGAAGACTAAGAGTGTGGACGCTTTGAAGAAGTGTGAACATGATCCCCACGTCCTGCTCGCTGTAGCCAAGTATGACAGCATCTTTTCCACCGCTCTTCTTCTCTGTAATGAGCTCTGTTCTTTGTGCAAAACTTTTTATATAAAGTGTCTCTTTCTATTCAGTTCTTCTTTTATCTTGCTTTCAACAGACATTTTGGTATGAAGCTTGTTTATTTTTACATAAACTCTTGTGGACACATTTCAGATTGTTTTGGAGTGAGCGTAAGATCACCAAGGCCAGAGAGTGGTTCCTCAGGACTGTAAAGATTGAGCCAGACCTGGGAGATGCTTGGGCTCTCTTCTACAAATTTGAGCTACAACATGGCACAGAGGTAAGAATGGTCAAGTATGATCTGGGTATGAGACGTTTGTCAATTTGTGTATCAGTAGTCATGTTAATGTTGCGCCTAAATATCCTTCCACACAAGAATGACTAAATCCTGTACGATTGACATGTCTGATGTAAGCCCAATTGAGCAGTACATGCTATTACTGCATTGGACAGCTTATGTTGCTCTTTTACCATTTACTACTAAAATGTTCATACTCTTTTTCGTTAAGGTACATGTTAGCTACTACCAAAGACTTTGTGAGTGTGCATTTAAGTCTAACGTTTATGTCCTGCATCCATCAGGAACAGCAGGAAGAGGTGCGAAAGCGCTGTGAGAATGCAGAGCCCCGACATGGTGAGCTGTGGTGTGCCGAGTCCAAACACGTCCTGAACTGGCAGAAAAAGACAGGAGAGATCTTAGCACAGGTAGCCAGCAAGATTAAGAATACATTCTGAGATAGTCGAAATTTGGACTGAAAACACTTGGAAGACTCTGGCAGTCACCAATCTAACAAAGAACAGCGATGGACACACCCAGCTGTCGTTTTCTACCAAGATACTAAGTATTGATACATGCCCACACACCTTTTTCATGTTTTATTGTTTTATAACTTTGACTTGTTGGACATTATCAACAAAAAAAACATTAGAATGAAAACCAATCTCTATACAGTTTCAAGCAATTACAAATATAAAAGTCAAAATCATTGATTATCCACTTGAAGTGAATAAGTGCGGTGCTATTTTCGCAGCAACTCCAGTGTTCGGACTTAACCACAGTGGGACATTAAGACTGTTAGTCATAAACCATTTCTGTGTAGCTTGGCTTTGCCCTTGGAGGTTGTGTCTTGCTGGGAAGTAAATGCGTAGGCCGCTGCAGGTATGCTGTAGATGATGTTTCCTTTATTTGAAGCATGTGTCAGTGGTGTGTACAAAATTCAAATGAAGTCAAAACCAGCCAACCAATAGCAGATCTCCATCCAACTTAGGTGAATTCTAATAATAGCTGACTGCACTGGTTGATTTAGGTGTGGCATATATGAATTAGTTTGGTTTTTACTTTGAGAGTCTGTTTTTCCTGGTAATTCATGTCATTCAAATTTTTTCGTTATTGTTGCTGTTGTGAAAAAAAGAAACACACCAAGCAGAGAGGTTGATTTCATCTTTAACAACCTTTGGACTGAACCCTTTTAATGTCACATGCCAGGTGGTTATGTCTGGTCCATGTAGATATGCCATAGGGTCAGATTTAGCTCTGTATGTTCACCAAGTGTATATAAACTATTTGGGACTATTCCAAGGTTACTCTTGTAGTGAGTAGCGTTTTATGTTACATATCTTGCTTAAAATGTGTTTAAACCTCCTTTGCAGACATCCAATAAACAAATGATTGTTGCAACATTCCGTTTCTACCAAACAAGTTGTACAAAAAAGTGTGTTGTGATTCAAATGTCAGATCCAATTTGAGGCGTGTTTTCCCAGACCTTTCTGTCTAGGAGTTATATCGGCACAAATCCTCCCCCGTGTGTTTCCCATGCACGGTCAGCATATAGGTCCCGTGTGGGATTTCATTGTTAACTTGGCACCTTATGGTTTGTCTGGGACGAGTTTGGATCGCTGCCTGTTGGCATCGTAAACAATGAGCACCGTTTCATAACACCGGTGGTTTCCTGTGGCTCACTCTGTATACCTTAGAGAGCCCGTGATTAAACCACCCACTGTGGGAATGTGTCCCCTACACGTTTTCAGTTGTCCTTTTGAGAAACGCTCCACCAAATTACAGTCGCTCTTCACACCACCCCTCCTCGGCGCGTCTTTCTAACGAAACCGAAAGGATAAAGGCAAGTGATTGATTGCAGAAGTTCTCGCGACTTGATCGGACTGGAGTGAAATCCTAAGCCCAGCGTCAGCAATCCATGACAGGGGAAGAAATTGGAGCAGCAGTGACTTTGGTGATGTTGGAAGCCACGGAGCACCTCGTCCGCCGTCTGTCCACCATCGTGTTATTCCATCCACCAGAGGAAGTGTAAAAAGTTTAGAAAAAAGTGGGGGCTTGGATACAATGAACGCAGCCGAATCGAGAGTGATTCCTTGGCTCTCTTCGCTGCTGATAGAGATGGGTTTGCTCGTCTGAGGATCCTGCAGTAGAACATGATAAATGGTAAGTGCGGCTTTGGAGTCTGACGCGTATTGACGCAGCAAATTAGCTGATATGGGCAATAATAGAAAATGATAAAGTCAGGGAACATGGCATCGTAAAGAATGAGCACCGTTTTAAACATTTGTTTATACAGCTGAAACCCGACGGACGTTTTAACGCACGTCAAGCCGGAACGCGCTGTGCGTCCGGGCAGAAGCCAAGTAAAAAACGATTCAGAGTCTTATAATCGGTGTGGATGATTTATTCTGTAACAAGACCCACTTTTTTCTTTCATAGTGTCTGCCCGGAACTCGTCTCCGTGGTGTCCTGTTGGTTCTCTTGGTGGTCAACTCATATGCTAAACGTAGGTGTAACTATAAAGAAATACTGGGCTCCTACAGAGAAGTAATCTTCGTTGAGCTGCAGAATCTGGTATGACAACACTTTTGTAGATAAGACTGTTTGCCTTTGATAGGGGCATTTATTCTGCATTTGCTTTGCATTCTATTAACCGGCATAGTCTGAATGTCTGTTTACTTCAATCACTTGCAGCTGTAATTAAACATGTGGAAATGATGTTTGGATATCTGGGGATAGGGTGCCCCCCAGTGTTTGCCACTGTGCTCACTGTGTTACCAAAGCTCATGGCTTTTCCTCCTTTGAATGAGAGGCAATTTCAGTTTATTTTACTAAAGCTATGTTTTATTATTCTTTTGCAGAATTTGACTGGTTCAGTTAATACATCTAAAGACAGAGATCCTTGTCCCTCAGGAAAGGTAAATTGCATTGCAGCTTGAGCATTTTCAGCACCATGGACAGGGTAATAACTCATAACAGTCTTGATGCTGTGGGTTTCAACAGAACCTGTCACATAATTTGCCTGTGTGACTGCCTAACATTTAAAATTCAAGATAAGTGCAGACGCTAGCCCCAAGAGGGTAACAAAATGTAATGCAAACGTGTTGTATAGCAGCAGTACTGGGCTTCATGGCCTGTTTCAAATGTTTCATTTTCTTCACTTTCTGGACTGTTGTCCCTTTGGCAGCCACATCGCATCCTGTTTTCCATCTATGGTATGACACAGCAGATGCGGTGTCAGGGGAGAGGCAAGCAGGAGTCTGAGCTCAAAAAGCCTCTGGAAAGCATGGAGCAGCTCATCATTCACAACTGCAGTCCAGATTACCTGGTGAGGAGAGGACCTTTACAGAACTCTAGGCTTCTGTTTGTGTTGGTTGAAAACATCTACGGATTTCCCATTCCTTACTTGGCACCCCCCACATGCATAGAAACGGCTTTTAAATTAAACGTCAGGCTCAGATCATGGTAGAAAAAGATCCTTAATAACATTACTCAAAACAATATTTTACTGCATAACAAAACTTTTGTTCTGGTTGTATGCTTTCAGGGGAGAAGACAGTCTTGTTCTGCTTTCCAGAAAATACAAGGAAAGAAGAGAAAGAGAATCAGGTTAATCAAAGTGATCAAGTCAGTGATCACCTGTTGGCAGAAACTTCAGAGTGTCCTGTAAACCTGTGCTATTCTCTCATGAAGATTTCAGGTGAATTTCCAGAAAGTTCCCTGCATCCAACAGGATATTGACAAATGACCCACTATATTTAGACAGCTGCTTTTCAAATGCAGTATCATGAATGTTTACTGTTGTCAAGTTCTCAGTGTTTTGTGTGTTAAACCTATACCAGACTCTCTATGATAGCAGTGCTCCTTGTTTTATGGAATAGTTTTCTAGTAACCACAGATAAGCTAAAAATATCTACAATGCATTCAAATACTTTCAGAATATGCACAGTTTCTAGGGTTTCAACTGTTGTAACGACCATTATTTTTGTTTATGTTACCACACTCATGAAATGTTCTTATGCCAGTTATATTGGAGTAGTTCTGTATACCATATAATAAAAAACTGTATCTGATTCATACTAATCTCAGGTCTTGGTAGTGTGATTATTATTATTGGTATATCAAAATGTGAAGCCAACAGCAGACTATTTTTGACAGTACATTACAGTATAGTGTGCAATTAGACAGCTTACATGGTGTGACAATAAGAAATAACTGAACAGAGAGAAAAACAAACACTAGATACATGATGCATTATTTATTTATTTTTTTTACTGGATAAGCTTTCAGTGACTCCCTAACATTTTTAAATTGGGGAAGATTTTGATTTATCGAAATAATTTAATAGTGCAGTCAAGTTAAATATATCATTTAGATTAATAATGCTCCTCAGTAAAGACATTTCTGATAAACGCGGAACTCTTCTAATACAGCACTGTTTCTGTCCGGAACGGAGCATATGTCGCACGGGCTCGGCTAAACGAGATTCCAACGTCAACAAGTGTGCATTGTTGCGGTAAAAACGTGTCGTTGCTGACATCTTTACACAAAACAGGCGTATGGAAGTGATTTCTTTCTTTTATATTGTCTCGTTTATGTTTTTCAGCGACAGGTAAACTACATACATCCAACATTAAAACACAAAAAAGCAGCGTTACGAATGTGACGTTACCGGCGTTACACGTTTTGAGGAAATCCTGCTGAATAATCGGAGCATGACAAACGCCCTCAACGGATTTTAGTTCTTGTGTTTGGATTGGTTGAGTCAGTCGGATTAAGTCCAGTAGTCTTTCGCGGAGCTGATATGGCCAGCACCAGCGCAGACATGGATCCAGATGTTGCTCGGAGGCTGTTTGAGGAGGGGGCCACCCTGGTGCTGCTGGGTGTTCCTCAGGGTACGGAGCTGGGGATTGACTGCAAGAGCTGGCAGGTGGGTCCTCGCTTCCGCGGCGTGAAGATGATCCCTCCAGGCTTGCACTTCCTCCACTACTGCTCTGTTAACCCGCCAAGCTGCGGAGGAGAGACTGGCCCGAAGACAGGCCTCTTCCTCACTCTTAAACCCAGAGAGATCCTGCTGGCCAGCTGGGATCCCAAAGAAGAAGATCTGGACTTCTCAGCGTCCAAGAACGAAGACGAGGTGAACCGGACCCGGGCAAACTTGAGAGATCTGGATCCTTACCTGGGTCCTTATCCATACGAGGTGATGAGGAAATGGGTGTCCCTCACTGACCGTGTGACTGAGGAGGTGGCCACCAAGTTGCAGCCACTGTCCGGTCGAGTATGCGCCTTCAGTGATGTCGTTCCCGAGAGTCAGTTCAGACACTCCAGAGACAGGGCTGAGCATCCGAGGAACGACACGGCCTGCCAGAGCATGAGAGAGGGACTCGAGAGGCTCCCCAGGATGAAGCAGAGGGAGGGGACGGAGTTGCGTTTTTCTGATATTCCCCAGAAGACCTACCCACCTGGGGCAACCCCAGCCGAGATCACACAGTGCAGTATGGACCTGAGCTATGCCCTGGAGACTGTGCTGGAGAAGAACCATAAGTTACAGCCTCTCAACCTGCTAGGTAAGTGTTAGATGTACTTATGTCCACCCACACATCCATCCATCTATATGTCCATGTATCCATACATTCTTCCATCCATCCATCCATCCATCCATCCATCCATAAATCCATAAACCTACTACTCATCCTGGAACATATAGGGTCACACGATCCCAGCTGACAGTGGGGAAGAAGCGGGTGCATCAAATAAGAAGCACCCCAACCCCATGATACTTAAGCTGGAGCTGGTCATTGAAAAATTCTTCTTTATTCCAAAAGCATTAAAAAGCCCAACATTTCGTCTACTGCCTTCATCAGGGGCTAAACAAGAAACAAGTGCATTAAAAACACCCTGAATACATTTTAACACAAGGCATCCTGTTGGATAATGACATAGCTTAGCATTTAAACACTAATTTGTATCACCTGCATGGAACATCTCTGCTGGTTACTTTTCATAGCACCCTCTTGTGGTTGAAACAAATATGAAAGAAAAATGTTTTTTTTGCTACAGAAGTGACATCCTTTCTTTAATAGCACTGTTATGTTCAGAAATGTGGCTCTTAAACTGACATTTTGTTTTCCCCACATATAATAATATAATAATCCACATGACAAAGGTGAAAAACTGGATGTACAAGCACAAGAAAAGTTTATTTTATTTGATTTCTTAGTTGTTTTCAATAAAAATTCTGGAACCTTCCTCCTGTGTTGCCCATATGTACTAACATTAGATCATCCTTACTTTTCCTCTCTTCCCTTACAGGTGAGCTACAGTTTGCTTTTGTGTGTTTCCTGATTGGAGATGTGTATGAGGGCTTTGAGCACTGGAAGCAACTCCTGGCTCTGCTGTGTCACTCAGAGGACGCCATACAGAAACATAAGGAACTCTACCTGGGGCTCATCACTGTGCTCTACCACCAGCTTGGTGAAATCCCACCTGACTTCTTTGTTGACATTGTGTCACAGAACAACTTCCTCACTTCCACACTGCAGGTAGATGCCTAAATTGAAAATCCCAAAAATGCTGGATGCACATAATGGAATAAAGTATATTCTGGAAAACACCTACTTACTAAAAAACATGTACTAAGGATTTTGAGCTTCTTGTTTTCTAAATAACACTCTTTTTACAACATTCATGATCATGCATGGTGTGCGCCTAGGGATGTGTCACATGAACATGCCAAGACATGACAGTCAATCATAACAGCAATGCCAAAGCCTTCCCAAAAGTATTATTGTTGTTAAAGGATGTTAACATTTACGTTAACCACTCATTACACTGGTTTAATTATTTTCTCACAGGACTTTTTCCAGTTTGCCTGTGGACCTGGTGTAGACGGCACACTCCGTAAGAGAGCAGAGAAGTTCAAAGCCCACCTGACCAAGAAGTTTCGCTGGGACTTTGATGTAGACTTGGATGATTGTGCCCCTGTGGTGGTGGAGCTGCCGGAAGGTGTCACAGTGGACTGAAACTGCTCTGGTGTGGAATTCATTCTGGGACTATAAGTAGGGATCAGGAATGAAACTGTCTGGGTTTAAGTTAGCAGTGAGGCCTGGTGTTCAGTACCAGATCTGAAGGTTCCCTAAAGGCTTGAGAAAACAGCATTTCAGTAACTTTGGTGGTTCTCTAGCAGCATCTGTTAAGGATTTCATAGCTCTGTTGTACATGTACACAGTTAGTACACATTAAAGTTGGGGCAGAATGTGGTAAGGGCAGCCACTGGACTAAAGATCAGCGATGCCCCTTTTTGTTGGTTTTGCTTAGTAGCATCACATTTATTACTAAATTTGATCCCCGGTTCATTTAATATAGTTTAATATCGACTGATGGTAAGAATAATGAAATATACATAATATCATCAGTAAATGTTTGCTAAAAGTGCAATTAATAACTGTTTGGATGAAAAACCTCTAACTGTGAGCAATGAACTTAACATTATAAAAATTAAACAGAAGATATACAGGGTTTGTTAGAGAAAAATAAAAATGTTGTATTGAATGAGAATAGTGGTTCTGCACGGCATACATGATAAATGATATATCTCTTTTATGTTGCCACACTGGAAAATGACAGTCATGTTTTGTAATGGTAGTCAAATATAAAGATGACATCTAAGCATTTTCCAACCAAAACTCCCTTTAATAAAAATAATTTTGACATGAAATAGCTGTGTCATTAGTACTGTCTGCACGTTTCTAATACTCCACTAGATGGCGTTCATAGACCTTTTGTTAGGGTTTACAGCTTGTACTTTCCAAATATCTTGTTTTTGGATTTGCATTGTAAATATACAAATGTGCAATGTGCACTCACAGAGAGTGAAGAGCTGCTGGGGTCTGGTTGGATCTGGCAGTGGGTAATAGCTGTATCACAACTGTCAGGGCGGAAATTATCTTTAAGCTTTTTTCTGATCTCAGTGAAGATGATTTGTGAGAAATAACAGGTGGAAAAATACGTAGGTGGTGTACTGGATCAACTGGGTAATGTAATTACATGCATTTATTAGCTCTGTGTATGTGTGTATTTGTTGGCTGTGATGAATGGCACAGGCCTTGCATTATCCTGTTGGCCCACTAATCCATTCATTCGTTCATTTTTCCTCTGTCCCTCCTAAAGCTACTTTCCCGCCAGCTGGATGTCTCTGGTTGTCTGACTCCATGAACTCATCTGTAACCATAAAGCTGCTGCTAAAGGGACTAAATCCATCTAATGTAATTGTCGGAATCAATGGAGTCTGGGTCCACTGATGGAAATCCAAATGCCAATACAAGAAATCCATTCTCTTCACAGAAGACAGACTGTATTATGAAGTTAATGGTAATACTAAGCTCCATGATGACCCCCCCCCCTCCCTTTTTAAAAAAAAATTAAGCACATCTTAAAAGAAGATCAATCCTTTATTTTCAGTCCTCTGTGAGAGGCTTTGCCCTGGTTGTTATTTTCCTTTTGAATGCAATTACATAGAGAGAAAGGCCTGGAACACATGGTGGAAACATATCAGCACAACATGAAGGAAAATGAACTCCAATTATTTGTAGATTCATTTAGGTCTCTGGGGATGTAATGCTGTACATTGTCAATGAATACACTCTCAGAAATGACACTACAGGGACACCTTTGGCATTCCAACCCCTCCATTAGTGCTGGAAATGTACTGGGCAGCAAGTCAGCGAACAACTCAAGTATCCAACTTTTTTGTACCCTCACACACCCTCAATGAACACAGTCCTGCCATGTTTCTAATATGATAACCATTTTCTTTTTTGATCTGGTGTTTGGCTTGGTGCGTTAGCCCTGCAGAGCACAGCATGCTGGGAAATGTTCTGCATAGATTGTGCAGAACCATAAAGCCTATAGCCAGCCCTGTCAGTCCTGGTGGTGCTTTTTCTCCAGTAGATATGATCTGACCATTTCCGTGGGGCTCACACTGCCAGTATAAACACAGGCCCCTCTGTTTCTTTCTCAGCCAGGCAGCAAGGCAGATGGATGTAAGTGTGTGTGTGTATGTACGATGTCTTGACTGAGCTCATGTTTTAATATTAATTATTGGTGATTGTAAAAAAAACCATCAGGTGATTGGGAGCATTTGTAGGGAAGTACTCAAATATGAATGAACTGTGGTTTCTGATAACCTGAGCATCTAAAATTAACAGGATAAATAGGAAAACTGTGTTGGCGATCTTGCAGGAAATTCAGATGTATACTAGATAAGAGGTACAGTGCCACTTGACACGTTTCTGTCACTGCACTTATTCACATGCATTATTTTTTGTTTAAGTTTTAATTTCAGTTTCTTGTGTTTTCTCTCCCTCTGCACAGATTCATCTCTCAGGCTGCTGTCTGTCTTTCACCCATCCAGCTGAAGTATGTTTCTTTCTCTGATGTGGAGCTTTGATGTATGATTGTAATATATAGCTTGTTGAAAAGCAGGCTTTTCAGTAATTGCCTATGTTGTAAAATTACATGTGGGGAAAGATTTTGGTTTAAAGATGGAAAGAGTGTTTACTTTGTCTTGATTGCATATGCAGAGATATATATTTACCAACCATTAGCAGTGTGGTTTTGCTGTAGGACAAGTTAACAGCTTAACTTACTTTTCAGGTGTAAGAATGAAAACAAATAGTTCTAGATAACTGTGAAATGACTTGCTCTCATAAACTATATAACTGTGGCTGGAGAAGATTTTACGTGGAGGCTGCTCACACACACACACACACACACACACACACACACACACACACACACACACACACACACACACACACACACACACACACACATCAGTTTCCAGCTGCTACTTTCTCTCATCTTTTTGTCTTGGAGTTTTCTTTCTTTCTTTCTTTCTTTCTTTCTTTCTTTCTTTCTTTCTTTCTTTCTTTCTTTCTTTCTTTCTCTCTCTCTCTCTCTCTCTCTCTCTCTCTCTCTCTCTCTCTCTCTCTCTCTCTCTCTCTCTCTCTCTCTCTCTCTCTCTCTCTCTCTCTCTCCACCTTCAATACCGCGACAGAGGTGAGACCCTTGAGCAAGGCACCGAACCCCCAACTGCTCCCCGGGTGCCGCAACAATGGCTGTGGGTGTGTGTTCACAGTGTGTGTGTTCACTGCTGTGTGTGCACTTAGGGTGGGTTAAATGCAGTTGGGAATTCCAAGTATGGGTCACCATACTTGACAATATTAGTCACTTTCACTTTTTTCACTTCAATTTCTTTCTGTATCTTCTTCATAAGTTTTCTATGGGTGTTGGTGACCCAGCTGTGATTCCTCTGTATGCACTCTGTGCTGCAGTACCAGAGGGGCTTTACATGTCTGACTCACATCATCAAAATGTGAAGCAGGCACGTGTACATTTTCCCAGGTGGTGCATGGGAGCGTGTGAGGTTTGTGTGCGTGTGTGAGGTGGGTTGGGGTGGGGTGGTGTGGTGGTCGTGTGCACATTTTGAGTTCTGGTGCCCTGGTGGTACGTGGACAAGGGTGGGTGGGGGTACTAAAAGCGGGGATAGATGAGGTTAAAAATCCCTCCTGGAAATTTCATACACACCAGGGGAGGCTGTGTGTGTGTGTGTGTGTGTGTGTGTGTGTGTGTGTGTGTGTGTGTGTGTGTGTGTGTGTGTGTGTGTGTGTGTGAGAGAGCAATATGTTCTGTTATAGTGATCTGCTAAAGTGATTAAAGGCAGTAGCTAAAAACACGCGGTAGACCTTTTGAGGTCTGGTCAGCAGGCATGTGTGTCGGCCAGTGTCTCTGTGTCTGCAGTTCTGATCATGTACAGCATAAGGACATGACAGCTGGCCAATAAATTTCTCAGGCTGACTAACCAAAGTTGTAGAGGTGAAACAAGTTCAGACTGTGATTAGTGCAGACACAGATGCAGCAACACTACAGAGACGGTGATAACGTCCACTGTCATGTCTCACTGGTGTCACAGCACTCCTAAGTGAGCATCGTGCTGTGCTGTATGTCATCCTTGAGATCTTAACTAAACACTGGAGGAGTCATTTGCACAGTTCAGACAAACTGCAGTAAAAATCCTTTCCTGGTCCATATTTCCAGTCTACAGTTCAGCAGATATCCTTCACTCTCCCACACCTGCCTATCAGATGACTGATCTCTAACTTCCATTTTTAGTGTGTGTTGTCTTTGGATGTGGCACTCAGAGCATGAACTCTGGCAGACCTTGTCACAGCAGAAATGGTTTGAATACCCCTGCACCACAAATACACACACAACAGCCCTCTTGCTCACTTTCTCGGCCTATGCCAGTTTTCCTGTCTGTGTGAGGGTTTGAAGTGAAAGAAGAGCCTTCTTGGTAGCCCCCCCCCCTCCACACACACACACACACACACACACACCCTGGGGACAACCCTCTGAGTGGTTACAGGGTGGAGAGGAAGGGCACCAGGGAAACCCTGGACTGGGCCTTTTAGATGACGCTCTGAAGAGGATGAAAGCATTCATTGCTTGCTCTTTTATGCTGGGTATTAAATTCATTCCTGTTTTCTTGCTTCCTTTTTTCTAATGCTTTCTGTCAAATCTCTGTTCTTTCTCATCGCCTAGTTTCACCCTCTGTCTCCTGCACTGATACCCTATGCCTTGTGAATAATTCATAGATTTTTGATGTATTATTCAGACTTTTCTCAGAAACACATTGCTACTGTCTGGTTTGGTTTTGTTTCCCTTCATGCTAAAAAAACAGCAACCACTCCTTCGTCTATGCCCCCTGTGAAATTCTCCCTTTACTTACACACATCTGGTATAAAAAATAGTGTCTGCAGGTTTTTCCACCATGGAACAAAAAATTCAAACATTTAATATACAGTGTTATTTCCTTATAAGTAAAACAGCATTTTAATTTTTAGGTCTGCTGTTGTTCAGGCGGTAGAATGAGGGAAAGTTAGTGGACACATGTTGAAGTGTCCTAGAGCAAAACATTAAGCCCTTAATTGCCCCTGATGACTAAAAATCCAGCTCTTATTTGTTTTACTCTTTTTCCTGTTTTTCTTGTTACTTCTTCAGCACTCTGAGAGGCCAGTGCAGGTGTGCAAAGTCCTACATCATTAATCATGCTTCAGCTTGTTCTGAAAGGCGCAGGATTCGTTTTGTGACACAGGGAGTATTTTTTTTTTTTTTTTAACCGCCAGAAAAATCCCCACCATCCTTGTTATATTCCCAAGTCTCTTTAATACAACAGTAAATCGTCCTCTTCCTGCATCCACGATGTACTTTTTTTCCATCCCAGTCATTCCAACTGTGTTCTACTTCCTACATCTCTCTCCTTCTAACAGTCCAGGCTCAATTTAAATTATGGGTCTATCATCCAAAGTAGCAGAGCAGGGAATGTGGGGTCTGATCTGTTATCAGTATTTTTCTTTACTCTTAATCATTATCAGACCTGCAAGAAGTATCAATTATCACCAGGGTAAGTTTTATTAGGGATGTTAACTAAGTAACTCCTAATTATCCTTCCCTCCAGCTCTAGCTCCCTTTCAGTGTTTTCTGGCCAGAATTTCAGACTCGTCTTAGCTGATTGTCGCTAATCTTAGCCCTCGCTGTCTCCTGGCCTGTCCTACTGCTGTCACCACTGCAATTAAGTAAGTTTAATTGGAAAAGCTTCTGTCAGTGTGTGTGACTGCATATGTGTATGTGTCCATGCTGTGGCCAGGCTGACTGGAGCCAGGTGGCCACGTGTTTGGCTCACAGGAGGACGTTTTCTTTTATCACATTAAACCACAGGCAGTAAACACAGCCATATGATGCACAGAGCGCAAGATTTGACACAGTGCCAAGGGCTTGGCAACAAATGTGTGGGAACACATTAGATATTACCAAGAATGGGACATTTGGCAATAAGTTACAAATTTGGCTCAAGCTCGTATGCAGATATGGCTGAAGTGGTTTGAGTTTTTTCCATAATGTTAATGGACCTGTGGAAAAGAGATAATAACCCTGAATCAGAGATATATGGCCTAATGGTTAAGCATGGATCAGTTGTAGCTGAGAATTCAATGGGTCTCTGATGAGTAGGTTGGGTCTCAAAGCTGACATGGGAGAGGCTTGAAAAGGCTGGAGTCACAGAGCACATTATTACAAAACCTAGAGACAACTGAACATAAAATCATCTTGATATAAAAAAAAAACATCTTCTGGCTTCAGCAACAATCCAATAACATGTTAGGTGTGGTATAACTGTGGTATGTCAAGTTAAATTTAATTAAAAGGCTTAAGTCACTCAACACTAACAACTTGCAGAAGCTACCATCTGCCACTAAAAGCTGCAACAGAGCGTTTTTCCACCACAAAGATTTTGGCAAAATCTCTTGCTCTCTAGCAAACCCAGAAGGAGTATCACTCACATGTTTCCACAAACACTCTGCCCTCATCTTTCTTTGCCCCATGTCACCTTCTTTCTGTTATATGGCTTTGTCTAGTACTGGTCATTGTTTACCTCTCTAAACTATGGTGTCTGGACTGTAAACAGACTTTGGCCCTGGTCCTGGTCTGGACTAGCTCCATGTTCTCCACATTACCACTGAACCACAGCTGCCTAATGAATGTCAGGCCCTGACTACCCACAGAATGCCTGCACACACACTACTGAAGTGTCCTGAGAGGAGTGGAAGGACTACTGTGGACATGCCTGTGATTTTGGAGATCATGTTGTACACCTCAGTGGCATCAGGACAGGCTCAGAATGTCAAAAGATTTTCTTGTGTTTCATTAGTAGTCAACCCATTCACTAACTAATTGCATTCATGCAGCAACAGCATCAGTATTTCAGTATTGTGTGTCGTGCCTCCGCGGTTTCAAACTCACCTTTGTTCTGCAGGTGGCATTTAACTACTGTTCTTTTAAGCCTTGTGTCCCACAGCAGGTATTATAGTGCAGCCACAAACGTGCATGCATGTGTGTGTGTTGTGGGACTCTGTATGTATATGCATGTTTGGAAACCCTCACACATACACTCACTAAAACTTATTCCTCTGTTTTACCAGGTGGAGAATCCTGACATGAGTATCCACTTCTCTGCTCAGCGTTGAGGTGACTTGTTCTTGTAGTTTTCATGGGGGAAGATGTCTGGTCCAAAATAAACATTTGGTCTGAGAGCTCACTCAGTAACATGCAGCTGGCTCCACAGAAAAGACAGCCCTGGCCATATGTTGAGTTTATATACAGGGATGCAGGATGAAACGCTGCTGTATAGCTTATAATATTCTACTCTCATAGCTTCCCGTCTGCATCCCTTCCTGGACCCCCAACACCAGGGCTGCCAGGATTCATGGGTAGACAAAGAAAGACCCTGGCTAAGACGGAAATATGTGCAGTGATCTTGTCAGAGACAGGAAATGATGGGGTGTTTTTATACAGAAGATTGGTGCTGGCTGTCACTTGAAGGGTTGAGGGGCGCACACAGATATCCAACCTGGGCTGTGCTTTCCTCATTGTAAAGGTGATGCTAGTCTTATAGTGACATCCCTACATGGGCTTAAAAGTCATAAGACTATATATTGTGAAAGAAAGAATACCACATTCATCTTCCTATATATGCAAAGTTGAATCCATAAATAATCAAACATACCTTTAAAGTTCAGAACACACAGGGTCAGCTGCAACACTATCACTTGTTCCGGTAGGATAAGTAAACCTGAGAGTAACAAATATGACCTACAAAAGTTACAACAACTTAAAAAAAGCTTTGGAGATTCATTTACTACACTTTTGTAAAACATGATTTTTTCCCCTCTTTCTTGTGAATGAATGAAATACAAGCACATATTTTCACACAGCTGTTGGCACTTGGAGAATTTGGGATAATGTGCACGGTAATAAATAATGGCCATTTCACTGAAAAAAAGAGACAACTGAAACCATTTTTTAAATGAGGGTTTTCTGTTTGTGTGCTTGTATTTGTTTTTTTTCCTATGTCTTATTTCATCTGAATGGCAGTGTTTCGTTCTCCTCTTCTTTTGGCAGCCCCGTCAGTCTCATTAAAGCAATGGAATGATTGGCAAATCTGTGACTGTCACACCCAACCAATTTGGAGTCCAGCTTTTCACAGAATTATTTCACATGCCTGAGAAAGACCTCAGTCCTCAGAGGGATTATGACAGGGTATTGCAAATGTGTTTAGTTTACTTTAGCTTCTTTCAATGTTAAGGATAGAAGATTCCCAACTTTTGGAAAATCAGCAGGTGACAGCAACATGAGTACTGGATAAAATGTAAATTGACAAAGAAATGAAACCTCTTGGGGGTATTCCAGACAGCTCTAGCTTTAGTTGTTGTCATGCCTCTGTTACAGCTGCAGTGGTGCAGGTACATTACTGCTTTAATTTAGAGTTAAAGCAGTAATTTCTTACCTAACCTTAATAACCAAAAGTCTGTGAAAACACAAAACTGTCTGTAGATCAGCACGCTGAGGTTTCTAATCCAAACCACACTAATATACTTACATGTGCATGCATGCACTCCCTGTCTGTTTCCCACATGCACGTGTTTCACTGGCACATGTTTTGTGATTGTTGTGGCACATATCCTTCATATCCTGTTCAATGGTGTGGAGTGGAGGTTTGTTAGTATTTGAGATTCCTGGATGAGGGGTAAATCCTTATTGCCACTGTTGTGGGAAAATTATGGGGGTTTTTTTTGTCATTAAACAAACATATCTCTAGGGCAAAGTACCCCTCTTCAAACCCACCATGGACCGGGCCAAACCTAAATACCAAAAACATCATTACTAACATCTGTGTATCAGAGCAGATGGATATAATATTACTTTGCGATAATTAATAATTTATTCATGGGCACAAATTATCAAAGATTTTACTCCTGATACCTGCCAGTCCTTGTAGTTAAAAGCTGAGAGGAGGACTATGAGAAACAATGGATTGGAATTAACTGAGAGAGAAGTTCATTAGTACTGCATGCCACTAGTGAAAAGCTCACGAGCACATATAATAGGCATGAAGGTATTTTGTATGATTAATGGACTCAGGAGAGGGGGGAGGCTTTGGGTCATGGGATCTGGGTTAGGGTCAAGGGCAAGGTCATGGGGATCACTGAGTTACCACATTCACACTGGAACAATAATAATGATAAGTTTGCCACCCAACCATATCCCCCGTTTTTCACCAGATCAACATCTTTAATCCACTTCAGTAACAAGCTAGCCACCATGTCCCCATTTCCTTTGGTTGTAGAATCTGCTGTTGTTGTCCAGAATGGGTTGTAATGTCCTCCATAATACATTTCCTTGACCTCTTGGAAACTGCAGATGTTGTGAGAATGATATTTACCACATTTTTTCATTAATATGGCAAAAAACTAATCAGACTGTTTCTTAATTACACATCCAGACTCATCCAGCATTAGCAGTATTCATTTTCAGTTGTGTGTCTCTCTATACCAGCTCCAGAAAATGTGCCATGAGCTCAAACTCACTGTAAAGCCCTTTAAAACCAAGTAAAGCTGCATATTCAGGTCAATTCTAGGGATTTCTGGAGGTCTATTGGTTGGGAAGCAAACCATTTCCTACAAGGGATCCACAGCGTACCTCACAGTCAAACCAAATATATTAAATGTGTCAACTGTAAAGACCAGCTGTTGAGACATATGTCCGTGTTATGTAGTTGAGCCTTCAAAATTAGCCTCAACTATGTCAAGACATCACCTTCCATCAGGGTGATGGCTTGAAACTGTTTCAGTTTTCCATATTTGCAATCATGTGAAACCCTTTATCCCAAACAATTAGAATCATGATTTTTTTATACAAAAATTATACAAGAATCAATCCAAAATTATTTAAAAAACTGTCCATCCAAAAATCTGACATTGCAATCTTCACTTTGCTGTATTCTCTAACAAATAGTTATAGTGGGGGATTAATTATCCATGACTTACTTTGCAATTCAAAAAAAAAGCATAGAGCCTCTTTGCAAAAACCTCTGTTTGGCATCTTCACTCACTTACTTCATCTCAGAAACTAAAACTAAAACGAAACTAAACTAAAATGTTCATTTATTTCTGCAGGAAGTGAGGGAATCTTTGATGAAGCTGCACACACAGGCGCTGCATGGCCAGGCAGGAGGGGAACGACATGAAATGGGGACGACTGTGGCCCTTCATGAACCAGGTCAAACTCACTCATTAGTCATTCATACTTTGAAGCAATACATTCGCAATATGTGCTCCCTCTGGCATCATGCCCAATCCAGGCTCGGTCCTCTCTCAGTCTGGAGAAGAATTCCTGTCTTTATTAAAATGTTGTTTTGTGAGTACTGTGTCATATGAGGGATTACCTGCCAGTCAAAAGAATCTGTGTAATCCTCAGAGGGCCTGTTCTCTACTTCTCCTTTAAATCAACATGCACTTGCTCTCATGCTTAAGCCATGCACCAGTTGATTTATCAAAACGTATCAATCTAACGAGTATGATTACATGTCAAACTGTGTTAAGGCAACGGTACTTCTGCATGTTGTAAAAGCCAAATGTGAGACTCGGAGGCTGTCCTGAGTGCACATGCATACTTAGGATTTTTCAAGTGGTGCATATACAGTAAGGTATGTAGAGTAGAGGCCCTGTCAGCAGCTGTTGTGTGTTTGGTATGTGATCTGTGCATTATCATGGCATGTCTAACCTTCATCAGGTCATAAAAACTGGATACAGGCATGGCAGCAGAACATTCAGTACAGAAGCGAGGCTAGAGATTACTATATTGGTGATTTGTACAATTTCATATCCACCCAGATGAATGCAGCCACAGTCACAACTGTTAATCAGGTTTTGCTATCCAACCTCAAAGTGACCATGTGATCTGGGGTAAAGGTGAATTTACTATATGGTCCTGCTGAGGGAGCCTTTGGTGTAGGATTTACATTACACTGGTCAACACAATGACATATTTAAGTTCTCATGAGCTAAAGAAGGGCATTATTTTCTATACTGGTATTGTATCCTGGCAGTTGACATAAATGAAAGTATGACCAATATGGTTATTCTTTGGTGTACTGAGCTACACATACTCACTGAGTGGCAGCCTAAATTGTACTACAAGGAAACTCATTTATCCCTGTGCCTTAACAGACAGGAGTTCCCTCACACTCACTCACACACATACACAGTACCATGTGATTGGATCTCTAGCTTTAAGAACTCTCTGAGCTTCTCCGCTGTTCTGACCCTGTGCCAGAGCCTGTGAAATGAGATTATTATGTGTGAAATGAGGAGCCCTTTCCCTTCTTCTTTTGAATCATGCAAGACAAATCAGGGTTAGAGAGAGACGATAGACGTGCTGAGAGATAACTGCAGGCTGATGCTGCTCCACAGGGAGGGGGAGGTGTGAGGGATAATATACCTGACTAAATTCTTCCACATCATTACATACAACCTTCTTCATATCCTGTTGCCTAAGGAGAAAAGATTATCCAGTCAGAGATAGAGCCTATGGCTGTTTACCCATCTCCTCCAGCTTTAGCTCCTTTTGTGATTGATCCCAGGTTAAACAAATATTCATCTGGGTGTGAAGTGTGGTCATCACCTCCTAACCTGTGATTCCTCTTGCTCGGAGCACTCTACAGCATCTGTCTGGCTCCTGCATACCTGTGCTCTCAACTGATGGTGGGTGCATGCACGGGTCACAACAATGAGCCGGTGTATGTATATTAACTCCAATCTCCAGTGACAACACCATTTTCCCATTATTGCAGATTCATTTCTGCCAGGCTGTGATAGTATGGGGAATATGGGTCAAGCTGCTGAATGAAGAGAAGAGGATGATGGGGTAGAGTGGGGGTGGAGTGGGTATTTGAGCAAGAGATTTCCACCCTGGTTGTCTGTGATCTCTGACTTCCTGATGTGAACCTGAGGCAAGCCGAGTAGAGGTCGACCTCCTCTGACGGACTAATTAGCGTGAACAATAACGCACAATTGGTTACAGTTGGATTAGCTTGAACCCATTTAATAAGTCATGCAATGCACCAAGTCGCTCAGTGAAGCGCTCAGGTTGGGGAATGATACACACTCTTTGATGTTTTAATGAAAGGCATCTCTCTTCTCAGCCCAACGGCTGTCTGATCACCATATGCACTAGAGATAATGATAGAGGTATGATGTTTCTAAAACAAAAGCAACGAATAAATACCAAAACACTTTTCATGATGTATTTGCATTGGTGTGTATTTCCATACTTAATTAATTTGAGTCCTTGCCGTCTTGCAGCAGATTCTTCGAAAATTCTCCTCTGCTTCGCCTTGAGCGCACATTGTGCTTACACAAGCATCTCCATCTGTAAGTCCTTTATTTTTAATTACTTTGAGGTTGAGCCCTCTTTTAGATGATGCAATACAATCAATGGTGCCCATTGTAGACCTACAACGTATTTCATTTGAATGTGTCAAGAGCACCCATGGGAAAACACAATATTCCACAGATTCTCATGTGATGAAGTGTAATTCCTAGGACCCCCCACCTCAAAAGAATTCTGTGTCATATTTGATTCTATTTGTATTATATATTAGTACAGTCCATTTAATCTGTCACTAAAAGACTTGCAGAGCAGTTAGGTTGCTCTTACTAGACAAATGCACAGATATCTAAACCAAAAATACATGATTTTCTATGGAACCAACAAGTTGGGAATAACTTTGAAAAGGTAGGAATAACCAATGTTTTAAATAATCAAGTTTAAAGTCCATATGTAAAAGGTTATCTTGATGCATTTGGGTGCACTCAATTACAGTCTTAGGCGAATACTTTGCATTTTGATGTCTGTTTTGTGTTGACCACAGTCTTTCCATCTGAATGTGATAATCCAAAGTATCATCTGTTGTCTGTCTGCTGATCTGCACTGCCAAATACACCATCCCCTTCTTATCATACAGTGTGATTGGCCAGCACATTCTCAATCTCAGGACGTCAAATACTGACCCTATGTCAAATACTTTTGGTGCTTAGCAGCCATATGAGCTACACAGGGTTTTCATGCTAGAATAGTATAAACCATTCACATCAGTACACGGCGCAAAGATAGTTGACTAAAGGTCTTATCTGCTTGGCTTTATGCTGAAAAACTATGTTTTGACACTAAAAGTACTTAAATTTAAGAAAAAATACACCTCTCTCCTGTGAGAAAGTCTGATGTTCAGATCCCTCTCGGTCTCCTCCTAACATGGACCCATTCCTTTCATATACTCTGGTTCTGTAAATTCATGGCTGGAGCTGTTGCTCTTAGCCTCTGATGCTCCAGATGGGTGAGCAACAAAACACAGAACCTTGAAGCAAGAACTTTTACATTTTTTTCTACATCATTGCAAACCCCCACTATTGTCTTGGGGAGAATGTATATCTCCCTTAATACACATGATGACACCACCCACTTCTCAGGAGGAGGGCATATAGCATGCAAGGATGTTGATGATACCCCCTCCCACCCTGATCCTGCACCCACAGGCGCCTTATAGTGTAGTAAACAGTTGTGATTGATTAGACCCTAAAACAAAAGCAGTACTGCCCACCAATGAACCTGGTGCTCTTCACTGAGTGTCTTTCTTATTTTACGACTGTTATACAGAATAATTTGATATTCTCTGCTATTATACACCACCATGCCATTCCCTGGCAAAGGATTATATTGTGGCCTAGACATAAATGATCACGGTAACTGTACATACATTCACAATGAACTTCACAACCTCTCCGGTGGCAATTTGGTCTGTTTACTGCCTGGAATGCTGATTGATTGCAGCTCTTCCACTGTTTACTGTTGTGGAGCTGATTCCAGCTTTATTAACAGAACCAAGCGGACGCCAGACCTCTGCAAACCAGCCTCTGGTGAGCATTCATTTTGTTGCTGTCTTCAACCTCTGAATAGCATCCAAAGGCTGAATCTTCCTTCCCTTCTCCCTCCTCCGCAGGCAAAATGAATGCCTGAACAGAATGCACATGATTCATTTCAAATGTTTTGCATTTCCAAATTTTCCTCACTGTATTGTATTAGCACGTAAAGCAGCAAATACCCAGTGACTCTTAGTGACTCAGTGACTTTTATACTGCATGGGATCAAAAAAGTGCACAGCAATGGAAATATGACACTGAAAAGTAAGCATCCTTTCGTAAATGTGCAGAGATTATATCAACTGCAGTGGGGGAATGTCAAAGGCTAAAGCATGCCAACTTGGTCTATGCAGGCTATTTCCTTAGGAAGTGACTCTGTCCAGTCCTTCAGGCTTGTGGCCTGTGTGGCTCAGGGTTGTATCACCAGCAACACATGCTGCCCTCGTTCTTTCATGCTACCTCAGGTTCATATTTGTACCTGTAGATTCACATACAGGTTAAAGATGAATCACTGTTGGATTGAGAACCTTCATTTGTAGGTTTTACAGATATCTTACAAGTTATAAAGTGAGACAGCGATATTGCAGATATGCAGAAAGCAGCTACTTATCCTGATTACTTTACCCTACTAGAAAAAGCACATAATAATTAAATGTATAATTACAGTATAATTATAGGGTCAGGTTATGTGGTAAAATGCAGAGGCAGGTCAAAGTCAAAAAGTCTCAACTCACAGCAGAGTTATCCAACCAAGGATTTATAACACACATATGCCAGTACAATTTAATTAGATCAGGGGTGTCAGGGGAAGGCTAGCCTCTATTACCTCTGATTGGTGAGGCTGAAATTATTTCCATTCCTCCATCAATTAAGTTCAGTGGTAGAGGACCCATCTGTTTGCGGTTACAGTGCCTGGGGCTGAGATATATTCAGCCCTCTGCTATTGTTTTATTGTAATGCTGAATGGACTTTGTTACAATCAGAGAACTTTGCAATTCATGCTTTGGGTTATAAAACACCAGTCAGTACAGCAAGCATATCTGTGTATGCGTGTTTGCTCATAACACAGAGTAGACACCCAAAAATTTGGCATTGTGAAGGGGAATTTATCCAACAGCTCTGCATGAGATTTCTTCATGGTTATGTTGTTTACCATGCTTTCATTTCACCCAATGAATTCAACGGTTTGCTTTTTGTAAGAGGAATGTCAAAGATATCTTGTAAAGAAATTTTTTTAAAGCAGGATTATAATAATGAGACCATCCCCAACTATGAAGTGAAGTCATGGTTTTACTGTGGGAAAGAAAATGATAGTGTTGCTGTTTTAATGTCGGTGCGCTTGTCTGATAAAACAGACACAGAGCACCTTCATTTCATTTGCATCTAAAAGAAAAATACCCTTCAACACGGGAGATTGCTGTGCGTTTTTCCTCTTAACCATGACCACGATGATTCTATTAACCACGTGTTTATTATTGTGACCATAATTACGAACATCTTCTAATCCTAACCCAAACCAGGATCATGCCCTAAACATAAACAAGTTGTTTTTGTGCGTAAGGTCTAACCAAACATTTACTATAGCATTGTCACATCATTAAAGGGTTGGGTATTTTCTGCCACAGGGGCACAAATACAGGAAACATTTTTTTGTGTTGTATCAGGAATTAAGGACCTACATGGTCAGCATGGAGGACTTGTTGAGATATTATTCCCATCAACTCTTGACCCCTTTTTTTCAACAGCTCAGAAACACTTAAGCTGTTGTCTTAGCATTTGGACTCATCAGCAGTGAGTTGAAGCATCTGTCTCTTTCATCTGAAACTCTCTGGGGATCCCATTAGACTGTTAAGTTTACATTTTGCTTGGAAAGTAGAAACTCACTTGTCCTTCTTCCTAACATTTGCACTGATGGCTACTACTATCCAACAACCAGTGATCATGCATCATGCACACTCCTGTAAAAAGGATGTGGTCTAGCTTAGTGTAAGACTTTGTTTCTTTCAAAGGTTGTGATAGAAAATGACCACACTGTCAAAACTCACAGCAACAGGTAGATTTGTGACCTTTTTGTGTTACTCTGTAACCACGTACATGGTTGACTATCTGTTAGGCTGCTATTGGAAGTCAAACAACCAGTTTTAGCTTTTCCCATGCAGATATTGCTAATCATGCTCTTTGGGTTTGAGTGTCCCAGTAAGCTGTGTAAAGTTTTTGTAGAGACAGTGAGTTGAATGAGTGCATGGCGATGAGTACTCTGACTCACTGGATTCAATATGTTTGGAATTCTTGGCTGTTCTCCAGGAGAGATGGCTTTCATTTTTATGAGCACAGTCATATAACTTATTGTTGTGTGTTATCAACTTGGCCCACAGGGGCACTGTCTTTGAAATTGGGAGTTATTTGTTGTTTTCATTGCAGAACACTTGACAATTCAGGGAGAACTTCAACATAACAAATTTTATAGTCTCATTATTGTGTATTTCATTGTATGGTAATGACTTCTCTTTGTGTATTTTTGAAGTAGAGTAAGAAATACATAACATACAATAAGCTTATGGGCATTTAAGAAGCTCTGAACCTTCACAACACTTTAAATGTGGCAACTGTCACATATTAATATTAACAATTTGAACACAAACACATCCCTCAGCTGATGATTTGTGGTTCCTCCATCTGGCAGTCATATTGAGTGAGAGGGAGTCGTGCAAAGCTGTTATGATGTGCTTGGCCAGTAGCCTGTGTTGTGAAGAAGTTGTGTGTTTCTGTAGAAGTGACCAGAGAGATTTTCAGTGATTTTCATTTCCAATTTGGATTTTTCATGTGGTTCCAGAGCTTATGTAACAGCCTGGACAGCGGCTGCTGTTACATCAGCAGCAACGGGACAGCAATTTCCTTGGAGTTGCAGGCAGAGCTGAAGTTACCCTAAACAGCACAAGTTAGTGCATTGCAGACGCTAAAAAGGCATTTCACTGTTTCCTAGAACAATAACAATGATAGGTGGGATTTATTTCAATGGGCTGATCTCCATCACATAGGCCTAGAGGTTGAAAACCATGAAATCACAGGCTAGCTAGGGTGGCGTCTGGCTGTTGATGAAGAGTATACAACACACTGGTGGAAAGTAACATTTCTGGAAATCCGTGGCATGGACCATGAGTGAGGTTAATAAATAATATGGGAAATAATATGGGAAGCCAGGATAACATCTGGATTCTCTTTGACCAGCAGGCCACAGAGCCAGCCTCTACCTCAGGCCTCGAGTGACTTTGTTTGTTCAGTTTAACTGTCTGTTGCCCACATAAATAGCCAGCTGTGTCAATAGATGTGTAGATGTGACTTCATATGTTTGGCTATCACTGGCAGTGGGTCACTCAGTCTTGAGTGAAATGCAATGAACCTAAGGTAAAGCTAACTAATGCAGGGGTCAGGCTGGATTAAAATCTTGGTAAAACGTTCATCTATTAATAATCTTTCATCACATCTTCAGTATATTCTAGTTTTCATGTGTTTCATGCACACTCCCTGCTGTCATCCTGACAGGGGAAACAATGAACAAAGGTAAGCTGTAGCAGCAGTTTCTGATTACTGAATAAGTTAATCAGTCAATTTGCATATTTTACCAACGTTAATGTTTGTCTCTGAGCTACATCAGCTCTTATACATAAAATATTTAGGATGATCAGATTTCCTTGTGCTTCAGAGTGATGAACTGATCCATAACATGTATGAGGTGATGCCCTGCCCTGTGTTCAATTCTACGTTTGCTTTTGTCTTTTGCTTTAACATGGCAAAATGTTTTTTCTTAGCCCTGATGTCATCATCGACAAAGGTCCATTTTATAAAATATAGACTGCCAGAAAGAGATTACTTTGTGTCAGCAATGGCCACCTGCTCTTTTAAGAACACACTTGTCCAGCTGATCCTTTTATTAGACAAGTGTCAGCCAATATATCATATTAACCATCAAATAACAGGGTCAACCAAGAGAAAATGTCCCAGTGACAGTTATTTGTTGCTCTTGTACCTGGATCCATGTCACTGTTGCCCCAAAACAAAGCACAACAATGAAACACACCCTCACCTAATTACAGAGGTTGCCAGATGTATGACCAGTATTTTTCATGTAACCTTTCCAATATGCACTCACTCACTTTTTTGCAACACAGGATTTACAACGTGTGTGTACTGTGTGAGACCTCTATTATGCTACTCTAGTGACTATGGCCCTGCAGCCCCTCCATCTATTCACATGGATACATATGGGCTCACAGACTGAAGCTGCTCAGTTTTTGGGAACATCTGCGTAAATAGGTGTTCTGAGGCTTAACTGAGGCCATGTCGAGGCAGGAGTTCAATAGATCCTTATTTCATCATGTTAGTGAACCCACCTTGACGATCAGACTAACCTCAGACCTTAGAAAGAGATGGCAGAGAGCTGTGTTGAACCAGGCAGTCACTGTTATACATAGCAACTTCAGGAGTGGCACCCAACTGTCCATCAATAAGGCTGTTACAAAAGGCTACGTCTTAAAGAAAAAGAGATGAGGAAAATGAAAGAGAAGCTCCAAAAGCTTGGTCAAAGGAAGAAATAGGAATGAAAGATAACAGAAATGTGACACAACACTGAAGGTGAAGGAAGTAACAAAAGATAAAGGATAATTGGATGAAGTGAGTCAGAGTAAGAAGGACATAATGCAAAGAGAAACTCAAGACAGAGGAAGAGATATAGAGAGAGAGAGAGAGCGAGAGAGAGAGAGAACAGTGGCTAAACTAACAGTCAACAATCAGGTCAGAGGTCAAATTGGTAACAGGACCATGGTGGTCCTAAACACAGACTGGGGGGCTATTGTGTCTTCAGAGGTCAAATCTATTTGTAGAGGAATCAAAATTTGCTTTGGAAAAAATATTAGAAATATCAGCTTTGCATGTGTATAGTTTCTCTGAATAAGAAAGCAACATCTGGCAGGTGAAGAAAAAATAGCATAATAGGTCACGAGGTGTTTGTGAGTCAGTGAGCTATGTGACAGTGAGTCTAACAGCCCCTCTGCAGGACAGGGCTCCACCTGACTTTGATATTGGAGCGGTGTTGAAATGCACAGTTTCAAAAAGTCTCCTGTGATCTATTAGGTACAGTACAAAGGGGTAAGTGGAAAAACACCAGCATCTTGTTATTATCTCTTTGGAACTGAAATGATACAACTAATTACATTTACTGCACAGTAGCAGCAGTACACAATGAATTTCTGCTTTTTTACAGTACAGTTCCAAGCAAACACCAGGCATATGTTGATTAGTTGGCAAATTTTAATGTTATTCAAACTTAAACTACTTTAACCCTTTGTTTCGGGTCACTGGAAACAGCTGTCTGTTAAGGCTCTTTCAGACGTTCACAGTAGTGTTGACATTGTGTTAGGGTGGTCCTTATATGACACTTATGCATACTATGGAGATTGCATTGCACTCTGAAAACAATGAGTCACTGTGTTGGACAGCATCTTCACTGAATGAGTTTTGATTATTTGGAAAACTGAAATTTGAGGATGACATAATACATTAATATACTGCAACTGGGGGAAAACTAGAAAACTGGAAGATGTGTCGAAGCACAAAGTAGTCTGGGAACCATACGGCATTACAGAGCAACACAGGGTCATCCAAAAAGACGCAAGCACAACTCTTTCCTCATTTATCTGTGGGAAATCAGTACTGCGGCATTTTTCTGGTCCTGTGCTCTCACTCACTACATGCTATTAATCAAGAAACAGCTGCATGAGCAGCCATTAAGAAATTTAATGTTACTGATTTTCTCTTATACAATGCTGCACATTAGGCACTGTAAGTACTGGCCTGCAGAGCAAACAGTACCTGTATGGTTGATTTGAGCCCTTATTACTAATTGCTCAGGTCACTTACTGAGCATATGGAAGCAGGATGTGAATAAAAGGCTTTTGGTGTGTTGGCCAGACATGAGAGAAAATACAGTGGGTGAGATGAAATTTGAAATACTAATCTAGCTGTAGAGTGTGTGTGTGGATCAGTGGTCATGAAAAGTTACATAGTTGGGGTGGACACCTTGGAATTCCTGTGTCATGTTTCACACATGGGCACCAAGAAGGATTTTCACAGTGGAGATTTGTGAGAACATATTACATTTCATACGGCAGCAAAGAAAGAGCTATCAAATGCCATGACGCTGGGTTCTACTTTGTTTTCATGTGTGAACTGGAAAAGAGGAAGGGCTGTCTCTGTAAATATGTGTTTCAGTGTGTGTGTAGCTGACTGTGTTTACGGGAATCATTTTGTTTTGCTCCATTATCTCTGGGTGGATCCTAAATTCTGGCTAAGATAAAAATTGTTCTCTTAAAAAAAAAATTGAAAGCAACACCAAAATCTCTGACTGCCTACAGCTCAAAACAAAGAATAGCACTGTCCATATGAATTCTAGCCTTTTACAGTGGGACATGCTGGCTCTGAATTTTTCATGTCTGAGCAAAAAGAAATTGTCTGCACGTGAAAAACACTTTAATAGTAAATGACATGTTTTACCAGTGACCTCATCCACTTTGTTGTTAGTTTGATGTCACATGTCAGGTGCCATAAGTGCCACGGTGCAGGTGTGTTTAGAGTTTCACAGCAGAGCGCTACCAGAGGTCAGATATTTCAAAATGCCAGGTGATTTTCTGACCCATTTTTCACTTCCCATCTGAAAAGGCCAAGCATAAAGGGATTACAGTGTAGAGACATGTCCAAATATCCCCATCATCATTGTAGGCTCCAGGTGTCAGGTCACATTAGTATCAACTCTCCAGCCCCCCACAAAACACATCTGTCCCCCTGCATTAAGCCCTAAATCAAACTCCAAGATTCCTAGGCCCAGGACAGGCCACACCTGGTTAAACCTGTCCACAGATGTTGGCTCTGGGTGAGAAAGGAGAGCAGAGCTGCTAAAAAATGTGCTAGCACTGAGGTTTGTTTCCGTAATTGCGTATCGTTGAGCTACTGTATGAAGAAGCTGAAGTGCTCAGTGGCTGCATAAACCAATACATTTTTGTTAAATGGCTTTAATTATACATTTAGAATTCGGTAGTCATCCACAATATACAAAAAGGAACAAACGCCTAACCAAAATGAATATGATGTCTGACAAATGCTTTTTTTTTCATTCATTTTTCATTCAACAGAGGCTCGAACCTGTAATATCCCAAACAGATGTACAACTCATATCTTCATCCAGTATTTACAAAACAACCCCTGCTATTCAAAAAAAACCTACAGCTCAGGACAGGTCGGAGCCTATATACACACTAGACCTGCTGATCTCCTGGGCTCTCATACATTTCTGCAGCCCCCTCCCCATCTCCTCTCTCACGGGTCCAATGCATCCCAGATGTCTCACACTGACTGGCTGGACAGGCTCACAGCTGGACGACAATGTAAGAGAGAGGGAAAAGGAGAAGATGGAGAACTGAAGGTACCTGCCAAACCTAGATAGCTCTGCTGGTCTGTGACATTGTAGACTTTCAGCCTTATCTGTTTCAGCTCGGTGCAAATGATTAAGCAGCAACACTATTGTTTATACCCTTTCATGCCAAATACTTCTATGAACAAAGAATATAGTGTGCATGTAATGTTTATTTCCCTATGCTGTACTCTCAGATAATGATCTGTCATAGATATTACCACACGGGCACACATGTTCAAGCAAAACACCAACTAGATTTTGCCTCTTGTCCTGTCCATCACACATGCTTTTCCAAGCCTATAATTAACTTTATATTGCTTTTGTGTTTTGCATTGGCTCTTTCTAAACACAACACACAGGTAATGGTGTGTTAGGAATGGCTAATCATTGTAGTTGGAAAAAACATTTCATTAGCTGTTGCTGCCACAGTGTCTCCAGCCGGCAGAACTGACAGACCTGCTTCCAGAGCCCCTTCACACTGGCAGTCCCTCCTTAACCGAGCTCTGGCTCTCCTCTGTGCCACATAAAACTCCTGCTGCATGCTGATACACATGCACATAGACACACATACAAACTGGTCAGTCCCAAGTGCATTTGTCAGGAAGAAGCTATTAAATTGTGGAACACACCTTTAAATTGGTCTCTTGGGGACGACACATAATGCACAGTTCATTAAATGTTTTGACATGTTGTTGTTTTTATTTATTGCGGCAGTTATATTAATGTGATTGTTGGACAACTTTTCCATGAGAGAAGGTGTGTATGTGTGTGCAATCAGCATGCATATGTCAAAAGTAATGAATATAGCCCTAAAAAGCATATGTTTTCCTATTCATTGTTTACCTTCAAGCAAATACCTGCTCATAGATGCTCACTTCCATGTTTTTATAAGCCTTTCACACAGGAAAGGAAGAATTCAGTAAATTATGATGGTGTTTGGAAAATTTGCCCATCGGCTGCAGAAGGAAGTCATAAAAAGAAAATACAAGATGTTCCATCTATCCTGACATTTTTTTCCTGATTATAATCTAAAAGCCAAAGTATTTCATGAGACTGAGAAGAGATGAGCAGGGAACTTAGGGGACTTGTTCTAACTTTGATCCAGTGCCGGTGAAGTAAGCCTAAAATGAATAACAGCTATTTACACTAAAGGTTTTAAGGTTCCACTGTGGTTTTTCTGATCACCACTGTTTTACAACAATGCATACTTCCCTCACTGAGTCATGTGTTCAGGCATCAGCTAGACAACGATACTCACGTGAGTTTGGCCATGTCAGTCCTCCATGGGATAATTTGTGGTCTTTTAACATAAGACATTTTGATGTCAGAGGCCCTGTCAAACCAGATGGCCCTTCCATTACATTTCCCAAATCAGCTGCAGGACCAGAGATGGCAACACATGGGAGCTGCTAATGACATGTTGACATAGAAGTAACAAGGAGGAATGCATTTCTGCTGCCTGGAGTTCATATTTGAAACAGATTTGTTTATAGCCACATTCTAAAACATTTTGGGAACGGTTTGGTGGCTGAAGACATACATTTGTAGGAATCTGAGCAAGTAAAGCAAATCAGTTTTCTCATAGTGCCAGAATATGACTTTTAAGAAACAGCAATTTCATTTCAGCAAAGATGAGACCAAAATCACCATATTTCACATATTTAAGTCAAATTACTAACTTCTGATACCAATCAGTAGATGTTTTTGCTGCCTTATTAATCCATGTGCCAAACAATGTGCATTTAGCAGCACTCCACTGATTGGAGAAAGCTAATGGTAATGTAGCAGTACATCCAGGAGCAAGGAACATGTGACATGGCATAGAATTGGGAAAGATTCTCATCAGAGCTAATGTCAATGTTAAATCAATATTTTTCAGTGAAGATGTAACACCATATCCATCACATGTGGAAACGATGGACCCTCCCACTGCTGATAACCTGCATCACGTGTGTTTAGCCAATCAGAAGCTGGAAGGGAAGGAACAGGAGTTACTAAGACTTGGGTGTTGAACTAGCGATGTGATGGCAGCATTACAGGTAAGCGTCCAAATAACCTGTCTGATCACACTTTTTTGTTATTCTGTACTGTATTACTAGGCTAATGCAGAAATGCAATAGCAATGCTTATATTTAGTCCAATATCTTCAACTTGGATCATCAACCCCAGGTTGTATCTTTAGCCTCAGTCTTTTTACATAATGTCCTGTGCTCAATGTGGCAAAGGAATTACATATTCCAGATGCTCTTGCTCACTGTCTATATTAATAATTGTGGTAAATGGTTTTTGTTGGGTTTAATGTTTTACATTTTAATTTGATTCTCTTATATTCTCCACCAGTCAGTTTCACAAGTCCTTCCTGTATTTGCAGGGGAACGGGTAATGACTTAGCTGAGAACTAAAAGAAAAATTTTCATCAGACTTAAAATCTTTAAAGTGGAGGGAAAGAAAAACATGATCTGACACTGATACATCAGATCACGTCGGAAACACTTCAGTTCCTGTTAAGGCAGGAAAAAGAAATGCAAACAGCAAAGGAGGACATGAGGGAGGTGGAAGAATGTTTTGTGATGTACAGATTTCTGAGATCACATGTAGCTTTAAGCAGTGGCTGCATGTGTGAAAGAGTTCTTTGTCTGCAGTCCGGGATCTTGGGTTCAGCAAATCAAATGGATTAGCGACGGCTTTGAAAGTCCACTCATCAGAATTGGCCATCTACTCAAAAACAAACACACTGTAGCGGCTGCAACCGTCCACTTTCACTAACGGGCCTGTTTGTGCTACTGTGTGTGTGTGTGTGTGTGTGTGTGTGCGTGTGTGTGTGCATGTTCTGCATACCAGTGCACTGGACTGTATGGGACCATCGATGCTGTGGACTGTGTGTGTGAACTTTAAATGGGGTCTATTTGTACACACGTGCAAATACAGCACCTGTCTTTGATTAACACTTGTAAGAGTAAGAAGACAGGGCCGACTGATAATTGCATTGTGTTGTCTCTTTCCTGACACATCAGTGCTATAGTCCATTGTGTTATTGGTTCCTGGTATTTTAATAAAATCCAGATCTCGTTATTCTCTGTCCCTTCTGATGCTTTTAAGTGCAGCATCTGTGTGTAATGTGATGTCAAACCTAATCAGTGGGTGTTACTCACAGATAAATGTTGTAGATTTAAATGTTTCTTGATATTTAGGCAAAGCCACTTAATCACAATTAATTTCATATTTGAAACAAAATACTTGTAGCTGGTGTACCATCTCCAACCCAATCAGTAATTAAACAGATTTAGTACAGGCTTAATCTCAGAGCTTATTGTTTTAGGCAAGATTTTGGTTGTTCTAGAAAAGCTGTAAAAATCCAGGAGGATTTCTGACACTTTTATGAACCGATAGGTCAGAGCGGAGGAGGGCTCTGACTTATCAGTGAGGATGCAGACTTGTTACACTGCTCCTGATCAAACCAAATAGGAAACTCTTTTCCACCCGATCTACTCCACAAGCATGTGTGCTTGTGTGTCACTGTGTTGAGAAGTTTCCACCGAGTGTTTGCTTAAGAAAAGAAAAGGTCAAAATGTGCAGGACTCAACTTACTGGGGTGTTTAAGTCATGGAATTGCAGATGCCTTTGTCTCCTTGCCCACAATAAACTCTGGTGTGTTTTTACATGCCAGACACCCACAAAATGTGCATGAATGCGAGCACACAGACACACACATACCACTCAACACCCTGCGCTCTCAGGTGGCCAGCTAACTGCCTGAAGGTGGTGAAGTTGGGAGGCCTTTTGAAACACTGAGAAGAGATGGACTGATAGGGCACTACACAATCGATGGCTCAGTGGACACCTCACACACAGACAGGTCGGCCCAGTGCGAGGTGAGCTGTAGGTCAGTGTTTACTAGCACAGCCCTCACACGGCTTCACAGTGGATAAAGACTAACACGTTGAAGTGACGGTGTGTTTGTCAGTGTGAGTTGAAGAAAATAAGCTAAAAGCAAAATATTCACTTCTCACTTCTGTCATTTTCACCAATGAGAGTTACAAAGTCCTGTATTTACATTATGTTTAGGAACATCAAAAAAAGTAACTGACTACTGTGTCTGTGTCTAATCAACCACAGTGTTGATGCTTTCTGAGCTTTGCGCAATGGGATAATTTATGGTTGGTTGCAATTGACTGTTTTTTTCCATGTTTATTTCCATTATATGATGTAAGATTGCCATAATGAAATCCTGCAGGCATCACAAGATAGTTTTCACATGTTCTCAGTTTCACTTTCTCTCTCTCTCTCGCTCTCTTTATTATTGCATTAGGAAATGTAAATGGGTTATCCTGCCTTTGTTGATTTTTGTTCGCTTGTATGAATCTCTGGTCTGCAGCTGTGAATATTTGTTGTGAAGGATTTATCTACACAGCTGATATATGACAGTGCTACAGAATGTATGGAGCCAATGCGTAGCTAACCAGATAAATGGATACAAAACTATTGTCTTAGTTTGGTGCCCTTTGACCATGCCTGTCTTTTTGGAGACCGTGTAGACCCTCTGAAGCAATACTGCGGTGGGTTATGTTTATGGAGAGGAAAGAAGAGAGGAGCGCTTTAAATATGATAAAAAAAAAAGAAAGAATAAATGTGAACATGTTTCCCGTGATCTACTAACTTACTCCCCACAGATTTTTGTAATGACAAACAAAATCTTAAATGGAAGATGGGCTCTCTTGGTTTGCTCTGTGTGATATGTGCTGGCCTAAGCTCCTTTCAACATTTGCAGAGATACTGTCCGGTTATTCTAATAGACATACGTTATGTGTGGACTGGATCACACATGTTGAGAACAAATAAGGAGGAGAAAGACTGGAACACCCGCACCTCTCTCATTAGATATGAATACCCTGACAAACACACAATAGTATGGATGAGCAAGATACTGACTCATGCGCTCACACTGTGCACACACAAGCATGGACTCAGTGACAGAGCGTCAGTAGTGGGCTTTGGGGCCCTTTGGAGGCACCAGATGGGATAATGTGCTGTAACCAAGGAAATCTGTAGGGGCATTCTGTGACTGTGATGCAGTGATGCATGGTAGACATCAATGTGAGAGCGATGCACATGAAGGTGGCCGATTCTGCCTCTATTCTCCATGGATTCCTCTGAACTTCACATCTTTTTCTCACTCATCTCACTGCATCATCTCTCTTTGTTTTTGTTCCACACAACCAAATGGTGCCAAAGTCTTCGGTTACCACTGGCTTTGTCTTTGAAGGCTGCTGTCAAAAGATGTCACTAATCTTGTGGATGTTCTGAACTCTGCCTGGCTATGCCACTAATTCTACCAATTATACCACAAAATCTATTTCCCATCTCTCTCTCTCTCTCTAGCTACTGTCCCTGTGATTTCAGTGGCTCCCAGGATCTTTCTGACTCCAGCTGGCAAGGCTGAGGGAACTACGACAGCTGGGATCCTTGACCACTGGGATTACAGCAACCATCTCCCCATCATCATCAGCCCATCAAGACAAAGCACTATTCCCTTCAAACCTCACAGAAATCTCTCCAAGTTCTCAGCTGTCCCTCCTATTGTTTGTTCATACTTAAATAAAGAAACAGAGCTTTGCTTGAATCTTCTCTATAACTACTTGCTGTCCTCCAAACTCTAAGTAAGTGGTTAGGATATAATCACTGAACACTGATCGTGACACTTCAGACCTGGCCATTCAAGGCCCAGAGTAGTGTCCCTTCTTCCTACCCAGGATGATAATGTTTAGACTGAGAGCAGGCTTTGGCATGCAGACTATGAGTCCTCTGTGAAAATGGTTTCTTCAAGCGTGAGCGCGAACAGCTTGCTCACACACTCAAAGGTTTGACCTAGTACGTAGCACTCCCCCAGTTAAGCGTCTGTATGAGTTTAGATGGTGTAAAGTTTTTTAATCAGAATGTGGAATTAAAAATATGTACAGCCTTTTGTAAGAGCAGGTCTTTAAGGGACTTGTTTTAGTGTGGCTTCTTAACATGAAAAACAGAGATACACATAGAATCAAATACATCATCAGATGGAAATGTTCCCTTCATGTATGTTGTTTATCTATAATTGTTGCCCAACCAACACAAACAATAATTCCATACATACTATTCAATCATGTTTACATAGAGACATTAAGTTTACATATTTGACTTGGTTTGTCCTTGGTGGTCACATGTGGGTAGAGGGCATAGACAAACTGACCCTGGGCCCCTGTTTGGCATGGCTAGAAGTTTGCCTGTCCAGACTAGCAGACTCCTGCCTTTGTTGCGTGCTGCCCTGTGAGAAAGCCAAACAGCCACGGTCTGAATGTTGACCCTAATGGCAAACGCCAGCCAAGTGGCAAACAAACAAAGACAAACAAGATCCTGTACTATCTCTGTAATGAGCCTTGTTCTTTCAGTCTCTGTGTTTCTCTCTCACTACATCTCATCTTGTCCCCTGGAAAACCTCAGTGGCCAGTGTGCTAATTTAACATCAGAACATGTAGAGAGAGACCAGCTACCAGAATTTATTCAGTGTCTGACAGAAATCCAACTTAGCTTTGTTTAAATGTTCATTCAGGATCATTTGGCCTCAAACCATTTGATTTTCTTGTTCATGTAGGTTTTTTTGCCCTTTCACCTCCATTTACTGTTCACTCTGAGAGCTTTGGGAAATATTTGAACTTGGAACCTATGTCTTTCCCTTTTGCGTGTTTAAACCCTGTCCCAAACACACACATGCAGAGAAACAGAATTTAGCACAGTCACATGGTAATGAATGTGAGGTTCTATGAGCACCAGCACAGCTGCTATGGTGGTTAATAGTCCATGGCTGTGTCTTGTATTCTTGATCTCTTTCACTCTGTCCCTCTCACACACACACACAACTAATCCAGTGCCAACGTAACCAAGCCAAATCCTGGTTATGAGGTAGTCTGTGGCAGGACTCCATTAGTTTTGGCCCAGATGGAACGAATTTCTTCCAGACTTTACCAGCATCAGTGGCTCCCTAACCTCTGGATTTGTAAATGGACTAAGGCCTTGTGGTATTGCATGACTGCCAAATGTTCTTCAAAACTAAAGCAATGTGTTCTAACAGGTATTAACAAATCTTTGTGTGTTAATTATTTCTATTATGGTGTAGCTAATTATTATGAAGGACAAATCTACAGATGTTATCCAGGTAATATTTGACTTGATGATGATGATAACGATGATAACTGAACAACATTGTGCAATGTTCTCTCTTTCTGGAGCTCTGTTTCTCTATTTGTCCATTCCGAACTAGCAGGCTCTTGTCTTTCTTCTTCCCAGTATTTTCCTTTAGATGACTGTTCCTGCTGTTTTAGAGCTCTACTTTTCATTGGCTTTATGAGACCAACTGTAAATTCCTGACTATGTTGTGTTTCACGGTGGCCTCTGTCCAGGTTTTCTTTCACTTCACCGAATTCTGCCTCCCCCAACGTAACTGCCTGGCGAGGTCTTTTTCTGACACACCTCTTAACACTTTCTGTTTGGCTTGTGCAAACTTGAGGCTCTAATTATGAGGTGATAATTATTGAGTACAGCCGGTGATGGGTGTACTGGTTGTGGTGAATGAAGCAAGGCTATCTGGCTGTCCAATTCCCTTGGAAGGTCAGTGGCTTGGTGAGCTCGTAGAGGCTCATTGTGTTTTATGGATACAATGGAAAGACAATAGAAGAAATATTCTCTTGCCTGACAATATGTTTTTAATGCTCCAAAATGTTTCATGCATTGACAAGATAGGGGTAGGAGCAGAAGGAGTAGCAAAAAGTCCATGCTTTACAAACAGGTTTTCTGCTTCAGCATATAATGCAGATTTAAAGGTTTGCTGCAAGAAAGTGTGTGTTGTTTCCAAAAAAAAGACAGCAAACATGACAAGGGTATCATGTTTCTGGTGATCACAATTTTATTTAAATGGAAAAGCTTTGGCATAAAAGGAGGAAGACCGTGACAATAAATAAATAACTAAATAAAATACATCTTTGCATGGGTTTGTGTGTTGGCACGGAACTGAATGAAGAAGCAAAGGATCCAAAGCCAGACATGGTGCCTGAGAAACGAGAATAATATTGCGAGGTAGAGTGTGTGTTTGCAATACATTGGCTAAAGGAGACACTTCAGACATCTGTTAATGATTTTACAGATGTGTGTTGGGGACAGAGAGGGGCGAGTTTCACTGCAACAACAGAAGCTGCATTGTGCTTTGTCTAATTTCAGTGCATTATGTTCTTTTTTTGTGACCCAGGAGCTCTACGTGTTGGCTTGCAGTACTTACGCAATGGTTACCATCATTCAGAGTGAAATGACAGTGCAAGTCATCATGCAAGGGAGTAGTTTACAGGTACATTTACATGCACACACAAACAAAACATAATCCTTCAGATAGCAGTAATTCCAGTAATGCCTCAAGTATGTCCTGTCACTCTTTGAACTTGCCGCTACAGCTTCTGTGTGACAGAAGGAAACCAAAGGTCAGTGCTCAGGTCTCTTAACAAGTGGATATGACATTGGAACTTTGAGGTTTGGTGATAAGTAACCACAGTCTGAAGCTTACATGGGACATATTTGAGATGTAAAAGGTCATAGACCTCTGTCTGTGTAGTAGTTTTGAGTGAAAGCTATACATGCTGTACTATATTAAGTTTGGTTTGTACTATCAGAAAGATGCTACACTAACCATGGTTAGCACTGTACCCTCCCTTTGAAACCTTGGGATCTTTCTGTCTGGTGTTTGCATGTTTACCCTGTGTATGTGTGGATTTTCTCTGGGTACTCCAAGTTCTTCCCACAGTCCAAAGACATGCAGTTTGGGGTTAGGTTAATTGCTGACTCTAAATTGGCCATAGGTGTGAATGTGAGTATGGGTGTTTTTTCCATCTCTGTGTGACAGACTGGTGATCTGTCCAGGGTGCACCCCCCCCTCTTGCCGAGTGTCAGCTGTGATTGGCTCCAGCCCACCACGACATTGAACTGGACAAAGCAGTATAGAGAAAGGATGGATGGATACACAACCATTAAATTAGAGGAAGGGGCTGTAAATGGCATTCCATTATCAATGAACTGAAATCTGCCCCTCTCTTTACCACATGTTCTAGAGAGGAGGAGAATGGGAAAGCATGAATGAAAGGCGTATAGAAAGAGAGGCAAAGAGTGGGGTGGAAGGTGAAAGAATGTCATAAAGAGGGGAGGGGAGGAGAGGCTTTGGAGAAGGATGGAAGCGAGCAGTTGAAGGGTTCAGGGGTTTAGGTCTGATCGCTTGATGTGCATCACTGATTCCAGTCCGCTCTCACTCCATACACACTCATCCCCCTATTCTGGCTCTGGCATTCAGAAACACTTTCCCACTGGGAAGGTCAAAACCCCATTAAGAGTGCATTTTGTTGCTATTTTGTTTTTGTTGTGAGGATAGTGAGTGGAAAGGGCAGCCTGGCAATAGAAAGGCTACTTCTGCAACCCTTCTCACCACCAATTCAATTTTCAGTACTTCCTACTTGGGTTGTCATTACTCACACATTCAGGCTTTCATACTTGTCTAAACAGAGATTGTTTGTGTGTCCAAACATAAAATTATCTCTACTATTTTTGGCATATTTTGAATTATCAGGCTAAATATTGACAAATAATCCAAAAAATTTATGGTTAAAAAAAAAAAACAAAAGCCCACTGCTTCCTAAGTGTTTTTGTATGAGTGTGAGTGTGCATGGATATGTGCTGGCATGCTCTTGCATATGTCTTCTATGCTTTTATGTTTATTGGCACAGGTGCACGCTGCAGCATAGTGCATAGCTTTGAAGATGCCAGATCAGGAAGCATGGAGAAATAGGACGGGCTCTGATGAAAGAAAAGTCAAGGACCAGTGAAGGGTGGAGGTGGATGCTTCAACCAGATGGGTTCTATTATATATTATGGTTGGTTATATTATGCATGTTTGAATTTTAGTATCAATATAGTATCAATTTTAACATAAGTGTATGATTGCACTGCGATAGACTGGTGACCCCTGCCTTTCACCCAAAGAGAGCTGGGATAGGCTCCAGCAGATCCCTGTGACCCTAATTAGGACTAAACGGGTCTCTATCCTGACGGCATGAAAAGCCCCATCAGAATGTGCAGCAATTTAACAGATCCAATTTTCATTCTAGTATGTCAGCATTTATAGCATATACATTTATTTGAGTGTGCAGATCTAAGGTTAAGATTCTCAGATTATGAGAGCTAGGAACTTTGACATTTATGTTCAACTTGAAATGCTTGTTAGTCTGTGGTGGATGTAAACAGAATGCTGTAACGTAAGCCACATCATTCAGTGGAAAACTCTGATGTAATTTCCCAGACCCAAAACTTTATTTTTTAAGGCATTTTTTTCTTTCCCTCATATCCAACTGGAGTCTTTAGATCATGGTCTCTTTGTGGTGAAGTTTAACATAGCAATGGCTGCTGGCACCAGCCAGCGCGGCCTCTGCTGGGTTTCCTGGTTTTCTTTTTTACCTAATTGCTCACCACATGTGTGACAAATGACACCGCATGCCTCAATGCAGAGAAATCCAGATCTGTCAGATTTATGAGCTTTAGAAAAACAGTTGGCCTCATTTATAGAAGCCTTTTTACTAGTTCTGGCCCTCAGGAAGTGGAGAGTGACTGGGCCAAAAGCCAATGCAGAATGTGGCACGTGTGAACTATTAGGTACACTGAGATAATTGAGTCAGGTGTGGAGAGTAGCAGGTTGTCCTACAGTGTGTGACTGTGTATCCCTGACTCAGAATAAAGAGAAGAGGAAACAAGCCAACAAACAAAACCACAACATTTAAAATGTGAACTTTGTTAACTCATAGTGTTACAGTTACAGGTACAGAGAAACTGGTATGGCATGTTGGAGAATAATGCAGAAAGGGCTGAGTGTTATTTTCCAGATGTATATACTGAGGGTGTATGTCAAAATAGTAGAAATAGTAATTATCTTCCCAAAATATGAAATTGTAGGTTTCATATTAGCTGATAAATGAATTATATAAATCAGCAACATATTAGATGTTACAACCTGGAGATGAGTTTAAATCAGAATACAAAATAAGCACCAGAAGTCTGGTGATCCCTGGGAAAGACTGTCTTTTCTGCATTTTTCAGTGGAAGTGCTTCATTTTGGAAAGAACAGTGTTGAACATGGCATTCAGGGGTTTCCTGGATGCAGTATGTACCAGAGTAAATTCAATTTGTACTCACAGAAGTATCGGCAGAAAGGATTAGTTTGTTTACTTCTGACCAGCAACATCAGAGAAATAAAATATGTTTGGTTCAGTAAAATCTTTAGTACACTTTAGTACACTGATGTGAAGGATAGGGATGGTCAAACAGCATCTGAAATGCTCCCTTACTCTTTTGACACCAGAATGGTGTCCAACAGCTTCTGTAATTTGTCCATCCATCCATCATCTATACCCCCTTATTCCTTAACCAGGGTCACGGGGAGCAGCTGGAGCCTATCCCAGCTCTCTTTGGGTGAAAGGCAGGGGTCCACCCTGGACAGGTCACCAGTCCATCACAGGGTAATTTGTCCATAATTGACATAAAGATATTCAAACAGACGAATGCAACAGTATAAATACCTTCAAGGAAAGACTCTTTATGAATTTATGCTTGTTGTCTGGTCTTCACATATAGCACATTCTGATCAACTATTTTCAGTCCAGACACCAATCAGTGTGACCTTGATAGCCACAAGTGTGATCTATTATCTCTGCTGTACACCTTATTTATTTGAAATGTATTGCTCCATGCATGTCATTATGAACTTTACTCTAAATGTAGCCTGAAGTCAAGGTTTTTAGTGCCTAGATTAAAAAGGGGAACATGTGATAACTGTTCACGCATACAACAAATGATCCGATTTGTATTGCAGATTACACCTTAAAGGCAAGGGAAGAGCCTCATCCTGGTGCAGTGTTTGAGCTGCAGAGGGGTGTATTTGATGCTGTGTCAGCTTCCTTAGGCATGCAGGCCAGGGGTTCTTGGCATCTGCAGCTTGAGACTGCAGCCCAGATGAGTCCTACTTTACTACATGTCTCCTGTCCTCAGCTTTAGAGAAATTAGTGTGGACAAAACCAAGACTCAAGGACAGTTTGATCATTTTAATTTGAGGTTTATAGTATATAAACTCTGACTGTGCTGTCCATTTTAACCTGACCAACAGAAATGTGATGAAATGTCGTAGTTATTGCATTTCCCACTTACTTGATGCGGTGTGTACTGAAGCGTTGACTTGTGGTGCAGAAAATAAACACTCTGTATAGTTTTTCCTCTAAATGCTCAGAAAGTCATTTATGAAACTCATAAATATCAGAGACAAGACAGCAGGAAGTTGTATTTTCTAGGAAACATTGCTAGAAAATGTTTGTAAATGTGTGTTCTTGGAGCACTGTGTGGGTGGTGAGGTTCAGAAAGAGAATGAGATTACAAACAGTGATGCCAATTCCACCAGCATGACAAAAGCCTTCATTGCCGCCCTTAATCATAGTGTGGTAAATTGTCCCTCTCCGCCTGAACTTCCTGCCAAATGCTCTTCTTTTTTTTTAACAAATCATCAGCTCAACATAGAGGGAGAAAAACAAAACTGTGGAGCTCTATGAACGTGTATGCATTGCACTGCATGTGGGAGTAACAAATCCATGCTTCTTTAGTTCAGCCTCAACTAAACTCTTCTGTTTAATGTGAATTAACAAATATTAGGAATAAGAATTTTGGGACATCCTTCGTCATGGCGGGTTGAAACGACTGGTTTTAATATGTATTCTAATGTGTCCTGAGTCATCAGATCACATGTAGACAGCATTAAAGTTGATCACTAAGATGGATAGAGACCCGAAGTGGTCTAGGACACATGTCACATATCTTCTGTACAGGAAACGCTAATCCATCCTAATTGATGAGCAGTGCAGACATGGTTATTGTTGTGATTAGACCATGGCACTGCTTAGAAAAGAAATGGAGAGAGACACTGAAGAATGTGGTTGGAGCTCCAATGGAACAAGATACCTTCTGTAATCACCAGCACAATAATATGACTAGGCTACTTACTGGGACATGCCCATAGTTGGCAAGCAGTGATACCACTTTAGTTAACCTAACTAGATTGAGCAGGTTAGTTGTAGTTCATCTTCTGATGTATGAGTAACTGACTTTATGGTGTGTAATTGGACTTAGGATGAGTATCTGGGATATGGGATCCACCCACCCCTCAACAGCACTGAGGAACGCCTCATTTCTCTTGAAAGCTGGCCACGATCTCCTGCGGTTTTTCCCCCTTGGGCACACTTATCACCTGGCTTTGTAATGCCCGTATAGAAGTACACACCTCCCAAACACAGAAGCAGCAGCAACGAAACCTTTGCTTTTCTCATGATTATCCTCATTCATATAAGGTTACATTGTTCAAGACATCACAGATGATACAGACCTGTCACCTGTGCAATACTGACTGGTGTCATAAGTGTTCATTTGGCAGTTTGACCTTTTAGTGCATGCACTAGCAACTGAAATCCAAATGTGATCCCATCATCCAAGACGCATTTTATAAGCAGGTCCAAACAGGGCCTCACACCTGCGCTCAGTTTCACATACAGTAATTTGTCAGTTTATATTTAAGTCAGATATTTCCAGTCATGTTTGCCAGATCTGTTGTTTAACCTGCCAGTCTCTTGTGTTCCCTTTGTGCTGTGAATAAATCATCACATATACAGTACTCACCTCTTGGTTGTGGCCGATTCACCATCTTTGAGCAGCTTCACCAGAGGCTCATTTCAAAGACTATGACTCTGAGACAGTAGTGAAGCACCGTTCTGCTATGTGTCTGTATGTCTAGTATCTTTTCATGAAGTATATCTGTTTTCAATTTGGGAGCTTGTTTTTGTCGCTCTCCACACTGGGAGACCATTTACTATTAACTCTTTAAGATCTTTCTGTCTTTGGAGACGGTAAGTAAGTTGATGAGTGTTTAGTTGTTTTTGACTGGCACTCCAAAAGGCTTTTCAGCTTAAGGCTTTTTACACAGTTGGCACCAGTCACTGATGCTATGGAAAAGTGAAAGCTTATTGTGACTCCCGGTGCATGGTCTCATTGTAAAGTGTGGTTTTGGATCAAGTCCGAGTGTTTCAGAGGGTGGCGACACCGGCACCGATTTAACGCACTACAGAATCAGCTTAATAAGGGAGCCAAGCTGTGCCTGGAGAGCTATGTTGGTAGGCCTGATTTAAATGCCTTTGTCATGATGGAGTGGTGAAGGAGGGCCAGGGTGGGGGTTTTCAGTGGGCATCCAAATGCAGGAATAGAGAGAAAAATAACCATCACTGGGCGCTCCTGGGAGTAGAGTGGTAGAAGGTGAGGAATAAGACCCAACACGTTTCTCACACAGGTGAATGATATTTAAGGATATTGGCATGGAAAGGCAATGATGACTTTAGTATTGTGAGTTTATGACTCTTTTAAGTGTTGACCTCATGTGAACTATTAACGACCCCCCAGTGTATGTGGCAAAAGCACACACATACCACTAGCTCTAAAGGTGTAAGGGTAATTGGCCCATACCTGTTGTTTTCCCCACAGACCACAGGAAAGAGAACAAACACAAGAACACAAGGATACAATTGTAGGCACCTTTACCACAAATAAAGAGATGATAACATGGGCACTTATCAGTAGTAAAAAACAAAAGCCTACATTGATGATTGATTGATTTATTTCCTTTTTAGGGTGATAACACAATCTAAAGTGGTATGAGAGTCATGGACTAACAGTAGCACTAAACTTTCATTCTGCCCTGTAAAATAAAGAGAGAAAAAAAACTTTATGGCCAAGACTTCTGCCGCCCATTCACCTACTTAAGCTACATCAAAAACCCTGAACCCATTGACCCTGTGGGCTAAATGCTGTGGGACCCTGTTTCAAGTCTCTCCAAATAACAATAATCCTTCCTCATCATGTGTGTCTCTTTTTCTGTTGGAGAGATTTTAGAGAAAAAAAAAAGGAAAGGACCATGTTTATACACATGGAGAAAGTTATGCCCATTCACACACCCTGTAGTACTGTCATGAGACACACTGGCCTGGTGTTGTAGTCTCACTGCAAAAACACACAACCTGTGCAGTACATACCAGTCTGAGCCATGGATCCTGGCCGACTGGTATCCAATAATCCAAAAATATTTGACAACATAATACTCATACTCAGAGGTTTGCTTTTGTTGTAACACTGAACAGCATTTGACCTTTTTGTTTACAGCCAGCATTTAAAAATGACCATCAGTGACTAAATAATAATTTTTTAATTAATGTTTCTGTCATAAGACATAAGAAATAGAAGCAAATGAGGAGTTCTTATCTCACAAGGCAGAGTGAAGTGAAAACATTTTAAACAATGAGTTCATTAAGGAAGCATTTTACATGAGGTGGAGATGATTTTTTTTTCAGTAAGTCCAATTCTTTTCTGTTTCCTTGGAAGTTGACATCACTATCACGAACCACACCCTTACATTTATATCTTTTGTTGGTTAACGCTGGGTCCTATTTGCAATAAGTCTGTGTTACAAGTCAACAAGTCAATGCCTGTGACTTCACTGTACAGTTTTTGTCAATCATCTACATTTATCATCATTGCAAGTTTGGTCAATCACGAGTAGCACACAGACCATGCCTTGTGCTGCAGTAACATAGCATGTTTTCCATCTGCCAGCTCTGGCTAAACTAAAATGATTGTGCATGTGTGTACATATGCCTGGTTATGTCTCCCTCTCTGTGCACATGCACACGTGCCTGTGTTTGTGCTTGCCGTTGTGTGTGCATGGCCGTCACTCAGCATTCAGCTGGGCAAACCTGGAGGATTGCATCACAGTCATTGAAAAGAACAAGCCAGCAAACTAGCCTTTAATTGCTTTGCAACTGAGAACACACTGCTGAAGAAACAAGGGGCTCATTGTGAGTTGCGTGTTCATCTCAACACACCTCATATTTTCTGCAGACCGCTGACCCCCACCAGCTCTGCAGCATTTACAATAAAACACAAAGCCAGCAATTAATGTACTAACTGTTTGCATGCACACTCACATGCAGACACTATTCACGTGTGTCTCCACTTCTATAGGCTGATGTGTTCCAGCAGTGGGTTAAAATGCTACATATTATAATGTTTAAGCACTTTGGATTGACTTCTGTATTTCTATCTGAAAGAGCTGTGCATGATGTGGTATTAAAAAGCAGTGAGATTGAAATGTGTGTGTATGTGGGTTTTAGAGGGAGTCTCATGATAGACCTGGTGGTGGTGGTCTGGCTATGATGTAAACCAGATGTGGACTGGATGCAGACTATCGTACCCGCTTGAGAAAGAATGAAGCCTGTGCGTGTATGTTGGTGCATGCCGGGTGCCAGCACTGATTACAAATCTAGTATAATTTTGCGTTGCACCAACCACATTTGGCAGGGAGGGGAGTTTCTGCTGACTGAAATGAGCTCATGCTTCATATGAATGAACCATAAATCATATAGACTGCATACAGCCACTACTGTCAGAGAACTCTATATACAGCTATTTAAAAGACATTTTAGATAAACTATGTCAATACACAGTTATTCTTTTTAACCCATAAGCCTTCAGGCCTACGTGTAATACATTGCAGTTGACATAGAGATTAGGTTGGAGGAATGTGATTTATTTTAAAACTACTTTTCTCAGATGGCCACCTGAGAAAAACATCTGAAATACTTAATGCAATTCCATAACAAGATCAACTGTTAAACACTGACATTCTTTCTGTCTGCAGAGTTCACAGAGTTCATCTGGTAAATCGTTTTGATAAAAGGTATCAGTGTGCACACCACACTTGTATATGAGCACCAGTCCAATTTTTTGGTCTCTTCAATTTGATGTATCCTAGTCGTGGTTATATTTTTAGAAAACAAGTTGGAGGAGAATGAGAAGTCTTACTCAAGGGGTCAGATGTTTTCATTCAAGAAAAAAAAAAGAGGATGGCATGAATGAACACTGATAGTTATGAGCAAACTCACGTGGAACTGATTTATCATTACGTCAACACAGAGTCTGTTTAGTGCTTGCTTTTATTTTGAGCCTATTCTCTGACCTCAGCACTATTCAAAGGAACAAACCATATAAATGCTCTCTGTTTTAGCTGGATGCTGTGTGGTCATTCTCCTACTCAAACCACTGAGAAAAATACACAGTAGAGAAAATTAATATGTATAAAACTCCCATCCACTGACATGCCAAATCTGTATAAGGAGGCTCCAGCTATACAGTGGTTTATTTTTTAACTTGTGTATACTGGAGCAGACATTCTCTTAGGAAGTTAGGAACTCTTATGTGGCATTGATAATCTGCAGATGACCATCAGTTTATCGACATGGGCTTAAGTTGAACAATGAGGCCATCTGTACTATAGCAGGAGCATAATCTGTATAACAAGAACATTGAGTTTAAAAGCATTGAGTTAAAAATACTTTTCTAAGGACTGGCTGCACATGTATTGGAAAAAATGTGTCTTGTGTGTGACACAGATTTGCTAAGTATCCATTAAGATAGTATTACAGGAAAGCTACTCTATGAATGGGCTGTGTATTTTCACTAAAGCCAACACACAACCTTTTTCTAGTGTCAGAAGTTGCAGTGAGCTAATATGAACCACCCCAAAACAACAGTATCCATAAAGCTATTTATAATCACTGCTCCTATAAGAGTAAATATGAGCATCCGTGTTTCACCAATGCAAAATCTGCAGCATGAAAGTATCAGAATACACCACAAGGCACCTGTCAAACTACACGCAAAAGAAAAATGACCTTACTGCTACCAGGGACAGACTTGGAGTGAAAAATGGCCCAGACTTCTGGCTCAGAGCAGCAGCTGACTCGACCTGATTTTCCCTCTTGGAAATTTTCTGGTACGCCAAATGGCCACTATTGTAAATTTATTTACACTTAATGTCAAAGCAAATATTGTAGCTGCACAGAAGAAAAGAAAAGAGGCAGCATGACATTGCTTCTCTTACTCTCAGAGATTTCAGGATATGAATGTTAGCAGAAGCAAATTTTTGGCAAAGTAAAACTGTGAGCTCCAGAATTTTAGTGACTAAACCCCAGAGGAAATGTTGTCGACGTCCCAGGTGACAGCATGGGCGAGAGAAATGTCCTTTTCTCCTATTAAGGTGGTTTTCGTCACTAAGCAGCTGATGCTTTATGATTTACATCTGATGAATGTAGCACTGTCGCCTCACAGCCAGAGTCTGGGTTCGACTCCCGCTCAACCCAAGGCCTCTCTGTGTGGAGTTTGCATGCTCTCCCCCATGTCTGTGTGGCTTTTCTCCAGTTCCTCCTGTTTCCTCCCACAGTCCAAAGACATGACGTTTGGGGTTAGGGTAATTGGTGAGTCTAAATTGCCCATGAATGTGAGTGTGAGTGTTTGTCTGTGTCTGTGTGTCAGCTTGGTGATCGACCACAAACACCAAACAGTATAATGAGAAAGCAGCTTTTTCTTAGATCTAAGTCTTTTGTTTGTGGATAGCACACAGACAAAACCAAACTTCTCATTGGAAATTACACCATGCACTTCATACACTTTGCGATGGAGAAGTTCCTGTTAACGACAGTTTTCTTTGCACTCTCCATGTGAATTCTTATTTTCCCCAAGCCATACAGAATACTTCCTCTTTCCTTGGTTGGAAACCACCAGTGGGTCTTTAATGCCCACAGAGTGGAGAGAGTAGGTCATTTATCACTGTCCATTTTGGATTGTCATAGTTGGAGGCCAGATTTTACAGCTAGTGTCACAATCGTTTCCAGTGTTAACGAGGAGATTTTATGATGGAAGTGATGGAGGGTCACACCCGCTGGGAAATATCACACCAAATAGCTTAATTGCCTAAAGCAAATTTGTTTTAGGAAAAGTTTGTTCTTTGGGTGGTTTTGTATAAAATGTACTGTTTTGTTTTTTCTAAATACTTCTAAATTACTTCTAAATGACTATGCTCTTTGGCAGGAGCACCAGCGAATCTTTGACACCTAAAAATGATTGCGCGTACACGTCTGCAACTCCTTTTGTTTTGCCTCGGGAATAGAAAAATAAATAGCAGTAATTCCCCTTGTCTCCATTTCTTTATGAGGATTGGGTTGCTTTCCAGGTCACTACTGTGGATCAAGTGCCCCTCTCCTTGCTAAGTAGCTGATGTCATTAAACTGGAATCTATCCATTCTCTCTGCTTCTCCCTCACTATGCCTCTACTCCTATGTCTAAATGTCAAAAAAACAGGGGGTCCTGTATGCGTCCTGGAAAAGACTGATAGAATATGATGGAAATAGTTCATAGAGGGGCTAGGACAAGGAATCTTGCTGATTGGTGTCATGTTTCACTAAAGTGGCTTGATTAAGTTTGGCTCTCATCATGTGTACAGAAACTCCCCGTAGTGATGCCTTTCAGACACGTAGTGCTAAAGAGAATAAAATGGACAGAGGCTGTATGTCACTTGGAACAGGATATTCTACCCTCACTACAAACCATATAAATATGAGGAATTTGTGCGTTGTGCAGTATAATATTTTTGGTCATGTCACTGACTTGTATTCCTTTTAAAAGTCAAACTATTATTTTCACCGATGCTCAGGAGGCTATAAACTTTTGAAAAGTTTCATACATTTCTTCTCACATTTCCATTCAGGGTATGGAATCCAGTCAAGGGGAGTAAATAAGGATACTTAACTGAAAATACTCACACATAGCACAAAAGTCCAACATTGACAGAATAAGAATCTCTTCTATATAAACACCAGGAAACGAGAAAGAGAACGAAATCAGTGACTTGTGTAATTTACAGCCCATAAAACCGTTTTTGTTCAACAATTAATAACTCAGGTATATGTTTAGGTATAGAATTTATTTGAGCTCTGATTACAAAGCTAATAGAATAATAAGCGCAAAGCCAACAAAACTATTTACACTCTCCCTAATATCTACCACAGTTCTTTTTTATATGATAGTTGTTGGTTGGATTATTTCTTCAATACAAATCTGAGTGATCGTTCTATCATAAACTAACATAAAATGGGACAGATACCGCTTGTTTTTCCTTAACATCTGGACACTGTGCTGGGGCAGACATCTGTTTAAAACTGTGCCAGTCATTTCTGTGAAAAACGATATTTGAGAACAGACCTGGCTGCCAGGATAGACAACATTTTAGAATAGTTTCCTTTTCACTGTCTCCCTGCTTTTGTGAGGTGACAGTTTCTGGTCATGGGACGGGATGAATTTTCAGCAGGACACCACACACTAGCTCCTTAAATCTGTGCAGAAAAATTGGACAGAAGATAGCCCCATCATGGTAAATATCCAAACTATAGTACATACCATGGAATAAGATGAAAAGAAATAAAGACCTATAACTCAAAAATACTTATCAACTGGAACCCACATTGCTTGGAAAATCCACTAGATCCTTGGCTGTTTGAGTGCTCCTGTGTCTGGAATATATTTGGGCACTCTTCCACTTATGTGATGTGTCTCTTTGTATACTGTGAAGCTGTGTGTTTTTCTTCCCCACTGAACTGTAAATGAAGAGTAAATAGAGTTGGGTAAATAGTGCACAGTCTTCACACAGATGAGAAGAACACTGCAAACCAAGCATCCACAAACAGGCTAATTCAGATGCATGTCTCTTCCACTACATGTTGCTTCTCAGGGTAGAAAATATAAAGAAATCATGTTGGGACTACCTATCTAGTCACTGTCTGCCTATATAACATGAAAACCAAGTTGTGATCCAGCCAGTGGTCACTTTGGCAGTTGGGTCATACCACAATTTACAACAACAAAATTTCAAATCATTTCAGTGTAAAATGCTGCAATTAGTGGATTTTCTTGTTCAGGCAATTTAGTGTTGTGCAGTGCTTTTGCATCATGTTCAACTTTGAGGGGACTTTGACACAGTTTTGCATGACGTCATTCTGTTTTGCACTTTAGATTTTATTTACTTTACATGCAGCTTTCCTCTTCATATCTATTTTAATACAAGCAAATAGACACAATATAAAATGTCTCCAAGCTTTTGCATAAATGAATTTCACTTTGTTACTTTCTTTTGGCACTAGGCACTTTTGCTGTTTTCCTACAGGAACTGGACTGATGTGCATAATTCCCTTAGCAAACATTCAGAAAGATACAGGAGTCAGTTATGCGTGAACTCGAGAACTACATGGAAGTGTAGTAAGATATAAGTGGGGGGTCGAGCTTTAGATCGCAACTGAAGCTGTGGCTGGGATTTTTAATGACTGACCGTGGTGAAGCAAGGAGGAGGTCCATTGTGTCCAGATCTGGAGCATCATAGCTGGCTTCAGTCGCAGCCATGCACATGGCATTGCACAGTGGGCTATGCTTTGATGTACAGCTGCACCCAGAGCAGATGGTGAAAGAAAAGGAGAGGGTAAAGAAATGCAATCATTAAGGGAGTAAGGGGACAAAAACTCTGAAGACTGTTGGAAACTGGAGTAAAAGACAAAGACAGACCAGGAGATGGAAATATTTTATAGCATATGATTTGAAGGTGTGTGTTTATATGTTTGTGAGAGAGAGAAATAGGGAAAGAATCATATTGGCAGTCAGTCTCTCCTTCTTGTGCAGAGCAGCCAGGCTGGGGTTGGGGTGGGATATGCAAATACAAGCTGCCTGCCTGCCCCGTCAGAGGCAGCAGAGCAGCACGCTGCTTCTAACACACACACCCTCATTCATGCAGAGTACTGAGGACTTGGAGAGCTGAGTCTAGTCAGCAGGTCTCACACAAGCTTGCATCTGGGTGTATATGGAGTTGAAACTTTTCTAGAGACAACTTTCCTCCTCCTTTCCTGTGTCCTGCTCTCCCCTTTTTCCTTTCCCCTCCTCCAGCACACCTTTGTGTTGTTTTCCTTGCCCCTCTTCCTCTCCCCTCCCTCTTCAGCCTCACTAGTTTTTCCTCTGCTCTGTCCTGTGTGCTCAGAGTGTGGTTAGTGTGCAAGCTGAAGACTCACAGGGTGAGATGCTGCTGATGCTACAGCTGTTTGGGCTCCATGTCTACTTCAGGGCCCACTGAAGAAGACAAGACTGCACGTGTGCCAGGGAACTTGGACACCCTGAGGAACCTACAACTATAAGATCTTTTTTTAAGCCTGTTTTCTTCATCTTCAAGAAAAAAGAAAAAAACAATGAGGACCAAGTTGTCTCAGCTGATTGCACAGTTCTTTCTCTTTGCGGTGTTGCTATCTGCGGTGGGCAGTAAAGGAACTTTCTATGGAGGCCATGTCAACCCATTCTATGGAAACAGGTTCAACATGTACAGGGCTGGACTCACCCCTCACCAGTCACCAAACAAGCCCATGAGCCGTCACAAGTAAGTGCCCTGCTGTGGACATGTCACAGGCGCAAGAGCATGTTCTATTTCATGTCTGATGCTGCTGAGTATTGAATTCAGAAAGCATACGGCTTAGCTAGAGGGCTAAGACCGACCTCATATCGTAATTCCCCTGAGGAAGACATGTCACCGGCAAGTTGCGGAAATATGGTTTTGGTTAGAGCATCGGGTTGGTAACAGATCCCTGAATTGACTCTCTGTTTCTCTCTTTCTCACCATCAGATTTTTTTTTATAGTTCACACCTAAAACCATCTGTGGCTGGGGTTAAACATTATAGAGCAACAGTGACATGCTGCATTATGAAAACAAAGCCATCATTATGGTCTTTATGGTGCAGAGATGGGGTGCTGAGTTGATGACAACAGCAATGATCCCTTGCAGCCGCTCTATGTGTGTGTCTGTGTCATGGAAGGGGGGGGGGCTCAATTACAGGCAAGACTTACAGTACAGCTGGGCACCCGCTGCAGAAGGGAGTGGTACAACTAATTTCCAATCAATACTAAAGAAATCACACAGTAGTCTGGCTTCACTATTGAAAGCTTGTGTTTTTCTTTACTTAATCCTTACACAAGCAACAAGATAAGACACATGAACTTTCTCAGTTGTTAAGCAGAGAACTTCCTTGTCAGGACAGTTAAACCACAAGAGCAGAAAGAAATAACAATCCCATACCATGCATGATATTTGAAAGTCATAAAGCTGTGAGATGAAACAGAACCTAGTGGCTATATTTTGCCTGGATAGAGATGACTGTTATTTGGCCTGCATGGCTTTCTCGGTTTTTCCTCCCATCTCTTTTGCTTGGCTTCCCCTGAGAGCTGTTATGCCTTTGGACAGCTCCCCAGCTACCTGCTGCTTCACTCAAACTGCCACAGAAAACTGCTGGTTGTCCAGCCCTGCTTAGTGTGCCATGTACCTCCAGGGACTGTTCAGCAGCCCTCATGCTGAATGCAGTGCCCCCATTCTTTGTTCATAACCTTTAACTTTCTTACCTAACAAACTTCATCCATACCTTAATTTCCAATCACTTTGTCATTATTTGCACTGCCACAGCTCTTCTTTTTGGCCAAAAACAACATTATTCTTTTCTCACACATGAACAGTGTTGGACGAGTTACATATAGTATTAAAACATAAGTATGTGTTATTTTACTGTCATTCTCCAGCCCACCTCTGTCAAAGGTGCCTTTAAATAGCTGCACGCCCACATTTCATATTTAGTATTATTTAACATATGCAAAAATTTGATGACATTGTTTGTTGTTTAACAAGCTAGCTAGCTTAACAATACAATGCAGCACACCAAACATCTTGTCCTCATATTGAGGCTACAGGCCTCACACACCCTCTAACTCTCCATCTTTTAACCAGGTGATGCAAATACAACCACTTTGGAGTGGTAAAGAGAGACCAACCACCCATCGAACTCCTGAGAGAACACTGAACTTATTGACCCCTAATTATTAAGCAGCAGAGCATTACAGGGATTAGTAACTGTGGTGAAGAATGTAGCCAACTTACTGTGACAGGTATTAAGTAATGCGTAATTTAGTTGAATCAGTTAAATCTATATATGGTAGTTCCAAACTTGTCTTTATGCTGTGAATCTTAATTATCTCTAACTAAAGCGTTGAACTACTGCATGCTGGCGGCATATAGTATGACAGTGGCTTCTGTTGGTGCCAAATAGGATTATTTCTGTGTGCATGAACCAATTTATGTCAAATACTATTCCAATTTACAGTTTTTAATTGTTTAACCACGTGTTATAGATTGTTGCTTTCAAAACTAACTTGCCTTTAATTGTGAGGCAGTAGTTGTGTCTGTGTTTATAGAAGAGCTGCTGACCCACCTTGGACACAGTGGGCCCGGGGGACGTGTCGGTGTCAGACCACCACCACAGATACATGAGCTCAGTTGTTGTCAGCCTAACTGACCAGTGGAAATAGAGACTTAAAAATAACACACATACTTGTGTGTGAGTGTGTGTGTATTAAAGTACATATCTGAAAGTGTGAGTCTGTACATATGTACAAACTGTATATTTTTATAAGGCTTCTGTGGAGGATTCCATTCACATTTTTGCAGCTTATAAACATGAACCTTTACTTTTTATTAACTACACTCTCACATAAACAAAGCACGCCTGTTTGTAGTGAGATATTTAAAAGTTCTCAGCTGTTAGTACACCACAGACTTTTTCCTTCATGTTGAATTATTATCTGTCTTGGCAGCAATTTTAGTGATTTCATTTCACAATAATTCATTTTATTAAATGTAAACATTTGCTGTTGAGAAAAAATATAGCCGTCTACATGATAGAGTACAATAATGCCAGGGCTAAAACTGTGCAAGGGTAAGTTCAAACTTCCTCAAATGTGCTTTGGTCTAAACTTTTGGCAAAAACAAATGAAGGAAATTATGATTCGCCACATAAGAAGTCACAAAGAAGAATAACAACCATAATGATGTGTCTTACAAGCATCTTTCACCTCATCACCTCACCAGCATCTCCTGTTGCACAATTAGCACTATAACATAAAATGCACAGAAGGTAAAACCTAATGAAGGGCCCATACAGTATGTCCATCACTGGGTGAAGCCCTTTTCAGTGACGTATGGGACAGAGATCAAAGGGGAAAGGTCAGTGAGTTGTTGGGTTAGAGGTTAGGGATTGTTGCTGTAAGTTGCTGTGAGTGCCCAGTGGAGGACAAGAATGGAGCCACTCTCCTGACAAGTCACTGAGGCGGATTAACACATATTTATCTAACTTACTTTCACTGACCTTTTTTCCATAATGTTTGAGATTTTCTTGTGCCAACTTACAGTGAACATGTATGTTTTGATTCCACATTATTGTTTATAACATAATATAACATTTATGACTCCCAGCTAACTGTCAAAATCTTCAATTGCTATTTGCGGAGAGTTATACCTGTTAGTTAAAGGAGGCAGCTGATAGACCACAGCCTAATGTGTTTATTAGGAAGCTTAGTTACAGAACATTTTAGGGGGTTCAATGGATCATTATCATCCTGTAGACTTTCATTGTCATAGGTAATAAACACTGTGTGTTTTTGCTTGATGCAAGTCATCACATGTTAGGTTTAAGCACTTAGTTAGATCTAGATTATGGCTTGGCTTAAAGCAAACTTTCTCCCTGTTTGTATTAGGTCATCAAATTCACTTTGTGGCTTGTCTTACAATTACTAGCCACTAGAGGCCACCTACATAAGCACAGGTGCACAGCCATAAAGGTAAACAACCTCCTGGACTCCTGAGAGCTACAGGCGTTTCCCCCTGAACGATAGTCATGATAACAACTGAATTACATCTAAAAAGAGAATAAAAATATGTTGCTACTGATTTCACTCTCAAATATAGCAATTCTGTTTGAAAACTCCTTGAGTTTAAAAGAAAACAGAGAGCTGTTCTCCCCGAAAGAAGATTATGTGCTTTGGAAATGCCCAAGGATAAGGTATTCTCCTTAGGATCAGTGTGTTTTTGACCTGTTTATCCCAAGAGACAAACACAACCTAACACAACATACCAAAACTTCACAAAAAGTCACAAGTAAAGTACTTTATGACCTGGTGTCATTATCAGATTTTAACAAGTTGTTGTTGTTGTACAAGTTATCCACAGTATAATGAACAGGAGTTAACAAAAAAGAATGATAAATTATTTCATTGCTGTAACAAGCATTAGAGGCCAACAGCCAACATTTAAGCACATGAAAAAATAACAGCCTGTTTTTAGGCTATAAAAGCCAGATCTAGATCGATCCCTGTCTGTGAATGATTGGGCCCCTTGGCCCTAGAGCTGGGAATATCACATCTTTCCTTTAGCCCTAATCAGTAGCCACAAGAGCAACGTCAATCAGCTATGCACCAAGGGGGCTTCATGATCTGCCAGTTGGCTAGAAGTAGGATTCATTAAAAGCATATAATGAAAGTAGGGGATTTGTTAGCCCATAGACATGGTTTTAAGGGTCCTGTTAAAGATTTCATGGTTCTCTATCTGGCCCAGTGCAGTCATAAATCTGTCAGGAGCAACAGCACTGGCCTGGGTTCAAACAGCCAGGAACCCTGCAGGTGAAAGAGTGGTTAATAATGAGGTAGGTGAGCCCTTTATTGCCACAGTGTCAAAACAAATGAGGCCAGGATGGGATAAGTGGTTGGAGACATCAGGGGCATGATGAGGCAACACAGAGAGGCTTCATGAAAAATAGAAAAAAGATCATATTAGAACCAGAGGCAAGAGGAGGACTGGATATTTAGAGATTACCTGCAGTTTGCAGATTTTGCATGAAGGTTGTGAGAAATGGAGGACTGAAACGTGAGGCGGCAGAGGGTGGAGGTCTAGCAGCAATAATATTTCCCAAAAACACTCCACATGAGAATCTGAGATGGGAATTCTCCTTTCCCCCTGGGACCCTGTGAAGCGATTTAGGAACTGAAATGCAATACTGGAAATATTTACAGTGGGACCAGACTAGCAGTCAAAAAATGACACACTCCAATGACAGACAAAAGGCAATATTTTGGCACTAAAAGGAGGATGTGAGTTGGGAGAGAGAAAAGGAGGCAAGTGAGGCAAGAAAAATAGTAAGAATGGTTTTCCTGTCATGGCTAAAGGAGGCAAAGATTGTTTTGATATTGAGTAGAAAGGAAGTGAATAAGGACAGGTGAGGGTGGGAAGTGTACAAGTGAGCTTAATGCACTGATCAACTTGAATCAGCATGCAGTCAGTTGGGTTTGGGTGGTTCAGCAAGGGTGTGAATCCACCAGAGGCATTTATGTAGTTTTATATTTTGGGTGTTTTCTTGCTTATCAGCTTGTATGTGTCACACAAAAGAGAAGTGTTTGTTTCACATGAAGAAATGACTTCAATCGTGGGAAATAGCATCAGAAATGTTGAAAATACGATGCACAGCAGTTGTCTAAAACATACAGGAAGTTGGTATGGTTGCCAGATTATGACTTGCCATCAATCTCAATTCCTCTAGTGCCACCATGATGTGGCACATTTGTTTTTTACTTTTTTTAGTCTTGGGGTTTATTACTGTAGGTATGCTAGTGACTTCCTGTTCTTTTGACCTGCTTTGCTATTATACCTCTAGGTCTCTCAGATATTCCAGCTATATGGTTTTGTCCTTCCCAGAGGCAAAGTTAAAGTTGAAGGGTCATCGTACTCTTGATGTTGCTGCTCCAAAGCTACAGAATAGTTGCTCCCTAAATTTGACATCTTCAAATATTCCCAGAAAACTGCTCAATTTTTTCTTGGCCGGTATTTCCAGCCACTTTTCACCAAATATAGTGATTTTCTTTCAAAAAAGATTCAGTATTATGCTCCTACTGTTACGTATGTTTAATTTTGGATTTATCTACTGCAGTTGTGTAGCACATTGGGCAATGCTAGCTGTATTTAGATTTGAGTTATAAATAAAATTGACTTGACCTAAGTGACTTGTTTGTCTGACCTTACAGGGTCATCCTGTGTGGCCAACGCTTCCTATTAGTCACCCACAGGCACTAAAACGAACATCAGAATTTATTTATACTTTTCAACAGCAGTCTCCTCGTGTCACATTGATTGAGAGATAAGATGTGAAAATAGCTCAGAGTAGGCTGGTGCTCCTTCACTTGTCTCAGATCATAATGCATCACTCTGACTTCTCATCCTTTGGCCCCCAGGAGTACAGATTAGTGCTGACTAAACAACGTTTCACCTGCCCTGCAGCAGCTTGACGTGGCCGAGGCAATAGCACTCTTTTCACCTATGACCACTTATGATCATGGGTTCATCATATTTCTGGTAATAAAAAGTATGCAGCTCTCACCATGCCAAGCTGTGTGGTCTCTGTGGAAGGGAAATAAAAGGACCAAGAGGTTTAATACACATGTACAGTATATATTAGTGCAATTAGTGAAGTTGAAGTCAACATTTATCCAGTAAAGATCTTTTTGTATGCAACAAAGTAGGTGACCTGCTGCTGCCCTGAAAGACATTGGAGCTCAGAGGGACAGGATTTGTCTCAGCACTTGACTTTAATTCTCACAAAGCCAGAACCTGTATGTGTGTAAGACTCTGAGGATAAAATATCATTCACAGGCCCAAATGACATTGACAGATCTGTGAAAACAGGCGAGGAATGAACTGGGGAGAGAGAGAGGGAGAGAGAGAGAGGCAGAAACAAAGACCCATGTGCAGGAGAAATGTCTTTTTTTTCTTCTCGTACATCTGGATTCCTGCATTTTTCAGCCATTGGGTGAGAGAATGAAGGTCATTGGCTGCTCCAGATGTGCACCTGACAAACAAATCGGTGAACATTGTCACTTTTCACTCCACTGAGCAGCCCTGCATGTAATGTGAGCAGGGTCTGACACTTACTGTGCTGTATACACACACACACGCTCATGCATGAGTCTGCTCTTTCTCAGCTGTCAGCAATGCTTGTATGCTTATAGAAACCTTTTCCCAAATCTCACACCCCCCAAAACTCATAGAGCCATAGAGCTCCATATTGATGTCCATAAATCTGCCACATTATGAGGAGGAAACTATAATTACTGTAATACTTAAACACCAAAGTGTGGATATTCTCTGGATGACAATATTATGACTTCTTCTTAACTTTTTATTCTATCACCATGAAAACAAATATGTTTGTGCCAGACATCTCACATAATAAAAACGAAAGAAAGATGTCACTTATTTTGTTGCCAGAGACTCAGTGTATTTTGTGACCAGCAGATGAGAGCAAAGGGAGTGTCTCAGTCTTATAAGCCCCAAGGCATCGTGTAGAAAAAGCCTGCAGGTGGGGGCAAACAAAAAATGCATGAATTATTAGCAGTATGGTGAGAGCACATGAGTCAAACTATTGTTTAAGAGTTCTCCTGAGGGGAAATGTAAAATTTCCATAAATAATGAAACAGCAGCACTTCTGTTGTGAGGTTAGGTGAGGTTGTGAGGCTGAGACTCTTTTTTTTAAATTTACATGATGTATTTTATACATAAGAAAACATTCTTAATTCAAAAAGCCTGAAGTGCCTTGAGCATTTGATCAAACTACATCAGTTCAGGTTGTTACCCTCACTGTTTTACCAACACAGAACCTGGCAGCATGTTGTCTGGCTGGTATCAAAAAAGCTCTGTCATTCTGACTCCTGCCCTTTTACATTCACTGCTATTAATATATGTCAACACAGAGAGGGTGGTGACAAATATGCAGACACACGCAAATGCTGTCAACACACTTAGCACTTTGTAGAAACCAGCAGCAGACTGACAATCCTATCTGTTAGCCCTCTGAACCTGTTAACTTGGCATGTAGACCCTCCTCATCCCCCGTGTCCCTCCATGTTCCTCCAAACACTTCTATTTATCCTGAAACAGCTGTGGAGCAACATTAAGTACTGCATGTGTTACTAAATGCTCCCCTCTGAGTGTAAAGAATGCTTCACATGTGAGCCTAAAAAGCACGGATCATCGTTTCCTGTGTTGCACAGGGGCCAGTGGAACATTTAGCAGTTGCTATAGCTGCACTGGCAATGGACAGAGAGGACAGAGTGGGCCCAAAATGATGCAACACCTGTTCAAAGAAGTTATAGTGACGCTATTTTGTGTTGGATTCTTGACGCCTCCGAAAAGTCTGAGTAATATTTGTTGCAGCTGAATTACCAAATTTAACTAATAGAATCTAAGGATGGATGACACCCACTCTACAAACATCTGTCATGCCTCTGATTAATATCAGTCATGTCCATAAATTTTGGTTTTGAAGATTGAAAAAACATAATTTATTATATTTTATCCATATGCAAATGTAGCTCTTCTGTGAAAACCACTTCAGAGTTTATAATGAAAAAATAATTATTTAAAGCATCAATTATCAGAATAATTATTTCAAGATTATGTAAAGACTAAAAAGATTGTTTTGCTAGATATTTTATAAAACTGGTGCAATGCTTTTTATATTACAAACAGCATCAAATGAACTCAGAGTAAAGCTTCATATTTGATGACTGATTTGTCACCCAGATGGAGGTGAAATAACAGCAGTGTTGAAGCCAAATTACTCTGAATATGATTCAGCATTATATAAACAGCTATGAGCCTACTTTAAGTAAGACTGTCACTTTTCGCCCCTTTCCCCTTGTATAATTAAAACATTTAAATTATTGCACCAGTCCTCAGTTTTATACACTCTACATTGATTCATATATCAGTGCTCCAAGTTATTTAACTCTAATGTTTCTCTTCTGTCCCCGCAGAAACCACTGTGCCTATGTGGTCCAGAAGAACATCACATGCACTATGCAGGATGGAGTGACTGCCCATGTAAAGGCTGAGTACACCACCAAGTGCATCTGGGGTCAGAAGTGTCCTGTTGTCATGTAAGCTTTTGAAAATAATACAATGTGAATAGTGTAAAATGTGGGGTTTTAAATGTGCTGCAGTGCGGAACATTATAAATACCAATGCTGACCTCTAGTGTCCAGATCACAGCATTGCACATATTATTCTCAGTAGGTCCAGAGTTGCATGTACATCTGCTTGCAGTCAGAACAGAGAGACCAAGGAAATGGCGTTAATGTTTTCACTTTTAGTTACGAATTTGATCATTTATCCACCTAAATACTGTAAATGAATAAGACACTGGCTACTAGCAGCTTGTCAATAATTACTCATACTGCTTTAAATATTAGAATAATATTATTTTATGGATGAAAATACAAATGGTGGTTTAAAGCAAAACTTTAAATGTACCCTATAAAAACAGTTAGTGTGCATGTCTATATATGTGTGTACTGTACCGTTCTAGAGATCTGCATCAGATTTTAGGATCTTTTATTGTGCATCTGAAAAAACCTCCCACACAGGGGAAATTAAATCAGTGGATGTTTTTCTTCCAAAAAAAGACAGATGGATTGTTGTGTGTGTTAGGGAGAGAAAAAAAAGCATTTGAGAGTTTAATTCACAATCAGAGGAAATCTGCTTGAACAAGATAACACTGAAGTTCTGTGCTGACCCCGGTTCAGTTCTTGGATGCCCAATCATTTCCACTACACTTTATCTTAATCACCCTCTAATCCATGTGTAATCCCTTAGAGAACAATTTCATCCTTTTATCTCTGCTCCATACCTCCAATCTTCCGTAGTAGGCTACGTAGTAGGCTGTATGTGTGTATATTATATACATACACACACACACACACACATATATATATATATATATATATATATATACATACATGTGTGTGTGTATATATATATGTATGTATATATTATATACAAATAATTCATATATTATTCGTATAATTCATATATTATACTATATTTACTGTGTTTTCTCTAGGTACAGGACATTCTATAAACCAACATATAAGGTGGGTTTTAAGACAGTTACTGAGCTGGAGTGGAGATGTTGTCCTGGCTATTCTGGAGAAAACTGCTATGATGGACCCACATCTATGCCTGATGTCATGATTCCACCTTTCAATGGTGCTGCTTTGCCCCATCGTCCAGGAGTGAAAGGTATCCCCCATGGCCCTAGACCTCCTGTGGACCAGAGGCCTGGTACGGGCCAGCTGGAGCCAGGCAAACCTTTCCCCAGTGTGCCTGACAGCAGACCAATACCCTCAGGGCAACTGCCTGCTGGAAGTGGAAAACCAAACTATGGTGATAACAGATTCCAAATAATTTATTGTTAAACCCTGATGCTTAAAATTTATTGCTGTTGGCCTGAGCTAGTGCATATTTATGTGTGTCTGAGAAAACGTCCCTTCTTCAGACATTTTCAAAATATCCTCCTTTCTTTTACATTTTTGTCCTTATAAATGCTAGGAAACAAATTTGGGATTTCTGGAGTAACTGGTGAACGTTTGGACCGTATGGAGGAGGACCTACGTCGCCTCACTCAGGGTTTAGACACTCTCAATGGAGTGGTGGCTGGCCTTGAGGAGCGATTGCGCACATCTCTCCGAGAAGACACCACCAAAATCCTGGTGTCCATGCTACCCAATGCTGTGGGATTTGGAGTGATCCCAGGCGGGACTCATGATGGACTAGATGGAGGAGAAAGCATCACAGGATTTGGAGATTTAGCAGGGAGAGTTACAGAAGTGAGGGATGAGCTAAGAGCCAAAACTCACATCTTAGAGGAGATTCAGGTACTATGGTTGTACAAGGTTCAGCTAAAAATAACTTTCAGCTTCAGGAAATCAGGCTTCTCACTTTTCACCCTCTCCTCTTTATTATATACTACTTTCTTTCTCCTTGTATGTGTCTTTAGGGAATAGTCATGGGTCATGATGGCCAGCTGAAAACGCTGTTGGAGGGGGCTAAAGGGAAGCCCATCCCTGGCTCCACTGTTCATGTGGATGAGACCCTAGATACCAGACTGGCTGGGATGCGGGAAGAAATCCTGGATGGCTTTGAACGCCGTCTGACCAATCTTGAGAAATACTGTGATGAGAAGATTGGGGAGGTGCAGAGGCAGTGCCACAGGGAGCACATGGATGGCCAAGAGCAGATACAGCAGTCTCTGGATGGAAAAGAGACTGGAATCAGGGAGGAGCTGGGGTCTATACAGGCTCAGATCCAGGGATTAACTCTGACTGAGAGCTGTTGTGGACAGGTATAACATAGACTTACTTACATACTTCTGATATGATCCATGTGCAGTAAATAAATTCTCCTTGTTAAGTAAATACCCCCTATATTAAATTGCCTGTGTGACTTTGATATAGGGAAGTGTTCTAACTCTAGGAGCAATGACCAAAACGTAGGTTTAACAAAATAGTTTGAAACTTTGGGAAATATAGTAACTTACTTTCCTGCTCAGAGTCCAGTGATGGTCTGACTGATGGTCTTTTGGTTGGTTTAGGTTACCATAAAGACTTGAAGCATGTTAACCTAAACCAACCACTCCAAGCATGTCTCCCAAAATGCCAAACTATTTGTTTAACTAAATACAGTGGATTGAAGACTGATCTACTGAGGGGCCAACATCACTACACAGTAATCACATCTGAGTAGACTTTTTATTGTGTTACTGTTTAATTAATAAGGTATCGATTATTGCAGGTTAACAGCCTGTCTCAGCACGTGCTGCAGCTGGAGGAGTCAGTGAAAGGTTTGACAGAATCTCAGAGACAGCTCCAGACTGCCCTCACTGACCAGAGCATCCAAGTTGAGACGCTGATTGAGACCCGTCTGGTGGATTTCGAAGGTCGCCTCAATGCAAGTGAGGGTAGTGGGCTCCCTGGTGGTCTGGATGGCTTCAAGACCATGCTGGAGGACAAGTTGAAGACCCTGGAAGAGAAAGTGTTTGTGGCCGTGGAGGAACTAAGCAATGCCACAGCCCCTGCACTTCTTGAGGGCCACGTGGTCCCTGCACTGGAGACAGAAATAGAGTCTGTGAAGAGGAGAGTAGAGGGAGACCTGGGAGGAATTCAGAAACAGTTATCAGATTTGGAGCTCCTCTGCACCTCCTCCTGCTCACTTGTCACCCCACCAGCTGGGGGTGTCAGTATCACAGAAGTGGAGGAGGCTTGTGAAAAGATGGAGAAGAAGATGACAGACCGCCTGGACTCCCATTCTAACCAGCTGGATCACCTGAACAACACCCTGCAGACCCTGCTCTTCCGAATCACTCAGGAAGACAAAGAGGGATCCATTCAGGGAGAGATCACCCTGCTGAAGGTCAGTGTCAACTCTGTGAACCGCACTCTGAAAGGCCTGAAAGACTCTATTAGCTTCATTGCAAGTGAAGTGAACCATGCAAATGCCACCTGGGAGCAGCGAGAGAACCAGCTAGTCAACCAGGTGCAAGGAATCACCAAACTTGTGGGCCACCAAGCCTCCCTCCTCGGGACTGGGGAGAGGCGACTGGCCCAACTGAAGGGGGAGCTGATGGCCTTGAAAAGACAGCTGGCCGGGGAGCTGCAGGGCTGCCGGAGCACAGCAATAGAAGTACAGAGGGAGGTGAAAGATGTAGATAGCAGGGTGAGCCAGGTAGAGGGTCAGTGTAGCGCCCTGGGAGAGCTGGCAGAGCACCTGGAACGGATCAGGGCAGAGCTTGAGAGACACTCAGATTCATACCTGGCCCAGGTGAATGGCACATCGGCCAACCACTCAGAACAGCTAGCTGAGCTAAAAGGAGAGGTCAAAGACTGTGTGAAAAAGGAAGCAACCCACCAACAAGGAGACCAGTAGCTGGTTATGAGCTACAGAATAAAAAAAGAGACCTGTGTGTGCTTCCCATGAGGCTCTGCTTCTGTCCCCCTCTCTTTCAAACGCTCTTTTCAAATGCACAGATGCAAATTAACTGGACCAGTGAAAGTCATTTCCCATAAGCTCCACACCCTTGTGCCTTCAGATGTCCTGGGTATTCAGTTCTGTGAAGTGAAAAGAGGCATAATATAAAGACACACCTATGTTTGTATAGCTGGGCAATATTTTCCATTGTGATTTCTATTCTGTAGGGCATTTGTTTGGTTTTTTTTTATCATATGTTTTGTTTTTACATTTTACTTTTTTAACTTATATGAAGTGACTGCATTTTAATTATGTTAAACTGTTTGTATTAGGGAAAACGTAACAGAACAAGGTGGATGAAATGGAGCTATGCTGCTACGGGTTTCAACTGACAAGCACACTCAATATTCCCTGTGTGAACATTTGTCTGTTTTTTTTTTTAAGAATACTGTACATCACCGTGGTGCTATTTACATTTTTGTAAGAACCCATTTTACACGTGTTTAAAAATCATATATGTATTTCTGCTTTGACAGTTGTTTATTTCCTGGGAAGTTCCATAATCCACCACTGGGGGTCAACGTCACATTACATGGTCGATGGAAAAGATATAAATAAAAGACACTTATGGGCTGTGCTTAAAATGGTACTGTTTTTTAGACCCGGATTTGGTTAAGTGGCCCTTCTTGTAATTTACTTGGATAGCTATATTGTGTTGCATTCAATTAAATGCAACTTTATCCCTATTAGTTTGCAGCTAAGATATAGATTAATGTGGAGTTTATTATAAAGTTATTATTGTTGAATAGTTAGCAATCCCATGTCTTTGTGTTTGTATTGTATTAACGGACAGTGTTAACCCTATATTAACAGCCCATTTATTTAATACACACATGAATAAAAAAAAAAAAAACACCACAAATTCAGGCTTAAGGGGTTTTGAAAACTAATAAACTGGTAATAAATCTCTTAATAAATGAACAAAAATACCCCAAAATATCTTAAAAAGCACAAACCAGTGAAGCTGCAACAAGCATATAAATTATAAAAACTGGAAGCTATATCAGTGTTACTGTACATTTTGTGCCCCTTATAATGCCACTGCAAATATTTTATCATATTAAATTTTAATAGAAGCTTGGACTAAAGATTGTGCCTCCACAGTGTTTACTGTAGATAGGGTCTCAAACTCTGATAGCGGTGATGACAAAATGTCTGACCTCATAAATAAACCAATGAACACCTGGGCCTTTCTATTGTGGTTATAACTTCAATGTCACCTATTTCCTAATATGTCATCTATCAAGACTTGAGCCCCTATCTGCATACTGTGGGATCATGTTTGTTAACAGCTATCAAATAAAGTATGTGATAATATAAAAGTCTGCTGAGATTATTTTATTCAAGGAAACTGAAGGTTCGCAGAATTGGGTGCAAGTATTATTTTAACAGACATAAAGAGCATATTGACATCAAGAAGGCAGCAATAAAAAATTGTTAGCATCACTCCAATCATCTTAAAATTTTGCTTAGTCGGTGTCTGTCCTTCAGTGACAGGCTGTCAAACCAGCAGGTAAAAGTAAAGAATCCCTTGATAAAACTGCACTGATGGAAAATTTGCATTTTTGAAGATGATAAAATCAGCCGACAACCACAGATAGTAAATGGCATATAGTCAAAAACAATCATCTCACACTAGAAATGTGAAGTCATGATGCTACCCTGAAAATAATAAAATACTAAAAATACATTTTAAAAAGCTCCGTCATATTTATTCATCTCAATATCAACATCACAGAGTTAGGACAGAGAACAGATTGTGAATTATGACTAAGTCTGTTAGTCAGGTTGCAACGTCTGCAGGTTTCACAGAGCACCAGCACAGTTTAAGACAGCAAAATCTCTCACTGATTAACTGGCTGTTGGCCCATAATGAGAACCAGAGATGTATGTGCTGCATACTGCCAGAACAGGAAATGTGACTGCACAAGGTAACCAGATTTTGTTTTTTGAGGAATTCCCTTTTGCTCACTAACACTGATGTACTGATGAAATTGTAACTGAAATTTACTTAAGTTGCAAAATACACCAGCTCGCAAGACTGTGGTCAGATGATAAGGTGGAGCATTAGGGAAAAGAGTGTAGGTTAATAAAGTGTTTGTAGAGTCACAGGTTAGGGGAGACTCGATGTTACTGAATGAAGCTGAGTGAAATGAGCTGTAAAAATACGTTGACCTTGCACCACTGAAGCGCCGTCAGCAGGTCTTCTGTACAGCATCAGCACATAGCTTTAAAAGACAACATCTCTCAGTAACCCGAACAGGATGAAGCAATCACAGCATAATGAAAACCAGAGGCTAGTCTCAAAATACAAGAGAAAATGCTGGAGTGGAAATATAGAGTGGATGGAGAGGGGTGAGGGTCACAGGCAAAGGCAAGACTAGAAGGAAGTAAGAGGAACAATGGTGAGAGGTTTATGAGCATGAGACAGGAGAAATGAATGAGAGAGAGTACAATGGGATGGTGTCAGACAGGAAAAATGAGCCAATGAATGACAGTGTGAGGTGAGCTAAGAGGATGAAGCTAGAGTCACTGGAGTAAACTATTGAAGCTGCTAGACAGGTATGTGACAGGGGCAGGGCAGGGCATGCAGGAGAGAAGGGATAGACACTGAGAGAGAAACAGAGCACAACGGTTTTAAGGAGGATGAAGAATATGAGAAGCAAACTTAGATGTGTTTACAGCTTCTTTTCCCTCATCTGTTTCTCATCTGTCCTGACAGGAACACAGGCAGGAGTCACAAACAGACCTGGAGGAATTACATGCCTGCACACATGCATACAAGCACAGACATATACCCCAACTGTACTCTACATGGCAAGCAGCAGCAGCAGTGTAAGTTTAAACCCCAGGGGCCAGGAGCAGCTGGATGCTCTGCTGTCCCTTGGGAAACAGAACCACATGAACGACGGTTCTACTGTTGATCTGGAGAAGACTCAGCAGAAGGGGCGAGGATGATGAGAGAAAACAAAGGGATTAAAGAGGACGGAGAGCAGGTTGCTGTAATGCTGGATAATGCTCATACCTGAGACCATGACAAATAGTTACGTAATGCTAAGTGATGGTACAGATTCATGTGACATCCACACTGCTGCTTCTCTCCTCCTCTGCTTCTTTTTTACACATGCATGAGACAACACATGCTCACGCACATGTGCACACACATGCAATCTCCCGTAAGGCACTGTTGTTCTCTATTACTCAAACATCTGATTTAACCAGATATGAGAGCTGGGGGCCTTGAATGCATGATGCCAGCACATATATCATACAGAAGGTACACACAAAGCTAAAAATTGTAAAATGCTAAAGGGCACGTCTCTCTGGTTGTTTCTCAATGCTGAGCCTGTCTTTAAAGGAGGCACACACACACACACACACACACACACACACACACACACGCACACACACACACACGTATAGATACACGTACACAAATGCAGGAGCATAGAGGGAAAGTGGATGAAGAGTGTGCTACCATTCTGCATCAGTGAAAATCACAAATTCAGGTATTCAACTATTTCCTGATGCAGACTCCAGTTTAAGACTGTTGAGAAAAGTGCAATGAAACAGACACACAAGCAGCTACAAAGGCAGAGGCATCAAAGAATACATCAAAGCCTTTGACTGGCACAATACTTAAAGTGTGTGTGTGTGTGCGTGTGTGTGTGTGTGTGCGTGTATAAATTAATAACAGATCTGTTTAAGTCTATGCTGTCTGGTGTGTGTTGTATACACATGCCAAGGCAACTCTAGAGATCTTAAGAGCTGCCCTCTGTGTGTCTAACAGCTAAGTGACACTGGTGTTAGCATACCAAAGCCTGGTGTTTACCAGACTCCATTAAGATCTGGGCACTTGAGCCAGGCTCTGCCTCTGCCAAGGTACTCTCTCCCTCTCTCTCTCTCTCTCTCTCACTCTCTCTCTTTCTCTCCCTCTCACACACACACGCTGCAAATACAAAGCAGAATAGTAGCAGGGGCATTTTCGGAGAGGATAAATGGAGATGTTTTTACATATTTTCAACATCATATTAAGTACTGCCATGGCCATCTTCTTCTTTAGGTTTTGCTGAGGGGAAGCACTGAGGTAAATTGTGCACAAATTCTGTGCAATATAAAACCCACATGTAAATATAGCATTCCTGCCACTTAGCATTTGCCTTTATCCAAGAGCATAATTAAAATAACAGCTGTCACTTCTGTTAACTAGCAGAGATGCACAGTTAATGTGCTAAATGCCGCAGGGCTGGAGCTGTTCTGATTCAATGAATCTTGAGTGACCTCTGGCCAAAGCCTTTTATTCAGATCCCCGCTTTGTTCTCTGGGTGACAGGAGGGACATTTGTAATGAGTATAATCTTTGTCTTATGATCCAGATGTGTAAACATACTGTACACTTCTGCACTGTCAGCGAAGCTGTCAAAGCAACAAGTGTACAAAAACTGAACAAACCTGGTCCTGGGATGTTGTTGGTAACTGAGCAACAGCCCTGGTGTTTGATCCAAAAATACAAATAATCTTCTGTTTAAGGCAGGTGTTTAAGAGGGGACATCCTGCTGCGTCCCTGCTGACAGCATAGAGCCCCAAAGGCGATCGAGCCAGAATTTAGTCTTCAGACTGAGGAAATTTACTTAACCCGTTGCTGTTCTGAGGAACAGTAATGATGTTCAGAAAACATTGTATTGCAAACATGTGAAATTAACCATTTTCATTTTTTGTTGATTACACATTTAACAGGCAACAGAACTAATTTTAGATGACTCTACGTGATTCTGTCATTTAATTTTCCACAAGATTGTGTCTGGCGTGCTCAGTGACTGAATCCTACCTACTGGTATCACCTCCGACAGTCCATGCATGTTATAGAAAGGGCTGACAGTTGAAACCACAATATACTCTAACTTCCCATTGACAGCTCAGGCTCTGTGTGAAGTTTGTGCTCTGCATTTTGTTGAAGTAATGAAGTGTAAACTAACCATCTCCTCACAGGAGGCATACATGCATGCTTCCTGTGAGATGGTTAGCTGTGTGCGGTATAGCCACAGCATTTTAAACAGAGCACATATCACACTGTGAGGAAATGCAGGGCAGAAGCACAGCAGACAGACAGGGCGCTGTATCCTTATCAGTTTCATTTTATTGGTGTATTTTGACAAAAACAATGATGGTATAAAAAAAAAAATCTCCATCATACAAATTTCAGTAATCAAAAGATAATATGCCGATACACAAACAGATCCACATAAGGCTGACATCAAGGTTTGACAAGTGACTTCTAATGGCTTCAATTCAAGGAGATAATGTCTCCTTACAATCAGAGAAGATAGATTTTATATTTAGCAATCTGTATCCTTTTTCATTTTTTAAATAGTTTGGTTTTATACAAAAAGATTGTTTAAATTTTGGAGTGGATTGTGTCGCTGGTTTGGGTGCCTCTGTTTCATTGCATTGTAAGGATATGGTGTTTTTGGCTGACACATTGCTATCCTTTCCTCTGACCTGCACCTTACCCCGACTGCTGTCTCTGTCAAAGAGACAGCACAGGCAGAAATAGGGACACTGAACATCATCTGAACATTGGTGCCTACGTCTGCCATGATATGTGTCTCTCCTACTGTTACAGCATATTAAGTATGGGGAGGCTGCTGGAATGCAGAAGACCTCTGACACTGAGAGGAATCTAAAATTGAAAGATGAGGATATTTTTTCCTTTAAAAAAAGGCTGTGCTTGGAAGCAGTGATGTAAAAACATTGATGACAGTGTGTAAGCTTCACGGGCACTAACATGGCACCAGATAAACCCCTCCAAAGCCTTGTTCTTTATGCTAGCATCTGTAGTGATTAAGACCTTACTGAATTTCTAAAACACTACACACAATATTTACATTGATCATTATCTTGATATGCACTTTTTTAAAATTTAAATATCTTTGCTTATAAAAAAATAATAAAAAGTTGAGTGAAAAAAAAAAAACCAAAACACTGCAATAAATTAAGAAGCTTTAAGGCTGCCAGTCCTTCAGGAGCCAGAAGAATGGCCCCTTCATATAAACCGGCACAGCATGGATCAGAGCAGGTGAGAATATAGTATGATGAAGACTCTTTAGTGAGCAGCAGACTTGGACATGGCCTGGGCTGAGACCATGTACAGTATATATAAAAGAAGCAAGAGCAGCCAGCATGCTCTCATCACTAACTGAAAACAACCCATTTTCTGCTTCAGATAAAAGATGCATGGGCCCATTATTCAGTCATCTACAAGTCAACGCAGTCGTGTAGCCCAGCAAATTCTTTCTTTTTGAATATGGTGTTGGCTGATGAATGTGTTTGTTCTACACTAACTAACAAAATCTAACTTAATTAGGCCTCTTTATGTTGAGAGATCTCTCAGGGTCCAAATCTTCACCTGAACACTCTAACTAAAACCACTGGGCTTTTACTATATGTCCACCTAGCTTTTAATTTAAAGCAATGAAGAGATTTAAAAAATATATATAATATACAGTGTATCATCTAAGCATCAAGAACTAGAAAAGAACCTGCAAGCTGTTCGCTAAATCACTTTCTCAGTGCAGAAAAAGAAAACACAAAGATTTAGATGGAGGACAGTTAGACCTCTAAAAGGGTTAGCCATTTCACTCAAACACACATGGAAAAGACAACTCAACACAAATGCTGCTACTGTCCAAGACTTTCACCAAGCACCCCCTGAGTAATTGGCCAGGAGGTATACAACGTGCTTCTGCTTGTGGCAATGAACCTGAATATAAATATGCATATGAATACACATATTAGCTTTACTTAGCAGGATGAAAAGGCAACAATTGTATGTTCATATGCAAATGTATAGATGTTAAAAATATATCTTTGCCACTTACTTCCTATTTAGGTTGGAGCCATATAAATTTCAAGGGTATTTTGGCTGTTGATACTGCCTTTATGGTCACGTCAGTATTGGTTCCAGTAAGCACGTAGAAAGAGACTCCATTCAAAGGAGCCCTGGAAGGTCAGCACCATTGTCAATTAGTATAAAGGTGGTGCTCAGTGAAAGGCAGTGACCACTAGCATCTTCTGATTAGGTGTCTTGCTCTTCCTGTGGTTGTCACACAAAATGGCCTCCCCCAACAGGTCTTTTCAGAAGATTAACACACATCAGGCTATGGGTCCCATTCCATTTCATCAAAACCAGGTACTCATGTCATTTCTTGTCATGTCTTAGATCTGCATCTGAATGAAATCGAACAGCTCCCTTTTTACACAGACCCGAACTTAACTATCCCAAACAAATACACATAACTACAAGTTTCAGTGCATCTAACACAGTCTGTCATACGTCACCTACTAAGTCACCACATCAACCGCAAAAAAAAAAAAAAAAAAAAAAAAAAAACTAAACAATTACAGAAAATATTTCATAAAAGGTCAAATAAATAAAATGAGGACCAGCCTCTTTATTTCTTACCCTATTGTGGAAACAATGATTTGTCAACCACCCACATTTTCGCCAAAAGGTCTTAAGAAATACATTACAAGGCGATTTGTGTGAAATGAAGTAGCTGTATGACTAGAGGACGGACAGTGAAGAGTGTCTGTTTTTTTTTTTTTGGTTTTGTTTTTTTTTTTTTTTTAAAGAAACTACATTTATAATATATTTTACTCAAAATCAACACTGGCAAACACAGAACTTAGAGAGGGATAATGTAGCAACTTCTGTGTACTGCCAGAGTGCTGTCCATATCTGTGTCAATCCACAGTTAGGCTGCATGCCATTCAACAACAACTTTACTAACACCCCAAATCTGATTTAGGCAAATGAAACTTACTGGCCTATCACTCATCAGAAGCTAATCATTAGTTTATCACCTGATGTCTTGGATAAGCATTTGGAGCTAAATTTCCATATTCAATTCCAGATTAAGAAGTGTGAGTTTAATAAAAAGTAAAGGCAGCCATACATATGTTGTTGAAGAGATTTCACAGCACCCACAGCAAAGGAGGGCTGGCTAACAGTATTACAAACACTAGACAATCTGAAAAATAACAAGAAAAAACTTCTGTAAACACCAGTGACAGTGACAGCAATCAAGTATTCTCTACCTCCAATTCTCTTCTGTAAAAATGAAGGTGAGTAAACATCAAGGATGAGGGGTCTAAAAATACAACAGCAACTGTTTGTCTCTTCCTGGCTTGGACTTACACACCGCACACAACGTGAGGTCTAACGTCAGTCTGTCACAGTTACAGGGATGGGTTTTTATGGAGCACACCCTGAAGACCTTGCACTGACAACAGGATAAATACAGGCCATTTGCATAGCTCTCCCTCACTTATATACACACAGATTCTGACAGGGGTGACATGTTTGCTTAGGCAAAGGTGTGTTGAATGTGAAGTTTGCATACGCAGTCACTGCTTCTCTGTAGTCCAATAAGGGTATGCTAGCACCCGTTCTATTGCATCTGTATAGTGAGGAAGTCAGGTCTATTCTGCTGTCTGATATTACAGCTTATTGCTAACAGGATGAGCGTAGCTCTCCTACATACAGCCACTTGCAGGCAGGCAGCCAGAAGGTTCCAACGCAACTATGCAAACACAAACATCACAGTCTTTAAATGGTGTGTTCACAGGACAATAGTTGGTATGAGATGATTAAAGTACTAATATTCCCTAAATTTAGAATAAACTACTTCACATAGAGTATATATGACTGAAAACACTCACTCTGTATATCATCTTCTCTTGCTCTCTTCATTAAATTTGGCATGCCTTCTGCAGAACCAGCTGCAAGAGTCCATACGATTAAAGATGTTGTGTCATGTATATGTACGTGTGCATGTGTGCATGCAAATAATTTCACAGATTTACTGCATTTGTGAAAAAAAGAAGTGCAAGAGTAAAGTAAAAACAATAAAAACAAAAAATAATTCAAAGCCTTAGTGACCATGTCAGCGCAAGTAGTCAAACTAACTTGTGAGTGTGCATGTGTGGCATGTGCATTCACTTGAATATGTGTGTATAATGGTCTATTTAAAAAAAAAAAAAAAAGAATAAAGAAGCACAATAGTGTTGGGCTAATTGCTAACTGAATAAGAAAATGAATGCATGAATGAATGGATGTTGAAGGCCAAAATGGTGCAAAAGGCATGTGGAGACTGAAGACTAGAGAAGCCCAGATGAGAGGAGCAGTGGACAAGTGCAGCATTTATCCTCATTTTCACATAGGATTAATCCAACATACTTGTTTGAGTCTCCATTTGTTGCAATAAAAAAAAAAACAAAAAAAAAAACAAAGAACAAATTAACTAAAAAGTTCTAAGCAGTGCTGCAACTGGTGAGATATGGCTGATGTCCCAGAGGACTCTGATTTCCAGGTGGTTTGCAATCCAGCTGTGTGTATGTCAGTAGTCAGCAATGGGTGCAAGCTTTCTGCTCAAACTGACTGTGATGTTGGTGTAGAGAGGCCTCCTGGACACTAGCGGGGAGTAGTTCAAGTTGTTAAGACCATCCAGTTTCTGTCTCTCCTTTGAATGGCGTAGTAGACTATACCTGCAGGAAGGCACAACCAGTCAATCAGAAATTTCTGTCATCTAAGTTAGATTAGGTTGCGTTTGAGCATTAATAAACAAGGAGATAATACGTCAAGGAATAAACCTCATCACCCTATACAACCAGTCAAATTGGTTGATACTGAATTATTGTCTTTGTCAGCAAATCACTACAGCCCTGTCAACAAAACTACACTAGATTATTCATGACAATTCCATCAGAAGATCTATTTACAAAAGCAGACTAATTTTATAGAAATGATTCCAAATATTTCTTTCCAGTATCAATCACTTGAAAGAGCATTTATTCCTTGGGTTTCTGGAAGTAATTCAGATTCTTAGGAGAGGAAGCATGACTGGAATTTAGGCCTGAAGCATACAAGCATATCACATGCAAAGTCTTTAAAAGAGCTGAAATTGCCTCAAAGTCACTATTGTGGTTTTTCATGTGACTGGTTTACATCACATGGGCCTAAGCCTCATTCCAATTATCAGCTTCCACTTTTAGGGAAGGGTGTGCAGGAATGTATGTGTGTGTGAATGAGCTGAACATGCATAGACACTAACCTTCCCAGGAACTGGACTTCTCCACGATGGTGATGCTGAATTGACATGTAACGTCCCTGATCTCCATGTGGCCTACTTACTGTGTAACTGGCAAACTGCACCCTGCACAAACACATTTGATTGTTCATCAGTCCATAACTTACATTTTCAGGTACAAAAAACATTGTAGTGATGACTTACAAGAGGAACCATTTCAGTAACACACACAAAAGGAATCATAAAGACATGAGTCAATAAGTAAGAACTAGCAATGTAGACTGAGAGTCCTGAGTGTGTACAGCTGTTTGTGAGCTGTGTGGGTTAGGGAAGGGTATGACAGTTGTGTGCATTGAAGAGAAATGAAGAGGAAGAAAAAAAGAAAAAAATATACGAAAGCCTGTGTCAACTAGTCTGATGACTAGTCTGTCGCTTGAGCATGCCTAATGTCAACAATACTGACAGCCGGGTGCTCCACCTCCTGATAGCACAATGTCTGTGTGTGTATTCCCCTCACCTGTTCCAGAGGTCATCGTCCTCTCCTCCCCAGCCCCAGAACGCATTAGGAAAGCCATTAATCTTTTTGAACTGCTTCACCGTCAGGCCACTGACACCGCCAAAGAACTCATTATATGGAAGCCTGGGAGGGACAATTACAAGGTTCAGATTAAGTAATGAATACTTTTACTGTATATACCCATGGTGGCAGAATCGGGGCTCACATGTAGGAGTATTTGTCGAGCTTGACCGCAAAGTGTCGGGGCATGTCTGTGCAGCCATAGTAGTTCCGGTCGTTCTCCATGAGGTGGTCGACATCATGGAAGACGAGGCAGTCCCAGTTCAGGTCTTTCATAGCCTCCTTAAAGCCCACGTTGAACAACATAGCGCGGTTAAATGGCTCTGTACCCATCTGAAGAAAGAAGAGATATGTTCAGTTTCTATTTTTGTAGGTTGGTATGGAAAAGATTGTTACATTCAACCATTTCAAACCACCATCCAATGTAAACACTGACATTATTTCAACCTGAAAAGACTTTCTGGGAGTGTCTGGATTCAGACAGGTAAATTTGTTCATTCCTGTAAATGACTGAAAATATGTGTATGCATACCTGCTCTATGACATAAAAGGCAAACTGAAGTCTCTGTTTCTGCAGTACGGGCACCAAGTGTCTCAGGAGGATGGGTAAGTGTTCATGTCGGTTCCTGAATGGGACTAGGATTGCAACCTAATCACACAGAGTGTAGCAGAACACAATATAAATATATTAAAATAGCCAAGGAATTAATTAAATAATTCATGTGCCAAGAAACATGAACATATATATATATATCAAAGTTCAAGGACATACAGGAGAGCAGAGCAGACTTTAGGTAAGCTGTAATTATTTGTGCAAATTGTTCTCAGGTGTCATGATCTCAGCATCAGGAAAATGTAAGTGTAGGTGAAGAGGGCTCCAAAAACCACTAATTACCACTAAGACTCATGACAAAAGCCTAGCAGGTCCTTGAAACTTTACTTCAGCAATGAGTTCTGACATGCATCAATCATAAATGCACCAAAGAACTAAATGTATAAAAGGTATTTATTTTGCCCTGTAGAGTTGGGATTATGACAGTGCCTGTTTTAGGTTTCTTTTGAAGCTCAATAAAAAAAGAAAAAAGAAAATTGTGACAGCTAAAGAACTAAACTCAGTGGGAACTGAAAACCAAAAGCAACTGAAAGTGAGACTGTTGTGGTGGATGAAAGATTGCGAGTTAATGAGAAGAAGACAAAACTGGTTGTGACAACACAGGGAGGCTGGTTCAAGAATGGAACAGAACTCCTATGCACACAAAAGGGTTGGATATTGGGCCTGATTCTTGTACTTTGTACCTAGTGATAAATGAATGGAGGTGTAAGCAGTCAAGTGGCACAAAAGCACATATATGACACATACTGCACATGGGCCATGGAGCATGTAGTTAATGTATGCATGCTATCACTGGAAAATGAACACTGGAGTCCCTCTTGTGTGCTGTGAAATGTGTTTAACTCAGGACACTGAAAGTGACAAACTGAAGTTTAAAGCTCACTAATCTGTGGATCTCAAAGCAACAACCAGAACTAATTTACTATCTTTGACAGCACTGTTGTTTCCAAGAAGAAAGATGAGTTAGGAGTGATAATGTGTTTTGAAAAAGACATTCATTTTCCCCTTCGATACATTAAGCACTCTTATACAACAGTCCTGCACTAAATCCTGCCTTCATAAATGTGAGAATAATATAAAATGACCATCAGCTATTTTCCCATTCATTCAAATAAAAGGCTGCATGCCCCGTGAGGAAAGATAAGCATTTGTGATATTTCTCTATTCATCCATCTGTTTAATAGATAGTGATTCTTAGCAAACAATCCTTTTAACGAAGTTACATCCACACTTACTTTCCAGCGAGGTAAACAGTCTTTGGGCCTCCAGTAGCCTCCTGAAGCCATGCTAGGCTCTTCCTCTAGCAAGGATCTCTCCACTTCCTCCAGAGATACCTCACTCATATTCACCTCCAACCTGCCCTCTGTGTGTGGGAGAGAACACATTTTATGAGGCAGAGCCAAGCCATAAGAGTGAGGAAGAAAGGGAGAGAGAATAAGATGTGAATAAGATGAAATGGTGAAGATTATGGAGAGAAAAGGATCAATGAAATAAGGTGAGGAAAATGTTAATGACAATGTAAATGGTATGGAGAGGGGGGGGGGGGGGAAGAGGACAATATTCATCAAAAGCAGGAACCGCAGAGCACTCTTGGGTATACAGTACATTGCTAGCTAAATCCATTCTGTGTGCATCATCAATAAAAGCTGAAATAAAAACATGAGGACTGAACCACTTAACTATTCATTAGTAGAACACATAAAGTACATACATCGGTCCAAGAACAGCTGTTTAAAAGTCAATCAAGAAGACAGAGACAATTTTCATGCCATGCCTTACATACTAATGGTGCAGAATAATGGATCTGACTCACTGCAAAGCATTAAAACAAAAACAAAACTTTAAAGCACTTACTCATGGAGGGCAGCTTCTCGGGGCAGACCTGTGAAGGGAGGTAGGTAAAGCCTTCAGGGAGGTATGTGGTGGGAGGTGCATCACTCTCGCTCATGTTGAAGTCATAGGGATAATCTGAAATTACACACACAAATATCAACATCGCTATCACGAGAGGCTTAATCCAGTCTTTAATTGCATGACTCTAGTTCTGTGCAGTATCAGTTTGTATTGATGCTTTTTGCCTCTTTACTTCTAGTATGTCACTGGTACCTAAACTATACTTTATATAGGCATGAAATGGTCCCTAACAGTAAGACTGGGTCAGACTCAACTACAGTAGCTCTTTGTATTGTTTTGTTTGTGAATATGTATTGTGCTTTAACCAGTGTGGAAGCTACAATGCCCACATGATCACACACAAGACAGAGCTACAGTAAGATTCCTAATATATCATGGTGTATCATTTTATTTATTCTTACCTGTACCATTGTTGCTGTAAGCCCCTCTGACAACCTGCTCCAGAACCTGAACCCCAATGTTCTTCACGTTCTCTCTGATCTGGATTCCTCTGGCTTGGACCATGAACACATATTCATTCACTGTGGACAAAGGGAAGAGGGATGAAAAGTCATTTTATTTTTGTTCCTACTACACATCAAATTGAAAAGAAGCACTTTGAAAAAAACAAAAACAAAACATCTATAGCAGAGAGGGTCAACCAAACTAGGTCTTCTCTTTATCATCACACTTAACTCATGCCCAACACCTCTCTCCTTCTGTTCCTGATTCTTGGAGAACCGATATAGAACAATGAGAATAGTAAACAGCTTGGAGTGCACACTCTTCTACCTGCTTTGGCCCAAACCGATTATCTGCCTTAGTGACTTGTTGGGGATTTCCCAACCACACATCAGGAGGCTTTCATTCAAAAGTAACCAGCTAGTGGAATGTTAATCTGTGACAGCAGGGAGAGGAGAGAGGAGAAAGATATACCTCAAACTTATTTACGAAGGGGAAAGAGACGTAAACAATTATTCAAAAATAATTGTTTAATTTCTTTTTTTGCTGGACATCATAACTGCAAGATATTGCATTATTATTGTGCACAATTCTATTCATGTGTTGTCATTGTTTATGCTTTTATATATCACAGGGAGAAAAGGGCACAGAGTGAGAATGTATCAGAATCGCACACAAGTGAAAGCAGTGAAAGAAAACTGCACAGTAGCCACACTTAAGAATGTGCTTTGTTGTAAACTACTAGTCAAACATCTGCACACACTTTCTCATTTATCTCTCAGTCAAACACAAGATCCAACTACATCCGCACATTATGTGAGGACGTAGTTCAAATTTGCATGACAGTTACTATTACGAATTTCGCCAGAAAGCTTAATGCCATTTTCACTCAGTGTGGGTCGACCTATAAACACTACATCAGACAGAGGGTGAGGAGCAATGCAGTGGAACAGGGGATGTGGTCTAACTGACTCACCCGAAACACTTCAGACTCACATCTGCATGCAATGTGATCTTGCATAAAGCAGTACCATGTTTCTGATTTACTAGAATGGTGACTCATAAGACTTTTTGAAACAATACAGGAAAAGGCCTCAACTCCAGGAATTATTTCCAAAATAATTACCAACTATTCCAGTTTCAGTATTTACAAAGGCATGCCAGCACAATGCTGCCAAACTGATGGATCTTTGTGAATCTGTATCCAACTGCACAATCTCCAGCCATTAATTCAATCAACATTTGACTTTAAGAAATCAGGGCCATGTAGTTTTGGATTTTGTTTTCCTTTAATAATAAAAACCTTCATTTAAAAACTGCATGATGTGTTTACTTGTGTTATCCTTGACTAATATTTAAATTAGTTTGATGATCTGAAACGAAGTGTGACAAACATGCAAAAAAATAAGAAATGAAGAAGGGGGCCAAAAGGGGGCCACTGTAGATGTGTGTCTGTGTACAGTATGTTCTGCTGTGTCTAATACTGCTGAGCGAGAAATCCACAGGATGCGATTTGTCTTTAGTAATTGTATTACAGTTTCCATCACATTCATCTTCTTTTATACAAACTGCCTCGCTTGCAGGACTCGAGACTAGTGGCTAAGCTGTAACTGAAATCAATGTTCTCATTTTACCTCTGTAACACAAACATTATAGTGCAGCTAGAGCAAATCTGCAAAGCATAATCATAATAAAACGAAGTATATACGAACACAACAGATCCTGTTCACATTCCCTGTAACACACACACACACACAAATCTGAGGCACCATATAATGGAAAAATGCTGAAAGGCTTGTGGAGCGTGACCCAGTCCTGTAAGCAGAAACATATTTTGGTACACTGGCATCTCTGCCAAATGTATAGATATATTCTGTCTGCACAGATCCTTAAGACAAAAAAAAAAAAAAAAAAAAAAAATCGAGAGTAAATATGTACTATGCATGTGCCCTACACTAAACCACTTCAATGCCTGCAGCGCAAAGCAAACTAGAATCTGAGTTTGGTCTTTGTTATAAAATATCTTCCTAGGAATATTTTTTCATCTCTTTTGGTTAGTGCTGAAGTATTCAAGGCTACAAAGGTGACAAATGCTATTTGAAACAGGAGAACTACAGGAAGCTATCATAGCCATTAATGCTGGACTTATAAGCAAAGGACTCACACATACCCAGAGCATTCTGCTGAGTTTAGGACAGTGTATTCATACACAATAAATGACACACATGTAGACTAGAAAGATCCCCCCCCCCCCATTCCCTGAATGCTCCTTATCCCATCAGAAACCCCCACAGTAACCATCAAGCATGACAAGAGACCTTCAATGACCTTGTCCTCTAAAGCGCTCAGAACACGCTGTCCGCTTGCCAAGCCCTGCCCACCTCTCGCTTACTTTCTCTCTCTGTCTCCCTTTTTCCACATCCCTTCCTCTTTCCATTTATCTGCCCTTTCCTCTATCTTCCCTCTTCATCTCCCTGTGCTGCTGTCTCTGTGTAATGTGGTTTGTATCATTTTCTCTCAAGTCCGGCTGTTCCTATTGTTTAAGGGAAAAATCTGCATGATGGATTGCAGGCCTATGGGTGACAATTCCATGCAGAGAGCTGGCTTCATATGGTACTAGAACTCAGGTCAATCAAACAAGAAAACACACACACACACACACACACTCACACTCACACTCACACACAAAGCAAGAAACACACACATAGCCAACAACCCACCCCCACTTTGCCTCAGAAAGGCAATTAACTCCACATTGATAGCTCAGCAGTAGGAGGTGATGGGCCTGTTCTGCTAGCTCCCTGATAAGAGCTGAAAGGCAGTTTTCTCTCTCAGCAGAGATGGTTTCTGCTTGCACACACACAGCTACACAAATACAAACGCCATACTCCATATATAGCTTTCAGGTTTTAAGGCTGCCACTTTCAGAAAGGGTCATTTTTACTGCCACTGCAAATCATTGAAACCCACAGACCCACACATGGATAAAGACACCCAAGAAGTAGGGCACTGTGGGCCTGAATGCATTACCCCTCAGTAAATGGTGAATATGCATTATGTGAATGTAAAAGCTGAATTAATTAAAGTAATGTAACTGGCCATACAGCAGCTCATTTCATACCCTTTTGGAAAGTGACCAGCTCCTCAAAGTATTAGCACTACATCCCTAAACTAACTGGTCAGACTTGACTGTGCTGACGTATTGAGGATCTTTAGGACTGGCATGATGAGATGGGGCTGAAGATTATAGAATTCTGACTGGAAGACTGCAGGCTGAGTATTTTTAAAACATCAAATGTGTGTGTACATTTCGAATGACTATTGGATCTCATCCGAAGAAACAAGCATGTTTTTAACTCCTCCAACACTAAGTAATACAGAGAAACCATGAGTCTATAGTGGATCACAAACACAGCAGTGTCAAATAAGCACACTCTGGGCAACATGGGAAAATTATATTTTTCTTTTTCCTGAATGAATTTATTTGTGTGGTAGAGTGAAAAAGTTCCAGATGTGCAAATAAACACCTCATCCATCCGGTGTGTAATCTGGGATTTTCATCCTGCCTTTGTTTCATCATTGTGTGAATGTGTAACTACACCAGTTAGTTCATCACCCGCACAACTAAATTGCCATACACACATACAACCTCTAAACCATTTTTCCCCTGTTCCCTTGTCCCCTGCTGTTCAATTCAAGACAGTGAACTGTATATTGTGGGTTATTTAAGAGCATTTCAGTCAGTCAATGATAAAAAAAAAAAATGTCATTTGAGAGGTCATTTGAATATTTAAACAAAAATACTCATAAGCCAAGTAAGTAGGGCAAAACTATCTTACTCCATGGAAAGTATTTTGACATGAAAAAGCAGCATTCTGTGAAAATACACAGTATAGTTAGTGTATTCTCCTTATGCTTTTGTAATACATCAGAAAACCTGCACAGCTCTGGAATTTATAAATATTTGAGTTGTTGATTAGATGCCATTTCCAATATAGATTTGACGACATTGTCAGAAATACTATCCTTTTCAAACTGACCAAAAGAGATCAGGAAAGACATCAAAGCAAGTGCTTAATTTATCTTGGAATTTCTCTCTTCCATTTATATAAGTGTGTTTAGTATCACTGTCTCTCCTATCTTTGTCTTTATTTATCTTTCCCATTCCCTTTTCCTCTTATCTTCCTAGCACCTGCCCTCCTTCTCCAATTCAGGTGTCATGGGTAACTTATGGCATATGAGATCAGCAATGTGTTATGCATAGCTCAGGAGACATCAAGTTGCAGTATCCAAAATATGGCAGAAAAAAAACAAAACAAAAAAAAAATTAAACACCAGTAAACCATCATTTTTTTTGTAAAGATAAAAGTTCAAAGATGAGAGGAAAAAGACTATACATTCTCAAAACTGACAAATTAACTCTTACACTAGAATTACCACAAACTATTGTATGTTGTGCAATGTTCACTCAGTGTTTGACACAAAAATTTCTCAAGATTCTTCACACTCTTTCGCTCTACATGCTCTGTACAACACCATTAACAGAATGACAAATTCAAAAGACCGCAGAGCCCAAAATGTCTCAAAGATATTCATTTGATTACTTCTTGGGGAAAAAAAAATCCAAAGGTTTACTATTTATAATTATATCAGTAATAAAAAGCATTGTACTACTGTAATATAAACCCCAAACCTTGGCACTGTTTCTCTGCTCTTAAAGATAGAGAACTACTGCAGAATGCTTACATAACCCTAGTATCCACCTGTCATAACCTCATATGTATATCTAAATCTAATTTACATGCATTTGCTAGTTCACTCAAACCCACACCCATCCTTTCTACCAGTGCATAATTTGCATGGTACTTCTAATTTAACATGGATTTCTCCTGTGACACTGGCAAAGTGACGCTTCAATTAGGTAATGATAGGTCACACTCTTATGTAGCATGGATGTGGACATGTTCCTCAGTTCACCAAAGGAAATAATCACCATTTCAAAGTCTTTGGTGTGACTGATGTGGGTAGGTACAATAAATATAACAATAAATACAGCTAATTAAGCTGTTAACACAGTACACTACTCAACCTCGGCAAGGACGGAAGGAGACAAAGAAAGAAGGAGAGTAGAGAGCACACATTCTGTGCATTAGCTTACACATTCTCAGCATATTCCACTCGCTAACTTTTGATAGAATATCATGGCCTTGTCACATGCACCAGGAGAAGCTGGGACAGACTGGACATGGAAGGAATATGCCAGTCCTTTATCAATCAAGAGGTTGAGTCATGGCAACTGGGCTTCTTGTTTTCTAGGAGTACAATGCAAAAAAAAAAAACAAAAACAAAAAAAAAAAAAACCTAGAAGTCCAGCTGCCATGAGTCAACCTCTAGATAACTTCACCTGGATGACTGAGAATCTACACAGACATCCTTCATCAATGTAAATGACAGGTGCAAAAAGACCTTTGGATCCTTGGTTTGAACAAAGTCACATCAGAACATGCGATTACCTGGACAGGAGACAAGAGTATAGGAAAGAAGAGAGAGCAAAGGAGGAGAGATGACTGAAGAGCAGGGGAGATAAATATAGGTCCAGAAGAGAAAATGAGAAGTGAGCACTGCAGAACTACACTTTTAGATCATGTTATAAAAATTGTGTGTGAATATGGATGCCTTAGTGGTGCTGTACTATCACTGTACAGAGGGGAGCATAGAGTACAGCAGCTATGATAATACCATTCCAGCAAATGAAAGTGTCATTTTGAGTCATTTTGAGTCTGTTAACTTACAGAAACACACAAACATGAACTGTAGCAGCTGATAATAAGATAACAAGATTAGTGCACTGCAAGTTATGGTCACATTACAGTCGGTCTTAAGTGGATCATGACGCTTCCTCCCACTTCACAGCTATACAGCACACACAGGCACATGCTTGTCTTCATTTCTTGTGGGAACCTTACACTGATATACATTAATTTCTTAAAGTGCATCATGTTAAAGTAGTATTACACCATGTGAGTAATATTAGGTGCACTCTGACAAACACATGCACTGCTCATTTTACACCACGCCCAGTGTTTCTGAAAATAACTGTGTGGGTGAAACTACAATAACAGGAAAACCATCATGACTTCATGTACAACAATGCTGATTATGAGCATTTTCCCAAGAGCTCCATTTTCTGATTGGACTGGCTAGCTGACAGACAGGACATAGAGAAATCAAGAATCTATGACAAGAAAATGAGCATGAAAGACACAAGTCTCCGAGCAGATGTCTCTTTGAGAGGCTGAGACCTCTTCAAGTGACGTCAGCACTTATCACAGTCCCACATCCTGAAAGCATTCAAACCATTTGTACTCCCACTGCCTTCATCTCAGCCTCTCATTTCCTCTTAAGTTTCATTTATTCATTCGACAGTCACCAATCTCCCAAATCATGCTCCTCTCCTGGGAACTGTGAAGCTTTATTTTTTTTTTTTCATCCCACCTTCAAGAAAAAGATCAGCTTCTAGTACTATAATAAATGCTATTAACCAATGTATACTATTTTCTTTTTTTTACTTATTTAATTACACAATATCAGCAAAACCTTCACTCTGGGAGTCCATGCCAACCTTTTAATAATCATTTCCTGTGAACAACATGTTTTCTAAAATGTCAACAAAGACTGAACAAATCATTGTATGCACCAGAATTAAGAAATCTAGGTGTTTCTACAAACCTTTCACTAACCACTATAGGTTGCTGCTTATCATCCTCCGCCCAATAAAAAAAAAAAAAAAATGACACGTGCACAGGCCTGCACACATAATGTACATCCACAAACATGCACGTGCATTTTGTCCTGACACTGGGCACTGCACCCATTATGCTTTAAATTATTATCAATGTGCATGGGTGGGACTTCAGATTACACAATCTAGGGTCACATTCTTTCAACTGTCAAAAGGTCAACGTGAGCTAGCAGATGTGACAATGGTGGAAACCTGCCTGTATGTGTGCCTGTCTGTGCATGAACTGCCCTTATTAATAATTTAGGTTCACAGTGTCACAACAAAGGGAGAGCTACCAACCACCCACACTGTTGAGAGAGCAAAAATTTGAGCAATGTAACAAAATTCCTTCTGTACGTAGCAAAACACATTCCCTTCATTGCATAAAGTTAAAATCTTTTTCAACCGCAAACCTGTATTCTATTTCTTTAATGGGAACAGAAGAGAAGCATTTAAGATCAAGATTTAGTATATGGAGGTTTAAACTGATACACATGGTTATTTTATAGAGACTGTAATAGTCAAAAATAAAAGCTTTGCAAATGCCAGATGTTGGGACACAGCTCAAACATTTTTGCCTGTCTTTATGACCATAACCACTACAGCAAGTGAACCTGGTAATATTTTAAGTTCTTGTTAACCCTATATATAAAGTCTAAAGACTTAAAGAGATGAATACATAGATCAGCTCCATTGTGTAGCAGTGCAAATTCACTTAACCATCATTTGTGAGCATAGGAAGGGCAGCAACACAGTAACAATTAAATGGTGTAATTTCTCAGCAGCCTCACCCTATTTCTGACCATTTAGTGTTGCTGTGACCAGAATAAGTTCAGCTTCAAAAGAGGAAGAGGGCCAGAATAGGCATACTGCATTCACATCCCTTTACAGCAGAATATTAGCGTAAAACTCCTCCCAGAGAATTCGATCTATTAAATCTGTGCTTTAAAGTTGTTTTAAACTGCCCTGATGCTAATTGATCAGAAATTAACAATGCTACACCTTAGCTGAGAAACGTAGCACTGTACTTATTACTGTTAAGAAATGTTTAACTTTTTCCACCGATACATCTAAATGCCAAAGATATAAGGAAAGGAGTGGAGCTGATGGACACACATTTAGAACATTTGTTACGAGGTTTTATTATTGTACATAAAGTGTAATCAAAAACTATGTGTAATGAAAAATGTAATGTCAGTGAATTTAAAAAATAAAAACAAACAAAAAAAAAAAAAAAAAAACTCTTCCGAATAGATTTTCACACTTACACACAGCATACACTAACACATGCCAGCAGGGACAGCATGAGGTCCAGTTTGAGTTCATTTTTGGTCTTGCACTAGTCACTCTGCCTCTCCATCTGCTCTGCTATCCCAAGTGTGTGTGTGTGAGGGTGTGTGTGTGTGTGTGAGGGTGTGTGTGTGTGTGGGTGTGTGTGTGTGTGTGTGTGTGTGTGTGTGTGTGTGTGTGTGTGTGTGTGTGTGTGTGCGTGCATAAATATGCAAATAGCCACCTTTTGTGTGCATGTGACCCCCAGTGACTGTGTCTGTCGAGCGACTACATAGCAGAGAAATGGAAGGAGCAGACGTGGTGAGGAGATTTACATAAACGACATATTGGTGCCAGGACCCCTTCTTTTCACTGTGCTGGAAGCAAATACCCGGAAACAGATCTGAGGGAGAAAAAGTGAGAGACAGAGTGTGTATATACTGTGTGGGAGACTGAGAGAGACACTTTCTTTTTAAAACACACGCTTACACGCCTTTCCATTTTCCTTCTGTCTTTATCCTTTTTACTGCTGCCTATCAGATTTTCTGAGTGGATAAGAGAATGTGCAGGTTAAAACATGAGGGTCATTTCTCTCAAGGTTGACTCATTCATGCCAACTGGTTTATCCTGGGTCATAGCCCCATTCTGAAAGTCATAATATTGTACAGATAAAGCACTGCGCCCAGTTGCAGTAGGGCAATGCTAATTACGGAAGAAAAAGATTAGCAAAAGTGAGAAGTTGTGGAAAGGCATGGTTCCTTTTTTTTAACACCAGAAAGTATAGTGTAATACTTTACAAAAACTGAAGTAGTTAGATAAAATAAAAATCACTTCTTAGCTGCCCACAAATCTACTGTTCTAAGTCAGTCTCATAGTTTTGTTTTACTTTCAGCAAAAAAGCCCTAAAAGGGGTTGTATGCTACCTGCTTGGGACTAAACTGAATACAGCAGTTAGCAGGTCAACCCTCTAGAGCCTCTACCTGGCTAAAGAGTTAGATATTACCACAGGAGTTCATGGAGATAAAAGACAGAGCTGAAAGAAATCTGACACCAGGTGGCCAGAAACACAATGACAATTAGTAAAGTAAAGCTCGATAGTAATATTTGTTTTATCAGCTTTAACTTTCTCTAACAGGTGTAACAAAATACTAAATGATGTAACAGTCCACATTGTAAAGTGGAATTCTATATAGCTTAAAATTCTGAATTGTCCTCTGAGAATGAATTATCTCATCATCTCATCTTATGTTTTCATTCTGTTCCTGTATTCAGGTAGGCAGAACTGCTCGTTTTCCGTTGGTATGCTGCTGCTGCTGCTGCTGCTAGCATGCTGCTGCCGCTGCTAGCATGCTGCCGCTGCTAGCATGCCGCCGCTGCTGCCGCTGCTAGCATGCTGCTGCTGCTGCGTGGGAGGTGTGGTGACAGTAATGCTCCTCTTGCTGCCCCTTTTTGTTCATTGCTGCTCTCCATTACCATTTCTTAAGACAGGAGTGTGCAGAGAAAAACTGAAACTGCAGATTTCATCGACCTTTAACCCTGAGCAGCACCTGCCGAAAACAGCTACACCACAAGTCATTAAATCAGCTGAAGAGTCCTCTTCACCCTTCTGTCTCAACCTTTCAGTCTTTCTCTTTGTTGCATTGTTGCTAAATCAGTTTGTATATGTGCTGCTAACCCCCAACAATGTGTAAGGGCTCACAGTCACAGGGTTTACAGTTAAACAACCGTGACGCTGTTAGGGCCAGGATGGCGACTAGTGATTCATTCCTGCGGTCCCCCCACTGTTCACTTCTGTCAGCCCATTTCGGCCTGCTTTTATATTTGGAGGGTGTCCAAAACATTCTTGTGTTATTGCAGTGCCCCAGTGCACAGGGTGTAGTGAGAAAATAAGCAGACAGGTGAACATGTGCAAACACACACAGACACACACTACACTGTCTCTGCCTATTTTCTCCTGCTCGCTCCATTTTTCTAATCTCCCCCAACCCTAGCAGAAAGATGAGGTCTCCTCACAGTTGGAGGTTACTCCTGTTGACTGAACAAATGGGCCAGAGCAGGCACTAGTACACCACACTGCTACAGTAGTTCACACAGTTGAGCAAGATGTAGAAAAATCACACTTGTTCATATGTGTTTCCACATCTAATTCTCTGCAAGGACCTAAAAGGCAGCTGTGCTTTAATGTGTTTGGTACTAAACACATAAAGTGAGCGCAGCACTGCAGGTTACAGACACACAGGAACATTTTGTAGGATTAATGGTGCAGGTAAAATAGCATGAGTCATCTATTGAAAATAATAATAATCATCATCATCATATTAATCATTATTTGCCACAGTATTGTGTGATATTTTACTACAATATATTGTGCAGCCTTGGGAGCTGCAGATGGTGCAGATAGTACTTCATGAGAAAGCCCAAATTTGTTACCTTAGTGCACTAACGGTTATATAAACAACTCAAAGGGGTAGCAAACTGACTAATGAATTTTAAATTTAAGCTACAAACCAATTAATTTCTGCCAACACAAATCTAGGTCATGACACAGATTCTAAACTCCATAAAAATATGTTTTTACAAGAAAGACTGGTCACTTAAATTACGTCTGCTATGCATACTGAATAGCCATGCATAGCAGACATGATTTTAAGAGAGATGCACTTATTGTTAGAGCTGGATTTGACGTGTAGTTTGATATTTATTAAGCATGAACTAGTATTGTTTGTTTCTTACACTAGTCTATTACATATGAAATGCATCTCGGATTCTCAACAGTGAAGTCCTGTTGTTTGACCTAACTCTTCCTGGAAACACGATAAGTAGTGTCTCATCTGGCTAATTTGTCTTCTCTTTGTAGCAGCCACATCAATGTATAATGTCAGTAAAGTCAGTGTAATGTCAGTAATTAGCACACAATGAATTTGCACTATTATTATTATTATTATTAAAGTGGCTATAAGCCCACAGCTATGATTTGTTAATCAACTCAGCTTGTCTGCTGAGGTTTTATTATAGAAGCTGGATTTGGTGCTATGGCCAACCTAGTGTTCATCTAGATATCTGAGAATAAGCCAGGTGTGTGTTGGAAGGGAGAGGCATGGTGGCAGCATTGCCTGTTAGGCTGTGCACAGACCATGCTAGGCCTTGTTGCCTTGCTAGGCAACAAATTATGCAGTTTCCTAAGTCACTTCACCAAGATCACTGAACTGATATAGCTGGGGTGCCAGCACAGGGGAATAGGTGAAACAGAGCAACATAGCATGCTAACACTCCCATTGTGGAAGGTGTTACTGGTATTGCAGCCAATCCATAATGGCCCTGAGCCTTTCCTAATGTGATTCTAAAAAAAAAAAAAAAAAAAGAAAAAAGTTTGGGTACAAAATCTCTGATCTTTGTTCTATGGCAAAAACCTAAAAGTCCAACTGAAGCTGAAATAAGGCTTAAGTGGAATGGGTCACCAAAATTAACGCAATATTTTGCAATGCTCTGATCTGTTTTAGTAGAAGATTTCTTTACGCCCCCTCTTCATCAGTTAAGCAAGGAAACATTGTCCAGGATAGAGCATAACTCTGAAAGATTCCCACTTGAAATGGCACTCTGCTGAGAGTCATCAGCCTCAACCAAAGATTAGAATGCATTTTTCAGACTCCCCTTTCCATAAAGGGAGGACTGCAGAATCAGAAAATAAGATTTGAAATCAAACTTTTCACGGTCATTTCGTGGGTCTCTTGTGGACAAGTACAGCATCTGAAAAACTGCTTCACTGAGTCTCTAAAAATTCCCATGTGTACTGAAATACGCTTTCTTTCTTGAGGTCACATTCAACATTAAAATCTTCAGTGTTAGCATCAAAGTGAAGTAAGAGGGTTAGAGGTATATGTACTCATAATTCAGTTCTTGTGTAACAATTTAAATATGATGTTGACAAATTGACCAGGGTGTACCCCTGCTTTTCACCCAAAGAGTGAAAGAGAGCTGTGATAGGCTCTAGTAGGTACCCATGACCCTAAATAAAAATAAGCGGATATAGATAATGGATGGATGGATGATTCCAGACACAAAAATGTATAAGGTATATATGGAATGCAACAAGTCATCTGCAACTTTGGAAGTAAAATTGCAGAGTATTTCTTCATTAAACACTTAGTCTGGGTACACATTAAAAAACGTAATATCATATCAGATTATGTGTAATCTTGATCAGCAGTTCTCTACCTATAATCATCTATCCCAGCACAGTTTGGGTTTGGATTATGCCTTTCTGCCATCACCTCTGCTGTTTACAAGCTCATCACAAGTTACAGTGAGTCCGCCCTTAAACACATGACCAAAAAAAAAACCATGGCAACAATCTCAATAACAAAAGGAGGCCCGAACCAGGTCAGCAAAGACTGGGATTCTAATCAGCATGATTAGGTTACATAAATGATTAGTGCCTCAACACAAGACCTTTAGTCATCCTCTGAAATGACTCACAGCTCTCCATCTATATACAGGTACACCTCACCTCTAATGAACTCAGCTCCACCATCTGTCTGTGGTCAAATATCCAGACTATAGCGGTTGGACATGGGTCATGTTGCAGACAACAATATAAGATGTAGGAGTAGGGTTGCTATGTGTGTAGGGATCATTTATGGATCACCTATAGTTGCTATGTCTTTTTACAGATAGGCCAGACTTGAATTAAGCAGTTATAGTTTTTATAACAAGAGGAACTTACTGAAGGAAGCTGGGGTCATTAACACAAAACACAAAATGAAAATTGAGGAAGCAATATCTGTGAAACTATCGCTACATAGACAGCTAATCTATTATATTCTTAAATTTGGTATTTAATTTGCACAACTATCAGGGTCAGAAGAAATAAGCTGGCGATTGAAAATCAAGAGAATTTTTATCTGCTATTACAATTCATGATCAGTATTGTTACACTGTTAACAGTGTTTTCCATTATACAACACATTTAACAGCGTTTTGCAATTGTTCAGCACTTTGCGTGTCCATGACACCTTCATCTACCACAGTCACATGAATTACTTACAGTTAAGTCTGCCATTTCTGTAATGTGTAATACTTTTCATACAGGAGTGGCTTTCTCATTAAAAGGATCGGTCAGGGAGGTGAATCAAAAATATTTCAGTGTGTACCACAAACAAAAAACCGAGTGTAACTCACTAAATAGACTGTTTTTTTATTAAGGCAATACACAAAAGTTCATAGTTTATCTTTGACTCAGTTTAATAACTATTGTAAAAGTGATCAACTCTTATGAAACTATAAACCTAAGAAGCTCTAGTCAATGACGAAAGCAGTGATGAAAATCCATTCACTGTGAACAGGAGACCTGGAGGCCGATAATGTTTGCTTGTTTATACCCAGGTAAATATTATAATGTACCAGTATTATAATATTTGTCATTGGATTTCAACAGCTGGCGGACTTACACAAATTCTAGGTGGAAGTAGTAGTAACAATTTCGACATGTTTATTTGAGTAAGGGGACATGTTGCTCTGAGCTGTTGTAAAGAGCAAGACAAATCTGTCATTCTTTGAAGTTAATTGTACTAGTTATAATGACTTTTACTTAAGGATCCCATTTGTCATGTACACAAAGGGACAGTCTGTGAATCTGTCCAAAACTACTGTAATAACATTGTCCTTTGGGATTTGTTGTCACCCAGATCATCATGGGAACAAGGATGGCATGTTTCTATGGTTGCCATGACAATAAAACAGATCCAGTCCTGGATAGGAATAAGCCCTCAGGGAACCATGGCAACTACAGGGGAAAATGTCAAACGCCAGACCCCTAAGTGCTTGAGCCAGAGGAATTTCAGTGATTGAACTGTTGGGCATCCAGCCTTCTGCGCTGCTCCTTTTGTTATGATTTTATGCAGTTTTATATTCATTATTACTAAATCAGACATGTTGAATTTTTAAATGGCTGAAGGACTTTACAAGTTAAATACAGAGACTGCATAATTTATCACTATGTAACATGCTTGTTTATTTACAATGGAATCTAAGCCAGATTGACACCAAGTTAATGTTTCACCACAGCTAGAAATTAGCCATAGGAGGCTGGTGAGTATGAGCTAAATGGATGGATCAATTAAGAAGCAAAAGGCAGACAGAAGCTGGGATGGGGTGTATAACATTGCAGGGGGCCTTGAGGAATGGAGATGCATGAATATTAAAGTGCCAGAGTAGCACTACTGCATTAATACACGTGAACATCAGTGCAGAAGCAGGTGCACCAGGGACACCAGTACTGCCAACAACTCTAACCAGTATTTTTCAGTGACACATCTACCCTTATATGCGCGTAAATACAAACTCACTCACCACCACAAAGACAGACAGCATAGAAAGTAGATTTGTGCTGGAGTCGGACCGGAGTGTGAATAACAGCAATTTTGCAAAACCCAGGGCACGGAGTTAAATTATAAATATAGTGATTGTAGCTTATAGTTTATGCCTTTTAAGAACTAGATGTTTCTGACAGCTTATACACCTTACATGATGTACAAAAGTTCAGCATACAAAAAGTTAACCACCCAACCTTATCCTCAACAAAGTTAATGATTTACTACTTTTAAGACCAAAAGGGTAACAAGTTAGCATCTAAATAGTCTGTCGCAAACACAATCTCGGCTTATTCACTTTTTCATGACAATCACCAAAATGCTGCACCAAACATAATCTTTCTGATGTTTACAAGCTGTTTCCTTCCATACCATCTCACTATCCCAAGCACCAGTTTTTACCCAAATTAGGATTCAAATGTTCCTGGGGTAAGGCAATGTTAAGCTAGAATGTCAGCTTTGCAGGAAGTGGCTGCACAAACAAAAAGAGACAGAGGTGGATGGACAATCATATACGTATGCACACACTCCCACACAGCCTGGTAGGTGTGACCAGACGTAATGTAAATATGGCTCTGGGAAAACTGCTTTCTCAGAAACAAAGTGCAGAAAAGCCACATGCCCAGCAGCAGTGGAAAAAAAAAAAACAAAAAAACAAAACAGGGCACACTACACAATGGGACTTTTTAAAGTCACAAACACATGTGACATAATTTAAATGTCACAGTCATAAACTGTCCAAAGGTTAGGTTCAAAGCTACATGCATTGAGCAAAGTAAGAGCACATCTCTACTTCATTATCCCAATAAAAATGATTGCCATGCTGGTATCAGTGTTGCTGATAAAGACACTGCATAAAAATATATTGCAATATTATTTAAGTTTTATCAAGTGTCTACACATACTGTAGATACAGTTGAAATCATATAGTAATATAGTAAGTATAAACAGTAACTAACAGTAAGCAACAGTGGGATTGGTTTAGTCTGATAGTTTAGTCTGAAAGGCCAAAAGCAGTTAACACAGGTTTAACAGATAGATTACCCATTACTTAGGTGAGGAATTGCAAACATTTATATGGAAGTACATTCCAGTTTTGTCAGTAGTTTTATATTTTTGCATACCCTAGACACATATAACCTTTTTTTGCACTGGGCGCATTACAGATACAGGCACTAGGCACACTGGGCACTAGCTGCACTGGGCACTAGCTGCACTGGGCACTAGACAGTATGTTTATCATCAGTTATTCTGAGTGTTATAGTTGCTGAGGAAGCAGAGCTGGTTGACGACATGGCACCTGCACATCTACAATTACTTCCTGACTGTAAGAGCAGAAGGTGTATATTTACATCCAAAGACATTGACTATGACTTGCTTCTGCAATATATACTTACTGATGGTCTACATCCTAACCATAGTTCTGAGGAAAGGAGGTGAGATAGATGAAGCACTGGCAGGTGTCATTACACTAAAGAGCAGCCAAAGGTACTATTAGATTTGTGTCAAAGTTTAATGGTCTAATCACCAAGCAAATCAAAACAAAGTCTGCACTACTGTAAGGAAATAGTATGTTGTTGTTGTCAAGGCAAGTGTCAGATTTAATTATTTCGTTAACTCATCTTTGCATTGCCCTATATTCTAAAGCTACCCTCAAATCTCTGGTGAATCTCTTTCCATCCTCACTGTCTGCATTGCCTCACACTATGAAGCAACCTGAAAATTCAGTCGACTGTCAGCAGGCCACACCTAGAAATAACTAAAATATTGTGCATACTTCAGAAAGCCTGACACACATACATACACATACACACACACACAGACACACAGACATACATACATACATACATAGACATTTAGATAAGAGCATGAGTCTGGTCTCTGGAGACAAAGGGAAGCACCTGGCACCCTGTCTTCCTTGCTGTCCCCGGATGTGGAGGTGTGTGTGGGTGCATCTGTATTGAAACCTATAAATAGAGCCTGTGTCTACCCTAGCTCTTGTTCCAGTGGGATCCTCTCATGTTTTAATTAAATAAACTACTGCAATCAGGCCCAGCTGTGCCCTGCATCCCTTGCCTGCATCAGTCAACATCCATGCTCAGGGGCATGGATAAGGCGTCAGTGCATACAAGTACATGGAGACAGAGAAAATGACAGTGAGACTGGGGGAGGGATGATAAAGAAATAGACTTCACTGTGAAATTAGGGCATTCTGCATTGAAGCCACCTGGATATCTTAGGAAGTCCTTATCAGGTGTTCTGGATGGGTTCCCCAATATGCAAACCAGACAAAGGAAAGGAGCTCGGCTCATCTCTTTCATCCTTCCCTCTCTATTCCCCCTCCCCTTTTTCATTTGTTTTATTTTAATTATTTTGTGAATCATTTGCAGTTTGTATTTGCAGTAAAGACAAAACCTCTTGATCCACAATACCAAGACGGAGATGAGACTCAAGCATCACAAAGACATTATGAATATAATCTGCTGGGGACAGTGCAGTTGAATGCTAATTCTTGTGTTGTGGGTTTTTAAAAAAGTTTTGTTAACTGTGCCTATTTGCTACTTGCCTGTCTCACAATGTACAGGCTCACTGGTGCATCTCTGACCACAGAATCAGAAACCTCAGTTAATGTCCATGCATCAATATCACTACCACTGAGTAAATCATACCACCTTGTGTCATAAGCAGACAACAAAAAAACGAAAAAGGCATTGTAGTCCGTCTTGATTTCCTTGTACCGGCCTGCTGCCTGAGCTCACTCGGGCACCCCAAGTGTAAAAGACTAAACTGCAGCTTTTAGTAACAGCAGCAGAAGTTGCCCTGCTCCTGGTTACCATCCATAATTAATGGGCTGGTGCTGTTGGTACTGTTCTGTTTGTGCATTAACCCCAAGTAAGCCACGTGGCCATTACAGCCCTACAATAGTCGACACCCTAGAGAATGGATATGGCTCAGTCTAGCTCTCAGTCAGTTATGAGACACCATCAATACTTGAGCTGGAAAAATGGGGAACAAGTGATAACAAGGGTTATTTTTATTCCAGTTACTCTGTGATTTTTTTGTTTGTTTGTTTATTTGGTTCACATTTAGAAGAATCATTGCCCTATGTTATTCAGACTTACACAGCCTATTCCCGTCAGTAATGTGTCCTCCATATGTGAATTGATTGAATTATTGATTTAGTTGTTCACAGTAGGTAAAAAGCGTGAATGGATCAATACCCATTTTAATAAGTAAGTGGCACCAGCTTTCTCTTTGATGTTTTGAAAAGGGTACACCTGCACGACATAAACACTATTTCACTCACAGTCACTCCGGCTGCTCATTTTTGGCAGCGAAAAACCTTTACTTACTGATTGGAAATGTGTTGAACATTAAAATGTTTTTGACTGGCTTCTTACAACATGAAACTCGCCTGTTATTGTAATTGTGACCAGATAGATGATTCAAGGCCTCTTGGTCTGGGCTGTTCTAAAAGGCATAGACAATGTTTAACAAAAAACTCAATCTCAAGAAGCATGCCTTCTCTGCCAGAACAATATGATGTCCAACAACTGAAGGCCAATTTATAACTGCACCTTGTGTTTTCTCAAAAACTTCCTTACTTTCAGATGTAGAAAATAAGCAACCACTATGTTATCGCGAGCCTTAATCATTCATCAGTATTTTTAAATCCAGCCAGCAGGATACTTACTACAGATCTGCTTGGCACACAGATAAAGACAGTCAGCTGAAGGCCTAATTTTATAATAAGTGATATGAAGCAGGATAGGCTCTGCACATATAGATACAACATGGTAAAAGATGGGCATTACATGGGTGGATGACATGATTGGCCTTACATATCTAGACAGGATTATTAGACTCTGGCCTAAGCTGCCAAGAGAGGATATGAAGAAGACTGAGGTATACACACACACACACACACACACACACATATTCAATGAAAGACAAAAAGAGTGACTAAAAAGAAGGGAGGGGATACTGACACGTTAATGAATTAATGATAGAAGGGTTTCAGGACATGTGATATTGCATGTGCAGTGACTAACACAGCAAATTATGTGAGAAATGGCATATCTATCGCTGATCTCTATGTTCAGCTTATAACCATGAATGTCATGGCCCATGAATCCATGACTCATAGCGTGACCTTAAGGGAGGGGCTAAAACAGCCAGGATCAGACTTATATGGCTTACATATGTCCATTTTGACTGATCTATGCATGCCTACAATGAGCCGCAAATCACAACCAAAATGTCCTGTTTTTCCTGTGGCCCTAGACGTTACAGAGAGAATAACGAGACAGATTACAGTCACCATTATGCTCATTAGCAGCACTATCATTATCATGTCAGGTACATGGACAATATAGGGCTGAGTCCCAGCTTTAAGTCTCATCACCGACTGACAGACCGAAGCTCTTCGCGTGTCTACAGTTTCAATGGCAGGTGGACTCGTCACACACATGACCTAGCAGCCCATCCGAACAGCCTCACTTCATCTAACGTGTGAGAATTTCAAGAAACGTTAACACCATCTTTTTTAGGGGTGACTTACCGATTCCGGGGGCGGAGTAGATGAAGTATAATGCGGAGGTGGACAGTGAAAAAAGGAATAAAAGCCCAAGGTATGACCTTCTTCGGAACCGCAGATGTGTCGGCATCATACAAGCAGCAAATACGCACACGATCACGTTTCCGTATCTACACCAACTGCAGACCAGTTCCGATGGGTCCAGGTTAAATGAGCCGAGTAGTACGGTCGCGTCTGCGGCAGCACTGACCAGGCGACTAGGAAGCCCGTCTGTTTCCGCGGCAGGTCGAGTACAGGAGAGGACCTCCGGTATTCAATTGAGACATTCAAAAGCCATTCCTGAGAGAACAGATTTCGATTTTAGTTCAGAATATGTCAGACTTGGGAACGGCTGACAATGACAGCGCGGTTCAACCTGGACTGGTGTTTTTCACTGAGAGACCATCATCTGGCTCACAGACTTCGTCGCTGATGATGTTTAGCCGCTTTTGTGCTTTGCCTGCCTGCCTGCCTGCCTGCCTGCCTGCCCGCCTGCCCGCCAGTCTGCCAGTCTGCCAGACCTTCCAGTGGGGCTGCCCTTCAAAATGAGCAATTCAAGAAGTGGGCGTTAACAGTCCCAACAAACATGTACGTGCTTACGGCGCTGGAGCATGGATGTACTGCGTTAAACAGCGTAACCTAGCGACCAGAAATTCTCAGCGTCGTAAACGCATCCAAATCCGTTGCGACGTCATTAGCGTTTACGGTACGATGACCGTAAGAAAAAATGCTGAAACTAGCCCTTTAACTCGACTGCCGTACAAACCCCAATGCAGTCTATATCTGGAAACATATGAATTACCAGATTAACTATTGCCTGCTCTTCTGTCTTCAGTTTTAAGCTATAACTCAGTACTGTTTTTGGTCCATACTGAGAAAACCAGAGGATCCTATAGATGCAACTAATGTGCAAACTAATATTCTGTTATATATAGGCCTGTCAATAAAGTATAAATTGTACAGTCTACAAAATTACTATGACTTTATAAAGATAAATCAATGACAGTAAAACAGTTCAATTAAAGCTGAACATATGTTAGATACTAGATATATTTTATTGCAGGTGTAGTCTATTAGACAGCCGTTTACACAGGCGTGACAAATGTTCAGTGAGATTTATAATCCACTGAGACGAATATATGAAAGCCACCAAATACAAGCATATACACTTTAAATACAAATCTTGCAGTAATATATACCCATAGACTTTCTCACCATTATATTTATTTTAATTATTTATATGATCAAATATATCGACAAACACATAGATTCCCTTTATTTTTGGCATTTTCTAATGCTAGTCTCAAAGTGACAGGTGTGTTTCTTACACCTGCATGTAGGCGCTGACTACAATAAAACTACAGTATCCATGAAAAAGCACGCCGACCGACGCTACACCACAATGGCTCACGGGAAATCGACTACATCAGAATTGCTGTGAACATCGACATTTTATTTAAACGAAAGAAACTAAAATCGTATCAACTCTGACAAAAACGTACAGAATTTGAGACAATATTAGCATCAAATCGCGTTCGTCTGGCACTTTGTTAGTCATTCCCCAGCGCCCTTCACGAGAAGACTACAATATCCTGCAGTACCTTATCCGGAAAATGAAGTTGTGACGTCAACGGATTGCACGGAACTGTTGACATGGAACTGACAGTATTTTTTATCATAGAACATTGACTTCTGGTTTAAATTCACTGTCATGAGAATGAGAGGCGGTAACCACAGAGGTTTGTTGTTGTTATTTGTGCTGTTATTCGTAAATACGTGCGTGCTAGAGCGAGGTGTGAGAGAAAACTCGTTGGACCTGCATGAGAGAGATGACGAAGGGGACGTGATTCAAGATAAGGTTGTTACTCAAGCTAAAAACCAGCTGCCATTAATAAACAGTGACAAAGAAGATGGACCCTCCGCGAACGACCCACAGAAGGAGGGACAGTCTGTCAGGTTTGAGACACAACAGTAACTCAACCAGAAACACTAGCAATAGCTGCTAGAATGACACAATTTGGTAATAAATACTGTAGGGGACTACTTCAAAAGGCCGGCTACAGTACCTTTACCACTGCTACATGTCAGGTGTTATTAACCTCAATGACTGCATTTAAATGAAGTTACTTGAGCATTTAAAAGCTAATAGATTAAATTCAGGAGTTGGTTGTTAAATCTATAAAATGCCTGTCAACTTGCAGCAAGTCCAATGACACTGATAACTACAGCAATGACACCCTGCACTCTACAACACCTGCTGTCAAGCCGACGACCACAGCACCTCCCACCCCCAAGCCCATTCTGCCCGTGCAGACAGGAGTCAAGGCCCAAGAAGAAGAGCAGTCCAGCGGGTTAACCATATTCTTCAGTCTACTGGTTATTGGTTGGTACTATTCCTGTTACCGTTTATATATCTACAACACATACTTCAATATCTAATCTAATCTAATCTAATCTCGTGTCTTTCTGAGGTACTACATGGTGTTAAAGTTGTAATCTTTAGCGAGTAAACACAAGCATATAACTTTGAAATCTTGCAGGAAGGAAGATATACATGGATCAGCAACTGAAACTATGATTATTGCAGAAGACAGAAAATGCAAAACTTCCTCATACATATCATAGTTGACAGCAAATGTGCTGTCACTTCAGGTTGAAATTAAATTAGGGATGTGGAGAGGGATTCTGGATGGAGGAAATTGATTAAGGAAATGATGTGGTTACACATTCATATGTGAAAGGTCATGAAGCGCTTCCTCAGGCACACAAAGTGCCCATTATGCACTTTAGTTTGCTGCTGGTTAAGTCACGTTTGCCACGGTTTAGATGAAGGAAATGGTGTAAATCATGCATAAGGTTACCAGTTAGATTCATCAACTTCGTAAACACATTAAAAAGGATATTTTGCATTAAACCAAAAAATTCCAGCAAGATATCGGAACGCATAGTCATATGTTTTCTGAAGTTGATATCAACTCATCAGTAGTATGACAGTGATACTGTGGTTCTAAAAATGAGAAACTGCTTTAGAGTACAACCTGGAGGTCACACATTAATCCTAACTAACACTTCCTGTAAAGCGCATTAATGGATGAGCATCCTTTAACTAGGCCTGAATTTAACATTTAACCTTCTGACAGCTTTGATAAAAAGACTTCAGTGTAGCACATACTGTGTCATATGATTATATCATTTTTGGCACCGTCTAATCACCATATGTAGAATTGGCATTTACCTTGCTTTGTTGTGTCCTTTTGGTTTGTCATAATATTTATGGCATAGTTGCTTATGGCATTGTCACAAGCTAGGCAATTATATTTTAATATACTGTCTCAGAACTATGATTGTCAAGCAACTGCCCGTCAGTCAAATTTATGCCAAGGAAATATATTGGAAGTAATTTACATAAAATATATTTAAAATTTGTTGGGTTGAATTTAAGCGTGTAGTTCAGTCTACAGTGGGTAAAAGAAAACAAACTAGAGAGATGATGTTAAAACTGTACGCTGTAGGAGCTGTTTCTGGGCTGATCTGAGTTAGTGTGACATGGTGGACTGGATGGATGGATGTATTTGGCCTAAATATTCATTCAGTGGCTTTTGCTCTCCCCACTCACCCCAGGTATCTGCATCATATTGGTACACCTGCTCATCAAATTCAAGCTGCATTTCCTTCCAGAGAGTGTGGCTGTTGTGTCCCTAGGTGAGTTGGAACAGTTTTTAGTAACGCAATATAATGTTGAAAAGGATTTGGAAGTTTCCCAAAATACTTCACTTTAGCATTCATAGAGCCAGGATAAATAATGGAGTTGATGCCCATTCACATTTTACAGCTCTTGCTCTGGCTTTTTTATTCTTGTTGTTTTACATAACTTGTGCCATGGTTAATTCTTAAAAGTCTTTTCTCTTTGTGTGAGGCCTTCAGGGAATTAATCATCTGGACTTGGTTACAGGAATAAAATAAAATTGTCTAAGTCTTGCTTTGTTGTAAAAAAAAAATAAAATAAAATAAAACAGCTGTTTCAGAAATACGGTTATGCTGTGTGAGGTCACTTGAGGTTAATTCTATTTCTGCTAAATCTCTCCATTGTTTCTCCATGTACATATTTGTTTTGTTACACTCAGTGACAATCATGTGGCCTGACCCTGGAGGCCTTTTCCTTTTTGTGCTCTTTCTGAGATGGAGGCCATTCCAGTATTTGGAAAAGAAGCCTGTGTTAACAGGAGATAACACTTGGGTTACAAATCAGGAAGGACTGCTTTTTCCTTCCTCATCATTTCCTCTCTCATCTGTGTTTCTTCATAAGTACTGCTCCTTTCCATTTGCCTTTATTTCTGTGCCTCACACAGTGCTTTGATGGTTATACATTTTCATTTCTCTTTCTTTCTTATGACTTTCTGTTTCTTTGCCCTTGTGTTTTCCTTGCTCTTTTAATTAATGTTCTGCTGGGATCTGTAGCAAGAGAGTTGAAGGCCCAAGGGGACCTTCTATAAAACAAAAAAATAAAACAATAGCTCTCCATATCTAATTTATCTCTGAACTATGGTGGACATTTGTAGGCATCCATTTAAGCACTAAAATAGTACTTTGCCTCAGGTTTGCACACCATATGTGTTCTAGTTGTACTGAAATTTTCATATGAAGTAGTAAAATATTTAAACAGCAGTTGGTTATTTTACATGTCTTCTCACTCTTTCCAGGGATTCTAATGGGAGGCTTCATTAAGATCATTGAGTCCCAAGAACTGGCCAACTGGAAGGTATAGTGTTGACAATTCATGAATAATAGTGTTCGGTTTGGTTTGATTTTGTTCAGAATGTTTTGGAACAATCATAGTTCTCCACATACAAACATGAACAACAACAATACGTGTGCACACACACTCATGAACATTTTCACAGGTTTGCTCTGTGTAGCTACTGTATTGTGTTCAGTGTAAGTTACACAGGAGTTATAAGACCAAGTTGTTTCAGTTCCATAAATAGAAGACATTCTAACTGCATTCTTGATATTAATAATATTTGTAATGTCAAGGTTAGGGGGGAAACATCTGAATTGCTGAAGTGTTGGCTGATTTAAAACATGCTTTTCCTAGCCCTTGTATGATGTAATTTATCATGCAGCAAAATTCTCTGGGAATCTCCCAACCACCCCACCCCACTCCAGCAAACATCTGTCATCTTTGCATGGATGTTTTCCTCCTTCTCTTTCTGTCTGTCTTTTTGCTCAGTCATTCATTTCCTAGGTCCTGTTTTTTTTTTTTTAATCACAGATCTCATCTCCCAGTCCCTTCTCTGTTACCTATCCATAGTGACACACACTATTGTTTCCTTGCTGTCTTTTCTCTGAATCCCTGTGAGTCCTCTTTATTTTTTCTTTGGGTTCTCACAGCCTTTAATTAACATTCTTTGTTCTCCACCAGTGAATGAGAGAACGACAGAACAGAGAGAGGCAGAGAGAAAGAGATGCAGAGTCAGGGGGGAGGGAGAAAAGGAAGACAGGTTGTGTCAGTGTTTCCTGCACACAGGGGCCCATTGTTTTTTAGCCTGGGGGCCTTGGTGTGTTGCTGAGTCATCTGCACTAGTAACCAGAGCCCCTGAAGCCCCTGAAGCCCCTATACCAGCTTTACCCCTGCTATTTGACTGCTGTTTCACTGTTTAGCTTACAGCAAACAAATCTTTTCACCTGTTCATATATAGAAGGCAGTGACTTCAAGGCCTGTACAGCTTCATAAAAACTGTCTGAGTAGAGTGTAATGAAGTTACACTGTGCTATGCGGCAGCTTCTTTACAAGAGCATGGATATGCTAAGTGGTTTAAAGGCCAATGGAGTTTTCAAAAGGCCCTAGCCAGGATGCAAATCCATTATGTCTGACCTATTTGTTTTTGAGAGTCACAAAGAGAAAGCTGTACTATGTAACTCATTCAGTGAGAAACCCAGCCAGTGGCAAGATTTGTGATCGCTTTTTCAACTGCAGAAATTGTGCATGTGGTATACTTAGATTAGTTTTATAATTACAGTTAGTGGAACGCGTCTGTCCTCTCTAAACAACCAACAATCACAATCAAGCTCCTGTCATCTTTTTTTAAATCACTAACTCATTTTGCAAATTTTAGCCGTGGGGTGCTTGTAGTTACTTCTCAGGCTGTGTCACCCCGTCCAAGTTGTATGTTTCTAAATCTGGGCTAATCAAACAAGCCTCCAGGACTCTACTGCAAACCACCAAGTGTTTACTAAACCCTCAGGCAGTAGCATCCTGTCATCACTGGTTTTTCCCTTGGCTTTCACAGTCAGTGTACTTTCTTTTCTTTTTGCTACTGACATCTCTATTTCTTGTCCTCTCCCTGCAATACAGCATACGTCAAATAGCGTTTCCCATGTGTGATCTGGTGCTGTTCACTGCTTTTCCTTTTCTCTCATCTGCCCATCTCTCCCCTGTGCTCTGACACAGATTGAAGAATTAGCATGCTGGTACAAAGTATCACACAAGTAGCAATTAATCTCCTATGCTATATATATATAATTTTTTTTATTGCATCTGCTTTTTCATAGGTCTTTTATGTGCAGTATTGTCTGGGCACATCATCTTCCCTCACTAGCTGCAGTGGTGTGTTTTAAGCCCCAAAGGGCAGCACATACTTTTAATAGATCTCTCCCACGCCATAGAGGGAGCGAGCAACACAGGGACAGACGTTTTAATTGTGGTTTCAGGGGCCTTTTTCCCATGTTGTGATGTCACTGTGTGTCAAAGCTAAGCCTCCAGGGAGCCTGTACTCTGATCGAAGTCCTCTCCATCATTCCCACTGATATTTTCTGTTATCTGTCGAGCCTCTTTTTAACCGTGTTCCCTTCATCTTTGACATTTTTTTTTTTTTTCACTTAGTTCACGCCCTGTCTCAGCACTTCCCTAGAGTATGCTCATCCTCTGCTCACTGGATTTATATTATCATCTCTTCTTCTTTTACAACATACAGAGGGTGGACAAATTAAAGGAAATAGCTGAGTGCTTAACCCTTGTAGTGAAGGGATCCAGTGGCACTGTTAAGGAGTGAATAGCAAATTTAGCCATTTTGCTGGCATGGTTTGGGTCTACTTGTCCAGTGAGGGAAGGCTCCCTGTAAATCATGATCATCTTTATCCTATGACGAGACATTTTTATCCTATCCTTCCTGCAATATTCTGCAATAATCCTTTTATTAACTAACTAATATCCAAATAAGTAATTGACAGGTTAGTTGATCATTTTTAATCCCTAAATGCAGCCCTATTAAAATCAGGAAATCAGAAGTAGCAGCTTACAGACATTTACTTATTTAAATCTGTGTGGATATGTTTATGTAAATTATATGTTATACTTTTGTGCTCCTTCTGTCTCTGGTACTAACATCTATTCCTGATTTTTCACCTGGACTTAGAGATTAATGGAAAGAAAACGTGGTAACCTCGACGCAATCCTTGTTGGCCTACTTTTTCTAAAATATGTATGCATAATGAGACAGTGTGAGCAGAAGCATAGCCAGCATACATCCTCTATAGGTTTTCCTCTACAACTGACCTATTTTAGCAGCTCGCATCTAGACTAGTTTGGTGTCATCAAATCAAAGCCCAAACAATCTTGACAAAGCCAAAACCATTTTGTTGTGGTATTGTCTCATCACATTAGCCTTGAATAACAGATGGAAAGGCACAGATTATAAATTTGGGGAAAATATGAAACTGATTATAAAAGTGAATCACATTCTTCTTAGTCATGTCTCAGTATTTACTCATGTTTAAGTCAGGATAGTGAATCATTTCTCTGCCATTTTTACAAAAATAGATAATTATTGCGAAATCCACATCAAATGTGGAAGTAATTGTCCTTACAGCCATCTGCTTGTGGGTTTGTTGCAGTTTAGAATCATGATCTACCAGCTGTCAAAACTCGGCCCTACAATACAATAGAAGAGATTGTCAACTGCAGGAAGTACTGCCCTCTGTCATGTTTCTGACAGACACAACTGGCTAGAAATAGATCTATTTTATGAATTGTCACAAATGCATATTGTATATTGACTATTGCATTGCTAAACTAAAGATTAAGCACAGAGCACATACACATTCTCCCACACTTTGGCTTGTAAAGTAACACATGGTGTATCATGCACAGACACATTGGCAGCCAGCGCATAATGCATGGGCACATGATGCCTATGCCTGATCTGGGAGGCTGGCCCATTTCGCTGAGAAGCAACAATGATTTCATTATATTGCTGAAATAATCAGAGCACTAAGGTCACTGGGATCCTCGTGTGTGTGTGTGTGTGTGTGTGTGTGTGTGTGCGTGCGTGTGTATGAATGAATGAATGAATGAATGAATCAGTGACTCAGAGATAAAAGAAAAAAACATGTGGGAGTTGCTCAGTAGTGGTTTTATGCATGCATGAATTGGCTGGCAGGCAGGCATTCTGGCCTAATGAGCACCTGAGGTGTGTGTGTGTTGGTAATCCTGTAGCATCAGAATTTGTTTTGTGGGATAAAAGGGATTTTACAAACAGCTCCCTGCTTTCATGACTAAGTATTAATCACCAAACTGACTTTCATCAACCAGATAAATAGTATGTGTTCAGGACGCATAATAACCACAGACACACACACACACACACACACACACACACACACACACACACACACACACACACACACACACGATTTACTTGTATATACCATTGCTGATTAGCATTAGCATTTATTTTGATTAAAAGCTTGGCTTAAAGATGATAAGATCTGACAGAACTTGTATCAACCCAGTCCAAGTAATTTGTTCAATGAAAAATGTCTCTTCTGTTCACTGTTTTGAATACACATACTCTTTTGAAATGTTATGATTTTGATTTATGATCTTTAATTTAATATAAAATGATTTCTGTACTCCCAGCCTCACACTAGTTGCCTTGACATTTGTTACTATATTACTACTTTTGAACTATTGAAATGCAAATTGTATGTGACTTTGTCTTTATATAAAAGGAGGAGGAAATGTTCCGACCCAACATGTTCTTCCTTTTGCTGCTGCCACCCATCATCTTTGAATCTGGATACTCTTTGCATAAGGTACGACAGAATGTGTATGTGAAGAAGAATTTACACAGCTCAGGACCTTCATCTGAAAGATAACACAAGCAGTACAAACTAGCATACACATATAAACATGTCATCCAGATATATTTCTATGCAAAATCAATTGACTTAAAGCTTAAAGATCCACATCTGCAGAACATGGCCATAATTAAAACCACTAAAAGAAAGAAAACAAATAATATGCAAAAATTCTGTTATGATTTTCTTGTTTTTCCCTGTATTATTTTTTTTTATGTTAATCTATATGGTAATCTTTTGTTATATATCGTATATTCATACTTGTTTTGTCTGTTAAAACAAAAGTTAATCAGAACCACTATGTTCTTTTAATCATAACCATTTTACATGGACCTTACATTTCATTTCAATGCTGTCTATGTGTAACATAGACATAAAAGTTGTGTTACTAGTCCTCTAATGCTTAACCTGTGTGTCCTGTATGTTCAGGGTAACTTCTTCCAGAACATTGGCTCCATTACCCTTTTTGCTGTGATTGGCACAGCTATATCTGCCTTCATTGTTGGAGGAGGTATTTATTTCCTTGGGCAGGTGAGGATTCTAGCAGTATCTGGCCTGTTTAGTGAAAGAATGTGAAAGAACGCATCCTGTTTTGCTGATGAAATAATCTCTTCCTTAACTTTCCTAGACCAGCGTGTTTATATAGAGGATTTTTATTCAAATACTGGAATAGAATACAGAAATGTGTAGTCTCTAATATTATATTCTTTCTTTCTTTTGTTTTACATATGTTGACACAATCAGATCTCCTTGTGCCACCTTTTAATGTGCATAGCTGTCTTTTTTCTTTTTCTTTCAGGCCGATGTGATCTATAAGATGACGATGACTGATAGGTGAGTGTCAGTTTTATGGTCTATTTGGTATTAATGTGTTTTTTGGGTGGGAAACCCACATAATGCCCTGATTGTTTATCCCCGCCTTACCCACTGCTGTTTGACTGAACAAACCTGATTTAAGTAACCAGCAGTGGGTAGGGCAGGGACTGTTGGGAAAACAAGCAGGGCAGTGGCAATGGGTGTGTTGCCCACCCCTGCTGTAGGAATTCACCTCTAATATTATATTCTTTAAGGGAAACTGGATAATAGTGTTCCATAGCAACAAACACACACGTTAACGTTTCAGACTGGAAGGTGTCAGACATAAGTGAAACAGACGGTACTTAGTCCACACCCACGTGTATGCCTGTTGTACTTCAGGTTGTACTTGAGTGTGTTTCTATATTGGTGGACAGTAAACATGATACTGATACAATGTGTGTTAGATTTAAACCTTCAAATAAATTTAAACCTACAATAATTGAATCCAAATGCTGCCAAATTTAGCACAGCATTGGTAAATGACCTTTAGTAAGTTATTACTAAAGGTAGTTATGACAGCCCATATGGTTTCTCTCAAAATATAAAGTAAACTCTTAAGCTGTAGCCTATTTATGTATACCCTTGTTTATTAAATATGTTTGTCATGCATTTCTTGTCTTCATATCTACTCTGTTCTATCCTGCTGTAGCTTTGCCTTCGGCTCGCTGATCTCAGCTGTGGACCCTGTAGCTACGATTGCCATCTTTAACGCCCTTAATGTGGACCCGGTGCTCAACATGCTGGTGTTTGGTGAAAGCATCCTCAATGATGCTGTCTCCATTGTCCTCACCAAGTAAGAGGCCCCATACATTCCGTTTTGACTCAGACTGGTTCAAGATCTGAAAATCTAGGTAGGAAGCCTGATTCCTTAGATATGGACGGCATTTGTGACACTCACAGTTGAAGACTGTGTATGGACAACTTTCCACTGATGAAGGAAGAAAAAAACCCTATGACACTACATTTTTGTATCTTTCATGAAACTTAGTGTAGAGATCGGAGGCAGTTTATTTAGAATAACCCTGTAAGAAATGTTTATCAAGACTGCATTACTGTTTTGTCATAACAGACCAGTGGCCACACACTTACAAAGCACAAAAAGAAAATCTTGACAGACTGGTTTGACAGAAACAAACAGTTAGCAGGACTCCTTTTTGTATACCTCTCAACATATCTGCTGTCCCTGTACTCTCTTTTTTGCTGCTTTGGATTTCTACTTCTACCTACAGCCAGCTAAATGTGCAAAGCGATCTCAAGTGTCCACATGTCTCTGTAGGGTAAATGAATACATGAATAATAGAGAGGATGAACTGCACTAGTAGTTCTCTTGTTGTTAGAACATCACAGACTGGTTTTCTAAAGGAGCTCTTTTACAGTTTGGCTCAGTCTGTCATTACACTATCTGTCCTTTTGCTTGGAAAATTGTTAACAAGCATTAAACTCTTATTAATAGTAACACTGTTGTTTGGTCATTCGTTTGGATAACTGTAATTATAAAAAGGATTTACATACAAACATGTTAATACATTATCAACTCCTGAGAAACAGGTCATGGATGGTGTTTATTTTGCTCTAGATGTCCTTAAAAGTCTAAGATGCAATAAAAATGTACAGTTAATATTCAAAAATACATTATTGTTTTTCAGATAGATTCAAATCTATTTCACATGCCACAATTTCATAGTTCCTTCCTACTATTCTTGTTAGTTCATTGAAAGGGAGATATGCTACAACTGGATATTGACAGTGGGATTAATCCTAAGCTGTATGCTTTGCAGGATTCAGTAGTGGAGTGTTTCTGCCCTCTAGGCTCAGACAGAGGAAATAGCAATGCAGAATGTGGAACAGTCATATTGTGGCATCATTTGTCATTTACTTTTTCTTTTTTCTTTTTTTTTTCCCAATCTTTTATCTTTCAGCACAGCCGAGGGTTTCTTTTCCCGTTCAGACAACTCCATGGTAACAGGCTGGGAGACATTTTTGCAAGCTTTGGGTTATTTCCTTAAGATGTTTTTTGGATCTGCTGCCCTGGGAACCCTCACTGGACTCATCTCTGCTGTTGTATCCAGACTCATTGTGTGTGTGTGTGTGCTTGATAGTCCTGGACTCATTGTGTGTGTGTGTGTGCTTGATAGTCCTGTCTGTATTCATGTATGGTTTTATTTAAATTCCCTAACTCTATAACCAGTTTCTAAAACACTTTGACCTGAGGAAAACACCTTCACTTGAGTTTGGTATGATGATAATCTTTGCGTACCTACCCTATGGCCTGGCAGAGGGCATCAAACTGTCTGGTGGGTGCGCACATTCATTGGCACAATTGTGTATGTTTGATTTTGTAGGATTTGTTTTTAATACTGTGCTTTCTTTGTGCCAACAGGAATTATGTCTATACTGTTTGCAGGAATTGTGATGTCTCACTACACCCATCACAACTTGTCTCCTGTCACCCAGATCCTCATGCAGCAGACATTACGTACAGTGGCCTTCATGTGTGGTCAGCGAATTCTTTCTTCTCCTAATCTCTTTTTTGCTCTTATTTTTCAATAGGTTCTCATCAGTGTTTTTACTTTCTCTCTGCAGAGACATGCGTATTTGCCTTCCTTGGTCTCTCGATCTTCAGCTTTCCTCATAACTTTGAAATATCCTTTGTAATCTGGTGCATAGTAAGTGCTCTTGCATTTAAATTTAATCTTAATGTTGATGTCAGTTTAACCAAATTCCTGGTTCAGTACAGTATATCTGACTGATCCTCAGATTGTCAGTGTGACAGCTGTTGGTTCCTCTGCAGGTCCTGGTTCTTCTCGGCCGAGCAGTGAACATCTTCCCTCTGTCATTCCTTCTGAACTTTTTCAGAGACCACAAGATCACGCCCAAGATGATGTTCATCATGTGGTTTAGTGGTGAGATGATACAGTAAACCTTCTGGCCTTCTAACAACCCTCTTCGTCAGTGTCTAGGCCATGGACATTGCCCGAACTAAGGTTTCTGGGTGCAAATAAACATAGTAATAACTAGAGATGAACCAGTTAATTGATTAAGTTGATCCAAACTCCTCATTCAAACTGGGATTTGAAAGGACATCACATTTAAAAGTACAGACTTATTTTTGGAGCTGTTGTTTGAGGAAGTCAGGCCCTTTGAAGGAGTGTTCAGTACCTTCTTACTCTTCTATAGAAACATCCTACCTATATTATGTCTAAAAAATCATCAATCATATATTATCTATTTCCAAATAACAAGTTCCTTTTACATGTCAAAACTGACCCTTTGCTATATATATTTTTTTTTTCTGATAATAATGGTGAAAATAATTGTAATAAAGAATTCAGTGAAGTTATAGTATTGAGTGTGTGTATAAACTGTTATCGTCACCTCTATACATTGTCAAATCTCTGAAATTAATTTGGTCTTTGGAGCGTTCAATAGAAAACCTAATATTTCTATTTCTGCTGTTTAAGTAGGTATAGATTAATGCAGATGCCTGAAAAGAGCAAAACATCTAATTTATATATCTACATAAAACTAGATAAGTCCTTAGGAATTAATCAGTAAATTTAGAATTTGGTTTTTTGGAGGCTAAATTGAAATGCATGGTAATGATGAAAATTCTATAATTGTGTCTTTGTTCTGAGGATAGACAATCAGTTTTAAATTTTTTTTGGTTTAAACAGAATGTCTTTATTGTCTTTTTCTTTGCCTGGTAGGTTTAAGAGGTGCTATCCCCTATGCTTTGAGTCTTCATCTGGGCTTAGAGCCCATTGAGAAGCGGCAGCTAATCGGCACCACTACCATCATCATCGTGCTCTTTACTATCCTCCTGCTGGGGGGCGGGACCATGCCACTGATCCGCATTATGGACATTGAGGAAAACCAGTCACGGCGTAAGAATAAGAAAGACATCAATCTCAGCAAGACAGAGAAAATGGTAATGGATGAAGCACTGTGATTTCACACACACACACACACACACACACACACTTGGTTGATACCTGATATCCTCATATCTGCCTTCAGACTTTGCCCATTGTCTTTAAAGACATCAGAGGGATAATCGTGGTCTGTGTGATGGACAGTGACTCAGCAGGGAGCAAACCACTGTCATCACAGAGATGCACTGTTTCAAACACCAAAACTCAGAGAAGCAAATAAACCCAAATAACTGACATTAACACAGCTGCTCAGAGACCCCAGAATACAAGCTGCTGTGTTTAATATTTTAGCTGACTAACAAATAATGGGTCATATATCCTGCTGGTGAGGTCGGTTGCAGCTAGTGCTGCTGTTTGCATAATTTGTCTGCATGCTTTCCAAAGCTAAGTGTTACACTTGGGGTACTAGCAACCCTCCTTTCTTTTTCCTAATGGCTCTCATGCCCTCTTTGATGTAATTCCCTCTCTTTGCTCCCTCTGCACTTTGACTTTCATCCCTTTTCCTTCTGATATGAGCTTGACTCCACCACCATTTCCATCCTGTCATTATGACTTTTCTCTACACCCACCTCCCTCTCCTCCATGTCTTTCATTTGTTTCATTACCACCTCTTTATCTCACTCCATCTCTCTCTTTTGAAATTCTCTTGTTTTTTTTTCCAGGGTAATACTATTGAGTCAGAGCACCTATCAGAGCTGACAGAAGAGGAGTACGAGGCTCAGATCTACCAGAGACAAGATCTGAAGGGTTTTATGTGGCTCGATGCTAAGTACCTTAACCCCTTCTTTACCCGAAGACTTACCCAAGAGGTAAGCGATTGGAAGAGACAGAAATCCACTGGGTCACATGGGAGGCTGCATGATATTGCTTATGATTTCTTAAAGATATATAACTGTTTTCTAGTCATGCTGGTTTGCTCTTAGTCCTGTGTTGACACCCAGTAAAAAGAAAAGCAGCTTAGAAGAAAATTACGCTTACGTAGTCTGTATTTTAAGGATTTGTTAAGAAACACCAAATACGAGAAGAAGGAATGTAATGACTACTCACTGTCCACATCCAGGGGTATCTGACAATAACATCTGCGAACAGCATGTACCATATATTCCGGACTATAAGTCGCACTTTCTTTTACTCCTCTGGCTTGTAGTGCAAGCAAAGTTTGGAGGGAGTGTCAGTATTCAGACAACCTGAGAGAGAAGGTGGACACTACTGATCTGTTCAGCACCACAACACAAAACAAAACAGCAGTATTGCTATCACTCATTTTTCACATAAATAGTATCTCCAGACCAATGCAGTTCGATTGCAACCTTTAATAATATTAACCAGGCCTGTTACTACCAGACCCTCATTTTATTAAGGCAACAGCAGGACACTGTCTACAGACATTTAGTACTTCCTTATTTTCTTATCATTCCCTTCTAGAAGTAGTAACATCAGCAAAGCAACATCATTTTTCAGTAATTGCCAAGCATTCAAGTTTCCATTCTGCCAGTAAGGAAACTTAACAAAATAATTTAACTTAAAACAGAGCTTTACCAAATTGTTTTGTTTTTTTTATTGTAAGATGTAGGTATTTGTTTATCCCTTGCCCATTCCTGTCCCTATGTCTTTTTGGTTCTGTTAATTCCTTCATGTGTGCTGTAATGTGTCTTACAGGACCTGTTACATGGCCGGATTCAGATGAAGACCCTCACCAACAAGTGGTATGAAGAAGTTCGCCAGGGCCCCTCAGGCTCAGAGGATGAAGAGGATGAAGCAGAACTTCTGTGAACTGTGAACGCTTTCACAATGTGTCCTGTGTCCTGAGTGTGAGTACGTCTTTGTCTTTGTGTGAAGATAAGCACTGTTCTCAGTGTTAGTCACATGCACTTTGTGTCTGTTTACCTGCCAACAACTTTATGTAACAAAAGGTTTCACCTTGTTCCCACTGTGAATTTTCAGCCACAGCCATAGGCCAAGTAATGTTGGATATGTGAACATTATGAAATCTGAATAAGTGCATACACCAGTTCACCGTAGGTTTTGCTGGTCCTGAAAACCATTTCCCAGGTGTTTCTTTTATTAAGGTCTGAACAGAAAATGGCAGGGAGGTTGAGGGGAAATGTCAATATAAAGCAATACTTGACCATTTCTTTCTTTTGTATTGTTCATTGCTGTGTTGCACTAGCTTATTTAAGGTCTGCTGTAAGTGTAACCCTTGTGTCAGGGGTTGGATATTTGTAATACTGTAAGTTTTAGGGTAATGCTTTGAACAGCTTTAGGTTGAACTAAATTTAATTCTATTTGGGTCTCCACATTTGTATGCACTAAAGATTCTAACTTACAGTTAAAACCAGTGAGACATTTGGGGAAAATTAAGAATTTTCATAAGGTTATGGGTCAATGATTTTACACCAGAAATTTAAACTTGCTTTCACTCTCAAGATTGGTTTCAGTTTGGTTTTTTGTGCATTAAGTTTTCTGTGTATATTTTAATTCTCCTTCCAATACACTGTCTATAAAGTAGAACTTGAAATGTGATTTTCACTATGGGAAACTGGGACTACGTTCTTTTGAATGTATGTTTTTCTATTTATTTATCAGCTGTTATTCTGCTGTTTGTGGGTAAGTGTTTTATATAAGCTCTATGAGCAGTGCAGACTTATAAAAAAAATCTATAATAAACCCTATATAATGCTTTGTTTTGTTTGTTCTTTGCAATTTCCAAGTTGCCTTGTGAAGTTCAGCTCCTACTTTCTGAGATACACTTGAGAGGGAAAAGAGCATTTTATATATTTACAGTATAATCCTACAGTCCCTGAAACCATTTGAACATAAAGGAGCCTCTAATGCATTTTAGATAAATAAACCTAAACTAATTCCAGACACCATCACAACTGAACACAAATGAAAGTTGGGTGTGGTACATGAAACAGAAGAACAGTTTCACACACCAGTGTGTCTGTCAGTTCCTTTCACAAGCAGCATGAGCTGATGACACTGTAACCACTAACCCGCCCACCCCAAATGGAAACTAGTCTAAAGATCATCTCTTTAATTTGAATGCATGAAGAGGGCAATAGGCTTATACTATAACAACTTATAATACTTATAACTTATAATATGTTGTTTTTCTAAATTATATGTTGTTTTTCTAAATCGTTTGAGTGCTAGTTGCTCAATCTTGCAACAATATATATCTGGATTATATAATGTCAAATTCAGTACATTTTGTGATAGTTTGATTTTTGTAATAAGAACTTACAACCAGTAGGGGGTGTCTAAATCCATAGCATTGGTCCCTGAAAAATTAATAATTCCTGATAACTGCAGAAGAGAGTGCTGCACTATTTAATATTCATTTCCCACTGTACATCATATTTCCACTGAAACTGGATGAAATGCACGTCAGACCTGGGCAAGAAGAAAATTACAATTTCAAGTAATTTTCTGCAGCTGCAATATGTTGAAAACTGAATTCATGTTGTCTTTGGGGGACAAAGCATTTGCACTTCAGCGTTCTCTCTGAATGTACTATTTTCACTTATGGAAAGCAATTTGCTGCTTTGGCAGAGGCTCCAATTTACAAAAACATTGTCCTTTTCACCAACAACAATACAGGAAGCAGCATTCATAGACATTCATGTCATCCAGCACTGATATCTTAGTTTGTGTCATGTAACAACTATAATAAGATTTTTTTTTTCTTTCGGCTGCTCCTGTTAGGGGTCTCCACAGTGATCAATTGATTTGGCACAAGAAAAGCAAGCAAGAAGCAAAAGCAATAGGGTTGTAACATCATTGTGCTTAAGCGTCTAATAGCAGCATAAATAAACTAAAAAGAAACATAGCGGAGACAAGGCTCACAACAGAGACTTTCTAAAGAAATCCTCTCACACATCAAAGTGGATGAAGCAAAGTAATGTCTGGCATTTTCAGGGGTCTGACTGCACAGCCATGGAGCTGTGTTGACTGAAGCAGAATCCCTGTGTTGCATGATGGGCAGTAGAGCCACAGGAGATTTAAACAGTGAATTAGATATAAGCACAGACACAGTCTTACAGTAGCCTAAGGGTACAGATTGTACAGCACCAAATGGCCCTATTTTCATTGCACTTAAGTGAATATGTAACCTACTACACTGAAATCGCTAAAAGTGACATGTGAGCCACATTTAGTGATTGGAGGGTATTTACTGTTATACCAAATAGAAATTTCTTTCACTTGAATACAGATTTTAGCCTATTTTATACGCATGAAATATTACCAGAAACCATGTGGCCTGCAGGCCGCAGGGAGATAAAGAGTTCTTTAAGTAATTTAGCACAGTGGGTGTTTTCCATACCTTCATCCTGCAGAGAGATTAATGTTAGGTAAACAAACCCTCCTCTTATTCATGTCAACAGTTTACAGCAATAGTGCAGCCAAACAGAAATCTGCTCTGTTTCAGATGAAAAACCTGCTGTGATAAATACTAGTTAGCAGATGCTAAATAGCAGCTCTCGATTTCAAAATACTCTCGATTTCAGAACCATTAGTTAACAGTTAAACATCTAATAACTGATGGAAACAGTAGAAACAATCTTTGCACATATTACTGACATGGCATCACCTTTTTAAATTGAAATGGCAGTTTGCTAGCTGGATGCACAGCTCATGAAACATGATAATGTCAGTCCAAAGGTAAGTTCTTTCAGCGTCCACCTACGTCTGGGGGCAATGTCTCATTCCTGTTACACACATTTAGGCTACTCTACCATTGTAAGAGAGGCCTCACATGCCAGTGAGAAGACTGATAAGTGAGACGCTACTTGTGTGTTATGTGTGTGTCCATATGAGAATGTGCCCAATTAAAGTGACGTTGACACTGGAGAGAGAAAACATGGAGTGTGTGTGAGAGAGCGAATTGATCCCTTAGCAGAATGAGGCAGAAAATCAATGGTGGCAATGAGAGCAATCAGTAATACACAGTGCAGGTTAATGTTTTGGTGGTAATTAGATGACTAAGACTAAGGACTAAGAGGCTTATGGCATTGACATTTCATTGAACATTTGTCCAGACAAAACATGAATAGCTGCCCCCTGTTGTATATGGAAGTGAAACACTTACATCTCAGCCTCCCAAAATGCTAACATTAGGATGTCTGGGAACTTTAAATGTCTGGTTAAAAGTTTATAGCAATCCATGAGGAAGATGTTAAGATATTTCACATAATATGTGAACAATTTCACCTGCTGATAATGCCAGAGAAAAAGCCAGGGTATTATCAAAGTCAATAGGATTTTGTTACATTTTGCGTAAAAAAAACATGGTAAAAACATGTTGGCAAAACAGGGGATAAAAGTCATCATAATAATATTAATAGATGCTTTGCAGGCACTGCAAAGAGCTGGTAGATTTGTGGTAATGTGTTCTAATTCTCTTGAAGATGGTTGTCATGTATTCGTTAGCTAGACATAATTCAGGATCCAGTATTATTCTAGGGTCCAGTTAGTAAATTTCACTTTCAAAGATCATAAGGTAGAAGTTAAGAAATACTTAAGAAGGAAAATAATCAAACCAGACCGTGTGGCAGCAAACCTGTCATGATCGTTGAATTTTGCATTGCCTTTTGCCAAGGAGCTTCCCTGGCTGCTGCCCATGTTGCTGCTCTGATTTGTGCCTGAATCTGCATTAACAGCACATTTGTTAATTTACATTCTTGTTATTTAGTTACTTATAGATTGCCTGTGTTCACTGGGCATACAGGAGCCTTCAGATAAGATAAGATAAGATAAGATAAGATAAGTAAGATAAGCAGTGGGGAAATTCCATTGTTGCAACAGTAAGTACAGTACACAGCAGGGTGCCAGAAGTAGCAAGATGTGAGATAAATAAGAAATTAAAAATATTTAAAAATACTAAGTGGAATAAAACTATGAAGCTACAAAAAACGATAAGTGTGCAAAGGGATAGGAGAGAAAAGAAATAGTTTGGAGTTGTTTTGTAAAACAAGGCCCATTTGAATGATATGAAAAGGATTATCTATAAAGACTCATTACTTTTAGAACCATATGGTATATGTGTTGAAGTCAGATTATCCTCAGATGGATTTATTATATTTACAAGTTGTCCCTCTGCACAGAGAAATTAAGCTGTTTACTGTCTCCACTCTGGATCAATGAAGACGGGAGGACGGCACAGCAAGATGGGTTGGAGGTGAGTTTGGTGTCATTCACTCTACATGGATTTGCCCTTGAACATAAACACCCCTTGCATTCCTACAAACAGCACCCCATAAAGAACCATAGGAATCATAACTGACCATAAGTATGGGATGGCTAAAGGACTCTGAGGCATGACGTGAATTACAATGAGCAGGGTGAGGGTCAGGTGTGCAGAAAACCAGGTAGTTGCACCCCCCCTCAATATGTGATGGATGACACACATGGCGAGAGGACGTTGATGGTTGCCTGTTGACATGCTACTTGAGGTGTGGATAAGAGAAATTTGTTGTTGATTGGAAATTCCTGTAGACAGTCTCTCCAGCAGTCTGAGCAGATGGGAGGACAGGACACAACAGAGGAAGCCAGAAGAGACAGAAAGACAGATACATGTATTGTCTGTGCAGCTGCTTGCAACTGAGAGACAGTTTTCACTAAGGTGCTGGGCTCAAAAGACAACGAAGGACACTTACAGTAAATAGCCCCAGTGACAGTAATTGAGGTTCTGACAAGTCCATTCATGAAAAATGAGACTGCAACACCATTAGTCTCCTCAATGACATTGACTCCTGCCTCAATTGATTTGAACATCGCAAAATGAGTGAAAATGAAAGGACTGGTCATGTTTTGACATATTTAATTACTTGTTAGTAAAAATATAGCAGTACCCCAATATTTAGTGGAATTGCTGTACATTTACTCTAAACTCTTAGATAACTGATCTCAGGAACTGGACAGACACACAGAGGCGCAGCTATGAATCATGAATGTCCCTTCAGGGATGAATAAAGTTTATCTTCTCTCATCTTTATCTCTTCTCATAAAAAGATAGAATTGCCTAATTAAGGGTGAGACAAATTGATTAGGGTGCAGAAACAAACCATGACATTTGTGAAGGGAAGCATAATTTGTATAAGAGGACAAAAGGTGCAATATTTCAGTTATACTAACCAAACCACATCTCTCACATTAATTAGCATCCGTGAAGAGTGGGTTTTTCTACTCTGGTCCCCTGCTGCACCTAGTCTGTCTACTCTCACCTTAAACCAGCCTGTCTCTGGTTATGTGTGGCCTTCTGCTACCCCTGTGACACTGTGTAACATCTGCACCCACCAGCTGTTGTTCCGGCACCAACACAATCTGCACTGTGTCTGCTGTCTGCTGTGTGCCTGTGCAGAATATGGTTGAATTTAGATGCAAAGTAAGTAGAATAAATATAACGCTACATCCATCCATGTCTGACATCGGGCTATTCGTTTCTCGTTGTGTCTGTGGGCTCAGTCCACAGTGGGATGCTGTTGATTTTCTTATGTGGATAGAAACACTAGGGGCTATTTTAAGTAATTCATGGCCTTGTTAAAGGCTTGGCCAGGAGGAGAACAAGCCTCGTCTCATCATGACTTCTGTAAGATTTGCCCCCTGTGTTCCTCTCTGTTGGTGTTTTGATTATGCAACTCTGCTCATGGGAACACAGCTACAGTTCAGAGATGTGGCTGATAGTGATATAATACAAGAACTGTAGCTTTAGAAGGTGTTCAGAGCCGTTCACGTTTGGGACACGTTATTTTCAAATGTATAGAACTGCCATTTTTGAGCTGTATGGGGAATACACATTGAACACTTTACTGTGCTAATATAGTAGAAGCATATTCCTATGAATTATATACAAAGTTTCATCATAAATCATTAATTTGTGTAAAACTGTCTTGGACAACATTTGACCATTGAGGAAATTGTGTGTGTGTGAAAATTGGAAAAGAAAAAAGAAGAAAGTTGGACCCCACAGGGTAGATTTTCCAGTATTTTGCACAGTGCCCTTAGTGGTCATGGATGGTATTGCAAGTGTGTGAATTTGCACTGGTGGGTGCTTATGAGAAAACTTTATATTTAATGACAATTATTATAGTCTGCGCAGTTTATATGTAAAATCTTTTTATGATATAAAATGAATTTGCATAAAATCAGCAAGGGGACCCATCTAATCACTATTATGCCATTTTAGCAGATTAAAACCACAAATTTTAAAATTACAAATAAAAAAAACGACGTCTGTCCATCTGACAGTGGTTCTGGAAGATGGCCAGCAGCCTAAGTACAAAGCCCTCTTCAAGGAGATCTTCACCTGCATTCAGACAACCAAAGGGGACCTCAGTGAGAACAGGCAGCCAGTCCGAGGCAGTGATTCACAGGGTTCTGCCAAATGATTGCATTATTCTTCATCCTGGGACTTTTGTTCATTTGTGTCTGTGTAAGACGTTGACGAAGAAGAAACTTTGAGGGTGCTTTGCTTGCTAAGGCCACACACATGCTACAGTCCTGCTGTTGTGTTGATGCACCTGTGTTTTTATCAGTCAGTACCGTTCCTTTCATTCAGTCCTTATCCAAAAGTAAGTGTGTATATAGCATAATACAAACAGCTGAATGACTGCATTCTAAGGTTTACCGACATCTCAACAGGAATATTGGAATATATAGTAAAAAGTTATTATATATAGTGATGTGTATAGTTTTATTATTATGTCATATCTTCTAATAAAAGGTGCATTTCAGTGACAAGCTTGATCTCTAAATTTACTAGTATTGTCCATATAAAACAGTATTCAGTATTTTATACATGACCACTTTCTTGGGAAAGAAATGCACTCACTGAATGTTGTTTGTATGCTGAGGCTGTATTTGTAGTAGGCTACATTAGGTTTTATACAATTGTTATGATCATTTTAGATTTAGAATTCTTTAGATTTGTTTTCGAAACTTCTTTTTCTACTTCTATACACCCAGATTTAGATTTTCAAAAGCTCCTTGTTACCAGTTTCTATTAAATAAACACTAATACTAACTAACATTAATAGATGTTTTCAAAGGAAAATGTCCTGAGACAACATAGTTGCAGTAGTGCTTTCTATGCTGTTGAATACCATCATTCACAATAACAGCATCCTGTAGTGATGGGTAAAAACTGATAAGTACAGCCCTAAAGCGATTGTAGAATACATTTGTTCATTACCATGCAAAGCACACCACAGGTCATATTACTGGTGCACACATCTTGCCAATCAAAGTAAACCAATAACAGTGTCCTGTAGTGATCAGTACAACTTGATGAGTACAACCCTAAAGAGATTGTGGCATAGATTTGTTCATTACTATTCAAAACACACCACAGATTATATTACTGGTGCACACATCTTGCAAATTAAAGTAAACCAAAAGATTAAAAATTGTATTTTAATCACATATTAAAGCTATAACACCTTATGGTATCAGTTTGTTCATTGCTTGTAAGTCGATCATGCCTGCATGTATTGACCAGAGAGAGCTTTGGCTCTGAGAAAATGGTTTCAATTTCCAGTGCAGGACTCTTTGAATCCTGTATGCATTTGTGACAGCTGACCTGCCAGCACAAACATGCTACCCCTGGCCATCCACTTCATGGTGTGGAGGAAGCTCTATTAAATGTCAGATAAAATGTCTGATTTAATAGCTGCAACCACAATACCTCTCTCTCTCACACAGTCGCAGACGCACACATAATCACACACAGTATTAACAGGAATGTGGGATTTTTTCCAGCAATAGCAGGAACTATTTACAAGCTGACAAAGGTTGTTTGAATGCATCACTCACTCAATGCAGTTGTCAAGCCTATTTATATCACACCCATTCTAGCAACAGGCACAAAAACTGAAATCATAAAAAACCTGTACTGCACAGTGCAAATAAAATCCATCTGTAATTGAAGAAAATTATACAGAATTTATAAACATAATATTACATTTACAAAGACTATCTATAATCACACCTAATACCAGAAACCCTTCTCTTGGCACAGTGAATTTTAGTGATGGAAGTTTTATCAGCACATTCATTAACTGTCCAATGGTTAATATAATATTAATATTATATGTGATTGTCTACTTCATAGAGAGTTTTGATTTTAAATACATAACGCACATTTTAAAGCCTTCTGGGTTGGATCACATGATGTCACACACACAAACACTCCACACATTCAACTCACATTCACACCTACAGGCAATTACCCTAACCCCAAACTACATGTCTTTGGATTGTGGGAGGAAGCTCTAGTACCTGGAGGAAACCCATGCAGGCACAGGGTGAACATGCAAAGGCTCTGCTCTGACACAACAGGGCTAAACACCACACCACTGTGCTGCCACAAAACCAAACCAAACAAAACACATAAAATATGGACCCTGTTAATGTTTTCTGTAGGTGGATCTTTAAAGGGCTTCATTTTAAAGTTGTAATTGCTTTTTAAAGTTTTTAACACAAGAATCGAAACCGTTTTTTGCCAGATGAATTATCTTAATGATGCAGAAGAATTGCAGCTCTGTGGATAGTGTGCTCTACAGTAGAATAAAGGCAGAGTCCCTCCAGGGCATGTAACACTGGCCCTATGACTTTTCCTTTTCAAATAAGGTTTGAGGTAGACATTCATCAAATCTCTCACCATGACCTGCTGTCAGCTGGCTGAGTGTACTGGTCACTTATTTACATTTATACATTTTCTGTCACACTCACACTGACACACACGCACGCACGCACGCACGCACACTCACACACACTCACACACACACCCATGCATGAATCCACCTATAACACAGAGACTGACCAGAAGGTGGGTGCGTGTGTTTTAATTCATCAACACAGGCCTGAAATCTCAGCTTGACTCAAAGTCATGTTCTCCCTTCCAGCTCCTAGTACGTCTGTCTGATCACTAACATGCCCAGCAGGCTAAGAGGAGCTGAATCAAAAAAGGGAAGTCAACTGGTCATGGACATACAGTACATCATCATAGCTAAAAATGGGACTGACAGCATTGGCCCTGACTTGAAATTTAGGAGCTTGTCTATTATACATGTCCACCATGATGGATGACAGAATGTGGAGCACTAGATGGTTAATAGCCACACTGCATATATCAGGCAAAAGGATGTGTATTCCTACAGTGGTCTTTTAATCCAAAAGATGTGACAGACAGAGTACTGAGTGGGAAAAGAGCATTAGGCAGCATTAAACTTCACAGGGGCATAATGTAGGAATATATTGGGACTAGGGGACAGGCAGATTATTCAGGTTTCACAAGACTTTGTGATGTTGATCTAATTATTAGACTTCAGATGGATGTCTAAATCTATCTGTTGTATAAAGCTAATTTCTTCGCTGTCTTAAGTATGGCTAATGTTCTGTGACATCTGGGTAAATTCAGACTTTCTTCAAACTAAAAAACCAAATAACCACATAAAACCTCCTGACTCCCTTCACTTACAGCAGAAAACATGTGTCTCCTGAAAGAATTAAACATTTACAAGAACATTTTACTGTGAAGGGGGGTGGGGTGGGGCAATATACAACTGGAAAGAATCATAGCTCGAATAAAAAAAGAGAAGGAGAGAGAGAGAGAAAGAGAGAGAGAGAGACAGAGCACTTAAATCTGTTGCTGTTCTGATAAATTACTCGTGGAAATGAAAATTAAAGTAAAATTAAACTGAACTATTGAAGTAGGCTCCTGGTAGTTCAGTCCACTGGAAGGTTAAAGGTTGTTAAGACCTTTTAAGATCTTATATGAGAATTTAAAGTTAATAGAAATATAATATATAAGATAAACATATGGAAAGGAAAGGAAAATCTAGAACTTACACCACAAAGAAGCAAAAGAAACAAAAAGAGTTAGGCTCTTTCTCTTCTGTTTGATTCTACAAAGCTTCATGCTTACCTATTCTTTCCTAAACAGTATGTTTGCTCTTTGCACTGCCCCTGTGCTTGCTGTGGAGCACTGCAGTATTTCATTTTATTTATCTGATGTTGTAATCCTAGATAATCTCTCTTTTCCACATAGGATCTTCTCTGTAGGTGTGGAGCCTCAGTAACCTTTGCACTGTAAGGAGTGATGAAAAGATACACCGATTAAATATCTTTATATACAACATACAGTGTATAAAGCCGAAATTTTGGGGTCACTGCCATTTTTCTGTTTATATATATATATATATATATATAGTAGATCAAGTCCAGTCGTTACTTTCAGTGGTGGACAGTGAATTAAAAGTAAACTGCTAGTGGTAAAAAAAAAAAAAAGAAGTAGCATTGTATTTTGCCATAGTCAGGATAATGAGCCAAAAAAATACTAGTAAGAAAAGATGTTTGTCTCAAATAATAGAACTGACCTTCCACTGTCTAACTACTATGCAACGACATGTTTCATAGAAACTACATTATATTACATATAACCTTGTGGGAAGCTGTTTCATGCATAAAATCTTATGAATTCACAACCAGAGTGTCTTGGTAAAGATGTATAAAAATTAGGATGAGAGTGCATTTGTATTATTAATGCTTTTATTTTGCTTCTCTTTTGCTTTTTTCTGCGCTTCACTTACTCTGTTTTGAGTTTTTGTGGTAATGTAAGGCCTCATTTGTCACAGGGCAAAACAATATTTATCACTGTTGTTGTTTTTCCCTCAATATTTTGTTTCATAGTGAGACAGATACACAGTATGTGCAGAAACAGAGAGCTGCAGTGGGGGCTTGGACAGAAGGTCATACTGAATAAGCAGAGGGATTAGCAGAGTGTGATAGAGAAAGTCGAAAACAAGCCAGCAAGAGGTGCGACTAATCATAACTGATGACTTGAACCCTCACTTCTCATGCTCCCCTTACTTTACTGTCACGTATGCAGATTAAATAGCATCCTGTCCCACTGAGGAATCACTTGGAAGTACCTAATCAGAACCATGTGGAAGTTATCCACTTTCATCCAGACTAGCCGCCAAACATATGCAGCTGGCATTAATAGCACAAACAGCAAATGACATGTAATCAAATGTTAGCTTTCAGAGGGCAGATAAACTTATCCTAGCCTTAGTATTTGCCTGACATCCACAGTCTCAATGTATTTGTCTCAACATGCACACAGGACTAGAACTGGAGTGTTATTTTTATTTGACGAGTAATTTCTTTTGTGTTGCTAAAATAAAATAATTTTTTTCAAGCATGAATTAAGTCAAAGGTAACAGGTACCATCTGTGGGCAGTCGATAGTCGTTGGAAACTTTTCAAGAGTACCAATATGAAGTTGTCATTTCAATGCTGTCTAATTCTTTAAGGGATAAATGGTAAAAGATAAACGCAAAAAAAAAAAAATCAAGTTTTAAAGTTGTCAGAAATCACTGTAATCTGAAGTAATGGTTGAAGTCTTCCATCACTGCAGATATTCACATTAGTCAAATTATCTGTAACTAAAGTTACAGGCTCACATCTGTCCAGTCCTTAACCAACTCATCATTTGGACTTCACTCACTGTAGGTTTAAAAAAAAAGGTGTAATCAAGTCTAAGAAATTCAAAGCTATAGATGCTGAATGCAACCAACTAATTGTCAGGGTTGGAAGCTGTTAGACAATACAGAAAATATGCTTGATGCATACCAACTCAAAAGGACCCTGGAGCTTGCCTGGATAAACTTATCTGTAAAAGACAGGATGCACTTTATAGCTTTAGCTGCACTGTAACAACACAAGCTACGCAGTATGGTGTCCTGCCATGCAAGATATAGTGTAGGTGTGTGTGAATTTAGCTGATATGTGCACGTCAGGGAAAATAAAATAAAATAAAAATAATCAAAAAGGCTACACAGGAGAATTGCTACAGTATTTGTTGTATAGCCCTTGGATGCCCTTCAGTAAATTAGTTGTGAGTGTAATACCAGTGGCAGAAGCCTTTTCCCTCACCGTGCTGCTTGTTAACCCAAGGTCACTGTTATTTCTTTGTGAAGTTGTAAACCTCAACTGGTTATTAAAATCACTTTGTTTCAGTTGGATGAGCTGATAAGCAGCTTGTTGAGGAAGTGACTGAAACTCAAACTAAACACTGCCATGACTATAGAGTGTGGAAACAAGAAAGCAAGTTTCACTTGCAGCCAAAAGAATTGGCTGTTGTCCAGTAAGTGTTGGTCAGTCAAGTTAATTATCGTAGTAAATGCAAACCTTCGCTCTTACAGTAGAGCCAAAAAGGTGTCATTGCATCTCACTAGATAGCAATCGTATTGCATGGCACCCATCCACCTGCTTGTCCACCCATATTGCCCTAAACAAGTCAATAGGTGTGATTTTTGCTCCCTATCCAAGTGTGACTCCCCGCCTCGCTTTCCACCCAACAAAACAATTATCACCCCCTCTGTTCCTGTAAATCCTTTCTTTTTTCCCTGCTTCTTCAATATAAAGATACACTAAGGGTTGTTCTCACTAATGGTAAGAATAAAACACAAATAAAGAGCAAAAGAGTTAAAATTACACTTTGGTTGCTAAGACAACCATGTACTGTAAGTTCTGGACAGCTAAAATAAACTAAGTAAATAAAATCACTGGATACAAAGTTCAGAAAGGCAGTGTTGAGTTCACAGAAGCAGTCATTTAAAATGGTATCCATCTTTAAACTTTATCTATCCATCATCTATACCCACTTATCCCTAAACAGGGTCCCAGGGATCTGCTGGAGCCTATCCCAGCTCTCTTTGGGTGAAAGGCAGGGGTCCACCCTGGACAGGTCCCCAGTCCATCACATGGCCACATAGAGACAAACAACCTCACACACTCACACTCACTCCTATGGGCAATTTAGAGTCACCAATCAACCTGACATACATGTTTTTGGACTGTGGGAGGAAACCAGAGTACCTGGAGAAAACCCACACAAGCACAGGGAGAACATGTAAACGCCACACAGAAAGGCCCCTGATGGGTTTCAAACCAGGAACCTTCTTGATGTGAGGCGAAAGTGCTAACCACTATTTCACCATGCCACCCTTACTCTAAACATGATCCCTAGATCTTTTTCTCAGTTAAGGATTACTTAAGAGAGGCTGTAACCAGGTGCAGTGCAGCTTTCTATATGGTCACCAGGCGTGTTGCTGTTTACTGCTGTCCATGTTCACTGTTGATTTGTCTAAGCCTCAAAATATCCTGCCCAAGTTGGAGCAGATGTTGCTGAGAAACAGGAAGAGGGAACATAAAAAATGCGGAGAACAGGAAGGATGAAATGGATTGTGAGTTCAGCCACAGACATATCCTCTATTGTAAATTGCATCAGTCACAATGTTGACTTCTTCAATGTTAACTTTTAAGACAACATTATGATAATAGCTGGTACATAATATTACTGATATTCATAGAATTGCACCTAATATCTCTACAAATACAGCTTTTCACTTCAAGATGTGTTTTAAGTCCTTCTTTGCACCCACGAGTTTCCATCTCCGTCTCCCATCTCATTTAATCCACATACACAGACCTGTAATAAGCACTTCTCCACTCAAATACATGAATTAATGTAATAGTATTACCAGTTTCCTTATACTGCACATATGAGTTTCAGTCTGTGACATCAACGTTTCGTTCATTTCCTCTGGTGCAACTGAGGAATGAAAACATATGCAAAGTCTTTTATGTCTTTTTTCTTAATGAATAATGGCCCCAGCAGGTCTTCCATGCTTATTGTGTTGTATTAGAAAGGAGCAGGGTGCAGGAGTAAGCAACCTAAAGCTAGTGGCATCAAACTGGGCTTGATAAAAAGATTAACCAGGACATTGTGGTTTCACATTCCCCAGTCTCAACCCCATCCTGCAGAACTCTCTACATCTAGATATCCATTTTGTATCATGCCATTATCTCTTTGCCTCTTTTCTCTTATCTTTCTCTATTTAGTTCTTCTCTCTATCATGTCTCTAATACACTAGACCAACACTGATTATTAATATTAGAGCTTCAGTCAGTGTTGTACAATATGATAAAATGCTGTTGAGAAAACATGTGAGCCTGTCCCCAGGGGTTGAGGTTAAAATGTGGGAATGAAAAGGAAAAGGAAGGAAAAGTCTGTGGCAGTGAATAGGAATTAAAAGATAAGTGTAATAATAAAAAAAAAACCTGTGGGAAGAGTGATGAGAGCATGCTTTGTGAAAGATAAAATGTTGAGATTGACAGAAGCGTCTGTGTCTGTCGAAAATGCTGCGTGACACAAGAATGAGATTTAAATGGAGAGGGAGAGCAGAGCAAGAGACTCAGGCAGAGAGTGGGAGCTGTAGATTGATAGGGAGGGAAGGCGAGAAGGAAAGACCAGAGACCAGCAACACAAGGCACCAGCACGTTTATCTCTATCTGTCGCTTCTTGGATCTCCCACAGCTGTCAGGCTGCTGCCGAGTGCGAGTGGATTGTCCTGCTCAGTGACTGCGTGAGGGAGCGCCTGAGTGTCGTTCTGGTTATGGTACTGCTGCACATGGGTGCCACACAATTATCCCCAGCCGACTGTGGCATATGGTCTCAATAAGGTAAGCACAAAAGCTATTTTATTGACTGTTATTGATAAATAAAAATAAATAAATAACTCAGCCCAGTGATAATTTTAATATATAGGCATGCTTGGCTAATTTAGATAAACTGAACATGCACTTTAGATGACAATGTTTTAGTGGAAGGTTCCTGGTTCATAGTTGTCGTTTCTTGTCTGACCTGGTTTTTGTGAACAAACATTATGACTGATTTGCCTGTAGCAGGAAATGACCCCTATGCTCAGCCTTATGAACAGTGCGACAGCAGTAAAAGACAGTTTGGTGATTGTTTTCACAAGGCTTTCTCATATTGCACTGATGAGTTTTTATAGTCTATAAGCCTCAGCATCTGTGAATCACACATGCGCTGAAGATTAACCAAGTCTAGACCAGACTGTGTACATTGTACAGTGTAGTTCATTAACTTTGAAACACTGATTTACAGGCAACAACTTGGTTTTCTGTCTGATGCGTGACTTGACTGGGTCAAGACAGGAGTTGCAACGTATTGTAATTGAGACTGTCATGAAACACAAATAGTGAGAGTCAAATTACTCCATCAGCAGTTTTCTTAAATACACACATCCTAGTTTTATGTCTAGTTTTTAGCATTAAACAGCTTTTGAGCATTTTTGGTGCTTCTTTATTATTCCAAGGAAAATGTTTGAATATGAGAAATACACTGTAATTGAAAGATTAACCAAACTGCTGTCTGAGGGAGTTTTATCTAATTGATTTTACTCAGTTTAAGCTGCTAACTTGAACTGTTGTATAACACATATACACTGTGCACAAAGCAAACTATAATGGCTTTGAGTTTCTTTAAGGAAGGACAAGAAGAAAGGAGGAATAATTATTGTACTTTTATAATTAAAATTTCAGAGTGAGCAGTCAAACCAGTTTTGATTATATCTTTGTAACTAGGGCTCTGCAAAAAACTGATGTGTAGATATATATCAATATTTTTAAATATTCCAGGCCCTTAATATCGATAACCCCCGCTCCAGCCATGTTATGGTATATTATACATACGGCATGTATTTTGTTAATAATGGGAGTAATGACATGGACAAAACAAAATTCATTTCCAAGCATTGCCATACTCCAATACGGCATTCAGGCAGCACGACCAACTTGCAGGCTCACCTACAAAGACACCACAATCTCCACACAACCTGTGGAGCCAAGGCAAACGTCATCAACAGGCTTCCACCTACCACAGCTCATGCACAGAATATTACAGATCCTGGGTACACTTTTTTTTTTTTTATCTCCCAAGATCTGCACCCTTCACCCTAATAGTGAAGTTGATGGAATTGCTTTATGTTATCCTAAGTCACAAATACATAGCAGACATAGCAGTACATGAACTTTATGTTAACATAGTGAGAAATTTAGTTTTTCTCCTGAGCTGCTTTAGTTTAATTTACTGAAATTCCTGAATCATAAGCTGCGAGTGAGTGAGTCCAATAAAAGATACTTAAATTTTCATGATCATAGTGTATGAGAACTACGCACTGAATCTACAATAATTTGGATCATCAAAATGTCAAGTTAAATGTTTGTCAAGTCAGTTACCACTATAATGTGATGTGCCCGTGATGTGCGCAGTAAGTTGTATTTTCAGCACCATTTTTAAATCTTGAGTATTGCAATATATAGCATTATATATCGTTATCATATTGATACTTGTATTGAATAGAATTGTACTGCATTGTATCGAGGTACATATCATATCGTTACCCATGTATCAAGGTACGTGTTGTACTGTGTACTTGTACTTAAAGATACTACTTGTATCTGAATAATGCCCTACTTATAACCTGATTGACTGGGTAAGTCTTGCCTGACATGTGGTATAAAAAGCCATGTGATTATTTGGAGAGGACATATATCACTGTGTTAGGTTTAGGACCAGATATCCAAACATGCTGCTGCTATTCTACACAGGCTTTGCCACCCAAAATAATAAATAAGCAGCCCAACATTTAATATCCAACATAAGAGAGACCAAGCTTTGTTGAGCCCTGCTGTCTAATTTGCTGGGGGATATATGTAATGCCTGCTGGTTCTGCTAAATTCATTCTTGGTTCACATGATGTTCACGACCACAAAAGCTCCCTCTCATGAAATATCAGTGAAAACAAAACTTGCCACAAAATGATACGTCAGAGCAATGGACAAAGTAGTATAAGCTACTGAATTGGAATTTTTCTGTGTGTTAGCACAGACTATGGCTTTATTTGGCTGCATCAGAAAACACCAGGAAACATCAGAAAATAGACACAGAAGAGGATGACGACAAGGGTTCCTGGAGTACACCATGATTTCTTAGACATCTATCTCAGGGCGCACATCACTGTGTTAAACATTTATTGTTAGTGCAAAAAATGAGTCCACCAGTCACCAACAATGTTTGATTATGTTAAGACATTTAAAAAGCAAAAATGCCAAATATATACAGGTTTTATCTCTTCAAATGTGAGCGTGTTCAGTCTTTAAATCACATTAATTTGAATAAGAAGGTTCAGTATACAAATCACACTCAAACCTGGGGTCTTCCCATTGGGAGTTTGCATGTTCTCCCTGAGTCTGTGGGTTTTCTTCAGGTACTCCAGCTTCCTCCCACCGTCCAAAGACATGCAGCTTGGGGTTAGATTTACTGGTGACTCCAACCACCATGTGTTAAGTGTGAAATTGAGTTTTTGGCTCTTTGTGTCAGCCCTGTGATAAACTGGTCTGTCCAGGCTGAACCCCACACCCCCTCTCACCCAATGTCAGCCTTGCAGTAGACCATAGTCCACTGTCTGCATTTGTTCTTGCCTTGTGGTGGTTACTGGTTCATATGTTGCATACGCCTGCCTAACATTTATTGTAACTTACTGTGTGGCCAGAACTGAACTATTTAATCCACATATGTGGTTGTGAAATATGTTACCATGCTAGAACAACAGACAACAGAGAAAGTGGAGTCTGGAGATGCTGAGTAAGAACAGGGAGAGATCCAGGAGAATCAGAAGAGCGTATTCACTCATAGGAAACCGGAACCAGGGAAAACATGAGTCAGGATAAGTGGGACTCAGACACCAGGAGAAGACCGAGAAGACCGCTAGTTATCGCAAGTTAATCAATGAGTGCGTTTACATGGACAGCAAAACTCTTAACTATTAATCAGATTAAGACAATACTCTGATTACATTAATCCAGTTAAGGTCATAGTCGAAGTAAGCAATAATTGAAGTGTGAAACTCATGTAAACATCTTAATCACCATATGGACCTTCTGTGAGGGTTTTTGCAACAGGATACCTACACACATGGCTTATACAAAAATTTGACTTCAGGTCGGCATCATCAAATTCCATTAGATTAATTTCCCACCAGTCCTTAATTTGTCCTCTCATCCAGTACCTCTGTGTTTGTCGTGGTGGCATAATGTTGGAGAGGAGGGTTGGAGAGCAGGGGAACCAAGCTGGAAGGCCGGAGGACAGAGTACCTAGAGTACCTTCCCTCCTGTGCTGTGTTGTCCATGGTTGGCCAAATCGCTCTGCTAGGTTTTGACTAATAAAATTGTTTTGGTCCCAAGTTTGCAGTTTTAATGACTTTATTCACAGCACAAAAAGGTAAAACTTCCATCCATCCATTATCTCTACCCACTCATTCCTAACCAGGGTCACAAGGATCTGCTGGAGCCTATCCCAGCTCTCTTTGGGTGAAAGGCAGGGGTCCACCCTGGACAGGCCACCAGTCCATCACAGGCATCTCTTACATGACTCTCTTTATTGGTTTAAAAGATAACATCAAAGCGTTGTTTTCTGTGTTACTCCCCCTCTGGTCCTATGACTCTCATGTCTGTCTGACACTGATCCTAAGCTCCACCTAAGCTACACTCTATCTTGTGAATGAAACTGATGGGAGAACAGGTCATGGTGCTCAGCATGTGCAGCTCGTCAAGGGAAAACTGCAGGGCTGGGAAAATGAGGAGATGGGTTTGATGGACTGCCCACAAGATGAACGTTTCTGGCGGCCAGGAAAGGGCATGGCCACCGGGGTGGCTGGGGGTGGCAGTGGCAACTCCTGAAATTTGATTGGTCCCCCTGCCTGGCCCCCCCACCACAGCTTGAATGTCTATTCAATTAATTGTGATTTTGAAAACACAATTACCCACATTTAAAGCTCTAGTAAATGCTAGTAAATTAACAGCTAAAGTTTATGCTGTTGGCCAAAGTAACGTCACAATGAGTTACATCGCTCACCTTCTCTGGTGAAGCATCTTATTTTCTACCAATATAATATAAATCAAGAAAAATAAAACTTCTGGCTCCATCATTAGCGAGTAATTTAACAGCTGTGAAGGTTGCTAGGCATCAGAAGCGGAGCTTGGCGACTCAACAGTAGGGGTGGGAACAGTTTGTCACGCAATCAGGAAGTCCTCTTTAGACTAGTGCGTCCCATTTTGGCTTTTAAAACATCTCACATATTAATTCAATATGCCACCCTTCTATAGTCTATGTCCCTATCTGCCCCCCTGCTGGCAGGAAAAATCAAAGGCTAAGGAAGAAGTGCAGTTAAAGAGCTGCTGTAGTTCTACAAAACACAAACAAGCTCCTGTACTGTATAGTAGTAAAGTATAGTAGAAAAATAGTGAGAGTAAAGGACATACTCTAAGTCTGAAACCTAAAAATCTTACTGCTGCCTGCAGAAGCCATACATCATCAACCAGTTTTTATGAACTCTTGACAGGTCAGTTATATTGGCCCCAGAAATGAATTATACTACTGAGAAAAACGTAATAAATATCATTACTGTAAGAGCTTTCATGAGCCCATAAACAGCAGAGGTTAAATGAAACAAGTGGAGAGAGGGTATTCTTTGGTCAGCAAAACCAGTTTTTCTAGGGAAGAGTAATATATGCAGGTGTAGGATATATTGTAGGAAAACCTGTTAAAAAAAAAAAAGACGTTTTGTGATACTGATTTTTCTTAGCCATGCTAATATCATCTCTCTATGGCAAGTTTGACCTGTTCTCCATTTTGCTCTTCATGTGCAATATTGTGTTTTTTGTGTCACTGTGGTTGCGCAGTCTAAATACAGAAAGGGCCAAGTCCTGCTGGAAAATGAAATCAGCATCTCCATAAAGCTGGTCAGCAGAGGGAAGCATGAAGTGCTCTAAAAATTAAAACAGAAATAGACTGTGCTGATTTACAGTAGAAAAAGGAGACGGAAATAATGGAGAGAAGATTGAAAGAGTTATGTTGATAGCAGATACTTTGGGTCTCAGTAATGGTGTAAAGCAACTGTAACTCTAAAGTGTGATTTCATTAAGATTTCTTGGAATTGCCTGTAGTTGTCTGTAGACCCAGATTCCACAGACCCCCACTGTACTCCTGTCCTCAAAATTTTGGGCGTTCCCAAGAGGAAGGTAAGAGGACAGCTTTGATCGGGATCTAAAGGGGAGCAGAAGTGATACGGGAATGGGTCTGACGCTGCAACAGCGTGAACAGGATGGCATCAGGTTGGGAGTGAGTCAGGAGGCAAAATCTCACTGCTGACTCACTTATGCTCGTTGACCACCGCTAATTACGCCTTCAATAACACGCCATTTAATTCCCATTCTACTCATTGTGAGATGGTTGTCTGCAGCGTATCTACAGCGTAAGTAGGATGGTAACGGAGCGTGATTGATTGGCCAAAACGGGACCTAGACGTGAACTGAACAGTAACTCACTCTGGGTTTAAGCGTATTTGTATCGTAAATTAAGCGTATTGGTCATAGGTAGAACTGATTGAAGCGCGAGTAATGCGCAAAGGGTATATTTATGAAAGTTCTCATGACTGCTCCCGACCTGAGCATAAACGCCAAGTCAGGAGACAGCAGGAAGAGCATGAACAGGTCCTGAGTCTGTGGAATGTGGGTCTTAATTTGTAAGATAGACAGTTCCATAGAAAATAAACACAGGCCATCCTTGGAACTAAGAAACAGAAAATTGTTTAAAAAAAGTAGATCTAAACATCCAGGGTAAAAAAATACCTTAGTGGATAAATGCTGTCTTTAAAGGAGTCATTCTTTCTTGTGGCACCCTGAAAGTGTGCCTTTGGAAAATTACTGGAAGTTACTGTGAATCTAATATGTTTGTTGTGGTCTATTGACTGCAGGCTGATCTTTTTTTGAGGTATTGTAGTGTTGACATGACAGCACTATGAATTATTACACCTTTCCTAAGCACTAATTACTGGATGCATTTTGTCAGTTCCTTATAAAAATTTATTTCGGACTCAACCAGCACAGACAGTTTTCTTTCTCTCAGGCCGATATTTTGAATATAGCCTCGACTGCTGAACCTTGTCAAAAAATAAAAAGCGTTTTCTCACCAGCCTGCAGCTACACACAGGTGCTAAATGTTAAACAACAGAGGGTAAGCGATATCTGAAAAATAGAATAAAACACCTGTGAAAGAGTTTTACTGTGGTAGGATGTGAATTTTAGTGGGCATGCTTTTTTGAGCGTGAACACTGGCACCAGTGCTTTATGTAATATCCTCTGGGGGTTTTTACATGCACATTTTTTTGTTCTCACAGTCCGTCACTGTAGCATATTCAGCAGGCACAGCACATAAATGAGATGCAGCCCCTTGTGGAAATACAAAAACAATCAGGAGCACAATGTAATCCTTTGTCTTCTTTCTCTTGTGCTTTAAACATCTGATTAACCAACATTAAATTCTTCAGAGTAAGCTTTCCCAAGGGGGTTAGTGAATAACATCACAAGCAATTGCTTCACTGTGCAACACATGGGGGATGTGACTGTCTTATGTCATTTTACTCCAGGCTCACCCTGAAATTACATACAAAACAACATAAGGACGACCTGATGAAGGTGAAAGAGCTCAACATGGATATTTATAGCTAGAGATGACAATACTTTATTGAATCTGAATCCAAAGCCACATATTGAAACCAGTTAGTTAGCAGAGGTTTTTAAATTTACAGTTGAATGTGTTTTGTGTAGGAAAAGATATAACTTAATAATACTAATAAAAGAGTAGTTTGATAACAAACCATTGACCAGACAAGCCAGATACTGTCAAACTTCAGTGATGTTTTACACGGACAACTGGTTTAAGGTTTCCTGAAATTATCATTTTTATTAGTTTGTTGTTGTGCAATGTGTAATTGTAATGTAACATTGCACAAATTAAATAAAGCTAAAAAAAATTATGGCTGCACCTATCGGCATTTTTGGAGTCGAGTATTCTACCAAATATGTCAGCGATTACACGAGTAATCGGATAAACTGACTTCTGCGTTTTTAAACAATGATACTATTGTGTAAACGACATGTTACCTTAAAATGACCTTACCTTCTGACGGCTCTGCTGGGTGAGCCGGTCTGGTTCACAACCGGATGCTTTCTGTCCAGATGTTGATGCATTGACGAAGTGTTGTTGTGGTTCTCCGGTTCTACTTTACAGAACACACACTGCACCGTGTTGTCATCGTTTTTAAGTCGGAAACGATCCCGAACTTTGGACGTTTTCTGCCTTTTACGGACGGTTTCGCTTTTTTTGATACGGAAAAGCGTCGTGCGACAGTGATTACGGTCCGTGTGGAACTATGATCCCTATGCGTAGCAGGTCCGGAAACACAGGTGACACTCTAAACGATTTTTTAAATCGAATTCATCAATTTACTCGAGTATTTGGCGCAGCCCTATAAAAATATGCCAAAATGGTGGGAGAGTTTAATACTAACACATATTGCATTGTCTCACTTTATTGAGTAGATTGTCTTGTTAAAAAATATCCATTTAAATTGCGTCAAATGAAAAGATTCCATTTAGGTCCCATTTTGCCATTTTACATTTGCAAATATTTCTATTTGGCTGAGCTGATTTAACACATGAATACAGGCTATCATCCAGCTCCCATGTGGGAGTTAATAGTCTTGTCACATGAATGTTTGATGTGCAACTTCCTTAGCATGGCTCCCCAGAGAGACAGAGCACCTGAGGGTACGAGTCAAGCACCACTTTTCTCAAGTCGGTTTCTCATCCCAGTTGTTTCTGCCACTCACTATAAAGCTGTTAACCCTGAGTTTGTGTGTGAGAAGGGACTCTATGGCTGAGGAGTGGTTGTCCAGGTTTTTATGGCTTGTTGCATGCATGCATTGCTCTGCTTATAATGTCTTTCTGGTTTTCCCAGTAGAAATCAGGTATTTCGGAATAACATTAATAAAATATATTTTATAGACAGTTCAGATCATGTATGTAATTATAACACTTAATTTTAAAACTGCTTAAATGTGTTTGAGTAATAATGTTTAATAATGTCAAACAAGGCTCACATTGTGCTAAATGTCTTCCAAGGAATTGCAGCATGAGGAAACTACAGCTAAGGAGATACAGGGGGTCTTAAAGAATGTTACCCCTCTACTTAACAATGCCAATGTAAGTCACAGTATAATTACGATGTTGTTTTGATAAGTCAAAGTTGATTAGTGGTACAGTATATGGGTGTCATTTTTAGGAGACAGGGTGACTGCTCCACAGTAAATAATAAATACATCAAAAATATTTTTAGTTTATCCTGGAGATAAACTGCAGTGTAAAGATGACATTTGATTTCAAATTGTTTCTTGTGTGAAAACATTTATGTGATCATCTTTTTTCTCCAGAGCGTTGGTCAGATCAGCAGTTCACAGTTTAAAAGAGGAACAAATGCTCCATTATGTATACTGGGCTTCTGCTCTCTCTCTTCTTTTTAATATTTTTCAGTCAAATTTGCAAAGTTGTAGACCAGATACTTGCTTTATTGTGGACTTCATGAGTTCAGAGGAATGGGTAAATATTTTGTTGAGCCTCTAGTACCCAACCAGATGACAAGACCCACGGCCTCGCCTGAGGTACCAGTGATAATCCTCGTATTCTCTTTAAGATTACTCTAGTTGGTTTAGATGATTATCTGAGGGAAAAAGTTGAAAAGTGCTGACCTTTCCATTTTGCATTTTGAGTGTGTCTATCTCGAACAGTGAGGTGAGTAACAGTATAGCATTTTTCATAATGAGGGAGCACTTGGCTGAGGCACTACTCTCTAATTGTGGTCTCACCTCACAGCAAAAGAAAGTCCTGAAGAGACATGTGGTGAGTAACCTCCATCCTCAAATGTCCTTAATCTGCCATTATTTCACTGCATTTTACCCATCATCATATTTTGGGGATTTTGTATTTACCCGTATTTCTGCAAGGCAGAACAGAAGGTGGAAAATAACCCAAAGCAAAAGCTGTGGAACATTAAAGTTAGATCTTTGACCAGTGGTGGCATACATGACACCTGAGACATAAACAACCTTGAGAGCTAAATGTGACTGAATTGGTACAGTGGCATCTGCAGAGAGTGAGTAATAGGTGTCACAATGTACCTGACAGGACTCTTATCCGCCGTAACACAAGTGACTGACAGCTTGTTCGTTTATGGATATGAATACCTCAGTGTATTTTGTACTATATCTCTGCTTCTTTATGGCTGACTGTTCTTATCTGAGCTATACTGATTAGAGATTCAGCAGGAAAATGTGCTGTTTGATTTGAAGTCAAGAAACGAAACATTTAATTCCCTTATTGACAAGACTTATAAGTACCTTAGCATGAATCTGTGTACTCCTCATACAGAACAGTTCAAATGGATTTACCTCTGAAAACCTCATGTGGCAGCAGAAATAGTGACCATAACAGCCTCAAGGTCTCGTAACAAGGTGGTCATGGGTGCCTATTTATCTAGTTTTACATTTTACTCTCAGTTTTACTCTTTTAATTTACCGTTGTTCTTTGTGAGAAAGGAGATGGAGATGATTTGAAATAGCATTTTATCACATTCAAACTCAGTATTGAATGTGACTTGTTAATTAAATGTATCTGGTGCTTTCAGTGAACAGCTACTGTTCTTTACAAGCAACTTATGCCATTATTACCCATTATTATCCTTATTCTCTTTAGAGAAGAGCCACCACAGTGTTGGTACCTATTGAACTACAATAACACACTATTGGCAGTTTTACAGTAGTGTCAGACTGGTGTGTTTTTTCACTGACAAACAATCTTTGGCTGAATGTCTTACACGCTGCAGAGTGAACCACACGTTTGCCTCGAGCTGCTATGGAAAAATTAATTACATATAATTGATCTGATCTGCGACAGATATGATGTGTGCTATTTCAACCTGCGGCAGTTGGCTGAAAATGAGAATATTGCATATATGCCATATATTTTCCATTGCTTTTTGAAAATAAAAAAGTAAAGAGAGACAAAAGTTTTGATTACAGTCATGGTCGTGTTGGACCTTAATGAACTGGGTATTGTGCCAACCCATTTTGGGTCCCATACTTCAGAATCCAGCCGATTTGACTGTTGTGTGGTACTACTGAACAAGCGTAATCAGCATACAGGAATCACACACCACTGATTTATTCAACAGACATTTTAGAAATGAATATGGGATGATAGTCACCAGGGAGAATCTGACTGACTAATCTGTTCTGACTGCTGGCAGCAGGTGACAGACACAAACACATACCCATGCCCAGAAAACCTGACCATGATTCGTGGTTAGAATCACACCTTGGACGCCTCTGTCATCCCTATTTTTGTTTGTTGCTTTTCTCTACTTCACGCTCTGTTCCACTGCTCCAAATAAAACATCACCTGAGACTCACTTTTCTCTCAGCTCCAAACACCACTGCTTCTTTCCCTTGCATGCAACAGATTTATCGCAGAAATCGGGAACCCCAATTCCCAAAACACCTAAAACACAACAAAGCCCAGAAACATGCAGGCACACAACAGACAATCATACAAAGACCCAAATAAACCTTAACACTGTCAGATAACACACACATTGTGTGTTTATGGAAGTTTTTAACACCATACAGTGAACATGTAGATAATGCAGGAACAGATAAATGCAACAAATGTTTGGAAAGCAAGCAAAGAAAATCCGTTTGAGCAACAAGCTTCCCTGGGCAGCAATGCACAGAATGGCACCAACTGCAAGTTACTGTAAGTTACTGTAAACACAAGGCCTCCAGCTGTAGACTCTGTACAATACCTAATTAATGCATTGATTTCCTACAGCAAACACCCTTACTTTGCATATTTGCATTAACATTCTGGAAAGGTTTTAATAAACATCATGTTAGAATGAATGTAATATGAATGTAACGCTCACAGTGGGCTTAATTAGGAACAGGATAGCTGCAGGCGATAGAAAACTAAATTAACTGTTACTGTATAGTGTGTATAAATTAAAGTGACTGGAACAAGAAACCAGAAAAATGAGACTGTAAATCATAAGTCTCAGAGTTTTTGAATGAGAATGGCTCATCTAAAGAAAGTAAAATCAGGTAACTGATAATAGCAATAATAGATAAACATCAATTTACAGGATTTTCAGTTTGCATGAGCCCTTTCAGTTTTCCTCCTTTCTGTATAGTTTTTATGGAGTTCTGACATCTGTACATTACTGTATTTTATTCTGATGTTTATGACTTATGAAGACTTTGTGTAAGATTCACATAAGACATAAAACACACCTGTGTTACATTGTCGGCAGAAAGAGTGATAATTTCTTATTATGGAAGTCTTTAGAGAGGTTGTTAAGATATTTATTTAAATGACATGACATTTAAGGCCTGACCTTGAAATATCACAGTATCACTTTTCTGTTCATTGAGTCTAATGTGGTTTCAGTGCCTGGTTAATCATTAGTCATAAAATAAATTAGTCATAAACCACTAAATATGTAAAAAACCAACCAACTATAAAAATAATAATTTTTTTTAGATGCATCATAAAAATAGATAAATTGATAAATTATTATTTATCAAATATGAATAATAATCTGTCTTAGTAGGAAAGGAAACATCTTTCAGATTAAAAGTCAAGCGACGAGAGAAGTGAAAGGCGCATTTGACTCTGGTCAAGCCTGATCTGGTCTACCTGGGAAGGTCAGCAGGGTCGAGCCTTGGATGTACTTGGGTGGGGGACTGCCTCAGAATACCAGGTGTTGCAAGGGTTAGGTGGCAGACTCTCAACCTGTCCCTGTAACAACCGGCGTTGTTGAGTCATCATGGGTTCAGTGTCTCTGAAAGAGACCCAGTTATATTAATAAAGTATTTGGCAGAATAAGGAATCATGAAATAAATCACTATGGTGCATCTACACAGAAGACATTTCAGCTACGTAAAGCAAACATGACACAATCATAAAAAAATGTGGAGGATGTGTTTTTGTAAAATTTACTGTGCATATGAATTGATACTGCAGTCAGCAACAAAACTACCACAATCAAAACACATCAGGCTTACTATCACCAAGACCAGAAGCTGTGTCTGTGTGAGGTCTCTCTGTGGCTGTGTGTGTGTTTGGAGATAGGGTACAATGTTAGATTGCAGTGACATTTTTACTCTTACACAGTCTGAAATTGATCAGAATCCTTCTGCTGCTTTCTGCATTCGTATTTGATGATGAGCAAGAGACTAACGAGATTTATTTCTTCCTACTGCCTGCAGATTTCACAGTTGACTTGTAGAGATATTACACCCTGGAGTTGACTGTGCTGTGGTGACCTGGATGTTTTTATAGCTTTTTGATGTGAGCGATGCCACTGCAGTACATTATTTATTAGGTCCACACTGAGGATGTAACCCTCCTTGTCCCTTGAGCTTCGGGGCAGTCATTGTCTGAGTCATCTGAGTCAGTTAATATCCTTTACGTCATGTTTACATGGCATTACATCTAATCATGTTTGTGTAGTTTACAATGCAGAGTACTGGATTTACCAGTTCCAATGAACCTGAAGGAACCTTTGACAAAGAAGCACATAATGAAAGAAAATAGAGGATATCAAGTTCTGAATGAAAGACAATGGTGACTTGCAGTATTGCAGGGAGGTATGCTTCTCCAGACTGACAGTGTGTGTGTGTGTGTGTGTGTGTGCGTGTGTGTGTGTGTGTGCGTGCGTGCGTGCGTGTGTGTGTGTGTGTGTTTCTGTTTCCTCTGTCTTTGTACTGAGGTCCTGCACCTGTCATTTCACTTGGCCTGCTCTTGTCTAACTGTTGAACTTGTCAGGCTTGTCTTGCCTTGACAGGCTCCTTCATCAGAGTGTTTTATATACTACAGAAAGTCTTGTTTTTATTGACATCTCTTCCTCTCCCTCTATTCCTCTCTGTCGGGCAACAAAGAACCAATACCAACCTCATAGTTATGAACTGCAGACATGTTTCTTTTTAATTGTACATGTCTGCACAATTTGGTAATTAGCTCAAACAGCTGCTTATGTAGGTCCACTTAATAACGGACGAACTAATGAAGATGACAGTGAAAACCCAAACAAACACTGGAGTTTTGCTTTGCGCCACTAACTACTTTCAGTTAGAGACAAATGTGTATTTGATTTGTTGACCTGACCATTTTTGGCATTCCAGTCCCATCTTCACTCCAGTAAAAATAAAAATAAAAAATAAAACACTTTTGAAAGCTTCTGTCCAGACATGCTTTTATTCATTAAAAAGATAAACATGCTTGGTTTAATAAATTCAGTCTGCTATTGATTTTCCACAAAAAGTATTTTACAGTTTACAAATACCTAAAATTAAATTTACTTCCCTGAGTTGAAGATCCAGAATCTATAAATATGCAAATATTGTTCATTTCAAGCTTTAAAAACTGGAAGCAAATGCGTCCTCAATGAAAAGTCTAGCTTGAGTGTACAGTGGGTACGGAAAGTATTCAGACCCCTTTAAATGTTTCACTCTTTGTGTCATTGCAGCCATTTGCCAAAATCAAAAAAGTTCATGTTATTTCTCATTAATGTACACTCAGCACCCCATCTTGACAGAAAAAAACAGAAATGTAGAAATTTTTGCAAATTTATTAAAAAAGAAAAACTGAAATATCACATGGTCATAAGTATTCAGACCCTTTGCAGTGACACTCATATTTAACTCACATGCTGTCCATTTCTTCTGATCCTCCTTGAGATGGTTCTGCTCCTTCATTGGAGTCCAGCTGTGTTTAATTAAACTGATTGGACTTGATTAGGAAAGGCACACACCTGTCTATATAAGACCTTACAGCTCACAGTGCATGTCAGAGCAAATGAGAATCATGAGGTCGAAGGAACTGCCCAAGGAGCTCAGAGACAGAATTGTGGCAAGGCACAGATCTGGCCAAGGTTACACAAGAATTTCTGCAGCACTCAAGGTTCCTAAGAGCACAGTGGCCTCCATAGTCCTCAAATGGAAAAAGTTTGGGATGACCAGAACTCTTCCTAGACCTGGCCGTCCAGCCAAACTGAGCAATCGTGGGAGAAGAGCCTTGGTGAGAGAGGTAAAGAAGAACCCAAAGATCACTGTGGCTGAGCTCCAGAGATGCAGTAGGGAGATGGGAGAAAGTTCCACAAAGTCAACTATCACTGCAGCCTCCACCAGTCGGGGCTTTATGGCAGAGGGGCCCGACGGAAGCCTCTCCTCAGTGCAAGACACATGAAAGCCCGCACAGAGTTTGCCAAAAAACACATGAAGGACTCCCAGACTATGAGAAATAAGATTCTCTGGTCTGATGAGACCAAGATTGAACTTTTTGGTGTTAATTCTAAGCGGTATGTGTGGAGAAAACCAGGCACTGCTCATCACCTGCCCAATACAATCCCTACAGTGAAACATGGTGGTGGGAGCATCATGTTGTGGGGGTGTTTTTCAGCTGCAGGGACAGGACGACTGGTTGCAACTGAAGGAAAGATGAATGCAGCCAAGTACAGAGATATCCTGGAAGAAAACCTCTTCCAGAGTGCTCAGGACCTCAGACTGGGCCGAAGGTTCACCTTTCAACAGGACAATGACCCTAAGCACACAGCTAAAATAACAAAGGAGTGGCTTCGGAACAACTCTGTGACCGTTCTTGACTGGCCCAGCCAGAGCCCTGACCTAAACCCAATTGAGCATCTCTGGAGAGACCTGAAAATGGCTGTTCACCAACGTTGACCATCCAACCTGACAGAACTGGAGAGGATCTGCAAGGAAGAATGGCAGAGGATCCCCAAATCCAGGTGTGAAACACTTGTTGCATCATTCCCAAGACGACTCATGGCTGTACTAGCTCAAAAGGGTGCTTCTACTCAATACTGAGCACAGGGTCTGAATACTTATGACCATGTGATATTTCAGTTTTTCTTTTTTAATAAATTCACAAAAATTTCTACATTTCTGTTTTTTTCTGTCAAGATGGGGTGCTGAGTGTACATTAATGAGAAATAAAATGAACTTTTTTGATTTTGGCAAATGGCTGCAATGACACAAAGAGTGAAAAATTTAAAGGGGTCTGAATACTTTCCGTACCCACTGTATGTGCACTGCATGTTTCAGGTTTCTACATCACATTTGTTTAAGTTACATATTGGCCCACATTTTACTTTAACGCCAGCTGTGATATCACAGACTCTGCATGCCCCAGATTTTACACCTCATCAGATGAATGTCTTGTAATATCCAACTTTGCTGTACACCACTCTTCAGATTTTTGTTTTTCAAATGCGTCAGAGTGTAGGCATGGCTGTATGTTTGGGCTCACTAACAAACATCACTGAAAGTGCATGAAACTGATTAAAAAGATAATAATAGCATTGTTGCCTGTTTTTTTTAAATAAATATGCTGTTGAGTTGTCAACATCACCACACAAACAGTTGAGTTTTCTCTTAATCTGTGAGAAATGTATCTTGTTTCTTATCTGTATGTGCTGCATGTCCTTCTGTCAGACAGTAATAAGATTCAGCTTTGAGGTTTTATTTATCAAACACCTACATGTTGTTCGTGGCACATGCTGCTGTGGGGGCAGATGATGGTTGATGGAGAATCGTCTATCAAAAATGATGATACATGCAACAGAAGGAATGTTGGTTCTTTAGCACACATGAGAGAACTGACCCATCCTGAATTGTGTAGCTAGACTCCTGGTTTTCTTCCAGCTCTCTGAAGTAAACAATCACTAACTTTATTTATTGTTTTGCAGCACACATATTACAGATGCCCAGATATGTCAGTCAACTCTAAGGGAAACAGTGACAGCACTGACATGACTCCAGACTCAGAAATGTTGGAAGAACTTGCTAATGCATGTGTTTAATCCCTTTTAATGTTGCTCAATATGCAAAAATTACTGAAAATCAGAATTACTGAATATAGTCACCTGTTCACTTAAAAACTATTACTTTTCACCATATAGTAATGCATAGTATTTCATGTAAACATACAGTATGAGAAGGATTTTTTCATCTCTAATAAAAATTGCATATACAGTGTCTGTATTCACCCTCCATTATGTATTGCACAATTTATTGTTGGAGGTTTCATTTTAAATTAATACAATTCACAGCTTGCCCATCGAGCCATATTTAGTAACCTAGAATGAAAACATAAGCAAAACACTATGTAGGTGTGATTTTCATTTTGCATAAAAGCTTATATGAACACATGGCTCTAACATGCTAATTTCAGTCCCTCATGTGCCTTTTCTTACACATACAGATGCTCAACTGAACCTCAAAAATGGAAATGTTCACAACTCTCTCTGCGATGGACAAAACAGTGTAAAGAAATACTGATACCTGGGAGATGAAAAGAGAGAAAAGAAAAAGTTTGCATGAGAAACGATTTAAATGGGAGTTTAGATGAATGAATATCCTCAGGGAGAATGAGGGGGAAGGATAAAGATGATGTAACAGAAGAAGAGAGATGGGGATTTAAAACCATTTTCACTTTTCCTCCTTTCTTTTTTTTTTTGCAGGAAGTGACAGTAGGAGCAGAGTTGAGGAATAGAGGGAGCAAGCCATAACAAAGACTATTTGGAAAAGTTTATATTCCAGTTCATCATCAGAAATTGTTGCGCCTGTCAGAAATGCTGTAGAACAAACCTGAAATCTGAATCACGGCCAACGCTGAAAATAAAATGTTGACGAAAACTGAATTTTTATGAGTTAGAAACTAGTGCCGTCTGTTTCACTAACTGAGTTATGATTTCTGTTATAGTTATATATTTTAGCTTCTGATTCCTACATGGTTTTGAAGTTCTTCCAGTGATGTGCTCTCTGAGGTAATCTTCGGTCACTTTTCAAAACTGTAATGACTTTCAGTGAAGGTGACACCTGTCTCCCCTGTACAGTGTCTCTACTACAGGACAGCAAAACAAGCAACAGTATTTTTGCCTGTTTTGTTGTGGGACTGTGGAGAAATGTGCTGTCACTGTAGAGAACTAAGAGACACAAAACTGAGGAAGAGAAAAATAGGCTTGAAATAGATGAGGGTCATTTGTCATCACTCATGTCCTGTTTGCATAATCATGCTTATTTGTATTATTTGTTTCACATCCAGATGTTGGATCTTGTTCTGGACCTTTTTGAATTTGTGGAGCTCTGCAGAAATGCCCCAGTCGGCCACTGAGGCCCACTGTGAGGCGTCAGTGCTCACCACTTCAGCTGCAGAATACACAAGAGCCCAGGAGCACTGGAAGTGGCATATGTTTGTCCAATACAGCACTTCTTTTTATAGTTACAAGACTGTGAATGAGTATTTTGTTACATGTGGATGCCGTCAAGTGGACTAGCTGATTATTTTTTCTAGTTTTCAGACAACTTTGAAAAAAAATAATACTTACCTTGTGTATTCATGTTTGTAGTGGTTAGTGCTGTGAACCAATGAATAATATTATTGACTCCCAGCATCCTCCCAACAGTAGAACATATTCCTATGTAAATGCACAACAAGGAAGAAGAAAGTCCTGGAGATGTACTTTATATGTTGTATACACAGGTTATTTTATTTATTTTATGAAGTTATTGAATCTCTCTGTACACGTACATTTTATTTACATAACTGCTAAACTATTGCATTCTTGTTATTCTTGCATATAATGTCATAATTCTGACATTTTTATTGCTACTTATTTTTTGTGTAAAACAAGTGTATCTTTCATCCACTGGTGCAACTTATTTTCACTATCACAAACTGCAGGGATTATCCCTCAGGGCTTCATAAAACATTATCACACCACATTTGATCTCTCCACAGTTACCAAACCTCAACTGAACATCTGTGGGAACATTGTAACATAAGATATATTTTTGGGCACTGTGAAATAGTGCTGTTATGTTGTAGCAGCAGTAATGCAGTAGCACAGGGGTAATTTATGCAAATTAATTGCATGTATTAATGAAAACAGTGTTTGATATAATTTTATAACTAAATTGGTTTGATAAAAGATAAAACAAAGTATTTCTTTCTAGAAGACTCCACTGAAATAGACTTTTTTGTGCATAGTACATGTTAAAGTTTACAACATGTGTCTGGGCCACGTAAAATTCTAATAGAAAAATATTAAAATCATTTCCTCACCTCTCTTTGAAGATAATCTCCTGAGTGTGTGGTAATAAGAATTTATCCACAATCAGCTCCGGTCTTAACCCTGAGTGATAAAAAATAAAAATTAAATTGTCCCTTCCATTTGTTGGCTCCAATTAATGTGTAAGTAGAAGCAAAGTCATTGAGTGGATAGAACAGCTACGAATACATTTCCTTCTCATCTCCACCCAAACATTTCTTTAAAATAATTGCCTCACCAACCTGCCTTGGATACTATTGTACTGGCAGCAGGTCTTGCAGTCTATGCAAATAATCTGCCTGGTTTCTAAAATAAGACAGATTTTAAAGTCAAGGATAAATCCATACATGAAAACATCTTCTCTTCTCTGATCTTTAATGACATGCTAGAGGTTCGATGGATCAGGGAATGAAAAAGAGAAGGGCGTGGAGGCATACTGTAGCATACATTATTTCATGGCTTCTTATGTCACCACAGAAAATTAATAAAAAAAGGCCCAACAATGACAGAAGGAGACATTGATACAGCTTCAAATCTACACTAAAACACATACAGGTCTGTGCTGCAGGTTTGGTATGTTTTCTCAAGCTGAGACTCCTAATGGGAAATATACTTCATAACACATCTTCTCTCTGTTTCTCCCTTGATTTATATTTTTACATTTGTTGTTCTAGATGGGAAATGCCTCAGAAACATTTTTGATCCTGTCTAGAATATCAAAGGACAATGACTTCCTCATTGGAACTTTCTACTCCATTTTTGGTAAGTGATTTTACAGGGATTTACAGCCTTTAACTGTACAAACATGTGCTCAACTCCAACAGCTCTTACACATCCTGTCATGCTGCCTCCTAGGTGTGTTGTCCTTGCTGGGGAATGGGATCCTGCTGTTTGTGGTCTACAGAAAGAAGTCCTCCCTGAAGCCGACAGAGCTCTTTGTGGTTAACCTGGCTGTCAGTGACCTCAGCATGACCATAACCATGTTCCCACTGGCTATCCCGTCAGCCTACTCTCACATGTGAGTCAACTTGTTCGTTCCATTGCTCTTCCGTTATTTCTGTCACTTTGTCATCTCCACATTCGGTATAATCCATGACGGAGAAGGACAAATGGTAAAGTAAATAGTAAAAATCACTTCAGCCATCATTGACGAGGCCACTGTCAGTTCCATTCTTTGGGAGTTTGAACAACCCATGCTGGTGTTTTTATTACCATAGGCACCGCACACACAAATGTCCGTTTTGTAAAGCTTATTGTTCATTATTAATCAATAACCATTCCCTATATTTGAATTTACACATTCAGCGGTAATGGAGGAACATTATCGTGCATATGGAGTTGAATATGTGGACATCAGCAGAACACAAGTCCAGAAATCTCTTCTCTTTTAGCCCAATGAATGAGTTGTGGACTTATAATCCATGCCCCACCTTGTAGGTTATTCTGTCAAGGATTTTAAAATAGGTTTAGTGTAATAACTAATAATCCTACTTCAGATTATTCCAGTCATCGTCATAATACTGTTATTATTGGAATCCCGTAAACTGATTTCCTCATAATTTTCCTCATATTGTCCAGATTGATATAATCATTTACTGAGAAAAATAGCATTGAGTTTTATTTTTTGAAGAACCTCTTACAGTGTTCACACTTCCCAGACCTACAACCACATTATTTCTATTTCTAGAGGGTCATAATGTGCCTTCTTGCTTCTGACCCTCTGAGCATGTGTAGTTAAAATCTGTCATATGTGCCGTGATTGGATAAGAAAGCGTCACTGGTCACAGTAGCTGTATATGACCCAGGGGAAGGCCAGAAAATGTAAATGATTTTATATTTATATATTGCTTTCACGCTATTTTCCCCATTCACCTCGTACAATAATTTACACACCAATGGAACAGCCATCAGGGGTTCAGTGTCTTGCACAAGGACACTTCAGCTAGAGAAGCCAAGGCTCAATCCACCAATCCTTTAGTTCATGGCTGACCTGCTCTGTGACCTCCTGTGGCCGAGGAGGTAGAGTCGCTTTAGGTTTCATTGAAATCCTGAATATCAAGATAATATAAGGATGTCATTGTTTACATGTGTTTCCCTTCTCTCCCTGTTCAGGTGGTTGTTTAATAAGCCAGCCTGTACTGTCTATGCCTTCTGTGGTGTTTTATTTGGTCTGTGCAGTCTGACCAACCTCACGGTGCTCTCCTGCGTCTGCTGGCTCAAAGTCTGCTGCCCAAACTATGGTAAGACAGGCAGTTTTATGATTTACTTTTACATGCATGTAAAACTTCCATCCTCACACTAGAATATACTACACTCTATCTTTATATAATGATTATTGAATGATGTTCAAAGGGAACTGTATCTTGAGCTTCACATTGTTGGGAGTTATGATTATTGCCCTAACCTGAAGCAAAAAAGAAAGAGAAGCAAATCATAGGCTTGATGTGAAGTAAAAGGCCCCATCCTGCAATAGTGTAAATATTCATGAGCTTGTTTAACTTTCCTAAACATCACAACATGTAAATAAGATGTTTACAAGGCTTTTACTCTGTTTTCTTCCCTTTCTAATATATTTCCCTGCAGAGTCTTAGTTTCAAAACATCACAAACCATCCACTTATTGGAATTTCATGATTCCCTGGCTGCATATATACTGTCAGTGGTTACTAATACATTTCAGTTTGTGCTGTTCACTTTAGAGAAGAGCAGAGTGAACGCACATTTTCTTTAGTCATTTCTACAAGAGCCATGAAAAACAATCAGCTTTTTTAGCATTTAAAAACAGTATTGATCAATTTACTTAATCAATCGACACACACATACTGTAATGAGAATACAGACAGATATAACAGCATTTTAAATGTTACTTGATGTAGATGTATTTTTTCAGAAATTATTGCTTCTCCATGTAGACATTATATATTATTACAACTATGTTTTCCTCTGTTATTATTATTATTGTTGTTGTTGATAAGCACATTCATAAGGACAGCTAGATTATGGTGTTATTTATTAAACATTTATTAAATGTTGATATCCTGTTGATATCCTGCTCATGGCTGTTAAATGAGGGTATTTAAGTGCTGGTGACCTCCACCTGCAGAGTTTACATTCTGATGTCAAGGACAGTCAAGGCAGCCATACAACCATGTGCTTTTTAAAGCATTAGATAGCAGCTGTGTGATGCCAAGGTTAAAGAGTTGTGTTTTCATTTTAATCCAGTGGAGCTTAAGGTAAGCTGTACTCAGTTTACAAATCCACCATCGCAGCTAAGCAGAAGAAATCCCTCTCACTGTAAGTGTCTCAGCGTAAAAATCAGATGAGATTTCATGCACTTTCATTTACATTATGTATTTACATATATATACATTTTGCCTGGCCAGATCACAAATCTAATTGCAATCCTGGCATCTTGGCTTTCTCAGGTTTCATGCAAATCAGGTTCAGATCCACTCACTCCAGAGGTTAGTATTAATGCAACTGAAGCTGTTTAATAACATCTGGTGAAATGCCAGAAGAATAAATTATGCAATTAACAGTTTAGTCACAACAATTGCCCTTAGCAAGCTAGCAGTCATCAGTAACGTGGCACAAACCAAAAGCATTATTATATTTACAGCTCCTCTTCACGCCAGTTTCTCACTCACACAGATCAGGAAGCAGATAAACACTACAACAGCTCAGTGCTCTTTTTATTTATTTATTTTTTGTGACTGTATGAACTAAAATCATTGGATCCTCTAGCTGTCGCTGTAATAAGACAGGAGGACTGACAGCTAATTCCAGTGCAGTATTCACAGACGACAGACCTTGGACAGGTTGCCTTCTCAGACTTAGTGCTTTTTGGAGAGACAAATGCTTTTACTCCTTCTCAGCTGTCTAAAATAGCAATTGGGGTGATCAGATTTAAGTCCATCGCAATGGATTTTGGCTAATGATTAAGAATGACATATGGCAAAACAATCCAAATGCACTGTCCACTTACTAGCTTGATACATTGTGAGCTTTCAACTGTACTACAGGGTCTTCATCAGCTGGTTATTGGAGATGGCTCTGTTGGCATTATAGGCCTAATTGATCATTCTTAATTTGTTTAAGATAACACTGACAATAATCCAATAAGCCATGCTGTCAGGATGAAATTATTGCAGCCTCCGTAAGTCAACAGATGTGTTTCCATGACAACTGAGCAAACTCATCTGCTGATTAAAAGTGTGAGCTGCTCTTTAAAGCTGTGGATAAAAGTAAAAGGGTCCTTAGGTTATAATTATTTTGTGGCATGTCAAGTGAATCTCACTGCCCTCTTCCTCAGGGGTCAGTGCAGTAAGTTTGCAGCAGGCAGTCTCTGAAAGGTTGATATGTTCTTCTGTTGGCAGTCAAGTGAATACTATATAGATAGCCTTGAAAATCCCTAATTATAATACTTCCAGGCATTCTGAAACAAAAGACCACGTGTGAAGACCCCACTTGCTCACTCCTAACCCTGATTTTGTTTCTACCCTGATCCCTTCCTGCAGTTAACAAAGGGGGTGGAAGGATTGTTCTCCCGCTCATTCAGTCATGACATGTCAAGCTAGAAAACTGGCTGGATGCATCTTTCAGAATATGGTTCCATCCTCAGTAGAATAGATCCTTTATGTGACAGGCAAGAAAAACCAGTGCTGCTTTGCAACATATACTAGCTCTCACCTGGCAGCACAATTGCTTATTGTTAAATTCCCTATATATATATTTACATTTATACATATGTTAATTCCATCCTGTCAGGATGCTGCTGTCAAATTTGCTGTTAGTCCAAATTTAATCTGTATCTCAGCAACTTTCAGCTGTGTAATCAGCTTGTGTAATTGCAAGTAAAACCTGTCTGTTTTGTGTTGTGATTGTGAGATCCCTGGCTAACAAATGATTGCTATAGTAAATTCTATTTTTAGAAAGGATTTAGTAGTTTTGCTCTTTTGTGTTCCTTGGAAATTTCATTCATAAATTCATTAATTTTTGTGATTCTTTCATCTTCATAATAATAATTCAGCTTCTACTCATAACACAGGCACAGTGTGTCTCTGAACAGTGTGTAATTAACTTTAGTGTATTTTAAAACTAAAGCTGTTACTTTGTGTGCACATTTCCAAGTTTCTCTCATAATTAATTTTTTACTCACTTCTTCAGCTACATGTCGCCTAACTATTTTTAACTACAGCTTTCAACTTTTTTAACTACAACTTTAATAATGATGATCCCTCTTTGGATAATTTACTTTGATCAAACCTGCACATCTGTTTTAGATAACAAACCCGTGATTTAATGACTGTACTACAGAACTAAAAATAAAACACTGTAAAGCTGAGGAAACGAAAAAACTCACAATATCACTTGAGATCATAGAACAAAAACAGCTCTAATTGAATTTTTAAATAATTTACTACTACTGCTGCTGGACCATGTTCCATTAATTGACGTGAGCGGAAACACTCTTTTTCTTCAATATACTTTTAAATCCTCTGAAAGCGTGGGTGGTAATCAGGGAAACTGGGTTTGTAGGGATCTGTATGCATCGTTTGTGTTTGTACATATGTGCAGGTACAGGTATTTGATTGTGTTAGTGAGAGTTAGTGTGTTACCAGCTTTAGGTCCTCACACTCTGCCATACTCCATCCAGCACCTTCAGAACAGAAATATAATTTTTCAGGATTATTAGTAAATATCACTAAATTACCCACATGAAGATACTTCTACCTAGTGCTTACATAGCATATTGTGTATTGGGTATTTTGTAAATAGTTATTTACAAAGAGCCAAAGGGCTGTGACATATCCCTCTTCAGAGCAACAGAGATATTTGTGTAGGCAAGTGAAATACTGTTACTGCGAGGCTGTAAAGTGGCCTCAGAATGTCATCGGTACATTACCAGGCAAAGGTTATTCTATAGAATTAAATGAGAAGGTGTGTCCAAACCTTTGACTGGCAGTGTACATGGAAAAAGAAAGACAGAGAATTGGTGTTCACTCAAGGACACATACTGTGCTGTGCTGCTATAACTGTAGTGGAAATATTAACCACATCAGATTGAAGGTGGTTTCACTTAAATAGCTCTCTACTCTTTCTGTGCTTGTGCATGGGAGCTCATTTTTACTACAGTCTATTATGACTGCAAACTGTCCCGGGAGCCAATTGCTAATGAGCATAATTAATCTCTTTGCCACTGAAGCCACTGAGGATTTATTTATATGATTGAGTCTACACCAGACCTTTCTAAGCAGTGCAGACAATTAGGGTCCACTTCTTTTTTTAAATACATTGTTAGAACAAAAGTCATTAAACCTTTGATTTCATGCATATATCACCATAAACGATTATATGGTAATGTATGCATGATCCTATATCAGGAGGTTAATTCAATTTCATTTTTTAAGACTCACTGATTTGCTAATTTCTTTGAAAGCATTATAACTATCTCAGCACCACTTAGATACAATTCATCAATTATGATTCATTTTGAAACCTCTGCAACAATTATCAATTAGTTCCTGCTGAAAGAAACTGTTATTAAATTAATTTCAACGTTCCTGTTTGTCAGTTGTGCTCACATCCCTATGCTATGAATAAATGTCTAGTTGTACTGTAAAGGACGGATTCTTTACTCCAGGGAATCTGGATTCTGCATCCTAGAGTGCAGAATCCAAGGATATGCCCAGTCATATGCTTAACACGTTCGCCCGTACACACCACTGCCATCCACAGAACAGAGCTGATCTGACACTGATGCTGTTTCAATAAGACTTTTAGAATTTCTTATACACAAACAAAAAGACAAAAAACAAAACAAAACAGGAATCAAAGAAGAAGACGAGAGGGAGTTGAGGAAGAAATCTGCAGAAATTGTAACAGCAGCATGTAGCAGAAATCACAAGAAATCACAGAAACTGCATGAGTTACCAGCTGCATAGTTACAGCTATAGCTGTTTTGTATTGTTGTAGGTTTGATAGGTGCCTTCTCCCATCTGTGACTTTCATCTCTTTTAATAGATACTCAGCTGGATTAAGACCAGGACTCAAAGCACGCCACTTCAGAACAGTCCTGTGTTTTCTTGCATTTAGATGTATGTTGAGACAGACACTGACACTGAGCAGAATGCCTCGATAATCTGATTTCACCCTGTTCTGCACAGAAACAAGGCCATAAGGCATCACAGTGAAACTTCTCCATGTTTCACTGTGGATCTGGCATTCTTTTCTTTGGAAACTTCCATTTTGTTTTCTGCAAACATAGAGCTGATGTCAGTGTTTTAGCAAACTTCAGCCAGTTACTTTTTCTCTTTCAAAAATGGGATCATCCATCCTTAGTGCAGTCCCCTTTTATTCAGATGGAACTTGCTGTTGGAGGTTATTCTTGGTTCTTTTCCACTATTCAAGCGTTTCTGCTGTTCAGTCATTGTTGTTCTTGCCGTCACATCCATGGAGGTTAATGGTCCCATGGAAATTCTTAATACTATGAGTAAGTGTGGTCACAGGACATCAGATGTTCTCGTAGTTATTTAATCTCCTCCTTCTTTTGTCCTTGTTCAGTCCAATAATTATACTAAAGAATACACTGAGAACTTTTCCTCTATTTAAATAGGCTGCATGACTGAAAAGAATCACATCCTTGAAGCAGCTCTACATTCCCTTTATTTGTTCCCTGTTAAGGGATACCAATAATTTAATTCAGGCTATTTCAGAAGATCTTTGTAGAATAAGCATAGATTAAGCTCCTTTAAGCCTATTTCTCTAACCGTATTGTAAAGCAAGGGCATGTAGGCATTCATGACAAAAACGATTTTAATTTCAATATCTTCTTTCAGGGAGAACAGCACTGCTGCAGCTGTAAGTGTACCCACAGATCTCTACACACAAACTAATTCAGGCTTTTGTCTGCTTAGAAATGCAATGAGCAATAATAATTCGCCTTTAAGAGACTTTCTTACAAGGTACCTTATACTGTACAAATGTACACAGCTTACAGTCACATTGACACATGTAAATCACCCAAAACCACACTAGGAGATTCTAGACCTGCAACACCAGCGGTTTCAGACGTTCTTGCTCTACCTGAAAAAACTAACACTAACAGATGGTCGGTTCGAGATACAAGAGGCGTTTCAGCCACATTTTAGACATTCACATCACGGACTTCAGACAGATGGGTTTTCATTAATTCTGTCGTCTGCACAGATTTTGTAACAGGTCTTGTTTTACTAACTTTACCTGAGTATCTAAGACCTGAAGCAAAATTTAGGCTTGAAGTTCTGTCAGTTCTATTTTAACTACATCGGTAGACTGGGTGCTGAGTTTGTGAGCTATGCAGTATAGACACTGATGGATAACTGAAGCTGCTGCATGCTGCACCCTCTGTGGAGTAAGTCTGAGGATGTTAAAGGCCACTTGCATGGAGTGATTTGCATATATATGACTAAGGAAACAAACAGTGACTCTATGTTTATGGAAAATTGAGGACTGGGGTATGGAGAGTAAAAACTGTGAAGACATTAATGGGTTGATGACACAAGGTTCGGTTTCAGTCTCTTCATTATAGTCCCATTTGAGTTATTATGGGGAGAGTATCACATTACAATCAACATTAGCTGCTGATCAGTTAAACTCTGGTTTAATTAGACTGGATGCGTGAGGGAAATTAGTGACTCACTGACAATCTGAAACACCAACATTATGAAAATGTTTCTATCCTAATGTGGGACAAAGGGAAATGAAGCTGTGTTTAAAACCTTTGCTGCATCACTATTTAAAATGTAAGAGCACAGGTTTAAACTCTTATTAGACCTGGTTTCAGTTCCCTGTTTAAAAAGAGGTTAATTCCTCAGGTGCAGTTAGCAGTGATACTGTATCAGTAAACAATTGGCAAAATGAATCTCCTTCTGCAGCACCAAGTTGAGTGACTGCCACGGGGCTTAATCGCCTCCTCGGCACCCTCAGCTTTAACTGTAAGAGGCTCTGACATCCAGCTGAAGCAGCACTGCTGTAGATAATGCTCCCTGTGCTTTCCTCATCCCTGATTCCACACTGAAGAAGCCCTTGTCTAAACCAGTAACCATGGATTAGTAGATAGGTTAGTGCTGAGGGCTGTTTCACTGTTCCCCATGGTTTCCCTTATTCGTCCTCTGCCACGTGAGTAGAATGACAAGCAAGTGCTCCACCACTAACCGTACTACTATGAAAAGATATGTATCATAAATGAAATCTACTGCATTCATTAGGCTCTGATAAACATGTGATCACAAAATGAAACTGTATAAACATTATCTAGGAGCTTCCTATAGAAATAAATGTTGATTTAAGTTATATATCACATCATTGCTAAATTCCTGCCAGCAGACAGAAAACATCCAATACTGACAAACAGAAGCAATTATATTGTCCTCTCTCTATATATAACCCCATCCATCCATCCATTTTCTATACCCGCTTTTCCTGGCTCAGGGTCACGGGGATCTGCTGGAGCCTATCCCAGCTCTCTCTCAGGTGGAAGGCAGGGGTACACCCTGGACAGGTCACCAGTCCATCATATAACTCTATAGGGTGTAAATGGTTTAATTGATGTGCAGCTAATATCTCTGTGTAAACATGCTACATAACTACTTACACAGAAAATGCTTAGGTTTGGTATTTTGTAACCAAAATCAACATGCTTCAGTAGAATATTGTTGCAGTGCCGTAGTTTCTCCCAGGTCAGTAATCGCTCCCCTTTCTGTCTCTCTTCTGTTAAACTCCTCCTCAGGTAACAAGTTCTCATACTGCCATGCCAGCCTGCTGGTTGCCGGGGTCTGGTGCTATGCTGGAGTGTTTGCTATAGGCCCCCTCTCAGGCTGGGGAGAGTACGGGGCTGAGCCTTATGGAACAGCATGCTGCATCAACTGGCATGTGCCAAGGCAAAACACTGCAGCCATGAGCTATATCATCTGCCTCTTCTTCTTCTGCTACATCATGCCCTGCACTATCATCTTCTTGTCCTACACATTCATCCTGCTAACTGTTCGGGGCTCCCACCAAGCTGTGCAGCAGCATGTGTCCCCACAGAATAAGATCTCCAATGCACATGCACTTATCATGAAGGTAAATGTAGACTGTAGGCTCAATTTCCACAATTCGTACTAAATGTTATTTACTGTATGGATGTGTGTTTCTATGATAAATGTCTTGTGTGTTTTCTTAGCTTTCTGTAGCAGTTTGCATTGGTTTTCTGACAGCATGGAGTCCATATGCTATTGTGGCCATGTGGGCAGCGTTTGGTGACACAGCAAGTGTACCACCCCTGGCTTTTGCTGTAGCAGCTATTTTTGCAAAGTCCTCCACCCTTTACAACCCTATTATTTATCTGGTCTTCAAGCCCAACTTCCGCAAGTCACTGTGTCAGGATGTGGCCCACTGTAGAAGGACACTCTGTGGATGTCTGTGTCAGCACAGCTCAGCACAGGAGAGACCTTGCAGGCAATCACAACACAAAGAAGAGTACGACTCCACAAGGTTGTCCAATGGCCTAGCTGAGAACCACGGGGCCTGCAAACACTGCCCCTGCCCTGAAACAGTGATTGGTACCAGAGGGAACTTTACACCCTGTAGCCCCCAGCAGACTGCCAGGGTACTTAAAGGATCACTACACAGTGAGGTGGCTGTCAGTCAGCTCTCCATTGAGTTACAGAGCGACTTCCTCTAGACAAAGGAACACAGCGAAGATTTGAGAAGGTGAGGAAGAACACGAGAGGTGGAGAACTGCAAGTTAGGAAAAAGGGAAAAGTAAATGAAAACAAAAAGATCAAGATGGATTGAAGGAAACAAACAAACAAGAACTTGTCTCATGCCTCAAAAATATCACATTGCCAAAAATAAAACAAAAAGCTAAAAGGATAACCAAGCCAAACAACATGTAACCACAGATCTGCACATCAAAATTTCATCAGGTCAAATCAACACATATTAATAACTATTTGATCACTCTGATCAACATTAAGACTGTCTTACTGCAAGTCAATTCAAGATCAATACAGAGGGAGGAGTCCCTAAACTACCTTCTATGTTTTTTATTACAAGTACTGTAGATGATTATGTATTCGACTGATAGGTATTTATTCATGCATGCCTGAAACTAAAGGATTACAGGGTTGATGTTGTTATTTACATGGAAATTATTTCTGTCTTATTTCTGAGGCCACATAAAGTTTTCCAACCCGCTGTCCATTTAACTGCACTGTAGTAGCCTCTACATCTAAAAGTTTAGAAACAAAGCACTGACCCACTGAAGTCACTGTTAAATGTAGAAAAATGAACAAGGAGGACAATTTGTCTAACCAGACCTATGACCAGGACAGAGGGCATAGCTGCATTATAGAAGCAGAAAATCTGGGGGCAGGACTGATTATAACCATTTCATAAGTTACATTATCCCAATATATTCTCTGTAGAGACTTCAAGACAAAGGTATTCAAAATAGCAACAGAAAATAAGTTTGAGGCTTAATCCACAGTTTCTGAAGACCTGTCTCTGACATAAGCTGTTTGTCACACTGGCACAGGTAATATTCAGGTGTCAACTTCATCTTTTGGAAATTATGTTCTTTCTTTTTTTACATCTAATCTAAAAAATACACAATATGTTTACAACTTTGGATTTAGTTCCATAGTTTTAGTTTTACTTTTTATTCATTATGAGAGCAATGTTCAACAAAGTTTGACAGGTCATGAAACAAACATAAGTTTGGCTACAAGTCACAACTGAATCCTTAATCACATTACTCTTAAGTGATATTGCAGTTCCCATATTCTGGCCATTAACTTTGTCTGTATATTATCAATAGTGCTATTTTAATATAGTTATTGTTATTATTATTGCTGAGAGGTTAAAAACACAAAAATAAGTCCATAATTGTAATAAACTAGAATTATCTTCAGTAAATTTGTTTGTGTGGGTGTAAGAAAGTGATAGAGAAGGAAATAATGTGTGGTTTTTATTTGTACTATATCTGTGTGCATTTATTCAATGTGCCTCAGTGAAATGGGCAAAAGTAAAAGTATGCAGTTTTTGAGAAAAGTATCTGCAAATTATTTCTCTGATGCACAAACAATAAAAAAAAGAAGAAAGAGGGCATATTAAATATGTTCCTTAAAGCCATTCTAACAAAAGAACAGTAGTTATTTTGGTGTTTATGCATGGATATATGGTCATTTCCCTTTTGTGCTCCTGGTGCCTCTTTAAAAAGAGGAGATTTGAAACATAAGAGACACAGGGTTTTACCTCAGCACCTGCCAAAATTATTCCAATAAAAAATGCCCAGCGAGCACAGCTTCACTGCCGTGTTTGTCCAACAAGCAGTTTTGATTTTTTTCCACTGGCAGCATGCAGTAGGTCATCAAATGGAAGTTAAAAAAAGACCTGTCATGGACAAGATGAATTAGCTGTGCTAGCATGCACGTTACGGTTGACGAGCGTGACTTTCAGGCCATGTCATGATTCCCTTCTCTGCCACGGTGAGAGTAAAGATTGCAGATCTTTGCAGTTTCTACAAAGTACCTGACTATAAACGTGGTTCTCGTTACGTTCTCTCACTTTCGCTTTGACACTAAATAATTTGTTTTAAGTCATGCAAAACAACCATGTCAGCACTGTATTCTGTATGCTGCTGCTGTCTGCACTCCTCAAATTACTGCTTCTTGAAGAAACTGATACCAAACTACCACTGCCACTTGGAGTAAAACTCTTGCTCAGGACTCTCTTAGCTGTTGGGCTTACACTGTCTTCTCAGGCCAAGATTAGCATGGCATAAAAACAAACCAAACACACACACGCACACGCACACACACATTTGCTCCATTGGTTCGGTTAGCTCCATTAGTTTTCATGAATGTTTTCAAACATTCATTGTCATTATGTCACATTTCTACTGTTATGCAACATCTGGAAACTATGATATTAAAAGGTTGTGGAAAGTTATGGAAAATAAATTACAGTTAAGGTAAAGTTAAGGTAAAGTTAAGGTTAGGCGATGTAGGGACACTTACATTGTAGGTATCCCGTCCCAAGTGCACACACATTGTTTTATTATTTTTAATCTGATTATTAATTATTAATTGTTTTTCACTGCAGTGCTCTTTTTAGTTTGCATCTCACTCTGAATGTGGGAAAATGTATTAAACCCAAGCCAAAGGAACATAGTTATTCTTGACCTTTTATGGTTCTACAAAAACAAAAACACTAAGGGACCTGACATTTTCATTTAAAGTCCCTTATTCTGATCAGGATAACATCTTCATCTTTCTTTGATCTATGTAGCTTATAACTGTTACATGCAATTACAGTATATGGGTGTACGGGTTAGCAGCATGTCACTCTTACTAACTCTATAACCTCAAACCTGCAGCTGGTAATAGCCCCTGACTGTGTATGGTATAACCATGTGTGTGGAAATAACTGATTGTATTTACTCCTCTGGTTTGTCAAGACTGACACATGTAGACTATTAGATTTACATGAAAAAGGGTGTAAAAGCTAAAGCATCTGTGAAATTGCTTGGCGTGTTTACACTTACTATCAAAGCCAAAATATCATTTAGGACAAGATTTTTTTTTTGTCAACATGCAGGTTGCTATTTTAAATATACACATACAGATTTCAAAGACTGCCAGGCCTGTGCTGGATCCTCTCCAGCCTACACCTGTGGGCGGAGGTGGAAATATAAATATAAGGATTTACTGATCTGACTCTGTGAATATCTGACTTTTTTTCTGTTTTAGTCAAATAACTCTGGGTATAGTTTATATCATTAGCCATTCCCACCTGGACTCACTCTACTGGTTTTACAGATTAGAAAAATTTGCAATCACATGCTTAGTATCAAGGATATCACATAGGCATTGGTGTGCATGTATGCAGATATTATATATGTATTAATGTCAAATTGAATTAATATATTGGGATACTGAACTTTCAGTGTCCCAGTGAACAAGGGGTGATTGGTTTTATTTTCATGTTATTTCAGCTTTCAAAATGTTTCCTTACCTTTCTTTTTGTCAGGTTTCTATGTGACAGAAGAAATGACTTAGCTGAACCTACTGGCAGGATCACTATTATTACACAGTTATAATATAATGGCAAGTACAGGCAACCACTACTACCTAAGCTCTATTTCCCACCATAGCATTGTAGCGATTCCATAGTGGTGACTATAATCTACCATGATGTTTTATATGCAGTTTCTATGAGGGTGACTGTTTCTACCTCCCAGTTAATTGTGGAATGTATTTGTGGCTCTTGTGATTGAATCTGAATTGGAAATATCCACTTTGATGAGCCGTTTACTTCAAGCGTAATTACTGAGAAATTAAAGTATGCTGATAAAATGATACTGTATGTCGGAAGGATGCATGAAATATCATTTGCCCTTTCATCAAGAAATCCTCTGTTGTCCCAGTGTAAGGCATCACACCAACATGTTTGTTTACCATGCTAATCTAAACGCTCTTTACTTTGTGAATCTTTCCTGTCAAGACAAAGCCTGGAAACCTGATAAGGACTCCGTTAATCCCATATGAGACTAGAGTCTCGGAATCAGAGAACATTCCTTATGCAGTCTTTATAATGGTTTGTAATGCATTTACTGAACTCTCTAACCCTACACTGGCTCTGAAGGATGTGATCAATCCTACACAGACTGTTGGTGCTAATCCACTGTAAATAAAGTTCAGTGCAATTAGAAAGATGCATCTGAAGCTTTTGACTTTAGCTGGAGAGCAAAGTCTTTGAGTGAATTTTAATTTTACTTTTGTTTTTGAAAAGCAACCACTGTCCTCGGAAGATTTGCTAATTTAGACTGCCCTGTATCACATGTGTCAGAGGTTTTACAGTGTCCCCCAGTGTCTGAGACACAAACAAGGCTGAATGTTATGTGTTGTTGTACATATATGTTAATATATAAAAAATATGAATCTATATAGGATTTAAAATATTATTGTTACAGCAGACATATTCACATTGTCACCACTGTTGTAGTGTATTTTCAATGCACTGTGAAAAATGTTTACATCTTTTGTTTAAAACATTTTGAGGATTGTATGAATATGTGTATGAATGGGCATATCAGTTGTTCTTGGCTAAATTGGAATGAAAAATAAATATAATTCATGATTCCACAAATGAGAGTATTACTACTTTTATGTTCCCTTTCTTTGTTTATTTTAATAGTTACATTAAAGCATGACGCCATGAGATCCAAAACCAAAACGTCCATATACTCAGTTAATTCTTAATCTTCAATCCCAATTTCTGCTAAATCTCTAACCTTAAAACAACTGAGAGGACACTTTTTTGTCCACTTTATTACCTCAGAAAATATTTCTGCTTATACTTTCCCTTTCCTCTCACTCCATCCTTGCACACCTGGCCTTTTGCATTAACCCTGCAGATTCAGGTGTAGTCTAGAGCGAGTGCACTGTATTCAAACAGATGGTTGCCTCACCTTAACAAGATGTCCCTGCTGAAGACCATCTGCCAAAATATCCACACTCTGCCAAGTCTGCTTTACCACATGATGGAGGGGTATGAGTGAATGTGTGCAGCCTGCAATAGCTAAAACATAACTTCTGTCAGTCATGATTTAGTGTGACTGTCTTATAGTATGAGATTTCCTCATCAACTGAAAAACTGATCAAATTTAAGAGGAAGGGGCCTCATTTATCAACTCTATGGAATTATTTGTATTTGTATTTATGATGTTGTTTTTAGTGCCAGGTTTTACAAAATGTTGTGCAAAGCCATTCAAATGTAGAAACGTTTCACTGGATCTTTGTCCTGCTAGTGGCACCGGAGGCAAATTGCCATGTCACATATATCTGTACTAAATTAGATGGTAATCCATCCGGTGGTTTTTGTAATAGTCTATTTGAGTATGGACCAATGTGGTGGAGTGACACAGGAATCCCTATGGCCAAGCTGCTGGTATATATTATCAGCAGCTTGGGTTGTATTGGAATGATTATGTTTTCCATGTTTTCTCAATCTAGTAGAAGCAAGGAAAAAAAATCTTCATTTTATGATGAGAGCCTACTTCAAAGTCAAGACATGCTGAGGATGTTTTTATCGTTTAATGTTGTATCAAGGCCTGTGCAGTTACTGAGTCACTCTTTTTAAATTTATTGGTAAACAGAATGACTAACAAGTCAAGTATTAGCAGATATTCAGAGATGTGGACCTTAGCTCACTATTAATAACATTTTGAAGCAGTTAAAATTCACGAATCTACAGGGGAACGATTTTAGACTGGTCATTTTAAAGATGACCTGTTGTAAAACTGTTGCTCTCTTCATGTTTAGCCGTAGAAAAGATTTTTAATTTGCTGTTATTTCTATGCTGTGTACTGATGTGATATTTACATGATGTGGATTTTGTTATCAGTGCCAATAAATGACCCAATTTACAGATGAGCTATGATTTGTAAATGTCATCTTTTTTTTTACTGGATGAAATTTAGTTTTGAGAACTTGTGCTCCCAAAAAATGAATCCTAATGACTTTGACGATTACTCCAAATATTCCAACACTTAAGTCATGACTAGTGTTCATGTCAACATCAGTTTAAATGAACCTGCTGATCATTAGATGTAGCATGTTATCGTCGCAGTGCCAGTATGTTAGCGCACATTAGCATTTTGGTCAAAGCCTGTCATGCTGAGTGTCAGGATGTTGTTTGATGTACAGATCACATATGGCTGCTGCCATAATAACTCTCCAGCTGTAACATCCTGTGATATTACCAATTGTTGATAAGCATAAGGGCATCAGATAAGCCTTCAAGTATCTGTCACTCCTGCGGGACTTACTGCATTGCATTTCACATTTCATGTCTCACCAAATGCTATATTCAGTCTGAATCCTCAGCCCATAAAAGTTTCTGCTGTTTTTTCTATCTTGGATCCAGGGGTACCAAGGTTCTTTTTCTGTTTTTAATTAATCCACTTTCACTTAACTGGCTGTACTGACCCTTTCAGCCTTGAAACTGCACATTTGCTAAGGTAACGATGTAATAAAGTCATGTTCACACAGAAACATTCAAAGAAACTGAACACACAAGGTAGTTCTGTCTTTCTTTTCCTCGAGGCAGAATAAAGAAAAAAAAGCCTTGACTTGTCATTAAATATTTTTTTAGTTAAGCAGTTTGAAGTATCTCAGCCCTATGCAAGGCACGCCTGACTGCAGATAAAAAAAACACATTAAACACTGTGAAAGTGTATTACAACTTTCTCCTTGGTGAAGCTGATGCTGTGGTCAGTGATGTTCCAGTATCTCAGCAGTATGACAGACATTAAAAAAAGCTGGGGTAGCCAGTTCCATGTAGACCCTAAGATAAAGTACTTGCCCCTCCTCTCTACATTCCTGACCTGTTTTTATTCTGAGTCATTTGTAAGAACCAGACTTGTATATTATCTGATCTGACAGGACATGAGACCACTCTTGGGTTAGTTTGGCTCACATATAGGCTTTGGAAAGTCTAGCCCTGGGGTTTTCAAAATCTGATACTGTGGCTGCTCAGACAAAAACAAGACAGCTGCAGCTCCAAAACAGCCGACATTAACATCAACTGATAGTTTCAGCTTTTGTCTTATAGCCACAGGTTTTAAACATGGGTCAAATATCTATACATGGGTGGAAAAAGGAGTGTTCTAAGAACAAAAGAGCAATGTTGATGGGACACTGTAGAAGAAACACAAGAAGTGCATTTATAGAAAGATTAAAGAGCCGGAATGCAGATCACTGGATGGCTGGACAGGTAATGGTATTCTGGTATGTATTAGCTGATGGCATGGCCACAGGCATGCTTTGACTCTGTCATTGAGCGGCTTCAGAGCCAGGCATGTGGTAAAAGAAAAACATACCAGGGGCATCGTCTCCTGTGATTTCTGTAAATCCTCCACAATTCAGTCAACAAATACATGGGTACATGCCTGCCCAGTACAAACACACTTTCTAACGTTCCATAGGGTTCAGACGGTGTCCAGAGAACCATAAAGGGACAGCTAACTGGACTACAGTCTACAAAGAAATGCAAAACTAATAAAAAAGAGATACTAAATGGCTAAACAGTAGATCCAAAACAAGGGGAAATGACTACAAGGAGATAGAAAACAAGTAAAAAATATGACAAAATGGCTAAAAGCAGACAAAAAAAGCAGAAGAAGATATAAATTCACCGCAAACCTGTTCAGTCTCTAGGTCTTGCTTGTAGAAGTGTTGGAGGGGGTGTCTCTTCATAGGGGCGCAATTGTCTTATAATCTGCTTATTTATAGAGGGCATGAGATAAAATGTGTGGCATTTAACACGATTAATTACTGAGAGTGAAATGTGGAGTGGGCGTTTAATGAATGTATATGTTAATCAACCATCATGATAAATCGTGAGGAGCAAGAGAGCAAGTTAGGAGGACAGGAAGAGTGAGAGAGAAGCCCTGCAAGTGACACACAAGGAGAGAAACCATCATGATCCTGACATGTAATTAACCAGTAAAAAAAAAAAAAAAACCTTACGCAGATCTAAATCCCATCTCTCACACACATAGGTCACTGGCTTTCAATTAGTTTTCCACGCAGCCCTACTGATCACTGGTCACAAATGCCTCTGTGCAGGTGTATGAATAATGCTGGGAGTAGGTGCAGTGTTAGGAAAGTTTGAGATTATATGTGGGAAGCACACACATAACACATAACATAACATGCAGTACATAACACTGCAGTGTATCTGTCATACTTCAGAGCAACATGCTTTCAGATTCTAAATGTAGTCCATTAGAAACCTGTGCTCACCTACCTCAGCTAATGATTAATGTTGAGTTATGTAAATACCTGTAATGTAACTCTTTCCCTTTTTAGTCTTTTCTAAGAGACCATAAATTAAGATGATACTGCTGGTGATTGAGTTATTCAAAGACTAAGCAGTGTGCTACTGGTCAGTCTTTCTCTCTGGCTCAACAGTAATGCTTCCTGCCACAGTACAAAAGTCACAAAGGTTGCAATATTACCTGTAGGTGTGATGTGAGCATGAGTATTTGTCTGTAAGTGTCAGCCCTGTGATAGACTGGAGACCTGTTCAGTATTTACCCCACCGCTCACATGGTGTCAGCTGGATTGGCTCCAGCAACCCTTGATATGCAGTAATGGATGGATGAACAGTAATGTCCTTTACTCTGTATGTCTAATGCTCCCTCAGGGCTGGTAAAGGCTGTTAGTCAGCACAGTTCTGACATGGCCCAGAGGAGTGGATGATGCAGGGTGCTGGAACTCACTCAGCATTTTGGTCACTGCAGAGGTCCCACTCATGACCCCTTTTGTGACTTTCTCAGCTATATCTATCCTACATTATTACTGTTAGAGGCAGTTGCTGATCCAGAAACTGATCCAATTACTACATCAAATATGGAGGATTATTTGGCCAAGTCATACATTCCAGACTCAATTTCTTATCTATTTTACCAAAACAAACATATGTAAGCTTATTCGAAGAAGGTGTCCATTCTAAAATGGTCATATTGTAGCTCATTAAGTGCACATGTAGATTGGAAGTAAATGCTATAAATTATAAAAAACAAATACCATTCAAGTCTCCATTGGTACAGATAAATCCTACTGTAAATGTGGGAATATTAAAGAATCACAAGTCACAAATTTGCTCACAGTATTAATCAGCATTGCTATTTTTTTACTAATGTTGGCAAAGCTTAGGCAATTTTTCTGTACATATATACTGTTTAAAGATAAATATAAACAGGACCTGTGGTATTACATGCACCTCCAGACCTTCTATGTATGGGTATTTATCACCATCTACTGGTCAAGTGGGGAAAAGCCAGACTAGTCAGAACTGAGCAGCCTGGAAACACAACAAAAAAGTTAGTACATAGATAAACTGAGTGAGTGAGTTGCAGCAGATACAAACCAATTAGCTGAGGACACTGTAGGTTAACCTGTTAGCGACTTAAAATTATTTCAGCACTAAAACTGAGAATAAATGCTTCAATGATGTTCAATCATTCAACACAGAAAACAGATTTTTTTTCAGATTTTTATTCTTTAAATTATTTTATAAAATCTCAATATATTTTCCACCGAATAACACTTTTGGCTATTTTCCCTTTCCACCCCCATGTATGCCCACTTCTTGATTGTAAGGTCCATACCCCTTCACATAAACATTGTGCAATGATCCTCAGTGCCAAGATGGATGCGGGAGGAGAGCGGTGAGACTGTGGGTAAGGGTACATGTAGGGCTGAGGGAGAAGAGGTATGGGCTTGGGCCTTGTACAGAGCATGCTGAGAAAGGGTCAGGGAAGTAGGGAATGGTAAAGGGGCTGCCTAAATACACCACCACTGTTAATATCAGCAATATAACCACACAAAGAGGTAAAGAGCACTGATTTCCACAATGACTTGAGTGTGTCTGGTGTGGGTTAAACTAATGTGTTCAAATGGCTCAATGTTTCCATGACAACATAAAAACAGCTCTTTAATTTTTCCAACATCAGTAATTCATATCCACTGATGAATGCAAAGGAAGCTCCACAGTAGATATTTGCCTATGCCGAGTCAGTTGTTCACTAAAAGATTAAAACAGTGCCTACAAACTTAGCAGCAACCCTGAAGACTGTTTAGCCCTTTGTAGTGACTTACACAAATTATCAGTTCACTAATCCGAGTTTAATCCATGTCCTATGCTGTGTGAGAAGGTATCTATGTTGATGATTCTCTTTGCAGGCTTCTTAAAAGACCAACATCTATAGCCACGAGGCTCAACATTAGCAAAACCATTGATTTATTTTACATTTAATGTACATCCAGGCAAGCCACAGGTTTGTTTTCTACTCCAATAAAATATTTGTTCTTCATTTGGCAATATGATCACGTTTGCAACATGGCTCAGTAATTCAACTACTGAAAGTCGTCTTTGTAGCTGGTATGATTTGTAATGAACAGAACTGCACAACTAAAATATATGTATGATAAATATTCAACCTATTTAGAAAGGCTTGAACAGATGAAAACAAAATAATTGCACACCTCCCTTAAAGTCAAACAACCCTTAGCTACATCCAAGTGGTATCAAAGCATCCCTTATTTACATTAACATGGTAAAGACACAAAACTGTTTAAAGGGAAATAATGAACAGATATGTGTGATCAGACATCACTCCCTTTAACCAAACATGCATGTTTATGTAATATCTGTAAGCAACACAAAATACCAAATTTGATTTCCAAGCAAAACATGGTTATTATAGACATGAACCTCTGTAAGCATATGTTATGTACTGTGTATTGGCCTACAATGTGTGAGCTACTGTCTAACTCTGTATAATATGCATGGATAAATATGTTCCAGCTTATGTGGTGATTAATACTAGTCTGTATTTTAATTACGCAGAATTCTTTCCTTAGTTGTCACATGAATTTAGTTTAACTTACAGGTAGGTGAAACACAAAACAACAGAGGACACCAGAAACCTCCAAACACCAAAAACCTAAAATACTCTAAAATAAGACATGAATGAGCTTAAGGCATTTAGAGGTTATTCCTGACAGAACATATAGACTATGTTAGCCTAAAAGGTCTGTCAACATAACCCCAACTTAAAAACCTCAACTTTTTTTTTTTAAATCAAACGCGATTTAAAATTAGCCCTTGGTGGCTATAAACTGCAAAATAACTCTCCTCTTACATGGAGAATCAAAGCCTGATCACTAAAAGTGCCCTTTAAATTTATGACACACAAAGTTTACTTAATTGTGATGATAGTGGCCCTCTGAAGTATAGCAATAAATCTGCGTAATGAGACTTCTACAGCAACTGTTTGCTTGGGGAAACACATGCTAACCACATGCACCGTATCAGCCCTAAATCAAAGACCACTGAGTGTGTCTTTAGTTTCTTAAAATATGCAAAATAATACAAGAGTGTCACGTTTGGAAATTCAACATAAAACTTGGACTACTGCACACTTGAAACAACTGTGGTGTACAGAAATTTACAAGTAATTAGTCCCTGTAAAATTTATGGTAATATCCATGTAATTAATTATACCTTTATGAAATTAAACGTTAATGTGGTTTCAGAGAACCATAGACTCAGTTCAGTTCTGAGCCCATAGTCTCATGTTGTACACCACCAACACTCCAGCAGGACATTTTTGACAATCTCAACCAAATTTAACAGTTTAAGTTTCACAAAGGTAGTATTTGTTGTAGGGCTACTGCAGTCTTCATGTTTTCCTGTGCTTCTCTTGTATATCCACAAACTGTAACCAGCTACAAGACAGAAAAACTTCTGCTTTGTTGTTGAGATGACAAAACCCAGAACTGTCACAAAATAAACTCAGCTGGTAATTAAAAGTGATTGAATGGGTTAATTGTAAGAGGAGACGTTTTCTATTCAGTGAAAACTAAAGTTGCAAAATATGAGAATGCAATAAATAGTCTATGTCTTTGGATTTTAGGGCTAATTTAAAACCACAATGCCAAACTGAGTGAAGAAGCTAAAGCCATTTGAGGTAGACAGAAACCGTGTCAGAGTATACACTTTCATACTGTCTAAAACCAATCAATAGGCTCACACACTGTCAAAGGACTGCAATCATTTGATTTGTGACCCAGTGCAAGACTGACTGTGACCCCACCTATCTGGTAAGGGAGCACTACAACATCATGGACTACGGAGGCCTAAGGGAGTGTAATGAAAGGTGACAGGGGGTGGGCTGGAACTGACACAACTCAACAGGCTATTTACCAGAAAGAAGTCACCACAAATTTTCAATGTCTCAAGTCAACAGCAGCATTTAAACCTCAGTCACATAACCAGAAACCATTGAGGGTTAATTTACAAGGCATAATCTTTTAAATACAATATATGGCATCTGACCATTGTCTTAATATGTCCCTTTAAGATATCTCCCACCCCACACCCACAAGTTTCTACCCCGAAACTCCCAATGCCACACCTCATGCCCGTTTAACAGTCTCACACTGTTCTAGAGAATAGAGATTAAAAATATATATTGACTTCCAGTGTATGTTTTCTCAGTTTTTTCTTATTTTTCAAGTTTAAAAAGATCTCTTTTGTCACAATGCAAGCTCTTTTATACACATACATACACACACGCGCACACACACACACGCACACACACATATATATATATATACTGTGTATATATATGTATATATATATTTATAATTATTTATATATTATAGGAATTCTTAATTAAGAAGTTAGGCAAAGTATATATGTTCATTTGGACGGAATTCATTCAAGATGAGAAGGAATTTAACTTTCTTTTCTCAGTTTCCCTTTTAAGGAGGACAAAATTTGAAGAATGTGGGAAGCTCTACAACATCACAACTACTCAAGAGCAGGTAGCAAGGTATAAGGAAGAAGAAAAAAGATAAAAGGCCTGAACTTGCACAAGGGAGAGAGATGGGCAGACGATATGGCTCTCTGTGTCATGTGTATTCTTCTAACAGCAAGAGAAAATGTACAAAGTTCAAGAGAGGGTTAGAGAGAGCCAAAGATCATCAGATAAAGGGGAAGATAGCGAATGAGATCTTTAAGCAGGAACAAAGCTAAAGCAATAGTTCAAGACTATGCCGCCAGTTAAGGGAGGAGACAAGAAGGGAGAAACAAATAATCTACCTGCCTAATTCATCGGTACACCAGGTGTGATATGGTACCAGATTTGAAATTGAGCTGATGGTTGGGCACAAAGGTGTGCTGGGGATTCTTTCGTGTGCACATATCCTTTGCATACAAGCCCATGCATGAGTCACATGACACCTTAGAGCAATTTACACAGGTGTGTGAAGCACCTGGCTTGTTGCAAAACCCGCACCGCGACCCCCCCATGCTTATTCGCTCACTGCTGCCTATTTTTGGTGTCGTCAAGGCAACAGACTTGCTTGGAAATAGCTTAGTGGACATGAGGGGTTTCTCCACCATTTGGGGGTGAGGATGTGGGTGAGAGTGTGAGTGAGTCAGTGTGAGGGGGTGCGGGTGGAGATGGGAGTGGGAGTGGGAGTGAGTATTAGAATAGACAGAAAGCTTTTCCTTGACAGGGATGTATCCATCAAGGGGTCGTGGTGATTTGGGGTGGTAGTCCTGGAGGCCACAGCAAGGGGAGGGGTCCACATCATGACAGGCAGAACAAAGAATCATGTCACACCTCTGGCATGAGGCCATACTGGAGCAGGCTAATCCACAACCCTGACACTTCACACTACCATGAGCTTTAAGCAGCCAGCCATCTCTTGCCTCCCGAGGCTCCCGTGATGGAGGTCGAGAGGGGGTCTGCCTTCCTCCTGTCCCAGCACTACCCCTCTCAGTGTACAAGTCAATCTCATCCAAAGAGGACAGGTGGTAGGATGTGTAAGAATCAGCCGGGGGAGGAGACTGAATTGGGAAGAAATCTGCAACAGGGCTATAGGTAGGTGGAGCTGCCACAGAGAAGAGAGATGCTGAGGTGCTGGGCCTGATGATCTCATCCTTCATATCCTCCTCTGTATCCACAAAAAGAGGCTCCTTCCTCAGACTCAATGAGGCCTTCAAGACAGGCTTGCTAACTGCTGCATGCCAGTGACCAGCCCCATCTGTAACATCCACAGACTTTGACGGTCGACTACCTCGCCTCAGGTGGTGGGCATGAGGCCTCTCTATATCTAGCGGCCGCACAGACAGCCGAGCCATATCTGCCCCAAGACTGTCGCGTCTGCGGAGCGCCTCAGCACAGCCAGCTGCATCATCTCTGCAACCTCTGCGGAGCTCCAGGGCCTCCAGCTCTGAGGCTGCACCACGGGCCAGAGCCACTACCTCTCCCAGAAGACGACACTCTGCCTGGGCCAGGAAGAGCTCAAAGGCCAACTGGCGGAGATGATTTGTACCTCCAGGGTGCTCCTGCAAATGGAACTGCGAGTCATGGTCACAGGCATAGCCGATGGTGCGCATTAGAGATCGGAGTTCAGCATCAGAAATGGCAGACTGCAGATGGTACACATATGGGCCAGTGAAAGTCTAAAAGAAAAACAGGTTAATAAGCAATAGTCAATTAAAACAGCTTGACATGATAAAGCTAATCCCTACCCTAAAGTTTTCCCTCTAATACCATACAGCATAATTCATAGTATTACAGATTTTCCACTTTAAATAGCATTAGAAAATATTACATTGCATATAGGTGTTTTCTAAAAAATACATTTAGTTAAAAAAATAGGATAAAACACGACAGGACTGTCGTGTGCTTGAAAACTTTGGAAGTGGCTTTACATTTAGTTTACATATAACATACAGCTTGGCATTCTACATAGACAGTAAATACTCCAAACTAAACCCTAAATTAAACGATGGTTGTTTGCATCTGGTAACCATGTTCTTGGGGGTGTATGTTATTGTTAGTAAGTCAGGTACTAATGTTGACTAGCCTTATGTTACTGTGTTTTAAATCGAATTTACAAGTTATTTGATCAATTGTAAATATACTGTACCTGGCCAGTAAACAGTCTTGGGGAAAACAATATTGAAGGCTGATGGTTGTTGCTGTTAAGGCTAGGATTTTAATGTGAGCTTAAAACACAGCTTTAAGAATAAAAAGCCTACAGTGTTAACTACTGCACCACCATGTCTCTCCGAGATGAACTAAACTCACCTTTATACATCTGAACTCTTTCTTCCAGGGAAAGAGCAAGAGGTTGGTGCAGATGGTTTCCAGGGTGTGGAATGCTCTCTCCAGGCTCTTCAAGTTGCCCCCTCTCTGGCAGCGAAGCGAGTTCTCCACCACCTCATAGAAACGCACCATGCGGAAACGCTGTCCTGGATCTGGCTGGTACGCCCCTAGCAGAGCTGTGGCTGTGGAAAGTAGGGCCTCGCTGTCCTTGTGTCTGCTTTTATCCCCCTCTGGTGCAGTTCCACTCACTGTGTACTCCCCTCCCTCCTCCAGACGCTTCTCCAACGCTGTCACATACCTCCTAAACAGGTCCTCTTTTAACTTGGCATCCATTATCAGCAGCAGACTATCAGTCAGCTGTTATACTTTTCTGAGAGAGCCTCACCCCTTTTAACATACCCTGCACCAGGATTCCACATTCAAGCACCATTTTTGGTCACCATTATTCACTCAACATGCTGGCACACATTTAATGTTAGCGTTTTGGAAAAGTGGAAGAGGAATGAGATTTTGCATCCAATCAGCAGCACGTCCTCTCAACAAGAGGTGCAGTTGTCTGGTGCCTTCAGTTGGCGTAGTTAGGCTGCAGCCTGCAGGGATGCCTTCTTATGGGCATGTCTGGTATTAGCTCAAAGCCTGACTTGTTTCCAAACAAGCAGGCCTATGTCGTACAAGATGAGGTCAGGAGGAGCTTTTGCTTCACACTGCACAGTTGTATCTATTCCATTTCTTGGTTTCAGCATGTGCAGAGCTCAAGGTCACTCAACATGAAGACACATTCATGATAACGAGAGTCTTCTGAGCTGTCTCCGAACTGTAATGACACAGGAGAGCATTGTAAAAATTGAGTACAAGGAAGTGGAAAGCAAAGGCAAAAGGAAACTTGGACCAGAATCTTTCCTGTGGAGTTTAAATTAGGTTCAACAGAAAATGCACTTGTAACAATCATCATTTACAGTGATGTAATTGTTCAGATTGGAGGAAGAGTGTATAGGTGCCACTATTTTGAGAAACTGTTTGTGCTGAATGGGATGATGGGTTTGTGGCCTACGTCTGCGGTTCAGCTAATAAGTTGGACTGACGATGTAGGGAATAATAAACAGGACCGGGACCTGCGGCTGATATACCCCCTTTTGTCTGGCGCTTCTGTTTGCGCCAGTCACAATGTGAGCTATCGGCACTAACGTAACATGCGTGTAAACCACGACTGAGCGCAGTTAGCCTTTTAATTTAAAATGAAGGTATCAAAATTCTATACTGAAACAATGAGCCCTATAAGGCTTAAGGAAAAGGAAACAGTCCCTGGTCCCCGGCAAGTTGGCTCTTCTAGTTAGCTCCCTCACACATCAACCTTAGCGAGCATCCGTTTAGCGAGCTAGCGTGCCTTAGCTAATAACATCTCCATAGCTGAGCTATTGCGCATCAACTGCAACAGAAGCAGCCCGCCACGACCTGCGTGGAAAACAAACGTGACGTTCTCAGAACAGTCTGTACGTCCACGATTCTCCACGAACCTCAACCCCGATACTGTCACTGCCATGGACCCCCCAACTGAGTTTTATAAGCAAAGCAGTGAACGCCCATTTCAGCGCAGCTGGCTAGCTAACGATTGCTGTAGCTAGCTGGGCGGTCCATCGCTAGATAGAAATATCTGGCGAGTTCAGAGTCAGTCGTCAAAACATATGCCGCTGTTGGAGCGTGAGTCTGGTGTGACCATGTCTGCTTCTGCTTCAGGTGAGAGGTCACACTGTTTTGGAAGTAGAAACACCAGAGTTCGCACATCTTACCTTTAACAAGTGCTAGCCGTACCTAGCAACGCCTCCTCAGCTGTTGGAAATTCCCAAAATCACAACGCGCATGCGCACGGCTCTGACGTGTCATCAGCGTCAGGGACCCACGTGCTCAGAGGCAGGGACGTAAAGCCCACTGAGCTCGGTGCTGCATGACTGGATAGTATTTTGTGGGCGTCAGACATAGAATTTCACACATACCCGCATGAGAGAACTGAAAATATCTGGCGTTATTAATGTACCTCACATGTGGCCGAAAAACTGGACATTACAAGTGTGTTTTTACTTAACAAGTCGCTTCTGTTTACTTCAGCATCACTAAATATTATCAAATTCAAGTCAATCTCTGGGACCACGTTTTGCTAATAAACAGGACTTGGATACTTGCACACTGCTGCACAAAACTAGTCTGTTTTGCAGGTGCGTAGTTTCAGTCACCTCAGAAAACTGGCTTTGGACTGTCTCACTGTCTTCTATCATGTAATCCCCAGATTGACATCGGGGCTTCTTGGGGGCCATTTCATCTGTTGCACGCCTTTTTTATGTTTCTTCCTAACCTTTAATCTAAAATGATCATAAACAAAGCACCGGTGCAGGCTACAGTGTTGAGCGATGACAGTGACTTCTGGCACATATTGAATTTTGAGTTTGCTGTATATAAAATACATTTTCAGATTCCTGTTGTCCTATTTCCCTTAAATCGATTAACGCCCCTTGGGTTAATCGATTCTCCCAGTTTAGTTTCTTATATAATGACATGAAAACGTTATCAGGTGTTGTACCGTCAGCCGTGACTCCGCCCTCGCGCCTAAAAAAAGAACCGGAGCCCGGTGACGTCGTCCCGGGGACGGAGTTGGTGAAGAAAAAGAAATGGCGATGCTCGGAGGGTTTAGCGCAGCGCAGCACAAGAAAAATGTCTCAGACGGGAGCAACGACGTCTCAGAATTCATCTGTCCAGTTTGTCTGGAAATTTTCGACAGTCCTGTAAAAACACAATGCGGCCATACGTGAGTATTTTGCATTTTTTCGATCTCGCTCCCCTTAACTCACGTATGCCACCAGCGATGCAATGGTAGGAGGTAAAAATAAGATGGGGAACAGCTTATTTCTGAACACGTCGCACCACCTGAGTCGTAAGTCATCGACCTCGCATGTGTCTGCTGTTGTTGTGAATCTGTAATTCTATTTCGTTCACTTGAATGTTTGGCAAAACAATGCCAGCTTGTTAATTCAGTTTCAGTTTTGTTTACATCAAAGAGGAGGCCGCGCCTGGGAGTTGTAGTTTAGTTGACTGTCGGTCGGATTCATCATACCGTTTAAAAGGACTACAAGTCCCTACGCCCTCTGGAGGTGGGGATTTTCCATATAATTTACAGGAAGCTCTGTTTAAGAGCTTTTCCAGTGGTATTTTGGCAAATGACACTATTCCTACTTATTATATCAGTGTACTTTAGCCTATAAAAAGTAAGAATACTAATAGAAGTATTCAACTCACTATAGGTAGAAGCAAACTGGGTTTAACTAAATGAATTTAACCTTGAACACTAACCAATCAGTTGATTTTATATTAACTTGGGATATTTCACTTTCACTTAGAGTTACGTTCATGCATGATGAGGGAGGGGCAGTGTCATTAGAGCTCTGATACTCTGAATCACCATGGCAAAGAGTAAATAAGGAGCAGTGCATCATTCACTATAAAGAAATAGTAATGCAATAACCCTCACACCAGAAAGAGAAATAGAGACTCTGAAAATAGTCCACAACTTTTACATTTTGTTTAGTGTAACCACAGACTTAAGTTACCACAACAAATGATAAAGCTGTAATCCTACTGTAGCCATGTCACCTTACATTTTTCAATATGTATTGTATTCAGCTTTGACAAAATGCTGACAGATTACTATTGGCAGCAAACCAAGCAGATAAGACACAGGTTTATTTGTAGAACTATGTTTCAACTTGTAAATTTGAACATAGTAGCTGAGCTCAATTGCAAACTACATTTCATCCTGTTTTTAAGGTCTTTTCAGCTTTACCACAATAATTATCTCATAACTAATCACATGATCTCCAATATGATGTGATAACTATGATACAAATGTTGATAACTAGTTGATCCATAAGGGAAAATGTGCTTTGGGTTACACATTATTGTCCAGCTAAGACTCTGACTTTCTCCTCCCAACCTAAATTTCTGCAGATTCATGCACTCAGGATTTATTATAGAATAAGGCTGCTGATTTACTATATTTTTGTTATTTTGTGACAAATCAGATACAGAAACTCAAATAAACATTGAATTTTGTGTATTCACCATAATGTCTGTAAATCCAGACCCTGGTTAAGCTTATTTATTTCTGCCATAGACTTTCACTTTTGTCTATACTATTATAAATACACCAGTGAGCCACACCACTGCACAAGGTGACATATTTCTTCTTCACAACAATATGTGGGTTCTGTCATTTTCCAAAAACAAGTTCCAGATGCTAAGAATGGCTATAACTTCTTAGCATCTCTAAAGAAAGATAAGAGTCAACTCCACATGTGCATGATCTCTGCTGTTATTGCACAACTTTGCTGGCTTTTCACGCCACACAAACCAGCAGGAGAAGCTAGTGGGGTAGTTTAAACAAAGAAGAGACCATGTGTGTGCACAGCTGGATCTTTCTGAACCCTAATTTGGGTTTCTGAATATTTTTTGTTGATACAGAACACAGTGACTGAGATGATGGTGAGGAATGAAGACATAACCAATACAGATTTTCACATATTGTTAAATTTGAGTATACAGGGAGATGAATATGTAGGTCTCTCATGTTCCAGGTAAACATCATATCCTGAATGATTTTTTAAAAAAGGCTCAAAACTTGGTTACTACTATGCAGTATCAACACACCGAAGGACCTGTTTCCATCACCTTGTTAATCCACACATTTCTTCCCCAATCTCTTGTCAGGTTCTGCCAGAGCTGTTTGCAGGAGTGTTTGCGTCCACAGAAGCCTGTTTGTGCTGTATGTCGGGCTACTCTAGGCCACTGGACTAAAGCTGCTGAGCTGGAGGCCGTTATCCACTCATCTGTGGCAGCCTGCAAGGGATGTGGAATTCAGGTATGTTTCCTGACAATGTAAAAACTGACATAAAACATGTGGATAACCTCTGTTTGATTGTTACAGACTGTGATTGGATATGTGCAGTGGTTTAGGCAGTGCATGATTTAGTACAATGCACAAAGCGACCATTGAGGCTGAAGATATCTCAGCTATATACAAATGTCATCTTATGTTGAGCCCAAACGTCAGTTTTGATAATCAGACAGTACTTTAAATTGCAAACATAAAACAAAAATGATATGACATTAGCCATGAAAAGGTAGTTACCGATATGTGTTTCCTTTCTTCAGGTTGTCCTTTCTCAGATGAGAAGTCACACAGCTGCCTGTTCAAAGTACCAGGAGTACATCGAGGAGGGAGTGAGAACCACTGTTCAGAGCCAGCCTGCAGTTATTAGGTGAACTAGAGAATAGTGAACAAACATGGCACTTAGTAACTGCTTCCGACATAAGAAGCACAATATAGTGAGCTGCAAAGTATGATTTTCATAGTTCTCTCCTACCTGTTTGGGGCAACATGATGTGGCCTCTACTGCCCCCCCACCCCCCCGTGAAAATCCCTTTAAAATCGAGTGTGATGTGGATAAGGAAACGCAAGAACCAGCAACTGGTTTGATGAACAAGAAGTTTTTATGCTCTGTTTAATCATCTGCATGATTTAACGTGACATTTGAGTTCCTAGTAGTCTAACTATATCACACATTACTTAGTAAAAAATTTACACACCCTGCATAAGGCAGGAGAAAGAGATAACTGGTTTAAATAATTGAACAATTCACTCAGACCATAAAAATAAGCTTTTTGAGTATAAGATTGTCCTGTGTCGTGTCCACACTTGTTTCCTTAGTTGGATATACAGATGGAATTGCCATTTTATTTTCACTTTCTTCCTTGGCAATAATTGCAAAGAGAAAGTTTTCTAACACAGGTGTGATGACTTATCAGGATGTGTCCTTTACAGTTCATATGACCCAGTTTGTTAGATTAATATGGAAAATGACACACCTCATCTTCTTGCAGTATCAGTATTACATTGTAGGTATCAACTCTGTTTTCATTACATCCCAAGTGCAACATTTATATGTCTTAGAATCCAACCAAATCAGCAGCTTGACCTATTTTATTGTTCTGGTTTGTTTCTCATCAGTCCTGTGCCAAATCGCTACACCTTCACCTGTCCATACTGCAACTGCCAGAACCTCGATCAGGACGGCCTGGTTGAACATTGCACTTCCCAACATGCTCGAGATACACGTCAAGTGGTAGGAAATCCTTACACTGATCCAAAACCTGTTCTCTACACAGGTTTTGGATTAAACCTGCGTTTAATTGTTCATAAATGTTTTGTTACACTCTCTTGTTTTCTTTTTAGGTGTGCCCCATCTGTGCCTCAATGCCTTGGGGGGACCCTAACTACAGGAGTGCTGACTTTTTCCAGCACCTGAAGATCAGACACACATTCTCCTATGATACCTTTGTTGTAAGTTAGGGAAATAATCATTGTTTGGAGTTTTTTATGTTATTGATCAGATTATTTAGTTTGTGCCCATTTAAATTCTTGTCACATGCATGTCTTTGCAGGACTACTCCACAGATGAGCAAACAATGATCCAGGAGGCTCTACAGCGCTCTCTTTTGGATAACTGAAGTGCAAAGAACAATCTGCCAGGGGAGCAATCCAGTGACGTGAGGGGGAGATGGCAATGTGAAGTCTTTAGAAGACAGAACAACACGCCGTATCATCATTCATCTACGATGAGGATGGTGGTACTGTATAACTATGGGGATTGGTATTGTAATTATGGATATATAAGTTTAATATTCAGAAAATAAATCACACAATATGATTAAAAGCATATTGTACTGTCTGATTTAGGAGTGATGCTGTGTTTCTGGTGTGATAATCTCTTATCTTCCCCCAGTTAAGTCTGTAGACTTGGTAGTTTGTTGAATATCTGCTAAACTATGTTTGTTAAGCTGTTTGTTCATTGATGACAGGTGTCATACAGCCAAAAACTTTCAAAGTTGTAATTAAATGTCCCTAGTCAATACTTGATGTTATAAGAGGGTTTGACCACTAGGTGGCTAGCTGTTGCCAGCAAATGACATACTTCGTTTGGTGAAGGATCTGTCAAGTAAACAATAATATATAGTAATCCACTCAAGGGTGTTGATGCATGTTTAGCTCAAATGACAAGAGAGGATTTCTTTTTTTTGTTTGTTTGTTTTTAGGGTCATAGCTAATGGAAGCAATGTCTTTTTTATGCTGTTTCTGGGTGACTTGTGTGTTTGTCAGAGGGAATGTGTGTTTATTCTATTTTCGGAGATCTACTGGAAAGAATAAATAATATGAGGGTCAAACAAAGCCAGAGATGGCTATTTGCTTAATTGTAATGTTTCTCCCTTATGTCTTTGTGCCTGCTGGTAGATCTTATTTCTGACTTCCAAAACTCATAGGGCTAATAGTTCATCCAGTGAACAAAAAGATGCAAGCAGGAGATCATCAGTCTGTCATCTATGTCCGGTTCTGTGATTTACATTAGGTGAGAAGTTCTTTGTGATTATGGCCATGTGAGGGCAGTAGAGTTCCACTGGTCTCTGACCATACGTGACAGCCGCTGGATCTCAACAGCCTCCTGGCTCTGTTGTCAGGCGTAATTCAACACATATTCATTCTGTAAATGCATTTTAGTCAGTGTTGCTCTCCAGCTTAATATGTTTTTTTTTTTTAAACTGGATTTTGTTTGAATACAGCACATAAAAATGTCACAGATGTTTTGAAATCAAGGTTTTGGTGAGGTTATTTATTATTAAAATAACCAGAACTTGACTTGTAGACAGTTGGTGATGTGATAAGAATTTTAAATGTATCGTACTGTAGTGTGTTTTGTCATTCATCGTGTCTTGGATGTTTCTTCACACAGAAATTCAAGTTTGTTTTTCCTGGTTTTCATATTAACATCACTGCCAACAGTTCTGAAAAAAATGCTATTATTATTTGTATGCTTCCAAAAACTTACATCTTGTGAAGCTAAAAAACTGAAGGAAAGAAAATTTGTTTGCTTGCTTTTGCTGGATGTGTTACTTTCATTCTTAAAGTGTAATTTGTCTGTTATTTTCCAATGACTTGTAATTGTCACAGATCAACCCTATACGGTAGTACAGATCTTCACACAGTTTCATTGCATTTGTCTTCTACCAACTAGTAAATAAAACTTCATACACCCAGATCAAGTAGCTCCAGAGCAGGACCTTAATGCCTTTTCATGTAGTGTGGTGGTGTCTCGTAGGCCTAGATGTTCGTTCTTCTCTCCAGTAAAATGTGGAATAATTTTGTATGTGTTTCTCATGTATAATGACTTTTTTCTTTCTCAATATATCTCGCATTCTCTTTTGTCAGCCCTACTGTCAGCAGGTGCTAAATCCTGATAAATTAAAGCTCTTTAATTATTTAAACCCTGGCCCCAGAAATCAGGCGTAGTGATTTATACCTGTGTGTATGAGACGTGTGGGGGAAGAAACAACACACGCTGCTTTGATGGATGACCACCGTGTGTGTGCACGTGTGTGTGTGTGTAAGAGCAGTTAAAAAGTAAGGTAACATGCAGGGTGCATCAACTGAAACCAGATTTGCTCAGTTGTCATAATCAGGCAAAGTGTAAAAGGTGTGTATTAGTGAAAAGAGGTACAACAGTTCTGAGATACAGCAACCTTCTGCAAACCTTTGTTCATGTGTTAGAAATCAGAGCAATGCTTTGTCACCCTAACAATGATATTGCAATGTGTTTTTGCAAGTACATGTATTTGTGCTAAGTTTATGATGAAACTTAGGCCCTTCGGTGTACATTGTCCACAGGGAGAGAAAAAACTCATCTCTATTAATTTCCTTTGTGTGCTCCTTGTATCTGTAATTACTGTAGCTAAATGATATTACGGTTTCTCACCTAGCTCCATGGAGAATCTCATCCACCGAACTTCTTGATGTAGTCCCCCTTTTCTTCTCTTCTCTTTATCCCCCCCCCCCCCAATCAGGTTTTTGCTCCTGGCAGATAGGGGAGAGATGTTTAACTGAGAGAACTAACGAGATACTCGAGTGCTTCTGGGCAGGAAGGAAGTTGAGCCGAAAAACATGGCACAAGTCTTTCTTGTCTGTTTGGTGGCGGAGCTAAAAAGGGAGGGAGGGGGGCCAAGGTGGGAAATAGGAAGAAAGAAAGGGAAAAAGGGAAGAGAAGTGAACACATTGAATAAAAATTTCATAAAGTTCAGCGTGTGGTTTCTTTGATGCGAGCAATAGATAGTGTCTGGAGTCTGCAGGCTCTGTGGAGGCAGCAATTAATGCTACATTTGCCCAAAGGCAAACTGCAGAGGCATGGGGACGGTGGCTTATTTTAGAAGTGTGTCGCACCATCACTCCACCCTAGACACCCTCTACACCCTTTTACCAGCCTTTTGTTTCAATATATTCTAAACCTTCTGCCCCCTCATGTCTCTTCTGGTCAAGGCACAAGGGAATTCTAGCATCCCTGAACTTTCAGGTTTATGCCTGTAGAAGTCTAAACTGTTTATCAGTAAGACATTTGAACTGTCATGGATGAATGTATCATTAAATTTAAAAAACATTTTTGTAATATTGTTAAAATTGCACACATTTGAAAGAAGTCAGGGCTTAGCAGCACCCACACCCATAGATTTCTCTGTGTCCCTTGATTTTTAACAGAAGTCTTAAGATATTCCTTTTGATGTTTTTCTTCCTGATTTAGGCTTTTTACAGGTATGGATCGGGGAAACTCAATTGCATCCATCACCTGGTGCTTTCAGCAGAAGAATAGCAAGCATAAAAAAGTCAGATATTATCTGTGATATTAAAATAGTCTGTGATTCAGATAAAAGGTGACAAGACATAGGAAATACCTCAAATGCCTGGAAAGTTCTCTTTTGCGGTTTATCTCTCTCCAGTTTTGCTGAGGCAGGTATCTGGGATGAGGTGTGGGCCTTGTGAGAAGAGCACTGGGAGTTTCTTCACCGCAAAATTCCTCAAAGCCAGGAGAAACAGGAAGAGCGGGAATCCTGCCACCCGGGTGCTGTAGCCCGGCAGGTTGGTCCTCTGAAATGTTTGAACAGAAAGTGCCAGTGGGCATCCCGACATCAATTCTGGTTCTACACCAGCTTCTCTTCCGCTTTTAAACTCTTAACAACCGACCCCCTACCCAAGCCACACACACACACACACACACACACATACACATACACACTTCTTGTGTTGCAATAGCCTAAGAGCATTAAGTGCTTAACTTTGATTTTATAAGGCCCTGTATCAGCTGAAGTAAAACTTGCACATGTTGTATGTGTATGCATCTATTTTGGTGTCCTCTAAAATCTGACCTCTAGCAATATTATGCCAGGGGTAATTAGATCTGCAAGAAAAAACATAATTTGTCTTTAAAAGCATCCTGTATCCTTTTTCACTGTATTTGAAATACAATACATTGTAAGGGAATAATACCTCTTTGGTCTGTATTGTGTTAATCCACACAAGGATCTTCAAATTCTCCTGTATGTCGCTCTATAGATGCAAAAGCATTGTGGAAAAAAAAAATCTCCACATGCCAGTTTTAGTGGCCTCTATAAAAAGCTTAGAAAGTTCTCAAAATCACTGTTTCTGCAAAAATATTCTCCTGGAAGTGAAAATTAATATGAAATGCATTAATATAACTGTCAGGAGAATTTGCATCCTTATTTATTTATTTATTTATTTGAAATCCGCACAGCCACTGTACTAATATTTGAAATTTAAGCCCTCTAAGGTGTAAATGAGAAGGTGGGAGGGTGGGCGGGGTCCCTGGTGTATGTGTGTGTACACTCATGTACTGGTGTGTGTGTGCGTGTCTGTGTCACAATGGAAAACAGGCAAATTGAGGCAAATGGATCTAAATTTTACACCCCCCCCCCCACCCTCTGTGTCCCTCTGTAGACCAACCAATATATATGTGTGGAAGGAGCGAGGCCTGAGGCTATTATTCTCCTATTAATTTTTCTATTTGAAATCAAACCTCACTGGGGGTGCATGAGGGAATCACAGGAGGGGGAGAGGACTACAGTGGAGATAACCTCATCAGGGTGGTGGGGGGGGACAAATGTTGGTTGTAGCAGCATTAATGTCCAATAGGGGAGGCAATTTCACTTTCTAAGGGCCTGTGGTTGTCAAACTTCTTCCTAAGTCTCCCCTGTCCAGCAAACTAAGGGGCAAAACTGCCTGTTGTTAAGACAATGTTAGATTTTTTTTTTTTGTCTTATAGCTACACAATTATGAGGGTGGTTTTGTCTGACTGGTTAGTGTTAAACTGACATCCAGAGGTTTCTAATCTGCCTATCCTGCCTGCTCTCACTAACACACATACATAAATTGTACACTGTACAACATCTGTACAGGCCTGTCACTATAAGAATTTTACCAAACTTTTCCACCTTCCACTGCAAAAACATGTAGTTAATACAGGACATCTTACTTTTTTATATTCACCTGCACACATGCACCAGAGAAGACCTGTTAACCTTCATTCCTCCACACTGCCTACCCACACAGACACATACTTCCTCTACCTCGCACTTCCTCTTTGAGTCTCCTTCAATTCCAATCGCCACTCTCCACCCTGTTTTCTTTCGTCTTTCTTTGAAAAAGCGCCAGTGCTTGCTAATCTGTCAATCAGATGTTGTCCTGGTGTGGCGATGATGGGGGTCCACGACGGTGGGCCATACACCTCCAGCAGCTTGCAGCTCGATGATTAACCAAGCAGGTAGTGAGTCAAACTGCTGACAGCAGAAACACATTGACAGCTGATTTGGAAGACAATGGTCCCGCTCCCTCTACTTAACTTGTCAAGGCAGTCAAAGCACCTTCTCTATAACTTCTGACGTATCTGGAAAGCTGGAGGGAAACACACATTTACTGCATTGCACGCACGGACATTTGTTTATATCATCACACGGGCACAAACGCACACTAATCATTATAAACATTTGCAAGCTATTTTATTAAAGTTCGAACAACAATTATAATGTTGTGTCTAAGTCACTAGCCATATAAAAATGAGCTAACAATACAAGTGGAATGAATTGTTGATTAACATGAAAAATGCAGCACAAAATGTAGTGCAATTGATCAGTAATCAGAGAACACTTCTTATTTAATGGCTTTAAAGGCCCATCAGTGAATGACAGTGTAATGAGCATTATTCAAGTATTCATATAAGTAGTTGTTTAGTGGTTATGATATTGCTGTTAATGGCTTGCAGGAAACATCTTGATGCCCTTTGTAGCCAGAAGTGAAGGCCCTATAGATTAGTGTCAGAGCTACAGCGTTGAACAAAAACGAAAGCCAACATCACTTTGTTTCTCAGATAAATAGTCCAACACTTCCCAATTATTAACCGCCCCTGCAGTGTACCATTCATATTCAAAGCAATGTACCTCCCTTCACTTCCTGTGCTTTGTGTCTTGTGTCTTTACAGCAGGGCTTGGACGATGCAGGCAGATCTGTCAATCAAAACGGCAGCCCTCAAACACCAGTGGCTGCCCATAGACAGACGTCCATACACCTCCACCGGCTCCAGTCCCTCCTCAGCTCAATGAGTAACTAACTTACAGGTACTGAATCAAACTGCTGACAAGCATGTGGAGGGGATTGGAGGGGTGGGGAGATGGTGGCTATGTAGGTGGGTGGATAGAAAGATAGAAAGGGAGGGGGAGGATAGAAATGACAATGGCATCATTTTACAGCCCACCTTGGTGACGCAACCTTTAACTTTGCAAAAAAATAAAAAAATAAAAAAAATAGATGGGTCCCTGTCCTATCCATCCATCCATCCTTACATTTTCCATTTTCCCCATAATTTCTCACTCTCTAAGTGGCATCCTTTGATGGCCTGTCCCTCTCTCATCTTGTCTTCTTAGACAGATGAGAGCTGTCACCACTGCCATCACTGGCCAGCTAAACATTAATGACTCTCTTGCCTGACAAGTGTTAGTGGGGCAGAGGAGAGGTGAAAGGGGGACACCTCTGGACAAAAACCGGGATGAAAAGGAGAAGTGATGGCTTTATCTTCCTGACAGATTCTCTTTTGTCTCTCTGAACTTGTGTATATGTATGTGTGCTATCAGCAGATTCTTGACTCGACATGACGGTTTTATTGCCCTGTTTTTCCTCCCATCTCAGAATATGGACCTCTTTGTATTCCCATTGCCCCTCATCCTTCCTACTGGCATTACTGACATTCCTTCAAGTGTGTGCACAAGTGTGTGTGTATGCAGGCATGTGTATTTATCTGTGTCGTCACTTATTTGTAGGTCCATGTGTGTTTCCTTCATATCCTCATGTGTGTTTCTTTGAGAGCGCATCCTGGACTTTGATGTTGGGACCAGTGATAGTGGTGACAGCATGCCACAGGGAAGAGTCATCCCAGAGGACTGATGAGAGAAGAAGATGGAGAGGGGGAAATGAATGGAGGGAAAGGTTTGTGCTGGTGGAAGACCACACCACTACACTGCCACATATAGTTTTCGCCAAAGAGTTATACTTGCCCTTTCTTTCTCATCATCCTTCCAAGGGTCAGCACTATCCTTTTATCCTTCTGTGGTCATATTTTCCGTTCTTTTACTGCTCTCTGTCTCCCTTTCACTCCCCATGTTGTCACTTAAGCCAGTGGCCTCTTTCCCCTGCTCTCTTTTGAATTATTAACTCCCCAGCTCAGGGAGTGAATAGGTACTGCTGAGTAGACACAGCACTGATCCGGTTTCACATTGCCCACATTTCGGAAGTCCATCCATTTAAGGGGATTACATTGCGGGTACCATAAGGCCCCATTTCAAGCTCTCAAACAGATCCAAATGCATGCATATAAACCTGTGCAGAACTGTTTTGTTATTACAAACAGCTGATAGTTGGATAGTGAGGTAAACAGACAAGTGGTTATATCTTCCTGCCAACATTCCTCGACTGTAGAGCTGCAGCCCTCCTGTGGTGCAACCGCCCACTCTCCTGGCTAACTTCTCCCCAGGCAGCCTCTATCTCCTCTGGGTTCCCGGAGCAATGATTAACCCTGGTTCTGATCAATGCTTCTGCTGACTCTGATACATCACCGGGGCCTTGCAGCTGCCATGTAAAGGAAGCGTCAACTCTTTACTGCTCATGACAGAGCATACCCAGGGTGTGCACAGAGGCACAAAGACACACACGTGCGGACACACACAAACACACACACAGGGGTGGTAAAAATAACACCTGCCAACACCAATGCAGTTAATACTACTGCTGTAAGGTGTTTTAATCAGTCAGCTTTTGTTTAGACTTAGAAAAGTGTTTATTCATTTCTCGTGGGTTTGTGCTAGGGTTTCTGTCTATTTGTGCACTCTCTGAATATGTACAGTTTATTTTAGTCTGGCCCTGTATTTAAGGCATAATAATGTCTGTGTGCTTTAAGGAAATTTCTCCAGATCAATATTTAGACTCTTTTATTTTAGAGTTAACTCTAAATGTAAAAATAGTTTAGGTGTTTAAGTGTGGCTTGGCTGCTGTGCTGAACCTGGTATTCTGGATGCATATTGAATTTTTCACTAAAAGGCATTTTTGTATGTGTTAGCAGTTTTTGAACAGGGGCATGAAGAGAGGTAAAGAGAATGAGATAAACAGAAACAGAAGAACAAAATGAAAGGAGGAACGAACTGAAAGATTGGCATCACTCATCACCCAGTGGTGCTTTACCTCGACAGCAGGGGGAAGCCCTGATTTCCTAAAGATGACAGGAAGCACAATAGCAGAGTGTTCTGTCAGCACATCCTACTCACGGAGCCAGGTTAATGATTCTGTAGGCACAGCTGAGCTGGAGAGAGGGATGAGCAGTTGGAAGAACAAGGAAGAAAAAGAGGTGGAGGGGGCTGGCATTCAGCTGCACATAGGCCATCATTACAGCTGCATTAGGAATGATGGTGTGTTTTTGTCATTTTAATTACCTTTAATCTGATCTCTCCATACTCAGGATGTCTGTTAATGAGGCAGAACAAAAACTCCATGTCACATACGTTTAGTATGTTTCCAAGCTATCAGTCATACAGCTAACCTGACATGGTAGTTACAGTGAGTAAAACCCTTGATGACAGTAAGAATTATGCATCTTAACAGAAAATAATGAAATTACTTGGTGAGAAACAAGAAGAACAACCATAAATGGCAACAAGGTGACAGCTAATATTAACATTTGCTATGGAAATGCATAAAACGCCCGTCTCTAAATTAGTTTCAGATACGTACCTTTATCTTTTAAAAGTAGCAGCCAAATAACGTGTGATATGTTTAGCATCTCTTCGCTTTGTTATTATCATGGATTATCACTTGACAATTTGGCACCTGATTGAAGTGAACTGTATCTTCACTGTAAATAGACAATGACAAAAGCAACAGTTATCGCAGAAATACCTTCAAATAAAAACAGCAAATTACTGTCAGAGTAGAGACAGGAAGCCTGGGAGTGCCTGCTCCTTTCATCTCAGTACCAGGCCTTGGTTAAAGTATCAACCAACTGCTGCTTAACAATATTGCTGACTGGTGTGTGAAAACAGGAGGGATCAAAGTTATCATGTAGAAGAGAAAGAGTCCTTTCAGTGGGCCCATACAGCCTGTCCACTCCATCTTTCCAGGCCATTCAGAGCAGCTACCCAGACACTCCCATCCTCCCACTCTTTACCTCCTTCATTCTACGCTCATTTTTTTATTCCTCATCCTTTATTTTCACACTTCCTTTTCCTAAGTTTCTACACTTGTCATTCCTTCACGTACAATAGCACAATCATCTTACCTTTGAAAATCCCTTTGCGCTCCATCTCTTCTTCCATGACTGTCCATCTATCTCTCCATCTGTCACCTGGCAGAGTAATCACATCCACATTTGATAAGGCTGGTTAGGTGGGTCATAAAAAGTTTATGCCTGTGATGCTGGAGTCTCATTTATTATCCTTGCTAATGTAGCAATAAGGTGTGGGAGGAGGGGGAAGACAGAAAGAGTGCAAGAGGTTGAGAGTGAAAGGCCACCACATTAAGGGATCATTACTCCTCTATCGGCTCTGTCCCTAGCTTTCAACACTAGATAAGTCCTCTTTATGCTTTATGGCCATGATGATGCCAGTACTCTGTATTTAAGTGTTCCATAGCCACTAAGAGTTCAAGATGGTTACAGCACAGGAGGTAGTTACTGTTCTGTAACCACAGCACTATCAGCTTAAGCCCTAATGCCTGTGTCTGTTTCCCCTGCACTTATCACCAGTAAAATATACTGGATTATAATTGACATTGTTTAAAGCTGTATGCTAATGTGGGCCAAAACTGAACTAATTTAACTTCAGAATTAGAATATTGTTGACACTTTTACATATGACATTCAAATGGTTAATCACTAATTCTATGAGATGGACAGCAGTTATGTCTGACCAGCTGTCAGCCTCCTGGCAAACAGTTCATGGCAGGTTCTTATACAATATTTTGACATTAATACTCTACATGTGGAAACAACTCCAATTCCTTCAGGGTATTGGGGTTTACTGAAGGAAAGGTTTGGTGATAGATATGTTTTCCCCACAAATCAATAAATCCATTGAAAAGCCCAGGAGCCTATTCCAGTGGCTCCACTGTCCAAAAACTACTAAAAAGAGTTGTTGCACTGGGTGACATTTTCCTTAATTATCATAAACTGTTCTCACAAGCTAAATCCACTGCTGATAATAGTCCCCCCAACAAATACACCGTTTACCCCTGTTTGAGTAACATTTTCTAACATCTGCCATGCTCAGCTGTTTTAGGAAATTATGTAGCATTTTCTTTTAATGAAAGTGTATATTTGTGACACATTTTTAAAAACTACTGTCTACTGTTGTATGAAAAAGTGGGCCTGGGCACAGTCGAGCAGGAAAAGTTGGAAAGCACTGAGAAACGGACTGACTAACACGATGTTGCTCTTTTGTCTATTCATTGGATTTGTTGATAGTGAGAATAATATAGATTGCCACCTATCGTTGTTGCTGTTGAAATGTTGTTTGTGGTTCTAATAGATTTCTTCTCCAAATGGACTCATTCAACAAAGCATATATACAATGAATTCTATTTTAGCTTTTGTTTTTTAAGAGCATGGTGGGGTTGTGCAGATGGGACGACAGGGGAGTATGGGCATGTACTGTATGAGTGTGTTAGTGTTTTGGGGGGAGGCTACCCAGAGGCATAGATAGTGATAGATTGGCCTGGGAGAACTGTGATGCAGATCCACTCATCAAGATTGATGTTCTGCCATTCTGCTTTAAGTGCAATTAAATTGGCCCCTGTGTTAAAAAGCCCAACCGATAACGTGGCTGAGGCTGAGATTATACTACATTTCCCTTGTGCTTTCCTCCACCTACATCCCTGCCACAGCCACTCAGAGATTTACTTTATATTCTCAGCTTCTATTGGACGGGAACTTTCCCGGCATCCTGACTTGTTCACCAGCCCTGATTTACAGCTCGTGTTTTTTCCACATAGCCCGCAAAGTAGTTTTTAAATCAATGCACCCTAAAAGTTTTTAATCACTTTCTGGTTGTTGTCTTACCACAGAATTGATCACTTGTACATTAGTGCATGTTTAATGTGTAATAATGCACAGTGATTACTGAGAGGAAGGAAGTTTTAATGTCTTCATGAACAATTCCAACATAACTCATCTCTGGCCGCCAGGTTGAAAAGCTTGTCTATTTAGTCTTAAAGCAAAACTGGAAGGTAAGAACAAGGTCATCAGAGATCCACCCCTGCTTGTTTTTTCTCTTGCTGCACTGAAAAGTCACAGCAAACTTGTATAGTCTGTGTGCACTTTTGATCAAACCGTTCTCAACACTGGAAAAAAATCACTCACACCTGTCCAGCCAGATGTATACTTCATAATGTACTCAATTTTCTGCTAAATGGAAATATTTGCAATAATTCAAATTGAATGTCGATCATAGTCCAATCCATCCCTCGCTCTGTCCCAGCCTCCATTCTGCCACAGGCCTCGCCCATCTCTGTCAGTGTCAAGTTGTTAACCCCGTGTCAACAGTGGCGCAGGGCGTATTTGGACCCAGTTGATGGATGGGTCTTGGTGGACTTGTCCCAGCAAACATATTCTCAGAGTCAGCTGAGAGAGGTGCAGCGTGTGTGTGTGTCAACCCCTCTACCCACACACTTGCACATGCACACATGTCCATCCGTAATCAAGTCCCCAGACTCTGGCCCCTCTCCATAACCTACTGACACCCAGTGCCTCCAGTTTACACTCAGATGGGTGGCTCTGACCCCACTTCCACAAAACGAAGAAGAGCAGATCCAAGTTTGTTTTTTTTTTCCTGCAAATGGTAAACATGACCCATATCCTTCGCATCATTACATTTCCTTGTGAGGACTTGACATCCTGCTCCTTTAACAAACCAGTAAAATTAACTTTGCCAGCTCACCTCAAGGGAAACAAGTAATAAAGGGGAGGACCATTACAAATCTGTATAATTTGTATTTCTTTTGCCATCATCTGAGTGCTCTTTAATGGAGATTTCATTCTTCATTATCTGAATTTCATTAACTTTGTTTGAATTATAAGACAGCTTTGTTACTTTAAAATAAATAAAAGGAACTTCATCAGACCATGCACATTTGAAAAAGTTGACAAAAAGAAATACAAATGAACACATTAACAACTAGGATGAGTTTAGTAATAATTAATTGGTTTTATAAGATCGGTTTATATCAGGTTAATGCAATAAAAGAGAAAAACCCTGTAGCAGCATTACAACACCCTATGCTAGTGAACAGGGGCAAAGATGGCATCAGTACATGACTGATCACTCGTCAATATCACAAGTTCATCCAGCACAATCAGTCATCCGCACTGCCTTGTGTCACTCCACACAGCTGCTCGCCGTCTTTCCAATCCACCTCTCATTTTTCTCTTTCTGTCCAACTTTCTCTGTGCTTTTTATACTCTTCACCAAACACGCCCAGACTCTAAGGCATTCCTGTCATGGTTTATGGGGGCTGGGAGTGAAAACAGGCTGATTAAAAAGGAAAAAAGTAGAGCGCTGATATGTAGGCGGGTGAATTTAGTTACATGCCATGTGTTCTCTTTTTGTTTTTTGGAGGGGGGTTGTCATAATGTGTTGCGTTGTCCATTCTGGCTCATAGGGTCAGATTAACAAGGAGTCCAGACCTCTCTTTGCAGTGGTCCCCTCACAGAGCACAATGACAGGGGCGATCCATCACTTCTGTCCCTAACAGAGTGGGGGTCAGTGGGGGTGCAGGCTGTGGGGCTGGACCTGGCGCTGGCTGGCTGATGGAGGGTTTCGGAGAACAGGATGGGGCTGGTTAAACTTTAACCAGCTTTCTTCCTACACACCGAAGGCCACATTCAGCCACCATTCTCTGCTGTGAGAGGTTCTGATGTTTCGTCAACCCAAGATCCATGACCCACCGCCCACTGGGACCCCTCTCGCCCACTCATGGCCCCACGCCCACCTGCTTCCATATGGATTACTATGACAGAGCGCCAAACTTTTGGCCATGGCGTGGGAAGAAAGTGACTCTAAGGTCTCTTTGAAATCTATACATATAGCAAGTGGCTATATTAACCCAGCCCTCTGCACGTGTCACACAGCCCTCTGAAATACTAACCGCGACTTCATATTCAAAACTGCCTCACCTCTATTTGTCTGTGTTACTGTTATATCCTGTGTTGACACATTTTCACAATGGATCAATAGCAGTAGTCTTCTTTGTGATGGTACAAGGGTTAGTCCTGGGGCACACCATGGTTACAGCATGAAAAATGATGGCTGGCCTTTTGATAGTCATTTAATACACAGTTGCACACTTTGATAGAATTTGGCAAAAGCCTATCCCTGGTGAGTTAACAATGCGTACTGAAAATCATATTTCTGTGGTGGCCTATTCAATCTTATCCCCCTGTTCCAGGAAAAACTGCAGTGACAAATGGGATGTGAGCACACTCTGGGTGGCTATGGGTCACACCAGGTGCAGAGCAGGTTGGAGGTGTTAACCCAATGTGTTCCTGTTCACTGGTCCAATCATCTTCATTGATTGAGGCAATGATTGAAAGAGTCTTACCTTTCTTTACGATTCCAGCGGGAGGAGGTGAAGGTTGAACTAAGGGGATAAGGGAAAATAGGAAATACAGAAATATTGTTGAGCAATTACAATAATTTACTCCATCAACATCAGTATAATATGTCAAATGCACACTGATAGTAGATTTCTAAGGTTATATAGTTATTTAAAACAAATAGGCAAATGTAGATTTGCCTCATTCTGTGCCATTTAAGACTCCATATTTGTGTGCCATGTCCATAGGAGTATGACTAAGGTGACAGTCTGATTTAGCGTGATGACATTACCTGGGCCACCACACACTTAATAATGCAGTAATTTCAGCCCATTTGACATGAGACGAGTGAAGGAATGACACTCTTAAGAGGAAAGGGAAAGGGAAAGACTTTTTAGAGTGGTTGGGAGTGAGGGGGCAGTTGAAAAAAGAGTAGGAGAGAGAGGAATTAGGTGCTGCTTGGCGGCAGAGAGAAGAGGTGAGAGGTGAATGAGAAGAAGTGCACGGGAGGGGAGTTGGGGAGCTGTCCATTTGTACAAACCTAAGAATCTGTCATGTGTCGGGTCGTGTTTTCTTCGCTGCAAGGTTGAGGTGGTTTTGACAGCCATGACTTTCTCTCCTTCATCTATGCTGTGAATGGCATTACAGAAATTGTGTTTGTGACGTTGCCTTGCCCAGAGACTCCTGGGACACTGGCGGGGTCATGGGGGTCAGGCACAAAGGGAGAAAAGCGAGAGAGTGGAAAAGGTAAAAAACAAGGTAGAATAAATGCATCATATGGATCATTATTCGGACTAAGCAGCATTTGACACTACTTAAATTATGGCAAAACACGCATTTGCCAGCGTTGGCTGTAATCTGTAGAACACTAACAAAGCTCACCTGGTTAGAATATGCAGGGATTACTCCTTCAAGCACATACACAGGGCTGTGTCTAAGATTTGCTACTTCCGTTCTCTTAGGGAATGCTCAGACTCCTAAATATTTCAGCACTAGAAATGAACTGCTCTCTCAGGGGTGCAATGCTGTACCTGATTGCCCTGTCGTGGTGTTTATAACCTAGGTAGGTCTGGGTCCACCTAGGCGGGCCATGGTCCCCACCCTGCAGGTCTATACATCTCTAACCTTCACTAAGCAGGACCAGGGGAGCAGCAGAGCCAAAGCCCCACCATAAAGCACAATTACAAGATAAAGGCTGGATTTTGCACTGTTATATGTGTGATTTCACCCTTTACAGCTCACAATCAATCTTTAATGAGCCATTGAATATTAACTGGATTTGTAGAAGCTGAGTGTCAACTCCCATGAGTGTAAGCTGGAGGCCCAAGGTTTAGCAGACAGTGAATATGGAGGAAAGAGGGGGAAGATGGAGTGTTTTACATGGGGTTTATATGCAAAAGTGGTTATAGTCAATTACAATTACAATCATTCACCACAGGAAGGACAACCAGGGTAATTGTATCTGCAGGACCCCCTCTGAAGCCACTGCAGTAACTGCATTACAATGGAGCAAACACTGGTGCAAGAAGGATGAGGGAAAAATGATGGGTAAAAGTAACAGATCTAAGAGATTTTGGAATTCTGATAAATCTGCCGCTGTCACAACAGTTGTTGATTAATAACATCAAACACAACGGAGGCCCTTGTCTGGTCCCTCATGTAGACCTCCAGAGGGCTGGAGCACAAACTGGGCCCTGCAGCAGAGCTGGGCAGCTCACTGGATCCTAACCCCCTGCCAGGCAATCTCTTTGTCATGGTGCTGCCTGCTACTGATTAATGGATGTAGTCTTATGATCAGAAAGGCTCAGACATGGTTGAGGTCCTGATCTCTCTGTGTCTGAGAGCTACACATGGGTCTAGCAGACTTAGACAGATTAGGCCTTGATACTGACCCCTGTGGGGAGACCTCTGGGGTGGAGAAACAGACCAGGGGGCCCAAAGATAATGGGACCCCTCTCACACCTTTTAAAAGAGAACATGTTTATGGCTACTTAGAGGAAATTGATTTGATTGTGCAAGAAACGCATGTGTGAACACCCCTGGCACTTTTATTGGCTATTTGTCTTTTAAGTCACAGCTGGAGAAATTTATGCCTACGCTGGGGTTTCAAGAGAGTGGGTGCTTGGCTCTGTGTGTTTGTGTGTTTAAGGGAGTAAATATTAATATGTGTGTGTGCATACACACATATGTGCATTTGTGTGCTGTGCAAGAGAGCAGGTCATGATAAGCGATGCACTGAAGGTGCACTTTAACTGGGTGTCAATCATTAAGTATCAGCCCTAATGACTAAAAGTGCATAATGGAGGCACCGGTGGAAATAAAACAAGAAGATTTGTTGGGACACATTAATTCTCTGAATTGATGTCAACAGGCAGCTACTTTCCCCCGCTCATGTTTTCCTGCTTATTCATCTTGACTCTATTAAATGACAAATGTTTGAACATGAATTTCAGCTCATGATTTAATTGGGCCGTCAAAAGAAAATTGTATTTCCTTTCTGCCTGTAGAGATTTTACTTTTTTTAGTGTATAGGCCACAAATGTGAGGGAGTGAGGTCGTATGAATCTATGAACTGCTGATTGATCACTTGATCCAGCTTTTCAACTGCATATAGTTATTTGTCATAATAATCAAATGTAGGAGAGAATGTTGGACACATTAAGTCAGTTTTTGGTTGTTTTTAATCTGACCAGGCACAGTTCATGTTAACTCCCATTAACTCTAAACTTAACTCTAAATCTAATGTTAATGTTAATGTCCAACAAATCCCATTGCCCAACTGAATGGTAACGACGAGCCAAATGGGCAGTTGTAGAGGAGAGAAATGTTGAAAAAAAAAAAAAAAAAAGAACTGAATTATGATCTGATCATTCTGATAGGGGTCACCTAGTCAGCTGTAGGAACATATATGGAAAGTAAACCAGATCCAATTTAAAAAAAACAAAAAAACAAATCGATTTGTTCACACCTGAAAAGTTCAGATCAGACTTTATGTAATGTGAACTTTTCTGGGAACAGCATTTGCTACAGGCCAGCAGAGGCATGTTCATCTGAACTGAATACACCATAATTTTATAGACCAATGAGGATCTCTGTCCCCAGAGAACATTATAGTTTGTAAGCAATGTCATATTAAAGTCCAGGAGCTTACGTGGAAAGCTGGAGGAATGACAGCCTGAGAGCCTGAACGTGAAAAGCATTCTTGCTAGTTAATGTTAGGGAATAAAAAGCCTTATACTTTAAAACAATCAGATTTATGCAAATAGGAGAATAATATTGATTAGCTATTGATTTATTTTGATACATACATTCATGACTGTACCAGTAATGAGCTGCTGTAGGGCCCCACCACCCTGCACATTGCCTGCATCGAGACAAATCAAATTCATCTGTCCATCCTTTCTTTCTCTGCTATCATCCATCACTCTCACTGCATCTCCACTGACAAAACCACCATGTGTGATGCTGGCTGCATGTTTGCACAGACATCTAACAGTATGATGGAAACAAAAAGACACAGAACAACACATGAACACAAATATCCTCAGTGCAACAACCAGACAAAACAAAAGCACAGGTAGAAAGGTTATTCACAAAGTCTTTATGATTTAATGCCGTTCAACAACTTTATTATATATCTATTTAGTTGCCACTTATTTACATGCAGTATTGATTCTATTATCCTGCTGGTAAAAAGGGTTGGTAGAAGCCTGTGTTCATCTTAATGATGGAGTGTTTATGTGTATGTCTGCACACTGACGCTCAAATCTATTTAAGCCATAGAGTGTATGTTAATGTTTGTGAGTGTGTGTGTGAGAGGGAGAGAGACAGACAGAGTTATTTGGCCATCCCCAGGGGGAGAGGGCTTCTGCTCCTCTCTCTTAGGTAATGGAAGCAATGTGTCCATAATCCCAGTGAATGACTAATAAAAGAGAGTAGCGCCTTGGGCCTGTTCCCTCAGCAATATTATGGCTGAGTATTAAACTGAGTGCCTGTGTAATACTGTCAAGTCACTCTTTTCTCAAACTAATTCCACATGGACATTACTTATTTATTTTTCTTGCATATCTCCGTATTCACAAATTAAACGAAAAGCGTTCTTTATGAGGGGAGATTGTTTTTTGTCGGCATGAAAACTCTTTATAAAGTCGTGCATGTGTGAATCATCACAATACCAACTCTGGATCTATTGAGACACCTGAGGCGCTTGTGAACGCTGCCTTAATGGAAACCAAACGCAGCCTGAATACTAATAAGCCATGACACCATAACCCGCAGCCTTCCACCCGATACCCCTGTACTCTCTTTAAACTCTCTTTAATGGTCATGTTAGTGTTATACAAGACGCTCATTAGACACTTTAATTGGTTTGGCCAGTGTTGACAGCAGCGTTGATTGGTCAAGCCAGACTAAGGAGCTACTGTGGTGGTTTGTGGGGGTCAGTGGTTGGGTGCTGTTGGTGAGTAATGTGGTCACAGAAGAACCAGTGTCCAGTCGGAGGAGATGATTAGGGTGGGCGGAGGCATGGGGTCTCCCTGTGGCAACATGAGGTCATACTGTTCTGTCCCTAACTACTGAGGTCTATGGAAATCAAGGCCAGGAGGTGTGGGTTAGTGTGTACTGATTAGAGAATAGCTGAGTTTTAAAGTGATCAGGCTCATGCTTTGTATTGATTATGCCAGTTTTTTGGGGATGATGTCATTTTTGCCTGTATCTGTTGTCATGACTGGTATTGGTGATCACAGAGGTGTGGTGTTGATGCTTTCCGACATGAGTTTCCTCTGTTTCCCTTGGAGTTTGTGGACCAAACTTAAATGGAATTGTAACAGATTTTTCTTAGTAAAATGTGTTTGAAGGTGCTGGGGAGTTCCAGTATTTGAAAAAAGGTTGTATAAAGGCTTTTGTGGCTTCATAGTTGAGCTGTGCAAAAGCTTATAGAATGCCTCATGTTATGTCATCAGACTAATAAAGAATCTGAGGGGGTGCAGGGTTGTAGGAATTCATAGCATAACATTGAAAATCCACTACAAGTTGACCTGGAAGAATTCGAGTTACAAACAGGACATGTATCATCTTCTTTTCTGAGTTAAACATTTTGACAAAGATGTAACATTTAATGATGAATATTTAAAAAGTGATGTTATTTTTTTTTTCCAGTTGCTTCAGTTTCAGCATCTTGATTCAGTGCCACACTGTCATGGCTAACAAGAAAGCCTGAATAACACGGAGCCATTGTTGACATTATTATTGTTGCCTTTGTTTTCCTACTATAACAAGTAAAATATCTGTTGTGGAAAAGGTCTCAGACCATCCTGAGCAGAAATAAGTAGATGCTGTCCTATATTGACTTTCAGTGGCTGTGTCATGTGCAACCCTGTTTTTACTATTCATCTTCGATCAAACTATAAAAGGAGAGAATGAAAGAGTGACGTCCAGACATCCCACTGTCCACTCACTGCACTGTCCCAGCCTGGCCCTATAATTATGATTGATTTGGGTCTGGGACATAAATAACCTGGTGAGCCTCTTCTGACTATACTTCATCACCAGGCATGGCTAAATGCTTTTAAAGCATGGAAGTCCTGAATTACCACATGACATCAGAACTTTCACCTGTCTGTGCCGAGGCTGCTTGCATGTTGCTTGAATGTGAATGTGTCCATACATATCATAACACTCAACTCCCTTTTCCCTTTACCCCCCTGCCCCAATCATCTCTGTCCCATCGATTTGCCCCATAAAAGGTGTTTAATTCAATCAAGAGGAAAGTGAGTGCCTGTTTTTCTGGGTCTCTGTCGATAGCGGCATAATCAATTAGAGTGGGCCTACTAGACCTCCCCCTCTCTCTCTCTCACACACACTCTTTCACTGGCTTGGTGTGTGAGAAGTCTGTATTGCTGTCTATTCGTCTTCTGTCCTACGATGTTCTCACTGTTTCCTTACACCGACTAACAAGTGCATAGATTCATGTAGGATGGAAAATACAATTTGTAGTTTTAATAAAACAACATTAAGTTCAGAATATTTGAGCTAGTTCAACTTCAAGTGTGTCCCTGCTGTCTTTAAACTGTAAACTAACCTAGAACGTCGTAGTCGTCATATAGTCGTCTTATGAGTTGCAAAAATGTAATATCCAGTAAAACTTTTAACCTTGAGATAAATGTGTTTATGAAGTACTACTACCACTATGTACTTCCACATTAACATGGCCAGTTGTTTTCACACATCTGTCTATATGTAAAACACTGGACAAACAGGAAAAAAGCTAAATATTTTCTTCTTTGTCCTGTTTTCAGTTTGCATACGACAAAACTGAGCATATGGTCAAACCTGAACAGTCAGCATGTGGTAGGAAGAAGGACAGCCCAAGTAATGAAATCATTATTAAATCGTTAGGACACTGTTTGATAAAATAAATATGTATGAATATGACAACATATCATTTGCTATAATCATCTACATATACATATATTACATAATATTTTTATGTAATATATAATATATCTATTACATAAAAATAAGTAGAAAGTTGTTTTCTTAACTTTGCTGCTACAGAGCCAAGTAGCAGCCAAGAGCTGGTTCGTGTGCCAGGTGACAGGTCGTTCTACCTCCATTCAGGATCCTCCTTCCCTCTGTGGCTCCCTACTGTGTTGTAATGCAGCCAAATTCATGATACATTGGTTGTAATTTACATATTGTTTTTCTGTATTTTTGTTATCACACAACTGCCCTAGTATGTAGTAATTTAGTCATGGCCCATAAACATTACTAACAATCATTCCCAACCTGCCGCATTGATAAAATCCTTATTTTATAAACCAAACAGACATTGTTTGACAAAATAAATGTACATAGGTTAAAAACCATAGCTCTGCAGTGTATTCGGCTATATTTTCATTTAAAATGAACGATCACAAAGAAAGTTAGTGACAATTAAAGGTTGTCTTTACTGCCACACCATCCCCAATCCTCAGTGGGCTAACTTACTGTAGTTTATTGTTTTGCAATAGCTTGGTTTACCCCATAGAAACCCTCAGTCAGCATTTTCAGATTTACACACCTTGGAGACAGTTCTGAAAAATCTCTGAAATAGATGGAAAAGCTGTTTTAACAAAAAGAATCAGCTTAACATGGCCATACTCTTTAGATGTTACAATCAGGTTTGTTTCTCATTTATGCCTTGTGATTTTAATGAGTCTAAGTCTGTTCCTGCTCTACTGGGATTAGTGTACAAGGATGGACTGAATTTAACCTTAATTATGGCTCTCTCTGTTTTCAATATAAACTGAAAGATCTATGACTTATCTCAAAAACTTTCAAAGGACAGACAGAAAAGTTTAATCATACAAAAAATTGGTGTGTGGACAGTGTTAACACCCAAACCCAGCATGGCAGGAAGTCTACTAACATGCTGATCTTCATTTTAATTTTTTTAAAAACCCTGAGTGGTACATTAATTCAAGTCAAGAGGTAAAGTCAAAAGAGTTTTGGTCCAATGCACTTTATCTTAACACAAAAACTAGAGATTAACTTGAAATGAACTAAAGTTATGTATTTACATTAAAAGCTAATAACAGAGTGGTTGATTTCACTGGGTTTCTGTGCAATATGATACAGCACACAACCCTCTTCCTTTGAGCAAGGCATCTCTTACAGTACCGCTACTCAGGGCTTCCACACATGTACACACAATTCTGTTGCAGTGGTTTGTAACACTGTATGTTGTAGTAGTATTCACAAGGGTACCACAGAGCAGTCAACACACTCAAGTGCACAAACACATGACACCTAACCACCAGACAATAAAGGGAATGAAGAAATAAAAGGTCAGATTCATCAAAATCACACAAGACTCTACCACCCAGTAAATTAAACAATATTTCATAATCACCCTGACAATGAGACAAGAGACAGCAATTTGGGCTGAGAGCTTCTTCTCAGTGGAGAAGTGTACACGTACGCACACAGGCACACATAATTATCAGAGCGGACGTGCTCGGGAGACCCAAGACACTCCCCTAGTACCTGCCCAATCAACTGTCCAACAACAGACACCCTCCCAGCCTTCATTTATCTTGTCTAAGAGTGTATGTGTGTATCAAGCTAATTACCACCATGAACCATCCCACACACAGACCTAACCCAGACATTGTGGCGCTGTCCAGGGACATGGGAGGTGGGTAATTAGCCTTCCATTATTACAGCACAGACACACGCACACACACACACACATATAACACACACCCACACATCAAAAAGTCATTGTAGGGGCAGTAGGAGGTCAGGGAGTGTGTGTCTCAGGGCTTGTTTTGGGTCTGTGGACAGCGTAGGAGGTCATAGTTAACATCTGTTTAATATTGGTTGCTACATGATGTGCTCATATTCTTCACTTTCATTCAACAGCAGAGGTGAGATTAGTACATATTTCATCCATGTAGCATGCTGTCTTGAAAGACACAATAATTGCTCCTGATATGTATGTACCTGTATGTACATGTTGATATTTACTTATTATTTTATTCCCTTTTGTACTGTGTTGTGTTCATTTCAATTACTCAACAATATGCTTCACTGTTAACCTTCTATATTCATTTTTCTTATTTGTTTAACAGTGTCTACATACTTGACTGTGGAATGAAGAAAACTCTTGAACAGTTTAAAAGTAGTTACAACCCCTAGTTTGAATGTGACGTTTCTGTTAGATTTCAAATACCAAAGTTCAATAAGTTTCCTATGTGAAGTGGCTTTTGTTCCCATTAAGTAGAGAAATCGTTTTAAAATGTATAACTCATTATATCATTAAACCAGCAGTGCACACAATTTTCTGCTTGTCACATATTGTTATCTTTGGATTAGTTGCAGCAATAATTGTGTCCAATTACATGGTTATTGTTCACCTGTCTGAATGAAGAGCATCAGAGGGGATGTAGAAAATGAGACATTAGTCATTTGTGATAAAACAGTCATTAACAATGCAAAAACACTCTGCTGTCCAAGAAATCTCCACCTTGTCAAAGCTAACTCCACCTCTAGACCATATGTAGAGTGCAGGAACAAGGTGCAGGTGGGATGAAGGTGTAAAAAAATCTCATAAAATCCAAGTTGGCCCAAAAAGTACACCATCCCACCACTGGCCCAGCTGTTGTCTGGGGGTGTGTAATTGTGTCAAAATCTTCTATTCCTCTCCAAAAGTGGCCCCCTAAAGCAGTTAGACACCTTCCCCCCACACGGTCCTGAGCATCATCATTTTCCAGCAACCATCCATCTTCGGCCTGCGATTAATTCTCTTCATTTCCGAGCACAGGCCATAAATCCTGGCACACTTAATTAATTTCACGGCCAACACGGGGCTGCTGTAAAGCGGGGATTGTTCTCGCAAAAGCCCATATTAATTATGCTATTTTACAGCCATCTCATTGAAGGCTGTGTTTCATCTTTCATAATTACATTTTCAACAACAACGGGGGCAACAAAAGGAGTCTAATTATGGATTTGGCGGCATGCTCCGTTGTAATAAGTCAATGTTAGCATCTTGCCTGCGACGTGGTGTTACGACACACAACGTATAGCATTCCTGGAGAATCAATGTGAGCTTCCTTGTTTTATTATTGTTACTGTAACAATGATTTTAGCTGAGAGGCCAATCATAATGCCGAACATATTGAAGGCATTTGGTGGCCTGCTGGCATAAACTGTGTTGATGAAGTTATAGGAGATTATTGTCACACTGAGGCTCTAATGATCATTACTCTTGTGGTGGAGCTCGTCAGCTGCTCTCCTGATGTTCAGGCAGCAGAATCTCCCTCTTGTCAACGCCTCAACCATCGTACAGCACACAAGTGTCTCTCATATTCTAAATGTGCTTCTAGACCAGAGAGAAACACCACAGATTGGACAGATTAAACAGAGTTAAAATACAGCGGTAGTCTTGTTTGTTTATAACGTGCTCACCTATTTAAACCCTGTGAAACTTGAAAAGGATCAGCAGATTTTCATCTCTGGGCCTTGTGTCATGTTCCTTGCTGTTGCACCCTCCCGCTGGTCTGCACCACAGGTCACCACCTACTCATGAAGGGTGACGAAGCCTGTGTTAACAACCACCTACACACTTCGTCCGGCGTTCAGCCTTCCACCCACACACTCCAGGAACTGAGCAGCAATAATATACCACATGCTGAACATAAGACCTGCCATAAGTATCCTGTGATGCATGGGCTGTCATGGCTGCCTGGTTGGTCGTGAACTTAGGCAGAAGGCCTGTGCTTGTTATATCATGTTGACGAGATGTCGCCTTTAACCGACTTTTACTTTTGATCACTACATAACCAAGTGCTGATTAGTCGGGTAATTGAGTAGCTGATGAAAAACTACGTTAATGTCAACAACTGATCAAACATGCAAAACATTTACTAGTCACTAGCTGGTTTTTAGGACTATAGGTGCACATATTTAATTCAAAAGCTTATTTAAAACTATTATGAGGATTTGCAATGTTGCAGTTTTTTAATACAAAATTCCTTCTATTGCAACCTACTATATTCTTTGGAAAGTATTTGGATACATACCTAGGACTGTGGAATTTGTCCCCCCACACTCAAGGGATTTCTTGAGGGCCAGTATGAACAGCAAGAAGTTTGTAAACTTCTTGCTGTTCATCAGAAGTCAGACCTGGTTCAACTGTTGTTTAAAGATAAACCTGACAATCTGTAAAGCTATTCTCTAGGCAACATATTATTTATAAAGAAAACAATCAAAATAATGCAAATAATTATTAGCTGCAGCTCAGTATGGCACTTCACTCTTATTAAACACAATGTAGTGAAGAAAATCGTAAAAGAAACATGTACAATGAATGCACACCAACATGAATAACAAACACACTGTACCTTGAGGCAATCCAATTGTGGTTGTTGGTATAAGAAGCCAAAACCCAAAGTGAATCCATGTTTTTTAATTCCAGTCTGAGAAAGACAGGGGACACATCAAGGTCTAAAGATTATTGGTTAGGTACTGAGGACCAAACCATGGGTTATGCACGTTATTAGAAGAAAGACGATAACCCCAGAAGTGAATTTGTGATAGGGACTGTGGTAATAATTGCCGCCTGGCTGACCTGAGAGTGCAGCTATGTCACCTGTGATCAGTGTTGTTACAGTTCATTGCCGGGTAGTCCTTTCACTTCCTATTAGGTTCCTCACACTGAGAGTCAGTGTTCAGAGGCAAGGGCCATAAGTCCTCTGACAGCGACCTTGAACATATGTGTGTGTGCGTATTTGAGCGTGTGTGCATTCATCCATGTGCAACAACTACCAGCATCTCCATTTGTGTGTGCTTGTGTGTTTGTGTGTGTGATATCTTTTCCTCTCCCCTCCTTGTCAAGGCCGTTGGTGATCAGTGGAGGTTAAAAGTTACAAATCACCCCTCCTCCCCCACCTCGTCCCCTTTCTCCCCTCCCCACCTGTCTTGATGCTAGCCCAGAGGAAGGCCTCCAGGGGCCTGGGTCTCATTCATATTTGGGGCTATGTCTCCTGTTGAGGGTCTGCAGGGGATCAGAGGCAGCGGAGGGCAATTACTCCTCTGCTTTAATTGGCATTATCATTTTAGCAGGCTGACAAAGATGGATCACCTGGCAGGACCGTGCTACGATTGGTACAGGAACCGAGGAGAAGAGGCGGGAGGAGAGGGGAGGAGAGGGGAGGAGAAGGAGAAGGTGTTGACCTGGTGGGCACGATGAGAGAGAGGATAAGGGGAGTGGAAAATGTAGGTGGAAGAGAATAGCACAAGATGAAGGGCAGACACAAGGAAATAAATCTGCGCTGAACAACTTGAACAAATAACCCCCATTACACAAGAAAGGTGTGTGGAGGAATTGTGTGGGCCAGTACTCTCTGGGTGTGTGAGGAGGTGCTAGCCCTCATAAATGTGTGTGTATGGCTGATGTATGCCAGTGTGTGTGCAGGGGGAAAGGACAGGGGAGGGGAGAGGAGGTGTATTAGTGTAACCCAGTGTGAAGCCTGGTGAGGGCCTAACGAGCAGCATAGCATTGGCTCCATAACTCAGTCCTGTAAAGCTGTCAGTGGAATTAAGAGGCACCCATTATAGGTGCCCATACAAGTGCCTCAATGCAAAATACCAGTCCTTTCCCTGGGGCCGGCGATGGCAGATAATTTTAGCTACTTAGTGAATCATCTTCAAAGCTGGAGCTGAGCTTTTTCAGCTCTGTGGTTGCAGCTTCGACAGGAAGGACACATACTTACACTATGTCCTGTTCAGCAACTTCATTTGTGTTTTTTGAGATCGAGATAGCTTCCTCTTCTTCGCTCCTTTTGTCACAGACTACCCTAAGATTTCCAAAAAACCCCAGAGGTTGAACCAGAAAACACACCACAAAAACATTGATGGATCGATGGAAAATTATTATGAAGCTGTCCAACCTGAATTATTGTTCTGTCTGTTGATAATCCCTTATTTGTCTCTTCCTGGCATCCAACAAAATCTGCCAGTCTGACTAGAAAAGCGAGGGACGACTGATGGAAGATGATGAAGTGGATGGAAGTAGGGGATGTGGGGCCTTTGCTTCTGCACTCTTTTGGGGAAAGAACATACTTGAAGGGAATGCTGTACTCGCTCCCTCTCTCTCTCTCTCTCTCTCTCCCCTCTCCCTGATATGAAAAATGAAAACTATAAGGAAGACAATAATAAAAATAGCAGTATGAGTGGACAGGCCGGAGCAGTCCATTACTCACAGCTGCTTTGGGCTGCGTGGTAAAAATGTGCTGTTCACTGCAAAAGCATGCATCACCGCTAGCCCAAAACAAATGGGCTGTCTCCAACGTATTTACCTCCAATTGTTCAAGCATTTGTTGGGAGAGCTACGGCCTGTCCAGACAACTAAGGTCTGTCCATCTGAGGGACATGAGAGTGGATTATTGGAAGGCATGCAAGAGACGCTGGCTGAATTGGATGACAACAACACAGGAAATGAAGGATTGAGATGAGGGAAACACATCAAACAAGGGAAGATCTAAATCTGTGAGAAACTAAAATGTTAAGATTGAAAATGAGAGAGGAGCTCATCACACCTGGAAAACATGCCAAGCTCATTAGATTACTATTAGAAAATTAATCTACAACAATTTAAAAAAATCTTTGACATTTACCAAGAAAAATACCACAAACCATTTACTATTACACCTTCTTAAATGTAATCATTTGTTGCTTTTAACACTTTAAACATCAGACTGAACATTTTGAACTGTCACTGAAGACTAAAGACACTAAAGGAGGAGACAGAAGGAGAGAATACCTGAATGTTGAATGCTATTGAGTTAGAGAGTGACAGAAGGTACCCACAGCTGGATAAACCTTAAGCCTTAAATGCAGCTTTAAAGCAGCATTTGGTATTAAAATCAGACTTGTAAAACATATTGTATAAAATAAAAGTTAAAGGTTTATGGGAGGGAATTTAGCAAATAAGGTGGCATGAACATGTTTGTCAAAAGAATTAAGACATTACTTTCTATATACTTGTATAAAAATAAAGTTTATTGGCCTGGAAAGACAATCAAATCCTCCTTTAAGTTATTTTTGTTTGTGTTAGTGTGTGCTACAGAAGAGTGTCATTCACATGATTAGAGAGCTTTTTGTTTTCTCTCTGAAGTCACTGATGCTATTGCAGAGGGAGGTGAGGCGAAAAGGGAGTTTTGTGGATAAACATAGGAGAGGAGACAGAAGGACTGAGGGAGTGAGATTCACATGAACTACAAATTTGAGCTGGAGAGTGTCCCTGGGAGGCTGTGACTAAAGACCTTCAATGGTATGTAATAATTTAATTTGGCTGGATGTTTTAGGCACTTATCTTTCTATTCTTGATCATTTCGGATTTAAAGGGCCTATCAGAACAATACTGCACCCCTGCGGCACTCGGGGCAGGGATCTGAGCTGGCTTCATACTACAGCTTTACAGCTCAACATCTCCCATATCCTGGTGTGATACAGCTGTGCTTAATGACAGAGCCCCACTCTAAACGGCCCTCCTGATTAAGATGGCTCTCCACATCGCCCCTGTTTATCTCCAGTGCGGTCGTTAGCCGGGATGGGCCCGCTAATGATGAGTAGTTTACAATATGGCACTCTGGCATAATCGGCTTCCTGTCATCATCTTGTGACAGAGAGGAACCCGCCCAGCTCCAGCCTGTAGCTCTTTACCCGCCGTCCATCTGAAAGACAGCAGATTTAAAGAGCATCACATTGATAAACAGGAACAAGTAAACATGTTTTCAGTTATGATGATCTGTCCGTAAGTATGTCACACATCCCCTAATGATGAGTACATCAAACAATATGCTGGAGGCAACATGGTAAGCAGCGACAAGCACCTTTATTCTCTCCATCACATTACAGGCAAATTTGCGATTGAGATATATGTAACAACTGCATTATTATTACTCCCCCAACATCAGTGCTGACTGCTGAGAGTTTGATGTGGGTGTATGTGTGTGTGTGTGTGTTTGTTAAGAGGTACCCGATATAAAATGTACAAAATGTAATAAAACGAATAAAGCTAAAAGGAGTAATGAAAAGGGAATTGGGGAGCATGGAGGCACAGATGACAGAAAAAGTGAGAAGCAGAGAGGGAGAGAGAGCGGAAGAAAGAGCGAGCTGGTTATTTAATTTATGTGGGGAGTGGGAGAGAGTGGCAGTGATACATGGGTTTGTTAGTCAATTGATAAAGGAGAGGAAATTTCTAAAAAACATTCATCACTGAGAGATATGGCCACCATACATCACCTATTTGCAAACAACGAGGGCTAATATTTATCCCTGGGAGGGACAGAATGACCCTCTCTCTCCCTCTCTCTCTCCCTCTCTCTCACACACACACACACACACACACACACACACACACACACACACGACTCACCATGACCTAATTAAGCCAAGAGAATAGACCTTAATTGGAAAAAAAGTGAATTCAAAAGAAAACAACACTGCATCTCATCCTGTGACCTTAAAATTATATACCTTTATGTTGTTGCTGTAATTTTTTGTAATTTATTTTAAAAAAATTTTAAAGTACAAATAAATATTGTCCAAATTATGAGCTTTTAGTCTGGCGGTGCTTGTAGTAATATAGGAGAAGAGGCCAAGATAAGGACCATGAAGAAGAATCTGGTGGGTCTATGTAGTGAATGTACTTACTATAGCCTGAATGTCAGGAAAAGACAGTGGGAGAAACTGTGTGTCTATGCATGTACGTGAATGCACATAAACCCTTATGCTAACACACACACATATTTTCTCCCTGTAATGTATTAGATGTTGAATCCGTCTGATACATTGCTGCAGGCACACTCTTTCATCTTTCCCTCTTTCCTCATTCAGTCGACTTTGTGTGGGGAGACTTTTAAATTGTCAAGGCTGAAATTTAATTATTTAATCCCTCATGATCGATCATTAGTTAAAACGCCGATCCACAAACCCTACAAACACCCCCACACCCTCCCACACACACACACACACAAACACGCACACACACACGCACACACAACCCTTCATTGCCACCACAACATACCACCCATTAAGACATAGACAGCATTTTAAGAATGAGAGGGCTCATGTTTCATTCACAAAAAACAAAAACAACAACAAAAAAAACCTCTTTCCAATCCAACTCACTAGCAGTTTCCATTTAATTCAACAAACAAACAAATAAATAAATGTGCAAATAAATATGGCAGCTCTGTGGAATGGGTTTATGTGTGGACGTGTGTGTGCTGGGGTGTGTTCGGGATGTATTGGGGGCGTCTTTGTTGCGACTCATAGTCCAGATGGATGACTTGTACAGGGGAGTGTATTTATTTTGCGGCCAGGCGACATCAGGAGATTTGTTATTCCCAGGCGTTGCCGAGTTTTTCACATTGCTCCACATCCCTGGGACCATATTTCATCCCCACACCCCCAATCCCCAAACAGATTTATTTACAGGCTCTCTTCCTGTACATATACACCCCCTTCCAACACATGCATACATACTGCTACAGACACATATACTGATGCATATATGCTATAAACAGCAGACATGTTCAAGCACAGAGGACCGCAAACACACCTTACCATAAATACACACACACACACACGCACACACATTTCTTTGTCTCTGTGCTACAGTACTGTGCTACAGGACTGTACTTATAGAATAGGATATTCAACAAAATTGCCATTTTACCATTCTGCTTAGGCCCCCAGTCTCCTTATGATGGGGCTATAATTGCTCTCATATATTCCACAAAGCAAGTCATCCTCCTCAGCCTGGAAGGAAAGAAAATAAGCACCAAAATAAGGGTGCAACAAAGAAAAATTCCCTATAAATACCAAATGATTATTATAAATGTGCCAGAAACTTCAATTCTACATTAATAAATTCAGGTATATCACAGTTTCTCTGAATGTCTTGCCTTAACTAACAGTGGTCCCTGCTGTGCTTATTATCTCGTGCACAGAACCAGAGCTGTGTATTCGGCCCTCATTTTTTACAGTACAGTTGAATTTCAGGGTTGGAGTGAATGACTAAGACCTATTCTGATGTACATGTTTTAAGATCGTTCGGAAGAGTCCGGAATCTATCCTTTAAGAGACTTAAAGTGGTTTTATAAACACATGGTGTACTTTAGCAAACACCTTCTTTTCATTCGTATTTTGGTCTTGCAAAACAAATAGCTGTCGGGGGGGCGGACAGTTTTCCTAGAAAGAAGCAGAAAAGAAGAGAAGACAGAGAGAGAGAGACAAAGAGATGGAAATGAAAGATTAAGAGAAATGATGAGAGAACAAGCAAAGAGGAAAGGCGCAAACAAAGTATATATATAAGGCCCAATTGAAAACCATCCCTCACTCCTCTTCTCCAAGAGGGAACCCAGAGCTTCAGTCTCTTAATAAAGGGGGTGGATGTGGTGGAAATGCCAGGCACTCTGCTTAGAAATGAATAACCCGGGGATGTGTGTATGTGTGTGTGTGTGTGTGTGTGTGTGTGTGAGTGTGCGCCTGTGTAGGAAGGAGGAGGATGTTAGGGGTTCCTCAGCCCTGGGTCTCTCCCTATCTGTGTGAGTAATGATTCAGACTGCCAGTGTGGTGGTGTCGCCCCATCTATAACCATTTACACACAGCCGCACATGCAAGCAAACACACACACACACACACACGCATGCATGCACGCACGCACGCACACACACACACACACACACACACACACACACAGCAGATTAATCAGACAGGAAACTGGGCAGGTGGATGGACATGGCAGCAGGCTGGGTTCATCCATTCAGTCCTAAAACAGATGTACTGTAAACACACAAGGAGAGTTTTACGTGCTGACCAACCAGAAGCTTCAGTGACAGCTTCACTAAGAGTGAGAGAATATTATATTTCCATCTATACACACATGCACTATGTGCAGATGGTTTCTTTCATTGCTCACCATACCCTCACCACAGACTAATCTTACAGACGCACATGTCCTGTAACTACCAGTAACGTTAACAACAAAGTAGACAATTAATTATGTATTTAAGCTGTAGTACAGATGGCTGAAGTTGTCGTTTAAAGATGCTATAAGTTTTACTTTTATGACAGAAACCTATCAAGTGACAATGTGAAAGGATCTCTCACAGTGATGATACTGTAGTAATACAGAGAAACACTGCCTGAATCTGCAGTAGGTGCTCTTTACCAAACAGCACAGAAACCGTTAGGAATCAACTGGTAAAGACACTGGAGCATTTAGCAGCTAAAGCGTCTGATATTTAAATATTTTCTAAAAGTTGGTTGCAACCAGAATTAAAGGTAAAAGGGGAGTAAATATTGGACTTTAAGCCACTAGGTTTCATAAATGAATGGCTGCTTGCTGACAGGTTTGCCATATTTAGTTGTAAGGTGATGATATATTAGTGTTATGCTCACAAATTGTTTCCACCACCCTCAGCTGGCCAAAAACACCAGCTATTGCAGGTTTAACATTCAGGCCAGTGTCTTGGCTGTAATTAAGGTTAAATAGCATCTCAAAACATCACTTTGTCACTTTTATGTCTATCTCAAAACACTACTCATATTCCCATATCCCTCATATTCCCATTGGAAGATTATTAGCTGATAAAGTTATACCTCTTGTCCATGTTGTCCAAAAAGACATGTGACAGGAGACAATATCCACTGTCCTGTTCTTCTATAAAACTGTGCTCTCCAAAGTTACTATAGTACAAAACTTCTTCCTTATTCTGCAGTGTTCATGCAATTAAGGGACAATAAAGCAAAGGGATGTTTGTACTGAAACAGTAGTAACATTGAATGATTCACACTCAGTGTTTATCTCAAACTGATGCAGTCTATCATACATTATCATTTAGCAATTACACCAACCGAAGGTTTTTGAATGTACATACAGTAAGAGGAATATTTACTTAAAAGGTTACACCAGATGCTTTTAACTTCATGTGTTAATGCATCACCTGTAATTCATCACGCAGCTCTTTCGTTTGAAGAAGAGCTGCTAAAGAAGAAATGAAGAAAAAAATCGGTATTTGCAGAGTATAAACTAATAAATGTGTCAGCGTGAACCATGATCCTGCAAGAAAAAAATATCAGCCAGTAAATAAAACAACCATTACATTAGATGATGTAAGTGAACATGATTCCTTCATAAACAGTGCTTGTCCTGTGGGTTTAGAGTAGGTCGGGGTGTGGTCCAGTGGTCAGGGAAATGGCCGGATGACCTGAACTGTGCTGAGTCATGTCCCAGGTGAGGGATAGAGCTGCCTTCACTGGGCTCCGGGACGTGCACTTAACCTGCAGTAATTACTGGAAACAACACTAAGAACATGGCAATGTGGAAGTCATAGAAGTGCCGTGAAGATTTGAAATTACAGTGTCTTTTGAGGCACACTGCAAGGAAGTGATGTGGATGCTTCAGCTGGTTCCTTAAAATCCTTTGGATTTGTGAGATAAATGTTCAACACTCAAAATCATGCCACAACTGAAAGAACATATTTTACAACTGAAATTTATATCCTTTGTATCCTGAAGTCTGTGCATCACAGACAACTGTTAAATAAATATTAGACAGTCACTAGTGTGATCACACTTGTACGGATGCAGACCTTACAAACTGACGACACGAATGGTCAGCACTGATTGGGTTAGCAGTGAAAGAGGGGAGGAGAAGAATAATGCGGAGAGCAAAAACACGAGAAATCACAAGGTAGACTGGGAATAGCAGAAGAAATAGGTTGAAGAAAGAACAGGACAGAATGAGTGGAGAAAAGAGGAAAAGCGGCAAAGAGAAAGCATGAGAGAAGGACCCTGCGAGTGAGACCCAAACGGCTGCTAAAAATCATTAATCTTGTGGGGATCTGTGTCAGCGAACGGCGGCAACACAAAGAGCTCTCGGAGCAGCAAGGAGAGCAGCTCAGTGACCCGGACCCAATTGGCTGAGAAAGGCCCACCAGGCTTTAATAGACTTTTGCTGATCCGACACTTGTTTGCTGGGAGCCACAAAGAGGCGATTGCAGAGGCTGACAGGGGCCTGCAGGCCCGGGGCTCCCCTCCTGGCCCATGATAAATGACCCAGGGTGGGCAGGGCCAGGGCCAGAGGAGAGGGGTGAGAGAGCTGAGAGGCAAGAAGGTCACCCAGCAACGGAGGGTGGACAGAGGAAGAAAAAGGGGACATAAAGAAGTGGAGAGTAGAGATGTTTGATAAAACTGACAGATCCATGCTGAATGACAAACAAGTCCAGAGATTATGACATGCAGGGAAAATGGTGAGTAGGAGCATCCTGACCATCCTGAGTAAAGAAGAAACACACAAGGAGGAAAAAACTGAGGAGGTGAAAGGAGGAAAAGGAGGGGTAAGAAGGGAGTGAACAATGAAAGCGGAGAGGAGAGGAAAGGAGTCTGAGACCGCCAAAGACTGAAACACCGGTTCACCTCTTAACCATAAAAATGCCTGATGCAACATCCACCCACCTCCTCCAGATCAATCATGCCCACACACTCAGGCTGCCATAAAACTGACCTGCAGGCTGCTAATTCACATGGGCAGGTTTTTAATTGTGATCACAAATGGACGGTCAGAATGACCTGAAACTGAACATAAATATTTTTACTTTACACACTGAACGGGAAAATAAAACTTCTATTCAGATATTACACAGAGCCATTTGAGGATGTTTAAAACTCTTTGTTTACTCTTATCTTAGTAACACATTGGCACTATGAATCTACTGTGTGGATAGCAAATAATAATAATAAATGTCACACAGTATTTCACAGACAAAACTGATTTTGGGCAAAATTTAAAAAAGGATTGTATGTCAATTCTATGGACAACATGAAATGTATGCCAATATATAATATAATATAATATAATATAATATAATATATGTATGCCAGGTGCTATTCATGAATCAACACTGATAATTATACATTGAACACATGGTAAACATTTAGTTAGGATGTGTTTCTTTAGAAATACATTATCCAGTTGTTGGTTAGAAAATATCCAGGCAAATTGTGATTATGACCCGAGTGTATGAGCTTTAATTATGTTATGTCTGCACTTGGATATTTGGTTGAGAAAAAGCCTCAGTTCATGATAAGACCCAGTGTTCTGCATAAACCTTAACAAAGAGCCAGCTGGATGGAAGCCAAACTATTGTACATAGCATTGCAATTTACATTAATGAAATGACCACAGCAAAAGGCAGATTTATTGTTCTTTACTTCTAGGATTAAGCCAGTACAGTGTGAACTGACATTTATTTGTTGTTATATTTACAACATGTCAATCAGAGACATCTAATCTCAGAAAAGGCCTACAATTATAGCTTGGCCTCCCCATCGTATTTTTATGTCCTTTCTGCCTCACTGTCATTTCAAAATCACTAAACAACTTCAGTTCTTCAGTTGGAGCAGTCTGCATGGAGTTAGTGCCAAAACAACTCTGCATGTCACTGATGATACACATCAAACCATTAGCAATGAGTAAACGCGCCACCAGAGGCGCCCTGTCACAAGAAATAAGCCCTAATTTGCTCTGCAAACACAACTACCTTCTTAGCGAGTAAATGGTGTGAGTGTTAGTGCTGTGGTAAAACTGGTGCAGGACTGTGAGTGTAGTAGGGAGGCTGCAGGTGCACGAGGACGACAGCATGCTGAGTGGATTTTTGGAAACATCTGATTTTCACTGTTAAATCGTTTCATATGAATGTAATTGCCAGAATTTGCACTTACCCCACCTCATGATGTTTTCCTGAAACACTCCTCGGTCAGTGGTCCCTGATGGGGGATGTTAGCTTTCTTCAGAGCCTGGCCTCTGCCTGTTTACAGACGACACGTCTTAATAATACATGTTTTCACAGAGATAATCGATCAGTCTGGAGTAAACAAGAATGCCTGAGTAACTGCTGCACGTTGTGAATCGATGATGTTATATTAAAGGGTCACCGTATGAATAATCAAATTGAGACAAGAATAAAACCTTAAACATGTCTGTTCAGTCATATTCCTAATGCTGTCATTATTTTCATTATAAGCCAAAAAAAAAGTCCTTTCATGCAAACGCGTTTGCCCACAGTGATTCAGGGACATGTTGATTACATGCATCTCAAATACGTTGTAGCTGAAATTTCAGTGCAGAACTGAGCGTGAATAATGGAAGCGAACAAGAAAATCTCTTTCGACAGATTCCCGCGATTCCATTCTAAGAAAAGGCACAAAAAACCAGCTAGAAGAGAAACCATTTGACAGCTGTGCAGTGTAATGAGACGTAGGAATTGACTTTACATTTAGACTATAAGTTCTCCAAGTGACAAACCTACTCCTGATAGGTTTTAAAGCGAAAGCAGTTGCGGGTAAAACTTTTTCTGAGGTTGAAGCCGGAGCTGCACAAGCTCTGTGCGTCTCTTCTCTCCCTCCTGCGTCAAAGCTCGTAAAAGCAGCACTTCCGAAAGCCCCGTCTCTCCATCTCCATCCCTCAATCTCTCTGTCATGGGCCTTCAAACTCGGATACCCTACGATTTGTTCTGCAGCATTTCCAGGAAATGGTCGGGGGGACCATTAGAGTTAATCATTGCGCACGCCAAACGGCCAAAGACGACCAAATAAAACTACTAGTTCACCTCAGAGTGAGAAAGAAAGAGTGATTCTGACTCTGAAAGAAAAAAGTATTCCTTATAGTCACTGCTTCCTTCCAAACAGGCGCACTTTGAGTTCAGTCGGATCCAGGGGGTCTTGGCAGTGCACCCCGGCCTCCGGACACCGTGGTGCACATGAATGAATAGGTCCTGGAGCAGAACAGAAATCCATATTTGTGAAGGGAATCTTGTCTCGTCCTATAGACCATGGGCCTCCTGTGTGAAACCAGCGGGCCTGTTGCAGGTGTGAGATGTGAGCTGTGGGAAGCTCTGCAGCCACTGCAGCCTCCATGCGTCAACTGTTAAATGTAACATTTTAAAGGTGATTTTATTTCTGTTATTCATTCTTAAAATCCGTAGGATGGGACTCTCATTAGGGGCGAATAAGCAAGCATCGACACTTTTTTTCGCTGTCCATAAGCACATGGATCACTTAATAGATCATTAACCACCGATATGCTGCTGACATGGACGCTTTTTTACATCTCGTCTCTCCATTACAGCCCGTTATTACTAAAGGGGGAGAGCCGCCGGCAGGCCTGCCTGGATCTATTAGTCGGTGGACTAGGGCTATATTAGACAGCATTACGACCTAATGGGGCTGCCGCCGGGTCGGCCTCGCTGGGAAGAGGTTGTAGAGCGGCTCGGGTCGGCACGACTCGTTCAGTGCGCTGTTGGAGCTGAGAATTAGAAGGAAAAAAGAGACGAAGACCGTAACTTGAACGCTACCTGCACGTTTTTGATCGTGCACAAGGGGGAAAAATGAGTGAATTATTAGTTGAGTGTATGAGTATGCGAGGATATCCCTGAGGCTGAAAAATAGTTGCGAGCTTCTAAATAGATGTAAGACAGATTCAGGATGAAAGACTATTATGTATCTATAAAAGCTAAATATCACATAAGGAATAAATCCAGTCCAAACTGCACTTCAGTCAGCCTCGCATCAAAAAATGTACAATTATTATAATGAACTTTTAGCTTAATAAATTGTAAGCGCTTAATGTCTCTGATAGATAAATAATAATGATAATAATAATAATAATAATAAATACTACTAATAATAATAATGTTACAAATACTAAAAAGATGTAAATAGTGGATAAATCATTCTGTTTTTCCTCTAAAGTTTTCAGATGTACAAAGGTGTCCCATAAAGCGTAAAAAATTCTTTGTAAAATGTTTTTTGGCAGTATTTCATTTTATTTTCATTTTGTAAATGAATGTATGTATTTTACTTCCATAGCTTCCATGCACAGCAGTTCTGGTTAGAATTCCAGCTAAGCCATATTAGGATAAGAGGATTTGGTGAGTACGGTTTATGATTTATGACTTGAGCTGTATTCGGAGTTCATCTATTGATATCCTGCCGCAGAACTCAGACTGATTAGAAATTTAAACTAAACAAATAAGCCCTTAATTATCGGATCTTATCTTTGGCTGCCTCCTCTCGCACCCAGCCTGATCAATAGGCTCTGGTCGCGGCTGTACTCAACCGTGGATATGAGGCTGAACCGAAATGATAATCCTATCGATCCTTCAAATTGACTCATTTACAAGCAGTTTCTTTCTGCGAGGAAACAAGACATTTGCTCAAATTACTTCTTTTTTGGGGTGATAATTAAAATACACATTAGATCAACTACACATCTGGAATCATCTGATCCTATTTTGGCCAAACTACCTGTTAGACACTGTCAGAAATACGATTAAAACATGTGACGCTGTGTGTTTATGGGACTCGGGTGATAGAGAATAATTGCTGTCAATCATAAATGCAGGATGTGACCTTTAAAACGAGCGATTAGCACCAAGATAAAAAAATGAAAAAGAAACCTTTTTCAAAGAAGAAGGTTCTCACCAGCCTCATCGGTTCATGTGTTGCCCGCGCAGGGGCAGCCTTGAGCCTGTTTTCTGATGAATCCCCTGTTGTGATGCTTCCCGGTGCAAAACTGACTGTCCGAGCCAAAAGGAGCCTGATGTGGGAATCTGGGAGTAATAACAAACTCTGAACAAAGTCAACTTTACTTTCACCAGAAGGAACTAACACTTAGCCCAAAATGATTATGACCCAGGGTTAGACAAACACACGCAGGAGTGTGTGGTAGTGTAAAATGATTTTAAAAATCCTTTCAGTTCAGCTCACCATCACTACTGAGGGTCACAAATGTAGGTTACTCCAAGAATTAGGATTTGAACGTCTCTCTGCTGTCGCTGAGTGTAAACTTCAAAATCTGACAGGAGGCCAAGTGTGTTTGTGACACACTCATTTGTCCTTCTGCAAATCAACATTCAGTTTTTCACTATTCTTAAATTGATAAACTGTGTTGCAATATCATTTTGCTGTCACTCCTGTTTGCAGGCGAAACACAGCCTTACTTATGATTGATCATCTTGTGAAATTTGATGTAAACTTACCGCAGCACAGCAACAAATATTAGGTATAAAAGAAAAACAAACTAACTTAATGAGTCGTTTAAATACTTCAGCATCGGTTTCTCTCCAAACCAAATCAATTTGTTTCACGCACTTTCATGATACATAACATCAAGATTAAAGATGAACATTAAATTTAAGGGAATGGCATCTCTCGTCCTTGTTCTTCTGTTTTCTGGAAAATGATGCTGAGTGCATTTGGAAACGACAGGAACAGAATGTTAGAATTTTCCACATGACCTAAAGAAACTGAGATTTAGTATTAAACGTTTTGTTAAATTCTTGTTTTTTAAGGGAGTGTTGCCCTATCAGGGAATTTTCATTGAGCCTACAGCAGTAAAGCCAGTCATAAGGGAAGACAAGGAGCAGTGCGACCCGCGCAGAGTGTCCATGAAGTGAAGGTATTTCTCTCCTCCTCGCTTCCACTTTCCTCCTACCTTCTGCTTTTAGGAGAGTCGGTCAGCTGACTGTCTGTAGCTGTCAAGACTGCATTGTGCGCTCTGCTCTCTGTTCTCCTCCCCCTTGTCTTTCTTTATTTCAGCGCTCCCATTGGAGAACTGAGCTCTACGGATCCTGCCTTTCGGCTCGACGTCACGGTGCGCTATAAGGATAAAGCGCAGACTGGCTCCAGCGCAGTCTGCTGGATACCAGAGAGTGGGAGAGAGTGAGAGAGGCGAGCCTTGAAATCTCTGCGGTGCAGAGCTGGAAAAGCTGCTTCTCAGCGAAAATCAGACGCCCTATTTACTCTGCTTTTATTATTTTCCTGGAGAAAAAGGGACTTACAACCAAGAAGTTGCAACGAGGACTGGTGCCCGTCTCAGCGAACAAACGTGGTATTACTTTTATTATTATTATTTATGTTTATTTTTTGAATACTCTTCTACTGGAGGGACTGAGGTTTTACTTTTGCACTGAGACGCATTGCTTACTACCTCCTGCCTGGTCTCTCTGCCAGATTATCCCAGCAGAAGTAGGCTATATGACGCAAACCGTGTGCAGAGCATTAGTCTGAAAGTTTTCCTCCACTACTTTTTTTTTTTTCGTTTTGCTTTTTTCCACCAATCACACGGTGTTTCATGCTACAGCAAGTCAGTGCACAGCGGTGGAGGAGTCAAAAGAACTATTGCATGAAACAAGAAAGGAGAGAAGAGACGCTGATTAATAAGTCAGTTTTTGCGACGCTCGCAAGTACCTTTGCATATTTGCAAAAGAGTCGCGACAGCAACATGAGTGCAGAGCTGAGCATGGGCCCGGAGCTACCCAGTAGCCCTCTGGCTCTGGAATATGTCAATGATTTTGACCTGATGAAGTTTGACGTGAAGAAGGAAGGCCTGGTCGGGCTGGAGCGCAACGGGGTGCGCCAGTGCAACCGTCTCCAACCCCAAGGCTCGGTGTCTTCTACCCCCATCAGTACACCCTGCAGCTCGGTGCCCTCTTCACCCAGCTTCAGCCCCACAGAGCAGAAAAACCACCTGGAGGAGCTGTATTGGATCCCAAACAACGGGTACCATCAGCAGATAGACCCGCAGACGCTAAGCCTGACCCCAGAGGACGCAGTGGAGGCCCTGATTGGAGCCACAGCCCATGGCCACCCTCCGCCTCCGCACGTCCAGCAGCAGCTGCAGCAGCAAGGCGCTTTCGAGGGCTACAGGGGCCCGCACCATCACCACAGCCACCACGGCCACGGTCAGCAGCATCATCATCCATATGCTGGGGGCATCACGCACCACGCCGAGGAACTGTCCGGGCACCCAGGCGGACACAACCACCCACATAGCCAGCACCACCATCACCACAGCCAGGACACCGACAGCCCGTCCCCGGTCTCCCCAGAGTCCCACCAGCCGCTCCATCATCACCGCCACCATCATCACCACCACCCGCACGGCCACCTGAGCCAGTCGGCGGCTCACCACAGCACCGGGGGCGGACTCAACGTGGAGGACCGTTTCTCCGACGAGCAGCTGGTGTCCATGTCGGTGAGAGAGCTCAACAGACACCTACGGGGCTTCACCAAGGACGAGGTCATCCGTCTCAAGCAGAAGAGGAGGACCCTGAAGAACCGGGGTTACGCGCAGTCCTGCCGGTTCAAGCGGGTGCAGCAGAAGCACGTGCTGGAAAACGAGAAGACGCAGCTAATGAACCAGGTGGAGCAGCTGAAGGCAGAGATCAGCCGGCTGGCGAGAGAGAGGGACGCCTACAAACTCAAGTGTGAGAAACTGACGGGGTCAGGGGCCAATAACGGGTTCCGCGAGGCTGGCTCAACCAGTGACAACCCTTCATCTCCAGAGTTTTTCATGTGAGTTGTCATAAGACTTTTCTTGTGAACCCCCTCACAACAAACTTTGCCCCCTCCACCCCCACCTTTCCTTTCTCCACAAATGACTGACTGGCTGATGAACAAACGATAATAATCCACACCTCCCATACTCCTTATGATTATACTAATAACGGTAACAATTATATCCATATTAGAAGAATAACCCATCAGATAGTATTCTCATATATAATCATCTCTCATCCATCCTCCACCCACGTGTCAGCTGAGATACAAAGAGCAAGGTAGAGTGTGTGATCAGTCGCAGCATCTTTGTAGATTAGTTGCTTGTAGTGAAGAGACTTTTTCTTCTTCAAAGAAGAGGATCGGCTGATGAACTTTTTTTTCTCCTTTGAGGCTACAGCTTTTAAATATTCTGTAAGTAGTGTGGGATGGCGTCGAGGCAGTTGTCTTGTAATTTTGTTCTCCGACATGATGACATTGTTATGAAACAACAAGTAGGCCTGGCCTCGCAACTGGCAACCCATTAAACTCCCATTCGACAAGTGGGCCCGTAATCTGAGAAAATCTCCAAACGCAAGACTCCACTTTATGCAAATTTAACTTCTGTCTGCTATCCCGTCATGGGGGGACATTTTATGCAACATCTCATTGATTTATTGCCTGCTTGGTTATATTCGAATATATATTGAAACAAAAAAATCTGCATTAAATATTAATCCTGCATGCTGGACATGTACGGTAATAATTTCTATTTTGTACCTTCATCTTCTCGTGTATATTAAGAGCATGTTGTTGATCTGCGCTTCTCCATAGTTTTGGGGGGTTAGAGAAATGCAGCGGGGACATAACAGCAGGACTGCCGGTGCAGTATCATACGGTGTGGGTTTCTTTGGGCTTGTAAATATTATGCAACCGCAAAACTGCACAACAAGATTGAGGAGGCTGGTTTAAACTTCTTTCTTTCTTTGTGTTGTGTTTTTATTTCATTTATTTTGTATGATTTTTTTTTTATCATTTGGGGAATGGATTGAGAGAGGAGTGCATTTTTTCAGTTGCATTTAAATACAACAAACTTTGTGTGTCAAGTGCACTTTTGGATAATGATTTTAAGTTTTCATTTTGAATTTTGTGCAGACCTCCCTCCAGGAAGACATACTATGATACTATACTCTAATATTATTCGAGGCAGGCCTAAGTGCAAAGTTTTAGAGTAATATTCGGATACATGTTGTTTGAGGCTGAAAACAAACATTAGTGGACCCAGACTGCACATATCAGACTATTGCGCACCACGACGTAGTTACAGGTTTTCTACTTACGGTTCAACACGTACAGAGTGGATTAGTGCTTTCTGTCTTTTTAAATCAACGTGGCTTTTGTGCCACCAATTCATAAAAGTGCAGTCTGCTTTTCTATTAACTCTCTAACAAACCACATCAAACGCCAACAAAACCTTATCCTCTCATTCAGACTGTAGCATTAGCATCACTGGGCCTAATAATAACGAGCTACATGTTTAATAATATTTAGCAAAGGTGCAAAACATACTTGTCAGGGGATTCATGTATAGTTAATACTTCGACAATGCAAGTGTTTTATGACAAAGTTTGACTATTAATGCTCTATGTTTTCCTGATTTTTTTTCTGCCGGTCAGTAAAAAAGGGGATTCAGGTTGTGCAAAGTCTCAAAATGAAAACAATATCTATGTTATGTAATAAGGTTTTGTCTGTTTTATTATTATTTGTTGATTCTGGTTCTGCTGGCCAGATGCATAGTTAAAGTTTTTATTTTAATGATTTAAATTAACAGACTGTCAGATCACATCGAATAAGCATGGTGCTTGCATTTGAAACTATTATTGAAAAGTCACGCATTTAACAATCTTTGGTTTGTTACTGATTCAACTGTGTTGAAATCGAACTGAAACTGCAGCAGCGGGTTGTTGTTATGTTTTCACCAATTTCATGTACTTTGCGATGATGGGGATCAATTTTCAATCCTGTTTATATAAATAATGGTTGAACACTTAAATTTGAACTGTTCCATTCAGGCTGGTTTCTGTTTTGTCTTATTTTTTGTTGTTTTTGGAAGAAATTGTTTCCTATTTTGCTTATTAAAGTCATTGAAATGGCAATAATTACCTCTCAGACTTTTTCTTCTCCCGCCATAGGAAAGATCTGTGATACGATGACAAAACCAGACGCAGAGTGAGTCATACTAACATTACAGTAATTAATAATCCCACACACTGCAGAGAGAACACACTCACTCACTTAAAACTAAAAGGAAAAGTTTGTTGATTGTAGCCAAGGTACTCAAACACGCAGGAAAAATGATTCTGTCTAGTAAAAACCAATTCGCACCGACCTCTAAACTGTTTACATTTCATTTGTCCTTGGCTTTTCTTTAATGTTCAGACCTAAGAACGATATGGAAACGTTGGATCACAGCCTGTTGGCCTACAGTGATTAGATCACCGAGTCCAGCCGTTTATGTTGCGCTGCAGGGAGATTCCTGTACATGCTGCTGGCCTTTGCTGGCATGCTGACTTCTGCAGAAACCCCGCCGTCACAGGAGCGCACGGTAAAAGGAGATCTTTGACCTTGCAACATGACGGGGAATAGATGAAAACCTCAGATTTACGGAAAGTGGTAAAATAAGTTTTTAGTGTGCATGGCTTTGAATATAGTAAAGGGCTAAATGCGGTTGGTTGTTACTTAGTTTGAGTCTTTAAAAGTCTGACCCTGTTGTCTGAACCAGACCTCGCTTTCAAAATAATCCTCTGCGCGCGCCTGGGGGCGTCATATTTAAATGAATAACATTAATGGAATTTATTATTGCTATGTGTCTGCTGCTTTGTCTCTAATCACCGCTGTATGCAGATATGCACAGTAGAATAGAGCAAGTTCAGGGATTTTATCTATTGATTGGCTTTTCAAGTACCGGTACAGCCTAAAGAACGAAAACACATTCGCGATTCCGACGCACAAAAACTGCAAGTGCAGATAGTGTGACAACAGAAGCAGAGAAGTAGACGAAGGAGAGAGTAAGTGTTGATCTGGTCCCGGTCTAGAGTTTCTGGTGTCAGAACATTATCTGCCCCGTGTCTGCACATTCTCAAGGACAAAACCGCTAGGCAGAGAATCAACCAATGAGACCCATGGAGGGCGAGTCTAGTTTACATTCTCTCTCTCTCTCTCTCTCTCTCTGTGTGTGTCTCTCTCTCTCTCTCTCTGATCCGTCGCTGCAGCCTGGGGGCATGAGAGCAGCTGGGGTGAACCAGGAGAAAGACTCCTTTATATTTACTGTAATGATAATAACCTAAAAAAACCCAAAGTGTTTAGTTGTCCATAGGGGATCCTTTTCACCTTGTTCTTCAGATTTTCATATAAGTGTGCTGTGTGGATGTTTGAGGCTTGAGAAGAAAGCTGACTTTGTGCATTGTGGTCTATTATGAAGTCAACACATGCAGACACTCTGCTGGTCACACAGAAATGAAAGAGGAAGAACCTTAAACCAATTACCAAAATCTCAGAGTGCTCAAACAAATAAAATATCTAAAACAGCTACCAACAATTTCACTACAAAATCTCTAATTCTACATCTAAATTCTACATAAATTAATAAATTACATAAATTCATATTTCATCATTTGAAAAAAGTGGAAACTAATAATATTTTTACAAACTTATTTGTAAATCAATGCAGACAAATGGATCTACTGAAGTAGTGTCTGTAACATTTTGCTGCACTATGATTGTGTCATTGCTGACCTGTCTATTAAATTACATGTTGCAGATATTATATTCCCTTTTCTTTTCATCCCCAGATTCTCACCTGCAGAAACATCTAAATTTTTGTAACATAAAAAGAGCATGTTTTTCTTCTGGGGAGGAATTAGCATGTAGCGCTTCGCACAGAAATGTATTGTGGAAAATAGTAAAAGAAAAGAGAGAGTGGGGGAGGAAAAAGGCAGAGGGGGAAAAGTAGAGGAAAGCATCAGCCTCAGCTCAGCGGAAGAGCCAAGGACACAGTGACCAGGCATACTGTAATGATTTTAGTCTCCGATCACACATTCATGCCCCCCCACAGAGATCCTATCTGCATTCAGCCCGCTCTGCCAGCCTCCACCTACACCTCCTTGTATCAGCAGCAGCAACAGCAGCACTGAAGGGCCCAGGGGTGGCAGCCCCAAACCTGGCCTGCTTCTGTTTCTTTGACTGGACCTCCCAGCATTTTTAAACTCTAGTCAACTACAACAGGCCAGTGGCTTTCAAAAACTCTCCAAGTGTTAGTCTCAACCCTGCTGCAGGTATTTCAACACCTCTTAGGTCTGTGTGCACGTTTCTCCCTGCTCTTTACATTCAGACACACAACTCAGCTGCATCTTTTATCATTTGGAAACAAAGCAGGAGATGATTGTTTTTCTAATTCCACTCTATTTGCTTGATCCACAGGGTCATAATTAGTTATGTTGATTAAGTTTTTCTATGGTTTCAGCTCATGCCAGTTGTGGATCCTATTCCATTTTGGTATGAGGCATATACACAAGCATACCATGCCATAGACACACTGGCAGTTCAGTGACTTTCATTGGAAGTGATTTCCCCGCTACTCTCAATCACAGTGATTTTCCAGGAAATTAAAAGAGGCTTTTCCCATGAAACACACACTCAAAGCACTAACCAGTGTCTATGTGGGTGTGTAGTGTTCACTGACCAATACAGACAGAAGGAGAAAAGGGAAGGAAAGAAATGCATTGCTCTAATTAGTCATTGTCTATTTGTGACTTTCTTTATATTATTGGCACTGCAAACATTTACTTGCGTTTTGTATTCACAATATCTCATAAATGCGTGTGTGTGTGTGCATGTTTCAGACTGGGTGTTGGAATCTCACAGTTTTCCGCGCATTGGACCTGAGTCAATGGCAATCAATCTTCACTATCTTCTTCTCCTTGTCGCTCCCTCATCCCACTCTCCATCGTTCCCTTCATCTTCTCTCCTTCAATTCTCAGCCAAGCTCAGTCTTGACAGTTAAGATCCAGACAGCATCAGCATCTGTTATTTATCTTCAGCCTGTTTCACCATGTACACACAAACACACACACACACACACACACCCGCACACACACACACACACAAAACACACAGGTACACAGTCTCAGATAATCACACCACACCAATAACAATAACAACACATGAACTAGTGCAAACAGATGAATATATTCTATTACAGTATGTGACCTTTGCATGCCGCCTTATACACCCAAACACACATGCACACAATATGCATATGTATGACATGCAAACCAACCTGTATTTAAGTACAAAGTTTGTAGTGACTTGTTTTGCATGCTGACTTTTGATGGTAACAGGCAAAATATATAATTTTACGTGTAATCAATTATTTCCCAATACTTGACACAAAGTGTGCAATTACAAGTTGCTATAAGTCCATGTTCTGTAATTAAATCAAAATTAGAGGTGAGAAGCAGTCACTGCCTTCTGGCGACCTCATCCACCGCTGCTTCTCCTTGTGATGACGTTGTATCTTCATGGTCATAACCGTTCAGTGGTCTGTATGATAGATACCTATGGCCATAGCCACAGTGAGTCGATGAAAGTGACCCATGTGTACATCTCTGCTTCCGGGATGTGAAACCAAATTCCGGGTGGGATTGATCCATGTCTGGCTGCTGCAGGAATAAGGCCAGAGGGAGAAGATAAGAGCAGACAACGAGCGGTCAGTGATACGTTTGAACCATCAACCTCTACTGCAAACACAACGCTATAGTGACTTTTGATGTATGCAGACCATATTTCATCAGCACATGTGAAAGCAGCTTGTTGTCATTAAATACTGCTGACTTTTACTGAAAATCCCTGCCAAAGAAATCCTCCAGATCCTTCATTCAAAAAAAGCAGCAATACTGCTACATAAAAGTACTGAATTACATTCACAATGGCACTTAATTAAAAGTACAGAAGTATTATTAGCAAAATGTACTTAAAGTAAAAGTGAACATAAGGCAAAAAGATGTGTGAGTGACATACTAGTATATATGATATTGTATTACAATTCTTTCATCTGTACCAAGCGTTTTAGTGTTTTAGGTAGTCAGGAAGGCTGATTTGAAATACTTTACATTCTGTTCTTTATAATCTATAATGATTTACCATCTTTTACACAAACTAACAAATACAATATTTCTCTCTGTGGCATAAAATAGAAACAATCAGTACAACTATCTCAAATTTAGGCTTAAGCAAAGTAGATGTGTTTAGTTATGTAGTTACAGAACCCCAAAGTGAAATAATGCAGGATTATCTTGGGAGAACAAAGCCTGAATCTGATTCATTTTGTGCTGTAAAAATGATCCCACTTGCATAAGAAAAGTAATGAAAACGTAATGAATCAATTATTCAAGTCATTATTAAACAAAAATGTGAACATTTATTTGTTGCAGTTACACAAAATGCAGTTGTGTCACATTTCATTTTTTATAACATAGACTCAATATCTTTGAGATTGGGACCGAGGTTTGGACAAAACGAGCAATTTCATCTTGGGCCGTGGGAATCAATGATGGACTTTTTCACAACTTTCTATAAACAGAGCCTGACATTTAATAAACTAAAGCATTACCCCAAAAAATAATCCCTTTATCAAATCCACAAATTTCAGCCAATTATTTAGGTTAAAAAATCTTTAAGGATTGTTTATTATTAACCAGGACACGGCAGATGTCTAACACATCAGTCAATTAACTACAGAGTGCCTGGACTGCCTAGCATGAGCACTGTGCACTGTGTATGTGTACTGTATCATCGCCACCCTGTGTACTGTGCTCTGGCCTGTTGTCGCCCTAAGATGTGAGGTAAATAATTGAATGGATCCATTAATAAATAAAGTGCAGGGGGAAGAGAGGAAGAGGAGGGGGGGAGAGGAGAAATGGGAGAGACAGGTCACTCATCTTTACAATCACTGTGCATCACTGGCCATGACTACAAACATACTGCCACTTCTCTCTCTGTTCTGTTTCTCCCTAGGAGGTGTCTGGGCATAATAAGCATTAGCTGTACTGACCTCTGACTTGAGCTCAGAGCGGGATGTGGCATTTCAACACATTTCCTCTCTGATCCACTGGGACAAGGCTACTTCCTGTAAAACAGCTGGAGGGAGGCACTACTACTGCGCCTGGCCAAACCCACCTCACACCCATCCTAGTAGGTGAATCCCTATTGGGGAGCGTTATTCTTATATATTACACCTGGTATTTAATAGAAAAACCTACCAAGGGACCCACAAGTGGAAAGGAGAATATGAGGGTTGTGGTTTTGTGGTATAAAGAATTTTTAGAGGAGTCATTACCAAAGCTGCAGCTATTAAAAAGCTGCAGTTGTATGCTGAAAACCTGTACTTTTTGCCTGATAATAAGCTTGTTCTAGCTTTATCTTCAAACTCAACAACACCGAGACACTGAGACTAAAACTTTGCATTTACAGAAGTTTTTGTATATCAATCTGTTGTTTGGGAAACAAACAAGAAGAGGCAATTCTGTGCACTTACATGCCCAGTAAGTAATTTAGCCCCAACACTACTAATTCTATACTAAATGCTCAATCACTGCTTTCTGCTTTCTGTCTCAACCATTCATTCGTTCTCGCATTTGCTACTTTGCTTTCCCCCTTGTTTTCTCTTTCTTCGGGCCTTCTTTTTTATTTTACAGCCTGATCTCTATTTAGATTTCCTCGTTTGGAGTTGCCACAACGCTCCCCGCTGCCAACATCTGTAAGTGGTTTGGAGGCAAGAGACACTATGGAAAAACATCAAAAAAATAAAAAGAGTAGAACAGTGCTCTATTACCATGGTTAGATAGAACAGAGGCTGTGAAAAGGGTACAAACTGCACTGGGATCAGAGGCACAAGTGTACAGCTGGTGGTAAAAAGTGTCTGAAAGGCATACATGCTGTATGTTTCAGGGTATGACTTAGGGATGGGTGACATTCTGCACAGTGAAAACATAAAAGCAATACCTGCACATACTGTACTGAAGCTTAGATAGCTCAATGTACAGAGGGGAGCCAACAGTTTGGAATTTACTGGGACTGACCTCAATCATGTGTCATGTTTTAGGCAGATTGAATTTAGGCTCTAAAACTTTTAAAGAGATTATGTTATTGCAAAAGATTAGGGGAAGTAGATACATTGAAGGGAGCTAATGAGGGGTTTCTCGCCTCCCCAGCTGCCAGCCTAATTCAGTGCTCACTGTCCTGTTGATAATATACAGTACAATAGTATTACTGTGGTATTAGAGGCTTTACAGTGTTGTGGCAATGAGAGCCACACTGTTGGTAGTGTAGAAGAGGTTCAGATGGCTGCATTCAGTACAGTGTTTTATGAGCATGGGGCTGCTCTATACACATATGTAAGAGGAGAAAGAGAAAGAGGAGAGTTTGTGTGTACAGTAGGGTCTCATTAGGTAATGAGGATGATTATGCTGCATTAGGTGGTGGAGAAGAGAGGCAACAGCCACAGGGTGGGAGGGGGAAAAAAGAACATGTGTCTGTGATTTGCGGCATAAGCACATACCATTTAATTGACACAAGCTCTCTCTGTCTGCTGATTGGTGCAGAGCTGTCCTCTGCATGTCTGCTTGGCCCTCTCTGCCCTTGACTCGGAGGGCAGAGAGACAGATGTGGTGTGAAAGGGGCGGAGTAGGGGAATACAGTGAGTGTGGAAAGGTACTGGGCTGAAAGTCGGCTGCAGTTAGCAGCAGGGAGTGGAAAATTGGACGTGTGGTAGACGTGTTTTGTAGGTCAGGGTGAAGAAGATGGAAAGGTTGTGTCTGGGACTCCCCATTAACAACAATACAGTACATTAACCATTAACATGATTGTGGCTAAATGACTTTACTGAAGGATTAGCTGAAAAACTACTAGGGCAGCTGACTGGATGTGTGAAGACAGGCTTCCCTTTGCGTGGAGCTGCCCTTTCTATTCCCCTTCTATAAGTAGGCAGGTATTTTTACCCAGGATAAAGTGCTGACCCAGTCTCAGGTAATTACACCCCTATTGGGCTTTGGCAGAGACATGTCAGGGCGGTGCTGAGTGCACCTCACACCCCAGCTACGGGTAAACCACACTTATCTCACTATTTACAAGCAAGTATAGAGCCTTGCTCCACATGAGAGACAGGGAGGAGGGCATACCTTGGCAAAGCCAGAAAACCTTTCTCAGGAAGAGGCCCAATGACATCCCCCATCAAATAACACAAAAGCTATGAAACTATATTCCATATTTATGCAAAGATTGTAATCAAAGTAAAGAAAAAAGCAACAAAAAGACTGCCAAATTGAAGGATTCTGGCAATGTTGTGCTTGTGTGTGGTACATTTTCTGGCATGGATTCAATCCAATAATCCCTAAGAGGGTTAGGCATGTTCTAATCACTTCTAACATAATAATGTTGAATGATCATGAATGATGCATATCTTTCTGGGAAGTAGTTTTCAAAGAATATAATGACTCTATTACCATGTCTGGATGTGTTCACACTTCAAAATGATTTGATGAGCACAACACTGACTGTTTTTAGACAGAGATGTTAATAACATAATAATATAATACCACGATATGATCCTCTCTAAACATAGAGTACATGGAGGTATTCAAGGTCTGAAGCTTGGCCAAAGGCCAACAACCTGAGGGGATTTGCGCTGAGCTCAGGCTCATTTTCAGCCTCAGACCTAAAATATAAATACGACCAATCAGGCAATGCTACTATTAAAAAGAGGTTTCAGTATTAGAACTACAATGACAGACTGAATACAGTGCATGTTGATAAATTTATCCTCATCACTCACTCACTTACTCACTCACACACACAGACACACACACACACACACACACACACACACACACACACACACACACACACACACCAAGAGCAATGTCAAGTCAGGTTGCAACTTGCTCACTTGCTAGTTTTGGATAGATAGTTACAAAGCAAAAAAAATGTGTAAGGCAGAACATTTCAAGTCCTGCAAATGTCAGGAAACTCTGCACTTGAGAACTTTAGGTCTACATTTTAGTCATTGTGTTTTTCTCACAACAAAGTGGTTTGACTTTTTGGTTGACTTTTAAATTGAATTCAGGCTTCATGGTCTTCAGGTTTAAAAAAACTCTTGTACCGGGCTGGGCTCTGGCCTGAAATAATGCCATTGCATCTCTAATGATCTGTTTCACCAGCTTCAAAAGGATGGAGAGTTCAAATTGTGATCACTCTGAATCATTCTGATTATTTTTATAAAGGCTGAACCAAAAGCATGATAATAAAAGCACAGACTACCACCACTAAGCAAAGCAATGTGGAGTTTCATTTGGAGTTTTACTTGTTATAACCATGCCCTGTATTTAATGTTGTTTTCAAGATGTTATTGGAACCATTTCAGTCTCAATTGTACAAATAGTCGTCTCCTAGATGCCTTTCAGAGAAAAGTCTGCACTGAAGCCACTGAACATGTGCTGTTCAGACTTGGTGTGTGAGCAGAGCAGGAAATCTTCAGACTCTGTTGTCTTTACAAGAGACTTTCCCTGGTATCTATATATTTTCTCTCGCATTAGACGCATGTTCTATGGAAACTATGTGTCGTGTTTTGCTAGGCAAAGCACAGCCTAAGGAAAATGGCTGTGGTCAGACGTAGTCCTTGAAAAAGAAGAGGAGAGCAAAGCAAGAGGACGACAGAGAGGGGGAAAAGTAAAAGTACTTTCTGAATTTGAATCATTTACCTATGAGCACTTGCACATACATGCACGGAGACTCCACATGCACAAACGCACATGGACTGTTCCACCTGAGGGCCTGTGCGTAACAATACGCTGGTGGGAATGTGCCACTGCACATTAATTCTCCCTTCACGCTTGCGTTGAGGAACACAGAGCCTCTAATTGATGTTAAACAAACTGCTGACCCAGTCTCAGGATGAAGGTCTGTCACTGATGCACACAGAAATACACACTGGTACACAACTATAAAATACAAAATATACTATTTGCCTCGAATTCACCAAGAGCGAATATACATGACTCCTGCAGCAGACATATGAGGTTGCCTAAATTGTCAAGTTTTTTGCTTTGTATAAGAAGCTTAGGCCTGTAAGTGCAGAGCTTGGAAGTCGACCACCACATGCACGAGAATGAGATGCCTAGATGGCACTGTGCAAGGTCCTTGGATTTTTAGAGGTACATTCGGGACCATGTGTGTATGCCTGCCTTAGGAAAAACCTTCAGAAAGGTGGGGAGTCTGAGAGAGCAAACTCTTTCTCATCCTTGTTACGTGCAGACACAGGCATATATACATACATACAGGCCCCTAAAGCAAGCTCCAGGGAGGCATGACAACGTCTTTGTGCGGGCCAGATTTCCCATGTCTCCTTGCCCCAGCACACAGATAGATCATCTGAGTATAACCTACTGTATGAAGGGCAAGTGCATGCATGCTGCGGAGAGGGGAAAAAACAGTGAGGGAAAAAAAAACTAGAAAGAAGTTACAACCCAAACCTCTTCTTTCCTTTCTGTTTTCACACTTTCCCCTCGTCTCTTGACTCCCAACTCTTTCGCCCTTTCTCTCTCCCTCTTCCCCTTTCTCTCTCCCCCCCTTTCCCCCTTTTCACAGAGGAATCCAGTCTCTCCATTGGGACTGGAGCTCTTTGAAGGTGATCCAGAACTGTACTGCTAGCTGCCTCTGCTCTCCTCCCTACCTCATTCCTCCCCTCCACCCCTCCGCCCTCCACCCTCTGCTCCCTCCCAGCAGCCCTCAGGGGGCCTGGATCCCACTCAACCGAGAGCAGCCGCGCTCCCAATCCAGGCCTGGGCTTAGCACTCCTGCCGCAGGCCTTGCTGGCTGTTCCACTGCACCACATTGAGACAGAGAGGTGGGAGGCCTGGGAAGAGACGAGCAAGTGGGATGACAGAAAAAACAAGGTAGGTGTGTTTGGTCATTAACATTTGGCATTTCAGACCCAGAGATCAGGGGAGAGCTATTGCAAACTCCAGCAAGCAAAGAGCTTTTCTAAATCCAGCTCTCTCTTCCACCCAATCACTTCTCCCCTTTTTCTCTCTCTCCTTCACATAACTGTTTATTTTCTCTTTTCATCCACACTCCCTCCGTCTCTCTATCCCACTTCCCCTCTCTTCACTTCCCTTCTTCCCTCCATCCCAAGGGCAAGCTCTTCACAGACTCGTCTGACTGGTTTCTTTGGCACACCTCAAACACACAAACACAAACTCGGGTGCCAACATACACTCAGACACATACCTCTTCACTTTAACAGAGGGTCCTTCACTCAATGCCTCAGAGTCAAGCAGGAAAAGACAGAGGAAGAAAAAAGAAAGACGACGCAGATACAGGGAGGGCGTGAACTGTAGGGATACGCATTCCTTTGGCTTGCCTAGCTTGGTAGCACAGGAGACATGTTGCTGGCTGCTCGGTTTATTATCCACAAGCCATATGCGTTGGCAAGCTTTGGGCGCATGGTGGGATACATTTGTGGCTGTGTAATAGTAAGACAGAGACTGTGATTATACTCACGTTGTGTCTCTTATCACCTACAGTACGTATCTGTGTGTGTTCCAGGCCACAATAACCTGAGGAAGCACACTTCCAGATTAGTGCTTTCAATAAAACATAAAGAGCTTCCAGTACCTCTAAGCCAACATACCAGTGCATACTACACATTTACCACATGCATACATAAGCAAATTTACACAAGCTGGTAATTTCAGCTATTTGCTACATAAACAGTTTTAATTGCAATTTAATCACAATCACACGCGCATATGGTCCCACACAGTACATTATAATACTGTTCCACTTGGTATTCCAGGATAATTCAGGTTTATTTCAATTTTGATCTTATTTTCCTATTTGTTGTCATTATTAACTACTGGTTATGAAATCATCCCTACAAAATGAATAATAATTGCTGAGTTCTGGGAACAAGGCAACATCACTACAGAAAAATCTAACAGGGCAAAACACACAGTCAGATGATCAGACAGATTGTGAACAAGCACATCACTTAGCTGGATGAACTAAAACACCTTATGTGGAGATAAAACCTAAAGCAAGTGCACCTGTCTGGAATAATCCATGTGTAAGCACACAACACAATAAGTAACACTGCAGACATTAATGATCTCACTTGTATAAATACTGTAGGTGTCCAGCTCTTGCTTGCACATACAAACTACAGTATATATATCCATGTTTGCTTCTATTTGACTATAGGTTTGTCTGGTTTGACCTTTAGATTAGTTCTCTGCACTGTGTGTGCGACTGTTACTGAGAACCACAATAAAATTTGCTCTGTCAACATAACCATGCTAAGGTTTATAAGTAAATATATTGACTAAGTTGACAATGATCAGAAACTGTACAACTTAAAACTTACAGCCTGGATAATTATTTTACCCACATAGTTGATTTGGTTAAAACCTGTATCATTTGTGTGCCAGTACTTAATGTCCCAGTGGAGTTCTTTTTGGCTCCCCTTTCCATAACACAGTATATTTATTTACAACTAATTGGCAACAGTAAATTCGTTTTGGTTATATTCAAGCTCTATTAACATAATGGGAAAATGGTGTTACTTATTCATCTGCTGAGTAAAAAGCCAAACATATCAGCAAAATGTTCATTTGCTACACATTTCATTTGTATTCCACTAAAATATCAGATATTGCTATTCGATAGCCATTCACAACACCTACAACACAGCTAAACCTTTGTTCAAGCACTGCAGGAATATAAAAAATAATCTGTAGTAACCTGAGGAAAGAGACATGTTTATTATTATTCAAGTAAAACCATGAGCCTCCATGCTATTGTTGCCTTAACCCCAAATGAATGCAAACTCAACACTGGTGTCAAAGCCCTGTGCTATCTACACCCACAGTCTACACCCATCACCTACCTGTGACTGCTGTGTGGCACATCATGCATTGATTCTATCAAATAAAAAAAGAACCTGGCCTATGATCATAATCTAGACAATATTTATATCTTTAGTTTGTAATTGGGAAAACACTTTAGATGCAATTTATATTCCCCATCTTCCTAGAAGACAGGGTTGATATTAACAGATCTCAGCCACTAACTTGACAATTAGTTCTAGTTCTAGTTCCCAATAAAAATTGGAGGCCAAAGCTACAAATATGAGTCCAATTGTAATATAACAGTTATCCTTTACATGTAACATATAAACAGCAACCTTCTTTATTTTCTGCATTCCTTAGCTATTTCCTCTATCCACTGAAATTTTATTTATTTATTTGGATCATTTGTTTTAATCACACTTTTTCTGGCGTTTCCCTGTATTGCCCTTTCAACATCATAGGGGTCAGCAGCAGTGTGTATTCTGTGTGCGCTAGAGTGGGCTCTTACTAAAGGTGTGTGTGTGTGTGTGTGTGTGTGTGTCTGAGAGAGAGAGAGAGAGAGAGAGAGAGAGAGAGAGAGAGAGAGAGAGAGAGAGAGGAAGACAGACATAGAGAGAGAGAGAAACCAAGCTATCTATAGCCTGTGTATCCCTCAGGATTTGAGTCTTAAACTCCATATTCATGACACATCACTGTGGGGATTAGAAGGGCATCATCAGATAGAGGGGCTTACGTCAGCGGACACAGACACACATATAGGTACACACCCTCACACCTAGAAAACAACACAGACACTTTCAGCAGCAGCCTCACCCTGGAAAGTACAGCATATACACTTTCAAGGAAGTCCTTTACTTCTTTATGTAATTCAGTGCATACACATCACTAGAAAAGGCACAGACTAGACAGAAAAATGCAATCGACTATTTCAGTTGGGATGTTATAGCAGAGCAGACGGGATGACTGCTTTGAAAAATGAACCCAAATAATGTAGTGTTAATTTGAGCACTGATTATTTGACTACTTGAACATAACAGCCTCCAGTGTTCATGTAGCACTGCCAAATCAAACATTTTGAATTGGACTGAGGAGTGCAAATTGTTGAGATAAGAACAAATCAAAATGTGTGAGGTGAAGGTGGAGGTGGGGTGTATGCAGGGGGTTTATTAAGGCCAAACTTGGAAGCTCTGCAGGGCTGGTGGAGAGGGAGGGGGTGTTAGCATAGGCAGCATGGATCTGTGTTGTGATTGTTTCCTCATGGCTCTGTGTGAATCTGCATGTGTGTGTGTGTGTGTGTGTGTGTGTGTGTTCTTATCTCCTCTGGTCCACAGCAGCAGGAGCATCAGAGGAAGCACAGCGTTTCCTTCCTGTGCCTTTCACACTGTCACAACACACATGAGCCGAAAAACTCAGTAGCTCTCTCTAATATATAGAGAGAGACAGAGATGGGTTGGCTTGTGAGTGCAGAACATGTGTGTGTGATTTGTGGTGTACAGCACATACCATTTAATTGACACAGTCTCTTTCTTCTGTTTGGTGCAGAGTTGTTTTCTACTGGGAGGGAAACAGGGAGCAATTGAGGGCAAGATTTGAGAAATAGCTGAGGTGAGTGATGAGGAAAAGTGGCCTCACAGCAGTAGAGGCTACTGGGACAGTGGATGCTCAGTATGGGTTAGTGCCCTCCGTGGGGGAGCTGAGTAAGGACACCTCTCTATCCTACATTCTGCACCTGGCACTGGGCTCTGGCAGGCAGCCATTGCCCTGCTTTCCCATTTTACTCTGTGCTCTCCATCCACCCCTCAACAGCACCTTAGTTTCACTCAGCTGTACCTCTGTGTTCGTCTTCATTCACAGGGTAGAACACACAGTCAAGTCTGAGAGGCCCACCAAAAATGTTAATAATCAAGAAATGGTATTGGCGAATCATTTACAATTTCTTGTGTGAATAATGTGTTTGTGTGAATTATTCTCTTTGGGAAATTAGCCTCAGTTTGATCCAATTACAAGCTGTTTATGTCTGCTAAATCATGGAGGAGAACTGGCAGAAGAAGAAAGCCTTTGAATTACCGGGTGATAAAACTAGCTTGCACGCTTAAAAGGTATGAATGAACAGAGACTTCTTTCATCTATGCAGAGTACAGAGTCATGTACTATGAGAATGACGGAGGTGATTTATCATGCATTTGAGCCATCTAGTCTAAATTGTTGAGGATGATTCTTAAATCATTTGGAGAGGGTCTATTCAAATTTTGCTCCAGATGTCCTGCAGTGCATTATGGTAAAGACAGGTCTACCTTAAGCCACCTCAGCCAGAAGAACTTATTTCAGTTATGAAAAACAGCAGTAACCTTCACAATAAAAAGCTGTATCCCCTCTGCTTACAGTCTCCACTAATCATGTTTTTACAGAAAGCCTGTTACTAATAAATAATGTTTACATTATCTCCAGCAATATTCTTTAACACACCAAAATGCACAGATTCCCATATTAATTTGTCATCTTACTGGGTCTGTTAGACCTGCATATCCTCATGTAATACCAGTGAAGGGAAGTAATATTCAATCCTTTGATAGCAATATAAACAGTATACTACATATAATACTTGAGAAATCCAAATATGCAATACTGTATATAAAACTGTAGGAAATGGGGACAAATGTGGACACAGATGGTGTTACACACATACAAAAAAAAAAAAAAAAAAACTCTCTTTCCATAGAGTACTGAGGTGGGAACGGTGCCAAACCAACACCTCATTTCAATTTCAAATCCGAGGCCTGACTTTGACCTTTCAGCACAAAACTAGTTATAGACTCACTCTCAGCTCCTCTGTCTCTCCCCGCCTGTTACACTGCTTGTCAACACACACTCCTTGCCTTCATCATGCCCACAATTTTAATCTGTATTTTTGTTTTCTTACTTTTTCAGTTCTGCATTTGCTTATGACAACTTCCTAAGTAACCATAAGTGACTTGTACGACTCATCCTTGGTTGCTTCCTGCTTCCTGTGGCCCTTGAGCAGCACTTCCTGCCTGTGCGTCGTCTGTGTAACGGCACCTCTCATCATTCCGGGACAATCTGTCGCTCTGTGATGTTAAACTGTCAATGCTGATTGTGTGAAAATCGGAATAATAAAGGTGGGAGGGAAGGTGAGGGAAATGAGAGAAAAGGGTGTGGGTGTGCAACCAGTAAGGACATGTTTATAAGTGTTTGCATGTGTAGCCCAAGTTAAATTTACCGGTACATTTAATGTCTTTTTCAAATGTCTGCTAATAATGATACTAACAATCACCTTTATATATTTAGGTAAACTTAATTGATTGATTGATTGATTGATTGATTTCAGGATGTGACAGTGACATAACCAGTGACATAAGAGCACCAGTAGCATCACAGAATGAGATTTACAATTATTCCTCAGTTCATCTTCAAAATGTTAAGTTTTCTGATCACCAAATGGCAGTTACACAACACTGGTGTTGGGGAGGGTGTTGCTCTAAGCCAGAGGAAGGGTGTATGAGTGTAAAATAACACCAAAAACTACACCAAAGGAAGAGAGGAGATGAAGAAAGCGAGTGGGAGCAAAGTGGGAGAAGGAGAGGGGGTGTACAGCTGGGTGTTCCAAAAACCTGTCAAGGTATTTCCTTTCACAAACACAAAATTTGTGGGACTGTACAGTAGAGGCGTGTCGCCAGTCACACATAATCCAACACATTATGCTAAAAATACACAGCCACGGTCAACAGTACAACTTTGATTTAATGCATTCTTAGATTGGGTAGGTCTCAGGCCAACTCCTGCTTTCCTGTGTCTGCCATCCACAACTGTACGAACAGACACACACACACACACACCAACTTAATGAGCCATTCGATATCCCCATAAGTCCAGACTTAGTGAGTCTCCGCACCAGAGTCAAAGTCCCTTGGCATCCCATGCCTTTAACACCCCCGATCCAGATACACTCAGTCATGCACGCACGGACACAGACACACACACACACACACACACACACACACACAATTCCTTCATTTGGTCAATGCCTCACCACTCCTTTTTCTACCACACGTATGCCTGCATCCTCTCACATAAATATGTACACACCTACGCACACACACAGAAACACACTTTGTCCCAGTGCTCTCCCTTTACACCAGCTGTAGTCCACCCAGTGTGTTTACACAGTCCACTGAACCACGTCAGAAAGAGAGAGAGAGTGAGAGTGAGTGAGAGAGTACTGGATGGATGGGCCTGGGCTGTTTGGCTGAAGGGGCTTTCCTGTTCTCACAGGAAATGGTAAAAGAGGGGGAAACCAGGAGCAGGAGAGGGGAAAGCAAGATGAAAATAAATGGGACAACAAACCAGATCATATGAGATTGAGACCAGAAGAATGAGAAGGAGGCAGACAGCAGCAAAGAAAAGGTCATGGATGTTCATGGAAACACCTCCTGCTGCTTAGATAATCTGTACGACAGCACTCGCAGGACTGGAAATCACGGTCTCCTATCCTCTGCCGCCTCTTTCACACAGACTCCCCACTGTAGGTTACATCACAGATTAGACTGTTATGCAAACCTGCAGGGTATTATAATAAGCAACGTTACTTTTTGCATTTTGCCTCTGCCACCTGTGGTCATTGACTCACACGATAAACCTCACTAGGGTCTGTGGCCTCTTTGAGGCAAATGTCTTGACCTTTACTACCATTACTTTAAAAGCAAATGAATACACAGCTTTGAATGGATGTAAGTGATTTACCTACAGTCTGCACGTTGTGTTGCCAGTGTGGTAATGTTAGGTGGCTCTGTGGTATGTAGTTTGCACCAGTGTGTTCACCCTAACTGACCGTCTAGACCAAATGACTCCACAATTTGTGTCCATGCATGTGTTTGATGGTGGTGGTGGAGAAGTAAACAACCATGAATCACTAATTATTGATAGAAAGCAGCTAATTACTCCTCTATCCTGAGGTAAAGACAGAGACTGAAAAACTAGCTGGTTCTCCCCTCTTCTTTGTGTTTGCCATCAGTTTCTCTTCTTACTCCTTATTCTTAATTATTATTAATTGTGGGTGAACTGTGGGTAAACTATTCATGGAAAAGGCCAAAAACAAGAGGGAAAAATAAAAACGAAGTGCATGTCAGCACTTTGAACAGTGTCTGAAACCCCCTCCCTCCACATCTCTGACATTAAAATCAAATTCTTAAATTGGGAGCGTGGATTCTTGACCCTTTGCCTTTCACCCCGATGTTGAGTATGGTCCTTCTGAAAGACTATTAAGATTTTAGCTTTCTAACATTGTAGGTACTAGAGCTAGAACCCTACAGCTGTGGGCCATGGGTCCAACATTAACAGAACAGGTTGATTTCAGGGGTAATGTAACAAGCTGTAACAAGCTGTTTTTGGCACCAAGATTTGTACGTGTGGGACAACTACGAGTTTGCAAAACTGGATCCGAGTAGGAACCTTCTACATTTTCACCCGTTCCTTCTTCCTCTCTCTTGTGCTGGTGGCAAACCTCTGCTCGATTTCCTTTGAGCTATCCTCCTCTTACTGGAAGCCACACCACCTCCTCTTCCTTTCCCCCCATCATATAGTTCACCCTCCTGCAACAGTACCTGCCACATCCTTTCATCAATAATTCTCTCATAATATTTTCTTTTTCTAATGAATTCTATACTATTTCCTTCTGGTCTCTTTCTCCCTCCCTCCCTCCCTCCCCCTTCTGTTCTGTATGTACAGCAGAGTGAGGGGCCTCTCAGCAGCTTGTTTGACCTGTGATAAGGATGGGGGAGAACAAATATTGTCGCTCACAGGAGCTGGGCACACACTGTTCTGTTTAGATCCTGCAGCACAAAAAAAAGCATTAACGCACACATGCTCAAGACACACATGAAAGAATCAGGGAAAGTCAGAGAGTGAGAGCCGGCGTGAGAGAGGGATGCGACGTATAATTGTGCTCTAATGAAACATAAACACTGCAGTCTGAGGGAGTGTGTCTGGGCAGGGCCCCTGGCTGGCCTAAGGCCCAAAGGCTCTGCTCTTCTAGGCTCTTAATTATGACTGAGGGGGTCAGTCATGCCTCCTGTAACCCGTCACTAAATACCCTAAGTATTGTAAATATTATCTCTGTATTTACATGTCTCTCTGCGGGGCTGTATGTTTATGTGGACTGCATACGTCAGAGAAAAACACAGGGAATGTTGATTTGCGAGAACAAACTGTTGTGTAGGTTCTCTCAACCAATTTCAACGCACAGACTTCCACCTGTCTTTCTTGTGTTTAGTGGTGGTCACGTTCCCTTGATACACAGTCTGTTTTATAACCTTGTACATTTCTTTTACTGCAGTCCTGGTCAGAGCAGCTGTCGCATCCCTCTGTTTCAGTAGCCACAGGAATATGTCACTAAGGTTTGAATGTTCTTTTGTTTTTTAGCATACCTTCTGTGTGTCCTGCTCCCATACGACCTCCCAGAGTCAATTCGACATACAACATCTCAAAATACACAGCTCAAAATCAGAAATGCATGTTTCAGTTTCTTTTGTAACCTTGTTGTCTCATTGTTTATGTGAAGCAGGTGTGTTCATTCAGTGTGCATATGTGGGAATGTCACTTGTGGCCAAACTAGATTTAACTAACAGAAGGGTATTCCCAGCCAAACAGTCTGGCCACAAAACCCAGACTACCTAACCTCAGTGTCTGGGTGGTTGGTCTGCACCTCGCCGTCAAAGTCCTAATCAGCCAGCACATTACACACTATTATGGTTACAGCAAGGGAGGGAGAGGGAGCGAGTAAGAGCAAGAGAAAAATCAAGAAAGGAAGAAAGAAAGAAAGGCTATACGGCTCTAACTGTTGTGGAGCTTTTGTTTGTTTTCTTGCCTTGTTATATGTAATCTAAACAAAAAGCCAAAAAAAGACACAAAGTGAGGAGAAAAAAAGACCATGATCTAAGACACCTGTTAAATTTTGTGTTTTCACTTTCTCAGTCCTTCCCTCTTCCACTGTTTCTGTTGTTTCCTTTCCTGTGACAGGTGAGAGTACCAATCAAGAAGCTCTGACCCTTGACCTCTCATCTCTAACCTTGGATAGTCAGCTGTGATGCTCTGGGTGGCCAAATGAGCTGACCTGACTTCAACTCTAACAGTGACCCCAGGTCACTGCCAGTTGTTATTTGACTGCCACAGTACACAACTAGCCTGGGAAAAAGTGAGGAGGAATAATTAACTAAAAGTACTCAAAGAAGCATCAAGAGATTTAGAGTACAAAAGTAAAACAAAGAGAAAGTAATAAAATAAAGTAAAAGCACTTTTACAGAAGCTACTAAATGCTTGGACAAGATTTTCTTAAAATGTTGGATAAAGGTAACTCAATGATTTAAATAAAACCATCAATCAAATAAACAAATAAATCAATTCTTCAGGTGATCGATAGCTGAAACTTTTTATTTTTTGCCATCTAAACGGGCACAGGTCAAAGACCATCTGATTTGAACTTATCCTATGTTTTTTTTTTTTTATGTAAAACCTTAAACTGTAAAATAATTAGTAATTATAGCTGACAAAGGCAATGTAACAAAACTACCAACAATATTTCCTAAAAATGCAGTGTACAAGTGTAAAGTAAATACAACTAAATTCATATTTACATATCTTTGTTGCATAAATGTATTTAGTTGCTTTCCACCACTGGGGAGAGTAGAGGTAAATATACAACAAGCTGAAAAAGTGTGCAAAGTGCCTCCTCTACATCTCTAATTGCATGTTGTCTCCCCACATACCTGTAATTACACTCTGCCTACCACTCATCTCTCTCTCTGAGGCAACACTTGCACTAACCATAATGAGGCCTGGCTCTAATGATTTACAATTGCTTAGCATTAACACATGCAGTAACAGCTACAGACGTTACCAGTGGCAGTAAAATTATAACTTTATAAATGCAATATAAACGCAAGATTAAGAAAAATATATATTTAGAGATTGCAAGTTTGCCAACATCTTTGTCTTACACTTAAATGTGTACAGAGCTTTTTTTTAAATATTTGATGAGCTCAGCAGTATTTGGCAACAGTGTTATGCCAGAACAGGTACAACTACAAAGTCCTGAAAGTTCTTTATACCTCACACTGAAAAATATGTAATGGAAAAGTGTTGTCCTTTGATTTATTTACATTTGTCCTGACTGACTGACTGCATGTGCCTCCCAAGGACAGAACTTTGAGGAGAGAAACGGTGCGTATGTGGACTCATTTGCATAAGTAGGCCATTGGTTCCTAATGGAGGCGTTTTGTTCAGGCGTTAACAAGGTGTCTCGCTGGGGCTCTCGTTCATTCGTTCCTTCCTGTCGTCCGCTGACTCTGACGTCCAGGCAATCAACGCTGCATTTGGGCACTCTCTTTGTGTGATTTACGAGCTCCCAGATTCATTTAAAAGCCATTGTTCTCCTCTGACGGATACCACAGCCCCCTCCGCTTCCACACTTTCGCTTGCAGACCACACACACACACACACACACACACACACACACACACACACACACACACACACACTTTTACACAGCCGACGCTTACTTTATCTCTCACTCACTCATCCACTTGCTCAATCACTCAACACATACACACACTTTGCCCATCGATCATGCAGGGGGAGATTGTTATCCTGGTAACCGTATTAACCCACAGATCCCCAACAGTGGCTGATCCAGCAGTGAATTAAGACACAGGACTGACAGAGGGAAGAGAAGAGAATGACTGAGAGGAGAGAAGAATTAACAGGCAAAATAAAAGAAAACCAATATGTGACATATTTCTACTCATTTATTTTTTCAGTCAGATTTGTCATCTGCTCCCTTCATCCAGAAAGCAAAGAAGATGAAAAGATGGTCAAATGTTTTTTGTTTTGCTGTGGAAAATTGTCTGCCAGCGAGGCGTCTGTAAATACATCAAGACACACCTGCGCTTGATTAAGTGTGTTTAGACTGCAGATGGGTGGGGTGTGGGGAGGTGGGGGCAATTTAGAGAGCAGAGGTTTAGAGGTTTTATGAGAGTAATCATCTCCAATAAGGCCTACTTGGGAATCTCAAGCCCCTCCCTGCACACACACACTGTGCCTAATGTAAAGGGCATGCATACACGCACATGCACACACGCACACGCACACACACACACACACACACACTTTCATCTTCTCACACCCTGATCCCCGTGTTCATTCTGGAGTTTAATAAGAGCCAACTGCATTTTAATCTCATTCCTCATAAGTGGACAACTTGTATTAATTCTTCAAGATGAGGACAAGTTGGCCTCCCACAAAGCAGGCTGTATTGAGTTACAGCCTCCGCTCTGTGTTTGTGTGGGAGATTAACTTCTCTCTCTGAGTTCATATTTTCATCTGGGCCTGACTGAGACCGGAGGGAGGGTGGTGAAGGAAAAACATACAGAGAAGGGGAGGGGGCAGGCTTGGAAAAGACATAATGTTGTTACATCAGTTAATGACAATAACTCATGAGCGCACAAGTGAACACACACACACATCAAGAATATGAGTTCTTACAAGCATTAAGCAGCAGTTACTTTACATGAAAAGTGAAAGATTTTATCAGTTAGTTGTTCCAAATGTACACCTACGTCCTCGATGAAACGGTGAACAGATGGATGAGGGAAGAAGAGCGTTCCTCTCCTTTCTTCCTCTTGTACCTTTTCATTGGTTGATTGTGGGAGTGGTAGCACCAACTCTGAAGTTTAGTCTAAAAGTTGAAGGTTCTCTGTGGAGTTTCGGATTATACCACAATGGAGCTGTTCTTCTCTGAGTGGGTCCTTGTTTAGTTAATCTTGTGAATGCACACAAGGAGGCACATGCACGTGCACATACTTGGATGTCACACTATTCCACTGTTGGCATTAATGATATACTGATATATTGCAATGGGCCAGAGAAGAAGTAGAGTTGAAGCTGGCCAAAAAAGACACAAGTGCGTGAATACTAGAAGGTGCAGAAATGAGAAAATCAGGTGAATAATTGAAATAACACTTTACTTGCTAATATAATTATGTTCTAAATCAGAAATAAATACCAAGAAACACTCAGAAGATCCACTACTTCAGCGTTTGCTCTTCTGTATGTGATCTTTCTGTTTATTCAAGCATCAGAGTGAGGCAATAAGAAACAAAGAGCCGCCTGAATCTGTGTTGTTTTCTTGTGTGTGAAAATGATGCTTCAGGCACCATCATGCTCTTTGCCTGCTCTTCACAGTTCTTCAGAAGCAGTGGAAACTAACAGGAATGTGCAAAGGAGCCTATTAATTCTGAGCGTTTTTTTCCTCTGGTTCCATAGTTCCTGGAACTATTTGGTCAAAAAAAGCTTGCAGCTGATATTATTATTGTTATTATTAGGTTACATCACAGATTAGACTGTTATGCAAACCTGCAGGGTTTTATTGTTATCTCCAGTCAGAGTGATTATATTTTCCTAATGACCCTCTGCCCAGGAAAATTCTATATGTCTGTATATATCTATTTCTATAAAGATAGACATAAAGTCTGCTTATCCTGTATAGAATCAGCTTCACAAGTCTAACTAAAATAAGAAAACAACTTTGCTAACTACCTTTTGTTCTTTCAGTTACAGTAAAAAGCGACTCCATGTGATTTCATGTGTCAGTGTCAGCTAAAGTGTGTCAGGAAAACTGCCTGAAAAGATCCCGTAAGCACAGGCCACAGTCGCACTGGTTTTAGGGTAAGTGGGATGTTGACAGCTTTTTGGACAGCTCGCACTCTGCTCTGACAGGCCAAGAGTTATTATCCAACCTGAGACAGCCCAGTGGCACTGCTCAGACCCTCAAGCATGCACAGTTTCAACTGTGTGTGTGTGTGTTTGTGTGTGTTTGTGTGTGTTTGAAGACTGGCTGAGAAGAGCAGAGTCCTCCAGTAGATTTACTGTGTCAGTAAGCAGCTGTGTTTGTCAGTGCTGGCCTGAGGCTTTTCACTGTTATCCAGTCAGTATATTTATGCACCATATACTTCTCTCCTCATCCTCCCCTTCCTCAAACACACACAGAAACATCATACCTGGTACACCGTGTCTGAACGAGCAGAATTAGGCTCAACAAATTCAACAGACAAACGCTACACCTATATGGCCAGTAACACACCCACATCTAAACAGTCCCCGAGAGGCCTCAGAGGGACCCATTAACACCCATAAGACCCATTGGGATTCTCGAAAAGAGACTTGTAAGTATTGCAACAACATGAGAGTCTATGATGCCCAAACTACCTTGTATGCACTTGTCAGAGTGCAGCAGAAGTTTGGTTAGGTTTGAAAGGATTACAGGCTGAAGGAGCTCCAGTGAGTAGCCTACAATTTTCTGTGTCTGGCTCTCTCTTTCTCTGTATGTGTGTCATACTTTTTAATTGTGCATTTCAGTGTGCTTGTGTTCTGGCAGAGGGACTAGTGTGACTAAATAAAATTACATTCCCACGCCCAGAACAGGTGGGAATCGGTGTGGGTAACTTCTTTCTGAGATCGTATTTATTTGTGAACAATCCTGATACTATAGAACACCTTCACAACACGGATGCAGTTAAACCCAGATGAAACTGACCGAAAGGTGGGATATTACCTGGACAGATCATCAGACTATCACAGGCTTGTCACACAGAGACAGGACAGGCCAACACTCACACTCACATTCACACATACAGGAGATTTAGACTCACCAGTTACACAAACTCCAAACTGCAAGAGCAGTAACCAGAGAAAACCACTGCCCCACAATGCCACCCACAACATTAACAACAATACTTTATAACAGTAATGTTTCGTACATCATGCAGGACGTTGTGTTGCACCTGACCCCACCGAACCCAAATTACTTACATTTCAAATTACTTTGACTGAATTACTGAAAATTACATTTCAAAGTAATTTGAAATGTAATAATTTTCAGTTGTTTAAGTTTGCGTATTTGTTTTGACACGAGATGTTTGTAGCAATATACACGTGCTATACATCCACATAACCAGCAGAAAGTCTGCTAAAATCTCATCAAAACCAATTTTAGGAAAACTAAACACAATTCAAACAACAAGCAGTTAAATGGCCACATATCAAAAACAAGCCGAAGGTGCAAGACCTAAAACGTGTTGCTACAAATTCCATGAAACACATGCTAATGCGACAAGCAAAGAAGTGCCTCCTGTGATTGGCTAGGCTTACTGTCTATTTGACATCGAAAGAGGTGTCAATCATGCAAATCGGCCAATGGGCTCTGGAGCTGTCCTTCTGCTCAATGCCCAGCAAGTGCTGCGTAACAGGAAGCAATACTGCGACCTCTTATTTTGAAAATCAAAATAAAGAATGGCTAGCAAGAAAAGGAGTAGAAACCTGATACCCAAAGAAGTACTGGACATATTTGGACAATTTGGCACAATTTGATTGCACTTAGACATTTCTCAAAAACTTTATAACTTTGCTCTGCTTTCTGTTCCTTTAGAAGTTAGTAGAGACTAATAAGAGCACAGAGAGTGAACATCTGCCTTTCAATCACTAGGTGCTTAGAAACGTGGTTCTAAATGAACAATATTGTTCCTCAACTGCTACATGTGTACAGGTTCAGGCATGAACCCATATCCATTAATCTAATCTAATCTCTCCCTTTCATGTAAAAGTCATGACAACAATCTTACTAGGTGAAAGTCACACTTACCACAACACAAGTGTGAATGCCATCAGATATATAACAAAGACCACAGCAGGTAGAACTAGGATACACATTTTATACTGACAACAATAACAACTTTATTATCTGAATCACCACATCAATTTAATAAACTAGGAACTCCTCTGAAAGAAGCGCATTTTAAATTGTTGAAAGTATATAGAGATAGAGATCTCCTCAGATCACATTAGTATGAAAACTATTGACCATGTGATATAATCGCTGGAGAGTAAAAAAAAAAAACTTGCAACAGCAATAACCTTACCAACTGTCTCTCACCACAGAGGCCATATAGTTTTATTCATTCATGCCAGCTGTGTGGATGATTACATTAGTATTAGTATTCAGAAAAATGTTTGTGCGCTGTCAAACATTTTACATAAACAAAATATGATGTTGAATTATGGAACTGATGTTAAAATATAGAAGTGAATTTATTCAATAAAGTGAGTAACTTTTTTACTCATGCTGACTAATTTATTGAGGCTTCACTAGCAAAACAAGCTTCACTTCTGTCACTCATGCTCTCTTTGCTTACTTTGTATGAAATTCTCCAAAGAGTAAAACTGTTTTGGGACAAAGAAGAAATAAAAGGACTCTATCTGTGTCCGGGAGTGACAAGCATCCCGGTAGCCAATAGGCCTCACTGGTTTTAATATGAAACTAAACTTTTTAATACAAACATTTAAAGCAGTGTGTGTTGGTGTCCACATATGTGTGTACAATGCTGTTTTACCAAAAGTAATGTGTCTCCCCTTTGCTCACACAACTCTGGGCTCCCATCCCCTAGGGTAATAAGTTAAATAAACAGCCTGGTCTCTACCCTGCTGTGGGAACTGTCTGAGATCTGGGAGTGTGTGTGCTGCTCCGCACACCTCCACACTAATGCTGGTCAGTGTCACAGGCTGCATGACTCTTCTGTGGGCTGATAGACACGGGGACAGACGGGGAGTAAGAGAGAGGACAGGGTGAAACAGATCATTCGCTCATTGTCATTAACTGTTTCTTCTTCAGTCTTGTGCATTGTGATGACGGTGAAACGATCACTCAAGCAACACGTCTGCTTCCTCACCTTTGATATGACAATTTCGATGTTCATTCTTTCTAGTGTTTGATTCCTGTCAACATTTAGAATCATGTTGTTGTTCTGCAAGCAACTACTACCACAGCTTAAGGTGTGGGAATCGCACAAAACATTATATGTTTTTCACAATTGAAATGTAGTGACAGCTACCTTGATGCTACATTGGAAATTTACAGTAGGTTTATCTAAACAGAAATAAGCACCTGGTGCTCACAGCTCCAGTGAGTGCACAAAACATCATGCAGCATGCTGTACATACCAATTTATTATTTTTTTATTTTTACTCTGAAAGCATATAAGGTGTTGCTTCCTGTAGCTCCTTCACAATAAAGGGCCTCAAACTGCTAGAATACCTTTAATTTGACGCAGCAACAAGAACATTTTAAGTCTCTTTACAGAGCAACTAAATATAGCTAGGGAAAGAAGAACAGATCAGAAATGAGTGAGGATATTTGTTAGTAAGAGCAGAACTTACAGTTTCAAAATATGATTTTGTTTTTCTATCTGTCTATTTAGCTGCTGCTTCACTTGTCAGCAGCCAGTTACTAATTGTAGTCTTGAACAGCTGGTCTATGGTAGATTTTTACATCTTTATCACTGGCAACAGCCGCTTGCTGCTAAAAGTGAAGCTATGAAAGTGGTGAGAGTGACCTAAAGCTGCTTACTGGACAGCTAAACATTTAAAACTCACGATAAAGCTGCATACAGGTAAAGGGAGCTGCACATTTGGTTGATTATTTTCTCCTGGGTGAGAAATACATTTTCAAGCCTTTCACACTGTCCCATTGTTATGTATTATCTTTTGATACGTTATTATACTAAAAGAAAGTGAGAGCTTTAATAATGGCACTCTCTCTATCTCTCTCTGGTCTCCTGGTCACATCAGTTTAGGGCAGTGGCACAGCCCAGCTGAGGGTGGAGACTGTCGCTGTGTGGCCTGGCTCCCAAGCAAAACCATAATATTGCAGGTCAGTGAGGTTATGCCCTGCTGTGGGAGTGCAGTGGAAATGTATGATCACTGTGTGGCCCAGCTAAAGTGTGTTACACTGTGCAAGTCTTGTAAGACATGATCCAATATATTACTAAAAAACTGGAGAAAAAAAACATTTACAAAAAGAATCACATATGCTGAAGAAATTGGGTTTATCAAAGAACGATGCTCCAGTTCTTTTTCCCAGAGTTTGGTCACAAGAATAAAAAATTGTTCCGATGAATAGATATAAGCAACTTGAAGCAGAAGATGGGGCTATCAGAGTAAGACTGCTGTAAACTTAGTCACTAAGGCTTCAGTTAGAACTTCCATTAAGGCATAGTAAATATACTTTTTATTGAAAAATGTCAGGTCTGTGAAAATATGTCATTTGCTCACATAACGGTGAAAAAACGCCAAGAAACAATTTTAAATCAGAACTTATTACATTGTTAACTATCATTTAAACTTCACTACATTAAGGACATGTTTGAATGATTTCTTTTTCTGTTTTTGTTTTGCTGTTTGCTCTGTGTGACAGTCTGTAGCAGAGAGACAAACGGAGACAAAGTGAGAGATAAGTAGGCCATGAGTCTGAATGGTGGCAGTGTCATGTCTTTGATGTCAGTTTGGGTCCAACCCACACGCCTGACTGGACAGCTCCAAACAAACCGGCAGGAGCCCAGTTCAACACTTCAGGCACGCAAAGACAGGGAAAACCTCCCAGACATACAGTACGCTGCTGTATTTTATAAATCACTGGAAATCAGCTGGACACATTTGACTTGTCTGAAGTGATTTACCATAAACCTGCTCTGTTCCCATTTATCTCTACCATCCTATTAGCATCATGGAAGCTAAAATGTTGATTTAGGGTTTTATAAGGTATCAATATACCCTTTAAGACCCATGTACTATGTTTCTCTGATCACATCACAGCTCACAGAAAGCCAATGATGATATTTACATTTTAAGGCTCCATAAAAATCAGACGTGATGTAAAATTTAAAATTTATCCTTTTACTCTACACTTCTAGCTTGAAGGCAGTAAAATACACTATTCAGCTCTATCACATGCACATACACTTACTTGTATATGTTGATAAAGTGGAAAAGGAAACTAAGTGAAATTACCTCTTGAGATTTCTTGTTCAAATGTGTGCACACAACATCTCCAGACACACATGATGTAGGCCTCTCCAGGCACGATGTTTACAAATGTAGCTCCCCAGTGACTGGGCTTACTGGGGTAATAATACATAAACAGTAGTCTGCAGGGATAGTCCACAGACACAACACACACATGCATGTATGTAAGGCACGGCATCCATGCAAGGCGCACTCGTACACACAATGTGTTTCAAAAATACACACACACACTCCGAAGGGACATTTTGCCGTTCTGCAATTTAAACAAATCTCCATCAGGGTGCACATTTGTAGTCTCCTGAGATCACACTTGAAGTTCTAACAAATTAGCTAAACTGGGAAATGAAGGAAGACAGAGGAATGAAAAGACAGATGGTGGAGGAAGAAGAAAAAGGCAATAAGCTAAATTTATTCCCATTTATTACTTTTTTTTTTAAGCACTGACGACATTATAATATATTATAATTGGTCATTTTGAAGGGGAGAATGATCAGTGTTTGAGCGGGTGGCCTTGGAATAAAGGCACCAATATGCATCATCACAAGTGTATGATTTTGACAACCACCACTTGCCACAGCATTCGAACTTCAGAATTATAAAGGCAGCATCGCACCATTTCTGTAAATATCCAAAAGCCACAGTCCAACATTGATAACATGGCGTGTGGAGGCAACTCCAAGTGCTCTTTTTTATCATATCTCGCACAATTTCTTACACTATTTCAAATAAATACTGTAATAAATACTGTCACTTTCTGTGTATGTACTGTACAAATGGATGCAACACAACACAGCTTAATTTTGAATGACAGGTAAATCACTTGCTTAGCAAATTATTACTATGAGGGAGCTATGCCAAGTCAATGAAACACTTAAGGCATAGTTTAACCAAACTTCAGACAAAGAGTACATAAAAAATAAATGTGTCAATTTCTACTCACTGTCCAGTTGTGGCAATGAATATACTAGTTACAAGGTGTACACACCTTTTCTAAAATGACACTGTATTTCACTTTTTGTGCAGAGAACAAGATGTAAGTACGAGAAAGCTACCCCATGGTGTTTATTGAAATCACAGCTCTGGGATGTGTGTGTACAGTACATGTATATGCTTTATACATGGACGGCTCTGCATGTGTGTGCATGTATGTAATTGACATGAGCACACCAACAGGTACACGTGGAACCAGCGTGCTAACCCCATAAATGCTATGGAGGGAGAGTGGTTAGGCAGCACAGCGCAGCACATTTTCTGTCAGTTGTCCTAGTGAAATCAGGTTTTATGGAAGGGTGTGGTGCAACAAGGTGAGGCACAGAACAATGATCGTTTGTTTGTTGTTGTTTTATTGGGAGTGATAATTGCTCCCTCTTCCCTTAAGGATGCTTCCAGATTCACAAGCAAAGCAAGCCGGCACACACATGCACACACTTACATGCCCACAGGAATGTAGCCACACTCCTATAGACACATGAGCACATACACAAACACACACACACATGCAGGTCAGTTTAATGAAAATTTCTCTAGACCTTTGTGATTCTTTCCAAAAAAAACTCTAACAGATGTAAGAGGTGGACATGGGGTGTTTTTAAAGAGAACATGTTCTAGATGACAGATGATCTAGACTCAGGCGGCTATCTTCATTTTATTTGTTTTTTAGTACTCACATACCAAAATACTGTACTGTAGATGCTGCACTGCCACGTATGTGAAAACTCCTGGAGTTCCATTTTAATTAGCTGGAAACTATTACAGCATAGGAACATTTTTTTGCATAATCCCATATACTGTATCCAATGACTAAACCAACATAAAAATTCATACAGTACCATAGGAACATAAATCGTTTGACTGAAACAGAACAGCAGGAGCAACTGCAATTGGGTATTGTTCGATTTCTGATGACACCTGAACGCACGTGAATTTTCCTGCTCTTAAATTTACACTGTGAGCTCTTCATTACTCCCTCTCTCAGCACACACACATTGAGACACATACACAGAGGCTAGGGATGTTTTCCTATGAGGCATAGGTAAAGACAGGCAGGCTCCAGAGCATAATTGAACATGTAGCTACACCACCACAGGGAGCTGGCAGTGCTTTGGGAGGGGATTGGTCAGGGGAGACTTGGCTCCCTGAGAGTGGCCTGAAGCTTTAGAAGGCCAAGCTGTGCCAATGACTGAAACAGACACACAGCGCCCCCTCTCCTTTCAACCATCACGCCTCCCCCCATCTCTGCCATCCCACTCCTTCTGCTGTTTTCCCCTCCTTTCATACACAACTTTTCTCTTGTTCCTTCTGCAAAACCCTCAACAGTTTTTTTCTGTTTCTACCCCAGTGTCATCTACATGAGGGTTCAACAGGTTGACACAAAAGCACATTTATAAAATTATGTTAAGACGTGTTTTGAAAGTTCCCCAAGAAATTTCCTTTGGCCCACTGCCAGGTCCCAGTCAGTTAGTCAGGTGTGTGTGAGTAAGTGTGAGAACCATGTTCTGTCTTGTCTGATCAGCCGTGCTGTCAAACCTCCCCTCTCACTGCCACATGACCCCATTGGCTGCTTTAAAACTTAAAGACTTAGAAAACCTTTTGTCTAGTACCCTGCAAAAGATCTTTCACTTAACTTTTTGTATATAAATACTGTACGCACATGCAGGTTCACATATAAATCAACATGCACTCAGCTGCAAATATGTATTACATGTAATACATACTCACAGAAAGCCTTGGCAGGCTTTTCCTGTCAAGCCATAGTCAGTAGGGAGAAAAAAAGGAGGGTGAGTCTAATTTGGGATGCAGTGTCCAACCATAACAGCAAGTCAAACAACATCACATCTACACCAGAACACTCTAGGTTTCTAGGAATTTAGGGTTCATGCTTCGGTTTTTGAGGGACAGACTAAATCTGAGCATACATCTTGATTTACCAGTAGAACTTTACTTCATTTTCTATTTCATTTCAATTTCAAAAAGCCAAAGGTCTTTATATGCATGTATATATATATATATATATATATATATATATGCTTTGAGCATGTGTTATGCCAACACCAACCTTGTATTTACACTTCCCTTCCCTTGTACAGAGGGTTCTTTCACTGACTCTCTTTGAAGAGTCTTGCATAAACAGGCTTCTTTGGCATGGACCCAACCCTGACCACACTAGAGGCTATGGGTCAAATGGGTACATATGTGTACGTGAGAGTGATGCTTTAGAAAAAACTCAAAGAGATGAGCATGAGTCAATTACATTTCTTTTGTATAGTGGATACAAGTTGGTAACAAAATGGAAAAACAAAAAGAACTGAGAACAACTTCTGGTTTGAACCCATATTAGCAGAAGAGGACAGAACATGGCATACACCCTGCTCTACTGTGCCACCTGGACTTTTCTCTCAGACAAGTTAAATCAACACCTGTTGTCTAAATGTTGCCCTTCCATACATCTCCTCTTTCTATCGCTATTTTGACTGATCTAGTATTTCTGCCTCTGTTCAGCAAAGCTGTGTAATGAGGCCCACACTGTAAATGGGCCAGTCGTGTTATTTTAGGGCTGGAGCACAAAGTAATTACCCACTCTCTGCTGTACGGTTCTCTCAAAGACAGAGAGAAAGAGAGAGAAAAACTGAGCTAAGAAGACAGAATCATTGAAAGAGAGAGACAAGATCATAAGGTAGATGTTACTTCAATATAATTGAATACAGATTAGACTATAGTTGACTTTTCTGCAGCCTGTTTACACAATCTTCTCTCCAGCTGTCTTTTACAAATGGGAAGTTGTCCAGCAACTCGAACAATCTCAAGAGTTATGAAACACCAAATCCTTGACTTCTGCATTGGTGCATCCTGTTGATGAACTTTTCTAAAACAATGTGACTATGGGGTTGGGCTCACTTGAGCTCTAAATACCAAAAAAAGGGGAAAGCTAGAAATGCAACTTTTAAAATCGATTTGATTCAGCACATCATAACCGTTACACAGTGAAAAGCTACTGTACATGTCGACTCACTCTGATCATGACTAAGCAAAAGTCTAGGACGCTATAGTGCTGAAGCTCATCATGAAGGGAGGCCCAGAGGTTGTTTGCTGACAAATATCCATATATCACATATTAATTTGTCCTTATTATAACAGTGGCATCACTTAAAGTCTGTGCAATTACCCTTTAGCACAGCTGCAGTAAATAGCTGAACTCTTACAGCAGATGCATGTATGATGCTCTGAATCTTTTGTGGGTGTGAAGGCAAATTCAAACAAATGTGGGAATAGTGGACAAGACAATACAAATACTAACAATACAAATCAATCTAGTCTTTACGTAGGTAATTTTGGAATAGAATGAATGGTTACTGATGAAAAAACGCAGGTAAACAGCATCAAAAAGGGGGAAACTTTATAAATATGGAGGGTTTTCTATTGGATAATAACATAAAATATATAAACTAGCTTAGTTTCATATTTAATACATTAAACAAAGCATATCACTCAAAGAACACAATTAAGTAATGTCTAATATGTGGATACTCAGTTAGAGCCTCCTACAGTCCAACAGTGCTGTGTATAATCTTGGCAGTATTAACTATGGCTGATAAGGCCATAGTGGCTAGTGAGGTAATGATTTACCACACCAAGATTTCCTGTCCCTGAGAGGTGATGTCATCTCAGATATTAGAGGAGACACATTACCAAGACTTTTCCAATAACTATGTGCTGTGCTGTGTATAAGCAAGTGTCGAGGAGACTAATCCTTCATGTGATATGATTAAACTGTGTCAGACATATAGTCACACACACACACGCACACACACACGCACACTCGCACACGCACACACGCACGCACACACGCACGCACACTCAGATTTAAGTTAGTATAAAAGTGCATTTGAAATAATTTTAGAGATTTATTGCAGTACATCAATTGAGTCTCGTCAAAAATTTAGCAATAACATTTGAATTTCCACAAGGTTACTGTATTTTGGCTTGTTAGTGACAACTCTTTCTTAGTATTTTGCCTTCCCAAATACTAAGCTTGCACAACAAATATATGTTGAATATTAACATGAATTCCCATTTCTTTGTGGTTTTTTTTCATGCATTCTGTTATGAATCAAAGTAACGGTTAACCTGTAACCCGCAGCGTGACGCACACTAAGTTGCCATTTATCGGAACTGAAAGAAGGGTGGAACGTGTCTGCTGCCTCTCTTCATCTTCCCTTTCTCTTCTACTGAAAACCTCTTCCTCATTCTGACCCTGACTAACTTCGAAGCCGGGGAACAGTTAACGAATATTACGACATCGAAACTGGATGCTGGTGACCCTCACATCATAGTTTCAGTGGAAAAATTCAGAGAAATTCACTCAGCACTTTCGTTCCAGCTGGCTCTCACAGGATAGGACAGAGTGATCAGTCATGCTGTTAGAACCAGAACAGGAGCAACGCGTGTGAACCAATGGAAAGAATGACCAAGCATTAATAGTATGATGAGTGAAGAAAAGAAGAGGAAAAGACAGCTGGAGGAGAGGTCAGCAGAGTGACACATTATAAATAAACAGCAGGAAGAGAATGGCTTGGTGCAATGTGGATTGACCCAGTTCTATAAACCTTTGCATACCATCAATGAAAACACTGCCCATTTAACATACACATGGCTTATCTGCTGTTTATCAACATATGCAGTGTACAGCTAATGTTATGCTAATCATTACCGAAATCTTTGCTGATGCAAATGCAGTTGTGTAAAAGCAAATACATGAACAAATGCATATTAGCCACTTTATAAAAAATAAAAAAAAAAAACATATGAGAAGAAATACGACATGCAGATCAGGCTGGTGTGTTGTTACAGCCTCAGGTGTACGGTAACTGTGGCAGGACTGAAGAGGTTAAGAATTTAGCCGTGTGTGTGTGTGTGTGTGAGAGACATATAGGTAGATGTAATTTCATTCTTACGCTGGGCTAGTGTATTAAATTCAGATTTCAATATAGTCTTTAAGACTATAGAGCTAAATAAAAACCATGAATCAAGCTGATTGTCCCTCCACAAATGTGTGTGTGCACATGTGAATGCGCCCACACACACATTCACATGTAAAGGTTCTTCCATTAGAAGAAAGAGCAGAAGAGTAGAAGAGGAAGGCCTTCTTTCAGTTCCTTCAAATAAACAGGCTTTTAAAGTTTTGTGTGTGTGCGTGTGTGTGTGTGTGTGCGTGTGTGTGTGTGTCCACATGCACAAATGAGTCTGTGAGGGGGTATTAGGGTGGGGCGGGACAATGATGATGGCTGTGGTTTCCAAAGGAATTTCAAACTGTGCCTGCCTGCTGCAAGTTTATGTGAATGTGCATATGTGAATGTCTCTGAGAGGAAGAGAGACAGATATAAGCCAGGGAGTCAGAGAGAAGGACAGTGAGAGAGCGAGACAGAGAGGGATATGCTGTGATTCACGGTTCCTCCTCCTAAAACCGAATTCAGCCGCAGCTGATGTTGCAAGCCCTCGTCACAGACGTGTGAGGATGACAGAGGATGGAAGTGGCAGCTGGCTCCAGATTCAACCAGACAGACTTGGTTTCAAGCTGCAACCTCATGACTGCATGCAAAAGCCATGTAAAGAAATGAAGACAAGCTGTTTAAAGGACGCCTGTTCTTCTAAATTGGCCACAATGAGGAGGTCAAAATGTTTTACTACCAGGCTCCAGGCACTGCCCCACAACATTGAGGGCCTCATCTTACTCTGCTCCTCACTTACTGGCATCCCCTTAGCTCCTCCCTGGCTGGCTTTTAAATACGTTAATTACATCAGGACAGATGATAATCTGGCTTGCATGACCTCACAGCTGGAAAACATAAACAGAGATGGAAGTAAAGGAAGGGTTTTGAATTATGGGTCTGAGAAAGAAAAAATGCACTCCTAAAAAATTCCACTTATTTCTTGAAAAAATATATTTTAAATGTTGACTTTTATTCAACTTGTACTGTATCAGCATGGTCCGCACCAAACTAACATCTGTGAAGTGTGTCTGTGTATCACTACAGGATGGAGCCTGGACCTTGTGCTGCTGAGCATGAGTAAATATTAGCAGAACAAGAAAAGAGACACACAGATGTATAAAATGTCAGTGCAGCTACTGTAGGGGTGTAACAGATGAGCGGAGGCAGGAAGATGGGTGACGGGAGGAGGACAAGGTGAGGAATACTGAGAGAGAGGAATGATGGCTGATGAACAAGAGAGATATTGTTAGAAAGAAAAACGATTGCAACTGAGCTATAGCTCTTTCCCTCTCATTTCAACCCCAACCTTTTTTCTGTAAATTGGCAGTGCTGCCTTTCCTGTGAGCAAATAAAAAAAGAACATAAAAAGAAAGGGAAAGTGACAGTGGAGAACTGAGGAATAAGACAATGTGATGGACTAGGGTGGAGTGGGCACTTTTATGAAGGTGCTCTGCAGCCCTGAAGCTTGTATGTGTGGGTGTGTGTGTGTGTGAACATGTAAAAGGGGAGGAAGGCTACGTTGAGCCTTGCAGTCTCCACTTTAATCCCTGAGAGAGTGAAGTGGATGTGGAGTGGAGAGGTTTTTGTGCTGAGTTCCCCCATGAAGTACTTCAGATTTTAAGAGCACAGGAAACAGAAACGATGCAGACAGGAAATGCACACAGACAGTGGGTATGCAAAGTGTGTTTTAGAGGAGACAGACCCCTGTGTGGCAATAACAAAGTCGTGGGTCAGTGTCACAACTAACAAGAGGTCACACAGGATATCTGTGATCAAAAGGAGAAAGGCTGAAGTCCGAAAGCTCCTTAATGATTGATGCACATTAGCACATTTTGAAGTCCGATCAGCTGCCAAATTAAGGCGAAATTAATGTTTAATGGAAAGTGCATCTCCCTCATCTATGAGGCTGCAGAGTTCAAGTCAAATGTAAGACTTTTTAAGATGTTTTTAATGAATTCTGATCATTTTGATAGATTGACCTGTTCAGGGTGTACCCCTGCCTTTCACCCTAAGAGAGCTGGGATAGGCTCCAAGCTGATCTCTGTGGCCCTAAATAGGAGTAAGCGAGTATAGATAATGGATGGAGGGATAGGTTGTAGTGTTGTGTGTTTGCATACTGACACGCATTTCCATTATTTCATCCATCCCAGAATATCACAGTTTCCCTTACTTTCTATCAGCTTTCCACTGTCACCATCTAACAAAGTCCTTCATAACACAAAAATGAGCAGTGTCAGGTCCTTAAATATGGAGTTTTGTTGCTTTTCTCAGTTTATGGACTTCTGCTTCTGGACTATCGGATAGACAAAAGGAATCTGAAGTTGGGCTCTGGGAAAAATGCTTTAGGCATCGTTTAGACTTTCATAGATTTCATATAAATGCCACAGTGCCATGTTCATATGATGTGATTATTTTTAATTGTTTCCCATGAGCCTAAACACCCCTGGACACTACTTAAATATTCAGATTGCATTCAAATGGTCATGCCGGGCCAGTGTGTCGTGAGATTAGCACATGCCTGAGGAGGCAGGGTGTGTGGGTCAGCCTGGGCATCTCTGCACTCACTGCCATTTAGCAGGACAGAATTATGCTTGAGGACGTCTGTCCAGTACCAAAGCATGACATCAGCCAGTTGGCAGAGGAGGTGTCAGAGCAGGTGCTATATGGGAAGGAGGGAGGGATGGAGACATACGGGGAGGGGGTGGAATTGGGGAAGGGCAGTGAGAGGATGGAGGTGTGGGACAGCAGAGCAGAGGGTGGTGCAGGAGGATGGGGCAGGAGCCAAGATGAGTGTCCAAGTGAAGCTATTTTTAGCTCTCCATCATGGGCCATTCTACCAGGACCTGATCACCACTAGAATTATACATCTATTTCCTCTCTGCTCATATTCAGCTCATATCCAGGAAAAGGCAGAAACACATTTACGCCTGAATCATGTTCTATCAGTCTATTCTTGGACAGTGACATTTGACATTTCCACATTTGTACCATGACAAATAATACTTTTCTCGTACTGTTTCTTTTAAAATACAACATGTTCCACACACTTGATTTGACACTATTTTCTTTGACTAAGTGAATTTCCTTAACTACTACACTTAAGTATAAAATGATGGTATCTGTACTTGAGAATTTCCATATAAGGCTAATTTATACTTGTACTCCACTACCAGTCCACAGGAAATAAACAGCTTTACTTGTCTACAATTATTTGACAACTGTAGGTACTTTACAAATGATTTTTTTACATAAAAGAACATTTACTGACTTTATAAAATAATTTTATACAGATACGTGCACAAAATAATTATTTGTATAGATTAAACAGCAACTATATAAGTGATCACCCTACCAACATCAGTAAACCTGTAAAATTGTACTTAAACATTTAGCCACCAGTTCTAATAATAATAACAATATAAAATATAATAGACACAGTCACAGGTGGATATTTTGTCTGATTTCTGAGCATTTTCATTTTTCATATTTGACTTTTCAATGTAGGACTTTAAAGTAATGGAGTATTTTATATTGAAGTATTGCTACTTTTACTTAGAGTTTTTAATAAATACAAACAATATTTCCACCACTGATGTTATCTAAACCTTTTCAGTCGAATGTGCGTCTTTGTGTTAAAACCAGAAATGCTGTGAAGAGCTGAGAATCAAACAGAACAGCCAAGTCAACCAACAGTCCGACTTACAGTGTAGACACAGCTATGTCAACTGTTCCTAACCTGAGACTGGTCACTTACAACAGGTGCATTACTGCCTGTTGTTGCTCCAGTCAAGGGAACAGCACAAGAGTCCAGGATGTCAGCATAAATCCAAATCAACTCTAGCTACCATTTAGAAAAAGGTCCAAAATGAGGCCTGCCTGATCTGACACAGATTCATGCATATCTAAATATAAAACGTTTTTATCTACTGGCATAAACTATAAAAATTGATGAGAGGATAGTTAAAAAGTGAAAGGAAGCATGAAAGTTTTTATATGGATACTCTGCTTAAGAGAAAAATACTTTTTCCTCTCCTCTTTATTCTATGTTTTTATTCGTAGTCAAAATCTGATGCCTTCATTTCCCACAATGCAACTTAGATATTCTAGCGGCTCTCGAGCAGAGATTAGGTTACACAGGTTTAGTAAGTGAACTGACTCCACATGTCAGATGGTTTTACAATTTCCAAACTGGTAGTCTTCATTCCCACCTGACACTGAGTTAGCAGAGTTTAACAGATTTATTGATGAATCTCCAACTAGACCCAGGCCCACTGTCACAGCAGCCTGCAGCGGAATGGCACTGTGCTGAGCTGTAATGTCTCTGGGCCATGTGTTACAATATAATGGTGTCTTTGTCTTCCACTTATCTGGCTGCAGCTCAGCCTGCGGAGCAGAGTGTTTCAACAGCTACTGTCTAACTATCAGACCTGAGGACATAATCTGACTCTTTGTGTGAAGGCTTATTCTCGGCCACTTTGCGTGGACAAAAATCATCTGAGCTAAGACAGATAAGGAGATTTTTTTTTTAACACACCCACATCGATGTCTTTATAGTTCACAGAGGTTGGCAGGGGTTAGATGCTTTTCTTCCTCTGCAAGCAGAGAAAAATGCTCTGCCACAAGCAGACATGCAAACATACTGTTGTTAAAATAAAGACATATCCACTAATGAATACATTCCCATAATGCTGGGCTTTATACTTTATGTGCACATGCAAAAACATTCACACTTTTCCCCCTTAAACTGAACACACGCACAGATATCTCTGAATAAATACACAGCACAGAGGAGATGACCAGACCCTTTACTTTATGCAATGGGCTCCTATTTAGGAAATGTCCTTGGCTTTTTTGGTTGTTTTCATGGTGAATCCCAGAGTCCACCCACACAGGCAAGCCCTGCAGAGACCTTCTGTTCCTCAACCCAGGACACACACAAAATCATGCACGGACAACACACACACACACACGCACACACACAATCATGCACAGAAAACAAAACACACAGAGAGAGACTGTCACAGAGAAAGGGAAAGGAACAATAGGAACAGTCTTTTATGGTGACTGGACTTTTCTCACTTACACAGTAAAGCACTTTTATTTGTCATTTAATGGTTTGCTCAAAGTTTGACATTTATTATGCCCTGGTTGACTAAACGTGCAGATGGTGATCTCTGGAAAGAGGAATTAAACAGCATGATCTCAGACATGTTTGCTTGATTATAAAATAAATAAATAAATTAAAATTATTCATCACATACAATAAGTGTTGACATCTGCTGATTCTGTATGTGTCCTTTTTCTAACTTGGAACTTCATGTTTGACTCAGACTTACACTTGATGAAATGAGGACAGAAAGGAGTTAAATTAGATTCACTAGCACACATTGACACCAGCAAAAACAGTTGGTTCTGTGTGTTTTATGGAGCCAACCAGAGAGTGGAGTACATATGGACGCCTAACATTATGGCACATAGCGCTATAATGTGGTGTGGTAATGGCCGTGAAACCACATGTCACTGTGGATGGAAGAGAGACTCCAGAACAGAGACAAGGCCCAGAGCCAGACCAGCGCTGCAGTTCACCTTCAACCATTCACTCTGGCTCTGGTTTGTCTGTTTATGTCATCTCTCTTTCTTTCTCATCTCTAGTTCGAGCTTTCTTATTCCACTCTGTGACTCTCATTGACTTTCAAATAGCTCATGTTTCTTTCTTTTGCTCTTTCTGTGACTTTTTCATTTTTCCAGACTTCTCTACTTTGACCTGAGGGTTACTGCCTCTGAAAGAATGTCCTGTGTAGACCAAGACAATATTGTGGTTATTGTTTGACGGGGTCCATTTTATGCCATTCTGTAGAACTAAAAAAAGGCATATTCAATAACAATCTTGAGTACTAAACTAGTGCTTATATTTAATAACATCACTGATAGAACAAATTGTCTCACATTCAGTTAAAACTGCAGGTTTAATGTGAATAGCTTCAGACCTTAAATGTGATCAGCTCTTACCACATCCTGTCCCTCTGACAGTTTCACTCTATTACCCACGTGCAGCCAGACTGACAGCATATGCGCCTCACCTTTGCCACTGCTCAGTGTGATACAGCGTGCTTGTTACACAAGGTGAAAGTGTTTCACCTGATAACCTCAGAGTGTGCAGGCTGGGCTCTCGTGTAAGTGGCCTGACAAAGTCCAGGAAGGCTATTGACAGTGGACTTTGGAGGGTGGTGAGAGATGAGCACATGCACAAACCCACACTTGGATCACAGGTTGGTATTGCATCTGGCTATTGCAGGGAAATAAAGTGATCCAGAGAAAATGCAGGAAGAAATCACCACCTGTGTCTTACATCTGCTTCTCTGCATTTGAATTTGGTCTTGCCTGCTTGAAATTCTTTCATTATAGACAGTGGAGAGGGGTTTAACATGCACCCCTTGTTACTGTTGGCATGGTGGTTAAATGTATTTATCAGTAGTTGGTGTCAAAGAGGAGTGTTATGGCTAATAGATTCTTGGGTGGGCTATTACTGTTTCCCAAATTTCTGCCACTGTAGTTTATCTCTTTAGAAACTCTGGCTGTGCTGCTGACTCAAAATGGCAACCAGATGCGAAACACTGGCAGAGGTGAAAGTTGGCCACAGAGAAACCTCTTATAAAGATTTGCTTGAAAGCTGTCAAGAAGCCAGTGATATATATGGTTACTAATAATCAACAAAGCCTCCTTTCCTTAGATCACTTCAAACTGATTAGAGCGTGATCAGATTCACATTATCGTGCACATCATTTTTAAGAGCATTGACTTTACTCTTTACTTCTTGTAGCCTAAACCACAGTTTCATTACAGAGTCTAGACAAGACCTCCAATGCCTCCCCTTCAAAAGTCTGTGATCACCTCAGTGGCCACACCACAACACCTCAGATGTCCTTTAACCTGCACATGCAGTACTGTCACTATGACAGAGAGACATATGAACACAGATATACTGTGTGTGTAGCAATGCAACATTAAATACACAGATGCGCACATACACACACTACTTATCTAGAGATCATCTACAGCGATAGAGAGAGAGAGCAGGCAGGAGACAGAGATGTTATTATAGGTCCCACCCAGACGTGATGTCACTAAGCTCATAAGACGTGTCTTTAAACCTGATACACGCCAAAGCTCGTGACGTAGAACTTTATCATCTAAGTGGAGCTGTGCTATACAAATTTATATGAAAAACTTTGTTTTCAATTAGTCCACTGGCATATGTTTATGCTAGACATAAGGGGAAGTGTGTGCTTATTTGTGTTTGTGTCTGACAGTAAAATACATATTCTCCAGAACTAGCTACAGCAAGAGCCTCTTCATGGAGCAGCAATGGAGCTGGATAATTATGGGGTGTGTGCGTGTGTGCATGTGCGGTTTAGGGTAAAGGAATTGTGCGGTGGCAGGGGTGGGGAATGGAATGGATGGGGTGGGGGGTTGTATTTTTTACAGTGAATTCCAGCATGATAACTGGAACCAGCTGGCTTTTGTCTGTTAAACACACACAAACAACAAATCCTTACCATAGACAGTTGTTTATGAAAATATAATACTAAGACATGAATGAAAAACTAGGTTCAGTGGGTGCTAATAATACCAACATCAGTATTATTCTACTTAAGTTCATTATATACAGCCACAACAATGATACTGAATACACACAACTAACCATCTGCAACGATTATTGCAAGTTCAACAGGTCTAATTTTTATCATTTGGTGGAAAATCACAAATTCATGTCCTACTCACACACAGTATCCAGTTTACATGAAAAACATGTAACATGAACAAAGACATTAATACTACAGTCATACCTGCTTGGTGGAAAATGTTACAGCAGAAACAATGACTAACTACCAGTCATTCACTTTGCTTCTTTTTGGTGACTTTAGGGGGTGTACCACTCCTTTGTGTTTACTTCATATCATCCTGGTCATCTTAAAGGAGCAAAGTTACCAGACAACACAAACACCAAAAACAGCAGTTATCAGTACACAAGTGTCACTTGTATTTACATTCACTATAAATAGAGAATAAACTACTGGAAAATTGCTTACATTTCTTATCAGTACTCCAATAGTTTTCAGCCCTATGCACTTTAGCATCCAACATGCACAGAGATTGCTCTGCAGTTGACATCTCTACTAAGCTGCCTCCCTGACCCCAGTTGCCCCAGGCAACCCCTTGTTGTTGCAGTGTTTAAAAAGATGTGAAGAGCAGTCTCCCACCAGGATAACTCTGGGAGCGAACAAAGATTAAAGTCTGCTAGTCACAGAATGGGAGCCCTTAAGGCTAGATACAGGAGAGCAATTGTACATGCATGTAGGTGTGTGTGTGTGTGTGTGTGTGTGTGTGTGTGTGTGTGTGTGTGTGTGTGTGTGTGTGTGTGGACATATAAGCTCCCATGTGCTGTGATTTCTGTTGCACACCTTTTTCCACCTTATATCTCCAATGTGTATGGCCTTTAATTCTGAATGGAGGCGAACGCTGTGCAGGCCCATATTGAGGCAATGAAAAGAACTATTTCTCTCTACCTACAGATCAATGGGTTCCCATTCAATTAGAAAGTCTGAAACCATTAGCATCCGGCTAATGACTCCATTCTGGGGAGCTGGAGAGCTTTGGCCTCGGGGTAGGAGGGTGGCGGATGGGGGAGCCAGAAAAAGCATCCAGGCTGAGTGGGGGATTTCTTTAACTGCATTCATTATGAGTGCATTAAACTTCTTTGGTGTCTTATCGGGCAAGTAGTATACTTTGCAGATAGCATATTGCAGCAGGGTGTTGAATGTTTTGTCCTTATGGTCTTGTTTCAGCTAAAGCTATAGCTATGCATTTCCAATTAGTGTTTCCTTTTCCCACTTTGAGTATTCACTGTCTGTTTTTTGTTTGTTGAGGTTATATTTGTTTTTTTACATTAATTGCTTCTAATAACTTGTGTATTGTTCAGTTCACCAATTCATCTTAATCCAACCCACCTCTGTATGTCTGGGAGATGGGTGAGAGGGTAAAGTGCAGGTCCCCTGTAGGGATGACAGCTAGCCATGATAGGGAGTGCTTTGGGGTGAGACATCTCTCCATCCCCACTTCTCTTTCCCCTTTTTCTACACAGTATTGGAGGAATCATGCTTTACAGTCATTTTCCTCACAATCTCAAATATACAGTTAAAAAAACAGACTAACAATACCAATAATGTAAACAGCAGTCTAGATCATCAGACATGCACTAAAAACATATAAGAAAAGAAATAAGTATATAATAATAATAATAGGCAGAGAACAGGCGAAGAGCCAAGCAGACAGAAAATGGGTTTATATACAAAGGTTTACAGGTAGGAACCATGTGGCTACAGGCAGAGGTAGGACGCCATGGTCAGAGTCCATATCCTGTGTCTTAATAATGCGTGCTGCGGCCTCAGGGGGAATGGCAGTTTTAATGGGGAGGCAGTCTGCCACTGGTAAACACATGCTGGAGCTCAGTGGAAACACTGCTGGCAAGGAATTAGGTCATTTGTGATAAGCATGAGAACACCACAATGCCTTGAAATCATTTTTGGCTGCATGTATGTGTTATGTGGAAACACTCCCCTATTAAACATTTGTTTAGCTTGACATTAGTTTACCTCAACAGTCTGTTAGCTTAGACAAGTCTAAACAAACTGTCTGTTTGTTACAGGAAAATGGAAATAATTTAAATATCTAATAATAACAAATTTACTGCAAATTAACACTTATTGAATGGTGAACAAAGCTAATTTCCTACAAACACTAAGGCTCCAAGTTACTTCTGCTGCCAATTTGGACCCCAAGTCCAGTGTAAGGCTACCAGGGATGTAATGATATTACATTTCACAGTGGTATTTTTACATAGTGAATGAGCCTTAACACCAGCCACATGAGGTAAGAAGTTGGCCTGGTACAGAAGTAGCTGAGGTTAAACAGAGAAGCAGGCAATATATCATTATTGTAAAAAAAAAACAAAAAAACATTTATCATGATTTGGGTCACACTGTAGTGAAGATTGAGTGTTAACATAACTTCTCCAGATTTCAGAGACTCAATATTATTAGTACAGTGTTTGATAGACGGTAGGTAGGATGGAGAGGAGAGGAGAGGAGAGGAGAGGAGAGGAGAGGAGAGGAGAGGAGAGGAGAGGAGAGGAGAGGAGAGGAGAGGAGAGGAGTTAGCCATGTGGGTCCACCAATTGCTTCTCATTTGATTGCTCTGGTCTGGTTTAACTGCTACAGAAAGAGCTAGGAAAAGAGATTGGGCCCATCCAAATTCAACTAACTGGGTCTGCTCTACTTTCCTCCTGGGACTGCCGATGAAGTGGTGTAGTGTAGGGAGATGGGGAGAGGCTTTCGAGGGGTTCACAAGGGGCAGGAGGAGGGAGGAGAGGCTAGGTGTGGAAGGTTGCAATAGGGGACGGAGCGGGAGGGTGCACGGTTCTCTTCCTAAGAAGTGCTAACTTGGACAGTGGGAGGAATTTTCAGTGGTTTATCCAACGAGAGCTGCTCCATCTGTATAAACTGGAGCCTGCCAAAATGTAGGCTCTGTCCATACACACACACACACACACGCGCGCACACACACACACACACACACACACACACGTACACACACACCACTGGCTGCCAGAATGTCGACTCCCTCTGTCCAAAGAGGAGCAAAGAAACTTAACTCCCTCATTACTCGCTCAGATAAGTGGTGCTTAGATACTTAGATAAAAGTAACAAGAAGCACACAGCACATACAGAGCAGCGGTTCACACACACATCCATTTGGTTGCATGCATGTGTGCATCAAGAGTCCATTAAAAAGGTGAATCGTGAGATCTCCTGGCTGCAGAGTACTTAAAAAAATTGTTTTTGCCCATTCTGCTGAGCTGCTCTAATGATAGTGGTGTGGAGACAGAGGTTATGTAAGCGTGAGCAGCAATCACACTCCACGCCATTTAGATGTGACTCAGTTGGCCCAATGCCTGTTTGCGTGAGTGTGTATGTGGGTGTGAGTGCAAGGAGAGAAAGAAAAAGAGAGACAGAAAGAAAAAGGCAGAGCTAGTCTTGGTAGAAAAAAAAAAGACACTGGACAGTGAGGCTAAGACAGAGTGAGAGAAAGGAAAATGGTTTGAAGGTGTAAATAGTCTGTCTTATGGTTTTTGTTACCGTATGTGAGTATATGTCGAGAGATTAGGGATATCATACATTTGCTAATGCCCTTGCATGATAAGACTTTTTATTTTCTTTGCAACAAATACGATAAGAGCACAAACTGACCTCTCCCTCACATGTTCCTACCTGTATAATGTACATTTTGTTGGTTGTTCAGATTAAATCCACAAGAAGTGAGTGAATATGTAAGTGTGTGTGAAACACAGTGGCCCCTTAGATTCCCAGCAGGACTTGTGGCAGAGGACTAACATCTTTCCACAGGATATGAAAACTGTGATCATCCAACTGAGGAAGAACATACACTCTACAGCGCCTCCTTTCGTGTAACAATTTGTATTACTCTCACAAACACTCTCTCTCTTCTAAGACTGCTTGTGTCTCTTTAAAACTTTGCTCTTCTTTTGCCAAGGGGGCAGGTTTGTACTTCGTGAGTCACTGGGCTGTCCCTGGCACAGACAGACACATGCACATAAATGCACGCACACACAGACACAAACACACACAACCACTTGAAGCTCTCCATGTTTATGAGCGGAGCTGGCCCTATGCCCAGCCTCAGGGCTGCATGGCCCCAGCACTGTATTACTTAACCCTTCGGGAGCTTGTACTGTTCCAATTTAACCCCAAGAAGCAGCATCGGCTCAATATGTCAAAGCCTGATTGTTCATATCAAACTACTGGCAGTGTGTTAGCCAAATATCTGTAAGTGCATGCCACATATAAGAATTCTCATAAAGGCCACAACTGACAAACTACTTTTTAAGCAAGCGTTTCCTTTAATGTTCAGTACTGTTTGCTGTTTAACTCTTTAGTAGGTCTTCTCAAGCAGCCAAGTGCTACTGACAACAACAAAAAAAACAGGTTCCTATGACAAGTTGTATGTGACCATGACCACAATTTAGTCTTTAAAGTGCTATTTCTTTACGTGACCCCAAAAGATGCTTCATTCCGTCAGGTTCAGAAAGACATGGTCCACTGGTTGCCTCACGCATACACAAACTCACGCACACACCATGCAGATTTCCTCTTTATGAGCATGAAGGATAGTCAACATCTGAGCTATAACGTCAGTGCATGCACTAGGAGCATGCTCGAGGCTTCTGCACAAATAGAAGAAGCGTGGAGAAAATAATGACCATAGAGTAGCCTGGAATATGACACAGACAGCATAGACTGAAATGGGCTGTAAGGCCATTGAGGACTGGTGTAAAGTGTGTTAAGTATGATGGGTGCAGTGACTGATAGTTTGACCTTATCTGCAGCAGTTGTGAGGTTTGAAAGACGCTGGGCTTCCTATTGTCTCTGGTCCCTGTACAATAGATCCCCACGGTGCTATAGCTGCTCCAATAACCATGTCAGTTTGGAGGCAGAGCTATTGCCCTCCCACCTTATCCAGAGGGTGACCCCTGAAGTAATCTCACAGTGGTTGAGACTAATAATAGTATATGAATATGATCCTATGGACAGAAATAGATGGCATTCAAATGTATGTTCAACACTGGATGCTTACATTACATGAGGTGTGAGGTGTGCTTATACGGTACAATGTGTATTACAGGGAGAGTGGAAGAAAGAGCTTTGTAATACAGTGTTTAAACCAGAACAGCTGGCAGCACCTGAACATACAGTGGCTGAGTCAAAGAAACATACATATATGCACAAGAGGGCATGTGCTCGCACATAGTGAGTATGGTTACTGCGGAATGTTCTGTAATTCTAGTGTGTGTTAATGACTCTCCCAGGCACACTGGAGAAGACGGTAAAAAACTCTGACCATGATTTACTGTGCAGCGATGCAAGCTGGGACACGACCCAGAGATTCACACTGGGACACACACACACACACACACACACACACACACACACACACACACACACACACACACACACACACACACACACACGTGCGCGCACGCACACACACGCACACACGTACACATATGCACAAACACACACACACACGTACACACACACACATATGCACAAACACACACACACACACACACATATGCACAAACACACACACACACACACACACACACAAACATATGCACAAACACACACACACACACACAACACCAAAGCAGAATCTAGCAATGAAAGAAGAAAGATGGTGCTAAAATAAGCAGTTCAGGTTTGTAAATGAAATGTATTCACGTGAGTCTAAATGACACAGCTGCATTTCAACCAATTAAGTCTTCATTATCAGTACTTGCATTTGCATGTGCAGTGCAAGTTTATGGACAAATCTATGGTATTGTATTTGAATTAAATACTATAAAATATATTCCAGGTCTTTTTATACGGATCATTGACTGGCATTACAGTCACACATTAATCACAGGCCAAGTCACCTAGCAGCCATTAAACTGTAACAATGTTTGTGTTTATACAGCTTGGCTCTGTGTCTGAAAACAAAATGGTACATCCTCATCCCACTGCACTCTCATTACGACCATACAAACAAGTAATTTTTAATCCACCAATTACAAATGGTAAAAAAAAGGAAGAAAAATCTGCTAGACGATCTATCACAAGTTTGTGACCAGCAATGGCTGCAAAGTGCATCACCGCATCACACTGGATGGCTTGTGGTCTCCCTAAATGTCTTTTCATGAACTGAAAGTAAAACAAAGAGCTTGAGGCTGGCAGTTTCTTAACCACTGCAAAACAATAAGAGGATAGATCTGTTTCATTGTAAGCCATTGTATACGTTTGTTTTGCCCAGAGCCAGACACCTGCCCTGGGTTGGTTCTGTAAACTCTGGCCCTGGGAATACACAGGTTTAAGCCTAAATCACCTCTATTTATTTTGAAAATACTCAATCTCCACACTACAGTCAGTCAGGTGGTTTGTATGAAGATACAGTGATGCTGACGGCGACATGAGCTTAGTTATATCACCTCTGGTCAGGTTACGAAAGGATTGGTGAAAGACTGATAAGGTTTGTTTTGGAGAAATCCACTCCCTTCCCTCAGAAAGGTTCGGTAAGTCATGTTCCCACAGAGTACAGACCCATGCCATACTTCTGTTTGCCAAGAAGAATAACACATACCTGGACAACACTGACCATTTAGACAGCTGCAGGGAAGGTAACAGAGAAAGGAGGAGTGATGGCTGGGTTATAAACAAAAGAGAAATAGACATGTGACACTAATAATGTGGCATGAGAGAAAGAAAGAAGGGAGAAAGAGGAACTGAGGATTGATGGAAAGAGAGAAAACGAGTATAAGGAACCTATAAAGTTATGGTGAATGAAAGAGACAGAGAGATATGCCCCTATTCTTTTAAAAGTTAGTTGAATCTCCGGAGGCTTAATTGAATTTGAAATGAGTCGGGCGGCAGAAAGTTAGAGGAAGCTCTGTAAGGCTTAGCACTAGAGATGAAGAACCAGTGAATGACAGGAGAGAAGACAGAGGAGAAGAAAACTCCATAACAGAGGCGTAGAGAGGAGTTCAGTTTGAGGAAAAAGATTCGGCCACGCGCAGGTAAATTGATCTCATGGGAGTTTGAGTAATAGTGGCGTAAAAGCTAAAAGGGAAGTTGTGGATTGGAAGCTGAAAAAATTGAATGCAGCATGAAGATGAGTATAAGGAAGGCCAGGAAGAAAAGAAAAAGCCACACATGCAGAAGCAGAGATAGTGAGACAACATATAAATCTGGAGAGAAGTGGGCAGAAGAGAGAGAGAAGAGAGAGCAGAGTTATGGGTGGGCCTGGGCTGAGGGTGGCGAGGTGCAGGTCTTACTCCAGAGCAAACAGAGGCTAACAGAGGGGCTGTTGTCTGAGTCTGGGTGAGTCAGGGGATTGGACAGCAACACTGGGATGTAAAATGTGACAGATCTATTTTAGGGCTCTAGCCCTCTCTGCTCTGAGCCAGGGTCAGGGGTCAAGGGTAGGACAGCAGAATGTTAAGCGCCGTTTGGAGTGGATTAGTTTGACTGGAGGAGGTCCTGTAATTTAATTTTTAGGTGTGTGTGAGCCCCAGCTCCTATTCCAGGAGACAGTTCAAGTGAGGAAAAGGAGCTTTGTGATTTCCTGAAAAATGACTGTTCACAGTCTGAATGGAAAATGTCATGCTCTATGCTTCTGCAAAATCTAAATCACTGCTGTTAAACCCAAACTGATTTTATTTACATCAACATTTTATACCTTTATAACTTAACTTTTTATGATCTTGTGTTACCATGCACTTAAACATTTCCCCTACAATATCCCTCAACACAAAACATGGCTTGTCAAGCTTTATGATACCACAGTCATTTTTGTTTGTTTGTTTGTTTTTTTGTAAAGTGCCTATAGATGACTGTATTGTGATTTGACGCTATACTAATAAAACTGAATTGAATTGAATCACTCTTTCCTAATTTCTCTGTATTTCTGTAATTTAACGTTGTCGGTTGCTTTTCCACAGAAAAACCAAATGTACATCCGCTTCCTCTTAACTGTTACTTTTGAAATGATTTAAATGTTTGGGAAGTTAATGCCATTGTGACAGTATGTTGAGTCCTGGCAGTCCATTTCACAATGTCTTTCATAAGACACCAGCTGTGGTGTGGTGGTTTAAAAAAAATGATGCTTTCATGGATGATCGCAATTTAGAAATCTCTTCCTACTGCTTGTCCTCCACACTTCCCTTCCCTTTTCGTTTCCCAGACATCCCTAATAGTCCCCTAGTCCAAACACACGCACTTTCATTTCTTATGTGCATCTTTGAAACAAACCCAGTCTGCAATTGTAAAGCCATCCACCACCTGCCTCCACCCCCACCTGCTCACTGGTCTGGGCCTATCAGGATCCAGGCAGAGGGGCTGATTATGCAGGCAGCTGTCAGCCCTCTCAGGTGAGGCCCCTCAGGCGACAGTTCAACTGCTTCAGACTTAGGCTGTGCCACCGAGCTTGACAGTAGCGCGAACAGCACAGAGAAAAGAATGCTAATGGATAAAATCAGATGAGTGCTGAGATGATAGGAGGAGTGCGGACGAGAAGAGCAGGGCGCTGGCAGGCAACTCCTGATCATCTGTCATTCAGACGAGGCCTCATGTGCGATAGCGTGTATTTGTTGTGCTTGTTTGAGCGAGAAGCACTGGCCGCCCAGGATTACGCCCCCAGTTACTGACATGTTTTCCCTCCACAGTGCCTTGAAGTTTGAGAGATGAAGGAAGGGTGTGAACAGAGGGAGCGAGGGACTGGAAAAGGTGATAGATGGATGGAGGGAGAGATGCAGGAGGCTATACACAGTACACTACTCTGTTCCTTTATTCTTCCATCTAACATGCCTTTACCACCTTCCATCTACCCAACATAACTCCACCTCTTTCTTTGACTATCTGTCTGCCTCAGAGCCATACCTAACTGCAGAAAAGGCAACATATCAAAACTTAACAGCATTTCCTTTCTGAATAATGCTGAGTTCAATATTATTCTCTTTTGAACTTCACTTCTGTGCTTGGTTCTTCTTTCCTTCAGGGCAACACCCTTCATGAGCAGAGACGAGATGCTTTAGCAGTATCACTTACGGGCAGTCAAACAGCCTCCCTGTGTGGTGGGAGCACGTGATTGAAACATAGCATGTTGAACACTTCAGCTCCTCTCTTTCCCCTCTCTGATTCAGTTTGTCTCCACAGAAAGTTAAAGCCTACACGTGCATGTGTTCATGCCATGAATGAATAATTTATTCTGACAGTAGAGACAGATGGATATATGATCACCAGCTACAGTATTGCTGTGACACTGAACCAGGAAGTGCTTGTCAAGTCATGTTACAACTCCCAGTCCTGAACTGACTGTAGATCTCTTATAGCGTTGCCTCGATTGTCGCCCGTAATTAGGGCGCCAGAAAGTTTAAAGTTTCAACTTTGCACAAAATTACCTAAAATAGAGAACTGCCATTTCTGCTAACATCAACTTGAATGGTTTCAAACATAAAGAGCTAGACGTGCCCCTACTCTACTCCTCTGTCTCCCTCTTAACCCCACCCTGACCCCATCCCTGGCAGATGGCTTTAATTAATACAGACATGATAACGAGATTCCCTGTGATTAATATACACAGCAGTTATAGATTTAAGTGCTAGGGATTCCAGATAATATGATTAACAGCAGTTGGAGTGAGGGCATCTGGCAGATGATTTGAAATGGAGGAGGCTGGGGTGATTGCAAAATAAGTGTGTGTGTGTGTGTGTGTGTGTGTGTGTGTGTGTGTGTGTGTGTGTGTGTGTGCGTGCGTTGTGTGTGTGTAAAGATGGATAGTACTGTATAAAAATGCTGGGGGCTTAATGTCATGCCAGCTTAATAGGGATGGTTTTTTTTAATCCAATTGTTATTGTTTAGTCAGCTGTCCTCTGTACTACTACAGATTACTCAGATTACTACATGTTAGGGTAAAAACAAAACAGCCAGAACTAAATGGTATTTCCCAATATGTGCTCCTGTATGTTTTTATCCCGTAACATTTATGTGCAAGAGCAAGGCACCACAGATTAGATAATAATAAACATAAAGACAACTGTTTATTATGGTTAGCACGGTGGACTGGTGGTTAGCACTGTTGCCTCACAGCAAGAAGGTTCATGGTTTGAGACCTGGCAGGGACCTTTGTGTGCGGGGTTTGCATGTTCTCCCTGTGCTTGCGTGGGTTTACTCCAATTACTCCAGGATGTATGAACAACTATTTTTTATTTGAATAGTAAAAATAAAAAAATCATAGGAAACCTGGTCTTGGCAAGAGGAATGTATTTGTTGTTTTAGCTGCAGACAAATCATAAACAAAGATAGATGTGTGTGAGAAATCCTAAGCCCTGTTTCTACAGTCTTTCAGCTGTTGGCCAATTCCTGGACACACAAACTGAAATACAAAGAACAAAGTACAAGTTTACTGTGGATGAAATGAGTTAAGGAAGCTAAGAATCTATTTTGATAGTTCCTCTTTGGACAAAGTCTTCCCTCTTTCTCTAAAAGTATGGTCAACTTTGTTTATATCTGCACTTAACTCTCTTACTTTAATTTATTTCTTTCCACACATTTAACCGGTATGAAGTTACATATGAAGATCATGAACTTGTTTATTCCTAATATTTGTATTTGCTGGCATTTAGAAATATGTCATCATGAAAGACACTGGCTCAATGTACACAACTGCTCCTCTCGGGGTGAAGGGTTATCATGTTAATCTCTGGCTTGTTCCAACTATATGGAGTGTGTCTCCACATATCAGTCACAGTCCAGAGGATCTGTCCAGTCTGTGTACATGCACATTTAGACGAAGACAGATGCACCCTACAGATAAACTCAACAGGATGTGTCTTTCAATCTTTCATTTCAAAGCATCTAAAAAAATAATGCTGGTCAAGTATCACTCCACTAATGACAGTTTCTTTTTAGTTGGAAATTATGGTAGTGTATAGTGGAAGTGTGAAGTGAAACCAAGAGAGATCTCCAACAAGACAGTGCAAAAGACACTTTAAGATTTTGATCAGTTCATGTTATTTTTTTATTTTTGTGACACTTGCCCTGAAATTGTCTCATTATCTCTTCCTTCAGGTGGTGATTTCATAAATTTCCCACAATAACCTTCAATAAACCTCTGGAGAATGTTCTGAACTTCAGCTGTGCATTTGACAGTTGTGGGTGAAGACAGCAGCAGCAATAGTAAAAAAAGTACAGTAATAGAAAGAAAGTTGCTAGTAATGAAAACTTGAGTTTGGAGATGAAAATTCTCTCGGTTGGAGTGTAATCACACCAGAGCTGTAATTATTAATCGCTTAGTTAATCATCTGAAAACCTTTGTTGGTTCTGGCTTGGATGTGATTCTTTTTCTTTTTTGTGCATGATGATAAACTTAATCTGTTTGGAATTTTGACTGTGTGTCAGACAAACAAGACGTTTCAACTTTCATGTCAAGTTGGGCTCTGAAAGTATAATGGACATCTTTCACTACTTTCTGTCATTTAACAGACAAAATGATGGACAAATTTGAAAAAATAATCAGAATAAAAATCAATAAAAAGTGAGTGTTTCAGAGTTAATGTGCCCTGACTATGGATTTCATCATAATGTTTTCAAGTCATGCTTGCTGGGCATGATAAAGCAAGCACTAGCCACTAAGAAATATAAAATAAATGATCGCTTAATGTTTCCTACCCAATCATGGTTCCCTCTGAATGAATTAAATAATGATTCATTTGTTGAAGGGTATGATAGAGCTGAAGCCCGGCTTACAGTATCATTTTAGCAAACTGTTCTATGATGAAACTTAACTCAGTGGCAGAACCATCTCTGGCAAACACAAATATAGAGGGAAAAAAGTTTTGCTGTGTTCAGCAGGAGTGCACATGTTCCAGCCTAAGGTTTTAATCACAACTCAACAACATCCATTGCTGAATTTACTTGGAGAAATGTACACCACCTTTCAGTCTGTAAAAATTATATTTGCCACGTAGGTGCTAGTCAACATGATGGGCTGCCCCCCACTTTCTTCCCTCCCTTTCCTCTCTTCAGTTGCTCTTTTGCACTAAAGCAGACAGAGTAAAGAGAATGAGGGAGAGTAATTTGACAAATAAAGGGTAAAAGCTGGCACTGAAAGTGAATCAAGGGAGCAAAAGCAAACAGAGGAAGGAAGGAGTGGGAAGGGGGGCAGGCAGAAAGTGGAGGAGGGAAGTTGGCGGGGGAGGGAAAGGGAATGGGAAAATGGATGAGGGGATGAAGCTGAAAGCAGAGTGCGGACAAACTCCAATGAAAACAGTGTGTCAGATGTAACACGTTTGTGCAGAATGGGGACTGCTCATAACGACCCACTTCCACCTCTTGACCATGAATGACTGGACACTCTAGTTCATGACCCTAATTCCAGAAAAGACAGAAAGATCACAGATCAAAAATAGAAAATGATCATCTTTTAAGGTACGAGATTGGCATCTAAAGAGACTTACTCTCTGTCACACAAGCACTGACCTACTGAGTCATATATGTCTCAATACCTACTCCAACCGCATACACATACACAAACATACACACACAAGCACACAAGTACATCATTGCACATCCAGGGTCACATTAACTGCAGCCTCTGGGACAGAAGTGCAAAACAACCATCTCTGCTTCCTGTTTTTCTGGAAATGAAACTATGTCAAAGGCTGTAATGCCAGCAAATACTGGTCCCTAAAGCTCATAGAAATCCAAATCTGCACACATACACACACACACACACAGATGCACATACATATAAAACAGGGGCAGGACACAATGGGGCTTCTCATGATAGTGCTCCAGCATTTTGCATTCAGTTGGTGATTTGATACATTTCATTCAAACAGTAATTTTACTTATAAAACATCCACTTTCAAGCCTGCTCAAACATTTAACGAAAGCTTTCCATCACTCTTTTTAGCCTACAGTCCAGGTCACTGTTTGCCTTTTTTTCTATCAATTCAAAAATCTTATTCACAAACACCAAGAGGTCAAGTCTTACTGTACAGCCAGTGAATTATGAATATTTGCTGGTTTTCTGAGTTTTTACGAATGTAAATGGAATATCTTTGGAATCTGACATTTGAATACATCACTTTGGACTCTGTAAATTGGGTTTGGCATTTCCCGTCATTTGTTCAATAGCCAGATATCAAAATACTGGTAATATCAAATGCATGTGAGATGTTGTCTCAACTTGAGCAGTGTATTGCTGACCACTAACACTAAACCTTACTCATGGCTCAGGTGCAGGAAGATGCATTAGTAGTTTTTTTACACACACGCACAGTCACTGCCTTCATTCATCCCACCTCCAGTAACTACCAACATAGACCTCAACACTTACATGCAGAAGCTGGAGAATTTCAGCTTGCATATGTACACAGAACCTGAAATGTAACTGACAATATATTCTGCTTGTTGCCACTGTTCCGCTCTGCCACTGCAGTCTTGTTCATATGCACTGCACTTGTAGGTAAGAATGTTGAGTTAGATGTTATTTCTAGTGATGCTTTCCATAAGCCCTTACATGTACATCAGCAGCTACCACTCAATTCTAAGACTCCCGTGGGGCTCACTCAGTTTTGGTCCCAAGTAGCCCTTAGCTCATTGACCCCTACTCATATCCCCTGGCCCCTATAGGCAGTGAGGGATTGTTCAGGAGACAGGGTCTGAGTGGGGGGGAGAGAGAGGAGGGTCAGCAGCAATACAGAAGAGCACTTCTTCAGGAAAAAGCATTAAAGAGGCAGGTATTGATTTGGGATTTTAAATGTTTTTCACAGTGATATATCCAATTAGCCTCTGAACCCTCTATGGGTGTAGAGTGGGCTCCCCTGAGGCTGAGGAGAGGGCCACTATAACATTTTTCCTCAGGCTCCCACAAATGATAAGAAGTAGAGTCCAGGCTCATAACAACAAAGTGCTGGAGGGCCTTAGGACGCACTTGAAAGAATTAAATCTACACTTCATTTATTCATGGAAACAGAAAATATGAAACTAAACCTTTTTCCAAAGAAGTCTTTAGAGGCATGCCTGGGCCTGCATCTGTTTTTATTATACTCTCCTCTCTGCTGTGGGTGACATGGTGACTTGTTCAGGCAGTGTGGACAGCTCCTGGATATTGGTAAGCTTTAATTCTCTCTGCACATCCATTTCTCCCTCCTGCTCTTCCTACTCCTCCACCTCCTCCTTGCCCCGTTCAATCGATGGTAAGTTATTTAGCAGATAAAAGAGTTGGATCAATCCAGCAGCACATATCAGAGTGCCAGCAACTTGTGTATATTATCTGGCATGTGTGTGACAGTGAGAGTGAGGTTTTGTGTGTGTGTATGTGTGTCAATAGACTAAGCATATGTGTCTGTATCCGTAGCCAGATAGTTGAGCATGTGTGTGAATATTTGTAGTTATACCATAGCAATAAAAAAGTGTGTCAATCTGCGCGCGTGTGTGTGTGTGCATTTTGTCATGTGTGCATACTTGTCACTGCCACTATGTCACAACCATAGTGAAAGAGATACTGACAGGAAAAGAAGAGAGGGTGTCCTTGGCTGTTGAACAACACCTTTTTTTTTTCTTTATGCCTGTACAGACTACTTGCTGGAGCGTTCTGCCTATTGTAAATATTTAATTTGATTCCATTTGTCATTAAGTGTATGAATTGAGGCAATTGAATTTAATAAGTAAAAATGACTTAAAGCTGTGTAGGAATATGCTTCCCATTTATAGACAGGCAAAATGCTGCTTATAATATAAAAGGAATGTGAGAGGAAGAGAAAGAGGGCAGGAGTTTGCGTTAGGAAAGTGGAGAGCACATATGCATGCCAAAGTAGGACAGAAAGAAGGAACAATCCTGAAAAGGTGAGAAGGGGACAAGATGTTAATTTGAATATTATGAAAGCAAGGAATAAAATGTTATTTTATGCCCAAACTGAAATTGCTTTGAATACAGCAATAAGTCAAAGCAAATGTAGATCAGTCAAAGGAGGAGCCAAACTGCAGAGCTGAATACAAATAGCAGAAAGGTCTGTTGTGAAAGCACAATAACATCAATAAGGTCAAAAGGAAACAACTGTAAATATAAAAAGATCACGACTAGGCAAATACAGAGCAACACACACACACACACACACACACACACACAATTGTGTTTCTATCTTTGTGAGGTCACTCATAGAAATAATGCATATCCTAGACCCTTACCCTAACCTTAACCATCACAACTAAATGCCTAGCCCCAATCCAAACAGGAGTCTGAAAAAAGTGAGGACAGGAAAATGTCCTCTTCTGCAAAATGGTCCTCACAAAGATAGAAGCCCAAACACTTACACATACACATACACACAACTGAGCACCCAAAAGCTCCATTATAGGAGTGTGATTATTTATTTTAGATAGTTAGCTCATTTCCAGGCCCAACAAAGTGTTTATGACAAATGAGGCTTGTTTAAAAATCTCTGCATGTTTGTATGTGTGTCCTAATTGCCTAAAACAGTGTCCTAAATATTAGAATGCCACAAATATACAGAGGGAGAAAGAGAGAGATAGAGACAGAGAGAGAGAATCTATTCATATACACAAAATATACAGTTAATGTATAAAAATGCAAGCATACACACATTCCCAGAGACATGCACACCATGCACAGGCAAACACACACTTGAAATTACGAGTGAGTCATTGTGTTACCCAGCAGGGCCTGGGGAGCTGGGGATTTCCACACAGAGAAAACAGGTGACATCTGCCCAGCTCCTATACAAATCTATGTAGAGTACAGCTATGTACAGCTGCTCTGTGTGCAGTAAAACCTGTAAATACAGGGCAGGTAAAAAGAACCTTTTATATTATGGGTGTGAGAGAAGAAAGAGAAAGACAGAGAAAATCAGGTGAAAGCCATTAGTGGTCATGAGGGCAGTCATAGGGCCCAAACAAAAATCACCCTAACAGTTGAGACACACCTGCTAATACGATTATACACAAATGTACACCCACAGGGCCACAGTTCCCATCCCTGAAGATTAAGCCTTGTTGCTTACCCATATACAAAGCTGAGATGGCCATGCATGGCTTGTTTTCACCTCAAATAAAGTTCACAGAGACCATACACAAATCAATAAACAACATCTTAGCTTAGCACCAAACACCATATGGCCCCTCTTCCTGTATCACTGCTTGGGTTTCAAACACACCACACTTCCTCCTTCCTTTCAAGAGACGTGCAGAGCTTTTATACTGTCCTAACATCTTATCGGCCTCACAGTTCATTCCCTATTGAATTAGGAGCCGGACATACTGGATGAGTATCAGGCCAAATAACATCACATTAGGCCATTCTGACAAGCCCCATAGATGACATAAATGGGAAATTCCCCATCTAAGACTTGGCCAGGTCTGACAGTAAGATTGTATTATTGAATAGTGTGACGAATTACCAGCAAACTGTAGCAACTTAACAACCCTGAACTAAAGCTATCATAGCATTTCATGTTATGAGATCAGAGGAGGCAAGTGGCAATGTCATATTAAAAAGTTAATTTAAAGAAGAAAAGGATCCCAACAAATTTTCTAATTTCTGATGGTCATGGGACATGGCAGAAAATCTTAAATACCCGTTTAGCATCTGCAGAAAAAAACAAATAAACAAACTCACTAGAATAGTGAAGTAAAGTTACTCCAGATGCATGCAAAGGACAGATGCATGGTGACAGTTTTGTAAAGCTTTGAGTTTTATTTTAAAACCATCATTAGGAGCAGGGTGACATTACAGGGAGACAGTATAAATACTAGGTGTGTTAGTGTATTACTCAGTTACATCATTTAGGCTGATAATTTCACAAGCCTACACATTCTGTGAGATTTGGCAGCAAGAACACAAATCAACAAACAACGCTCACAATATTATACAAAGAACTTCAGCTCTTTACAGGCTTTTAAACCACGATTCAAGGACAGCTTCTTTAAGTAGTGTTCACTTTGATCAGTTATTTTGTTATTCTGAACTGTCAGTGGGAAACTGTCTTCTACATGAGTTGCCTAGCTTAGCTCCAGGTATTGGATCTTGAGTGATCATAATGACTAAACTGACCTACACAAAGCATTGTGTCAGACAAAACAACTTCAAAATACACATTTGATACTTTTGTTTATCTCTGCCCATGTAAAGCACATATTACTGGCCTATTAGCACAATTAATCTCATGTCCATCCATCCACCTGTACTGCTGTTTTTCTTTCAATCCATCTGTCCACCTGTGAGCCAGCAGACACAAAGGCTGAGCATCGATTTGTGTGTCTGTGGTGGGCAGAGAGATGTGTAGTGTGGGAATGGCTATCGGGCAGCATTTGACACAGACCGATATTATTCATCCTAGACAATATCCTAAAATGGCTAATTATACAAACCAATTAGAGGGCTAATTACGCAATTATCTAAGCAGACAATCTATTGGACGGAGAAAATCGATAGAGGGAATAGATAACAGCAGAGATTGGGATTTACTTTTTTATTACCTCACCTGCTTGCCTGCACTGCACATGAAGCTAAGAGATGCTCTGAGGGTTATACACCTGTCAGTACCGTTTAGTCTATGAGTCCAAAATGAAACCTTAACCTTTAAAACTTTACGTTTGGCACGTTTCCTTTCCCAGCAAGTTCCTCTTTATTTCGTGGAGATGCTGGCTTGTAATTTGAGTGTTTGCTGTGGGCATGTGTGTGTGTGTAGCAGGTAGAAGAAAGGTGATAGCAGATTTGTAGGAAAGAGTCAAAGCTGCAGTTCCCACAGGACCCACAGAGTGAGTCAGATCCCACTGCAGATCTTATCTGATGACTGTCAACACTGTGGACCTTCACTCCTTCTACTGCCCTCTGTCACTCTCCTACAACTCTTACTGCCTCTCTCTAAGGCAGTATCACATAAAGGATTCATCTTTCTTAGTCGTTTATGCCCCTGACACAAATGCACAGGTACAAAGATACACACACACACCCCTCACACACACCACTCACACACGCACACACACGCACACACACCACTCACACACACGCACACACACACGCACACACACACACACACACAGCTCCATTTCCATGTGCTCAACACTGGCATCCAGTCAAAGTGGCGCTAAATTGTATTAAAATAGTGCAGTGCTCGTCGCAAATTTACATGCGAATTAGGGAGAGTAGAAGTAATTACTCCAGGCCAGTGCCACTAATTGAATGAGGGTGCAGCCTTTTCTCTCCTCTCTCTTCTTTCATTTTATATACACAAGGCTCTGTACTTCCTTTCAATGTCATTATAGTGTACCACTGCTATACCACTGCTATACCCTCTTCAAGGGCCAACATCACACGCAAAAGCAAACAACGAAGGTGGTCTGCATGTGTGCACGTCAGTGTCTCTGTATGCATTTAAAGGTATCTGTTTTGCCAGGTTGTTTCTTAACTGTGTGGAGTGATGGTGTGAATATATTGGACTGCTGTACTCTATGTGGGATCACTGTGTGTGTTCCTGAGCAATATGGGAAATTAGATGGACAACATCTATGGACATTAAGATGTAGATGTGCCATTTGGTAGGTATTGTCATTCTCTTCAGGTCCTGTGGGAGACAAATCAGAAGCAGAGAGAAAGATACAAGCCGATAGGCAGACGGGACCAGAGCATGTATAGACAGCCTGGGGCTGTGTTTGAAGTAGGCCTCAGAGTAAACACATTGCCTTTGAGGTGTGGCGTATATGTGAGCAACTGTCACACCAACACATGCAGGCCTTTCCCACTGGAGCATTTGCATGGCAAAGTGTCCAGTGGTTGATTCCCAGGTCTGTTTAATGCTGTAATAGTGATGAGTGTTATCATAGAAAACTGCTAATGAATGAGCAGATCCCAACACTGTCCCTTTGCACTAGAGCATCAGTGGTTTGTGCATGCCTGTGGAAATCATACAAAAAATATTTCACTTCTTTTTCAGATTTCAGTACAGTCTACAATATAAATACAAATCGGATTTCTTTCTGTGGGTCTGTGTGTCAGTCATTTGGTGTGAAGGAGAGACACCAGCTGCTCTCAGGAATATCAACCTGTGGCTGTTAGTCTTATCAGATCTAACCTAATCATGGAGAACTAAATACACCCCCCCTCTCACAACCCATCTCTTTCTCACACACACACACAAACTCAAAAAAACATACACAAAAACAGACACATACACTATAAACACATGCATGTATATTGTTGTACCTTCACATTTAACATATATGGATAAATACATATGCATAAATCTTCTCAACTATCTACCACTAAAAAAAGCGATTTTCTCAGAATGTTGACCTATTCCTTTAACCTTTTCATTTGCATAAGTTTTAAATGTTGACTAGAAACTATTACATTAGACTTTCATCCATAATCAATGATCACTTTCCATTGCATTTTTAATCTATTATGATTTTTTAAATGACCAAATAATCATAACAGAATTTACCAAATTAAAGCTGCTGTCAGGTCAAGTCATTTGTTTCAATTCTAGCAACAAATGTATTCACCATTTCACATAGAGCTATTTCCTTAAGTGCCAAGTCATGTTTGTCTGAGTCTGTGTGGGCGTGTGCATCTTTCCTGGTGGTGATAGTATGAGGGAAAATACCTGCTGGCACACAAAAGCCAGACACAAGGGTCAAACACTTCTGAGCTTGCTTTCATTGATTCATAGCCCCAGGTAGAGAGCACACATTTTGTCAGTGTGTATGTACGTGTGCGTGTGTGTGATAGACAGAATTGGACAGAAAGTCAGACAGAAAGCATGCATGCATTATTTGTGGCTAGATCCTAACATGTCTGTATGTTAGAGTGTCTGTCTGCACGCACTTGCTATTGCCCCAAACAGAGCTTCGAGCCAGCCTGAGTTCCCTGGCTTAGGGGCACAGTATCTGTGGTTATGGTGTTAACAGGAGGGCTAGAAAATGAAAGAACAAAAGATATGCCGGGAGCTCACACTGAAATGCCTTTAAGAAGCAGGGTTATATGTCGATGGCGGCAAGGACGGATGAGGGAGTGTGAGAAAGCAGAAGGATGAGGGAGTAAACAAGGAGTTACAGCAGTGTGAGACAAGGGAAACAAGGACAAGTTTGTCTCACTCATTTCTCTTTTACAATAAACGGGAGTCCTCAGAGCTCCCCTATCTGACAAATCCTCTCAGCTCGTGTCAAACAGAGAATAGAAAGAGAGTTTTAGTGATAAAGAGGTGAAAGGAGTAAAACACAGCTGAATGACAGAGGGAGCAGTCAAGGATACAAAACTGATAAATTGTATTTGGAGTTTGGTCCAGCTTCCATCATTACAGCAACCTGTCACAAGTCACCAACATTAATATTTAGATTTTTTGGCACACTCAGTTTAATAATCAAAACCTCTTTGTTTAGCAAGCGCCTTCTGTCCATATCATTGGGCTGAGCAGGTAGCATAAAAAGAGCTATGATGTCGTACAGTGGGTACGGAAAGTATTCAGACCCCTTTAAATTTTTCACTCTTTGTGTCATTGCAGCCATTTGCCAAAATCCAAAAAGTTCATTTTATTTCTCATTAATGTACACTCAGCACCCCATTTTGACAGAAAAAAACAGAAATGTAGAAATTTTTGCAAATTTATTTTAAAAAAAAAACTGAAATATCACATGGGCATAAGTATTCAGACCCTTTGCAGTGACACTCATATTTAACTCACATGCTGTCCATTTCTTCTGATCCTCCTTGAGATGGTTCTGCTCCTTCATTGGAGTCCAGCTGTGTTTAATTAAACTGATTGGACTTGATTAGGAAAGGCACACACCTGTCTATATAAGACCTTACAGCTCACAGTGCATGTCAGAGCAAATGAGAATCATGAGGTCGAAGGAACTGCCCAAGGAGCTCAGAGACAGAATTGTGGCAAGGCACAGATCTGGCCAAGGTTACAAAAGAATTTCTGCAGCACTCAAGGTTCCTAAGAGCACAGTGGCCTCCATAGTCCTCAAATGGAAAAAGTTTGGGATGACCAGAACTCTTCCTAGACCTGGCCGTCCAGCCAAACTGAGCAATCGTGGGAGAAGAGCCTTGGTGAGAGAGGTAAAGAAGAACCCAAAGATCACTGTGGCTGAGCTCCAGAGATGCAGTAGGGAGATGGGAGAAAGTTCCACAAAGTCAACTATCACTGCAGCCTCCACCAGTCGGGGCTTTATGGCAGAGGGGCCCGACGGAAGCCTCTCCTCAGTGCAAGACACATGAAAGCCCGCACAGAGTTTGCCAAAAAACACATGAAGGACTCCCAGACTATGAGAAATAAGATTCTCTGGTCTGATGAGACCAAGATTGAACTTTTTGGTGTTAATTCTAAGCGGTATGTGTGGAGAAAACCAGGCACTGCTCATCACCTGCCCAATACAATCCCTACAGTGAAACATGGTGGTGGGAGCATCATGTTGTGGGGGTGTTTTTCAGCTGCAGGGACAGGACGACTGGTTGCAACTGAAGGAAAGATGAATGCAGCCAAGTACAGAGATATCTTGGAAGAAAACCTCTTCCAGAGTGCTCAGGACCTCAGACTGGGCCGAAGGTTCACCTTTCAACAGGACAATGACCCTAAGCACACAGCTAAAATAACAAAGGAGTGGCTTCGGAACAACTCTGTGACCGTCCTTGACTGGCCCAGCCAGAGCCCTGACCTAAACCCAATTGAGCATCTCTGGAGAGACCTGAAAATGGCTGTCCACCAACGTTCACCATCCAACCTGACAGAACTGGAGAGGATCTGCAAGGAAGAATGGCAGAGGATCCCCAAATCCAGGTGTGATAAACTTGTTGCATCATTCCCAAGAAGACTCATGGCTGTACTAGCTCAAAAGGGTGCTTCTACTCAATACTGAGCACAGGGTCTGAATACTTATGACCATGTGATATTTCAGTTTTTCTTTTTTAATAAATTTGCAAAAATTTCTACATTTCTGTTTTTTTCTGTCAAGATGGGGTGCTGAGTGTACATTAATGAGAAATAAAATGAACTTTTTGGATTTTGGCAAATGGCTGCAATGACACAAAGAGTGAAAAATTTAAAGGGGTCTGAATACTTTCCGTACCCACTGTATATATGCTTTGCTGATTCATAATCAAAACACAACAGGGCTGGAAAACAAGCTGTATTTATGATACACAAGTGAACACCAACTATTTTTCTCTATTGTAGTAGTAATTTCCTTTACATATTGTAGGATTTTGACCACTGGCCAAATGTCCAAACATCCTAAAAAAGTAAGATATTTACATACATCATCATGCCCTTCAATAGCAAACCACTAACAAAAATATTAGTCTGGTAAATGATATGTACATTCCTTATTTCCTTTTCAGGGGGATATGAGATTGCTCCTTTGTTCATATTCCATCTATCTGTTTAGAATGAAGCCAGATATTTTTCGCTGAAATGTAAAAGTAAACACTGCTGTGGAAGTCCCTCCATTTCCTGCTGACTTCCTGTCATGGGGATTTATGCACACACAAACACACACACACACACACACACACACAAACACAGTAGACTGCACTGGGAGTGGAGCATTCTCTCTATATATTTCCCAGCAAAGCTACGCCTGTCAGCACTAGTTTTTCTGCACTGACCTGTCATAACCACTATACAAACAGGTTGTTCAGGGGTGAAGTGGAAGTCAAACAATAAATAAAAAAAAAATAAGTACAAATATTTAACACCAAAATGACTGCAACTGGTAAACCAAAAAGCAATAGGACTCATGGATTTTAAACACTTACAGTCAAATTTTCTGTTAGCGATAATGCAAAACATTCTTAGGGTTTCATTTAGCCTCTCATTTCCCATCAGTGGTGTCAGGCCAAGCCTCAAGTACACTGCACATCTTTTACTTATTACAGAAATCCCCTAAAATTTTTGCCAGCTTTCATATTAATCACAGGTCCTTACATAATTTGTCGACATTATCATCCTCACCATAAATCCACACTTGCTTTAAACTCATAAACCTCAAAACAAATCTAAAACTAGTTCATTATTTCACTGCTGCTGCAGTGGAAGCTGCATACCATGACAGCTGAGTACCTAACATGACACTTCATGCTGTGAACTTAGCAAACATTCAACTACTGAACAAAAAAACTGTTATTAGAAGTGTGTTACAGTAAAGTTAAATGATAAATATCTAAAAGAGAGCGGTACATTCTTGATACTTCTTCCTAATTAATTGTCATTAAAGGAGATTCTGTGCTATTAATTGGGAATTCACAGCACATTTTTGCTGTTTTCTGAGAATCTACTACTGGAAAACTATTATAACAATATTAATAATAAACACAAAAGTATTTCTAGCAACAACAGGAGCTGTGTGATATGCTTTGAATTATGATTGGATCTGAAGGATATGAAATATTCATCTGTGGTCTCCTGCAGGGATGGCATACCGTTAAAAAGGCATTGATTTGACAAGCCAAACAAACACTGATGAGGCCTAATAATCAATGGCGGCATTGATGACAGTGTGTGGTGGCCCTGCGCTCCGAGCGATTGGATGGGCTCACTGTGAATAATGAATGAGGAGATTCCTGATTGATCAGTGAGGTTGTCTCTGTTTTAGACACTCAGCTGGCATTTCAATGGGGCCTCCAGCACCGGAGACAACACGCCAACAACATCCCGACACCAACTGGGCTGCCGGTCTGGCCACATCAGTGCTTTCCAACAAGATGAAGGACGAAATATGAGTCGATATTGTCCATTGACAATGGAAAAAAGTGCTGTTTGAACATATGAATGAGCGCAGAACCTTGTGTCAATCTCTCAATAAATGCAGGAGACAAGAGAAAAACAAGTTACAAGCAAAGCTGGTCAGTTAAGAAAACGTAAAGTCCTCTGTGACGTTGTCCTTGAACAGAAAAGGTCTGGACTGTTTGTCTAGTACCCAGGGGTGTATACACACACAGCTATAAAAACTCACACGCTCAGGTGACAGCAATGGTACAGTGGTAGGGTGTACTGTGTTGTGTGATTTGCCTGGCTTCCCCACACCAGTGCTGAATGTCAACTCTCTTATTCTTTTGTACTTGGAAGAGGTGGGGGAATGATGAGGAGAACAAAAAAAAAAAAAAACCCCCACAAACAAAAAAGGTCCCCAACAATGCCACTATCTTTGCGGGATCTACTGCCACTGTCTCCTTCTCTTCACCCTCCTCTTCCTCTCTCTCTCCCTTTGTGTTTCCCCCATCCACATTCACATTCACTCCCTCATAGCATATCACTTAGCTCTGCCCTTGAATCCTCCTCCATAAACGCACACACTGAGGTGCACTCTGAAAGACTTGAAGAAAGAAAATGTGGGATGTCGGCGATATAATGATGCAGGTCCACTGTAGTTTATTGTTGTCTCAAGGTAGCAAGTTTCATGTCATATGATGCATATGATGCATGCTTTTGTATTACAGTTAGTGGGTGGTAATGAAGACGCACACACACTGCTATGCACGCGACAATTTCCACTTGTCCTTTATTTGTTTTGCATAATTGTCAACTATTTCAGTGCTCCATCTCTGTCTGAACTCTATGTTCCTCTCCCAGCGTGAGTATTTATTTTGATGATGAAGATGATTATGCAAATGAGATGTGCATCGATCTTTTTCACCTTTTTCACCAAAAAAAAGAGAAAAGAAAATACTTTCCATGATTTGGCCTTGACTAATTTAATCTGTTCTTTTGTCAGCAGACAACACATCATCTGATATTACTTCTCTTTTCTCCGTCTTTCTGTCCTGTCTTGACATATTTCTTTGCTGCTCACATTTTCCTTTCTTTATTCTTTATTTCTTTTTTGTCTCCATCTTCTTCATCAACATATTCTCCATATGCTCCTCACCTGCTCATCCTTATCCCTGGCGTCTACTCGCCCCTACAGCATTACTGCATATAAATGATGATATAGAAAGTTATTGATCCACAAAGGAGAAAGCAAAAAAGGAGAATGACAGACGCACTGCTCCACACCGAACAAAGGCAAAGTAACTGTTATTATTGGCATCATTCATACACAGAGATTTTTTGTACAATTTCTAAGTAAGTTGATAAGTTTACTTGCAGTTCAAAAAATGAACTGGTCCCCCCCAACCCCCACTGCTCCTGGGTGGACTGCTTGCTTCATCTCTCTTTCCATGTGTGCTCTAAAGGTTAATCTGCTGCTTTACCTCTACATCCATCTCAAAGAGTTAACATTTCTTTGGATACAGGCCAAGGCCTTATAGGTTTCTAGTTGCAGATGAAGAAATACCCAGAGTCACTGTATACAGGTCAGAATCACCATAGCTGTGTCACTTTGAGAGAATGTGGAACAGTATATTGCCCTGGTGCATCTTTTATACCCAAAATGCAACAGTCTTTGGCAAAATCCCAGTATCCTCCTCTCTGCTCCCAGGAACCAGCCTTGTCCCTGGACTTTTGCCAACCAAATTCTCCCTCCGTGAACTACTGAAAAACTAAGCAGTCCATGCTGTAAGAAAGAGAACAAGAGAGCAATGGAGAGTGAGAATAGCTAATACCAATGTTTGTTCCTCTCAATTACAGTTTTAAATGGAAATCAATGTAGCAGAGGGAATGAGCAGAGCCCTTAACGTTGGGGTGATAATCACATTAAGACAGGGCTTAAATCAACACCAGGCCTTGGCCTCTGGAGGGGAAAGAACAACACCGAAAGAGCCAAGACTATTCAATTCTCTCTCTCTCTCTAGTAATCTATCTATCACTCTCATTCAGCCGTCGTCTCCTGCTCCCAAACCGCTGTCTTGTTGCTGGGATACCACCCATAAGTTTCACCATGGTAACATCTGGAATAAAGGTGGGTGGGCAGGGTGCCAGGACAGGCCTGGAGTTTCACTGTGGCCATAAAACTAACAAAAATAAATCTTTGTTCAACTGCTCTTCCCAGCATGACAAAACCCCACATGCACACACACAGTCAAACACATCTCAGTCAATTTAATCCAAGTTAACTGTTTCTCAGCTCCAATAACACACAGACAGCAAGGAGCCTTTATTGCCCTGCTCTTATTCTAGCCTAAACAGAAAAGTGAATACTGAACTAAGTTGATATTTCTGGATGCAGAGTCTGTGTGATAACTGAGGTTACAACATCTCTTTGTGTGGGCTCCAGCAAAGTGGCATTTTTCTAGGGAGTGTTGAGGTTTGTCTCTCTCGCCTGTGCCTGGTATTTTGGTGCCTCGCCATGTACCACAATGGCAAGAGAGGTGCAGCTGGGGGAGTGTCACTGACAATCCAATGAAAGACTACAATTCAGTTTTTTGCTAAAGAATAAGCCTGTTCAGAATATGCCAAAAGAACATTGCATCAGACTTTATTAGGGACATTTATTAGACCTGTCTAAATTCCAGTTTTTTTTCAATTAGGGAAAAAATGTAAACAGGTTTACAGTCTGATTCTAAGCAGCATTTGTAGCCCTCAACAGCTTGCATGTATGAACACCTTCTGTCAATTAGCTCTATTACAGCCGTCTGAAGGTGTCAGGTACAGTATGTGTTCCATATGCCCTCCCATTTGTCTGCATATGCAGATGCATACTGTCAAACCATGATTACACATGCCACATCTAACTGTGACTTTAATTAAATCCACTAGCACAGGACTGTGATAGACTGGGGCCCTGTCCAGGGTGTAGTCTTGCAAATTCACTACATGCTTCTGTGTTTATAAATATATCGAATTGGTTTCTTTATATGAAAAACAGCAAAAGAAGAACTTAGGTCTTATAGTAATGAAACACAAAGCAGGTGCTCCTGATGCCTGGATTCCTCAAAAAAATCATGGTCACTGGTTTATCATCACTGTTTGGTTTAAATATAAAACATACAAAGTCTTGACCTGACTATGAGCAGCTAAACTGAAGGTAGAGCATGTCATTCACCATCTGAAAGGTCGGTGGTTGGATCCCCGGCTTCTCCGGTCCACAGGCTGAAGTGCCCTTGGGCAAAACACTGAACCTCAGGCACCCCAGTAAAATGTCAGTATTTTACATTGTACATTAGACACAACCATGGTAACTAACATATATTATTATAAATTCATCTGCAGACAATTTTCTCAATTAAATCTTTATCGCTGGCACTATAAAGTGCCCAGAAAAACAACTTCCCAGAGTCAATGTTCAAAGTCAAAGTCTGGTTTATTGTAAATTCTGCTACATGTAGAGCACATCGAAACTTTGTTACTCTCAGACCTTTGCTGCACACAGATAAACTCTAAACACTAAATAGTGCATTGTAAAAATAAATAAGAGCATGCAAAATAAACTTAGATAAGATAAAGAAAAAAATAGACAAGTACAAATAGAATAAGGCACAGCTTAGCATACAGTGTTGTCGTCTTCATATGTTATGTCTTATCTTATGTCTTGTCCAATCAACAGTCAAAACCCATTCATTTACTGTTATACAGTATAAGACACCTAAGGCGGATCACAATGTAGATACTGCAGCCAGAGTAATTTTAAGGAAAAGCACAAATCATCACTTGATTGGTAATTATACTCCTCTTATGAGCTGCTCCCTCCCATTTTAGAACAAGCCAGACATAGTTGAATGAATAATAAATAATAAATGAACATGTTTTTTAAGAAACATTATCATAATACAAGGTTATTATATTGATTTATTTTTTATATGTGTGTGTGAATAGGATTGTCAAAGGTAAAGAATAAAAACATTTACAGCCATTTCTACATGACAAGTGTTAAAGTATGAACAAGACATTGGTTCTTCTTTCAAACACGTCCGAAACAAACAAGTAGCAACAAACAAGCACTGAGTCATCATCAGCTAACCCACGAGACTCCCATTTCTACCTGCCATGACACTGGCATGAAATCTCTCCTTCCTCCTCTCTGTGTCTCTAATTAATGCTGTCACAATCCCAACCTTCCTGAGCCCATCCAGTGTGGTACAACACCCCAATGCTGGAAGGTAGAAAACACCACCAACACACACACACACACACACACACACAGAGGTCCCCCTCCTGTGCACATCCTCCATGCTTGGAGGGTGAAGATATGCAAAGCATCACTATCATCAAAACAAAAACTGCAGGGGAATATAGGGCAATTGAGTGAATTAAAATGCATCCCTAGAGATATGTCTTTCTTTCTTTTCTCCTTGCTCTCTCTTTTTTCCCTGCCGTTTCCACTGTAGAAGTAGGCTTCTCTTTGCAATTTAGTAAAGATTACCGCACTGTTCTGGCCAGATGTTGGTCCAAGTAATAGTAACACGGACAAGCATCTGGGAGTGTTCAGGATTTGAAAATTGAATGCAGTCAAGGTTAAATGTTTTAGTCATACAGCTGGCAATCTTTTTTACGCTAAATCACTGACAAACACTTTGACAGGGTATTGGTTCAACCAAGGACATACAATGTACAGTGTGTAGTTTGAAAAAAAAATGTACTGAACGATTTGTGATGAAAGGAAAGAGGGGAACGTGTCCAAAGCCAAGACCACAGTTCAGTCCTGCATAGTGAGGGGTAGGGCTGGGACACATGGTTAAAACATACAAACTAACAAAACCATAATGATACTGTAAAACCTTTATAACATGCAACACACACTTTCAAATGTTCCAATTAACGAACTATAATTCATGTAGTCATCACAGAAAATTGACAGTTATTCACTTATCAAAAGTTAATGATAATGTCATTCATTATTTAAACAAAAATATTTGCTGTTTCAAATTCTCAAATACAAGGATGTGAAAGCGGTCGCAAAATCAAGACCTGTCCTACTTGGTGCTGACAAACCAAAGTCCATAGTTGAATAACCTCTATATTTATTTTAATTTAACTGTAGAAGGTCTAGGACTTATGATTCTTGCTCTAGGTCTATCAAATATGACATTTCAAATAATAAGTTTTGCTGATTAAATCATGACCTGTCAAGAAGGATGTGTGTGAAGGGAAGCAAGAGTAGCTGAACAATATCTAGTATGTTTGGCGATAAAAGAATTGTGCTCGGTTGATCATTGACAGACAAAAACTGCTATTAATAATGAAATAACATAAAAAATGACACCATAGCACACCTTCAAAGGCAAAGAAAAGTTCCTTCACTGGTTCACTACTTGTTCAAACTGAGTGGATGGTTTCTCAAACACTGTCCCTGAATGACAGAGTGAATAAGTGACCACAATTGCCTGGAAAAAAAAAAGATGCAGGCCATCAAATATAAACTCACCAACAGCCTCCTGCTACATGTTTACCTTGGATGGACAAATGACAGTCAGACAGACAGCCACACAAATAGGAAAAGTGATGGATGGTACCAAAGGAGGAAAAAAGTATAGATGAGGTGGCGAAGGGAAAGGGACAGTAAGAGGTGTGTGTCCAGCCAATGTCCAGACAGACGATGGTCAATAAATCAATGAAGAGGTCAGAGAACCAGGTGGTTAGAGAGTAGCTCTAGAAAGCTGCTCTTCAGCTGATGGTTAGATTAGCGCCCGAATGGAAGAACACTACACACTCTTTTCTGTTCCCCCTACCTGTCACCTAACCCCTAAACCGACTGCGGCGTCTCCTTTACACAAAGCCATCAATGAAATCGAGGGAATGTTAATCTACTGTGCAATGAATGCTCTAAAACACTATACAGGCATTTCAGATGTGTTTTGCAGCAGTTGGGTGTGAATGGAGATTGGATTCCCCAAGACACTTGTATTGAGTTGAGTTGTTTTAAAGTAAATCACTACAGCAAATGTTTTTGTTTGAGATATAATAGCATCTTGATTCATCTTCACATGGGAGAAAGCACCGCCAACCTCTGCATGTTCTGCTTTAATCCATACTACTTAATCTTTGTGGAAAAGACTCTGCTTATCGTGTCTACCGCATGTAAGTCTGTTTTTATCTTCTCTCCTCTCTCTCTCAGGCAACCGCACACACAGAAATGCACTTATGAAAACACTCACACACATACATATATACACAAATGCACACAAGGACACACATTGTGCATAAAGCAAGCGCATGTAATTACCTCAGTACAACGGTGCTACAAAATGCCAGACAGTGTTTGCATCAGCGTGTATGTGTTTAGAGTTTTGTAATTAGCAGAATACATTTAAATACATTTGGCTGAAATACTCCTGGGAGAGTTTCTGTTTGCTGTGTCTGCCTCAATCTCTTGCTCCCTTTATTCTCCCTGCTTGTATGTCACCCTCCTGCAGTACTGTTCCTTTCAAATTTACCAATGAAACTCTTTCTTCCTGCCCTGTTTTGTTCTCTCCTTCATGTCCTACCTCATCAGAAACTGGTCGATCAATGAGCCTACTGACTGCTGTGGAGTTTGTGTAATAGTAGACATAAGACATCAGCTGCCACTTCTGGGCCTGCTCTCAGCTGGCTACTGGATAACTTAACATACCCGAGGACAACATCAGCACCTCAGGGTTGTCTCAAATATAATTTTTGTCCATCTACACCCTTTAAGTTTCTTTTAAAAGCAAACAATCAACACAAAAGCACAAACTTATTTACTCATGTACAAGGAGCTTTTTACATCACTGGACATGCAGTACTGTAAAGCATTACAGTACATTCAAGCTCCCCCTCGAGCCCCTCCTGCTCATCAAACCAGTCTTAATTATTCAGCAGGCAGCCTGGTGTCTTTCATCTCTCTCTTAATTGCTGTGGTTGACCTCTCACTGGGACCACTGTGGCCAATGAAAGCCGCTACTCACACTATACTGTACCACCGGAAAATGCATGTGGAGCACTGTTCTAAAAGTATGGTGAATGTTGCATGTGCGCATTTTAAATGCAACATTCAGGTTTAGAGATGGAATGGTTACAGATATCACTATTTACCTGCTTCCTATTATAATCAGGTATATTGACCAGTATACTAGTTGGATTTTTGTGGTTTAAATAACTTTGCTTCTTTGCCATTCACTAAACCAATTAATAAATTAATTAATTGATAAAGTAATAGGTGAAATGAATCAATAATGAAAATAATACATAGCTGTACCACCACTGTACTCTATGGTTAAGCCATGCACAGATTTTGGACAGTGATGGATGTCAGATCCTTATCATTTTGCAACATCACTTAAGAAAACTGGAAATTTCTGACGGCACTGGAGGGGAAAAAAAAAAGCAGATGAACCCTTTACAATTTTCTGGTTTTCTGCATTAACTGACCATAAAATGTATCCGACCTTCATCTAAATCACAAGTGCAAAGATGCACAATGTGATTAAGATAATAACATACAAACAATAACCGTTTATATCATTATTGAACATACCCATTAAACATTCACAGTGCAAATGGAAAAAGTAAGCGAACCCTAGGATTTAATAAGTGGCCAAACCTCTTTTGGCAGCAGTGACTTCAAATAAGCACTTCTGCAAACTGCAGACCAGACCTGCTCAATGTTCAGGAAAAATTCTTCCTAAAAGAACTGGTTCAGCTCAGACATATTCTTAGGATGTCTCTCCTGAGGTCATTCCACAAAATCTGGATCGGGTTGAGGTCTGGGCTTTGACTGGCCCATACTGAAAGGAGGATTTTCTTTGTTTAAAGTCATTATGTAGTAGATTTACTTTGATGTTTAGGGTCATTTTCCTGTTGCACCAACTAGCTTCGACTGAGCTTCAGCTGGCAGACAGCCACCCTAACATTATCCCGTAAGATACCGTGATAAACTTGAGATTTTTTCCCCTTAATCCTGGCAAGCTATCCAAAACCAGAGTCAGCACAGCAGCCCAAAATCATTATCCTCCCTCCACCATACTTAAGCTTTGAGATGATGCATTCACGCCATGACTATATGTAGGGCCCTTTTCAAACCATGTTTATAGCCTGGTAATCCATCCTCAGTTTTTATCAGTCCACAAAACATTTTTTCAGTAGCATTGTGGTATGTAACAAAAATTCTTTGGCAAAGTTTGGACATGCAGCAATGTTTGTTTGGAGAGTAGCAGCCTCCTCCATGACATCATACCAGGAAAACCATCTACCATCAATTTCAGAGAAGACTCAGACATGTTTACCAGGTCCATTGATTTATTTAAGGTGTCAGCTGTTTCACTGGACATCTTTATTTAATTATAAAACCAACTTCAAATGTGCTATTCCAAGATTCACTTCTTGCCGCTACGTTTCCATCCATCCCTCATCTACTGCTTATCTTGGAACATCCAGGGTTGTGGGAGAGCTAACACTGGGTGAGAGGAGGGGTACATCCTGGACAGATCACCAGTCTATTCCAGGCTACTGTATATGTAATATATAAATGCTACACATAGAATCTGTACAGTAACTTAAATCTTGTACAGATTAAAAAGAGAGTTGCATAAAAACTTCTAATGCCCAGGAAGTACTCTCCAAAAGTCAGTGTGAGGCTGGAACACTGACTGTGTAAAGCAGACCCCCAGGTGCCACGAAAACACAAGGTGAACTCAGTTAACATTTATTTAGAGAATATGCACCTGCACCGACTGACATTTTAATTTTTGGATGGTCCACCATAGCTTGAGTCAGTGTCTTGTTGGAAGAGCTCTTTGTCAAAACCCAGTTTTTGACTATTAACAAATATGTTTTTTATTTGATAATGACACAATAAATAATGCACAGCAAGAAAAGGATAGCAAGGGTGAATGGTGGCCCATTTCTCATTTTTGCCCCAGGGGCTCCAAGCAGATTAATTCAGACATTGTTTTGGGAAGTGGATAGTCTTCTGAGCGTACGGATGGCTTTCTAATTGTTTATTTAAAGTATGCTTGATAGCCTTAGACCATGGCCACAGAATACATTTGCAAGTTGCAAAACTTGAGCATGGCACACTTTCCTTTTTTGTTGACACAAAAGTAAAAAGACATTCTCAGCGAGTTATTTTTATTGTTACTAGGCAACTGCTATGTCCTTAGCCCAACTGCTATTTAAACAGTTATATGAACATTAATTCATTTATCTGAATATCTGCTTTAAAATGGACTGATGGAGGACACATATTCTGGCTCTGATTGAAGGTGAGAGGCTGTTCTCAAACATGATGGACAGAGAAACAGAAATCCATGTGGGTACATGAGACCTTCAGAAAGACGAGAGTCTGATAATCTGCTGTCAATCACTGGGCTTCCAGTTTGCCCAGGGGAATGTTGAAAGACCCTGAAGGATGTTAAAAGACATTCAAAGTGAGCTAACATTAGCTATATATAAACCATAAACTGCTAATCCTGTTTAAATTAATAAAAACTATTTACCGTATTTTCTAGACTATAAGTCGCACCAGAATATTAGTCGCTTTTAGCAAAAACAGCCTTGTTGAACAGAAAAAAAACCACATCAGTCGCTTCAGTTTCACAAAAAAAAGTGCGACTTATAGTCGGAAAAATACGGTACTTCAAATCTCAAATAGCGTACAAATTTGCCCCCAGCCTTAATGTTTTCTGTCGACATCGTGGTACTAACAATTGTTAAAACCAGGAAGTTCTAGGCATCCAGCAAGAGCCACCAGTTTCCATCATCACCACCTCTCACTTTATCTGCTTGGGGAAAAAAATGGAGGCACTGAAGGTGCTCCTTTAAAAAGTGCCAGAGACACTGAGCGGAAAAATACATGGCACTCTGCAACACTAAAGCAGCACAGTAACACATGTCATTCTCATTGAAAACATACACAAAAGTGCTAAAATGTGTTCTATTTGATCAGACCCTTAGTGTGTTTAGAGTCAATATAGGTCAGTGACTATAGATGATATCAACAATTATCTGTGGCAGGAAAATATACAGAACAAACAAGTTTTAGACATTTATGACATAGAACACAGCATTTACTATCTGACATTAAAAAAATCAAAGGAAATATTCAACAAATCAAAGCAGAGGAGGGGAAAAAGAGTTAACTTTCAGAGGAGAACACATAGCTGGTATTGTAGTTAGCACATAAATTGCAGCTAGCCAGACACTCAGCTCCATAATCAGTAGACAGACATACTGGCGCGCGAGCACACAGAGCAAGAGTGGGAGTGATGAGGTGAAAAGTGATGGATAAAGAGGGAAAAATGGCAGGGAGCCTTGTCCACTAGAGCTGGGATGAATGGGTTATACCTCTGGTCTAAGATATACAGTTTGAAGGAAGACAGATATATGAAACATGACTGCGCTGGAGGACCGCCAGGGAGGGAGACATGCAAAGAAGAAAACACGGATGGATGAAACTAGTTCAAAAGTGTGGCTGATTCAAGAAGAACAGAAAAACATCAACAGAGCGCAGAGCAGAAAAAACAATGAATGCGTGGCAAAAAGTAATGTAGGAAGTTGCCACAGAGAAAGAGAACATGACAAGAATCTATCATGTTCTCTCAGACAGCCTCTTTAGTCCTCAGTCAGTATATTCTGCCTGGACCTTTGCAGCATCTTACACTGGCACATGCAGCATGCACACAAACACACAGATGCACACGCACAGCTACTACGTACATCAACGGGCTGGAAACAGCACATGATAAATTCTGAACACAATACATTTTGTCCAAAAGATTTAACATCTAATTCAAGTCTGACAGCTCCCTCCATCTCAAAGCCAGACTGCATCCATTGATCTTCAGACCACGCACAGACGGCCTTGGACTTCACACAAACATACACACTTAGAGAAAAGAGACCACTACATAAAGTATGCAAGTTCAGACCACCTCACAGACCCACATAACCAGCCAGCTCTATCAAGTGGAGGTGTAAACTAATATACGTGTATAGTGTATTTTGGTAAATTACTCACTTAGATTTGAGACTATTAGTTTCTCCATTTGCACTGAGGGTTTAATTTCCCCCACTCTGTTGCTTTCCTTCTTAACTCCTTCACTCCTTCCATCTGCTCCCTGGGGAGTCTTCTTGTGTTCTCTGCTGCATTTGCAGAGATGCTACAAGTAATCAATGTAATGTCTCTGTGTGTTTGTATTGACATCTGCTGTGCTTAAATGTGTTGGCCGTGTTGTTGACAGGTCAACAAGAAAGCTTGCATGTGAAACAACTGAGAAGGAAAAGATACACAATGGGAAGATGGAAAGGTATACACAAAGATAGGCATGCTCAAACACATACACAGTGACAGTTAAAGTAAAGCAGCTGCAAGAGATGTCTGTTTACTGTAGTAGTTCAGAGTCCTTGGTGTGATAAGCCAAAAACACGAACTCTGACCACTCATTCTGATAGAGACACTGAGAGTTGCAGCAGTGAGGATAAGGGGATGCAACTGTCTCTGGGGTCCATACACACACAGAATTGGTCGTAACTGTGCTTTTTCAAGCTAATGGGTTGCAGTGCCTTAGATTATGAGTTGGCTGGATTCCCTGTAGCTGCTTCAGCATGAGGTTCAGGAGGTATTGCAAAGAGGACACTAGAGTCTCAGCTCCATGGACTCCCAGCTCTGGGACTATAGCCCAATGGCACAGAGGCAAGGGCAAACACTGACATCATTAAGCCACCACTGAGTGCCACAGAAGAGAGTGTGCGCGTGTGTGTGCGCGTGTGTGTGCGCGTGTGTGTGGTTGTATGTTTCCTGGGTTAACAGATTCTGTAAAAAGAATCATTGAGTGCTTCACATTATTTACTTATTCTTTGTTCAGAAAGTTTCGGATTCCACACTATTAGTGTTTCCACAGCACCTAACAACAGCATCACCTTTCCTGGTTAAATAGAAATAGAAACATATTTGTTCTCAAAAAAAGGCACTGAAAAAAGAATGAATGAGTCCCGAGTCTTAATGGGTTCACTGACGAGGCCCAGTGTGAGATTCAAGTCATATATGTTTACCTGGGAAACAAAATCCTTATCAGGTCTTTCATTCATGTCCTGTGATTAGTCACTTTTGTTACTCTCTGGAACCCCAAAAACAACAGCAGAGAGGACAAGAGCAATCACGTATACACTGAAAACACGTGATAACGCTGTTTATCAAAAACAAATATGGAGGACTGGCTTAACCATTTCGAAGACAGCGTAACAATGACAGGATGAGTGCTTTGCATTATCCATGCTTCTGTGACTTGTCAGCTTCTGTGACCTGTACTGTAGCTGTGAAACTACGGGTTTGCCTTTGGGTCATGTTAAGTGCACTGCGCATGTAAAACATCAGCAATCGATGATAAATGATGACTGTTCATTTTCTGCAGCACAGCCATGTAGTGAAGCTTTTTTTTGCTTGCAGACAAAGGACAAATGAGTCAGGACAGGTTCAATTTATTTCACAGAGCAGTGAAAATATGTGTTTAAAGTTTAAACTTTTCATGCCTGTAGAAAGCTCACAATTTATGGTTGGTGTTTAGTTTATAGGTGATTTATAATTATATTAGTGTCAGTTATACCTGTCTGAAAGTTGTTACAACATATAATTGATACTCAAAATAGTTTGAATTTGTTTGGTTCATACTGAATTTAACAAATGTCTGCATTTGTTAAATGAAAAGTTGATTTGCAATTGGATTCACTCTTAGAGGGCAGGTCTGCTTGTGGTTCCCAGAGTTTCCAAAAGTAGAATTGGAGGTGGAGAATTTAGCTGTCACGCTCGGGAGGCAGACACCCTCTCTACTTTTAAGATTAGACTTATAGCTTTTCTTTTTTCCATAGTTTATAGTCAGGGCTGGCTCAGGTGACCCTGAACCATCCCTTAGTTATGCTGCTATAGGCCTGTATGTGCCACCATTGAATGTCACTGAGTTTGTGCCTCGTCTCTCCCCTAGTTTGTGCTCTCTCCCTCTCTCTCTCCCTCTCTCTCTCTGTCCTCTCTCTCTCTCTGCACCTTCTGCAGATGTCCCGGGTCCTGGAGCTGTATATTGCTGTTTTGTTTGTTGTTTATTGTTGTTGTTCTTTTCTCTCTCCTTTATCCAATCAACCCAACCAGTCGAGGCAGATGGCTGTCCAAGCTGAGCCCGGTTCTGCTGGAGGTGTCTTCCATTAAAGGAAGTGGTTTTCCTCTCCATAGTTGCTTGCTCATAAAAAAACATTTGTTGGTTCTATGTAAAGTGCCTTGAAATCATTATATTGTGGTTTGGTGCTATCCAAATAAATTGAATTGAAATTGAAATGAAACAACTGAGCTGGGTAGAGGTCCTTGGCAAGTCTCAGTTGCTAAAATTAGAGTGGACGTGCTATAAACCCTGATAACTTGGTGCATCACAGTCATAAAAATATGTTCTTTGAGGTGATACAGGTGAGAAAAATGTCACATTCTGGTCATTTATGTAAGTTGGGTTAGGGCAGGTTTTCCATGGGTCTGTTTCAATTTTGTCCAAAATCTTGCACCTCTAGTATCAGATATTATTATTGGCATTTATATATAAAAACCTCAAACCACACCACCTAGAGAGGTGTAAAGTCAATTTAAACATGTGTCCACATAGATACACACATACACACAATCTCCACCTCAGGTCTTGGGGGACCATGTCAGAACATATTAGTGACAGCACCCCACACTTACCTCAAGCAAGGTAACACCAGCCCAATTTGTTTCCCTAATAGCTGGTATATTATTCACTCAGCCCCCTAACCCACACACACACACACACACACACACACATACACACTAGACTTATCATTATACAAGTATACCCTTGAACAGGCCTCAAGTTCATCTGCTGGGGGTGCAGAGAAAGCCTGGTTGATATTAGGAGAGAGGTCACATTGTACTGTAAACACGCTTTGTCTGCTTATTCATTTATTTACTACACTCTGCCATCACACCACTCAGCTCATCAGCAGTAGGGTGCTGGAGGTGGAGTGGCCTGGGTGGGGGCAGAGTTTGTGTTACCGCAGTTCGTAAACACTTTAGTGATGGCTAACTCATGACTGACTTCATTTTTCAAGTAAAAATATTCATTATGAAAATGAATTACTTTGTTTGAATTTCAGATATTTTAAAAAATCCTTCTCCGTGTTCTTTCATGCACAAACCCAACATAGTGTGTCCCCATGTTGACTGTAGCAGCACTGGCCCAGTATCGACCTCCTGCTGTTTAATATTCATAAAGTCTATTTGAACAGCTTCAATCGCTGTAGTGCTGCGATGCTCCCACCCCCGTCCTAAATCCATTCTCATTGATCACCATTGACTTTCCCAAATGTGCATCGATCCTGTTCAAACTCACAGTCAAACGTGGCCTCAAAACACACTTGCCTCACAATTCACTTACAAATTAAGTCCTTCCCCCCTTCTGGCATTTGATCAAACTGATTATTTTTGATCTTTTTACCATCATGCAATTACTGTTCTCATTGAAACCAATAAAAGTTGATGTCTGCTATCGAGTCCAGACGTTATATATGAGATGTGTCACTCTCTGATATTAGTTTTACCATCAAAAGTCAGAGATGAAGTTGTTTGGGAATGGTCAGGGGGACGATCTTTTATTTGTTTTATCATGCATTTATCTGTAGCAGTATTTTTTTTTTTTTTTAAGTAAGACTAACACGCATTGCATTTCACTGATATCCATTCTGTTACACCATGTTTGTGTTCTGCATTGTGGAGTCAGGCATGTGGTTGCAAAAAGTGAGACAGCACAGGCATGTGTGCACTATGAGCAGTCTCCAGGCAGAGGTAAACTGATTTAAAGCAGTGCTTTAAAATGAGCTGAAGACTGTAGAGAGATCCAGTCTAAGTGCAGCAGCAGACGGTAGAAATAGAGAGAAATCTCCCCCTCTGTCTCTTTAGGGAGCCTGTGGCCGCTCGTCTGCATGGCTAATCATACCATTGTGTTAATTATCGCTTCACAGTTAGCCCCAAGCAAAGACATATACAACATTACATGCACACACAGACACACTTTTACTCTCGTAGATGCACACACTGATACACACTCTCTATGTCCTCCTTGGCTGTCAACCAACCTCAGATTTATTTTGTCTGGGGGAGAGAGGATCCCTTTACTAAACTCTAATACACACTAATGTCTTACTTATCTGAGCAAGCTGGGTACACCTGAATGCGGCATTATGAAAACACACACATACACGCACAGTAACTGCATTATTCATTCCTCCAAATTGGGAACACCAGTTGTGTGCTCACACACAATAAACATAGATGAATTCATCAGAAATTTCCCAAGTGGAGAAAATATGAAAAATTTAATCATTCCACAGAATAAAAATTCATAAGGAAATGTACAAAATCAATATTTTATGCTACTTACTGTACCTATTCTTTATTACAAACCTATTCAGGAACAAGCATTAAAAATTAAAGCTGGCAGAAAAGACAGGAGGGAGGAAAAACGACGGGTACGGGGGGGAGAAGGGTACTGCAAGGAACCTGTGAGTTCAAAAGCAATACTGTTTCATTCATGTTTAAAGGCACTTTTTTGTTTCTCTAAGAGCCACTGAAGCAGTTTTGAAACAGGCAGAAAGATTTGATAGATTGAGCGTTCTGAGGAGCCAAGGCGCTGTCAACATAAATAGTGATAAAGAAGAGGGGGAAATGTTTTCAACTGGAGTTTTCAAGGTTATGGCCCGTGGCGATGATTTGAAGGCACCACTTACTCTGCTGCACTTCTGGTTATGCATCTGTCTGTCTGTCCACAACATGTTAATGAAAACACTTGCGTGTGAGCTTTCATACAACAGTAATGTATGTTTTGCAGAAGCTATTGTTTCATGCCTTAGCGCTTAAAGCGAAATGTGAATGGACACTCAGACCAATATACTGTAGAACACATGACGTGTTATTGGTAGCTCATCTATTGTGCATGTTCCTGCTTTATATTGTATAGACTGGTGTTCTTCAACAGCACTTTACACACAACCCTTGGCCTATATTCTACTTCACTGTTTTAATGCATGCAACTCCTGCATTTTACCATTTTTTTAGTCACATTTAGGTCAATGCAATAATAGGTCATTAATCTGTTTTACCTTTATCTTCATTTTCCATAGCTCAGACATTAAGAGTAAACATCTTGTCAGTTTTTGGCTGGAACACTTCAAGTTGAATTATAGTGCTGATAGCTAGGAGCAGATAACCCAAAGTCCCGGAGCAAGCGAAGAAAGTAAAATAGCGTGATGAGTGCCTCTAACCATTCTCCTAACAACCATATGGGTTTTGTTTGAACAAACCCACACCACAGGGCAGGTAACTCCACACAGAAAGGGTCCAGTCAGCTGGCAAGTTCGAACTCACAATGACAATGATGACAATTCTAACCACTGCACAACCATGCCGGCCTGCAAAATGACTCATTGCTTATAAATTGATGTAAGTATAATTAGTTAATAAAGAAATAACTACGACTTGGACTCATAAATCAGGAATAAGAACCTGCCTGTTTTTTTTTTTTTCTTACATGTCATTATTTTTTTTAACAGATTTTAGTACTTGGTTATGCCTGAATAATTTGGACAAAATGCTTTTGCCACTGTATTCTTCTGCTTCTGACATCATCTTGTTTCTTTATGTGATATTTTTCTTGTTGACAGGAACCACACAGTGTCAGTCAAATATGCATAAAGTACCAGTGAGGGTATGACAAATGATGACAACGCTTGATTGATTTAATGACGTACTGACTAAGTTTTGGTGTTTACTCTTTAAGGTTCAAACACATCAGATGGCTGAGGCCTTTCTGTAAAGAGTTTGAAGGTTTTCTCCTGACATGGTGTTAGGAAATTCATCAAGGGTCACTGTAAGTACACTGTTCCAAATTTTTCCCAATTTGACTGAGAGTCTTTTTAGGAAATAACTTTAGACAACCCTCTACAAGCATAAACAAGTGTGCAATTGTTTTGGGGGTTGTTCAGTGCCCAGTGCTGGTATTTCCTTGTGGTGCTTTTAGTGTTTTACATGAGTGCTAGCTGTGAGCTTCATGAGCAACAATCACTTCAGCAACACACACATACACATACGGAGCTATAACTCTCTCTCTCACACACACACACACACACACACACACACACACACACACACACACACACACACACACACACACACACACACACACACACACACACAGAGTGAGGCAGTGATGAATCCTGTCTCTCAGCGGACTCTAATGGAAGAAAGATGTTGTGTTCCACAGAGATCATCTCCAGACTGTTAAGTCATAACTGTGACTCTATCCAACTCTGTGTTTCTGTATAATCTCTCACTGAGGATAATGATCAGTCTGGGTTCATGATAGATATCAATTATCCATTAATGATGGTTCTACATAAAAAAGGAGACAGGAGACTTCAACACCTGGCTTTAGGACAGTGAGCAGGAACTTTGTCCCTTTCCACATTCATTTAAGTATTCCACCCAGTCCCTCTTGGCAAAGACACAAACATTCAGAGCAGTGCTCCTCCTCTCGTCCCTGTGGTAGCCTCATATAGTCCTCGTCTCCTCCCTTCTCTCCTCCCCTTCTTTGTCTCCCTCTCTCCCAGTGCAAGTGTAGTGCAGGGCCCAGGGCCCCTGCCTCTAATTGCTGGTGAATGGAGTGTTTTCATGGGGTGTTAGGCAAGGCCCTCCCCTGGATTAGCATGCTTACACACACACACACGCACACATGCACACACGCACACACATACATAGATACACAAATGGATTAGTGTGTTCACTCATGGGGAGAGGAGGATGATTTGAGCCGACAGCAGCAGCCCTTTAGAGAAAGCCAGGGCAAGCCTGGTGGATTTTCAAGCACACACACATGTACACACACATACACGTGTGCATATGCACAAAAATAGAGGGAGAGAATAAGAGAGAAGACACATCAAAGTTGCACGCACTCATGTGAACACACACACACACACACACACACACACACACACACACACACACTAAGCTCCCAAGTGAAGGCCTTGTGCTGTAGAAGACATATGGGGTGAATCATGTGTTAACAGGGAGTACTGATTAACACATCTGGAGGGAGCCAGTGGTGGGTGAGGGTCAAGGGAGGGAGGGTGAAATGTTAGGGGATGAGGGAGTATAGAAAGAAGAAGAAAACTGAAGTAAAAGCAATCCGGATTTACTGAGCCAATCAACTCTAAGAGAAAAAGACCAAACCAGAAGACAACAAAGCTGGAGTTATGAGGAATCAGGGACTCTCCACTCATCTCCCCCAGGCCTCATCCTATGTGTCATGTTAAAGGCAGTCAGCTGTACCACAGCACCATGCTCACCATATGCCCATGAGCCAGACCGTCTGCCCCCAAAACATGAACAAAACATTTTAAACGGCAGTTTAACTGAGTATTATGGATCTCCATCTCACCTGGTCCTGAATGTATACTATATATGTATATAGAACTATATACAAGTTTGTAACTAACTACTTTAATGACAAACATTAATAAAAGATTTATTTCCTGCTATTTTAATGTTTATGACACTGACTTTTAAACAGTTAAATTATTACTAGCACAAACTTAAAAACATCACTCAAACAAATAATAAATAAATTACACCTACTGTTGTCAACCATACACGTTTTGTTGTATTATCTAATGCTTAATTGAGACCATTGAGACCAAAAAGGTCATGATATTTGTAACTTGCAGAGCTACACTCCATGTAAATTATATTGTAAAGTTGATCAGTCAAAAGTGAATTTATTGGCTCTTTTCAGGTTCCATTACGTGAAGGTGCAAGACTTAATTCTCACACCTTTCACCTCATTCTAGATATGCTGTGAGAATCCATGTTGTCACCTTCCCTGGGCCTGGGTCAGACAGTTTTGTGCTGCTCCATGCTGATTCATATCTATCCATTTTCCATAGCCAAAATTTCTCCAAAAGTGCTGCCAATGCATTAAGAAACCTCTATGAACTAGGGGCCCACATGGAATTGTGTTGCCTTTCTGTGTGACTGCAAGAGGGCAAACATCTCATATCTCTGCTTGTATCTGTCTCCATCAGTGGTTTTACCATCAAAACAGCATAGCTGTGTTTAAACCACTGTGACGCAACATAAACAGAGACATATCTGCGGTCATGGCCACTTTAGAACAGAATCAAGCAATCACACTGGCACTAAGCCAAGGTCCCACATACAAATTTAACACTGACAACTTACACAAAACACATGCGCGATATGTTTTATAACACCTGTTCAGGGCGATTTGTTTACATTGTTGTGGCTGCTACTGCAGGATTAGGTGAAAAGGTTTGCAGACACAGCTGTCACTGTTACAGGAAAAACATCATACAGAACATTTCTCCCTAACCAAGAGAGACAGAGGGCCAAAGTTGTTATGAGGTATTATGTAGATTTAATTACAAACAGCTGTAATCCAACTGTATTTGTACAGGTTTTGTATATCATGTTAACAGATAAAACAATCACAAACAAGCAGTAATAACATGCCAGCATTTGTTTGACAGCAATTAAGTGGCACTATAGTAATAAATACAATGCAATATATTTTGTTTCTTCCTTGTTGTGGTATTTGCTGACTGCCGTGTAGGATGAAAAGCCTGCTGGCATGTTAACTGACGATTGTTTATTGACACCAAGCAGCTACTTAACCCTGCTTAGTTAAGTGCAAAGACTTTCCACCAGTCTGTGCTGATGGTGCAGTATGGCAGGCCACCAAAACGGGCCAATTAATTTGTTTGACTTCTTATTTACAACTCTCAGTTCTTATAATCAGTCAGCGTGAACACTGCAGTAAAACGACTGCACCTAAAACAATGTATCTTGACAGTGGGAATGAAATTCCAGGTGTGACCACATTATCCTCATCCCTGGAAATCTACTGTGGGTTTAATGTATTTCAACAAAAAATATTTTCCTTTCCCCATGTCTGCTGGAGAACTCACCCCCTCACTCACCCAAACAATGAGGCCAGTCAATACCTCTGCATTATTCAAACTCCTCCCCACTTAATTAGATATTTAATTGACTACCTGTAGACAGATCACTGACCGTCCTGCTGACACAAATTCATGCAAATGACGTCCCACTAATGTCCCCAAAGGTAGACTTAATGGTACATCTGGTGTGAACAAAGTTTAACAAGAGGCTGTAGGGTCAAGCATAGTCACTGATCACTGATCTGTCACCTGATTAGTGGATCAGCTCTAAATACTAGTTAAACTTCTTTATGTACCTTTAAGCAGAGATGTATGCTCAGTGGAAAGTTTGTAAAACATGCTGATTGAGGGTTACATAACTGTATTCAAATCTCTGAATTAGCCTTTATGTATTTGTCTTCATTTACAGAACCAGAAAGCAAGCAGGAAAAGGAAGGTCACTGGTTGACTCCACATCTCAGAACTCATGACTTCCACTTCTGCTCCCCAGGAAGAAAAGAAAGCAGTAAGGCACCAGAAATCCTATCACAGGTGTCTGAGCCCACTGTATGCTAATAGGAGGGATCCGACACTCTTCTCACATAATGGGGTTTGACAAAGTGAAAATTAACACAACCCCACTCCTGCTGTTGCTGTTAGAGGGGGTAGGGGGTGGTTGATATGGCTTTGTCTCAGACACAAACACAGACACACACGCGCACACACCTTCCGACAGATACCACACCAGCCGTCTTCCTCATTCTCACCCAGACATTTACGTTGTACGCCGCTGCTGCCCCCCTTCTCATCCCTTCCCCTCACCCCCCCCCCTCCTCCTGCACTGCTACCCCTATCTAGGTGTTTGTGTCCTCGGCATAAACATCCCTCCTCCTTCCCTCTTTTCTCTTCTTCTCCAGCGACTCTGTTTGCTTCAATGGACTTTCATGACAACTCATTCCATAAGGGTCCTTTTTTCTCTCCCTCTCCCTCTCTTTCTCCTTCACTCTCCCCAGGTGAAATATTGATGGATTTTTTATGAATAGCTATGAAAAATTCATTCAAATTCCAAAATGAAAAAGCGTAAACATTCCGCATCTGCCTATGCCTTCCGCATTCATTATCCTTCACAACATCCTCACTCCCTCCCTCTCACTCTCCCTCTTTTTCCCACTCTTATCCCCACTCCTCCTCCTCTTCCACCACCCTTCCTCGTCCTCTGTCTACCTGAAAAAGACATGCCGCTCTGTCTCTTTTTCCGCCACTTGGCCTAATTGCTTAATTTGACCTGCTCTCTCATCAATTAAAAGTCTGTCAGTGGTAGACAGATGGAGGATGGATCAGAGGGCCAGTCGATGGACAGATCAATGACAGAAGAGCTCAATAAGTAAATGGAGCTAGCCAGTGATGGAAAAAGGAAATAAGCAAGGGGCAGAAGTAGAAGAAGAGGAGAACAAATTGAACAGGCTGTCATGACAAAAAGGTGCAGCAGCAATGTGCCTCACTCAGATGCTCTAACACGCTTCTCTCTCTCTCTACCTCCTTCGTCTTTCTTTCCCTGAATCTTCTCTGAATGGCCCTCCAACAATCCCAACATACTCAGCTGTACTTTTGCTCTCTTTTTCAAGAAAACAAACGTGTTAATCTAAAACTGAATAGACAGAGCATCTGCTCAAATCAAGATTAAATAGAAAATAAATGTGGGAAACCGAAATCTCAAACGGGAATAAAGCTATTGTAACTGTGAATAACAACAACCTCATGCAGAGTAATATGAGCAGAGAGCAGTCTCCCAATCCAATTCACATGCAGTGCATGAAAATATGCATGTATCACATACATGTAAATGCAAATCAACAATAAATAATTAACAGTGCTCAAAAGATACAATCACACTTTTGCTCATAAACACGTAGCTCATTTGCAAGCAAATCGCAAGTCATGTTTTTGTAAACAAATACAACTTCACTGAAACACAGCCTCAGATGAATTTACTGCATACTGGCATGAGCACACACACAACTACACAGGCATAGAACCACAATTATTTTGTTATTTTCCATGTCAACACCTTGTTTTAATTAGCTTTCTCATGAGACTGTGATTCAGACCAATTAGGGAAGATTATCAAAGAAGGTCTGGAGTAGGGTGCATGCCCACTATGACTCCTGTCCCTAGAGACAGGCCAGGATGAAAGAGACCTCAGCACTACATTACACATGCACTGAGCCACACACACAATGCATGACCCTCTAAAACAAAAATATGAAGCCCATGCAGAATTTTATTGTACCTTATAACACATCAAGAAACAACCCTGCACAGCAGAGCACCATGTATATACAGCACATACATGGTCAATCATTCTGTATTGACCAGTTGCAGATGGATCACTGAGGAGATACAGAATGGGGTCCTTCAACTCAGTCCCTCAAGGGGAACTAAAACCACTCCATTGATGCAATCACTAATGGAGACACTTCAGAACATTGAAAGAGATTACCAACTCAGAATTAGGCTATAAAAACACACATTAGGTGTTTAGGATGAACACAGGAATGAAGGAAATTATATTGGTGACACCAACACTTGCGTTCTCTTGCTCTTATCTTATGACAAATCAATGAAAGCTCTTCTGGAGTTATGTTCAGCTGAGAGATCCTGATGTATGATCAAGGATGTTACCCTCAAGGAAAGTGTACCTGTATAATTACTAAGGTGTATTCATTTATTTCCTGCCTTCTGCCTTTGTTTCTCTTTTAAAACAGGAGAAATATCTACATAACTGCAGCCGTACTGGCAATTCCTATATTCACTTCAGCATGATATGTCAGTACAATACAGTGTATAAGTTGTCACAAGTTAGTCCATAAACCGATGGTAAGTTAATAGCACTCACTGGTATTATGTGCAACAGCGATTAGATTGGAGAGGCTGATGGTGCATATTGGTTTGGTCTCTGAGGGCCTGCTAAAAGAGTCAGAGATCAAGGGTCAACCACCAGGGGATCAAGGTCACTCAAAAGCGTGTTACATTCAAAGGCACACTATATGTATAGCTTACATTCAGTTGCTTTGGTGTATATATAGGTTGATGTTTTATAAAGTCCAAAAGAAAGCCCTGACCATCTCACTGGCTCTCCCAAGTACAGAGTACCAAACTGGGAAAGAGATTATCCCAGGCAGTGCAGGTTGGACGTGTGGAGTGAAGACACATCTAAAGGGAAAGTGACTTCCCTGGGACTTCATTAAGATAATCTGGCCACCGATACTAACAGAGTTTAGGAGAGGAGGTGAGGAGAAAGCTCTGAAATGAGATGAACACTTATTAGATCAGACCCAGCAATTGTCTTTCACCACTCATAACAGAATTCACACTGAAACACACACACATACACAGTAAAACAGGCCCAGAAAAACACAGGCACAATCATATACACAATATAGTGCACATGCTGCACATGTACACAAATGAGCACATATGTAAGTGATGAGTGATTGAATCAGAAGAAAACGCAAACCAGGAAGAGAAATGAAAGATAACATCCTGTGTGGACACACAATTCTTCACAGGGTCAATTTACAATGAAACTGGATTGTGTGAAAACATAGAGATGTTTCAGTTAGCTTGGCCTCATATATATAAATTGGGTGAACAAAATAACAAAAATACCTGTCAGTATAACCCCTAACACTAGGGGTGCCATGTCAGCCTTTCCCAAAAGGAATCACCTCTGCCAGGCTAGAAGTCAGAGGAAATGTCTGATGGGTAATGATGGGTATTGTCAGTGGTCAATGTGGGAGTGGGGGGGACCAGGTGCACATTGCTACTGTACTTTGTTTGTCTGCAAACTACTAACTGCAAGTGTGAAGGAGGAAATAGCCTTGAGCCTGGCATATAGTTTTAGCTGGAAGGATTCAGGGTACTCTCCCTTTACTGAGATGAACCAAATATAGATCCACCCACATCAGACTAAGCAGTTTCCCTATTCTAGCTACAAGGGCGACACCAACATCCAGAGGACAATCTTTGCTTCTGCACAACACCGAGTTGTTGTCATTGTGCTGAGGGAAGTATGAGCGATGTGTGTATAGCACAGGGTGTGCTTCCACACTCTACCTTACTATCGTCACAGTGATGTGAGGAGAATGCTGGTTGGTAAAAAGTCTGCTATCTTTACTGACAAGCACTATCTGTGCTGGTCATGGATTCTTATAGTGGCACATTTAATACTAAAAGCACTGCAGGTCAATTGTAAAAGCTATGGTGAAGCAAGATGAAAAGAAAGTTGCACTATCATCTAAAAAAGCCATCTGTACATCATCTGGTCACACTGCTCTTTCATAGAAGCAACCCCAGGAGCAAATGGGCTCAACCTGGAGTGGATGTACTGCATGCAAGTTTTTCTTGGGAAGACACGAAAATGAGTAAGGATGAGCTGTAGAGTGCTGTTAGAGGGCAAAGTCTGTGAGAAATACAACGTTGTACTCAGGACGACAACGACAAAGAGGAATGAAGGAGGGGGAACAGGGTAGACAGAGAGGAACAGAGGGTAGACGAAGAAAGGGAGGGAGTGCCATGTCGTTCTTAATCTAGTTTGTCTGTCGTAATCGTGTCAATGTCACTCTCAATCAGGCAGCCACAACTAGGGCTATACAACTTCAGTTTGATTGGCCCAAACCTTGTCTTTAAAATGACCTCTGCAGAGAAGGTGTGTGTGTAGATGCAAAGACAAAGAAAGAGATAAAAAGAATGAGTGGGTGAGATGAAGGGGAGGAGAGTCTTCCAGAGACAATATGAGAAAGGAAGAGAGATGGAGCACAAATTAACTTTAAACCTGTTACTCCCCCACCTGTCTGTCAATTTCGCTTTGGTCTCTTTCTTTGTTCTGATTTTTCAGTGTGACAGTATCGATTGCCCTCTCTTATTACACAAGAGGATACAGAGATGTCTATCTGAGTATGTGGTTGTGTAAACTTCAGTCATATTCCTGCCTGCTGGCATTTCAAACATTGAAGTTGGGCTGAAAAGTTCATACGTTTGAAGCAAAGATATGAACTTAAAAATGTATTTTGTCAAGTTTGATTAGTAACAGTGCAAGAATACATTTATATTTAATACATAGATGTGGATAACAAACAATTTTGGTGTTCGCATGTGTGTTTGTGTGTGGGGCTGCTTTTGGGACTGAGATTGCATGTAAGAGTACATAGTTACTGTACATTCACAGGCGTGAGCCACAACACTGTGGTATTACATAAACAGGGTGGATTTTGCTAAATCTGCAAGTATCAGCATATCCACTTCCCTAAAGATGTGTATTAGCAACCAAACATGTGTGATCACCAATAACAGCCATAAAAACACTAAATATAAATAAACTGTGAAATTTCATAGTTCTCTAACATACTTATTTGAATCACACGCAACATTATTCGAATAATCACAACAGGTTATTTGATCTTGCAGGAGATTTTTCTTTTCATTGTTCTCTATTTTTCAGCCACGATTTGAGAGATTAGTCTTGCACCACAGAATATTTACTGAGACCCACTAATACCACTGTGGCGTCAAGTTTGTTTTATTGTATTCATCTCTGTGTTTGAGCAAGCTGCATTAAGCCGCAGGCAAATGAGCAAGAAAATGTTTGTATACTTGGTATTTGCTTTTGTCTCCTCTCTGTGCACTTTTTAGTCCCCCTTCACAGTCAAATGCCTCAGCACTGGTTTTGATTATGTAAATTTTACTGGACTGAAATCAGTATTTCCCTCGTAGATTGATTCAGTCATTTTTTGGTATATGGCAGTCCATAGCAATATATTAAATCTGAATTTGAGTTTGTCTGATCTGTATTTATAAAAGTATTTGTGAAAATTAAATGGAAGGTTTATATTTTTATTGTTTGTGGCAAAACTGAGTTGTTACTTGAGCTGGTTTGTGAGTGGAAACCTTCAGGATTAGTGGTTCTCTATCAATGATCTTCCCCCTAAGGAATGTATGAACACGTCATTATTAATCCATTCAAAATAAATCCCAGATATAAATTATGAAATTATTAGTTTGATATCCAAACCTATTCCATTATATGTTGTCATGTGTGGGTTTGGGTCTGGTGTCTCATTCTGGCATGACGTCTAGAGCAGGGTTCATTATTCAAGGTTACATATGAGTTTGCTCAGTTGGGTCAGTTAGCAGGCCAGTAAACAAACATCTGCTGAAATAGTTGAATACTATAAAACAAAAAACTTGATTTAATTATTGAAATTAATCAGTGACTGTGTAAAAGCATCTGTGTTAAGAACAACTCACGGTGGTGACTATGACCATATTGAATCATTGTTGTACATCATGATAAATTTACTATTTGAGGCATTATAGTGCAATAAACTGAAATCTGTTATGCTACTGACTTTCTCCCAGTTCATTCGTGCTGAATGGTTTTCATCTATCTGCTTTGCCGACATGTAAAATGAGGACATCCGAACATGTTGCTTCAGCAGCAAAGCAGTTTTAAGTCATACAATTCAAATTACCACAGTGTGTCAAGGCGTAACAGTAATGGTTGACAACGAGGAACATGAATTTATATGTTTTTCCAATGTAAAAGTCACCATTTTTTCTTCAAAGTGGGATTCATCAATTCTTCATTCATGATGATGCTGCTAGTTACTGCTAACCTTCATTGCTGGCTTGAGGATGGAGTACATCAGAGCTGCAACAATTAGTTAAACATTAATCAGCAACTATTTTGGTAACTGCATAATCTTTCTGATTTAAGCTTCTCAGATGTGACAGTCTGTTGCTTTTTTTGGCATACACAATGTAAAATGACTTTCTGTGGGTTTTGAACTGGAGCAAATGTTTGTTGTGTGTTTTCTGATAAACATCAGTTGTTTATCAGTGACTGGGGCATCACTGGCAGGAAATAACACACAGAGTTTCATGCCACAAAAACAAGAAGGTACAGTGGTCACACTTCACTTGGCAACACAAAAAATATGTTGTTTACAATGTAAGTGCTCAGTAAGCTGGCAATTGATTACAGTGGTCTCCCACAAACTCCATGATGGGATTACACCAAACATTCATGTATATAAACGAAATATTACAGTGCAGTGCCATGGCTGCATTCTCTAAAGAAATCTTTGGATTAATTAAAGCACAAAGACAAAGATACAGGTTTAAAAGACAATTACAGGTATTAAGGCAAGAACTTTTTCTCAGGCATTGAACCAATTTGGCAACTAACAAAGCGGGCAACTGGTCCAAGTGAACCTCCAGCTGGCCCTCAGCCACTGGGCAATCCTTGCTGTTCAACTACACAACAGTGCTGTCTGTTGTGGCCTACTGCTGCACAACATATGGTCCTTGGCTTTTCATCTCTCCAGGGATAAAACACCCACATAAACACACATTCACAGTTGTATTCACACACATACAAACAGATAAATATCAATGCACAAAAAAAAGACAGCGCTCAAGAGAGAGCAGGAAATGCAGACAGACACACCAAAATAGCAACTAAACACATGCACATGTCGGTCTTCAGAAGAAACATTAAACAAAAACCAAAACAACCAACTTTTAGTGACAAGCTGGATGAATAAAACATGCTTTCAGAGTGACCCCTCTCTGGTGAGCCCCATTCCTCGCAAATATCATACACCAGAAAACATTCCCAGGAGGCATCAGCAACAGGGCCCATGTGAATGACGACCTTCTCCGGTAGACTTGAGCTTTGTTCCATAAGTAATTGTTCAGACTTGAAGAAGAATCTGCCCGATATGATATTTTCTTTCACTCTGTTCAAAAAAAAATCCCTGATTTCTGTTTTATCTAGTGATGTCAACATTTTAATATTTGTTTTGTATGAAAAATCATGCTCAAAAACCTTGCAAACCCACAAAATGTATAAAGTGAAGCAAACCTGAAAATATATAAATGGCACAAACAATCACACACACACACACACACACACACACACACACACACACACACACACACACAGTCCGATCTACACTGAGTTCCACTCTGCTCTAAATCAAGGCTCAGCCAGGCTAATGCATGGATCCATACTGTTCTGGGTGAATTAACGTTAGTAATAAGATATCATGCCTCTGATTGATCCTCTATTTCCATGTCCACACCATAAAATGACCCGAGCACAGCCGCAGCACACCATCACTCTAATGCAGCATTGATTCCACTCTGGATTGCAGGGGATTTAAGCTACAGAAGAGGGTATAGTTGGAAGTGGCCATGGGACTGGATGGAACTACTGATACATTATTATAATGCTGTAATGCTATAATTTTGACAGGGTGGTGCAACAAGCTGAAGACTAAAATCAAAAGACCTGAGTTCAGTCCCAAAAGAAATTCTGCCTAGAGATTATTTAACATTATTATTTAGGGTTGTTTTAATTAGGGGCAGCACAGTGGATTAGTGGTTAGCACTGTTGCCTCACAGTCCAAAAACATGTATGTCAGGTTGATTGGTGACTCTAAATTGCCCATAGGAGTGAGTGTGAGTGTGTGAGGTTGTTTGTCTCTATGTGGCCCTGTGATGGACTGGGGACCTGTCCAGGGTGGACCCCTGCCTTTCATCCAGAGAGAGCTGGGATAGGCTCCAGCAGATCCCCGTGACCCTGATTAGGAATAAGTGGGTATATATGATGGATGTTTTAATAGGGATGTCCCAGTCAAGTTTTTGGCCCAGAGTCCAATCTAAGCCCAACAGTGGGTAAAAAATTGAGAGATATCAAACATTTTAGTGAGAGACTTATTGTTGTCACACCTGTCCAGTAACAAAACAGTGAACACAATCCACATATTCATGTTACAACTACAAGCAAGTGATTGTGATTAGCCATTACTAGTTGGTTTTGGTAGGTGTCAGTCCATGAATTACAGCGGTAATGTGTAAGACATTACTACATGATATAGACATTACTGCATGATATTGAGACCACATATATCAGACTATGATTAAAAATATTATAAACATTTTTAATATTTACAAGAAATAGTACTTTAGTATTTCAGAGAGAAGAAAAAGATTTTTTGTTTTAGTGTTTGTGTCAGGATGCTAATGACCAAGGTTTGTTGAAGTGTTGGAAAACACACCCATGCATGTTAGCATGTCATGGCCTAGTGGATAGAGAGTTGGAGAGGAGGTGAGGAGAAAGTTGTGGGTTCGAGTCTCAGGACTGGCAGGAATTGGGGGCAGAGTGAATATCCAGCTCTCTCCACCTTCAATACCACGACTGAGGTGAGACCCTTGAACAAGGCACTGAACCGAACCCCCAACTGCTCCCCGGGCACCGCAGCAATGGCTGCCCACTGCTCCTGGTGTGTGTGCACTTGGGTGGGTTAACTGCAGAGGGGAATTTCCCAGTTTGGGATGCTAAATTAGTTCTTCATTTTGTACATTGCTCTTTGCTAATGACAAGCATCAGAGCTTGTAAAAGATGGCTACTTTGCCAGCTGAAGTATAAGGGATAAAATCACTAATGCAGCCAAATAATGTTTTCATATTCAAATTGTAATTTTTCAACGTGTGTGTGTGTGCATGTGGTGTGTGAGTTACATAGATATTATGTTTCTTAGAAAACAAGCCATTTAGTGATTATCATGAGCTAAAGGACAAAATACAGCAGTAACATAGTACGGCTGAGGTTGAGACTAGAGGTTGTTGCCGGTGCCCAGTCATGGTGCTGCGTTAGAAGTACATTTTCAGCAAGGATGTATCCATCAACCACTAATGAGTCTCCTAAACTGCCAACTAACAAAAAAAAAAAAAAAAGCATGGAGCCAAAGAGGACGACAAAGAGACTGAATAACCCATTTCATATTGTCCAAGTAGCCTTGGGAGGACAGATTCACCCAGTATCGTCACACGCCAGTTTGCCTGATGACAGAGCAGAAGTCATTGAAACCATGTGAGGTTATTTAAGGAGAGAAGATTGTTCCAGGAAACTGGAAGTCACTGTCAGTTTTGGTCCGAGTGTGAGGACCTGCGATTGATTTGTAAACCACCAGAGGGCTAGTTACAATCACGCCAGTCCGCAGTGGACAAGAACGCTCTTAAGACTGGTTGGACACAGACCAACTGCCATATGTACCTACACACATACATGAGCAAACACACAAACACACTGACACACACACTGAACGGTCCAAACACATTCCTGCCTGTCTGAATTACATGCTGGACAATATCCCACAGTCATTAAAACCAGATTGCTTTGAAGACACAGACACCACGCAAACACACATATGATCTCACACAGACACATGTGTGCACATATCAATTGCTTCAAGGCAAATTGTTTGTTTCCACTGTATAGTCTGTCTGGTCACATGTTACACAGTCTTATCAGTCAACTCACTGATGTTAGTATACAGGAAAAACAAACCAATTGGCAGATGTGATAGACAGCGACAGACACAAACACAGACAGACACATTCACATGGCAGCAGACATGAAGTGAGTAATACAGTATAATATCAAACAGGTGAAAAACCGAATCACAACTGGTGGGAACAGTGCTGTATAAGCAACTCAACCGGCCAGACTAAAGCAATAATACAAAGCATACACAGATACAAATGCATAAACATGGCGGTACCTTTGAGACTAAACCAGGTGTAATCTCTCTCCTGTCTCTCTTTTTCTCTTTCTCTCACTCTCTCTCTCGCTCACACACACACACACACACACACACGCACACACGCACACACGCACACACGCACACACTTCTGCCTATAGGTACAGACAATAGCATACAGAACAAAAGGCATCACCATGTTCACATTAGTGAGCGAACAGGACTATTTTTATATTTTACTGAGTCACAAAGAGTCTTCTCCCAGCAGCATGTCACTATTCTCATATCAAAGCTGCGTTTATAGCACACAAAGCTTTGAAAGTGGGCCATGCCTCATAAAATGCCTTTATGTCCCTCGCCGGTGCACTAAAAAAACCCAGAAACAATGCATTTTAAGTCTGCAATTGGAGAAGTGCGTGTGTTACTGAGCTTATTATGTGTGTGTAGAGAGTGTGTGTATCCATGCCTCAGTGTGTATTTGTGTATATGTTTGTGCGCAGGTGCCTGTGTGTTGTTCACACACATGCATCTGTGCATATGTGAGCATGCAGGCGTACTCCACTTCCCCCCACAGTTGTGTGTTTAAATGTGTGTAGGTGTTGTTGATTTAATTCCCTCCACTGACATTGTTCTTTTCCGATCTTTTTTTCCGGCTGACAGAATGTGCAGCCTTAACACTCAGCTAACAACCCTGGCTTCCTGAATCGCATGTAACCTAATCACTAACACCATCTGTTAATTATGTTAATACAAAAATGCCTTGGCTGCTATTCACGTCCATTCTCTGAATTAGTACCCCACTTCCCCACCGAGCAGCCTCCCTCCATGCTTGCTCCTCTTTCTCTTGTCCAATCCTTTCTATCATCTCAAGCTCCCATTTTCTTTCAAATCTTGTCTTTCTGATCCTTTCTAATTCTATCTCCTTACTTCCTCCCTGTGTTTTTTTTTTAATCACCCTTGCTAATCCTTTACATCCTTGCTTTTCTCCATCATCCATTCACTTATTCAGGCCATCAGCCTCTCTCCAAATGCCTTCATAGTCCTCCCTTTTTCACGATTCTTACATGTACCACTCTGTCAAAAATCTGAAACTCTTAATTCCACCTCCTCAAAACACCATCCTTTATACCTCTCAGCTTGTTGTCCCCTGAGTAGCTGTTGTTGCTCCCAGCACTGACTCAGAAGCTGAGCTGGCTGGAAATCCCGAGAGAGGCTTTTGTCTGAGGCCAACTTATATTGGTGAGTGATATCGATCCATTCTCCCTCTTAATTGTTATTCACTATACTAATCTGCATTTATAAATCTAAGTTTTTATTGATCTGTAGGAGACATAATAAACTTTTCCTTGCACCCCTGCACAGAATAAGCATTGTTGGAATGGAGGGAAAACATCATTTAATAGTCTATATACAGAGTTTTGGTCATTGTATTAACACGGTTCAACACAGTGGACAAAGCAATGCACAATCAGAGGAATAAGAAGGCCTGATGGCATTATGACAGTCCCCTGAGAGGCCCCATGCCAGCCTGCAGATGAAGCGATCAGCATTGCATATAGGGACACAAAGCCCACAGTTAACCATCTGTTTGGTTTGAGAAATAATCAGCAAATGTTGATAGGACAATGTGGAGTAAATTGGTTTTCATGTATTGTTAAGTATAGGATGACCACGCAGATGTTTCTAGTCATCCTAGCTGTAAAGTCAGGGTGGGCAACCTGTGTTCGTTGCTTGTTTTCCAACTACTCCTGCCCTATACCCACTGCTCATTACCTGGATCAGGTGTATTCAGAAAACCAGAAACTGAACAATACCATCTCAGAGGGGGGAGTGGGAAAGACAAAGTGAATGATATCTTATGGTTGTTTATTTTGATTTCACTAATCTATTGATCAATTAATTGTTGCATCTCTAATAAATAAAAAAAAACACACAAAAGCCCATGGGTCTGATCCTTTTGGGACCATGAATCCCTGTGCAAAATTTCACAGTCTGGCCCAGAGTATGACGAGCATTTCTATTCCTTCAGCCATTAGAGTGACTAAAATACCCACATGGAAATCAGTACCAAGAAAGACAGAGGGTGTCCGTGTACTAGTAAATGAGTTACCTACAGTAACAAACACAACAGCCATGTTCAGGGGATTTCACACCACCACCTTCACCGTGTTTAAACAGTATAACTGGGGTCATTCAACCTCTTCCATTCCCAGTCCCAAATATGACCATACACACACACACACGAAAAAAAAAACAAAAAAAAACAAAAAAAACAATCATTTTCATTGCTTTCACACACCCACATATACAAGCAGCCACCCCTCATACACACTGGCACCCACACATGCAAACACTCACCACCCCACACCCTGATGGCCTGGCCTCCCGCAACTGGTTGAGCGAGGCCACAGTTTAGGTGAAACCCAGAGTTTCTTACACTTGGCCATGAATGTTATTTATTCTGAGTGGTGCGTGGTGAGAGGTGCACAGTGGGAGGTCGGTGCAGTGAGTGCAGTATCACTGAGCGGATCTACAGTATCGTCATGGCAGAAAGGGGCCTATAGTACTTTCTGCTCTTTTAGGCCATTTGCAAATGCTGTGTATGCATAGATGCATACAATTTCCACACACACTCAGAGGCATGTTATCTTTTGTCCTCCTTGCCCTTTGCTTTAAAAAAGTGTTTCTACTGTGCAGCAGGAACTTGTCCTTCAGCCCATCACTATTTAATGTAGCTTGGAAGTGAGCAAGGTGGGCACATTAGTCAGGGTACTGAAAAGCATTTTCAACAGAGGAGTCTGATCCCTGTGCCTCTCCCTCAGGTGTAAGGTGAGAAGAGGCAGGGTTCAGCTCCCACAAACAGCTGCCAGCCTGTAGGATGCCACGGTGCCCCTCTGGGCATGGTGAAGCATCTAAGATATTGGCAGAACAGGGGCCAAGGTTGTGCCCACACAAGGGGATTCTTGAGGAGACAATGCCATCTTCACCACTGGGCCTGCATCTGTCTGCTCTCCTGGATCTGGTTTCTTAACCCTTCATTCATTCATGAAATCATCAACTTTCCTTGTTATTATTAAACATGCCTGTGAATTTTTAAACGTATTAAATTTATTCCTTCTATAAATTTAAAGATAATTACAAATAAAATGTTGTTTGTTTAAGTGTTAAAACAGCTTATAGTGATTGTGTGTGTGTAATATAACAACAATTTAGGGACATCATCACTAGCCATGGAGACCCATTACATGTGGCCATAATTAACATTCCTTTATCTCAAATATATCTAATTTATGTGAAATGCTACCATTATCTTTTATCAGGCCCACACTGTGGACTGAATATTGCATTAATACTGCATCTTCCTCACGTCATGTGTCATTGTGCGACAGAATTAAGCATACATTCAAAGTACAATGAACTGTGTATGGATCAATGGAATAAGTAATGATGTAAAATGATTATTAGTAATATGATTGAGATGAGAAATCATTCCAGCTCTATACATGATTATTAGAAATATAAACAAATCAATCCATAATAAAAAATTATCTTGCATGATCCCTTTTTCAATTCCTAACAACCACTCTTGGGGGTACAACCATAGTTAATAGACTGGAGCCAAACTTTACTGCTAGGCATGCAGTAAAATGTGGGTTGTCTGCAACTCTGAAATACTAGAAACAATATGGACATTGAAATTTCTGTAGATTTCTCTACAGCAGGAGGATACATGATATTTTGTGGCCAATGCATTCTTGGAAACTGTAGTTACCCTTGTTAGAAGTGAGCATATGTTACAGGTGGTGTGGAAAGCAGTAGAGGATTGGCAGCAAATACTGTGTGGAATCTGCTGCCAGGGTGAGAGCACTGGTGCCAAGGTGAAACCTGAGTGGGCCATACAGCTGAGCTCTTGAGCTAAACAAACATAGAGGCACATAGAGTGTGACTGAATGAGCACATGTGCATGCACAGCACAGTGGAAAAACTTAGAAATTATGAATGAGAAACAAACACTGCAGGACATGTTCTGGCACAGACAAACAATCTGAGTCACTCGCAATTACAGTATAGTCAGAACAACTGAATCTGTGCGGATTCACACACACTTTTACTGTAATTCTTCATCTTATAAGAAAAAAGTGTATTAGACTATAAATATCCAGTCTGTGCTAACAGACTAGGCTAATATGGACCATACTTATGTGTCTGAGTCTGTGTGATGTGGTTATACGGCAGATGTATTCTCTGGCGTGTGTTTGTGTGTGCATGTGTGTAGGTTTTTGTGTCTGTATGATAAATGGCAGCCAGGCACTGGGTTAAGAGGCAGGGCAGCACAGATGGACTACTGTTTGTGCCAACTTTTAGCCATTATAACCCTCTATATATAACACCCAAATAAGTAACACATACACCACACCACCCAGTCTCTCTTTCACTCGTACACAACAGCCATGACAATTTTTTTTAGCAAACTAAAAGTATGGAAATTAATCCTGTGTAATATAGGTACTACTCCTCTAATCTTTGGCTTTTTGGCATTTTTATACAAGCCCTTTTTTATGCAACACTTTTTGCACTCCTCCTGTTTCCCTCATCTGTTGTCCTGAGTACCTTTTACTGGAAGGGTAATTTCCCTGCGCTCTTTACCTCTTAAGACTGACTGTGGGGTGAGGTAGTGTGTGGGCGGTGGTGGGTGATGGACTTTTTTTTTTTTTTTTTTCAGGGTAAGCTGAGGGGTGTCTTCTGTCTACCACATCCTCCTTCCTGATCCAGGAAAGCATACATGATTCCAGGACTTCAGCCCTCCCAGCCTGACAGCCCCATCCTCAGCCAGGGACTTTCCAGAAGTGCCCTGCCCAGCTAAGGAGAGCACTAGTCAGCCACGGTCAGGCTACTGCTCCCTGTGTGGGATTCAAAGCATCGTAATATCAAAGAGTAATCTATGTGAAGCCAAATGGCCATGGAAACAAGCAACTTCAGTCAGGAATTGGGACAATCAAAGTTAAAACAAAAACACACTTGGGGAGAACAGGAGAAGCAAGAAGGCAGTTAATAACATGAGTCAAAATCACATGAAGTACCACCCAAAAACAATTTACTAGATCAAAAGTATTGGGCTGATTTCTAACTGGTTCTCTAATAAAACTCCTTCTGAGGCTGGTGTGATTCAGCACTACAGGTGTGATCAGAGATCTGAACCACTGTTTATTAAACACATGGACCATTCGTGTTAAACCCCCATTATAAACAATGCTGTGAAGTCTAGATTACACATGACCTTCTCACGGCTTCCTTCCACTACAGCACTCATACAATAAAAGGCCAAATCAATATGAGTGGTAAAATAGAGCAAGTGGCAGTAGGTGTGTGCAATTTTGACACCATCTTCAATCAGCAGCCTATAATGAATGACCATCTCACACTAAAGCAAAATATTTAAAACATCAGTTATGTGGGAGTCAAAATCAAGGCTTTGTAAAGTTTAAGACTCGTAACTAACTAGTCAAAGGATTTTTAAGACCTCCACACATACACGCCCTGTGATATACACTATTACCTGATGCCAGAAACAGCTACATGGGAAAGTACCTATTTCTTAAGAGAGCTGTGACTAAAATGAAGTTGGCCACAATGTAAACACATGTCAGAACGATGACTGACCATTTCCCATTATAACTCTCTGTCCACTCATCCTGGTAGTGCTAATTCTTGTCCTCACTACACCCAGAAACTATGCGAGATTAGCTTGTCCTAATATAGCACACAGAGCCCAAACAAAGCCCACAGACCATGGGCTTCCCGCTCAGGAGCAGGTGAAAGGGGTAGCTTGACTTTCCCACCCCAGTAAAGGGGGTTTGAATCAGGGGAAGATACAGCGTCAGCCTCCCTTACATTGCCTTGACCAAACAGGAATCTGGGTAGGCTTTGTTTGGAAAAACAAAAAAGAACATTCAGCCCCTAGGCAGCACTGACACATCACTCTTATCTAGTATAGGTCCCAACGCTGGCTGAAAAATACCTGACAAACACACATACTCACCCAAAAAGCATTAGAACACAACAGGAACACCGAGTTAAAGAAGAGAGCGATGTGATCACTTTGATATGATGCTTAATACACGGCACTGTACATATTGTTAGGAGGACCCATGGGAAGAGGCGAGCTCCATGTAGAGCAGGACTGTGCTGCACATATTATTACAGCACTTCCAGTAGTGTGTGACAGGACAGAGAGGAGGTCAGCGTGATAGCAGCATCCTGGAAGGACCCAACCAAAATACCACAGCGAAGGACATGGTCTGTAAACACACACCCACACTGGCATATAAGCTTTCAGTGGGCTACTACGGTAACTGTCAGTGATGTGCACGCACTTTCTCTCAATCACCCCCTCCACCAGTACCGTCACACTCTCACACACTCACACACACACACACACACACAGGCCACATTATACAATTGACTATGAAAGGACATCAGGCTCATAACTCTGTTCCCCTGGGGCAAAAGACACCCAGTCACTGTCAGGCGAAAAACAAAACAAAGAGATGGAAAAATAGAGCAAAATAAAGGCAGAAGAGGAGACAGCCGCTGTGTGATTAGAATAAACTGAGGCGAGATGAAGGGAAGCTGAGACAGAGGCTACTACCTCTCCTTTAATAAAGCTGGGAAATCTTTCCCCTTTCTTCTATGACTGAAGGAACGACAGTTTTGGGTGATTTTCTAATAACCAGCAGCCTGAGGTTATTGTGTTGCTGTGCTGTGTGTATGTGCTTATATGTGCATTACGTACGTGTGTGTGTGTGTGTGTGTGTGTGTGTGTGTGTGTGTGTGTGTATCTGTGCATCATCTGGACAGAGTATACAGTCTCAGGTAATGGCAGAGAGATACAATATTGTGAGAAGGAGCTAGAAAGAGAGAGCGAGAGGATGGAGAGGTACAGATCTGCATAGAGATGATGAAGACAGAAAACTGAAAATGGAGAGAAAGGATAAGAAGTTTTAGTGGTAGTTTTATATCTACTTTGCCTGGGCCTCTAATTATTAAATGTGAGACAATTAGGATTATTATTTGACTTCAAAATATTTCAGAAAAACAGCTTTAAGACTGCAATTTTAACATAACCCAGTTAGTGTCAAATATTTAAATGACTTTAATTTAAATACTTTTAATGTTTTTACTTGCAAATCAGAAAGGTATAAAACTGTGCACATAAAAGATATACAAGACAAATATGACTTTCAAGATGTATTTCTTCAAGAAACATATTGTCATTACACTTAAAAGTCTGCTTCATATACAGTTAACATCTGTATCAGCATATCAGCCAATAAGTAACAATAAATGAACAGTATGGGAATGAAAAGCCTAAAGACAAGTCTGAAGTCATTTAGAGACAGTGATGCCATTTCACTGCTTTTCACTAAGAAGGGCTGACAAGTTTGTACTTCAACTGTAAAATTTCTGTTATTATATCATCACTGTATTATTTAGTCTGTCAAATATAAATATCCACATCAGCATCAAAAGTCAGTGTTAATAACACAATTATCAGTTTAAATCTTTTGACTTTCAGAGCCAGTAATATAAACTCAACAAATATGACAGATTTGTTTTCCCAGCTGGATCAAAGAAATTCTAATTTGCTACGGCTTTTATTCAATACCAGAGGCCACATCATCTTAGACACCAGTTATTGTAGTATTTGGAGCCATTTCTCATGATATAATGAAATGTTTTTGTAGGCTTAAATAATCAAAACTGATCCTTATAATACAGAACCTATACTATCCAGAACAAAACTATGTTTCTACATTAAAAAGCATTTAAAGGATTATTTTCATTTAGAAAAAACATCCTTATGGGAATTTACAGGGATTCAAAATATGTCCAGAAACAGCAGCCCATTCCACTTTGGGTTCCAGGCTCAATTACAGATTTTGGACAACTTTCTTCATCCACAATATGCCAACAAATATCCCAACTCTGACACAAAGTAAAAGGTCTCAAGTGTATTCAAGCATATCAAACCACAGCTCCTGTGTGTGTGTGTGTGTGTGTGTGTGTGCGCGAGTGTGTGTGCGTGTGTTGTGGACATAGCTGTGGGAAGTAACTAATAAACCTTGCTCTGTGAGGTGAAGCCCACACAGTACATATGTATTGTATGTGTGATTGGTCTGTTATGGACACGCACCAGATGATGAATAAAAAGACCACAACAAAACGATCACAAGGTCTGTGATCTCCAAAAATGAAGTAGCTCAAGTACGGGGAGTGTGTTTTTCAGTGATTGAAGTGTGTATGTCAGGGTGTGTGTGTCTGTATGCTCTTAATGCACCCTTGTGGATCTTTTCACACAGTGTACACAGACACACATGGACACAAACAGTGTGCAGCCATATGGTCAGATGATGAACATAATGAGAAACACTTCTGGAGGGACTAGTAGTGTGTGTGTGCGTGTGTGTGTGTGCACAACTGAGGGAGACAGAGGGAGAAGTTCTTATTCAGATGACAAATTAGTGCAAATTGAACATACAAACTATAAACAAAAGAGGATCATATTTTTTACACTTACTCCTCTGACTCAAAACCCCTGCATTTCTGATCAAGTGTATCTCAATTGCTACAAGACACAAACATGTCAGAACCAGATCCCGCAGGTTTGAAAACACTCTCACTAACATGAGGACATTTTCTGGAAGAACAAATGAAAAGACCTTTCTCTAGAAATCATGCTATAAATTTACATCACTGACTGAACCACGTGTTGGTGTTGAATCATTTTTCCTCTGAATCATCTTTTGTGTCATTTGAGTTTCATAACCATGATCATTTCTTTTCATATCAATTGATATTAGTGTGCATCGTAAATGGTAAATCTTAATTATATTCATTCTTACAATTTTTTACCAATTAAACATATTTTCCTATTAATCAAAAACAAAAGGCAGTAATTAAAGCATCATCATGTTGTGAAATATACCAAAAAAAAAAAAACAAAAAAAAACCAATAATAGTGAATTATTGGCCCAGTGTTATAGACGTGGCCACGTTCTATCTGAAATGTTCCCTGAACTGTGGTGGATGTTTTGTCTCGGCACTGAGAAATAAGGTTTGTTTATGGAAAGTGCTGCAGCAGAGGGGAAATTTCAAGTGGTGTAACATGTTTTTGTCCACATTCGGTGGTAAGTCAAAAGACCCTTGTCAATACACACATGTACACACACTCCTTAGTTTTCCATTTTCAACTGTTTCTCTCTTCACACACACACACTATCAGCAGTGTTTATGACACTGAGAATTACAACACAACTACCACAGCTCTTACACTCACTTACTGGAATGTGGACTTGGAAAGACCCCAAAGTGAGAATAACAAACAAATCGCAACCTTCAGCTGCAACTGAAGCTCCATCAATAACTCATAATCAGTTACACACTAACAAGACACACATTTAATGAAAAGACTTAAAAATAACAGCAATATCCATTTGACATAGTGCAAGTAGAATCAAGATGTGCTGGCACAAGCCGGGCCACTGCGCAGTGAAACACAGATGTGATGGCTTCAGCAGTGGTCACATGGAACTGCTTCCCAGCCTGCCAAGAACGGAGAACGCAGACTCAGCTGGACACTGCAGCGCCTACCTGTTGACTCACACTGATGACATCATCATGACTATTCTGGTCACATCACGCCAGACACCAGAGCTCAGACAGCGAGAACAAGAGAGGGCGGCAGAAACACAGAGAGAAGTTTGAAAGGAGGGCATAAAAGTAGCAGGCAGTGGTGGTGGAGGGGGAACACATGACCATTAGGTCATAGCCTGCAGTCCACCGGGACCGCTCGGACAGCCGGGTCAGCAGATCCTGCACCTGCGTGAGTGAAATCTAGCGCTGCGTAGGAGGACAGATGACTCCATCGTGGTGCCTGAGAATTCATTTGACTGGCATGGAGAACTCAGTCCTTTTGGGAGCATGAGCAACATCAAAGAGAAGAGAAACAGGGAATGAGAAAGAGGAGGAGTGTACTGCTTAGTGTGTCAGGCTGCTGTGTGTAATGTGTTATAGTACATACACACTGCATGGTTGAGTGTATATCTGCATTTCAGAGCCCATGTAGTACAGTATGTAACCAAGACGTGAAGATCAAACCAGAATTAAGTGCTGCTGAGTCAGTCAGATCTGTTCACTTCCTCAGTAAGGTCTGTAAGCACCACTGATGTGGTCATGCAACAGGCTGGTACAGACCAAACCAAGCTCAGCTATACCAAACTAGACCAGGAAAAACAACACACAGCTCGCCAGCTGCCTCCCGCCAACTCAGACCATAATGCATGAGTCTGTCGGTCCAATCAAAGCTCCCACTTAGGGGAAGACAGTGGCTTTCCAGGCAGAGACACAGCCCAGTCCAGGAAGCAGCTTTCTGCACCTGGATTAAAAGACATTGGGGTCACAGGCATGTATAGTTACACTTTAGACTAAAAGCAGACACACAAGAAGGCTGCAAGTCTACAGACAGTCTGGACAAAATCCACACACTCCCCCCATGTCAAATCTAATTTTCCATTTCAAATTTGACTTGGAATAACAATAAACGGGTCTGTATGAGACTGACAAAGTAAACACATCTTGAGGAAAAGGTGAGTGGTCCCAATAGTACATATGACTATTCTCAATGAATCACTCACTACTACTAAACCCTTTCATCAAACCAATCCAAATGTATTTTCAAATAAAGAATGAACTGCCAGATTAGCACTCAGAAGCAAAGATGCATTCATATGTTTCTAATTTAGGCTTGATGAGTTTCACCCTGTTGGTCTCTTTAAACTACACCCACACATGCTCATCTTGTCCAAATAATTCACCCCCACACTGACACACACACACACACACACACGCACACACACACTCATATGTGTGCATGTAGGCTAAAAGACTATCTGCATGATCTAAGGCACTATACACTATGTTTACACGTGTGGTGTTTTTAATCGGTTTCAGGAATCAGCTGTTTGTCTGGCTCATGTGTACATCAGCACGTACTCCCACACCTCAAGTGTGTGCAAACAGACGCAGCCTCTTTCGACTTCATTTTGCCCCTGGTCAAAAAGCCCCAACCCAACAGCAAATTTACTCCTCCACCTGCCAGTTTCCCCCGGCAACCACGAGCGCAGCACAGCAACCAAACAAAACAGAGAGTGAAGGAATGAAAGGAACCCGCCACTAGTTCGTGTTCGTCTCTCAGATTGTCTGCCTACAGGATTTTGTTGGAATAAGCTTAAAAAACATGACAAAAAGAAGGATGAGGGCTCTATGTTCATACACAGATCAGATGTATCATTAAAATTATTTATAATTATTATTATTTAGATTACACTGACACAGATAGGCAGAACACAAAGCAATTCCATGGCAGACATAGTACACAAAAAGTCAGACCAGCAAAGAAAGGAAGGGGCATTTTACCCAATTCCCTTATTTTATTGTTCCTTGGTAGTGGTGATGGAGAATCACATATGCAGGAGAGCATCTTTCATGGAGATCTATTCCAGGTTGACACACCCCTTTATTGGAAATCAGTTTGTGATTGGACACTTTGCATTAAGGATTGGAGCAAAGGACATCTAATGTCTAATTTTCCCAGCTCCTTTGCCCTTGGTTCTTTTCCTTGTGTCTTTTGTGCATCTTACTAAGACACAAGGAAATGCAGCAAGTGCAGGAAATATGGATGCAATTGATGGATTAGGGAAACAGCCCAGATATGGCTGAAGAATTTTGCACTGAACTGAAAAATCACTTAGAACCTGTAGTGAAATGTAGTGCTAAGACAATTAGTGGATTATTGATTATGCAACTGACAGAAAATTAATGTTGGTTATCAGTTAATTGTTTAAGCTGTTTATCAAAATGTCAAACATTTGCTGGTCCCAGAACCTGCAATGTGAAGATTTGCTGCTTTTCTTGTTTCATATTATAAAATTAGATACCAATGTCTTGGTTGTCACACACACACAAAACCGGCTTCTTGTCACCTTAGATTCTGGGAGATTATGACTGGCACTTTATAGATTAATTGATTAATCGATTAATAAAAAAAAAAGACCCACAGTCATGTGGGTAGTCCTACTTAAACTTGCACAGCAGGAGGTCCACTTTGCATTTAAGGCTCAGAAACAAAAAGAGGCTCCCTAAGATGACACACAAAGTACACAAAGAGTTTTTGTGTAAATTCTCTTGTACACTTGCTGTCATACAGCCTGCAAGGAGAACACAAGCACAAAAGTAGGTACAGTACAGTGGGAAGGAATAAGGGAGGGAGAGAAATGCAAAAATAAGTCTTGATGATTCTGCATCCTTCTTCATGTCTTCCTCCAGTGCAATCTGTCACATGCACTTTTTAACCCCTCCTCTTCATGGTTCATGGTAATCCCAGCATTTCACATCCTTGTTGTCTCATTTTCCCCTTTCTTCCTCCCCTCTGCCTCTAACTCTCTCTAATTGCCTCTTTTACCCTCTAGCGTGCCCCAGTCCACAGAACACTAGATACAGCAGCTCTCAGTAGACTGCTGGGATTCCACATGCACAGGATAAAAAAGCTTATCCCAAATCTGCCAAGGGTCCCCAACGTCTTAAAGAAAGTGTGTCACGATTCCTAGATGACAGAGTCTCCCAGCGACACAAGACACTTCTTGGTGGACTCAACTGAACAGATAAACCCTGGAGGAACCCAGGGAAGAAACCCGGGTAGAGGATTAAACCAGGTTAAACCATGAAACTGAAGGTGTTTAAAGGCTCAGCTATATCCTGGTTATCATCAGCCCTGAGTTTGCATGTGGTTTGCTGTAATTCACAATTCATATTGAATTTATATATATAAATTATAAATATATAAAGGAAACAGAGCTTTCATGCTGTATCTGTAACAGGTGCAGATAGAGTGAGAGAGCAGTTGTGTGTGTGTGTGTGAGATCCACTAGTCAGACTTATCTTCCCTTAAGGCCTCTTTGTATATGTGTGCATGTGTTTGTTTGTATTTATTCACAACAGCTGGATATGTTTTTAACTTTTTATACAGGCTATGGGTCTCCTATCATCACTGTGAACACACACACATCCACATGGAGAGAGAAGGGAAGGGCGAAGTGCTGGCACTGTTATCTTTACTGTTGAGATACAGAGAACATAAGGTTGGATGAACAAGATACTTTTATTGTTTTACTTTGCCACCAACAGTGGCGCACATCTGGATCTCTCCCTACAAACAATGAAATATAACACCAAGTTTATATGGTGTTGAAATGTATGAAACTTAATATAAGTGTCCTGTGTATGAATTCATTTGTGTTTGTCCATTTGTGTTACTAACAGATTTTGTGTGTGTGTGTGTGTGAGAGAGAGAGAGAGAGAGTGAGTGTACACCACTCTGTGATCCTTAATAAGTGCACTCAGTGTATGATACAAATTCCTACAACGTGGAGATAAATACACAGCCGTCCCCAGCCCCCTACACATCCCTCCTTCTTTCTTTCTCCTGTCCTCCTACACATCCTGGGCCTTTCATGTGCAAAGCAGATGGAGTCAATTGACATGCTAATGAGACAAGGGCTGTTTCACAGCAGTCCTCGAGCCACATCACCACACACACACACACACACACACACACACACACACACACACACACACACACACACACACACACACACACACACACACACACACACACACACACACACACACACACACACACTCTCTCTCGAGTGTATACAGTGACTCTGATATCGGCACACACGTTTGAGCAGGTCTCCCACACACTCAACCGCTCATCCACTTATGTACACACAAACAAAAACTCATATGTATCATTTACTTTGAACTGTTAATTATTTTAATAAACAATGAAACAAAAGTATTTGGCGGTGGACTTCATTATAGGTGACGCAAGGTTCTGTGTGTGTTGACAAGAATGAATATTATCACCCACTTTACTAAAAACAATAATAAATAAAGATGCTAAATGATACTTGTCAATCAAATCTAAATTGTCTATATTTTCAGGTAAATGTTTCTCCTGTAGAACAATGCATCTGTCACATCAGCTATCTGTTCAGTTGAGACTGTGCTGCCCTCTTCATATTTTTCATTCCCAAAACAAATATGGAATTTATAATAAGTTTCAGGATTAAACTCCTCTAGATCATTTTTTGCACCTCAATAAAATCACTAAAGAGTCATACAAAGGATTACATTACAGGATCACTGAGCGCACCAGCTGTTTTATATCAATCCATAAAAATGAAACGTTTCCAAAGGTTATCACTAAATTTACTATAAAACGTAATAATAAAGCAATCAATTTTTAACAAGACATAAATGTGGCAATGCAGTGTAATTCTTGTTTAGAAATTGTTGAATTTATAAGGCATTTCTTTATGAACTCCACACTACCATTAAAAGTTCAATTTAGTTTGAGCCTGGATTATTTATGTATTGATTATTGTCAGTGGTTCGCATCCCGGCCTTTCTGTGTGGAGTTTGCATGTTCTCCCTGTGCTTGTGTGGGTTTTCTCCAGGTACTCTGGTTTCCTCCCACAGTCCAAAAACATGTATGTCAGGTTGATTGGTGACTCTAAAATTGCCCGTAGGAGTGAGTGTGAGTGTGTGAGGTTGTCTGTCTTTGTGTGTCTATATGTGGTGCTGTGATGGACTGGTGACCTGTCCAGGGTGTACCCCTGCCTTCCACCCGAGAGAGAGCTGGGATAGGCTCCAGCAGATCCCCGTGACCCTGAGCCAGGAAAAGCGGGTATAGAAGATGGATGGATGGATTATTGTCAGTGGTTATTATTATATTTACACTGATGATAATTTAAGTTTAAAATTAAATCTACAACATTGTAAAGTGTGCAAAAGGGGTCGGAATTCTTTCTGAAGCCACTGTACTTGCTTTATGAACACAGCCTGACGTTAATACTGCCCTATAGAAGCAGCCTTCCAAATATGCAGCATTATTATAATGACAGTAGTGTACACCTTGCTGCTCATTGAAGAAAGTGACTTTTGCACTGACAGTAAAATTACAGCAATTCATGCTTTCAGTGTCCATGTGGCCTCCTGGTCCCATGGAGAATCCCTTTGCTTTCATCTGTCTGTGCCCATGGAGCATTTTGGAAAATACACATGTATGAAGAGTAAACACCGATCTGGTAACTGAGGTAAACAATAGTCAGCAGCACTGTAATAAACCTCTCCAGTTACCTAGTGTTTCACTGCCCATGTATTGAGTGTTGGCTGTGGCTATTTTTTGGAGTATTTCTGAATCTTTATCTCAAAAAAGACAAAATCATTGATTCCTGCTCTGATTATTTATTTATTTATTGCTTATTTTAAAAAGTGGCAAATCTTATCCAAATTGGCTGAATCAATCTAGCATTGAATTTCTGTGTGTCGTGGTATTATATTGTTTTTGTATGAGGTCAAGGGAGCACGTCCACCAGAATGAGTTAAAAAACTGTCAGATGCTACTGTGGATCAGCTGTCAATAGCAGCATGTTTGGCTAACCTACGACCTTAAAAGTATCTGTATTTAAATTTGCTGATGTGGTTTACAAAATGTATCTACAGTATTTTATTGTACAGTAGGAGTGTGTACCTATGCCTGTGTCTTTCACAAACACATTTTATCTCATTCATCTGAACCTCTTGATGGCTCTGAGCGTCACAATTGAAAACCCGAGCTGATGATGGGTGAGTGCACTGAGGAGCACTTGAGGCCAGATTAACAGGTGACATTTACGAGGGCGACTGTGTGAGTGTGTGTGCCAGACTGGCAGGGCCAGGGACTGAGTGATTTAGCGCTCCCTATCAGCAGACAGGAGTCAACTACTCCCACTACTCCCCACCCTAAAGGGCAGGCTTTATAGCCAGATCCTGATATATGCCCTCGCACACAGCAACTTTTATTTAGGAGCCCCCTGTTGAACCCCTACCTCCCCTAGCCCACTATTTATGAACTTATTAAAAAACTGGTTTGGTGTTATTCACAGGTTAGTTACATTTTATTGGAAATGTAATGAACTAACTAAATTTGGCCTGTTCCCACATTTCTCTTGTTTTGTAGCCTTAGAGTCTTAGAGTCCAGGACTCTCACTGGTAACTGATTTTAAAATAAGATTAGAAGCTAAAGAAGATGGGAAAATTGGAACAATAAATCACGTTTGAATTGTATTCTCTGAGTGTCTCCACTCACCTTATATAATGCATCAGGTGTGATATTTGTGCATATGAGAAACAATTATGGACATGCAGGGTGACAACATTGTTAACAGGGCTATAGCTAATGTCTGTTCTCATTATCATATTGATTACTGACTGATAATTATAAAGCTATTAGTTATTTTGAGTATAATGTCGTATACAGTATACTTTTCTATAATGAAATACCCTTTTAGAGTAAAATAACCAATAATATCATGATCCTGATTTTAAATATATTGCAAAATTCTACAGGTAAGTAAACTAACAAATCTATCAAATACACACTCATAACTTGCAATAGTTTACTAATGCCTCTCTTATTTCTTATTACTCTGACACAGTAATCAGGGGTCCTCTTTAAATATTCATTATAAATGCTGGTGGCACTGTGTAGTGATCTCTTTCCAGGAACAGGTGGGGTAGGAGGGCTAGGCTCTTCCCATCCTCTGACCCTGGAGACAGTTAACCGAGCCTGAGCAGGGTCTTTACACGCTGCCCCCAGCCCAACACACAGCCAGGAGTGGGCTTTTGCTATTAGAGGAGATCAATGCTGTTTTATTTATTCATCTTAGCAGCCTTCAATGAAACCCCCAGGGCTCTGGTCAGCTCGGAAAGTTCTCACTGCACTTTCTCTTATCACTCTATTGGCATCAAGGACAGTCATGTTTCATTCTAATCATTCTCTAATATTCTAGCCTCTCTTTCTTTGTTCTGTTTCTCCAGCTCATAGCTATAGTAGTTGCAACCATCATCATCTCCATTACCAACATCACACCCGTTTCCAATTGCATACACTCATGCATCTCTCTTTGAACTACTTCATTACATGCACTTTCCCTGCTGAGTCAAAAAGATCATAGTATAACTGAAGATGAATGAGTCAGAGCTCAGGTCATGGCACTAGCATAGTGTGCAAGAGAGAATACAGTCGGGCGTAGGCGGAGAGCAGAGGGGTGTTAATTTATGACTAAGACTTAGACACAGGATCAATTGCCAGTAAATGTCCACAGGCTCAGAGTGGAGAACACTTTAAAACAGAGAATGCTATGGACATAAACACTATAGAGATACTCCATCCTCTTTACCACTTATGTTAGGGCATCTTAGTTTTATAGTTTAGGGTGACTCCCAAAACAACTGCGCTGCTTACACTACTAAAGGGTATGAAAAATGGTTAGCTGACAAAAATGTAAGCAAAAATAGAGCTATAAAACAGATTTCAATGTGCAGATTGTTGACCCTCAATGAAACCTTTGGGAATGTGGATTGGAAACATTATCCAGCACAGTAGCAGGCAATGAGTGCCATGCCAGGACTTTGTATCAGCCTTCATTAGCTTCATCATTAATTCAATCCACTTAATGAAATCTCTACACTATGTATAATTCAGAAAATGTTTGGTAAGAATAGAAGTCTAAAAATAAACAAAGTAAACCGAAAGAGGAACAATGTGAAAAAACTGTTCGTCACTGTCTCAGGATGCTGCATGTTTAAATGCTTGCTTTTCCCACATAAACCCATAGAAATAAAAAATACCACCCCCTTACTAACACAAAAACACACACACACACACACACACACACACACACACACACAAAAGATCTGCTGTTATACCTCAGAGCTAGGGTACTAGAAGTATTTGCAGCAGCATGTACTAAAAGTTACAGTTATTAGGCAGTAATTACATTATCATGAACGGTTACTGTAACAACAGTTAATGTGTTTTCAAACCTGTAGTTAACTTGCACTAGTCCGAATCAGTGTAAACTTGATATATTTTCCTCTTGGAAATCCCAGCAAACCAAAATACATCACTATAAGTCACATGAGAATGTTCCTTCCTCTTATTGGTTGAAAAAATCTGGGGTGAGAACGAGAACCTAAACACGGGAAAAAGATCTGTGTCCTGTAGTGCTGAATATTCATATTCAATATGAATGTAACATGAAGAAACAACACAGTTGGCATTTCTTGATAACAGTGTCAATTATCAGGGCAATATATCAAACTATTCCAACAGATGGACTTAAAGTACAACACTGCTTCAGCTTTCACAAAGGTAGTGAACACTGAGCATAGAACAATATTCAAGCTGTTAACCCAAAGACAGAGTACTCCTTTGTAGATGGTCTGGATCAGAGTCTGATCCCACCACAAACTAACCGATCCAGACTGAAACCTCTCTCAGCACAGTTGTTTTGGTCTGCACCAGAGTGCGATTACTCAGACCTGCCTAAACAAACCACACCGGCAAGATTGATTCAACTGCACTAAACAAGGCAGGTGTGAAAACAATCTTAGGTTGATTATATTTCAACCTTTGTTGCGCTGATCTCCAAAAGGTGTTACACAAAACAATGTCAACACTAAGAAAGTTTAAGTAAAGAAATAACTGTAACAAAGGCCAAAGGCCAACATCTATTATGTTATAGCAGTTTTCTTTAAACACTCAAACAAACTTAATTACTGATTGTAAACCCTCTTTTGTAACTGACAAATGTATCTGATTAGGGTCATATCAGAATGAACGCCAACTTGTGAATACATCATGATTTATTTAGCTCTTAAAGGGATTTTCTATACACTGGTCACATTATTTTGTCCATTTGTAGATTACTAAAATTATTCGTTAATGTAGAAACAGGACAATAAAGTGACATTTGTACATCTAATCAAAGTGGACACTGCGCCTGTAGCATTGAAGGACTATTTATATGCTTGAAATGAGGACATTTTACACATGCAGTGTATTTATAATGGACTCCTTAAGGTTAGGATATTTGGGTTTAGCTGGCTCTGCAATCTGACTGCTCAGCAGCTCGTTTGAAGACTTGAAGAATTTTGTGGGATGATAAAGAGCTGTTGGCAAACACAGTGTTCACTCCTGTACTGGCTAAATACAGTATAGTAGAGTATATCACAAAGTGGCAGTTATGGAGTCTGCCGCACATGCAGCACAAGGCACATGTATCTTTGCAGTGCTAAGGCAAACTTATCAATGAATGAGACAAAATCAAGGCCACACAGAAAATAACAGTTATTATGGAGTATTTCTCAAATTTTGCAACACCCTTTACACCTTTCAAGTGGACTTTTATTGGAACACAAGGTTTGAAGGTTACTTGTGGAATAACAGTGTTCTCAGACCACAGTGGCATTACTCCTCACAGTCTGCTGAATTTCCCTTATAGCTGAATAAGCTCAGCATTTGCCTGGGAAAGTCTTTTTCTCCTCGGGGCTCTGTGAGAACTCAGGGCCATTCCAAGGCATACAAACTAAAGATTGTGGGTTTATGCATGCACGATTGTATGCGTGTACGAGTGTGTGTGTGTGTGTGTGTGTGTGTGGGTGAATGTATGTCTAAGTGTTTATATCCCTCCCAGGGGGTGGAGGTCTGTGTTTTGACAGTATCAGGTGTACTTGCCTCAATCTCTGCCTTCCTCAACTCTCTCGTCAAGTCATGCATTGTTCATATGAAAATAAGGCACAGAAACAAAGAGAGAGGGAAAACTATGTCTCAATAACAAAGGACCACCTGTCTGTTTCCAAAGATCAGGGTCCCTGCCCTTAACATAAATAATCTGTCTCAGGTATCTGTGTCTCATATCTGACTAATGCATGCTATTGTAAACAATCGCACAGTGCACCATAGCCTCAGGAAACTGCAAGTGCTGGGCACAAGGAGGAAAACTATTGGGAGAGTGGAGTATTGTAAGTTAGGTGGGTGTGGGAGGATGGGGAGTTGAAAATAACAGCCGTGCCCTCCAGGTCACCTCTGACCTGGTCCCTTTAGGGGTCAGGAGTCGTAGTGGATACTTAAACCTTTCTGCAGGATTTGGACCTGTCCTTTCCTTCTGGCCTGCCATTCCCCAGCCTCGCCTTGCCCTCCCCTTCCCGCTATGCAGCCCACCAATAATCCTCAGGCAATCAATAGTAACTGTTCTCTCGATAATTCATAACATTAACATACACTCAATGGCTCAGCGGATAGATGGGGAAGACATAGGAGGGCCATCATTCCACTATCGATCCCCCTTAGAGGGACTCGATAGGCGAGGTGGTGATGGAGTTATGGCCTCCTGCCTCCTGGAGGTAGAGCCAGAGCAGAACCACAGCCTCAAATAAACAGACAAGCCACACACACACATACACACACACTCAGCTTTCAACACATGTCCACACACGGTCAGATACCAACACAAACCTTCAATGTGAAGGATGTACATGTGTACATGTGTCCTTTTTACATGGGATTCTATGTCAGAATGTCACTAACAGAGATAAGAAAAACCCCTTTTAATTACCCCCCAAAGCAGGAGCCTGTGTTTCTATCAGCATGCTGTCTCTGCTATAGTATTTATCTGACTTGCTCAATCCCCTGTCTCCACATCTTTCTTTCCTGCATTCCCTTTGCTGTCTTCATCTCCACAGGGCCCCCTGTCCCATTAGATTTCTTAACTATAAATTTTCCCTTTTGATTTCATGTCCCCATGGCTTCATACCTCTCCAGCTCTCAGACAATACACCACATATTCTCAATGACTGTTTTTATGTTTCCTCCAGTTAAAGAATCCTAAAATCACTTTGCCATAGATATTATAACGTGCTGAAAAAGTAACTGCAAGTATTCAGACTACACACATCAAAAAACAGTGATTCCATCAAATATCTTTCTGTCTATTGATTGGGCCAGATTTTTCCCTTTATTAGTGCACTTGGATTATGCAACAGTATGCAATTATGTATAAAAATTAATGTGCGACTGAATAAACTATATTCCATTGTGTACTGGATATGTCAGAGCTACATTTTTACAGATTTAAAAAAGATGATTTTTTTTTTTTTTAAAAAAGGTGCAATAAAATGTAGGATGGATGTAGCAGCATCTAGTAGTCAGACTGCAGAATGCAACCTTCTTAGCACCACTCACACCCCTGTTTCCTTAACTTTACATACCCCTGTGTTAGCCACGGCTTCGCGTTGCTTAAGACCAGTCCTCCTGAACCAAAGTGCCTGTGCCAGCTCTTTCATTCAAGTCAGATAAATAGTACAGCTAGTAGACTTGCCACTCTCCCCTTCTCTGTTCCTTTCTCCCTTGTGGGACATAAAGCACCCTTCACCCATTTCCTCCAGCTTCTCATCCTCACTTCCACACCTATCCAAAGTCCCACAAGGGCCCTACACACAGCACCCTGAAATATAGACTGGCGTAATGGCCCACTAAATTAACTCCTTGTAAGCGTGGGTTAGGAATGGCTGTAATTAGCATATAATAGGTGTGGGAGAGGAGGTAAAGGGCTAGGCCTGCCCTGGGGGCCCTGAGGCTGGGGCTGCGGCCCTTTCTTGTCTCCTTCTCTAATAGCACCGCAAAGTTCAGCCTTATAAACATGTCAGTGACACGCGTGATTAAACGGCACAGTCATTATCTAATGGATCCTGTACCTGTGGGCTGCCTATCGCTCCTCCATCAAGCTAGCTCAGCGCTACCACAGCTCAGTCTGTCACATGCAAATGCACACATACGACTTCATTGTGTTTTTTCATATCAGTCTACCTCCTCACCTAAAAATCCACACACAGCAAACACAAAGTAAGTGTTAGAACAGGGAGACAGAGAGAAAGTGAGAATAACCCCAGTGCAGAGCGGCACCCTGACTGATGCAGTTCCAATAATTGCAAGGCCCTGCTTCCCCATCCAAGTGCCTTTTACTTATTTAAACTGTTTGCTTTAAGCGGCACTGAAGCCAATTAGGGGAGGCATAATTCAATTGGGCAGGGAATGAATGGAGAAGGCGGGTTGGGCAAAGGAGGAGGGGAGCTGAAAAACGAAGACAGGACGGTGCTTTTCAGCAGGCCCTTCATCATGCTCCTGCTCTGTCCTCTCCAGATATTACACCTTGACTCTGATCATTATGTGCTTACAGTTGTGCATTTTGTTTATCAAAGTGATATTGTAGCGTTTTTCTTGCCATCTGAAGTGTCTTTACATGTCTCTTTTGTGTTTATTCACATGAGGGATAATCATCCAAACAGCATGACTGTGAATGCTATTCTTCTAAAGACCACATGTAAATTCTGTTGACTTTAGTGGGTCCTAATGGTATTGCAGTCTGTTAGGATTTGTCTTGGTACACACAGTGCAGGTGTATTGGAAAGCACCGTAATGGTTGAGAAAAGTACCCTTTAATTTTGCCTTCCATTTAAATTTTGGATGAATATCTGGCTGTTGGCTACAGGCCTTAACACATTTCCCAGGGAAGACCTGATAGCCTTGCACAAACACACCTTTAGACATCCCACTAAAAAATAATGGCATTGCTCATAATAATGAGGAACCAGTTAAATATTCATACAAATGCACAAATCTAAACAGAAATATATATCCTAATGAAGTGACCCTCGGTGACAGCCCACAAATTATAATGTAATACTAGTTACACACTTCCATACTTCCCCTTGAAGACCTGGTATTGCAGTGACAGAAAGAAAATTCACACAGACAGAAAATAACAAAAAGCATTACGGTTCACCTTGTTTGGATCAACTATTAGGAGTACTCAAAATCTAGATGTGACAGCAAGTGTCCAATCATTACATCACATACTACTTGCAGATAGTATTTATTTGATTTTGTCCATTTTTTTGGTGGCTCTCATATTAATAAGAGCTGAAGTTGGTGGTGCAATGTGGGCTGGCTCAAGCCTTCACTCATTCTAACAGCCGTTTAATAAATGTGATTGCAAATGGAACTTGTCACTTGCACTGGAGAGAGCTGGCCAGTCAATACCTCAGCTGGCAGGTGCCTGGGGTCACATATAAGTCTCCAAGTGATGGATATGTATCCAATAATTGATGTAGGGCAGCAGTTATTGTCAGTTTGGCTCCTGCCTCTATTGCTTATTAAAAGCTGTTGGCCTTAAGTACCAGCCAGCCAATTATTGAGGAAGCGATGTGACTGTTTAGGAGCCTAGACCCTGGGGCTCTCTGTAGAGAAAAGAAATTAACTCCTCTATTGTTTTAATACATGTGTATCTGTGTGTGTGTTTGTGTGCATACTTGTGTTTGGTTTATCTGAAACTTCAGCGTTTATTTTGTCAGTGAACTTCCTCTATTTTTTTGTCAAGCTCTGTTTCATTGTTCTACCAAAGTAGTTTCCTCAAATGTACATTTACTGTAATACAGCACACATTAATCTGATGTGTCTTGTGCCTCTCATCAGGTGAAGATAAGGCCAATCTCCCTCTCTATTGTTGTCACTGACCTTGCGGGTTATGTCAGAGCCTGAGAAAAATAGCACAGGGCAAGCAGCCCTGCTCTACGTTGACCTTCTAACCTCGCCTTGCACTCCTTAGTTATTAATGAACTGGCAAGGTTCACCATTTCCTCTATCTTGGTTCAAGGTTAACTAATGAATAGATTAACTTGTTTGTACTAATTGTCCATACCGCAGAGCAGAAAAGGAATCTCCATGTTTAAACACTAGAAGATCACGGTGGGAGCCCTGTGTGGTGACACTTAATGTGATGTCCTGGCGAAAGGAGCACACTATAGCACCGACTTTGGCAGCATCATGGCAGTCAGCTTACCACAGCAGAACATCTCCCTAACATAATCTCCTCAGTCTGCGCTCAGCAGGGAGAAAGCAGAATGTGCCTAATAATGCTCATCGCCGCAGGCCCTAACCCTAAGACTGTGGGGAGCGAGGGAGGGGAAACTTTGGGTGTGACCGTGGCGTGTAGTAATTGTAAAACTCAGAAAGAGCTGCTGAAGCAGAATTCTGACATGTAGCGCTGCTTTTCAGTTCTGATCAAAGGGTCCACCAGAGCAGCAGCTGATAACCCAATCAATTCACTCCTTTTGTTTTTCGCTGAATGATGCACGTTTAGCACTAACCTCCAGGCAAAGAATGAAGGAAAGAGAAGGAGGTGGAGTGTGGGAGAGGGTACGATGGGGGAAGACAAGTGGAGGCTGAGGTAAGAGGAAGAGGATGTAAAGCTGCATTTGAATTCCAGTTAAAGTAAAAAAAAAAAAAAAATGTAAAAGGAGGAAAAATTAAATAAACTTAGAAGACTGTTGGTGAGTTTGATAGATCTATTGAAATGTATTAAGAGGTGCTGCGGGGGTTGTGACGCACATAGGAGCCGATTAGAATATGAAATGTTTTAGCAAAGAATGGAGTAAAAAAGCAGAGAGATGGAAGGGAGATTAAAAGATTACCTGTCTACTACTCTCGTCCTTCAGGAGCCAAGTGACTGTGTGACAGACTGAGAGTCCCCTGCCTATAGAAGACAATCAGTAACAAACCAAGAGGTGAGCAAAACTTTAGATGAGAAGCAGGTGGTCATAATGATAGAATGAGAAAAGCTATTCATCACAGTTTGGAATGAAAAAGAGACTTCCTAGACACCAGTCACTCAAACAGGTTACAGACAGACTCTCTCCAAACTCTGTACTTCCCCTTAGCTGTACTTCTCCACTTTTAACATCACAACATTTTTGGTTTGACAGTTCTGGTTCACTCTCATTAGCCTTGTTTCCAGCCACTGCAGGAAGCCATATTCAGTAAACGTTCTGTTTATACCACTGTGAGCTTTATAGCCATCAACAAACTCCGAACAAAGTTAGTGACTACATGGTGAACACAGTGGAGCATTTAGCAGCTGAAAAGCCAGAAAACTCCCTCAGGAGTTGGAGGAGATATTGAATTTACATTTGCCAGGTGGCCAGAAACATAACTCCAAGTGAATGATCATATTAAGCCATGTCAGCTACATGTGTAAATAGAGAAATGTTTACAGTTTCCACTTCCAATGCAACCACAGAGGGGCACAATCCAGTGTCGTCATGTGCCAGTCCCAAGTCCGGGTAAATGCAGAGGGTTGTGTCAGGAAGGGCATCCGACGTAAAATTTAAGCCAAATCAAACATGCGAATCACAAATATGACTTCCATACCAGACCGGTCGCAGCCCGGGAAATTGGACTACTGTTGGTCAAAGAAGGAGAGGAGGAAGGCGTGTTTATAGGCAAAGAGAGAAGAGGAAGGGCAGGAGTGTAGGACTTAGAGTAGGGACTTTGTCAGGCAAAACTAGATATGATATGATGGAGAGAAGAAAGGTGGATATCTTGCGTGTTCAGGAGACCAGGTGGAAAGGTAGCAGGGCCCATAGATTAGGTGCAGGGTTCTATCATTGTTTTATCATTGTGTGGATGGAAAGAGGAATGGAGTAGGAGTTATCCTGAAGGAGGAGGAGCAGTAAGGATGAAGTGAGGAAGGCGTTGAAGAGGATGAAGAGTGGAAAGGCAGTTGGTCCTGACGACATACCTGTGGAGGTATGGAAGTGTTTAGGAGAGGTGGCAGTAGAGTTTTTGACTGGGCTACTTAACAAGATCTTGGAGAGTGAGAGGATGCCTGAGGAATGGAGGAGAAGTGTACTGATGCCCATCTTTAAGAACAAAGGAGACATGCAGAGTTGTGGAAACTACAGAGGAATAAAGCTGATGAGTCACACAATGAAGTTATAGGAAAGAGTAGTGGAGGCTAGGCTGAGGTCAGAAGTGAGCATTTGTGAGCAGTAGTATGGTTTCATGCCAAGAAAGAGAACCACAGATGCAATATTTGCTTTGAGAATGCTGATAGTGAAGTACAGAGAAGGCCAGAAGGATCTGCACTGTGTCTTTGTAGATTTGGAAAAAGCGTATGACAGGGTGCCGAGAGAGGAGATGTGGTTTTGTATGAGGAAGTCTGGAGTGGCAGAGAAGTATGTTTGAGTGGTGCAGGACATGTATGAGAGCTGTAAGACAGTGGTGAGGTGTGCTGTAGGGGTTCAGACAGAGGAGTTCAAGGTGGAGGTGGGACTGCACCAAGGATCGGCTTTGAGCCCCTTCTTGTTTGCTGTGGTGATGGACAGGCTGACAGATGAGGTTAGACAGGAATCTCCGTGGACCATAATGTTTGCAGATGACATTGTCATATGTAGTGAGAGCAGGGAGCAGGTAGAGGAAAATCTAGAGAGGTGGAGGTTTGCTCTGGAAAGGGGAGGAATGAAGGTTAGCCACAGTAAAACAGAGTACATGTGTGTAAATGTGAGGGACTCAAGTAGAACAGTGAGGTTACAGGGAGTAGAGGTGAAGAAGGCAGAGGAGTTTACGTACCTAGGGTCAACAGTCCAGAGCAACAGAGAGTGTGGAAAAGAAGTGAAGAGACGTGTGCAAGCAGGTTGGAACGGGTGGAGGAAAGTGTCAGGTGTGATGTGTGACAAAAGAGTGTCAGCAAGAATGAAAGGAAAGGTGGACAAGACAGTGGTGAGACCAGCAATGTTGTCTGGTTTAGAGACAGTGGCACTGAGAAAAAGACAGGAGGCAGAGCTGGAGGTAGCAGAGCTGAAGATGTTGAGGTTCTCTCTGGGAGTGACGAGGATGGATAGGATCAGGAATGAGGACATCAGAGGGACAGCTCATGTTAGATGTTTTGGAGAAAAAGCCAGGGAAGCCAGATTGAGATGGTTTGGACATGTTCAGAGGAGGGACAGTGAATACATTGGTAAAAGGATGCTGAGGTTAGAGCTGCCAGGAAGGAGGCCTAGAGGAAGACCAAAGAGGAGGTTCTTGGATGTAGTGAAGGAGGACATGAGGAGAGTTGGTGTGGGTGAGGAGGATACAGAGGATAGGGTTAAATGGAGGCAGATGATTCGCTGTGGCGACCCCTGAAGGGAGCAGCCGAAAGGAAAAGAAGAAGACAGTTTCCACTTCCACTACAACATTTCATTTTCCCACAAAATCTATTAATTGGCATTAACATATAGACACATAAAATAGTTTTACAACATGCCTTTGTCCAGTATATATGCAATTATAAATTTTCAGAATGTGTATATTTAAATAATTATATTTAGGACACAGTAGTGTAGTTATCACAATAACTAGTCTAAAATATCTGTTTGTCCCTGCAGAATTTCAACACTGCAGATTTAATCCAATAGTCCCAGTTATAGTTTGGCACTTACACTTACTTTCGTTGGGTCCTTTAACACGGTCTAAGCCTCACTCCCTAAATCTTCATAGTTATATTAAGACAATTATCAGACTCATTGTTTCAGTTTACAAGAAATCACATAAAGTGCAAGAATAGTCTCAAATACTTCAAAGTTACAGTTACAAGATTTTAGGATTATTCTTCCAATTTCTGGAAAGGTTTTCTGTGCATTTTTGAGACGAGGTAAAACATTTGACTAACGAGACATAAGGCAGTAGGATATTATTTTAACTGGATTATTTTGTCATTTGTTTGAACTACTTACAAATGATTCAGCAGGAAAATAAAAATCATTTCTGGCTTTAGCTGGTGTTTTGGGCGGTCTGTAGAAAACATCTTACATTGGTCTGGTGGGTGTTTATTATGATTATTATTATTTAGCACGGTCATGGTACTGAGACACATAGACCAGATCATCAGGTCATGCGTGTCCACACATTTTGTGGTGGCTCATTCTCATAACCACCAGACTTCCACAAGAATCCACCATCTTTACTATAGCTGGTGTATAACTGCAGTTATTTCCTAAATCTGCAGAAGGTGAAAATGGGCATGAAGTCACAGATGTCAGTGATGACAATTGGCCAGGGACCACGGTTGCATCATTCAACCTCCCTCGTTTTGAAAATGCACAAAATACTTCAAACATATTCAGCTGCATGGAAATTCACTTTGTAAATAGTAAACAGAGTAAAGAGCACAGTGGTTAAATGTGTGTGACTGGGCATGTGTTGTTTTGTGAACTGTACAATATCTATGTATGTATCAAATAAACTCCAGGGTACAAGGGTACAAGAATCACATAAGGAGAAAATGTGTATATCCACATCCCTCTACAAAGCCGTCCTGTATTCCAGCACCTTCCACTGTGGTGCTGGCCTGCCCTGACGGATGGGGATTAAAAGACGCTAATGTGCACATGGGGGCCACTGACCTTCCACAGAGATTGACTTTACACTAGTGGAAATAGAAGCCAGTAAATCAGCAGGCTGCTGTGGATCTCATCCCAGCACATCACTCCCTCTGACACTGTCAGCCGAGACAGGAGCACATCAATCACAAACATAGACCCCAACACTGCGCTCTAGGTACAGTGGTGTACCATCAATTTATCCATTTAGCACTGACTTTACCACACACGCAATATGTATACAAATGATGAGACAAAAATTCATGGATGCCCAAATAAAGAGTGACATTCAGGTAAAAATATGAAACATCTCCAAGACTAGATTTTTAAAATATTTTCTCTCATCAAGGTCATTTTAACTTTCGATGCATTTACTACATGTGGATGCTCTGATTTTAATTTTCCGTAAATGTCTTGCTAATGGCGTGTTATCTTTGCAAACAGAGGACTGCAATCTGTCAGTTTCTGCCTTTTGGTTTTTATCTGTGCGCAGAGACAAGTCTTTTGTTTGTAGTCTCTGGCAGCGAGGCCTGGTTAGGGAAGAGGAACATCTGTGATAAATTTCACATCGAACCAAATGAGCTCTGGCACAGCAGAGGGCCCATGACAAACTTCCTGCATGTGCTAATATGAGGATGGATTTGGAGTCAGTCAATCGCAAGCTGGCACTCAGACACATATGCATTTAAATACCTACACACGCATGCGCACATGTGCATGATCAAACATTCAGCGCACTTATTGCTATCTGGAGAGACATAACTCCTATGTACGTGTAGGCATGTCTCAAAGGAATAAAAGACAAATAAACATGAATTTAATTTGTGTAAATGGAGAGATAGAAGAGGAACATGAAAGCAACATTTATCTTAAACATAAAAATGACATAGATAAACAACTATGGAAAAAGTATAGTATATTCACTGCATTGCTATTTGGCCGGTGTTAAGAGTACTATCAGCAGTGCAATGGGGTTCACACTGGTAGTTGACAGAACTCATTCAGTCTTATTGACCAGTAAAGGGCCCCACAGAGACTAGACTCCCTTTATAGACTGACCCTCAGCATTTTACCATACACAGGCCAGAGGCTAGTGAGGACCAAGGGGGCATTAACCCTCCCATGGGTCAGGGCCCTGACCCACTACAGCCTGCCAAAGACCACTTCCAAGCCCAAGTGTAGCCCACTCTACTCAATACCCTTTTAATTGCACTGGGATGGTTTGCAACATATCGATTAATACGTGTATTTATGTCATCCCCGCCCCAGAGGCTACATTGTATTTCTGTGTGGCATATTCATTTATTTACCTATCTGTCCCGCCCCTCATGCATCATCCATATATCTATCCATCTCTCCTCCGAGAGCACTTCAATTCAAGGGCTCCCATAATTACTGCAGCCCTATAATTGAGTGCTTTGATTTAGGATTTTTCTGTTCCCTCTCCCCTGCCATTGCCATCACTCGCTCCACGCCTCTCCCAATGAAAGACAGAGGGATGAGATATGGAAATAGAAAAATGGGAGATAGAGAGCAGAAGATACCCCCCACCCTTGCACATACAGACACACACACACATTCTCTCTTTCTCTCTCTTATCAGAATCTACTGTTTCTGTCATACGTGAGGGGAGGGGTAAGCTGATAATTACTGAGGGAGATTCATGCAAATCGATGCCAAATTAAAGCATTATAAAGGCTTTTATCAGCTTTTCTTTTCCAAATTGAAGACGATAAAAACCCATTTGAGAGGCGGGAGAAATGGCCCCGGTCCCTCATTTAAAAAAGAGAGAATTGTAATTATGTTAACACCAATAGATTCCAAAACCCCTTTTCTTAACTCACTTACTCATTCATAATTAATTAATTTCTTACAAAACTGGGCACGAAGAACAATGCCGTCTAACATCTCTTCTCCACTCTGCGCTCTCTATTTTCAAGAGAATAAGAGGGACTGCAGGAGATATTGTTGAGTATTGTGACAGAGGGCTCATTTCCATACCTAGCCTTACACATGGATTCTCTGTTTCCTTAGCTTAGCTCTATCTGCCTCGAGGCAGCAATAAAAGTGGCTCGGTTTTAGAAACAAAGGTGGGTGGACAAGGACGGGATGGTGCATCTGGAGCTGCGTGAGGCCTACAGAGACAAAGACAGTGAGAGAAAGGAAGACAGAGAGAGAAACAGACAAAATTAGAAGAGATGCCCTTGACAAGAGATAGTACTTTACACAAACAGAAAAGAAAAAAAGAAGCAGGTTTTTTTCCATTCACATAGCCAGGTCAGACCTTAACTCAGGGTTCGTTAACAAAACATGGAGTTCCCTGCATATACGTCATGGCCAGACAGTCCATATCAGCTATAAAGTTCGAGGCTATGAGTTTAAGGAGAAACAAATCATTTGAGTAAAAGAAACGTATCTACAACACACAGACAGACACTGAAGCTTGGCAGTGAGAGCAACTAAGAAAATGACTGCCTGACAGACAGTCACCTCAGGGCTGTCTCATCAGTTACAGTACACTCAACACCACCTGCACCACTCCTGCTCACCTCCCCCACCTGAACGCTGTGATGGGGCAGACCAAACACATCCACACGTGGAGGTGTAGACTGATTGCGGGGGTGCAGCAAGATAACCTGTCACTCCACAGGCTCTTTGCACACGATCGACACATGTACGTACTTCAACCTTTGCACAGTAGAAAACCTGAAGTGTGTGATGTGTGACTTTCTGAGATCTTTCCTATCTCTGTCTGTCATCCACACACCAAACACACACAATTTTCAGCTTAGCGACAGGTAATGACAAAGTACTCTTGCCCGAGAAACACACCATCTATGTTTTGAATGTTTTTATACCCATTTGTTTTTTATTCTTTTGTGTACATACTGTGCTCAGACAAGACAAAGCGCATTGAAAGCTACTGTACTGAAGTCAAGTTCATTGTATTCACACACCCATGACTGCAGTTTTGGGCCAAGTCACTTCTGTCTGCATTTTTAACTGCTTATGACCTTATTTGGCCTGTGTTTTTAGGAGGTCAACAGCGCCAGCCAAGAGTCACTATGCTGCTAATCCAGGCTAATGTGCTGTTGACAACAGCCCAATTACAGAGCACTCCTGCTGAGAGAGGAGAAGGGAGGAGGGGCTGAGGACAGAGGGTAGGAGTGATGAGGAGTAAAGAAAAGAGCCACAGAGAACCAGAATGACGGCGCCTTCATAAAGGTAAGTTGAACAAAGGTAGAAAAAAGAAAGAGAAATGAAGAAAACACTTAAGGAGCACTAAGGGGAGACTGTGCATGTTTGTATGTTCATTCTCATGCGGTACGGTGGTGAGGTCTGGTGCTGTGCAAACACAAGCCTGCTGGGCAGAGAGACAGAGGGAGACTTGGTGAGGCAGCACGGAGCTGCAGGGAGCCTCATTACACCCAGCAGGAGCCTCACTTTGCCTCATCACTTCTGGCTGTATTGGGAACAACCACTGCTTACTACTGTACAAACACACACACACACACACAACTGTAAGGACAGGAAAGATGACCATCTCAAAGCTGAGCATCAGTTATATCAAAACTGCTTTTGTGATAAAGACACGTTCATAACCTATAACTCAGAATGGATGAGTCATCAACCTCATTTATTACCTTAAAAATAAGATATGTGCAGGGACACATTCCAAGCCTCTGTGGCACCACACTGAACTTCAGATGGAAGACAAAAAGGATTTTATTCTTATCTTATTAAACAAAAGCCCTTTTTATACAGAGACTGCCACTATTTTGACCATTGACCCTTTTTTATTAATCCCAAAACCTGACAAACTACCACACCTGTGTTCATTTTACACAGCTGCTGGTCTCTCAGCACTAGAGGAATAATGCCTATTGTGAAGTGTAAGAAACAAAAGTCAAAATACCAATGCATAGCAGTAACGCTATCCTGCTCTTTCTATTTTTGATGGTTATGAAAATGATGTGAATTGTATGTAGTGGGCTACAGTCACTTCAGCACAATCCAATTTAATACCTATAGGTTTCTAGACCTTCATGTCAGACATTGTCAAAACACCAAATGGGGGATTCTCTTTTTGAAAAATAGTGTTTATCTATCGAAAATAGTTTCAGGGACTTGCAGAATCTTTGCCAAGGTACTCTGAAGCTGCTCTGCCAGCTTATTGGAACCTAATATCTTACTTAGACACTTTATGGTGGTTTTAATCTGTATCTGCTCAGGTAAGGTATGGTGAAGTATCACTCTAGTATAAACTGGTCAGTGGAATCTGGATATACTACTAATGATGCTCACTAATCAAATTGATGCTTTACAACACATCACCACACAGGAAGGACGAGCTTGCTGGCAATAACAACCTGGGAGAGATCATTTAATTCATTGAGATCTACTGACCAATAGCTCAGGTGACACATGAAATATAAATGCATTTTAACAGACTCACACATGACCACACATGGCTGTGAGCACACAGACACACACATATGGACACACAGGCACACGCACAAAGTCAAAACAAAGCTCATCAGCCCACCAACAACAGCTCATCTCAGGGCCACAAATCCAGGGACATAAATCAGGTCTGGCAAGGAAATGAGGCTTGAGGAAATGGAGAGAATGAAAGGCAGGGGAGACAGAAAGGGAAAGAGGGGAGGCCGGTGTAAAAAAAAAGAGAAAAAAGCAGCAGGAAATACAGAGGCAAAGTAGGATAAGCATGATGAAGGAAGGAAGAGGTGAAAGGATAGAGTGGTGAAACTGAGGTAAGGGCAAGGAGGAGCAAGTGAGCATCTGAGAGAGAAAGAATTAAATAAAAATGCAATAAAGCAGCCGGTGTGAAATCAATCTGCTTAGAGTTTTGCTTAATAAAAATTCATGAAGGGCTGGTGGCCGAGAGCTCATGAGAAATATTGGTGGCAATGTGGGGGACGCCAGATTTGGGGGGTGGATGTGGAGCTGTAGTGGGGGGGGTTGCTCATGTCTCTGTTGATTGTGTGCTTGTGTGTGTGTGTGTGTGTGTGTGTGTGTGTGTTTGCTTTTGGCTGTTTATCTGTGTGTTTGTTTTGACATCAGTGTGAGTTACAGGGCTGTAGTGAGTCTGCGAGAGGGGACAAAGATGAAAAGGATGAAGGTCTTCATAATAACAGCCTTCCTATAGCGGAGTGGAGACGAGGAACTGGGCTGTAAGTCATGGTGTCTGCTTCTACGTCTGTGTGTGTGTCGGTGCACATCTTTGTCTCTGTCTGCCTCTTTCTCTCTCTCCCCTACTTTCTTGTCAAGGCCTCATAGTGTGAGGTATGGCAGGGTTATACTAACATGGTGTAAATCTCTGTCTCGCATGGCAGACAACTTCAGGTTGATCAGTAGTTTATGTGCACTGCTGGAGGCTGAAGCCACATGTCTGTGGTCAGTGTCCATCTACTGGGTGGACGCAGGCTAATCACACCGTAATCAAAACTGTGCTTTTCCGTTATCACTACGAATTAATAATGGACATAAATTTAAAAAATGTCTTCAAACTGGGACACTTTTGCACAAAGAAAGCAAAAATAAGAAAATATATTTGATCATTTGTTCCTGTTTTTTCAAAATACTTTTTTGCACACAATTCTTTCAAAGTGTAAAAATAAACCATCCACCCATCCAGCATCTACTGTGTATCCTGGTACATCCAGGGTTTGTGAACAGGCTAGAGCCAATCCCAACTGACACTGAAGGAGAGGCAGGGTAAACACTGGACAGATCACTAGTTTATCACAGTATAATACAGTATAATAGAAATTCAATAAAAAAGGCTTGTTCTTATAATCACGTTTGAGCTGCAACAATTTTCTGTGTATTTTTTTTTAATGAATTAATCTCGAACTGATCACATAAATTACTGTGTGAAATCAAAACTGTATAAATCTGCAGTGAAAATGCCAGAGCTGATGATTTGGATTATTAGTTCAGGCCAATTCACATCTGAGAACCTGAAAGTAGTAAATCTTAGGAATTCCTGTTATATAACAATATTCCAAACCAATTTTATATCTGTCTGGGAAATATACAGCTAATGTGTTACTGAACAACTGTGAGTGCATCTGGCAGAAGTAGATTTTATTTCCTTTAGACAGTATTTGTGCTAAGCTAACCACTGCAGCCATTCTGTACACAATGGCATGACCTTCTCACTTAACTCTTTAACAAAACAGCAAGTAAGTGCATTTACCAAAATGCTGAACAGTTCTTATTAGAATCAAACTATATATTCTGATACAACAAATGTATATTAAATCTCGGTAGGAAACTTGAAATTATGAGAAGATCACATCTCTAACGTCTAATGTCTTCATAAATGTTGAACAAAGCCACGCTAATGTTGCAATTATATGAATGGACTGATTATTATTAATTCTAACTAGATCAAGTGTGTTTTGCACGTATGTTTTGAATAAATGTATAATGAAATAAGCTGGTAGCACAACAAAATGTGTCAAAGGTCATAAGGGGAGAATACTTGTGCAAAGTACTATAGACAGGATCCAGCTGCAGGGAAGCTCTTAAGGCCTCCATCCTCACAACAAAATAAACACACTGACAAGCTGAGTCCATGCATTGTGCTGTCATCCGTTCATTACCCAGCCACCACTACAAACCATAACACACTACTGTTGACTTTTACTGGTACCATGTCTTGGGATGTTAGTGCCTTTGAGGAAGAATACTGTCAGTAGCCCTGCAGACAAACCTAATGTGACAAATTGAGCAGAACTTCCAGTACTGTTTACGAGCAGAAGCTGATACTGCCTGTCAGGCAGGTCTGAAGGTCAGATAGCAGTGGTCAGAGGTTAGGATACAGTAGTGATTTAGTATCTATAGTCATGAGACGTAAGGGTCAGGGCCAAGACAATTTAGATAAGAACTCTTTATCTGTGTCCCCTTCCTTCCTTTCTTTCCTTCACCCTTTCTCTTTACAAGCACGGAAAGTAAAGCCAGAGGTTAGAAAGTAAAAGCCGTTTTTTTTTAAAACATCCTGTTCAGAACCTTTGCCTTTTCAGAAACATATGCAAGGAACTGTGCTTTTACCTTAAACATGTTTTCAACATTAAATTGTAGTTTTACCCAACGGGGCTTTTCTTTAATAACTGCAAAGCCTAGTCCCTGTTGTCCGCATGGCCATGCTGCTCTTACTCTGCACCTTGGATATCAGACACATTAGCTAGCATCCAGGTGCCCCCAAAGTAAAAAAGTAAAATCTTTGTAGTGCACAATAAAAGCAAGCAAAAAAGGTCCCACCCATGATCTTGGAAAAAAGCACAAGGTCAAACCAAAAACTGACTTTAAAGTCTGGAAAGAACACCAGAGCTCTCGGAAACTTAATCTCTGTTCTCCAATTTAGTTCTAAATGCAGGAAGATGCATATTACCCAACACAATGGGTTCCTTTACTGACTATTCACAAACACTGAAAGTGAAACAGACTGTCTAATTCAGTTATGCTTCTCCATAAAACATATTTTTAATAGCACAGACGATTTGTTTGTCACATAAAAAGGGTAAGTTTATGGTTAAGGATTTAGTTAAATTTAGGCAATTGAAATAACTTGTTTAAGTGTTGGCAACGGCTGAATAGAGGAAAAAGCTAAATTAAAAAATCGTTGCATAAGTTGGGACCTGACCCAAGATCAGTGAAGTAGAAATCAAATACCACATCATTATTTTCCACTGTGCCATTTCAATATGAAACTACTAGTCACAGTTCTTAGTAAAACTTCTGCAAAGATCTTTCAAGGTAGAAAAAAACATTTTTCTTGTACCCTTTAGTGCAGAGCCCTTAGTTTGCCTGTGAAGACATTTTCATTTGAGGAGAGGCTACAACCAATCTAAAAAATGTACACCATGTCTGCTTGTGTGGGCGCCTTCATGTTCATAAGAAACATGTCACAGTGGTTTGTGTTGAAATATCTTAATTTTGGGAGCTACATTTAGCATTTTGGAAACTTTTATTAGCTGCAATACTCCTCTTCCTCATCTTCCTTTACACCCTCATCGCCCCCCATATAACTCTGTCCTGTATCTCATTACCGCCTGGCCCATTCTTGCAGCCAGCACATTTCTTCCTTCCTGTCCTATTGTTAGAGAAGTCTTGGGGAATCCCTGCACTTGGATATGAAGTACTCTGACTCTCTGTGATCTCTGATGTCCTCACCCTGTCCAATATTCATACAGCTAAGAAGACTGCAGGTGAAGGACAGGACATACTTTCCTGCCCCTGTCAGACACAAAAATAGAGAAAAAAAAAATAGGGCAAAGAAAATGTGAGAAGGACTAACTATTACAAAGATTTCTGCCTTGAGAGACCTCTTAAGACATTAAAGACTAAAAGAAGAAGGAGGTGGAGAGGGAAAAAAATAAATGTAGAGGGTAGACAAGGCCTAATGAAAGCAGGTTGCTCCTTGACAGTTGTAATGAATAACACTCAATACTATTAATTGGTACAATCACTGTTCATTTAGCGAAATCACTAGCAGGGCTACATGAGAGTGGAGCTGAGCCTCACAGTCACATTTAACTGAACACATTGCTGCACTTTACTCCCCCTTCCCACTATCTTCCTTTTTTTTTTTACCCTTTTACTCCCCCCTTACCTGTCACTGCATTGTTTTTCTCTTTCTTCCTCCTGTTTCAACCCTCCAACAACCCAAAACTCCCACTTTCCCTGTCATTAAGCAACCCACTGTCCCATCTCAATTTCTCTGTCTCCACCAGCTGTTCAGGACAGTGCATAGGCCATTGGTAGCAATGTTCTAATAGCAGGAGGGTAATTGTCTCAGACCATAATGTGTGGTGGCTTAACATCGAACAGGACTGCTCAGCTTCCCCTCCTGCTTCCTCACTCCACCTGAGAGTGATCTAGTTCTTCAGATGTACAGTATATACTCTTTTACTATTTACTATTTTACAAAATGAAGAAATAGAAGAGACAACATAAGAACTGATTCATCTCGAAAACATTTAATAGTTTTTTCAAACACACTCCCCCTTCACAGCTTTGCCTTAAACTTATTCTGGCAGGGTTAACTTTAAGAGCATAAGGAGATGGAAAGGGACCCCCTCCTTCCACCTGGGCAATTAAAGTGGGAGCCAATTAAAATGAGTGTAATAGTCCCTGCCGGGTGAGTTGTTAAACAAGATGGGGGTTATTGTCCTTGGAGGAAATGGCCCAGAACTCAAGACATCTTTGCTCTTCTGTTCAGTACACCTGCCCCTCCCACTCTGTGCTCCTCCTGTCCAAACTTTGCTGATTCACAAAGATGGGGGTCATTTTTTTTTTAAGCACAAAAAGACACACATTTCTGAGATGTCTGAGGATGTGTGACCCTTGATAAACAAAGAGAAGTTAAATTTATTAGATGTCCCAATTGCCAAGTTCAAGCAATGACAATTAAAACAGACAGGAGAGCAAGAGGGACTAAAAATGGTAAAGGGGGTGAATTTCCAACTTCAGGAAAGGATATATTCAGCCATATGTGAGTGTGTGTAGACATTACAGGAAGGCCCATCCCTAGCTTCCTCTGCTGCCTGGTTCCAATGTTCCAACCAGGTTTTACTTAATCACCCTTATGTAAGCAGGACTTGCGGGAAACACATGCACACTGTAAGAACTGGTCTACTGTAGACGTCCAGTGATGATACAACATAGGAGATAAAAACAGCCACTTCATCATACATGGTGTTAGAACTGTAGCAAACATGGCACGGATGTAGCAGATGATTTTTCCTTGGCTAGGTGTGACACTGTGTGAGCATGTGTGAATACATCACTCCCATGCTTTAATGTCTCAATCTCAGGAGATTAAGGGCCTAATCAAGCCAGCGTCTGCCCTAATGGGGGGAAATTGAAAGATAGATATGGTACTTTACACAGCTGATTAACCAGCAGACTGTGTGTGTCTGTGTGCGTGTGTAAGACTGTAAGAACCGTTCACTACAAGCTCATTACGCTAACCATGTTTGTATTTTGGTCATGCACGCTACAAAATAATGAAACACCGTTTCTGCACGAGTACATAGATCTACACATATTGCCAGCATGTGTTAACTACCAAATGCAAATGTAGATCTGAAGTGCTGCACTGTTCACAGTAATGGAGAAATCACTGGCACCACTACTACACACAGAAGGTGTCCACCAGAGAGCACTTCAAAGTTTTTTCAACTCAGTAGATATGTTGATGGTGATTATTAAATAACCACATTTCACTAATCCTTATTAAAACATCTCTTAATATAAATTATGTTTATAAAAAAATATCAGCTAAAAAATTCTAGTCGACTGGTAATAGATTCTCTTAGGATGATGTGAAAAGCCGGGAGTGTTAAAACATCTGATAATTACACATATATTAGCTAGTAGTTTTTGTTTTATATCAAAAAAATAAGAAAGCAATATTTACACTCATCCCTTAGATTAACTGTTAACATTCATAATGAGTGAAATAATTTATCGCTGAAACGAGTCAGTGCTCTCTGGTGGACAAGCTACGTCATGGCGACACTGATTATTTTAAGTCTCGTTTGGCATTCTTGCACTGCAATTTCTTTTTGTGTAACGTATTAGCTGACATAAAAAGAAAACTAATATATGTGCAATAAACTAATATTAGCTAATATATATCAGCACATGGGCAGCACGGTGGATTAGTGGTTGACACTATTGCCTCACATCAAGAAGGTTCCTGGTTTGAAACCCATCAGGGGCCTTTCTGTGTGGAGTTTGCATGTTCTCCCTGTGCTTGTGTGGGTTTTCTCCAGGTACTCTGGTTTCCTCCCACAGTCCAAAAACATGTATGTCAGGTTGATTGGTGACTCTAAATTGCCCATAGGAGTGAGTGTGAGTGTGTGAGGTTGTTTGTCTCTATGTGGCCCTGTGATGGACTGGTGACCTGTCCAGGGTGGACCCCTGCCTTTCACCCAAAGAGAGCTGGGATAGGCTCCAGCAGATCCCTGGGACTCTGATTAGGAATAAGTGGGTATGGAAAATGGATGGATGGATAGATATCAGCACATTGACTCACCAACCTAGTTGTATTCTCAAATATTTACAGTGCAATCAGTCTCAAAAAGCTACTAACAGCTGGGTTCTAACCTGTCAGCCAAAAAAAAAAAAAACTCCACAATGCCACTTAAAAGTTTCCCAAGCTCAATGAGAACCACTTTAACATGAATCCACATAAAAGAGATTAGCATTTCTTCATGAAAATGAGAGCTCATTGTGTGCACATCAGTAAAGTCTATACTATTTATCTGCATATATGTACTGAACATATAAGGCTCCTGTCTACAGACTCCCAGAAAGTGACATAAACTCAAGCACAGCACCTTTAGAAACCTTTAGAAATCCTTTTTTCAATTTAAACACAGACAAAATTCAATGTATACATTATACTTTCTATAAACTCAGTCACTTTCACATTGTGGACAATTACACCTAAGGACTCTCTGGCAAAATCTGAATTTCTGTGTTTGATTGATGGGAGTGGGCTCCAATATTGTGTCTTGATTGAGCGATAACTGCTGTGTCAATAACAAGTGTTTGATAGATTGCTAATAAGTGCTACTGAGTCTGTAACAAGTGAGTGGCTGTGCATGTGTGTCTCCACAGGGACCTGTCAACCCATCAGCCTTATCAGCTGGGTGAGAGGTCTGCATGGCATCACTGAATATCTCTTCACCTCCCGCGCAAACACAGTAGCGTTACAGCGTATCTGCTCCCCAGGGAAAGGCGGAGGGGCTTGAGAGTGGGTTGCACACTTTATGAGGCAAAAGAAGGAAACATATGGAAGGAGGACAAGCGAGGAATCTGTGTATGTGCATGAATGTGAGGGCGGGAGTGTGCAAGGCCGAGTGCGAAAGTAGCAGAATGTGCATATAGGTGTGAGGGAGTGCAAAAAGAAAGTGTTTTGTGTCAATAGGTGCTGAAAATGTGGCAAACAGAGCGGGATACCAAAAGTACACACAAAAGAAAAAAAAAAAATCTGGTGTGTGCGCGTGATTATGTTTGTGTCTATGTGACTGTGAGGAGGAGACACACAGAGAGCAGCGGCCTATGCAGTGTGGTGGAACTTCTCTCATCTCAGCGCATTTGGTTTGCTCCCATTCTTCATTAACTCCATTAACAGATGAGCCGCTGCGATTAGCGAAGCTTCCCGCTGATTCAGCTCTCACACCCCCGCCCTCCACCCCCTCTCCCTCTTCTCTCTCCCTCTGTCGCTACCTCGTTCCAACACTCCTCCTCCTCACATCTGGGGGGGGGGGAATACAAGACCATTCAGTCCAAAGTCACAAGGAGAAATGTACTGCACACACATGTACACAAACTGGCACATGTGATGAAAACATAATGCAGAAATAATCAACACTTTCTAGAATTTTAATCAAAAGACATTTTATAGTTCGCCACGAAGTCACAATAAGTTAAATGCCCGTGTGTGTGCAGAGAGCCATAAAGCCAGGCTATCCCTCCCTGCAGTGCCTCTTTATTCAGCTAACAATTTTTACTGCTCTGTGCCATCTTAAAGCCCTCTGCTCCTCCAGCGGGCACCGCCAAGGGGGCAGTCTGCCTGCCGTACACTGTGCCATTAGCCACGGCTGGCTCTTTAGCCAAGAGGAAAAGGGAAAACAGGCCCTGACTGCCAAAAGGTACTTTAGAAGAGGGAGACTGGATAGTAGAAATAAACAGACACAAACAGACATAGGAGATTTTCCTTTATTCCCCAACATCTGTTCTATAATAGCCCCAATTAACAGATTAATTGGACTCACATTGTTATCCTTCCTCTTTGCTTTTTCCCCTCTCTCATTCTACCTATACTCACAAGGAACTAAAAAATAGGTTGTATCAGGCCATTTTGATTGTCCCCTTTGGCCTCTTAACAGATGTTCTGCATGCCTAGACATACAGATGTGACAGTTTGAACGAGAAACCTCAGACAGAAAAATGTCAGTCACAGAAACCTGAAGCCCCAGTTCTGACTTCTGATCAATAATAAAGTCATATAACAAAGAAGCTGACACTTCTTCCTCCACCTGAGATCTGACAGGTCGTGCCAATGGTTTCAGTGCATTGGAAACAACAACAATAACAGTCAGAGCAACAAAAAGACTTCAGAATGCAAAACATGGGTTTCTTAAGGGGCTTGGTGGATGCTTCTTGGACTCACATGGTTACACGCCACGTTTTTTTTTTTCCTCTCCATTTTCTTCTCTAGAGTTCAGGTCTTGCATCATGAAATTAATGGCCTGCCAGTTGTCTGAAGAGAGGCTGTTTAGCTGTGCACACCAGTGAATATCTGTGAACGTGTGTGTGTGAATGTGCAAATGCTCATTTACATATGCCTTTGGTTGTCTATACAGTACCTGCATGTCTGTGTGTGTGTGTGTGTGTGTGTATACAGAGCGTGCATTTTAGTTTTAACGAGAGACTCGGCTCCAAGCATTGCAGTGGCCTGAGGATTCCAGAGTAGAACTCTTTTTTGCCCTTTCTCACACAAGGCACTTGCTATAAATTATTGAGACTCTCTCCCTATCTTCTCATTTACCTCCATCTATCTGTCTCTGCCCCCTGCACTCAACCCCTGCACCACCCCAACACAGAAACACTTAAAAGGGCAATTCAACCTATGTTTCCTTCCACAGAGCTGTGAATGAGGGAGAGAAACTGGAGGTGAGAGCCCAGCCGATTGAAGCCTTAACCGCCGATCCTGTCTTGTTACTTTCCCCGCACATCAGAACGCTGACTGTGAACACCATACACAGAAAGCCTGCAATGTACATACTCTCGACAAATTAATTTTACCTGTCTTTCAGCCTCCGTCTCCATCAACCTCTCCCTGTTTCACCTCTCCTGTTCCTCACTCTTCCCACTGAAGATGAGAGAAGCCGTGCCATCTGGCTGCGTGTCAAAATAATATCATTTAATTTGTTACATGATTAAATGGCTTCTTTTTGCTGGGAAGCCCTGACTCCTAAAGCGTACTTCCAGACTCTGTGTACCATCTCTTGGTTTAGCTGTATCTTTCTCACTGCGTTTTTTACTATAAGTATTCTTTGTCCTGCTGTACACAACAAAGCCATCGCTCTTTGTCTTCATTTTTTTTGTCTTGTTCTACCAGTCTTGCCTCAGGCCATTATCAAACACTGGCAGTCTAACCTTCCTCTTTCACACAAGATCACATTATAAGGATCCTAAATACAACAAAAGGTCCATACAATAGAAAGAGAAACAGATGCAATGGACAGTGTAAGAAACTGGAGCAGGCTTCCATTCTTCCAGTGAGTCTTGTCTGTCTCCTACATGAATAAGAGGCATGGCTAAACGTGCTGCATAATTTGTACTTTTAATGGCAGAGCCTTCCATTCCTGTGACATGACTTAATCAATAACCAGGCCTGTCGCAGTCTCAGCCCAGACTCGGCTGGCGTTTTATTAATTTTGAACAGGCACACTAACTAGGCGCCTGCTAGCGTGAGGCATTTCACATGGGATAATAGGCACCCTGGATTGATAGGTTCATTCCATGTATGCTCAAACCCTCATCCCTCTCTTTTTCCCCCTTTCTTTCTAGCCCCTTTATATCTCTCCATCTCTTCCTTTCTTTCCCTCTTTCTGTCAAAGAATGATTTAAGGAGGACTCAGGGACATCTGCATGTGTGTCAGTTGAAGAAGAAGGGAGAGATGGATAAATAAGAAGGGAAGAAGGAATAAATAAACAAGTGGGAAAAAAGGAAGATCCAGATTGTAACAGAAAGTCCTTGTCTAGACAACAGAGAGCTGTGCCCTGCGAGCATCCACAGTATCGGCCTCTCAGATGAACCGAAAACACACATACTCAAACCTGTACCTGTACAGGGGTCAAGGTGTTTGGCAAAAAATAAAATATACAATACACACACACAAGCTCACAGGGAGATGAAATATGCACACAGAATAGATTAGCCAGCGAGACACCCTGATCTGTCACCCAATTCAACAGTGCACGCCCAGAATGACTTCACTTGAACAGAGCAAAGCAGAAACAGGAAGACACACCAGAAGGCCAAAAGTGTAACTTCAGGGAACTCAAAACATTAAGAAAGCAAACTACAAATCTGACACAATGAGAAGCCAAGCCAAGTAAAATTGAAATTTATTTCTAAAGCACATTTAAAACAACTGCAGGTGACCAAAGTACGTGCTAACGTACACGGCCTAACCCCCATCAAACAGCACACATTACAACTCAAGATGTCTAGCTCAACTGGAACTAAGAGCCAAGGGAAAAAGATGAGTCTTTAACCGTGTTTTAAATTGACTCGGGGCCTGGCAGCTCCAATCTGGAATGGTAAACTACTCCAAAGTTTAGGAGCTGCCACTGAGAAGGCTCTATCACCGCTCGTGACAAGCCCAAGTCAAGGAGGTGTTAAAGTTAGCTGACTTGATGCTCTCAGGGCTCTGGGCAGGATAAACAGGTGCAAAAGCTCTAATAAATACAATAGTGCCATACCCATTTAATCATTTAAAAACAATTAATAGAACTTTGAACAGTATCATGAAATGAACAGGAAGCCAGTGTAATGAGGCGAGAACTGAAGTAATGTGTTCGTGCCAATTTTTCCCTGTCAGCAGATGAGGTGCTGAATTTTGAACCATCTGCACACAATGAAGTAATCACTGGTTCAGGCTAATATACAAGGAATTACAAAAAGAATCTAAGAATCTTCAGCTGGAAAAACTTGTCTTAACAGCTGTGCTGATTTGCTTATCAAATTAAATGTCTGAATCAAAAATCACAACAAGGTTCCTTGCAAAGAGATGATAAATGAGACTAATGGACCAATTGTGCTATTACAGCCATACAGAATGTCATGCTGACCAAATACAATGATTTTTGTTTTATTTATATTTTTTTAAGATCATCACTGACCAGTTTTTTTTTGTCAAGTTTACCTTGAGGTTCTATGTGTACCTGCTACTATTCCCACGATTATGTGGGCAAAACCTGTTTATAAACTCAAGTGGTAGGAACTTGGCCGTCCTCTTGGAGACCAGAGTCAAATCTCCACTACAAAAATTACAGGCTGATGACTTGGTTTAAGGTCAGGGTGACATTAGGGTTAGGCAAGTAATGGTTGTGGTTAAGTTTAATACAAGTCACAAGTAAATAAATGCAGGGCAATGTAAAGTCCCCACAAGAAATGAAAACAAATGTGTGTTTTTGCTTCTGTGTGTGTGTGTGTGTGTGTGTGTGCTTGATCAGAGGCACAAAGCCTCAAACATGCAACCATCTGAAGGACCAGATAATTATGAATTAGTTCTGGTTCAGAACTTACACTGACCCAGCTCACCACTGAGCCTTTTCGTTTCTCAGTATTTTTTCAATAGCTGACAACAATTTAATGCGAAAATGTATATTTACAGAAGACTAGCCTGGACAGAGTCTCTTGAATCTAGTAAGTTGGGTAAGGTCTACTGATTTGTTATTAATGTCACTAATTTTGAAATAACATCAAAATGTGCCTCTTTATTATTTTTTTGGCCACTTGAGGGCCGCATAAAAAAAAAAATTTGTTAGTGAACAGATTTGATTTACACATCCAAATGACATACAGCTAAATTATTATTCATTCGGAGTAAGTTTCTAGCCACCTATATTACATATCTCTTGTGATATGTAATAAGTGCAATATTTACTCTTTTTTTATCTCTGTTTTGGTCTCCACCCACTCCTGAGGTACTTTGCATGTTGACAAGGTTTTGGGATTTCTCGTCAAAAACCCCTCCTGCAGCAAACAATAATAATTCAATTTAGCAAGCAGTTAGAGTGAACCGAAAAAGTTGCAACCTAGAGAGCTAAACAGATATTTGAAATTTGCTTTAAAACTCTGCGGAGTGGAGTAATATGTTAAAGTAAAATGAAAATATTAAATAACATATAATTATTATAATATAATTATAATAATTATATCTTTTTAGATAAAAGCTTGTTTGAACAATAAAACAATGTCAGCAGGATCCTAATCATCAGAAACTGCTGTTTATAATAGGCAAACTAATCTTTGAAATCGGCAAGCACATGGTCAACAGATTCTGCTCTCGCTGCATTGCTCTTATCTCTTTATGTGGCCTTGAGGATCATCACATACTCAATAAGCACAAAATGTCTCCACTGTGTTGTTGACAGTGTGTTTATCTCGGGCCAAATACAGCATGGAACTGCTCACGATGAGGGCGGAAAGTTCCAGCATCATCAGGTTTGACTGGTTTGGATGGCTTTTCAGTGTGTATTTGTGCTTGGAGGGCTAAAATCAGAGGACTAAACATTTAGCCCCTGACATGGGCAGGACTGTGACTCATCTTGTTGATAGGCCCAGGGACAGAGGGAAAGACAGATGGATGGAAAACAGCAAAGCAGGAGGAGGGGAGAGGAGTGCAATAGATATTGTAGGTTTTGGTGGGAGGGAGGAAGCGAAAACAAGGATCATGTGTTTACCAGAGAGGCAAGAGAAAGAAGGAATGCATCTCTAGAGATGAGTCAATATTGTTGACAGCCTCCTCATTCTCCCCTTTCAATCATGACCAAACACCAGACAATGAACAACTTATCATACTCGCACTGCACAATAATCACGATGGTCAATAACTCTGCACGCAGTAAACTCTCTCTTACCTTGGCACACAGATTATTGGAGAAAATATTTTGTTTCATCATAATGCAATTTGTAGTGTTGCTCTCTTATGTTTGAGTAAGTTTTAGAAGTTGCGCAAAGAGTGCTGTTGTGAAAGTGCATTAGTTCACTGTCCAAGAATTCCTATCATTCTTCTGCCCATATGAGCTGTTTGTGACCTTTGTGTTCTGGTATGTACTGCACAAACACCCACAAAATTACCAACACACACAAATGGATGCACAATGAACATGACTGGCTGTTCTGTGCTAGTATGAGTCACATTTAGCTTCTTATTCCCTCAGTTGAATAAAACACTCTGGGCCCAACCATTGCAATTATTGCATTTTTAATCGGGGCAAAGTCAAGGTTTGTGTTGCTCAAACAGCCATTTGCTACTAGAGCCCTGTGACTTTCTCTTGCACTGACCCTGATCTGCTCACAGTAAAGTGCACTTACAGAGTCAGATCACAAACGCATGTATCTCTTGTGATATGTGGCTATGCAGACAGTTTGGGTTTTATTGAATGGTTTTAAAGCGTGCACCCAAATACAGTGGAGTTTCTTTAATGCAGCACATTTTTAGAAGATTCAGCACCAGCATCTCTTGCCAGAGCTAGAATAAAGCAGTTTTTATTGGGACAAAAGCACTTGAGACAATAAACAAATTACTCAAATTAATCAAGATAATTTCTGTTTAAGTCTTAAGCATTCCTTTTTGTTGCACTGAAATCTCACAGACAGATCTCCAACTCCAGGTGGGCACTAAAATATCTATTTGCGTTGATATGCCTTGTCTCACTGACTAATGGTAAGTCAAAAATTTTTATTTTTTTTTTTGTCACTTAAGGCAATAATTAAAATGATTCAAGATTTTTAATCAGGACTTGAGTATCAATAAACTGTTGCAATTTTTGCATTTTGGCATATGCTTCACATTTTGGTAAGGTTTGCCTGAGGTTTTGATTTATGTAAACTCTACTGATATGACTGACCACCCTCCTATGTCTCTAAGCAGTCCCAAGGCTTCATGTCTTTATTTAAGCCTCCGCTGGCCTCAGTTCAAAAATTGCTCTCCTGCTATTCGCACTTGGCTATTCCTTCCCTTGCCGGTCAAACCTTTTGATCAGTGTCTAACCAACTGTTTCACTCCCTCTCTTCCGACATCAATAATTTATAAACGTACAGTGACAAATTTATTTGAATGCGGTCTCCGGCACGGACGCAGAGATGGATGGGCCGATTGGGGTGGTGGTGGGCTGGTGAGCGGCATGGTAGCGAGCAGCTTTACTGCATACATTAGTCATACGCTCACAGACTGCTAGTGGAGGAGGGGGGCCTAGGAGAGATAGTATATATGGGGGAGGCTGGAGAGAGGAGGTGGGCACTGAGTGTGACTGCATGAATGTCTATCAGAATGTGTTAGCAAGAGAGAGAGACAAAGACAGGAGGGGGCTACTCAGAGGATTGAAGGAGTAAATTTATCATAGTTATGGCTTTCTCAGGCATAAATATTCTTGTGGTCTGTTGACAGCTAGTAGTATCTGCATACCACCCTCCCTCTTCCCCCCATCACCCTGCGTGATTGACGACACTTTGCTTCAACCTAACAGGCCTGATTACACACTGTCCACATGCATTGGACATACAAGCACACACGTGTGCACAGACACGCAAGAACACAAACGCACAGAAGCTGAGATTTCTACCTGCTCTGAAACTTACTGTGCTGGTCAGATCCCTTTAGTTAGAGCACACAGGGAAATCATTTTTGCCACATGAATGGTGAAAAAACAGTAAGAAACAAGACAAGTATGTAGTTTCACAGTAAGATAAAGATGCAGTTACCACCTTTGCATAACGAGCAGTGGGATGACTGGCTCAAAATCATTATTTTTCATCATCATTATTTTATATTTTTACACGTTTTCAGTTGTTAGTTAATGCCCATAAGTACAAGATGTGTGGCAGCTTATACAAAGTGGTGTTTTTTGTTGTTGTTTTGTCTTTTTAAAAGAATGTACAGGATACCTTAAGACAAGAACTATTTCCTGCCATGTTGGTCAAACAAGAAAAAGTCCACAAACAGGCCTTCATTTTGAACTGTTTGTCCAATGTTTGCTCCAACTAACAGTTGGAGCAAACATTGGACAAACTTCTGATATGATGATAATGCCAAACCAAAACACACAGAAAAAAACCCTCTAAATAGTCTAAATCATCATTTTCTATTAACTCTTTTGTGGCCAGGATCAGTATCGTCCTGGAATCTCCAGTGGTTTACAATTACCAGTTTCAGAGCCAAACAATATTTACCGTACAGATATTGAAGTGTTACCAATCTTCTCATCCAACTCTCTGCTTGAAAGTGCGTTTCCCAAAACGCCGAACTACTTTTTTTAACTAAGGAAAGCGATACCTTTGGGTTATTTTCTAAACCGGCTGCAAATTACTGTCAGCTGCAAAAAATATATGCAGCAAACCAATTTTTTAAATTAGTGGAATATTTACCAACACTAATGATACTAATGATGTAAATGCAGTGTCTGGTGCCTGTACTGCACACATGTGGAAAAAGTACAGAACAAAGTGTACTGGTACTGAATGCTAATAGCGTTTGAAGAAACCAGCTAACATATTTTTGACCTGCAATCATGTAGTCTTATGCCAACCCCAGTCATCTTTCATTTCATTCAGGAACTGAAAAATGGTACGACCCAAATGCCCACTGAAGTCTCACATTCTCCTCTGGCATCCCAAAAACAGAGATGCAATGTAGAGACACCCTCTCCTTCCTTAAATGTGCTCCTAATGCAAACAGCATCTCGGATGAATAACAGCTGCCATGCTGACAGCTCAGCCGCAAATTTTAAACCTGCTTGCCTGTATGAGAGCAAATTCGCAACTCATAGCAGTGCTGCATTTCTTCATTTTTTTTCTGGTGCAAAACCCCAATGTGACTCCTGAGTAAATCGGAACAACTGCAATTTCAGGGTTTAAGGAACAAAAATGGGCCACATGGTGATCCAAAGAGCTTTTTCCTCATTAGCAATAAGTTTTACTGAGAGGGCACCATGCACTCGAGAATCATGCAACTTTCAAACTCATGAATCTACTAGCCAAACTAGGCTTCCTGGGTTGTATATTTCCAAGAACCTAAAGCAACAAGTTTCTACCAACACAGCCCCCAGCACTGTTTTAATGCAGAGGTGTTTTCATTGAACACCTGTAAGGTACTGGCTTGATGGACTGAGTGTGATAGGAGAGATGATGAAGAGAAACACCTGGCAGAGGAAAGGATGGATGGGGACTGACAAGGATAGAAACAGCCTAGTCCAAGCAGCGGTGGGACAGTTCATTCACTTAATTGTTAGAACAATTATCATGGCTACTGGGAGAAGAGAGAGGAAACTGATTATACCCAAAGAGAGAGGGAAAGAGAGAGAGACAGGGAGAGGGATTACCTGCCTGTGACTGGACTGTCATTAACCTCACTCTTCCTCCCACACGCATTCTCCAGCTTGTGCCATCTTTCTTGTCCAATGGAGTGCCAATCTATTTCCCATTCTTACCCTCGTCTTGCTCGGACTACGCTAATTGAAGGCAATATGAAGATGTCTCTGACAGACTCTTATCTAACTGCTCTCTCATCCTAAGTATGTACACACACACACACACGTTTGTACACAGATGCACACAAACACACACAGAACACAATAAGAGTAAGAAAATTTTAAAAATCTAATTTCATGGCATTTTAGGCTTTGTTGCTAAAAATGGAATTTGCAGACCTACATAAACTGAAAATCATCCTCCCAACCTATATAAATTACATGTATGAGTAAAATGGTGTTCACCCAGACTACAAAGGAAGGCCAGCATCTTAAGATATTTCAGTTTGCCCTATCTAATATAAACACGTATGTCTGGGGTCTCATAAGGGTTAGTTAATACACTGTCATAAAGGCATAATAGAGGCGTGGTGTGATCATAATAAGGGTAATATTATTAAAGTCTGAGAATAATGACTGAGTGCATGATTTAGAGTCAACACAAGTGAACTATGGGCACTGGGTGAGCTCTGGGAAGAAGTGACTCATGCAATGTCACACACCTTCCCTGAACCCAGAACACACAGAAATTGGTCTAACCAAACATGCATACCCTTGAACTCTGGCTACTTGATTTCTATAAATATACTCCCCAGATGGCACACACACAAACACAACCAGTGCTTTTATCATCAAACTAAGTGCCAAGTGTTTCACAGATAAAGACAAGGTACTGATAGAAAATTACATAAGAAATAAAACTAGGTAAGTGAATATTTTGAAAAAAAGATGAAAACACTAAATGTAACAGTTGGAAACCACCTACATTTATATATCAGGCATTTAGCTGCTTAAACAAGGAAATATAATCTATAATAAAGTTCTATAATCATAGAACTAGTTCTGATTGAGCATAAACAACCTACATGGGTGATTTTCAGGTGAACCATTCTAAGATGAAGATGAAATGTAAAGAAGCAATAACTCATCTGTTGGCAGCAAAAGACTCACATCGAATCATCTTCAAATCCGCCTGCTGCCTCCTCTGCAGCGGTCATTACAGCAACACAGTAGGTGCTGCTTGCTGAAACTACACTTTAAAGGGGAAACTTGTGCATCTTAAAAAAAGAGAAATCTCTTTATAAGCAAGCTACTGAAGAGAGCATGTCAGCTTAACTCATTTTACTGTTTCGAAAGAGAAAACTCTGCCACAAAAACAATTAACAGAATCATGTTTTTCCAACACTACTTAGTTTTTCCAACAGTTACTTAACACAGCTTCAATTATAAGGTAATTGTAGTTCTAGCTTGTATTGTTCACTGGCTGAAATTTAAAGAGGCAATGAATGGAAGGGTATAGATATTATGCAATGGCATCTGGCCTCAACAACCCCCTGTCCCAACTGATCACTTCAGTCCTTTAAATATGCAGCATAATTGAGAAAAAAAGAACAGTAAGAGGCAGACAAAGGAAGAGGTAGCCTGTGTGCCTTGGTGTAATTAGAGCACAAGAAAACCACTGTGCTGGGAAATTAACTAAACACACACACACACACACACACACACACACACACACACACACACAGAGCAGTTGGACCACTGAGGATAGACCGCCCTCTACTGACAAACCAGAAAAGGTCAGCGGCATGTATCCCACAATATTTCCTACCCTACACATTATTACATTATGAAGCTTATAACAAAACATATTTAAAAAAAAAAAAAAGTTATTCTCTAAATGCAACCACGATGCTAAAATTTCTTTAATTTCCTGTATTTTCCTGCTAAAGAAAAGCTGATGCACAGAAAAACCCTGGCTCTAAAATCTTCAAAAATAATTTAATTCTAAATTGTAGTTAGTGAGCTAGTTTCTAGTTAAACACTGCTTAGTTGTTTGTTTAACAATTACATTCAGAGATAGATCTGGAGTGACAGTGGGACTGATTTTTTGTCCACAGATGCATAGCGCTGTATTCAAACATTACCTTGTTTGTCCTATTTGTCTTTCTCTCATTTATATTAGCAAATAGCCTCATTGCAAGAAACAGCAGGGACGTCCAAGTGGCACCGACTGCCAACTGTTGACTGTGAGAGGGAGACGGTGAGGATGGTCATATTGCTGCATCCCCTTCACACCTCTGCTTGTGATGATGAGCCGACAATGTAACCACCCGGGTGGGCAGCCGGGTGCTAGGAGAGCAAGGGAGCTTTGGAAGTGCTGTGTTGCTTTAAGATAATAACTTTGGGGTAACATCTCAAGATTTTAACCCTAAAATTATACTGAGAGAGGCAAAAACAGACCTGATCCGATAACACTGACACATGGGCCCTTAGCATTAGAACGTAAGTGCTTAAAAGAACTTTTGGCTGCACTTTTTTTGTTTTGTTTACACTTTCTGCCCTACTGGGGATAGTGGCATCATTGGTTGATGCAGATTTAATATCAGGACCCTGGTGAGTGTGTGTGTGCAGGCATGTGTGTGTCATGTTTAAGCGTGTTTGCGTGTGCACATCTATATGAGGTGTCATCGCGGGTTCTCTGCTCGTCTGAGAAAAATCACACTTCATGCTCGCTTCCAACCCCCTGCCAGGGACAAGACCCGCTGACAGCACTGCATTGTTATGTCTTCATGTTTGTCAAATGTGGTGTCTTGATGCACATGCGCGCACAGACACACACACACACAGATGTTGTCAGCAGTTCCCATCTTTTCAGACACCTCTCACTCCCAAGTGAGACAGAGTTTGTCAACTCGTTGCAGACAACCACCCTGGAATCCACACACTCTGTTTCACAGTCTCATCTCAAACCCATCGACTTTCTTTCCAATTAATTTCTTAAAATGACTCCTCACTCTGTTCAACTTTTCTTGTTTGAGAAGGAGCTTTGCAATGGCTATGGCATTATCTAAACAGCCTTAAAAAAGAGGAGTGCTTAGGCTCACCACAGGAGGTCTATTAGCACAAAAGCTGTGCAGACATGCACTTTTAGAGAAACACACACGCACAGGATGGAGCAATATCGTCTGTCCACCTGCATTTAGACAGGCTACCTCCTGTTCCTCCTGCCTGCAGCAGACTGGCCCACCGCTTGTGTTTTCGTCTGCAAGCAGCCCCCTTTTCCAGCTCAGCAGCTGAGAAAGTGCCAATCCCACAGTTTAAAGGCCCCACTGGCCCTGCCAGCATGATAGATAGTTTAGAAATGAGGACACATGTTTCAAAGAAAGTAGAGGAGAGGGAGGGATAGAGGGAAAAAGGCACGCAGCACCAGCTGTGAGATAACACAGAACCCAAGCTTCCATGACCAAGCTCCTAGCAGAGAGAGAAAGAGAGAGAGAAAAAAAAAAAACAGATGAACTTCTGAGAGGTGAGCTGACAGGTACAAAGCAGGAGAGGGCTCAAATGGATGTGAAGATAAAGATAATTTGCTAAACAGATGAAGAGATTAGATTACAGAGGATACATGACACACAGGGGGCTCTAACAGTTCTCTACAACCAGTAGAGACCACCCTGTTATTTGTCACACCACTCAATCACTTTGCATCCATAAGGCTTCATCACAATTGTTTTTAAAGCAATATCAACTCGCACGTAAAGAAGTTTACGTGACATTTGTAATGATCATAGTAATGTGGTAATAGACTGACTGGGTTGCATAGATTTCAAATGGAGTGACTGACATGCATGTGTTGATGCTATATGCTCAGATTGTAGATACGAGCAGGTTGCTTGACATGTTGCCTGTGTCTCTGTAATCCTGGCAGGCTGTCAAGTTGATTCTTAATGTTCACATCTCTGACACCTTCAACCCCTCCCCGCTCCATCGCATAAACACACGTCGACACAGACAGATTCAACAGGTGGGACCACACTAAAAACTGTCAAATGGTACATGCATATGAGTCGACACACTGTTGAGAATAAAAATGCATGTTTGCAAATTAAAAATGAAAAGTGCTTCTTCAATTTTAATCAGAAAAGTATTTCACAATAGACTTGTTAAGTTCAGCAAGAAATACATTGTGAATAAAATGAATTGACCTTCTCTCACTCATCTTTACTGTCAGAGTGGAGACGACGTATGGACACAGAGGAGATGGGATGTAGTGCAGACAGGAGAGGGGTCAAATACAGCAATTACTACCCAATTGATTTCCATTGTTGTGACTGAGAGAATAAGTGTTACTCCATCAATGTTCAGTAAACCTAGGAAAAAATCCTTCGCTGAGAAAGAGAGGGAGAGAAGAACGGAAGATCCTTCCAGTCTATTCATTCATTCAGTCATTAATTAGGATGCATAATTAATTTCTTGTAAATGTTTATTCACTGAACAAAGCTGGTGATGATGTGTTAACAGAATGCATCTAGATACAAATAAGCCGAAATATATGTTTAAAATCTTTCATCCTAGCTCCTCCTTCAACAATATTTTAAATCACCTCACACACCCAAAACCCCAGAATGTCATTTAGTCATGTTTAAGATTCTTTTTCTTAAATCTTTAGTTGGTTCAGATAATTACACTTGTACCTTAGACATGTTTAAGGATGTTTTTGTTTTTATGATAACCACAGAAAATAAAGCTAACCACTGTTCTGGTTCAAAATTTACATTTGATTCTACACTTTATTTGGGAATGGGGAAATTATCTCACCCCACTGGTACTGGCAATTCTGCAGCATAAAATGCCTCAGTAAGGAGGATTTTTTTAGTACTAAGGAGAAAAGAGAAATACTTGGACAATGGAGGGGAGGGATAGTGCTATTAAGCCAGGCTCATGCTTTCTCTGAGGTTTTACGGAAGGCACTCAGACGGGCTATCATAAAGTGAGTGAGTAAGAGGTCCAAGGCTCTGTTTAAAGAAAAAAAAAAAAAAAAAACATACAACCCACCACTTCTCTCCTGTTGGTTCCTCAGTTCTCTAATCATATCCTCTCTCTTTCTCTCCCTTCTGTTGTCCAAGTTTCTCATTTGTGTCTTTTTCTTTCCCTTCATTCCTCAGTTTTCTTCTCTCTCTTTTTGTTCTGTCCCTCCTCCTGTCTCCTTTCTTTTGGGCCAGACTGTGGTCTGTCGATAGAATCAGTGGAAAACTGTTTGGAAACCAAAACCTCAGTGAAATTATTTGATTACAACCTCCCATTACTTGCTGGTTTGGAGGCATTAGAAGCTTGCTGAGAAGTAATGATTTCCATTTTGTGTTTGAGATGTAATACAATATTTGCTGTGGTTTCTTTGCAAGGACAGCATATCAACAGTTTTTGGTTGACATTATCTACATGTAAATACAGATAAAATTGTATGGATGAAAATAATTAAGTTGAAAGCCTGTTAAACAAATTGGAAAACTTGTGTAATTATTGCCAAACTGCCTAAATTCTCTCGCTCACCAAACCACGCACAATTTTTATCCTATGGGGAAAGTACGAGTTAGTCTGCAGTAGTTCACTAATTAGTCAAAAGACACAGAAATATGACCCCGCAGAACAACGAGAGAGAGACGAGGACTAATTAAGGCTACCTTGTCTCTCACAAGCAATTAAAAAACAACAAAGCTCTGCATATTTTCACCTCAAATCTCCCTCTCTTTGTCTTTTCCTCTCAAACTATCTCAACCCAATTTATCCTCTCCAGAAAAATGTGTTCCATCACTTTTATGTCATTAAAGGTTATGAAAATCACAATGCCATGAGAGAGGAGTCCTGGATGCGAGTGACTCATATAAGAGGACTTTGAGATGAGGAAGAGAGGTTAAAGGAGGAGAGGATGAGGGGAGTGTGATGACGTAGCTTATGTAGTGGCAGGGGGGGATATTTACAAGAGATTGTGTTTGCACATGTGCATATACAGTAGCATTTATGTGTGGAAATAAACACTCATTTATATGTGTCTATGTATATGCATACATGAATGCGTGTATATGTGTGTGCATGTGTGTGATTGGGCTGTTTGGCAGGTAGAAGGCTGTGAGTGCAGCCTGTCACAGCCCAGCCCTGATTACTCTGCACCATTCATCAAAGTGTCACCTCCCTGACAGCCGCTAATAAATATACTGCCACAGACCCCCACTCGCACCTGGCAGTGCACCACATTCACACACACCCACATACACCATACCACCCTCACCCCATTCACAGAGACACACACACACTCACACTCCCACCCCCAGCACCCCAATGCAGCACCAAACATAGTTCGAACAGCAACACATCACAGAGCTCATTTGCTAATTGCTGCATTTTCCATCAATTCTGCTTCTGTCTTGTTCAGTGTCAACAGAAGCGAGAGGATTTAAATAAATTAATGAATTATATAAATAACCAATAGGGAAACATGTTACAATACTCTTCGTCTTTTCACCCTGTATTTTTTTACTCTCGTGCTATGACATGATGTATCTTCTTCGTTTTTAATTGTGCACACATGCATGAATGCAAAAAATAAAAAAATAAAAAAAGCACACATCTTTTTTCTAGCAAGACTTAATGGGCTGATGTTTAATGCACTGTGTCCCAGCTGTTCCACTTTTTCCTGGAAAACTTCTCTGCATCTACACTATCTACACTTTCAGCATTGAACATTCAAAACATAACTACACTGTTTTTGCTCATACTTCCATGTCAATATATCCTACTTTTAGCCACCAAAGTTAGTGCAGTGCAAACATCTGAAACTATTTTTCAGTCTATGGTAATACAATGTTTCAAGAGGCCGCAATGAAAACAAAGCTTGTTACCTCAAAAATGTGCATTTGCATGTAATTGCTGGTTTGCGTTCGCTTATTTTACTTCATTTGTAGTCAGTGTGGAATACACACCCATGTGGTCATCTTTCATCTGTTTGTCTATGATTAGGCAGTATGTGACTGCTGTAATGAGTCGCTCTCTTACTGTAAGAGCAGCCTCTTATCTCTGACTCCTGTCACTGCTCTGGCAGATGCTCCCAGGCTCCCCCTGTTGGGAGACAGATGAAGCGTGTGACTCAACAGGGCTGTGTATGAGTGTGTGTGTGAGTGTGCGTTACAGAGTGTGTGGGACTATGGAGACCTGGTGGCGGAAGCGTGGATATTGGAATATACTGCACTGAAAGTTGTCCTTGCCAACTATCGGTGTTTGCGTGCATGTGTGGGCAAATGTGTGTGGACACGAGGCTGTGGACATGCTGGGCTGGCAGATGGCATTACTGCATTGCCGGGCCACCCTGGCTAACAGGGGGAGGACAGGGAAAAGGTGGAGAAGGAGGAAGAGATGGGATGTGAGTAAAAGAGAGGGATGGGTGAGGGCAGTTGGAAAAATGAAAACTGTGAAGGGGGGAGGAGTTATTACAAGGAAGAAAGGGTTGATGAAGTGATGAACAAATGTATGAGGAAGATGAGTAGAGGACTGGGAGGAAGCAGTCCTGCCAAGCAACTCTCACTCTCCATATTTATTGCCAAACTCTTTGTCCCACACATTTCAGAATGTCCATATTCAAAATTCTTATAAATACTATTCTCATGTTTTTCTATTCTTATAATCTTGCTCCTCCAGGCATGATTCTGTGGTGGTCAGTTGCCAGCTGCACTCCAGCTTGTGCTATGTGCATATATGCTTGTGTGTGTTGGCGCGTGCAACATGCCTGCTGGGCAGCAGGGCTGGGCCAGGTGTAGAGTGGGAGCAGTGGGAAGACTGGGAACAGTGGGCCTGTTAATTAGAGAGGGGTGATTAATGGGACAGCAGAGAAGGAGCACTGTCTTAGGGAGCAGAACTAAAGGAAGGCAGGAGGGGTTGAGGGGAGAAGGCTGGTGTGGGTGCAGAGGGAAGACATAAACTGTTTGGGAGAGGGGGAAATAAGTCAGCATCTAAAAAATTACAAACATTAAATAAATGTACTTATAAAGCTAGTTGCTTTGGTTGGTACTCCAAATGTACAATCAACGCCATGCATGTCACACATTACAGCATGATATTTCATCAGTGCCTGCACATGTGCATTTGTGTCTTTGGTGACGTCTGCCTCAGGATCCTGTGTTATTGAGATGTAAGAAGTGGCGTTGTGACAAACACTCCTCAGGGGATGTGGCGTGTAAACACCAATCATTTGGCAGATGCGCTGTAAGCAAATTGGCAGTGTATTCCCCGCGGCCAAGCCACACACCATTATCAGGATTGAGACTAATCGTGTGCCGTCTCCCATATGAGGAGCAATTAATTCACACCGAATCAAACTGCAAGAGAAAAGAATGAGGAGCGGAAAAAGTAGAGGAGATTGAGTAAAGATGTGGAACAGAGTGGAGGTTTGTGAATAAGGTGAGACAAGCTGTTTGCATGTTTATTTAATATACAGTGGGACTGAAACTCAGAAAAATAAATGATGCTTTTAATTTGGCCTTCAGGGTGACTTTTAGAATTCAGTGTTTTTAACAGAGATAAACTTTCTGCAAAAGCTTGCAAAGAAGAGAATAACTGATGAATGAAGAAGGCAGGATTGAAAAAGAGAGGAAATTGACTTGAGAGGTTATCTTGTGAAGCGGCCGAACACTTATAAATGTATTTCCACAAAGATTTGACAGCATGATAGTTTTACACTATCTGTATTTCTGGAAAGATGACACTTACAAGGAATCATTAATGTGAGGTTTCCCCATTCTCACCTCAATCCAGACTTGAGGCATTGTGGTGGAGAGCCTGCACAGCCAGACGCCAAGCCATTATTTCCTGTCTGATTGCTCTGCGGCCAGTACGATTAAGGAAGAAGACTAAAAGGTAATTTTTCACTATGATCGACAGAGGGAGAGAGAAAAGTAGAGTCAGTCTCAGTTTAATCTCCTGTAGATGGAGGGAGGGAGGGAGGGAGGGAGGGAGGGAGGGAGGGAGGGACAGCAGCAAGAAGAGTGAAGCCATCGCTTGCAAGGATACAGCACCTAAATTAATTGCCTGGTCTCATGGCCTTTTGGATAAGATAAGTAGCATTATAATAAGGAAAGCCATATAAAACAGACAGAGCTGGCAAGGGAGGCCATTCAAACGCACCCACTCCCTCACACACAGACATAGCATATGTAAAGATCACTCATTTAACCTTCCTTATTATTCCAGTGAAATAATTTTTCCCCAATGTAGGAGAGTTTGTATGTGTAGGAAGACAGAAAGTACAAGTGAGAAAGGAGACAGAAAAAAAAAAAAAAAAAAAAAATCACAGGCAGAGAACAACATAGAGAGGCTTCCTGGGGCAGGAGAGTCGGGAAAGAGTCAGAGCAAAAGAGATGCTTTTGAAAGCTCTTGTAATTCATCACTTTGTCACAAGGAAGCCAGGTTGTGTACGTAATTCTAAGTGGTGATCACAACTTCACAGAGGGGGTGTACAGGGAGATAAAGTAACACTTCACACTGCTCAAAACAGTATGTTTATCAACTTTGTGGAATGTCTATTTCAGATACCATAAACTGCCAGAGGATCTGCTCTGATGGAAACAGGGGTGACAAGCAACTATATTTGTCAGTCAACTAAGCAGTTAATCAGCTAATGGCTTCAGCATTAGATCCAGGCTCCAGGCTTAATATTCTGTTTGCTATGGCAAAATATTCCAATTCTAAAACACTATTACTCATTAGTGGTTTAAAATGAGCAAGTTCGAGTGAAGTTAGGATGAATCAGTCGAGTCAGTGGCCTTTCAGATGGATTTTACAATCCTTAACATCAGTACATGTCCTACTCAGCACCATCATAACTAAATATGCTTGAAATCAAATCTGTTATGTCAACACATTAATATATTTCATCACCTACAGATACCAACATCTTTCCTCTCAGTGCTGTCCTGGCAAGTTGACTGAAGAAAGAGGTTTATCAGCTTGTTATGTCAATCTCACTACCTCCTGCTCTGAAGTTTTTGGCCTCTGTGCATGTGTGTTTGAGCACTTGTGCATATCAGCATACTCTTGAACAGAGTCTGTCAGCTCTCTCACAGTCTCAGTTTCGCTCCTATTGAGTGATTGTGTGTGTGTGTTTCCCACAGAGCAAACATGTTAGTTCGTCTGTTCTCACAGTGGGCAAACAGCGAGAGGGGCTCATGAGCAGTGCTAATGGGGAGGAGGAGGAGCGGGCTAAAGGGTAGATCGCAGAGGCAGCACAGGAGGTAAGAGACGGGATGGGGGTTGGACTTTAATGTGGAGCAAGACTTGCATCAGTACTTAATGCAGGTGGTTGCTGGTGTTTATGTGTGTAATATACAAGCAAAAGTGTGTGTGTGTGTGTGTGTGTGTGTGTGTCTGTGTGTGTGCGCGCGTGCGTGCGTAGGGGCCACAGGGCAACCTCAGAGAAATTCCACTAATTGCAACCACTGGGTTTTACCTGAGGGTCTTCCCTGGCTAATATCATTAGCTAATCTGCTGTGTGTTGTCCCCCTTGCCCTCTTCGTCAGAGCGCCCCGCTCTAGTAGCACTACCAGCGGCATCTACTCCCCCAACTCCCCCCAAAACCCCCATATACACCCCATGCCTGTTTCCCAGAGCCCAATGCAGACTGCTGAGTCCAGGCTTGTGCTGCTGGAAGGGCCCTGCATCTGGGCTCTACTGACAAAGAAGATTAATACCTCAGCCACACACACACACACATTCGCGCCCACGCAGCAAGGTACCCTCATGGATCCTCTTCTAATGTGTACACACACAAACACACACACCAACCTCAATCAAAACTAAAAACAGACGGAATCGGCGCATCCTACACTCCCACCACCCATACTCCCTCCTTCATCTTCTCTCCATTTCTCCAGGCTGTGGACCACTTCAACTCTACTTCCCATTTCCCCTCCTTATCCCCCTACCTCACCTCACTTTAAATAGAATCTCCAGGCCACAGAAAAACAACTTTCTGCTGATGCGACTACTCCTTCATCCTTTTCATCTTCCCCCTCTTCCTCCCACCCCCATCACACACCTATGGTTATGAACAGCTCGGCTGAATATGAACTCTGAGCTCTGATATAGACATATCTAAGTGAGCTGCAACATGTTCCACAAGGCAAACTTGCTGCAGCGTCTGGACTGTCCACTAGGTCAGAGTGATAGAACATCATCGAGGCCGAATAATAGAAACAAATCAAGGTTTCCACTAAGACAGCAAAAAGACTTACGACAAAGAATTGGAAGGATGCAGGATAAATTAAAGAGCAGATTTGCCGCCGTATATTTTTAGAGACTATATCGATGGAGGGAGTTACCTCAAATCTTGCAGGACTGTATAATGAACAACAAGAGCTATGGAAGGATATAGAATATCTCCAGGTATTCACATTTCTATGTTTTTTTAAATATGTGAGCACACACAAATGTTGAAAAAATTGCCCTTTTAAGGAGCTTATGGGTGGATGGGCATGTATAGCATATAAACAGTAGTCTTAACCCATCAGTTTAAAAAGTTCAGAATAATTGACTGTGTGTATTTGTTCCTATTACAGTGTTACTGTTCTGCTACTTGATGATTCTAATAGTTAACAACTTTCTGTCCCATTTTGCATTTTTTTCCATTTGTTTTAGTGTCTTAGCTTGTGTGTGAGTGTGTGTTTCTTTTCTTACAATAAAAAAAGGCAATAACAAAAGTTTCCATTGAGAAAATAACTTACTGTTGGACAAATATGGTTACAATGATGAAGGGGGCTAAAAATAATTAACTAAAAAATGATTCACCCTTTCATATTTATAAAGAATAGATTGGACTGTTGTGTTCTTATGACTTCCAGACACAGATATCTACAGTACCTTAACTTCATAACTGCTAACTTAAAAAGCTAAAGGTGTCTTTCTAGATGTAAATTACTTCCACACCTCACCTGGCCCTGTGTTAGTGTTAGTACAGCCTCTTGCTACCACTTTCACCAGCGATGGCCTGTTTGACTCAAGTGCCACACCTGTCACCACAGGCCAGGTTATATGAGCGTATACATGAATTTGACTTGGACAAAAATGTGGAAAACAGAACAAAAAGGAGTGGAAAAATATAAAATGACACATGAGAGAAAAAGAAGAAAATCAATGAAAACATATCACTGCATTTACCACAGCAATGGGGAAAAGGATCAGATAAAGGAGTGCTCACTTAGGGAGGGATAACTTTGGCACATCTTTGCATGCCACATCTCAGCACATTGGCTGATCATCAAAAAACTAAGAGAGAGAACGTGAGAAAGGGACAAAAAAAAAAAAGAAACCAATAAACATCTGTGCAGAAACCAAAATCTGTCAGAAAAATTATCAGTGCACTACTCCCCCGACAAATTACATCTCCAAGACAGGGCAGTGAGTACAACTTGCATTAAAAAAAAAAAGTAAGTTTTGTACAGGAAAAAAAAAAAAGTCTGGCCTTTACATCAGGTAAAATCTCTTATACAGAGGGAGCCACAGTTACTCTTGTGTCTTTCTAAATGTTTTTAATTAAATATTATATAAATTCAAGCTCTGGCTTATACATTTATTACCTTCAGGAAATAAATTTAATGAAATAAAGCATGAAATAAAACTGAATTAATTACCAGTTTAAAATGTTGTCTATATATTGTGGTTTTTAATCCATCCATCTTTTTTTTTTTTATCTAGATTTTATATATTGTATTTCAACATGGCTCATATATACGAGTTTACGCAGAAACAGCAGCAGAAGTTGCTTAACTGATTTGATATCCAGCTTTAGAGCTTCCCTGAAAATATATCAAACTGTCTTTGAGCCTATGGTGGGGATGCTGAGAAAATATAGGTAATATCATTTAAACAAAAATAATAAAACAGTTTTATCATGTAATTTTACCGTGAGTCTTATTTCAATATCAGAATATAAAGGAGAACATTTGTGAGCATTATAAAAATGAAAAACTACAGTGGGGAAGTGTCGTGATCAAACTTGTAATGTTGTTTAGGGTATATTGTAGGTGTATTCTTCCACTCTCTCCGCCCTATCTGGCCGGCATTCCATGTCTTATAAATAATTCATTTTTTAATCTGATTTCCCAGAGCGATTCTCAGTGTGTTAGTCACATATTCAATAACAGTGCGCTGTGAATAATCTGACTGTGTTTCTGTGATTTTCCCCCATGTTCTGCAGAGGGATTTATGGGAGGGGTGGGCAGGGTGCTATGTCTGTGTCTGAAAGTGACTCTGGAGGAGGAGGAGGAGCAAGAAGAGGAGAGGAGATGAGTCAGGCGCATCATCAGTCAACATCTCTACAGGCTGACAATGAGCAGATGCATGAATTTGTACTATATATCCATGTTTAGGATTACTTGTCTGTCTCATCTAGAGCCTGAACATCACTGCTGTCTCTCCTAGCGCTCTCTCACAGCCACACATCTGGAGGGCCAGGGATGACTTGTTCAATGATCAAACAATTTCTCAGCTGACAGTAACAGGTAGGAAATGATCTCAAGTCCAAGGAAAATTGAGAAAATACATGATATTGGTTATATGTTTGTATTATTGTGTACAGGATTATAAAATAATTGTTGCATAAATAGATTTTTTCCTTTTTGTAATGAAGGATTTATAGAATGGAAAAAAATATACAATTACATGAAAAACCTAAATAAGAAGTACACATAAAATGTTATTTATTTTCTTTTCAGGTTTTGGAGATAATTTCCAATGTTTCCTCAAAAAACTAAAATATGGAAAAAACAACAAATGATTTAAAGGGGAATAAAATTTATGGAAGAATTTGTCTTTAATAATATAGGAGAAATATTCCACAGCAGAAAAAAAAAACTAAATATATAAAAAAAATATTTTAAAGTTACCACAAATCTGAGTGTGTGACACAAATACTGAGTGGTAGCATGCCATAGTACCCTGGGCGCTGTTCCTTCCAGCCACACTGTCTGGCCACAAACGCAGACAAACTGCAGTTTACCAAGACCTCACAACACACTAGAAGCCTTTTTCAATATGTTGCCATTTTGCAGCCATTTCTACAAAACAAATATGTAACTCGCAAACACCCTAATACAATATTTATTCAACTCCAGGCCCACAACAATACAGCACAACAAAGAAAATGGCAATATGAATGTCAGGCAGCTATGAAGAAAACTAAAGCGCATTTGGGCTCAGGGCTGCATGACTGAATGACTGTAACCTAATCTTACTAATGAAACCAGATGGCACACAAGAGTTAATCGGTCTTTTTAAACACACTGCTTTCACTGTGTTGAAACTGAGAAGAAGCATCTGAAAACTCCTGAATTACTGTGTCAGTGTGTGTGTGTGTGTGTGTGTGTGTGTGTGTGTGTGTGTGTGTGTGCATGCAAGACAGAAAAAAAAAAAAACAGAGGGCAAAGAGTGGATCAGTAAAGACAGAATTAGTGCATCTTTCTAATTATGAAACTGCTTCAACAAGACTAAAATGATATCTCTCAAACATCCAATTAGTGCATTCCCTTATGTCCACTCAGCAAGTTTGTTCATATTCAGTGGCATAAGTAACTAAATATGGCATCATGGACCCAACTCCTAAAAAAACCCTCATCTATTAACTCTATTAACTCGATTATCACAAAATACTTTGTAACTACATTAACAGAGACGCGCAGTTATTGATAAAGAGGTCTTGTGGCAGGATGTGGTGTGACTGTCATGGAAGAAAAGACTGATGTTTTTCTTCAAACTGGATCGCTCTCTGGACAGCAACAACACTATCAAGTCTGCACACAAATACACACAAACACACACACACACACACACACACACACACACACACACACACACACACACACCTGGAACTGAGCAGTAAGAAATTTCAACAGTTGGCTGGACACAACCCTAGAGCACCCCCTAGTGGGTCTACCCATAATCCACTGGGCTTGAATGATCAATATAGAAAATGTGGTTTTAAGGACACAGTCTTAGTTTTAAAAAGGCTGCAGCTCAAACTGTAAAAACCTAAGGAACATATTATCCTAATTATAAATACTTTCTTCAAAAGATAAAATATGACTGTTCTATAAAAGGAGCATGACTATCTCAAACAACTTAAGCACTTTGGATTTTTTTTCTAAATAGGCAACAAGCAGGTTTACACATTATTAAACATATTAAGAGAAGATTATGCAACTTCCCTGGTGGCTTCACTTGAAAATTTTCTTGATGTAGTCCTAAGAGAAAAAATTTGATAGATTTAATGTGCACTCTAATACACTTTATTTTTTGGGCAATAACTTAAATCAGTAGGTTCCACTACCCCAGACAGAGGCTGACCTGAGGTCTTCCTCTCAGGCTAGCAGGCAAAGATCCCAGCTAGGTTTTGGACAGAAAAATGTGATCCGAGGCCTTGCCTGAAATCCAAAGCAAAGCCTTGGCTAAAGCCCAGTGTGTGTTTCCATCCAGGCTCATGTAAATGTTTGTGATTACAAAGGGAGATATGAGAGCTGAGGCGTTTCTGCAATCTTGCACATCCTAATTTGGTACTGGGGGAGTTAACACACCTGCCAGCTTCCTGCTGACGAGGGTGATTTCTCAACTGTTGTTGTTTGTGCCGTCAGTTTAAGGAGAAGCGAAGACAGTGAGAGAAGTCCAGGCTGGGCAAGACAGAGCAAACACACACACATAGACACACACACATAGATCCCTGGCTGCTGCCAATAACAGGCAACACTAACATGTGAAAATGTTGACTGTTTGATGATTGATGGTAGTTATTTGTGGCTTTCTAACCCTCCTTCTTTTGCCTCCACATGCCCCCTCTTCCTCCTCTTTCTTCGTCTTCCTCCCCCTCTGCTCTGTCTCATCTTTGTGCTGTTGCTCCCCTTCTCCCCCCTCTCAGACAATGTGAACATGATTAATATTGTGTAATGTTGTGTGAGCGGCCTGCTGTCCATCATTCCTGCCTTGTCCAACAGTCTTCAAAATGTGAAGTCAGAGGAACATGCTCCAAACACTGAGTTTCAGGTAACACAAACACTGGACTCAAGCTGGATGGAAATCAAAGCTGGTTATATACATGAATCACACGTTCAATCAGTAAACTGTAAACTTCTCTCAAGACGGCCATCATTAAAAATTATTTTGGATTTGCATTTACTGTGCATGACAGAGGCCATATACATATTTTAGTTCAGACAAAATCTTGACTTTTTTTAGTTTTTGTTAGAAAAACTCGATTTTTCATTATGTGCATCTATATTTAGATGTTGGTATGGGGACAGACATATAAATAAAGATGTGAATACAGAGACAAATGAATAAGTGGCAGTGTAGTTCTGGGTGTCTGCTATTACTGCCACACTGCCAGCTCCTCATCCATCACTCGCTAACACCATGCATCTGAGTGTGTGTATGTGTGTTGTGAGGAAGAGGAGGAGTATTAGAAGAGAGGAAGAGGAGAGGACGTCAGAGGCCACAGTGTAAGTTCCTCATCCATCATTCTGTAAGGCCAAACTTCAGAAGCAAAGGAAAGGCAGAGGGGAGATGTTTTCTCAGAATGATTCTTTGCTTCCTTCCTCTTTTCCTCAAGTAATCAACAAAGTAAAACTGTGCCTGCATTGTTTCTACAGCACGGCCAGGAATTCCTCTGTTTCTTTGACTCACCCTCTTTGGCCAACAATCATCTTCTCTGCTCGATGCTCTACTCCGTTCTTTCGTTGCACAGACACAGACACGAGGTTGGACGGAGAGAGAACAACCGAGAGAAAGTGAAAGAGGAAGGGAGGGAAGAATGGGGGAGACAAGACAGGACAGGGCCTTTAGTCTAAAGATCATTACCTTTAAATTATTAATGTACGGCCAAACCACAAAGGACATTCACAGACAATGAGGAAGAGATTGACTACTGCCCTGTCTTCTACATAGAAATATATAGGCAAGGTAGATTTCTATGTGGTGCACACTTTGCTGACCATATAAGACCTTTCACTTATTTCAATGAGTACTTTATAACACATGTATATATTTCTACTAATAGGCCTAAGTATAAACCTCGCCACTTTTAAGGACTGAAATCTGCTTTTTATTAATTAAACAAATGGATTTATTTATGAAAGAGTAACTAAATTAAAAAAAATTAAATATCAATGCTGGAATTAAATGAAACTAGCTGAAAGTGAACAAACTTTAAACAACTGCGTGGAAAATGCAGTGTGTGTGTGTCTGTTTATGTGTGTGCTAGGCATAAAGCAGGTTTGGCCAACACTGGTGAAGCTGAGAGCAGAATTAAGGAGTGTGCTGCATGTTTCATTAAATGCTCAATATATCTTGTGTTTTCTGGATCATTTAAGCCCCATTACAGAACAGTGGCACCGCTTTAATTTCTAAAGTGCCTTTCAAAAGGCATCACCTCAGGCGCTTCTTCCTGCTCTCACACACATATGTGTACACATACATCTGCATGTACACATGAAGTCATGTACACATACACACACTGATGCAAACATTTGCGCACACATGGGAGAAATGTGGGTGCCCAGACACCTGCCATTATACTCAACAAATAAAGACAAATGCAAACCCTACACTTATGTCCATTACCTCCCTGTAATCTTCTATTCTAGTTTTATTTCTCTCATTCTCTACAATGTGTCTCCTTTTGTTCCTCTATGTCTTTCTGTGTTACAGATGACAGCACCCTTGCAGTGGCTGAAGCCTCTGTCTTGGCTGCCCAATACATTTGACATGCCAGCTTGGCCGGAGGATGAACCCCAAGGTCAGATTCTCTCTGATTGTGTGTGTGTGTGTGTGTGTGTGTGTGTGTGTGTGTGTGTGTGTGTGTGTGTGTGTGTGTGTGTGTGTGTGTGTGTGTGTGTGTGTGTGTGTGTGTGTGTGTGCGTGCATTTCTCCATTCAGCTCAAGGTGTTAGTGCAGATGAAGTCTGCATGCTTGGTTACAGACCAAGCTAAAGGAAAAATCTTCATGTGCATTTGTAAATTGTGTCATGAGTGCTTAGGTGTGAAGGTATGTGAGTGTGCTGTGTTGTGTGTGCTGAGCCAGCTACAGACTAAAATGAGGTGGAGGTAAGGGGAGTGTTATTTGGAGCAATGGATACACTGCAAATAGACTGGGCTTCCTGTCCGGGTTTTGTGGCTAAGGTGCTAAACACTTCAGGAAACCAGATACACCTGCACATCCTCTAAAGAGAAAGAGGGAGAAGTGGGGGGAGTAAAAGAAATGTACAAAAGAGCAGGTCACTCTAAGGGAAGTGTACATTTTATTTTCATCCCTCCAACTTCGTTCTATCACTGTAACACTTCGAAACACCCCTGTAATCGGAGCTTATTCAAACTGGTGGCACTCCAGCAGCAGAGATGGCAGCTTGAAATCAAAGAAGGGTTCATTTCTCTGAGAATGCCTTTATCGTTTTTTCTCCTTCTCCTCTCTAATGAGATGGAATGTGGCTAAATTAGCAGCTGAGAGGCAAAGCTTCATTTACAAGACAATCAAATGATCCTTTACAAAACACACTCAATATGCATTAGATGTCGGCTTTGTGAATACAGGATGGCCTCCTTATGCACTCAAATGGGGAGGGGGGGTATTTGGATGGTGCGTGGTGGTGAAAAATGCCGAACTGAAATCATCCATCACGACGCAATAGAAAGGCCTGCAGCGCTCTGAGTGGGTGAGAGGAGTGAGATGTTTGTATTGGCCCACTGGGTTTCCCTCTGTGAAGAAGGGAATGTGTAAATGAACGTGTAAATGTTAAAAAATGTTCTTTTTATTAGACGAATTGCATCATTAAATCACATTATAAAAACAAAAAATGCACCATTAATTTCTTCCCCAAACAGCCGTAAGTACATGTCTCTCTGTCCCTGTGCCCATCTCTGTGTACCCCCATGGGGCGGCAATTCCAGAGCTATTTCATTCCATTATACAGATCAATCAGGCTGCTGATATCTATGAACACATGTTTGGCACTGGATGAATCAGAAGGCAAAAACAACTAGCTAATTGTGTGTAAGCTTGTTTCTCTGTCTACTAGCCAAACAGGTAGTGCCTTTCCACTTTTTGCTCTTCCTCCCAGAGTACATGAAAGGTAACATGAATAATATATGAGAGAAGTGATGAGATCAATCAGAGGTTATCAGTCAGAGATAGGAGTGGACAGAGTAGGACGTAGATCTGCCCTGGACTAGAACAGCCATCAAGAGGTGGCGATAAGCACTGGTCTGTAGAGCGGGGGACAGTTCAGCTCGAGATACAGTGTAAATCTATGAACAGAAAAGAACAGAAGAGAGGACATTTCTAGAGGCCCACAAACACAAGCAGCAACATCTCATTGTAAGCCTGCATCCACACGCCAACCCTGCATACATTGACCCCTCACCACTATGCATCTCACACTCTCACATCTGTGACAATGCCACTGCAGCATGACAAATGTAAACAAAAGGTTCACCTATTCATCACTGTAGAGGAGGGTGGGGCTAATTATACAACAGTGAAAATTATGACTTTCTGTTATTTTGTTTGTCCTCCAAGAGATTACAATGCTGAGAACGGATGTGTAGTAAGGAAAAAAATAGCCCATGAGGGGGAACATGAAGGTGCAGGGACACACGAAAACTCACAGATATACATACACACATAAACACAGCCTGTGTCCCTGCCACCTACACCTCATTTCTGCTTGCAGGCCTGATTAATCCGTTGCAGAGTGGGAAGATTTTTGACCCTAAACAGAAAAGTCCTGTTGAGGCTGCGAGAGGTACTGATTTATTTAGGTACCACTCTGTCCACATTAATTATCACGGTGCAGGTGCAGGCCCAAATTCCTGTTACCCCAGCTGTAGTCCTATGCTGTGATATACACAAACAGACACACACACACACACAAATAAATAAATAAAGCAAGCACATGCAGCCTGCCCTCATTGCCTTGCTAGGCTGTACTTACAGTGTCTGGGTGGCGAAGAGAACACTGGCCGTCACAGCAGTGAAGGATTGCACACCCAGATTTAGCACAAATGCAAATAAACTAACAGCAAATACAAATACAACCACGCAAACAGAGCTTGTCCTCAAGCGTCCTCTTATGCAGCACATGAAAGGACACTTTTTGCAAGTCCTATATAAATAACATAAAACATAAACATGTTTTAGAGCAGATGGGGGTTTGAGGGTGAGCAAAAGTCTGAAATAGGTCAAGTTAAATTACTCATTTTCTAATTTATGATTCTCTCTAGTATGAAGTACAACAATCTGTTATATATTATGTTTTAGTAAGAAATCTAGAAAGTAAAGTAACCTACAACTACAGCTGTCCATTAATTGTAATGGAGCAAAATAGGATATTTTAGTGTAAAAGTATCTAGTACAGAAGAATAAGTACTTAGAAACTCATCACTTTCATCTCACACTACTCTTACTTTCCTCCTTGTTGGTTTTGTGTTGTGAAGTTATTGTCCCCAGGTGACACTAGGCTAGAGTTACACGTGTTTTTGTCTGTCTGTGTGTGTGTGTGTGTGTGTGTGTGTGTGTTGTACAAGCAGCAGCTCCACCACTGCGTTCCCCCTAACAGAGCAAGTGGTGTGTGATGCGTCACTGAGAGCTCCACTCATTATGGCCAACATTAGCACCCTACCTCGCCCTGATTAGTCCCCTGCTGAGCTGAAACTCACAGTGCAAGTGTGCTTTGTGTGTGTGTGTGTGTGTGTGTGTGTGTGTGTGTGTGTGTGTGTGTGTGTGTGAGACAGAGTGAGAAAGAGAGAAGCAAGGAGTGAAAAAGAGAGACCTTTCTCCTCTTTAGGATGAACATTGTCTCTTCATCCCAGTGACAGCTTCCTCATTTCTCTAAAACAAATGGCTGCTGGTGCTGGTCGGCATGCATCAGGAGCTTGGGAGTGGGCCCCATCACTGCTCCTCTGTCGCTCTCATTTATTACCCAGTTTGTTTGCACTCTTATCCGCGGCCTTGTCCTGCCAGCCCATCCATCAAACACACACAGACACACTCGGGCTCACATCTACACACACACGTCTGCCTATCACTACCCTGCTTTCCTGGACATTGAGACACACAGGCACATACATACTTACATTATGCTTCATGTTTGCATGAGTCCTCACATATGTCTACGCCCACATATTCTGCCCTAACATCACACTTGTATGTGTAGTTCAAATGGTACAGATTCCACATGTCTCTTTCCTGTCACATCACTCCATCATAGTCATCTGTGCTTTCTGTGTCACACCGCTCCATCACTGTCATTTGCTTTTTACCTCTATTTTTTGTTGCACACTCATTTCCATTCTGTAGACACATGTCCCCATCACAGAATTTCCAAGAGGACAAGTGCGTAAAAGCGCATGACACGGCACCCCCAATCTGCACTCATCAATAAGGCCATCACAAAATCATAATTATCTCATTCAAGTAAGAGTCTGCACTTCCAATAACATCAATTTAATCGGGGGGGGGGGCCCTAGAGCTAAGAGTGTGGCATCGGCAAACAGAGCCAAGACCCATATAACCCATACTGTTGCTCCTACATTGCTGTGTACAATAACAAAAAAGTGCAGTGATGCGACTGACAAAATGCAAGTCCACTGGAGTGCAGTTGAATAGCTGCATCTACTCATTGACTTTCTGGGGGCAACTCTACTCAGTGCTCATCAATATGCAGTCATAGATTCATTAATCAATACTTCAACAAATGTCCCTCCGTGCGATCCCTCAGGAGCTCTTGTGAACACACTGGCAGAGTAAAGAATGTGCAGATTTATAAGAGAAATAAGAATAATATATTTAAAAAAAAGCTGGCGTAAGAGAACACTTACTTTAAATATGATAGCAGAGTTGCAAAAACCATCTTACTGAAAAAGTCATCAAGTTTTGAAAGTGGCAGATCACATGTAAAGAAAGTGAGAGTAAGTTAAGCATTTTAACTATTTTATGCACAATTTATGAAATATTTAAATATCTAAACAACACAAACTTTTAAATCTAAGATTATCAGCAGTTTTGAGTGATCTTGTGACAAGCTGCAGCCGTTTTAATCAGTTCTGCAGCTAAGTAAAGCAAATATGCAGAAAATATATATGCATTATGACAAGCTAATGTATTTTCAAGTCGGGCAATGTGCTTGTATGTTATGTCTGTGATATTAACGGTCTGTATGATACTAACCTGCTTAAGACCACAGCACAGATTTTTCTCAGACTGTCTCAAGGTCATATCACCGACCAAAACCCATCACTTTCCTGTAAAAATGTTACTTCACTTAAGAGATATTTTTTATTCCAGGGAGGGGCCAGGCAGAGGTAATCAATACTGTTAATTATGTTTACTGGAGCATCACTTACAGTGGCTCGTCAAGTGGGAAATAATGGAAAAATAAATGTTACTGCATTGAGCAAAACCATTTTCAAAGCCATCATCAAATCATTTTTTCATAAAACAAACTAAGATAAAAAAAACAAAAAACTAATCTGCTTCATTATGTAACTTGATATTTTGACATAAAAACAAACCACCCTGTGCCCTCACACACAGACTCGCACAAAGCATGTTTGGGGGCCAGCTGCCAGCAAATGAAGGATCTCCCTCCCAATTCACTTGTTATTGTGCTGTCTGGGTGACAAGTATACCTATACACTGAGTATTTATTTCCGGAATGTTTTGTTCCGTTTTCCTGCAATGATGAATGTTTCTTTTATAAATCCATCGGCAGGCCTTTTAAACCATAAACAATATTTCTCCAGCCCGGATTCCTTGTGCAGCAGTCTTGGGGAACCTTGAGATTTCCAGGCTCTGATTTAATAGCTCGTAATTCTTGAAAGGCAATCCTTCTTCACCCTCCGACGCTCAGATGCACCATCCTTCCGGCAGCCCACCAGGCTCGGCCTCAGCTCCCCTCTGGATCCCCAGACAAGTCCAAGCACCAGTTAAAATTACTCAGCTGGAAAAAGCACTATGCCCTTTCTGTCACTGGCATTGGATTATCTGCTGTGGGCTGACAGGACAGAGCTTCTGTTAAAAGTTTTTTTTTTTTTTTTTTTTTTTGCAAATACTTGAGTAATGTCACTGAAATCCAGGTTTGCTCTTGTGTTTGAGGATCAGTGTCAATATGCACACGATGTTCAAAAGTTGATGAAAGATATTAATGCACAGCCTAGATTAAATATGAAGACAACATTTTCATGAACGGGAAGGAATCTCTGCTCTGTATAAATGAGATTATCCTTTATCAGTTCAGTAAATGTTGTCATTGTGGTTATGGTTACTTTAACAATCTAACTAGGTTCTATTATGGTACTCACGACTGAGTCCAAAAAGAATGTATGAGCATATAGTTCTGTTTATACTATTGGGTTCCTGCAAACATAAACTCTCACAACATGGGCAGATGACAAAATAAGACTTTTCCATATAAAAAGATCCCAAATTCTGTTTGCTCAAGCAGCTTATTTTGACCCGTAACTACATTTTATTGTTAAGTGACCTCTAGCAGTTGTGTGAGAGCAGAAGTCGGCCAATGCATGGTGCATGAGATATGTTTACATTGAGCTTTCTAGTGGTCACAGTAATTATGAGGGGAGCAAAGGTGAACATTAGGTGACACTGTCATAGCCATAGGGGGCAGTTCGGGGTGGGTGGATGGGTCAACAAAACATTTAGACTTGAACACAGAAGACCACTGGAGACCACTGTTCATTTCCTGATTCAAACCAGTCAACATTTCTTTTTACTATGACGAAGATCCATAATCTTAACTACATTTATTAGTTAAGATTATTTTAATCCAAACCTAAACCTAACCTAATTACAGACCAACACTGATAGAAACCGTGGTAATTAACTATTAAGCCTAAACACTGGACTGCATATTTTAATCAGAGCTCTGTGAAAAGGACAAAAAAAACATATTGATTCCACGTTATTATTTGGCGAGTATCAATTAAATAAATTGCTGACGTTTTTGCCTACGTGCACAATGGTTTTAAGGTTACCCAAAGGTGAACTGGTTGTTGCACTGCTGCAGGTTACAGTAACTTCAGTGGACCATTCATTCTTCTCAAGTTATCAAAATAAATAATACAGTTCTGACCTTAGTCTGCTGTACATTAAATGGACCACTCGCCTTTATTTTCTTAATTACTCCTCAATCTGCTTTTCTGTATTTCTATTTGTATTATATTTTGATTCTACCTTTTTACCATTTTTGTACCTTTTTTTCTATTTTGCTGCTAATTTTATCTTGTGACCTGAACTTGCTGTTATGACCATGTGGATTTCCACAATATCTGACAAATAAAGGTCCATTTTATCTTATCAAGACACATTAGTACTACAAGATTTGAAAAGGGATTCAAAAGGATTCAGATTAAATGAGCAGATTCGGAAGTACATTAGTAGAATTAATAAAATATGATGGAACCACATCCCTGAACTATAGATAATAATCAAAGAACCAAATATAAATGGACATTTGAAAATGACAAAAAAAGGTTTTAAAAACTTTTTTTTTTTTTTTTTAAAAACAGCTGGCTAGCTGTTTGACATGGTTTGGCCCCTGAAACCTCAGATGTCTGCTATCGGAGAAAAAGGCACAAAGCTGACAGAACAGAAGCACAGACTGCCTGGTACTGCAGATAGACCCCACGCACAGGAGGAGCAGATAGAGACATACCTGCTCATACTTCTTTTCATCACAGCTGAAAACTTTGTAAATGTGTGATTTATCAAGTTATATAGAATAAAATAATGCGTCTTTTACAACTACTAATGTATTTTAAATAGAGCTCATGCTAATGGAGAAAATATAAGCCTTTTTTAAACTTTGCCGTGAAAAGATTTGATCCAAGGTTGAACCTTAATGGAATTTACTTAAACGTTTAACCATTTTTCTAGATGTCGTTTGGTGCTGTGGCACGCAAAGGAGGTTAAGCTCATTTTAAAAACATCCAATATAACGTACTCCAGCAAGTCAACTGAGTACAAGGGAGAAACAACAAGTTAAAAAAGCAATCATTAGGCTGGTATCGCTAATTGTGTTCCTTCCTCTCCTCATGTATAATCCCTAGTTCCTCGCTTTGCCTTCATTAACAATAGATGAATTAATTAGAAACCTTCATAGGATTTCTGCACAGTGAACCCAGAAGATAAAACACATCCTACTCTTCAAACCTGTTCCTTCCCTTCTATTTTCTTTTTTCCACTCTCTCCTCCCTCTGCTCTTAATTGTATTGTTTGCTTGCTGTGTCGATAGCAGGATTAATTTCACTATAGATCAGGATTATTGACCTTCTCGTCAATGTTATTTCATTTCTGTAAGGTGCTAATTATAGGGAACAGGAGAAAGCAAATTGCACTGTAACTTGCCTCACTTGCTTTCCAATAAAACAGAAAGAAAACAACATTAATTCCCTTTTAGTTGCCCTCCCTGGTAAGATATATTCAAACACTATCTCACTGTCTATCTATGGCATCTAGGAGGGACACTGCTACCGACTGCAGGACTTGATTGGTAGACTTTAAAATATTGTTGACTATTCTGACCCATTCCTCTCCACAAATGCCATTCCTGTCACATTCACTGCTCTTTTCTTGGTTCTCTCACTTCATTTAAGAGAGGGGGAGGGCACAGTTCATAAACAATTAACTGGCTGGATAAGTGATACACTCAAGCGCTAACAGACCTGAAAAACACTGCGTTATAAATTCTGGTAATTGAGTGGAGGGAGGTGAGCATGAGGCCACTGAGACTGAGTAGGCAACATCTTAAAGCGGTTGATAGAAGATCAGGTGGTTGGCATTTTGCATATATCTTATAAAATATATCTTATATAAGGTGAAAGACTGACCACCCTTAGAAGGAAACAGATGTACGCAACTTTATATGAGTCTAAAGAGACAATCACAGCCAACAGCTCACAAAAGCTTTACAAGTACAGTCATTTGCTGCCATTATATCCATTAAGTGACTGCATCTACTTTCAAAGGTCTGCACAAGTACAGTGAGCCCAAAGACCATCTTATCCACCCTTTCCCCCATCTCTGCCCCTCCCATGTCCCACAGTCCTCTAATGAACTGAAAGGTCAGAGCACTAATAAAACTATTAGCAGAAATGAATCTCTCAGATGTGTTAATGCACTTTTAATTCCTGTTAGCAAATTTCATCCCCCAGCAGTTTGCTGCACGTTAATGAGAAATAAAACGCCCTGCTCTAGGGAAGGGGGATGGGGGAATGGGTCGATGCTCCGGCTACTCCACAGCAGACTCCATACACACACATACACTCACGAGTCATATACACTAACATTGCACCTTACACACACCCTGGATGTGCTGGATGTTATTCACGGACTGAGGCCTGTTTTCAGTCCTGTGATTCTGCAGGGTTAATTAAAGAGCACATCTCCATCTGTTCTCATTCAGCCTCAGCTCAGTGTCTCCCCATCAACACACACGATGCACACATACACACCAACTCACACTTGCTCTTCTGTCGCTCTTTGTCATCTGCAAAGAGCTAAAAAAAAAAAAAAAGATGACAGTATGGTGTTCACAGGGACACAGATAAATATTCTGCAAGTTAAAGACATGATCTGCCCTCTAACCCAGCTTGTCTTATGACCTGACTAATGTGGGACATGCTGCCCATGTGACCCTTTAAGGAAGTCAAGGTTCAGAAAGTATTCTGGGACAACTTATAAGGTGCACATGCTGGTGGAAAAAGGACATTCTAGCTACTCCACTTATTTGTAAATGATTACTATAGTCTTTTTCTGAAAAAACTGCAAGCAGGCGAGTATAGCAGTGAGTGCACAAGACTGGTGCTCAGAAGAGGAAAATATTCTAAATTATGTGTTTTCAGGATTTAAAATCCCCCAGAATGATCACAAAGCTCCAGAGCTTCATATTTGGCCTTAAAATCCTTACTCTAAGTTTTTTTTTTTTTTTATGTGAAATAAAAAAAATCATGATTGAACTGATTACAATGCAGATGAATTGATTGATCCATTGATCATTACCGCAGTAAGTACATAGCTAATTACTATGGCACCTTTTTTTGCTGCTATTGAGAGAAGCAAATTTATAATGGGGAATAGTAATTCCAGTCTTCTTTCAAATAACAAAATATCAGTATAATATACAGAGCACGGAATACACAAAAATAATACACTTGAAACAGCTGAGGAAGAATTAGTACTGTAATTGGTTAGACAAGCTGATAACTGAATTGTGCCCAGTTTGAGCACTTGTAGGAATGCCATATAAACTCAAACTGCTTCTTCTACCTTCGATCAACATCCCTTTTTCAAACACAATTGCTTACTGTAAATAGAAATGTTTTTTAAGCATGCTGTAACTGCTCAACAGTAAAAAAAAAAACAACCAGGACAGTTCATGTTCTTCAAATGTGTGAAATACTATGACTATGAATGCAGTGTAAGATGATGTGCCAACTTTTCCTTCATAAATAAAAACTAAAACACAAAAAAAGTGACAATTGTATTTCCACATTACTACAGCTGTTTGTAGATGCTGGTTATGTCCATTTTTAAGTTTAGCTGTAGATTTGAAATACTTAAAACATCCGCTCTCTTATCTTTAGCTATACAGGGGGCACTGAAAAAACAGAAACAAGAAGACAAGAAAGCCCAAAGGGGGTGGGTAGAGACATTCTATTACCAAGCTAAGCCTTTTAATCAATAAAGAGATAAAAGATATTTTAATCAAAGACATATTTCCTTGTTTGTCTAATGCTTATGCCGCCACCATGCACATAATCTTTAAATGCTGAAAAGGATGCATAATGCTCTCCCAGAGAGCCACTCATCCATATAAACACAAAACAGGAGCAGTCAGCAGAAACACACACCAGCCCGGCCCAGTGCACAGACACTCCATAGACGCCAAATTACATTAGGATGGGCATATTAAGGGGAAATTGCATCCTGTAAACTAGAATATTATTTCTGTGCACAAACACACTGCTTGCTCACACATGCACACAAACCATTTTTCAACATCATATTCCCCCCATGCTCACAATTCACTAACATATCCATACAATTATTGTTTTGTGCATGTGCCTGAACACACAAACTATAAAGCAAAGCGCATCGCTATTAGTGTGTGGGTTGTTTGTCGTACATGCAGGCATCCACTAGCTGTGGCCAAAGCGTTCCAATAAGATTACAGGGGTAATCTGAGCCCTTCCAGATCCACTGAACTGAACTCACACTGGAATAACAAGTCCAGAGGTGGTGGGCAGGCTGGATCAGGTTCCAGGAGCTAATGGGTCAAATACCACCTGACACTTAATTGAGTAATAAAGTGTGTACATTTAGGCGGGGAATGACTATGTGTTTGTGTGTTGTTTATTCACCTTTACATTGCTGTATATAAAGTTTGTTCTCACAAACAACTTTGCTGTGTGTGTGTGTGTGTGTGTGTGTGTGTGTGTGTGTGTGTGTGTGCATGGTCCAGACCAGAACACTACTTATGGTACGTCAGAGTTTGCACATGTCTGCCGAGCACCACAGAGCAAACAGCAGCTCCAGTAATAGTGATTCATGCTTTTTGTCAGGACCCTTGACAGGCTAGGTTCGATCCCCTGCTCAGTGCGCTGTAGCGGCAGCACGAACATCATCATAACTGCTGGAAGAGTGTTGGGCTGCTGACATATTGATCGACCCTCAGTTAGGAGATTTGATAGATTGACCTCGGACTCTTGACTTTGAACAGTAAAAGGAGGAAGACAAATCGGGAAGTCAGAAAAAAGAAAAACAACTGAGCTAAGAGGGGAAAGGGAAAAAACAAAACAAAACGTGTGACGGTATTTCAGTTATCCGTTTCATTTAGGGCTGCAACTAAAGATTTCACAAATTTCTAGAGCCCAAAGTAACACTGTCAAATAACTTCTTTTTTCCAACCCATAGTGCAACACTATCAGAAAACAAACCAGTAGCCAGTGCAAATTAGCCAAAACTGGTGTTATATGGTTAAATTATGGTTAAAGAAGATCTAGCAAAGCCTGATGTAGTCCAATGTATAATCTCCCTGTTGTGGGACAAATAAAGTTGAATTATATCTTAGAAGGTATTGCCAAGTTGAGTCCAGGGGTCACGAACACATGGATCATCATCATTTCCAGGTCCTTAAATAATAAACATAATTTAACATTTTTATAACCAATTAATCAATCAAGTAATTGATTCAGGGCAGTTTTAACAATGGCCCTTGTTGAGTATCCTTCATCAACATGGGTTTTGTATTATATTCTCTCCCTATACAGACTGTCTGCTGTGTGCACCTAAATCACATCTTATAACCAGAACAAAATGGTCTATATACAGAACAAGCAAATAGGAAAGAGAAAAATCCATGAGGAAACATCTCCTTTTCCTCCCTGCCCCTATACCAACAGTCCTCAGGCTCAGCAACTCCGACCATCAAGCTAAGACCTTCTATAGGCCCTATGGGGCTCAGGGGCCAGGAAGAACCAGAGAGGGTATGAGCTCACACTAACGATGGAGGAAACAGTGTCCAGTCGTCTGGAGCCTGAGATGGAGGAGAAGACCCTGCACCATTGTTCTGCCAACACACTGACAGCTGGTGATTTAGGACCGGGGCTGCCCAGGAGCGTTAGGGGAGGGACAGGAGCAAGGAAGGTCAGAGAGAGGCTCCACAGGCACCCTTCAACAATCCTACCCAAATCCCTCCATCCATGAGATAGCAGAATGAATCATGGCTGACCCAGTGCAAGGCCTAGGCCTTGTCTCTCCCCACCACCCCCTATCTCCTCCATCGACCCACTCCTCTCCCTGGACAAACATGACAAATCTGGTGTTTATTTACTTAAAAAGACCTGGAGAAAGAGCAAAGGGGGGCAGAAAAACTGCGTAAAATCAATACAGAGTTAGTAGTTCCTGCCCCACTCTTGCTCTTTTCTGTCTGTGAGGGTGAAGAAACCTAAGCTTGCAAGGCTCCTTGCATCTAATAAGGACCCAGGTGGAAAAGGGATGCAGGTGGCTTCAGCAAACTGCACATAACTGGAGAGAATTGCAGAATAAAAGGAGAGCAGAGGATGTGCTGGCTACAAAATGCACCTAAAATCTACTTTGCTACTAAGATTGTAAATATGAATTGATGACTACCAGAAAACTTAGAAATCAGAAATACTGCTGCAAAACCACAGATTCAAACCAAATTCCTATTTTTTTTAAAAATCTGAAATTGATATGGATTTGATAAACCAATCTTTGTCATATTTCTTGTTAATGACCTGGACAAAGAAAAAAAAAAAAAAAACTTTCCCACAAAGCAAAAAATAGAGGCCACAATGAAAATGCACCAGTTAATGCTGTAGTTCACATTACTGCAAAAATAATGAATGGATTCTTGATAAAATAACTAAGGTGTACAAAACATGCAGCGCTCCTGTCTAGAGTAAAACAAACATCACTACACACTTAGTCAGCTTAAGGCAAGTAATGTTACTTCCAGAGTACATTAGCTGATAACTCCGCCTGGTCAGAGTCAATAACACATTAATAGCTAATAGCTATTTCAGTTGCAGGGACGCCTGTACAATGCTGTTGAAAACGTGGGATTTAGACAAATGATTCTGAGTCTGGATGTGAAGTGCACAATAACAAGTCCACAGCATTTCAGTAACAAAATGTATCCCAGCACCATATGATACAGTGAAGTAGGAAGTGGCGTACAAATGTTTACAGCGCACAAATGCCCAGTGTTTGCTATCATTCAAAAGAAGAGATGTCACAAAATGCCCTTTTTAATTGTGTAGCCTAAACACATACACTCTTATGCATTGCTTGTCAGTTAGAAGCTGAAATTAAAATTGAATACAAACTTAATTAGATTTGCGCTGAATTGAAAAGTAGCACAAACTTACATCAAATGGTGACACCACCATTTGCTCCATATCTAATCAATGACTAACAGGTCTTCACTAGTGCCATTTAATTTAATTGATCATCTATAATCTCTACCCTTTTTGAAAGAGTTACACATGGTGAGCACTGAATGGTGACATAAAAATGAAACACAACAGCCACAACAGTCTAAGCTGTAGGTGATGTATGTGCACAGTCGCAGGCATGTAAGATAAAACTGGTCTCCAAGTTGGGTCCAGACAGCAGAGCATTGAATCTACAGAGCCTCTGCTGTTGCTACGTGACAGGAGAAAACAGATAAGGTTGGCTCTCTGGGGAGAGGGAGGGTGGCCATCAAGCCAACCCCCTAAAAAGAAATAGCAGCAGCAAGCTGTCAAGGTTTCTGTCATATCCTACATCACGTCAGCCGCCCATTCCATCCCAGTGCTGGCAAACCGTGCACGTTGCTGTGGCCAAGGATGAAAGTGCTGGAAAATGGGAGTCATTGTAAACCATTTTCTGCCCTGGAGCCCCCACCACCATCTACACCCTCTTCTTCCCAACTCTTCTTGAAGACAAATGGGTCCAGGCCAATGACAGAGTGCCTGGTCCACAAATCACCAGCGGCCGGTCTGCTTGTCCACTGCTTCCTCCCTCCTCCACTGCCTCCCCCTAGCATCCAACCTCACCCCTCCCAGTCCCCAGCCTTTCCATTACTCATGTGCACGCGGGCAGCAGCCAGCAGCCGTAATTAGACAAGGACAAATCGCCAGCCATAGACACAGACAAGTCCGGCCGCTTTATAAGGCCCCGTTTCCATACCAACTAGTGGGCAGCAAGTAGGGCCAAGGAGAAGACTGGGGTATGGGAGAGCAAAGTGGGGAGGGGTCAGTATTGGCCAGTATACCCCGTGTTCCTCATGACCTGGCCTGGCAACCCATTTATTATCCTATAGCTCCATAACTTGAACCCACCCCTAAACATACAATCCAAACTAAAGCTCTATTTCAACATAACCATATCCCTCAAGCCCATTATCAGCTGCGACCTGGTGTATTCATGTCCACATTTGTGTTGGTTACCCTTCTTCCCACACTGTGGTTCAAGTAAAAGCTCCCGATACACAAACTTACTTCACATTATGCTGTTGACAAGCTTGGAAGCTTATCCTAAGCATAGCCTGAATATTAATTACATGAATATTAAAGGTGTTTGCTCTCTTTTGTCAAAGTGCTGAAAGTGTAAAATATAAGAGTAGAGTTTTCTATACAGAATTTGAACACAGCCATTCATCTTTTAAGACAAGGGCAAGACAGAAACCTCATACAACTCCACATCACATTCCTGTCAATGTAACACCACTACGTCACTTGTTTTCGTGGTGGTCAAACCAACTCTAAATAAATAAATTAAGTAAGTAAAGAAAAGCTGGAGCAATAAAGAGCAATAAAGATGTTACAGGGTACATTAGGTGTAACATTAGAAGGGTGGGATTAGCAAAAATGAGAACACACAGACTCAGATTACACACAGACGAAGAAACTGGCAGTCAACAAAATATAAATTACAGCCATATGAGGGGAGAGCAGACTGAATCCACAGAGGAGTATCAGTAACAATTGCTTTGGCCAGGTCAGAGCGGCAATACACTCCCTGGGCAGAAAGAGGTTGACGAGAAACTGACCGCCATACACACACACACAAACACACACACACACAAGCATACAAACACAAAAACAAACACACACACACACACACAAACATCATGCTCCACCAGAGCAAACCATATTGATCTGCCTCCTAATTTCCTAATTAGTTTTTATTGGATTTCATAATCGTCATCAGGACACATCAAAAGAAACTCAAAACCCCAGCAAGATTTTTTGCCCTCCTCAACATAATTTTTTTAAACTGTGAAAATGACGCCGTGTATTCAATTCCAAGTCCCCAGATGTGAGAGCGACCCTGTTTTTTTCACCCCCTAACTTCCCCACCAGAACTCCTTGGACAGCAAACACTGCACAAACACAACATTTCTCCCATGTGCAGTAACTGATGTTTAGCATTGCACATTTTCTGCATGATCTGCTGCTATTTGTCACACTTCTGCTTTCTCCTCAGTCGCCTCTCACTTGAAGCACTTGTTAAACATACCACAGCACAAGGCGCAGAAGAGTGTGGGGATAAGAATTTACACCTCTTACTGATACTGGTCACTAGGTGTTTACTGGTTCCTGTTTGACATAAATCACAGCCCTTATAACTACACTGTCCTGAACAATGTTCTGAATGTTTTTCCATTTTGTTCTTTTCAATGACGCCGTCTCTGAACTACACTCGTCAGTTGTTACGTTTGCTCTGCACAGGAGAATTTCTTCCAAATTATGCAAAGAGAACAGCTTCTCAGACATTAACATGCTGACTGACTGAGCGTCAGGAAGTGACCAGAACTGTCCAGCAACTGGGCAGTGGATGTTAAACATCTTAATGTTTTCTAGTGTTATGCGTGGTATGTTGAAAGATTTACCAAGTCCAAGAAATAGATACTATCTAGGAAGGTTTAAAAAAAAGAAATAATTAAAAAAAAAAACAAAAAAAAAACATGTCCTCATTCACACTTGGGGACAGTTAGCCCACTGACATCTGTTTATAAAGAACTGAATGCACACAAAAACAATGGATAAGAGTTTTTAAATTGTACGAATTAGTGTCCCTTCGGACCAAAGGCCTCAACTTCTTGGTTAGCACCACTGCCGTCATATCTGTTCCAGAGAATCGTCCGTGCACCATCTGGTGTGCAATAAACGAGGAGAGAAGAGGAGAGGAACTAGAAAGGAGTTGGAAAACTGTGGTTTGTATAGAGATATCCTGTTTATTTACACCACTGCCTCAATGCAGAAACAGAAAGGAGAAACTGGAATAATACTAAAACACTCCTTCTCTATGCCTTTCTGCACTCGTTAAATGACTGCTACCAGATGTTAAACAGCCACAAGAACTGATTTGCCTGTGTTTTCTCTTTGTTATGGCCCATTTTAAGACAAAATCTCTGGCATGATGACACCAACACAGCAGCTTTTAGATGAGGGCAGATGAAGATAAAAGAGGAAAGAAAAGTGAGAGCTGTCGCGGGATACTCATTGTTACTGACAGCAGAGCACCAGTTATAGCCAATGAGGCAAACATAAAAACGCCTTCATATGTTTCAACGTTTAAATTATTTTTAACACATGCTTTCAGGCAGATTACATTGCTTTTATGAATACGTCGATGTGATGTTGAGCTGAACACACATATATAGCAAATTAAACTAAGAAAACATAATTAATGGATCTATTATGTGAACACAAAGCATACTCAGAATTCAACATGAGACCAGTGTTTTTAGATGATTATTCATTACAGAGATCATCATTGAAGAGATGACTAAAGAGAAGTGTTTTAAATTTGCCCACCTAAGGGTCTGAGCCACAGAGACTGGATTGGGACAGAGGGATCATTCATCCATCCATTACCTATACCCGCTTATTCCTTAACCAGGGTCACGGGGATCTGCTGGAGCCTATCCCAGCTCTTTTTCAGGTGGAAGGCAGGGGTACACCCTGGACAGGTCACCAGTCCATCACAGGGCCAACAGAGGGATCATACAGAGGCAAAAAGAACAACATCAAACTAGTGCTATCGCTCACATCTCATTTCTCAAACAGAACCAACACCGAAACATTAATCAAGCCAAAGCCCTGACCTAATATAAAGAGCAGATATTCCATCCTTCCCTCATCCAATTCATGCTTTTACCCCACTCTCTATTTCACAAATCTTTACAGAGCAGGTAAGTCTACCCTGAAGGGCCTCTAACCCTTGCTCACACACCAAGATGTGTAACAGGGGCACAGGGCAGCAGAAAAAGCTTAAATTCCAGTGAAGATGTTTTTGGCCTTGATCACTGTGCCCATCGATCCCTGGCTGATTCCCACTCAGATACGTCTTATTTTATTAGTGGCTTCGGCCTTCTGCCGCCCCATTCCACTGTGATCAATACCAGCATGGGGATGGGCCATATTTTTCTCACTTTTAGTGCCTTAACGCTGTTTAACCGTGTCACCTGATAAACGACAGGCCCTCCCCAAACACTGATTTCCTATTGATTTCTCCCTCATTCAGCCATCTCTCCCTTCGTCACTCTCTCATTGTTTTTATCTTCAGTTATCTCCTCTCTCTGTACCTTCACCCCTTCCCCCACCTTAAGTAGAGTATAGACCTGCCAGCCACCTTTAAACCATTGCAACACCCACTCTGTTAAGAGTTAGCTTAGGTCAAGCTAAAGAGGACCTGATAAATGATACATTATCCAGTTCACCTTGTCACCAATAACATGTAAGACAAACACAATTTCAACACATACATGGTTTGCACTGAAAGCAAGGTTTGTGAATCTCATTTCTCTGTCATTACCCACCAAACGGCCCACACAAAAACAGCGGTGGAGACCTATCTGTGTGCATGCAAGCATCCACAGAGCAGGGTACAGTGAGCACCATGCAACAGATGCTATGACAACCTGGAGGGAGACAGCTCCATCCATCATCTGCTGAAGTCCTGATGATCGTAGCAGGGTTTGAACTATGGAGGAGCAGGCACCCAAGAGTTCCAGCAGGGCAACATACAATCCACTTAAAAAGCTTCTTTTGGGCTATAACTGTATAAACACATTCAATGTGTTTACAGTAAATGGCAAAATTAAGGTGGAAAGAGATGAAGAGCAGTAACAAAGAAACAAGATTATGACTGAACAAAATGGAGGCAAAATATAGTAAAGCCCTTCGGAGATTTGAGATACATTTGAAAAAGTATTGGGCTGGTATCTGGATACACTACCTCTATCTCCCTTTCTGTTCTCAGACTGCACATTATTTATGCAAAATTAAACCTGCTCCTATTCCTGCTTAGTCTGGCTCATCCACTCAGTTACCTCTTTATTGATCTCTCACCTAAGGCACTTCTGTAAATCCAGTCTGTTCCTTCGAGCCTTGCTGCCATTAATGTCATTAAATATGGGTCCTTTATTACCAGATACTATGAAGATGTCTGGCTGGATGTGTCCAAGTCATGATACTGGATTCATTTTCTAATACACAGGGAAAACACTATCTTATCACTGTGAGACTTCTGCGTTTCCTAGAAACGTATATCCTGCAGAAACAAAGGCAGTAGTATTTCTATTTAGTGTTTAATGCTTAAAATTGACTTCATTCAATTAATTTCTAATTAATTAATTCTTAACATTTTTAACCTGTAAAGCTGAATAAGAAAAACATTTTTCAGAAGCATATGGTTCACTCACGAAATTCAGGCGCATTTTCAAGGTGCGTGCATGAAGTTTGAATAAGTAAGCTGACACCCTGAGCATCTGTTAAGGAATCTATTAACATGACCTGGCATCTTTTATTAGGTCTCTCACCCTTTTACAGTGGCTTAAGTGATAAATTGACATTTGCAGCACAGTCTGCCAAGTAACACCGGGTACAGAGCTTACTGAGAAACTGACCATGAAGTAATAACGACCGAGTGGGCAACAGCAGAGATTTTCTATTAACACAAGGGTAGAGGAGTTAAAGGGCTTGTGGGCTACGAGACAACTGGTCTCTTGAACAAAAATTGCCGCCCCCCTACAGTAACACTTCTAGAAAATTTTCAGGCTATAGCCATGGAGGAGCTTGAGCACCAGCTAGTGGTACTGGGGTTTCACTGCCAAGACGCCCCACACCAAACACATTAATCATGACCAGGGGAGTGTAAAATTCAATCGGCTCCTTCCATCCATTTCATGTGAAGCAGACTGAAGGCCGGCCTTGTAGTGCCTTAGAAAGGAAGGATGAAAAAAGGGGGGAAAAAAAGAAAGAGGAGCTCCCTACACTTCATCAGAACCCCTACTTCATAACAAATGGAGTGTCTCTCTGGCGGAGGAGTGCCATCAGAAACACGCGTTCTCTCTATCCATTTAATTCCGGCAGTGGAGGAAGGGTCAGGGAGGGAGCAGTGGGTGCGTGTTCTGCTCTCCGCTCCCTGCTTCCCCAGTCACACAGTAAACTACCTTTTAGGAATTGTTTCTCAATAAGAAATGATCAGTCCATTTATCTGCGCCAGGCGGGCCTGTCTCCTCACCCAGACCTCCAATATTTTTCGTTTGACCTGATCAGGGCTATAAACTAGACCGAGACACTTTCAATTTGTCACCCGAAGAGGCCTCTGCGAGTCCCATGCTACTGATTGCATCCTCCCTACCAAACGTAAAAATTCCTCCCATGCTTGAAATCTCTTGTATACAGCTACTTGGAAACACAGCTTTTTGTTAATGTTATGAAAAGATGTTCCCAGAGACGATCAGATTCACAAAGCATGTCCAGAACTTTTTGTTATATTCTGTTAATGAACGGTCAGACAAAATAGGGATTTCTAATATAATAAACTTATGACTGGTTGGTCACTCAGGGGAGAAAATATTAACCACACTGTTACCTTACAAAACATGTACAAACTTTGAACAGTGGGTAATTACAATTCACACATGAGTTGCTTTCCCATCAAACCATTTAGAAACAGTTAAACATTCTTTGAAATGGATTGAACATGTCAATGATTTTTGACAGCACCGGAATATGGAGAGCAACACTCGACTACATACGCACAACCTGTTCAAACCTGTTCACTGCTGCCTCATCTGAGTCACATGCACGCGATTAATCACTGATACCTCCGGCTGTCACCTCACATGTATGATGTTACACAACACTAATGGGCAACTGGGCGGAACTGAAAAACACGTGTAGACATTTAGCCTTTATGCACTTACTTGTTTTTGTCCTCCTTAAACAGAGTTGGTGGAAAAAAAGTGTCTTTCCAGTCAGATGACACTGAGACAAATGCACCAGAGGATCCCTGAAATACAGACATGACACAAAAGACATAAGACACACTGATTTGTGAGACTCTGTGATTAAATAAATAATATTACAAATATAAATATACACTAATTTGGTTTCTGTTAAAAACTTTAAAGTTCATGCAACTCAGTTGAGATCACATTTGCTAACACTGATTAATTGCTTTAATACATAAAAGGAAGGACAACAATAGGATTCAAAGCCTCTAGCTGCTAAAGCTTACAGTATTATGCTAATGTTTTGTTTAAATATGCTGTTTATATAGTTTTGTTGTTATTAATTATCTGCTTCTTTGAGCCACTTTCAATCACCTCAAATTATAGTGTCATTTCTATTTCTCTTTCAATTGAGTTCAGATGGCAAAGTCCTTCCTCTTAGGCTACTTGTCTTTGACATTATTCTGTAAGGTTAATGAGTTTTATCTGAATTTCTGTAGTGCACCCACACTGAAACAGTTCACTCTGAATTGTGGAGAAAATTAAATAAACTCTCATTAACTTGGGCAGAAGCTCACAGAATAAAATGTATACATATTTTAACACAGCACAGCATACTAAAGACAGGAACAGCATCTGCCAACATGTACACAGAAAAAGGTACAAAGCTAAGGTAGACATATATCTGAAACACAAAGTCTGCACTGTGTAGACTAACGTTAATATAGGACCAACCAGACCAAAATCACCTCATGTAGAAATACAAACATTCACTGAGAAGTCTATAAGTGTATGGCTGTGGGCCTGTGCCCTCTCTGAGGGAGCAGTTAACATGCATTCATTTTAACATCCCTTTATATTAAAGATGGAGGGCAGCAGGATAAGAACGAGCCGTGCCACCAAAGAAAGATGGTGCTAAGCACCTTGAGGTGATCAACTGAAAACTGGGAGAGGGATGATACACATCTCCTGAAATGTCTCCATATCTTATCCCCTCCAACAGTCTGGCATAGACTCAGCCTCAACCTATACTAGCTGGCTTTTAGCAAAAAACAACTTTTCCTAAAAAGCTAGGTGACATCTACCTGTGTTCATTTCAGGGTGAACTTACATAATCCTGTCCCCACAGGTGAGAACAGCGGTGGCCAGTCTGGACTGCTGGCATATTTACATAAGGATTTGCCTTTGCCTTCATTCGCTCCCTCATCGGTTCTAATGTGCAAACTCTAAGTCATTCTCAAGAAGCTTTCTATGACAAGAGAGAGCTGCAGTGACTGAAGGGCAGCTCTGAAACAATGTAAAAGACAGATGATGGTTCAAAAGTTTAGGAAGTATGCATCAGTCTGTAGAAATATTAGAGTTATTAAATGAGTTATTAAGAACATAACCTTTTATGGAAAAGCTACCACATTTGAGCTTTTCATTAAGACAAACAAAGTTGGCGACTATCAGATAACTACAAATGACCACTTTTCAGTGCAAGTGATGTTTCCACTGCTCTATGACTCCCAGCACATTGTGGGAACATTAAAAGTTATTGTCCCTGTCGTGTCACATCAGTAACTGTCTTCAGCAAGAGGCCTAAAGCTAAATAAGCCCTCCACGTCTCTATTTCCCAATATATCTGAACTCCTGCCACACACAGGAGTCCTGAAAGATTTACCAAGTTCAGTTCAAGACTTTAAGACTTTGGACACACCAAGCAGATTTAAATACCTGTGACACCAAGTGAACTGGATGATGATGTTTGCAAAAAACGAGGCGTTGTTCTCAAGGTGCCTCTAAAACTGGTGACAAGTTGTTTGAAAACATCTTGTGTTGTGCAGCAGAAGCCACATTATTTTCTTCCACATGGTTGAAGAGTCTTTGAGGACCAGGACCAGAGCTGAGTGCTGTCAAACAGCCGTCTGGGTTTACAAATATTATTTTGAATTACCCTGACTGAGACAAACAGACGCACACTTTGACTGGGAAAGTTACGCCTGCGTCCTTGCACTTCCACACAAGTCAGTGAAACAACTTCCAAATACCTGACTTCACAGCCCGTGACACATTTGTCCAGTGGAGAAGGACAAACTTTTCACGAACTGGGAAACGCTGAACGTAAACATCCGGGGAACTTTGCAGCTCAGGTAAGACCCATGTCGTCACGCAGGTAATTAAAGGTGGCGCGCTTTTTTTCTTCTTCTTCTCTTCGGTGCAGCAGCGTCTGTTACCGCCACACTACTGCCATGTGGCGTTTTCATGTCTTTTACATGAAAGTAATGTGCAAACACAAAACTGCAATAAGTTGCAGCTCAATACGAACCTGTTCATTTTTTTCTTGTTTTCTTTTTTAAGGGCAGAAAACGCCTGTAAGAGGGAGAATGACTCGGACCTGCACCCTGGTCCATAAACATGTGGATACACAGTCTTGATTGTATTGCATCAGGGCAATGGGCCGACTGGTAAAAGTACTAGAAGCAGCATTTATTGCACCGCAAACAGTTTCTTGAATGTTTAGCTTCCAGCCTTAAAATCAGGCATCAGAGACCAGTGCAAAATATTTTAATACGGTACCAAAAGGACTTTCAAAGCATTCCCCCATATTCGGCTCATTTTCTGAATCGTTCTAGTTGGGCTTTAATTGTGGTACAAGAGCGACACCACCTGGCAAAGTCATACACTGCATGGAAAATACAGTTACTGTAGATCAGTGGAGAAATCAAAAGGCATCACTAAATGCATGACAATAAGGCTTTATTTGAGGATGTGAGGAAGAAAGGGCAGGTGACAGTTTATGTCACAGGTGAGCATTTACACAGGTCTACAGATTACTGCTTTGGCTGCATACATACTCAGTGTCAGCACAAATGAGAACAAACATCATCTCACGCCATCAAATGTTTTCATTTGCAATAAATCTACGAGGCGATCTTAAGTGTTTAGGTCTACATTGGAGTACCATTTTACATGCAGAGGTATTTTAGTTACATTTGCGTATCCATCTAGCATGTGGATATAATTTGAGTTGGGTTACCTATCTATTGTATGGTGTGCTGCTGTGTGATCTGATTACAGCTTCACTGAATCTACAGTTACTTCTACAAGTTCTATGAGAAACCATGCAGTCAGAAGTAAAATTTGGTGACGGTGATCTTACTGGTTTGAAAATACATCCAGGCACATTCAAATGACAACCTTTAACATCCTGCTCACTGATGCTTTCAGGGTCAAATACCTCTGACAAAAAAAATATAAGGTACAAACAAGGACAACAGCAGAAATGTAAAAAAAAAAAAAAAAAATGTTAGTTGATAACTGAGACAAACTATAATAAGGGTCTTTGAGGCTTTGGATGGATGTCTGAATGCACTTTAAGTCATCATAGGAACAAATGGCACTTCATTTTGTTTTTAATTCACAGCTCATCATATACAATACATGGGTGTATTTGCACATTCCATTTAGAAAATGAAATGTGAAATAGGCTTTTAAAGAAAACTGGCACAGAATGGTGACAAGGCCACTGTGTCTGAACTAGACTGCAGTCGAGTGGCGATACAGACTGGGAAACAAGGATCTAAAAGATAAAGTAGTGTTTTCACAGTATTATTAGATGCAAGATCTGAAGTAGAAGATGTCAGAAAAAATATAGAAATGCATTTTTATCTGCAGCAAATTTCTGAAAATAAATGCCTCTACAGAAAATAAATTGGATATATAGTGAACCAGTTAAAAGCACAAAGGCACCCAGGCTATGGAGGAAGCCAACTAATAGAAAAATAAACTGTAAGTCTCTCAAAGTAAAACATCCTCAAAGTCCGTCGCCTTCCATTATTTATCATTCAACAAGAATTAATACAGTAATTTAAAAAATAATGAAGCCTAGGTATGGATGGGCCTGTGGCACCAGAGCCGTTCCCTGGACCTGAGCCTGCTCTGACTATGTACAAGTATAAATGAACTGCATGTCCACACTTGAATGGGCACACACAGGCTTATCTCACATTCATCATTTTACAGTCAAATATAAACTACATCACTGCCAAAAAACAGGCGCTTTCACATGACAAGTCATGTTTTAACATCTAAAAAATATATCCACTTAATCCCATTCTAGCATGGTCACACAGTGTGGAGAGGTTGTGCAGGTGGACATGGAGAATAAATATATATTACATCTTTATATACAATGAAATGGAGAGGGGCACAGTGGAAAATCGGCAGGGATTTTCTCCATTTGGATCAACGTGTCTTCCTGTCTTACTGTGGTCACATTATGGCAACACTTAGAGGACCCTGGATCTCTTGCTGGCCAGTGAGCCATGCTGAAAAAGAAAGGCAGTCGACAGTTAAATCACAATTAGCAGATTATTAAAGCACATACATGGTGGTGTCAGAATCTTAAGACAATATCATAAACAAAATCAAAATGATTTAATATAATATAGTAGGGCCTAACACCATCAGGGGCTGGCCTTTTTAGAACATTCATAAAATTTAAAACCATCCATCCCACTCATACCTACTTTCAGTGTGTTTTCATCTGTGCTGGATGGTAAGACTCCTATTTATTCTTTTAAACAATGCAGAGATCTCATTTTTGCTGCCATTATGAACTTTTACACAAAACTGGTTCATAGTTGTGGCTATGGCTCATACAGACGTTATTTCTCTTTATTATACCAAAAAAAAAAAAAAAAAACTGGTGATGCAAAACAAAACTTACATTTGTACCGTGTATGTGCCTCTGTAACACTGGTTACTCATTTAGATTCCTAGTTGTTAATTTTAGGAGTAACTTTGAAGAGAAACCAGGGTTATGAAGGTAAACTTATTAATGTAAGTTTTTTCTTTGACCTACCTTAGCCTGCTTGTAAAAGTGAGGGGCCAACTCAACCAACCAGGACGACTCGACAGCAGTCACATCACGCATGTAGTACTTTGATGTCTGCACCACCTCATTGAACACAACCCTGGAGAGGCGATAAAGTTGGATGTGGTTCTTGTAAACATCTTCAAATAGAGAAACCTTAATGTCTGCATACCATAAGCGTACAAAAATAAAGATGATAAAACTATGTTTATCGTACAAAATACCACTTCAGTAACACTGCAGTAGATTATGTGTTACATATACTGACCATTTTGGTGGTTTCTCTCCAAACAGCACAGAGTTGGGGTGTATGTGAAGCTCACGATCATCACGTAAAGTCCTGACAGAGCAAAAACAACAACAAAAAAAATGCATGAATGAGTGTATGAATACTGAAATAATTCCTTTCCTGGCGAGAAGATAAGAAGAATGATAAATTGCCAATAGCTCGCTCACCGGTAGGAACCAGAATGGTGAATGCGGGCAGCATTTGCGAAAAACCCAGATACAATGCACTTCAAGATCACATCAGGATCACCTGAGCAAAACATACATTTGTAAAAATAAAAACAGCTGAGACCAGCCACTATCACTCTATAGTCTACTTGCCTGATACAACCTCACATACAATATGTGATCAAATAAACATTACATATACATACACTACCTTCACTGGATGTTCGTGGCACCTTAAACTTGTTCATGAGACGCCGGAGCTGCTCTCGTACAGTCACAGCCCGCAGCAGACCCTTGTAATTAAGAAAATGTTCCTGACACCACTGGGAGCTCTTCTGGTGCTGCAAGAAAGAAAGGAAAAAGTCGTGGGGCCTTGATTAGAGTCAGATTTATCCCTGACTTTTGGTAAGCTTACCACTGAGCCACACATTATACCTTAATGAAAGCTTCATACACATTCAACATAGTGAGGTGATCTCCCTCAGCAACTGCAAATTTCCTATGCTCTCGGGCCTGCAGGTTGAGACAGTCAAAAAGGAATAATTGTTACACTGACAAAGCATATTTGTCCAATGTACAACATGTTTCTTATCAAAGCCTGTTTCCACTTACAGCGGCTTTCTTCTGATTGGGGGGCACAGCAAATATATTCTGAATCTGCATCATTGCTGCTATGGTGACAATCTCTTTGGAGCACCCAAAGTTTCCTGATTCTAGGAGCATCTTGGCAAACATGGGGCTGAGAGGAAACTCTGCCATCCGAACACCCATGGGATCAGTCAAACGACCGTAATGGTCCAGGCCTGCCAACAAAACACAAATGATTAAGATTCTCCATAATCTGCAAGGGCACCTTAGCTTGTAAACACTTGCTGAAACATAATTTTGAACACGGGTCTTGCAGCTAATAGGGAGGCTTCCTATTTGTTTTACCACCCTGCAGGTAGTTTCTTACCTCCCAGAGCATAGAGCAGTTCCAGAGCCTGAACCATAGTCTGAGCTGGAGGAGGCTGTGAAATTATAACAGATGAAAAAACATGTTATGACCAACAAGTATATTTACTCTAAATGACAGAATGAAGTGAGAGTCTGGTGTTCTTGCAAAGCATTGTCATTACATCTTTGAACACCCAAGCAGGACTGCATTCATTTTGTGGTTTCTATGCATTTTTCCATAAAGTCCAGGGGGCATTCTGGCTAATTAAAATGTAAAGTACAATTCTTTTCACAGTGGGTGAACACATCACAGCCACCCTGTGGATGTAAAGTGAGCTACTCACAGAAAGGAAGCTGAACCGCAGCACGTTGTCAATGCCTAATGCTTTGAGCTGCAGGATGACAGGGGCCAAATTAGTTCGCTGCATCTCTGGCACAGTGGAGGCAGGCAGTTTCTCAAAGTCCTCCTCTGATGAAAGGAACAGAGGCAATAATAAGCACAGGAAGGGAAGGACAAAGCAACAAAAAAAAAAAAAAAAAAACAGGCAGTGAAGAGAGAAGGATAACAGACTACAACAATTTACTACAAATGTTAACAATGTACAGTGTCGTCACTCTTTTTTTTCCTGCAAATTCACACGTACCCGTATACAACCTGAAGCATTTCCCAGGTCGGTTTCGTCCAGCTCTCCCAGCCCTCTGACTGGCTGAAGCCTTGGAGATGGGGGTGACCACCAGTGATTCGATGGCAGTGCGAGGATTATAGGCTCGCAGCTTCACAAATGCACAATCTATGACGAATACAATGCCATTTATAGTAATGGAGGTCTCCGCTATGTTAGTGGCCACCAAGACCTAGAAAAAACATAAGAATACATCAATTATTTTACTTTTAGATATGTTATATATATGTGTGTGTGTGTGTGTGTGTGTGTGTGTGTGTGTGTTAAATAGTGAAGACTTTACTAACTTTAAAATCAAGTGGGATTTCTCTTCTCCATAAAGGCAGCATCAATTACCTTACGAACAGAAGAGGGTGCTCTCTCAAAGATCTTCATCTGCTCAGCATATGGTAAACCAGAGTACATGGGTAAAATCCTCAGGTGTTTCTTCATACCATATCGTGACAGAGACCTGGCCTGGTCCTGCAGGAGAGACACTACCTTCTCAACCTCCTCCTAATGTCACGATAATAAAAAGACAATTATTTTTCTAAGAAGAAGAAAAAAAGACTCAGCACACAACACCATCATAATAAAACACACTCATTGGATGCAGAGCTACTTATCCACAGGTTTTACCTTATTGTCAATTAAGCCTAAGATAACAAATAAATGATGAATATTGGTAAGAATTTAGTCACTAACCTGCCCAGTGAGAAAAGCCAGGACATCTCCATCATCTTCTGTCTCGTGGATCTTCAGCACTGTCTCTACTGTGGCCTTCACATAGTCTGGGACAGGACTGAGAACCAAAAAAATACAACTTTCAGAATTAAACTATACAAACTAGACTATATCTTTGGACAGGAATATGTACGTTGAGTACCTGACAGTGTAGAATACATCCACTGGAAAGGTGCGTCCCTCCACTGTCAGAATTCCACATGTGTCCTTGTTAGGATCCCCCGTATCATTCAGGTTGAAGAAGTCATGGAATTTCTTAGGATGGATGTGATACTAGTTACTGACAGGAACATTATGGAGGCAGTTCTTCTTTCCTTCAGACAAACTGTATTTTCTAAATCGTCAGCCAAGCAATGAAATCCTCTTACTGCCCTCAATATGGCATTTTAAGAAATATCCAACCTTTTACAGCAGCACAATAGGATAATTTGTATGTGTAGATAAAAGCCTTTTTAAACAAACTACAGCAGATTGGGTCTGATATGGCATTTCAGCTGACCTGTTTGATGCTGAGCGCAGTTGTGGCCTGATTGTGTCTTTCTTTCATCACATATGTCAGTACAATATGATCTGACCTGACATCAACGTTCCCTGACTCTTTGTTTCTCTTTTCTTGCTAATCAAGCATATCTGTTCATCTTAATGATCTAGTCACCTTGGCATCCAGAGTGGCAGAGGCTACAATCAGCCGCAGGTCTCGCCGCTTCTTCTGGATCTATTGAAAAAAAAAGAACAGAGGAAAAGAGTGAGGGTAAAAATGGAAAATGAGTTACAACTTTCTAGGATTACATTTATGGTTCATAAAGTAAAAAATAAACATTCAAATTTAATCTGCTCTACTAACAGAATTGACTACGATTACCTTCTTTAGTAGGCCAATGGCTATGTCTGTATACAGAGTTCTCTCATGTGCTTCATCCAGCATCAACACACTAGTGATGACAGAACAATAAAGATTAGGGTTACCAACAGTGAAGCCAATGTCTCTTGACAACAAAATAAGTTCACCTGTCCAATAACAAAAAGACATTTCCACATATCACTGCAATAACAGCACTAGGGTAGGGTAAGTACACGAGGGTGTTGAATTGCAATTAGCTATTCAGCTTAGGATTTCTGGTATAGTGATTATTGGCTCACTGATGATGGTATGAATTATTGGGATAAAACTGTGCCGCCATTACCGTTATTAGTATTCCTTTGCTCTGTTATAAAGCAAACTATCTGCTGTGTAAAGCTTTTATTACAGTCATGTACCTGTATTTTTTCAGAAGAGGATCTGCCATCATCTCCCGCACAAGCATACCATCTGTAAGGAACTGATGCACAGAGGAGTAATTAAGTACAGAAGGGATCCAAATAAAGGAAAGGCCAAACATATCCACCAAGGAATACCTTGATCCTTGTGGCATGGGGATCAGAGCAGTCATCAAATCGGATGGTGTAGCCCACCTCATGTCCCAGCAGAGCCCCTCGCTCCTCTGCAACACGATTAGCTACCTATCAGCAGGAAAACAGGGAGAAATATAGAAGTAGAAGTAGGCTCGTCCTTCAGTGTGAGCACATTTCGTGTACTGACATTGAAGAACAGTGACAGAACCGAGCAGTAAAGGACATCAGCAGAGCTCTTACAGAGATAGCAGCCACACGTCGAGGCTGTGTCACTCCAATCACCTTCCCCTCTGCTGCCCATCCAGCCTCCAGCAGGTACTGAAAGGAGTCAGATTAAAAGGAAATGTTAAGAAAAGTGCAAAGTATGATAGAGAAACATCACTGTCGCAGAAAAGCAGGCTCGGCACAAAATCCACTCTAGCTGATGTGGTACAAACCCTGCTAAAAAGAGGCTACTAAGCAACAAAGCAAGGTCATGTAAAATCACTGTGGGAGTTACGCCACATGAAGGGTATCAGTCCACCGCAGCAAAGGAGTGCCTTGAGACTAGATTTGGTACATAAGCTGCTTTGAAAGTAGTATTTAATTTAATTTAATTTATTTGTACAACATCAAATCACAATACAATGATCTCAAGGAACTTCACATAGAAACAACAATTTTCCCCCTTTAACGCAAGAAACCTCCAGCAGAACCAGGCTCAGCTTGGGTGGTCATCTGTCTGGACCAGTTAGTCGGACAGAGGAGAGAGAAAACAACAAACAACAAATAAACACTGTACAGGTTCCTTCTTCCTGACCAGTTACTGCACATCAGCAATACAGGTCCAGGAACAGGGACACCTGCAGAAGGTACAGGGAGAGAGAGGACAGAGAGAGAGAGGACGGAGAGAGAGAGGACGGAGAGAGAGAGAGGACGGAGAGAGAGAGGACGGAGAGAGAGAGGACGGAGAGAGTGAGGACGGAGAGAGTGAGGACGGAGAGAGAGAGGACGGAGACAGAGAGGACGGAGAGAGAGAGGACGGAGAGAGAGAGGACTGAGAGAGAGAGGACGGAGAGAGAGAGGACAGAGAGAGAGAGGGGACAGAAGAAGATAGATCAGAGAGGGAGGGAGATGACAGAGGGAGAGATGACAGAGGGAGAGGACAGACTATGGGAGAGACAAGGCACAAAATTAATGACATCGAGTGGTAGCATATACATGTGAGGAGAGGAGAGGAGAGGAGAGAGGAGCTCAATGCACCCATGGGGAGTCCTCAGGAGGTCTAGGCCTATAGCAGGGATGGTTCAGGGTCAGTGGATGCACTAAACATCTTGTAACGGTGCAGCCTAAGATACACTAACCTGAGGTATCTGTGTTGTCTTCCCACATCCCGTCTCACCAACTATGACCACTGTCTGGTAGCTCTCCACCAAGTACAGGATGTTGTTTCTGTGCTGAGGGGGAGACAATAAATTACACACCACTAACATTCAACCGAGTCTTGACTTGTCCAGGTGCCAGCTATGCTCAGAGGGCGGAGTGAAACCTTGAACACGGGGAGTTTCTGCCGCTGCTTCTCTATGGACAGGGCGGTGTGCGGGTTAAAGATGATGGGGGACCCGGCGGTCTCTGTGTTGAGCTCCCGCTCCTCTGAGATCCCCGGTGCCTCGGCCCCTGGAGCAGAGCAGACGGTCAAGGTGAAGATTAGGTGTTTTATTGAAATGCAGTGCAGTCCCCGGACCTGATACGAAGCACATGCCCTACTATATTGTGTCCAGTGTGTTTATTTTAGCTGATTATACTTTGGCTCCGCAGGGATGTCGTTTCCGGAGCTGAGTCCGGCTGCAGACGACACGTAGCTGCTGCGCAAACGACCGCAGCCAAACCGACTGTCTGCTTCACACCACTGCCTGTGCGTTAGTCAACATTCATAACAAAAACCTGAACCAAATCCATTACTGATCCATTTCTTCGCACTTACCCGGCTTCCAAAATTTCATCGTGGAGAGGGGGTCCGCCATCTTGGCCTCTACGTCACAGACTTTATGAGTGACGTCATTGAAAACAACCAGCAGCTGCATGTTCTGGTTGGATGAATAAACAAGGCTGCGTTCAAAGTTTTACCTACAAGTCTCACATGAATGTAGTTTATATTATTGGATCAAAACAAATCCATAACCAAGCAATAAACGGATCCCATCAACAGCCCAATCATTTCTTACATTATGGAGCTTAGCAGCAAAATAACGTTTTACACTACTTGTTATTTTATTTTGGATACCCAGGTGTCTCTCAGCAGATGAAAATATATATATATACCTGTCACTAACATCAGACAGCCAAAAGCACACAGCATTTAAACAAGACAACTTAGAAATTACCTGGAGTTGAATTTCTCCTTTTGATAAAGGCTAATGCAGTCTGCCACCGAGCACAAGGCCCAGGCTGACATCAGCTGATTCACTTTAATAGTCTGATTTGGCCTCATTCTAATTAGAGTCAACTATCTTCCTACTTCTATCACTTCATTTCTCATAACCATAATATTGTAGCTACAATCTATAATTTGATTGACTGTAAGTATTAACGCATCTGCCACTTGATCTATTTTTTGTGAATATCCTCTCCTAACATGGAAACTTCAAAAAGAAAGCATAAATTAAAGCCACGATGATCAGCCAGCTCATTGATTAGTAAATAGTAAAATAATTGTGCTCTAATATTTTTTAAATGTAACATTGTCATTGACATATTAACATTTTTTTGGTTTTTCGCACTGTGGGTTGCATAAAACAGACATTTGAAAATGGGCATGACTTTTTAGACTAAACAATTTATTCATAATCACCAGATTTAAGTGAAAGTAGCCCTTTAGTGCAGCCTTAGTAAAAAAAAAAAAAAAAAAATTGTAAAAGTGTGTATTATAAAAACAGCATTTTACAGTCCAACAGGAAAGCAACTAGAAATCTTACAATTCATGAATGAACCGTCTGATAAAATTATTTAAATCATTCAATCAATCAAAAAGAAAACTCATACCATCTCTTTGAAAATGGAGGCCAAATAAAGCCCATGTTTAATGATTCCCAAAAGATTTGATCAGAAAATACAATCATTTCAAACACCAGCTGCATATCTAATATAACAGTATCATTACAATAACTTTGCAAGAATGGTTTTTAAAAGTTCTTCACTATAAAATACTGAGAAATATGTTACATCAAACAAGATATAACATAAGTACAAATAAATCTGTGTAATACAATGTGGATTTGACAAAAGGGACATTGTACAGAATTTACAGACAAGTTTAAATTAATTTCAAAACAGGTAAGACTTTGATCTGGAAGCTACATGTGAGAAAGTAACAAATTTAAATTATCTCTAACATCATTAATAAATGATATCTAAATATACGAACAGCAAATCATGGCAGTGCACAGACCAGGTTTTAGCTTAAATCTGTGAACATTTGCATCTGAACATGTATGTTTCCTCCCTCTTTGCTTTGAGAATGAATTTGCATGGACATATAACTAAAATGGTTATCTCCTGACTGAAGTAACAGCGCATCAACACTAGTGACAAATATACTGGCATTTAATTTGGAGATTGGATGATATGTGTATATTAAAACCAGAATTTATTTTGATGCTAAAAAAAAGCACAAGTGAGTTTGCAACTGTGGTTAGCTTTCACAGACACATGCTGTAGCTTTAACAGTAACCACTAATGTGCCTTACTGCTGCGCCTCTTCATCTGATTGTTATGTCAGGCCCAGATTCATTTAACAAAAAGATGCACGTAGTTTTGGATTGTAACATCAGACAGGTAATTTAACTGACTATAAAATAAGACTTTGTTTTATTACCCTGTCCCTGTAATTTATGTGATTAACTTGTGATTAGTAAATTGGGATGAATACACATACAAGTTGCTACTGTTCATGTCACTCTGCAAAAGGAGAAGACCAACCCTGATACTAAATAAATCAAGAGAACCAATCCTCACTGTTTTTTACATCAAGGCATTGTCCCAACATAAATTGGACTGCGGCCAATCTCAGCTAAACCATTTTCTTTCTGTATGTTTAGTGTTTTGTCACAAATTCTGAACATGAAGTGAGGAAGGACATATAACAAATGTTAAGTGTAATAAAGAGTGCCTTAAAAAAGGAACTCTCGAAATAGAGACGTACATTATTTCAACATGTTCATCACAGCGATCTTGCAGTATCTTGTTTTTCGAGCTAGGATTCCCATGATGCACTGCACATCGATAAGTCATACTGTATGTAGGAGAGTTCACACCCCTCATGCCATGGGAGTTCCTGTATCTTGACAATTTATGTTTGTATTTAGTGTCCTATGGATTCCTCTCAGTCAAAATGTAGAGCTGTGTAAAAGATTATCCACACCACCTGGTTAAGACCAAACAAAATGACAGATTAGACATTAATGATCAGATCAAATGCTTCACAGCTGAATCGGTCATCTGTCATGTTGTGACATGATAAATGACCCTGTAATAAGCGTAACAGCACAAAATATTAACACGGTCCAATAAAACAGGGTGATCAGTCAGAATTATGACAAACTCAGATTATACTACAATTGGCTGATAGAATGAAAGTTCAGTATACTCATGTTCTAAGTCAATGAAGGATAGATTCCCATTTTTCTGGTCTATCTTAAAACAATACTACCATGCCTACATTTACGCAAACACTTTCTTCTTCCTAATGTAATGGGGAGCAAAGTCACAGTTTAAAAATCCAAAAAGATCTGTCTTAAATTGTTGCATACAGCCTTTTCCACCCTAGCATTCAGATACTTAGAAACAATCTCAAACCCTAACTTGCAATTGCTGTGATCTGCAATTTTGCAGAACATGTCCTGTGTTTGTGAGAGAACATACAAGATGTGAAGAGGAAAGTTTAAGCTTTAAACTATTACATCTGTCTGAAAAAATCAGATTGAAACTGCCAAAGTTCTGGTCAGATAGGAAAGTATAGCTCAGTGTGACAGATTTTAAAAATAATGTATACTCTAAAATAGAGTATGGAAGAAAAGATGTGAGACGGAAGGTTCTTTAAAGTTGTATTTCTAAAGAATGCCTCAGTGAATGAACTATTTTGACTAAACATAAACATCTGCATGTTTCCAATAATATTAGCATCCCCACCAGAAACAGAGCAAAAGATGTCATGAAGCCTTCCTTGGTGAGTTCCCATGTGCCACCATACTCCTCCTCATCGATCTGCTGAAAGCTGCTAAAGTATACATAAAGGACGCCAGCATTGATGATGCAGAATCTATCAAGCAAAACAAATGAAGACATTAGATTTCCAAAGGTTTTTAGGATAACCAGACACAAAGAGGCTCAGTGAAAGAAAGATGTGGAATTTAGACAGGCTGTACAGAATACTTACATGGCTATTCCCAGAAATCCTTTCAATGGTGCAACACCCCATATCACACCAAGGATTACTGCAATAATTTGTCGGAGCCAGTAAATCACATCTAAAAACTCATCCTGTAAAAGAAAATAAAGAGTCTTGATTCAAAGAAAATAAGTAGTGTAATTCCAGTTTTAAAGCACCAGCATGCATAAAAGCATTAGCCTAATGTACTGCAGTATAGTCCCTTTAATTTCATGTTTTTTCCTGAAGCTTCCTATATAGGGAGCTCATTTTAGCAATGTTTGTGTGATGGAAAAAAAAAAATTGCCCACATCTATTCCTGATGCAGGTACTCAGGCTACTCCAGCTCTTCCTTTGACTAATGGAATAATCAAAACACAAAGCTCATGTTTTGACTAAACACAAACCAAACTGGTGTCAAAGTCTGTTTCTCCTTCAAAAAATTTCTACCTCAGCTCACACATCTGTGGTTATGGCTTCATTTAGTTCACCTTAGGTTAGTTATGAAATTATAAGTTTAGATAAATAAATTTGTGTTAAGGTTGGGTAGATGGAAAACCAACTATAACACAATGGATGCAAAAGTGAATGTTTTAATGCATTTACTGATTGGCCACTCAGAAAACTTTACTGTCAACTGAAAGTTAATTGTTAAATGTAAAGATGATTTATGAAGCAAAAGTGTCAAACACACTCTGGTTTCAGCTTTTTAATGTGAGGATTTGTTGTTTTGGACACTGCACATCCTGAACAGATGCACAACTAATTAAAAATTTCATTAAAATGACAGCAGATTTGTGTGAAAGACTAAACCCTAAAACCATTTACTTCCACTTCTATTGTTTCATTTTGATCTAGGCCTAAACCAGCGAGATAATTAATAATAACCCTTGGATCTGACAGCTAATCCAGCCAGGCAGAGTAATCCTTTGTAATGTAACGTTAACTAGCTGCGGATCGCTGAACCAACAGCACGCAACAAATCAGATTCATTGTGAAGTGTAGGAATAACAGCTGGGCTGTCGTTTAAAAGAGCAACTGGCTGACCTTTTCTTCCCAAACAGCGTTACTGTTAAAGGCTTTGCTCCATGTGGACTGTTTTACACCCCCATTCAGCAGATGACTTTCTTCTTTCCGCTTTGAACTGCTCGTCATTCTTTGCTCTTTCCTGCGGCCACAACTGACGAAAGGTCGGAATTCAAATTCAACGACACCTCGGGACAGACTGACGTCTCTAGCTCTGACCAAGAGAATAAAGGGCAGTGAAATATTTGAGGGTATTAGAGGAGTGTGCAGTCCGCTGATATGACAGATTTCAGTCGCTAACCGAAAAGGGCAATCTGCGCATGCGCATCCTTGTTTGACCCAAACCACCAGCAGCCAATCAGAGAGTGCGACGTTTCTGCGCCGTTATTAGTAGTTACAGTAAAAGTCACAGCGACCCCCAGCGGTGACGCCCTGCTAACGCTCCACCTGCAAAAAAAAAAAAAAAAAAAAAAAACAGAAACACTGTGCCTAAATGATTAGTTGATGAAACAATTAGACAGAAACACACCTGGGAACGATTTTAATTAATGATTAATTATTCAAGTGTTTTTTTTTTGTTTTCCTCTGGTACCAGCTTTTGTGAATGTTAGTATGAATATTTGCTCGTTTCTATGTTTCTACAATAGGGAAGTAATAAATATTTTATTTAAAGTCCATTACGCTCTAGTCTAAAGTAACTGTGAATTCATACTGAAATCAGATGCAAATAAATGGAAAGTTAATCAATATCACAAAATGAAAAAAGCAATGGAAAACAAAACAATGGAAGAAAAAATTAGACAATATAGTAACAAACAAACTTGGAATATATGATGGGGTGTAGTTTGCCAATTAAATGTAATGGTATTTATTAGAAAGTGAAGGCAGATTGTAAATGACTTTTTTGCTTTTTGTACTTTCAGTTTTCCCTCCAAACGAATTTTGTTGTTTTATTTTAATTTTCTCTCTTCTTCTCGCTCTGCCCCTCATAGCACTACCATCAAATGGCTCATTTTTGAATGGATACCACTGCCCTAAGTAAATGTACTTTTTATCTTAATCTTCCATTTCTGTAAAGCAGCTGCCATTAAATGCCTATTAATGCAACTTTAAATGTCACTTCTATAATGTTCGCTTCAAGCATTTCATTAGATACCATAAAATACGCACAGCTGTTCAGTGGATACAAAAGAGTCTAAGGAGGGAAGCTGTTAACAATCTGGCACTGAGGACTTCTCCAAGGTGAAATAAATCTGAGGATCAGAAAAAGGAAACACATTGTTCTACTCTTAAAAAATTTGGCTTTTTTATTCGGACTTCATTATAAGTTCTTGTGAAAACTGGAAACTTTCACTTCCTCAGGCTTTTATAAGTTATTTAAATGAAATAACACTTCATATTAATGCAACTTGCGAAAACCACTGTCTTAGAGGCCACAAATATGTATGAAATCATTTGCAGCTTTTCTTAAATTATAGTCTTTAGAGAAGCAGGTTTCACTTTTGTTTTCACCGACTAAACACGTCAAACTGAAGGCTTTTATATACTTTTTTTAAAGACCAAATAATTGCACAAGTGTGTAAAATACCTGCTTTAAATGACGTGTCATGTGTCGTTTATTACTGACCCTTAAAGGATGCTTACATACATTATGTCTTCTGTCACTATGTAACCTCTCTGAATGTCTTGGCAGTCAGGGAGATCTTTCTGTCCTTTTCTCTGCTGTCCAGCAGAGGGCTTCTCTTTTATGAGCTTTGTCCCCACAAGTCCATTTAACCTTATCCTCTTCTGATCAACACTCTGACTGAAGAGGACCACATTAAATTGATTTTTAAGGAACTGATATAGTCAATCCAACATTACCCCAGTCCTAAAACCAACATGGCAAGTAAATGACTAACTAAATATGACTAATCATATTTGATTGAAGAATAACAAGCCATAAATTTGATCATATAAATCACCATGATCACAGGTGAAAAAATAATAATCAAGCATCTGTGTGATTATGCAGGAAAAAATTCACATTTCTTTAAATTATGCCATGAATAAAGTGTAAAATTTAATTATTTGTAGTTTTTAAGCCTTAAAATGCAGTGTCAAAGACAAAGTAATATTTCATATTATTTTCCAGCTGTAGGACATTAGTATCTGTATATATTTTGACATGAGATCTCGTTTGCTGTGCAATGAGTGCACCTGCTGGCAGTGTACTACTACTTTCTTCAAACCTCCATGAAATGAGATACTGTAAGTGTATTTGAGTTTTTCTCTCTGAGTCTTAAAATTAATCCAAATAAGGAATTATTCACAATATATGGACTGTGTTATCATCTTTAATTTGAGTCTAATAGCAAACACACTTTCTACTCTTCTAATAGTCTCATATTATGTGTTTGCAATATTCAGTATTTCATTTATAGTTACAGTGATCCAGCTGTTAATAATAAAAGATAAAAGCTTTTGCTATAATATTCCCATAGAATGAGGTGGAAAGTAACCACATGTCTTCTGCTACTGTGACTGCTTGAAGCCCACGTTTTATTCTAAGATGTTACTTTTGTTAAATATTGAACAACAATTACACCATGGTCCACATGGATGAACTTTTGGGAATATAAACTTGGTTACAACAAGTGCTAAATTTTCTACTCCCATAAATAATGATTTTCATTGTGTCTGTTTTTTGGATTTGCAACAATTCACACCAAAAGATCCCTATTTTGATTACTAGGGCAATTGTAATGTAATTCACAACACCTATGTAGAGTATTAACAGTATTATGCTACACTCTGCTCGCCTTTATTATTTTAGTTTATATTGTTTTTACATGTCACATGTTCCTAAAGAATTGGATTTTTATCAAAGTACCAAATACAAGTTGACCCACAGAGAATAACAGAGAACTATCTGTAAAGTTCTATTTTATATTTAGAGCTTTAGATTTGATCTTATGTTGCATGAACCATGACTAATTTCTAAACTAATGTAGTTTAATTGCGGACTGTGTGAGACTAGTGGGCGTGTGCACAGCTGCTGTTTTGATGTTCACGCAGACCAACTTTTCTGCCACAACATCGGTACTATCTCTTTAAGAGAGGTCACCTGGGAAGGGGACAGGTGTGAGTTGCTGTAACATCACGTTCAACCGGGACCGTGAACCGTTTGGTCCATCTGGAGAACTTGACCACGACCCTCCTGTTGCGTCGGGTCAAAGCCAGGATGGGACGTCTGACTCACTTCTGCTCTCTGCACGGCGGAGCTCGAGCTCTCACGCCAACTCCACCGTCAGTGACGTCTGCATCACGTGTCCGTCTCTTCCCTCGGCACGTCCGTCGTATTTTCCTCCCCTACGCTGCCTGCTTTAACACTGAGAGCCACTCGAAATAAACAAGCGCAAAAAGGGGGCTGTTGTAGGGACCGGTCCGGCTCCGGTGTCACGTTTATCAGCAGCCGATGGACGGAGGGGGCTCACACCTTTGAGTTACCATCAGTGAAGCCCAGACCACCCGTCGGTCCGTGGCTCCACTGAGCCCGTATCACTGCAAACTTTTTATTTTAAACCCTGCGCTGCAGACGCCGAGCTCCGTCCCAGCGAGGTGAGTGACTGTGTGTTAAATTTATTCCAGACGGTCGTGTGAGTGTTGCACCTTTCCCAAACTTGTGTGAGCTACCGTGCAGCCTTACCTTTGCGGGCTGCGCTTTGGCTCAGCAGAGCTGGCCAGCTGCATGTCGCCTGCTTAAAATGGCGACAGCCAGCGCTGGGGGGGGGGGGAGAGAGAGGGAGGGAGAGAGAGAGAGAGAGAGAGAGAGAGTAGTTTTGGACTGGGGGCTTGCCTAGTCCTCCTCTGAATTGATCACAGTGTTTCAAACATATTGTAGAGACGAGCCCATTAAGTTGGGGCTCACTCCGCCTAAGTTGAGCGGAAGATGAACACGCATCATTTTCGGAAATGTTTGCGCTACAGCACCTCTTTATCTTATAGGTGCTGTTTCACTGCAAACCGTGATGTGTTGTTGGTTTGTTGTTCTTTAGAAACAGTGTTTCCATAGTCGTTACTGTAACATGTTCATTGGAGCGGAACCGGCACAGTTTCCCCTTTTCTCCAGCCTGTGCTATGAATGAACTTAGAAACCTCTCTGACCTCCCATCAGCTGTGACCAGCACTGGGTTTCGTACTTACCTGGATGAAATTCTACCCCTGGTTTGCTACTGTTCAGCCCTGCGCCTCTGTTTATTAGAGAGTTTATATTTTGGCCACAGCTGATCAAATATTGGTGTTTAAGGCTGACACACTTTTCAGAAACTATAAACACAGTTCGTGCTTTTTCCAGAAGTCAGTTGTGAGGTGCATGCTGCTGCCTCGGTTATTTGTCATGTTAGTGTTGTCATGAGTGTGTGTGAGGCTCTGGGGATTAGAGCAAAGCTTTCCCAGACAGCTAATGTGTGTGTCTGTTGTCCACCTTAGTTCCAGGTATAGACATGGAGCTTAATCCAGATACTTATTTATCACCCAAGGTGCACCTTGTGTTCTAACAGCACAAGTATTTCCACACTGTTGTGGTTAAGTGGGATAACAAACAGGCTCTGTGCAGGTCATCTTCGATGTGAGGGCTGTAAACTTCTAAATCTTCATAAGATCTGTGCAAAAGTTTTTATTATTGTTGTTATTGTGTCTCATCTTGCTCTATTTCTTTGTGTTTCCGTGGTGATGGCTGTACATCTCCCTGAATCACCACCTCCTCTTTTCTTATTTCCTCTCTCTCTCCCTCAGTTTTAGGTTTGCAGCTGACAGGTTGGGTTGCTTTGTGCGAAAAGAAAAATCACTACAATCAATCAGTATATATATTTTTTTTAACCTTACACTTTTTCATTTCACATCCCAAGTGTCTTTTGTTTTGTTTTATTGGATTTTTTTTCTAATCATCCATTGACCAGCTGATGTTGTAATGAGACTGAGATTCTCTCTGTGTCAGTACCTCAGTAATGACTTTTCATCAGTTTCCTGTCTGCATTAATGACAATTTACTTGCAAAGTGTTAACACAAAGAAACAGTCAGCGGCCACTCTTGCCTTTTCACAGTCCTCGGGGGCAGAGCAGTGTGATCTGCTCACACGTCTAGAGCGAGCAGGTTCGGGTCAGCAGCACTAGTGGCCTCTTGCTCTGCTTGGTTGGTTAACAGCTTGTGATGTCAGCCATTTTAGGTTGGACAGCACAGAGCATGGTGCTCCGCCATTTTTCTCTCCCTCTCCTTCAGCAACCCAGTTTAACGCATGCACTGGCAGTGGCCACAGCAATGCAGCCGTTTGCAGCCCACGCAACCATCCGCTCCGTGACCTGAGAGCAGCTCAAATAGGATTCAGACGCAGATGGAACCACACTATAGAAACACTGTCACTGAAGTTTTCTCATTGTTGCCTGGGTTGAGTAGGGGATCGAAACGAAAGTGGAAAGAAGTTGAGGCACAGAAAACATGGAGGCATTTAGGGTTGTGAGCCATTGTTGTTATCAGCTGTATGAGTGAGCGAAACCCTGGAATTGATTGACAGGAGGAGGATAGTTGGAGCCATGTCTGTTTGAGGTGAGAGTCTGTTAAGTAACTGGCAAGCTGTGCGTGTTTTGGTACAGTGGATTAAAAAGAAATCACAGAGTTTGTGTTTGTGAACAGAGAGAGATGGTTAGATTTGGAAGGGTTTGTCTTCTGGTTCAGACTTGGTAATTAGCTTGAATCCTCGGGGGGGAAAGAGGTGGTTCTTCAGTCCTCTCTGAAAGAGATAGCATCTGCCAGGATTTAAGGCCTGTTTATGTATCCATGCCTGCATTGCCTACAGTGAATGCAGGAACCCTGTATGCCTCAGGCCGCAGCAGGCCAAACACAGGAGTCACCGAGAGCAGTGGCCCAGGCAGATGTCTGGACAGGGACTCAGGCACTGAATTAACAGAAAGAGCCAATGGCGTGCCTTGGCGACGGCGACCACACCTAGCAGGGAGACATCAACACCGCGTGAGGGAGGCACTGAAATAGGAGCAGGGTAGGGACTCTCCAAATACCACTCACAGGGGTGTGTGGAACAAACAAGCCCTGCTAGAGCCAGGAACAGGATGGCATAGGAGGTGTGTGTGTGTGTGTCTCTGTTGGTCTAAGTAACCATATGTGTGCGTGTTTACCCACACGCATGTGCTTCAGAGAAATGAGCTGGTTGGGGGGGGGGGCTAGGAGGTGGTTGCCATGGGGACAGTAACACACCAGTGGCGCTGCCGACCTGTCTCCCTGGGCCAAACTTGCTCGGAAAGGGAGGAGAAGAAGGAATGGTGGGAGGGATGGAGGAAGGGAAGCAGAGGGTGCAGAGACGTTTGGAAGAGGGAGGGGGAGCGAGGGTGAAGAGACAGAGGAAGAGAGAGGAAAAAAGACGAGGGGAGGCAAGAAATGTTGCAAACAAGGAAAGTGCTGCCGGTATTGTGCACCTATTCTCTCCTAGTAAACAGAGGATTTGTTAGACACACAGACCCACACAGTTTTCGCATACACATGCGTTCTCAGATCGGTGGTGAGTAGGTTAGTTAGTGCGGCCAAGCTGTAGGATTGCTGTCGGTTCTGAGAGCTATTATTGGCCTGTACCCAGAGGATATAGCCCAGGCCTAGACAAGAGTCAGGCCAGGGGATGAAAGGAGGTCATGCTGTGCTGAGCCATTGATGAGGCGTAGATAATATAGGTTATGAATCAGGAGGGTGAAAACAATGTCTTTGTGTGTCAGTGGGAGATCTGACTCTCACACACAGGGAAAATGGCAGCCTCACTACCTCAGTAAACAAGCCTCACACACAGGCATTCAGGCAGCCACCCCCGCACGCCACATACACACACGCACACACACACACACACACACACACACACACACACACACACACACACAAATACAAGCACACATTCGCCCCCGCCCACCCCACCTCTCTTCTCTCTCAACTCTCAATCTCACAGGAAACCCACACATGCAAATGTTGACACATATAACAGACACAAACCCATCATCACCACATGGTCAGTCAACTTATGTGCAGTATTCAAAGTAAAGTCATTGGCCGATTCACTCAAACCAGTGAGTCAACATAACTGGTCTTGAGCCTGGCGTCGTTGAGGCATGAGCTGTCCATTTCGAATTGCTGACAATTACTCTGGTTGCATTGTGCATTGTTTCATTCCTCACCTGTGTGAGGCCTCTGGTTCTCTGCAGGCTATGGTCTGTGCTGAGGCTTTTGTGTGCAGATGTGTTCACACAGTTGCAAATATTGATGTCTCGCATAATATCACTATGTAGTGGGAACTTTTTCGCCAATGCAGTATGGTCTTCATGGCTGTCGAAATGTGCCAGTAACTGTGTTTCATACTTTAACCTCTTCTGTATTCACCATTTGCTTTAGTATAGGTATTATTTAGCGTGAGGCACTGAAATGCATGCATGTGCACAGACAGTGAAGCTGAACTCCAGGTTATGTCCACTGGCTAAAGAGCTCGGGTTGGAACATTCCAGGCTTTGCAGTGCAGCAGGGAGGGGAGGGGGGGGAACGACTGTGTGTGATTGTCGTTTTGGAGCAAAAAGGGGGTGTTGAAGAGCGGGGGTTGGCAGGGTGGGGTGGGATGGTGTTGGCTGGTTGGAGGGGGGTATCGGGGAAGAAAATTCCTCATTGAAACACCTTCGTGCTTCCTCTATAACAGTTAACACCCCTCCTCTTGCCTCCTCACCCCAAACCGACTGCCCATCCCCCACCATCCTCTCCCGTTCACTCTCCATCTCCTCTCGCCTACACACCCACACCCAGCAGAACCACGTGATGGATGGCTGAAACTGCCCACCCATAAGCCTTTGTGTCGGTCATATGACCAGCCAGCCTTGGCAGAGCGGTGCCCCCTGATGCAGAACTGAATGGCAGGGGAGTAGGAGGGGTGCACAACAGTCCAAGCCAAGGGCAGTTACTCTCTCTGGGGGGTGCATGGGGGAACAAGGGGCATCACGTTCCCCCCACAGTAGCAAACTTCATTTGCCTGTTAACCCCTGCCACTCCATGATCCAAAGAGAAGGCTGGTGAAAAACAGGCTAAGGTGGCGAATTCAGTGTGAATCTAATTTTGTTATAGGCTGTAACTCATTGTTTGATTATCAAGGTGTTGATTTCAAAAATTCCCAGAAGTTGGTAGGATGTAGAATGTACTGAACCTTAACTTACTTTTGCTGGCCAAAACTTGGTCTGGGGTTACAGGCTTCTGAGAAGTGAACCTTCACTCAGAGAGTGTGAAAGCGTGGCGGTCACACCCTAGACCTGTAAGGGTTAACATGGCTTTGAGCTAATGTACCATGACCTTTCTGTGTCAAAGCAAGACTGTGTCTGTGGGTACAAGAGAAGGAAGGCAATTACAATTTGTATAAGTTATGCATGATTGAAGAGAGGCAAATTACTTGAAGTGATGACAGTGACTTGCTCACCTGAGTGAGATAGTGGTGCTGCAGCAGAATTGTGCACAACGGGTTAACTCGTGCAGAACTAGTCCAGGACAAGTTTAATATTTGCCTGGAAATGCCCTGTTTGCACATAGGAAGGACGCGATTATTTTAGATTTGGGCTGTCAACCAGAAAAGCTGAATTTAGTTTGACTTTGTAAGTAAAGTGTATTTGCATAGGGAGGGGTCTGACTTTGAGAGGTTTTTTGGGGTTTTCCTGTTGAACCTCTGCAAGCTGTTGAGCTTCTGTGAGCTTTTTCTGCGCTGTGCGTGAGGTGTCATGTCGGTGCAGAGTGATTGGTAGAGTTATTGCCCTAGAGCTGTCCTCCAATACTGCATCACTACCTCTCTGTCAGAAGGAGGGAGCAGAAGGAGGAGGGAGGGAAAACTCCTCCACAGGAAGCTTCACCATTTTGCATGGAAAAAGTGATCTAGGTGTGAACTGAAATTTTTAAGATGCATATTCTTGTGCAGGTTGGCGTGTGTCTGTCTGCACCGTCTGTAGCATTGTTGGGTGAGAATGCCATCTCTCCAAGGAACATCTGTTGAACCACCCACTTGAATAATTGTCAAGTAGACAATCTTAAGCAGCACATTCAAGAGTGGGTATTTCTGTGGCAATCTTTTTGAAGGTGTTTGGTGAAGCTGCAGAGGCTCTGGATTAAAAAAAAAATACAGAATGTGTTCTCTCTGTGGGGGTGTGTCTGAACGAGGGGAAGTGAGACAGAGTTGTGTGGGGGAGGGGATATAAGGGGGTAGGACAGGAGCTCTCCCAAAAAGCCTTTGGTGAAGAAGCAGACAGAGCTGGTTTGAATGCCTTTAAAAGAGATAGCCTTGAGTTTCATGGAGCAGGGGAGTTGAGGAGAAGGCTGGATTTTATTTTTAATCAGAGATTTAGAAGCAACTCTGGATGTTAAGGGTCTCAGCTGAATCTTTTCACAAGGTTTTGTTATTATCTGTGCTATTGATGCTTTACCTGGAAACAACCAGATGTGCGTGATCTTCCAGCTCAGAGGAAGCTGGTCTGTACTGATATCTCATCTTATTTCTCTGTTCTAGCACTTTCATTTCTTCCCTCATTTGACCCTGAAATGTAACATTTTATTTCACTAACTGATAAATCAAGGTACATTGCATGCTGACTGATGGCTTCAACTAAAATATGTTCTCCTCTTTCATTTTCAGGTTTTTCCTCATAATTGCAGTAAGAACTGCAAGTGGACCTATGGACAAGTCCCGGTAATGTCCTTCCCCCGTACCTTGTCTATAGACAACTGGAAACGACTCATAATCTCATTCACACTCCATTTACAGCCATTTGACCCAACTCTCTCCACCCTGTGGTCACACTATGGCCAGCAAGAGGAAGTCTACTACTCCTTGTATGATACCTAGTAAGATCATACGCCCACTAGATGAAGTTGAACAGGATGCTCCTGTTCTTCTCCGTCAGTCCAAGCTTCCTGGAGGAGACAGACATAGCCCCCTTGACCCTGGAGAGTCTTCCAAACCAGAGGCAGGGGACAATGTCAAAGATGGTGTTGGCACTTATACATGTAAGCCTTGTAACTTTGAGACCCATGACCTTAACTTGTTCTTGGATCATGTGTACACTGGGCACCCAGACTTCCGCACAGACCCCAGCTTCTTTTGTGTGAGCTGTGGGGTCTCAGCACCCAAGTTTGAGGGACTGGCCCTACACAATGCCAGGGTACACCCCAGCACAATAAACACTACTTTGCAGCTGAGGAAGAGAGACAGGAGGGTTGTGGTGGAGCAGAATCTGGTGACAGGGACAGATTCACAGAAGGATAGTGAGATTTCCATCACAAAGACCCCAATTATGAGGATGCTGAAGGGCAAATCTGAGCCTAAACGGATAGTAGTGTCTCACCTAGTCACAGATGAGTCTGCTTCAGACCCTCACGCTACCTCTGCCTCCAGAGAGACAGAGAGAAAAGAGCCTGCTGCAGTCACAGTCACCCACGTTCCCACAATAGTCCACAATGGGACTACCAAGGTCACACTGCCCTCAGCGATCCAGATAGTCAATGGGTCTGGAGCGTTGCCAATGCTGAAGACCCCCATCACACAGGTAAAGTATTTGCTGTTTCTTATTTTGTTTTTTGGCTTTGTACTTGTCTTTTATTTCTGTAAAGCACTTTGAATCACTGTGTATGAATTGTGCTTTATAAATAAACTTGCCTAGCTTTTCCTTAATTTACATTCTTTTAAATTTCTTTCCTATAGGTGGTCTCAGTGGTTCAGAACAGGAGCCTTCATCAGTCTGCACCAATCACAGCCTCATCAAATGTTTCCTCCACTTCCTCAACTTCCTCCTCCAAAAATCTCCCCAAGGTAATAGTTTTGTTTTTTTTTACCTTAGGTGTCTGAGTGTTAAGAAGTTAAATGCACTGCAGTAACTTCCCAGGCTCATTGTCACATTTTCTGTCCCAGGTGATGATTCCTTTGAGCAGCATCCCCACCTACAGTGCCTCCATGGACTCCTCTTCCTTCTTGAAGACCTCCTTCAGTAAGTTCCCATACCCTACAAAGGCTGAGCTCTGCTACCTGACCGTGGTCACAAAGTTCCCTGAAGAGCAGATCAAGATCTGGTTCACCGCCCAGAGACTTAAACAAGGCATCAGTTGGTCTCCTGAGGAGATTGAGGAGGCCAGGAGGAAAATGTTCAACACCATCATACAGACAGCACCCTCCAGCTCACAGAACCAGACCCAGAGTCAGCCCAGCCCAGCCCAGCACACAATCACAGTGCTACCTGCGTCACTTGGTGCCACAGGGATCCCTCATATCCTTCAGGGATCTCTCGTCAGTCAAGGAGGGGTAATTGTTACGCAGCCAGTAATGGCCAATGGTATCCAGGTTAACAGTGCTCCTGTGGCCCTGGCTGTCACACCAAAGCCCCAGGCAGCAGCCCGCCCTATGATGCAGGCCCGCCCTGCTGCAGCCCTGGTGGCAGACAAAGGCGTCAGCATGGTGGTGGGAACGGTGGGCAGCAGCAGCACTGGGAGCAACATCATTAGCAACAGTAGTAGAAGTGGGGGAGGGGGCTCTAGCAGTATTAGTAGCAGTCAAGCTAGTGTCATCAACCTTAGTCTTGGAAGCAGTGATCATAGCAATGGTAAGGTGAGCAGTGTCAATGGTAAACATAGCAATGGAAATGCAGACTGTAATGAGAAGAGCAACAGTAATGTTACCAGTCATGTAAATGCTAAGAAGACTGAAATCAGCAAAGGCAACACCAAGACTGTGCAGTGTGACAACAAAGTAATCACAGACAGCAGAAACAGCACAGACAGACCTGTTAACAGTAACAGCAAAACAGGCAGTGATGGGCAAAAGAGCAAGGATACTGACAGCAGCATCGATAGTGCCACAACTAGCACAAGCACAGATGATGTTGAGCCCACCGCTGGTGACTCTCCAACCATCAAGATGGAGGAGGCATCTTCCCCTGCCTCCAAATCCTCTTCCCCCACTCCTGTAGCTCCTTCAAGCAGCACACCTGGGTCTCGGACACCTGTGAATGCGTTCCTGGACCCGAGCTTTTACAAGGGGAAGAAGTCTCAGGAGCAGCTCAATGCTCTGAAACATAGTTTTCAGGTCAGCCAGTTTCCTGACCAGGAGGAGGTTGACCGCCTCATTGCTTTGACTGGGCTCACAGTACGAGAAGTCCGAAAGTGGTTCAGTGACCGGCGCTACCACTTCCGCAACCTTAAGGGTACACGCACCAGCACGGGTGCACAGAATAAGTCTGGCACCCCAACTGCAACAAAGAGTAGTTCGAGCACACCAGGGAGTGGCACCGCTGGCAGTGCCAACCCGGTCGACCTTTCGGAAGGTGGCAGCAACTCTGGTGCAAAAACGCCACAGCACAGCTCTGCACCCCTGAGTCCATCTCCAACGCAGACTCCCACCTCACCCACCACACCTTCCCGCCGACTCCCCAGACCACCTTCTCCTGATTTTACAGCTATTCGCTACAAGGAGAGAGAACCCCACCAGGTGAGAATCTGTCATTGGTATGTACTCCATGGGCATAATACTGAATAGGCAGTGTAGACTGACAAAATGTTTTCCATGTGATTGCTCAGTTCTTTACCATTAACAGTCTATTATTCTTAGAATTAAAATGGAGACTCCACCGATTTTACTAACAAAGTCTGTTTTCAGGAGAACTCCTGCAAAAACATGGTAAAAAAAAGTTTATCAGACCAAGTCAGACTTAACACTAACATCAGTGTGATGAAGGCAACCTCGGTTTGAAAATGAAAATAAATAAATATGCTCATCCAAGCAAGTAAGCTTGTATTAACTTTGGCTGTTTAGGTAAAGGCACTGGAGGCCAGCTTCACCCAGGGCCCTGACCCATCAGGAGAAGAAGTGGACAGACTGCGATCTGAGACCAAGATGACCCGAAGGGAGATCCATGGTTGGTTTGCTGACAGGAGGAAGAGAATGGCAGCTGAGAAAAAGAAGGAGGAGGCAGAGCGAGCAATGAGAGAGGAGGAGGAGGTTGATGAGGAGGAGCGACAGAGAGAGGACAGCTCAGGAGAATTGAAAGTCAACCCGATTAAAATAAACCTGAAGATGCTGAGGGTGACGGAGGCCAATGGCAAAGCGGAGGGAGACGAGTCGGATAGCTCCGCTCTACCGCTTCAGGTCAGCACCACGCCTGCAACCTCCCCAGGCCCCACTCCTTCATCCACCGCCAAACCATCCCTGTCCTCCACCCCAACAACCAAATCATCCCACTCTCCCAAGCCCACAGCTGCCCGAGGTAAGAAGACAGCAGAGCAGCTTCACCTGCTCAAACAAGTCTATGCCCGGACCCAGTGGCCCAGTGCTGCTCAGTATGATGAACTCATCTCAGCAACTGGACTGCCCAGACCGGAAGTAGTGCGATGGTTTGGGGACTGCCGTTATGTGCAAAAAAACGGTCAACTGAAGTGGCTGGAGGCGTACCAGAACATGACGCTAGAGGAGGACCTCCAGAAAGGGAACACACAGATCCTCCAAGACCACCTCGAAATGCATGGCAGGCTGGAGGAGTCGCAGGTACTGACAACAAATAGTGTTTCCATGATTTCTTTTAGAGGCATTCAAAGTGTTAAATGAATTAAAACCTGAGAATCAGATTAATATGTGCTGATTGTATTTCTAGTGTTAACACAGTTTTCTCTTAAAGTAACTGCTCTATAGGAGAAAATGTACTAACAAGTTCCCCCACAAGTGTCTCGTGTTGACACTTTGAGAAATGCATGTTCTTAACTGAATGTGTTAGAAGATATTTGGGGTGTTTACATGTAAATGACTGCAAAGTCACACAACTGAAAAAAAAAATTTCACTTCCTTCTTACATATTAATTCTACATTATTGTGAATTGGGGCAACAGCAACCTCAGTGATTCAGTTCAGTAACTGTCATGTCATTTAAGGATTTTTTTTTTTTTTTTTTCTTCAGTTAGAAACTGTTGCTGGCCAAATTTAGTTTTTTTTTGTTTTGTGTTTAATTCATTCATTTATTTATAGTAAACCAAGTAACTTATTGTAGCTTAAACCTCTTCTAAGATGGAAAAGACAGAAGTCCCCAGAGTAACATGCCAAATTAGCCAGAATTTAAAACTGCATAATTTTTAAGATATAATATTACAATAACTGAGGACTTGACATCTAGATGCTTCTTAGTTGCACTGAAAATACATATTTCATGTCTATCAGGGTGTTAAACTATATAATGTTAGTGTGACTGTGAAAAAACTGTTTAGAAAGCTGCTCTCAAGACTTTGACATGTTGCCAGAGGTGAGGTCTAAAGTGTGAAACAGACTTGTTAGATATTCCTACATCAAAAGTTTGCACACACCTTCTCATCCATCTCATGGGGAAAGTGTGTGTAAGCCTTTGACTGGTAGTGTGTGTTTATTTTGGTTTCTGTGGTACTTTAATTAAATTATCAGTAACTGTCATGTTTTTTGACAACAAAGGAGCTTCTACTTCTTCTTTCTTTTTTTTCCCACCATATCAACATTCACTTCTGTTATTGAGTTCGTCTGCACGCGTACTTGAAGAGATAGTTCAGTTATGATTGCTGCTATAAGAGAGGTATTTAACAGAGGCTGTAGCCTGATGTCGTGTTGCACTGGGCTACATTATATTAAAAGGTGTGTAATGTACATATGTATATTAAGTAGATGAAGGAACGCATCTTCAAAAGTTTAACATAAACCGAAGCTTTGAAAAGGAAGAATGTTGGCAGAACTGTTGTACTAGGTTGAATTACATTGTGTAGACGAAGCTTTAAGTGGCCGGGCAATGTAAGATGGTATAAATAAGCAATCCTGTGTGTATGAAAGTGTTCATAGCCATTATAGGGCTTAGTATATAAGTGCTACCTATATGGGATAACAGAAGTTGAAAGCAGTAGCTGTGTGCATCATAACGCTCTGTTATGACAGTTGTAGGTCCTAAAGTGCAAACCTGCAAACTTCTGCTAGTTTGATGAGTTTGACTCTTATGTAATTTTGCAGTTGTTAAAATATCTTTTCAGCATTTACCCTTATCCTGAAAGCTGAAGGCTTTAAAATATGTTCTCACAATAAAATGGCTCTATGAGCTTTGCCATGCATGTCTAAACTAACAGAGATCATTCTTTCTGTTTGCTCTCTCTATTCTCAGTTACAGGAACTGGCTCAGAAAAGTGGTTTAACAACAGACTTGGTGCAACATTGGTTCTCTACCAAAGCGTCTTTGCCCCGGGTAGAACAAACCGCTGCAGCTCGTTCAACAGGACCAAGAGCAGTTGCGTCAGGTGTGGCAGCCGAGTCACAAACAACAGGGTCCTCCCCTCTGGAGCCGCAGCCAGGAGGAGGGATGGAGGTGAAAATGGAGCAGTCAGTGTGTGGCGTCACAGCGGAAGCAGAGAAGGCCACAACAGACAAGACTGTGAATCCTACTGAAGGTAGTCTTCATGTCTACAGTAATCATTAGCAAAAGTAATAAAGTTTCCTCAAGATTGACCTAAAAGAGTTAATCATACTGTGACCAGAGGGCTACAACTAACATCTGTCATTATTGAGGCTTAGGTGAAGTCAACATGTATGTTTTTATCCCAGCTATTCCAAAGCCTCAGGATTTTCAATTTTCATGAGAAAGATAATCAGCCAATAGTGTAAATGGAAATATGGATGAATAATCATTCGTGCCACAGCATGTCTCCTTAATATATAATTATGATCATGATGAGTTTAACACCTGTGTCACCTTCGGTGTTTTAAACAAATACAAGTGATACATATGTGTTTTCTAAATATCTTTTTTTTTAATGCAGGTACGAATTGAAGAGGCCGTTTTGCCTGAGGAAGGAGCACAGGTGGTCTTTGTATTGGGAGTTTGAGTAAAAGATGGCAGATGTGGTTGTAACAGGATCACTGGATGGAAATGGACCTTGCAACCATCTCCACCCATCCCTCTGTCTCTCTCCTTCCAGGTGGTAGGCATGACCTCCCCCACTATGTAAGATGGACACTAAAGCCACTTATTCCATCCAACCCTCCCATCCACCCACTCCCGGCCCTTCTTCTCCTGTTTTGTCTACCATTCTGCTGCGCGCACGCACACACACACACACACACACACACACACACACACCCTCTCCAGTAGCCTTCCATCCGCCATTTTCCCCTAGAAGGAAGCTGCAGTGCAAACTGAAGTGCAGGACTGGAGGTAGCTGTGGAAGGAGGGGCCGGGCTGACAGCATTTTTCTGCTGCGATTGTTCCGTCTGCCTGCTGAGATGAGAAAGAGAGAAAAAATAAAAGAGTAGATGTAGAGGAAGAAGAAAAGGACAAAAAAGGGAGAAATGTGGTCGCGATTGACACGTTAGCAGATCAAGGGTGGGGGTTGGGTTACCAACCAAGTCAGCTCTCAAGCGACGATGAGTGGAGTGTTGAGAGACTGTTCTGTTTGTTTTGAGGTACGAAAAACTGCACAGCTCTTTGCTACAGGGTGCTTGCCTAAGCCTTAAAGTAAATTAAATGAAACTTGTTTTTCCATTGTGTCATGATACTCCCATTTTTACATCATCATGCACTCACAGACCTTGAATTCACGCTTGCAGCATTTTACTTTAAATGTACTAGCTAGGCCGGTCACAGCATCTTATGTGCTATTCTGCACTGATGTTGATTTGATCAATTCTTGAGAATATTTTTGGTCACCTTTCTACTCACTTTTCATTTCTTAACTGTGCTTAACCTTTGGTTAAATAGAACATGTAATTGTTCAGTGTGAAGATGTCTAGAATTGTTTCACCCAAAGAGGGCAAGCACCCTGCTGTGTCTAAAACAATAAAAGCGACAATGTATTAGACTGTATGGAATCTGGTTTGTGTTGTAGCATCAAGTGCTTCTTCACGTCACTGACGTCTACGTACATTTGTTTTTATGGAACTTTCTTATGAATAAATTTGACTGTAAAAGAACTGTGAACTTTTATGAGTTCCATACTTAGGCTTGATGTATAATTTTTACAGATGGTATTTGCAGAATAAACAAAAAGTAATGAATTTGTGAGTGTTGTTGGCCTACATGAGTCATCTTAGCAAAGTTCTCCATACAGTGTGCAGCTGTAGTGGGCAAATAACAGCTGCTGGTTATAGTCTACATTTTTCTGCTTTTACATTACTGTCAAAAAAAGCTAGAAAGACCAAACCCAACAATAGTTTTGGTTCCACACAGCCATCAGGCTTTGGCTACATCAAACTACAAAGAGCACATCAGTGAGCCACGCTGTTGAACTGAACTGCTGCATACAAGCACACCATAGCTGCAATTAGTCCCTTAAAGTGCATGATTTTCTCCTGTGAGTGACATTTGATAAAAATTGCAGTATTTTTATACCTCAAGCAACTCAAGACACAAAACATACAGTCTACATTGCAGCTGTAAAACATTGGTCCGGCAAATAGCAATGCTGAAGAAAAAAAAAAAACTAATGCTTGAACCTAATTGCTGACCCTTGGTGTATGGCATTGGAGGGTGATTGTACTAAAAATATTTTGTGGCTAACCTCAATCATAAACTAATATAATACACTAGTCAGGTGGGAGCCACCATCAAAGCATCATCTTAGGGGCTACATTTATTTACTTTGGTTTCCTGCTGGGGGACCTTAGTTGCATGTTATTCTCCGTCATTGCACTGTTGGGTCTCTAATAATGGTGCATAAGTTCCACAGAGTTTTTTTTTTTTTTTTTTTTAAGTCTGTATAATGAACATCAAAATCAAAATTTCCTAAAGTCTCGAGTGATGTGTTAACATTGCTTGTTTTGTATGATCAGCAGATTTTTTAACATCAGGCATCAACAAAACTGGAACTAAAGACTTTCTGACTTTGCTTAAATAATACTTTCAACTGTCTAACAGCTAACTGACCAGTCTTTTCAGCACGAGTCAACTTGTTCTCTGTCTGCTGTTAAAACTGAAACCTCAGTACTCTCTTCCTGTGTTGCAGTATCTGAAGCTAATGAAACTCACTCTGTTGCAGTTACATTCAACATTTAACAGAAAACAATTGCACTTAGCAATAAAAAAAAAAAAAAACATTCACATTTTGAGGGAGAGAAAATAAGACAACATAGTATAAAGTAGTAAGTATTTATTTAATTTTCAGGCTTGAATATGTTTCATATGAAAGGCAAAATTTAAATGAATACTTTTCCCCTCCATATTTTAGGCACATTACAGAAAGGTGATTGTAAATGAGACTAATAAACAGAAGAGACGACTGGAGAAAAAAAGCAAAACCAAATGTACACCCACAAAGGTGTTCTTAGTAATTCTGTTTGATTTGACCTCTTTACAGTAAGTTGTCCTGCTCTAACAGATATAACAAACCAAACAGGAGAGTGTGGCACGTATTAAACATGATCTACACATGCTCACATTGTCCTGAGAAGAGATCAGATCAGTCAAAATAAGTGACAGCAGCTGTTTAGGTGCTTCAAGCACAGCAGGGCAGGTGAATGATGTGGCTTTAACGCAGTGTGTACACAGATGGAGGCACATATTAGCAGACTGGGCAGCCGTAAGAGAAATGCAGCATTGGAGGGAGAGCACTCCACAAAGACCATCATTTGACCACTGGAGAAAAGATAAGTGTAATATGGCGTAGCTTTGGGATCTATATCAGGGTGCAAAGCCAAGAATATGCCAGAATTCTGTCAGTGACACCTCAAGCACTCATTCCTGTCCCTGCTTTTACCTTAAAATCATACCGTATGGCTTAGGTTTGTCTCAGTGGTCAGACACTGAGTGAGAATACTGAGTTTACATCGTATAAGCATCACGTACGAGCAGAGAAAGCACTGTTCTTCATACAAACCTGCAAAAGTAATACCATCGGTTTAATGTGACCTACGCCTGGGCTCACTGAAGGCCCAGACCACAGACACTTCGATTTGGCCTGCTAAATATACACACACACACACACACACGCACACACAGGAAATGAGAAGTCCCTGCACATATAAGGGCACCACAATTCATCTTAAGAGAAATTTGAACTAGACAAAACAATGGACCCATTTCATCGCAGATTCACAAGCCGTGGCTATTTCACCGAATCTCATGGACGCATAACTTAAAATCAGGTTTCTTGGAAAGTAAGTGAGGATTGTGACAAAACTCACTACATCATCATGGCAGCGCAAACACAAAAGGTCCCTTACGACTGGCAGAGAGAAGAACAATATGGCATGATTGTTTACGCCTTATACTGGCAACGCAAACCTCCTTCCCTGCTGGTCAACAATACTTATTTTTCTTCACCAGGTCAAACTCAGAGAATTCCCATTGTACAAATGTCAGTGGGTGCAGTAAAACACATATTTGTTTAGGCACTGAAAACCATTCAAGAGCATACTTTGCAAGAACACTGAATTAAAACAGTGGTGGCTTTTATATTCACCCTAAACACAGAGCTGTATCAGTGACTGTAATAGCTACTGGGAACAAATTAAAACACTGAATAAAAGGGGTCATCATTTCTATTAAGACGTATCTACATTTTCAAAACATCATAAAAACATGGTGACATTAGGCTGCACAATTAATCATGTAGCTAACTGCATTAAGTAACCTCCATCTTCTATAAGTGCAGGTATTGCCAGTATACAAACACATCAGAAACATTTGCGATGATCCCTATGGATGACACCGTAATGTGAATACATTACAGTGTTCCTTCAACCACTTTGTTAGTCTGGAAAATGACCACATTATACAGCAGAGTTATAAGTAAGAGGTCATTTCACCTGATAAGCTGTAGCCCTGTAGGCCATCTCTTTATTTATAGGACAACTGTGCTGCCATTAAAACACTCATAAACATGAATAGATGACAAGCAAACATCAAAAGGACAATTATCATTCATACTCAGACTACAACCCTCATCAGGGTCAACATGTATCCCTGGTCCAACTTAAATCACATGATGAGATGTCAGATTTCCTGCCTGGGAGACTAATATTTGAATGTGTCAGGCGCCTTCAGCGCAGGAAAGTGGAATGATGTGCAGTTTTTTTGGAATCAATTTTAAAAAAACAAAACAAAAACACCTGGCTGTGCTTGTGAATGCAGACATGAAGCTGCCTCCTCCCACTGCTTCTAACACAAACAGGTAATGACTTCTTCCTGATTCCGTCAAAATAAAAGAAAAAACAAGAATCAAGATTTACATATCCCTCCAGGATTAGGGTGTTAGGCTGGAGGTGCAGTATTTCATCCACGAAGCAGAAACGGAAAAGACAAAGAAATAGTTGGAGAGAGCCCTCGTGTTTTACACATTTAAGAAAAGTCACATTATGAATGCTTAAAGGTTTAAATAATTAGAATCATTAAAAACAATGGAGAGAGGAGCTCTTTGAGAGCAGGTCAGGTGCTGCTGTTCTCTGGCCAACAGCACAGCAGGAATAAATATATATATATTTTTTTTCCATAAACGCCAAACGGAGGAGAGCAAAGAAATTTTACCAAGAATAGTTTCAGAGCTCTCTCTTCCCCCCCAAACTTAGCAGCTGTTGAACACACCTACTGCAGAACACAAAAGAGCACAACCCTGCACACAAATGACCAGTCCAGAGCTGGAACTTTTCAGGCCGTGTTTTTGTTGTCCTGTGAATGTCCGTTCCTTCTTCCTGTCTGCAGCGGTCAGCTTCCTGTCAGCACCCCCCCCCCCCCCTCCTCCTCCTCCTCTTATGTCCGAGTCCCCCCTTCTTGTCAGGTGGGTGGTGAGGAGGCTTGGGTGGTGGGGGGGTGAGAGGGAGAAGGCGAGAATGGAGGGAAGGAGAGCTGCCTGAAATGTAGGCCAAAGCAGTGGTGGGCGTTTCCATGGAAACAGTGTTCACAGCAGTCAGTGACATCATCAGTACAGGGAGAGGCGACTGGGTGAGTAGGGGGCGTGGGGTGCAACAAAAATGCATCCTGATTGGCTTGGACCTAGACACGGTTCTCCCCGCCCACTCTGGTCCTCCGCAACACCCTGAGGTGAGACAAAGACGGGAGGATGTCTGGAATCTTCTACAGCGTCAAACCTCACTGCACACACATGAAAAACCCCACACAGCGTACACTTACCTTCTGTCCATGTTGTCCAACGGTGTCTCCCCGAACTCATGCAGAGAGGACTGGTAGCGGGATTCAAAGGAGCCCTCCCTCCCCATGTAGGCCATGGCCTGGGCTGGTGACTGGGGCAGAGGAGACACGTTGGAGGAAGTCGAAGACACTGAGCTCAATTCTCCCAAACGATCACGCCCTGTCTGGGCAGACGCCGACACCGCTGTGGCCCCGACTGCAAGGAATGGGCTGAGAACCTCTCCGTTTTCATCCTGAGAGAGGAAGAACAGAAATCATTTTGGTATCCAAAGTGTGAACTCCAGGGGCCTCCATTTGTTCAGGGTTTTAGAGCTCATTCCATTTCCAGTTGAATTACACACATAGGTTCATTTCTAAGGAAGAATCTTGGAACATGCTGGGAAATATCTATTCACTTTCTTGAAGACTGATCATCTCAGGTCCAAATGCTAAGTAGGTACAGAAAAGGCTCAGAGTTCCTGATGTGGACACATACCAGCTTCTGTCAGTCTTAATAATTGTGCACCTAAAGGTAACAAACTCCTCCAAGCTCACAAAGTCATATAGTGTATCTCAATTATTTACCACAGTATAAAACAAGACTGTGTGGTTTTACAGGCGTTTACATGTCTTGAGAGGACACAACAAAGTTATTAGTGTCAATATGATGTTGCTAGGATAGAGTCCAGGAAGCCACCATACCTGGCACATAACCCTCTATTAAAAAACACACACAATTTGTTTTCTGGGGCAGCTTGGATTGCGTTGTGTTTTTTCCTACAAGCTTTTGATGTCTGTAGTGTTTGTTGATAGTGCAGCCAACAGAGAGCAGTTTAAGGAAAGGCTCAGTAACACACTCAAGCTCACCCTGCCTCTGATGATGTCCATATGGACTAAAAGAGAAGCCAGTTCCAGATCCTCGTTGTAGCTGTTCTTCAGGGGGACTGACCGGTATCCTAGAGCAATACACAGAGAGAGAGAGGCTTTTATCGAGGCGCAGATTTGCAGCAGGATTTCAGGTGATTTCAGAGAGCATGTTGTTGTTGCACGTACCTGTCTTGAGACCATGAATTGGGAATGTGGCTTGAGCCAGGAAATTTTGGTCATTGAACATGTCAATCTCATAAACTACAAAGCGTAGGAAGGCAAATGCAGAGTTGCACACTGTGAACTGGAACGACTTTCGGGGCCACGTGGGGTTAAGACCATTATCAGCTAATGAGGACAAAAACAAAAAAAAGAGAGAGGTGAGAAATGTATAATATGTATCGAGCCCTGCTGTTACTGTAATAACATGACTTTTATTACTTTTACTACACTAGTGGAACAAACCTCCCAGTTGTTATAGTAGAGTTAATGACCTGGTAAAAATGGCAAATCGGTGTTAAAGATAGATTTTAACACTGTGCTATATCCAGCAAGGAAAATGATTCTCAAAATAGAGAGGAATGAAAAAAATAGTAGTACCTATTGAGTAATTATGTTTTTTTTTTCTGAGTAACATTTCCAACACTGAATACCACACAAAACTCCAAATATAGTGTCAAAGATTGTGGCAAACTTTGTATGATACAGCCATAAAACTTGGAAAAAATATATATACATCTCTATCTATTGCTGTGTTCATTCCTCAGCTTTCCATTGCATTCCCACACATGGTTTACTTATTTGCACAACTTCCTGTTTTTCTAGGACCAGACAGGAAATGACATGATGGCAATAGAGCCAGTAAACAGCAGCTACTCATTTCTTCAGTTTTGGCAGAGTCTCACTAAAGGCAGAAGAACCTATGGTTAAAATTTGAGTAGCTCTCACCTTCAGAGTCTGTTTTTAGCTTGGCATTGTCATACTCGGCTCCGCACACCTCGATCTCGATCAGAGGACAAACTATGCCACGTCCATGTTTGGGCAGGTGGCGGGCACCCAAGACCTTCATAGAAAAAGAACAGGAACACAAGTTAAGTGTTAAGATCTTCTCACTTTAATTGTGAGAAAAGATCTGAAGACATTTTTTTTTTTTAGCCTACACTTGTTTATACTGTTTGACAAACTGGCACTATCAGAATGATGTTGAAATATCTATTAGCAGGTCCTGTTTGTGAAGAGTCCTTAAACTTACAGATACTAGTCACATAAAACTGTCACATCACGTTAGTACATATCCACCTTTCTCTGTACCTCAGCAACCCCTCTTCAGTTGCCCTGCAAAACCTCTGGATAATGGCACAAGGAAACACAATCCTCACGCTACTTTACCTCTATCTCTAGAGTGACTTCTTCAAGGCCCCGCAGCGTATGTTTATCAAACGGATCAAAGTTGTCGTCCCTCATGATGGGCGGCTGAAGGACATAGCCACTCCTTCCATTTAACATGAACAAAGCCTGGTTCATCTGCATGGGCTTGTCTGCATGGGGGAGAAGATTGTTAAAAAATGCAGATAGAAGGCAAATGAAAACATTTAATATTAAAGACGACTTCTATTTACACTTTTTATCTAACAAGAAGGTAGATACCTGCTGTCTGGAAGTTGAGTGCTACCAGCTGGGACCCGCAGAGCCACATGGGCAGAGGGTCATAGTTGGAGGAGTCTAGTCTCTGGCCTCTGGGGTAAATCCTGGACAGTTGTAGCCGATTGTACTGCAGGAACTTCTTTCCCTTGATCTTGTTGACATACTTCTCTGCCTTAGTCTCAGGGAATGACGACATGTCCCGGAAACAGGCGCGCTCTGTACCAATCTCTGTAAGAGGCAGAGAGAGAGAGAAAGAATACAGACCTGACCAAGCTGTAGTGGCGTAAGACATGTTACTGTCACATCCCTGCTTCATTAAAATGCATTTCTGTGGTCAAATGTGAATGTAGTGCTTACTATCTTCATCAAATGGCACAGGCCTGCAATAGACGACCAGCTCAGATAATTCTAGCGCAATCTTCTTCCTCCTCTCCATCATCTTCCCCTCTTCCAGCTGAGTGTAGAGAAACAACAACTTTCAGAGGAGGTACACAAACAGCAATGCAGTGACAGTGTGTCACTTGTCAATCTCTTGTCACTCTCTGTTTGCATATACACAAACACACCTTGGCCTCTGAAGTCATGGTGACTTCCCGGATCTTGAACACCCATTCTTTGAGCTCGTCTGCGCTGCTGGCGGCAACATCCAGCACCGGGCCCATCCGCAGGGAAGTATTCGGCACCAGAGAGAAGACGTGAGGCCTGCTGCCCTTCCCGTCAGAACGCACAACTGAATAGAACAGAGCGTCAGAGAAATGAGGAAGGAAAACACGGTTTTTCCATTCCAGTTTCAACTTGTACTGCTTTTCTCCAGCTACCCAATTTGAAATTACATTAATTTAATAAACTCAAGTTACATTGTGATATTCAGCCCAGAGCTTCACTTGCCTCTGGGTTCTAGCTTCTAAACTGGAAAATAAGCTGACTGCAACTTTTTCATTTTCAACTCACCATGTCATTTTGATTGTTATTACGGTATTACATTATTATTTCTCTGTAGGAAAACTACTGGCTCAGTGGTGTGACTGTCTGATCTTGTAATGGAAGCTTGGAACAAGGTGTTCAAGATGTTCTAATTAGATTTTACACAACATGACACTAGATGGAGCCAGAGAGCCACCTAAAGGCACAGACTCAGGTCTTATAGTTGTTCTCCATATCTTTGGTGCAGTTTTTTCAGAAAAAGTCTTTAAAACAGTATTGACATTCACCACAGCATTTGGTCTCTATAAATAGCAACTGTTCATTTTAGCAAATGATTACAGTTGTCTACAGTTTGAACTGTTAAATGTGTGGGCTGCACAGCAGCTAGCAAAGCAAGGTTTCAGGTTCGACTCCTGTTTCGATCCTCTGTCTTTTCTGTGTGGAGTTTGCATGTTCTCTCTGCGTCAGTTTTTTTCAGGTACTCCGGCTTCCTCGCAGAGTTGAAAGAAATGCAGATTAGGTTCAGGTTAATTGGTGACTCAAACTTACATGTAGGTGTGAATGTGAGTGTAAGTGTCTGTGTCAGCCCTGTGATCTGCTCAGGGTGTACCCTGCCTCTCTCCCAATGCCAGCTGGTATTGGCTCGAGCCCCCTCGCCACCCTGGATGTACCAGGATAAGCAGGAAGTGAAGTAAAGTGTAAGAACTGAAGGGGTTTGCAAATGTTCTGAAGCAAGTATAAACAGTACATTTTGCTAAATTGATGCATTATCTAGTGACGCTTGAACTTCACTTATGGCGAGTTTTTACTGTGATTTTGTGTTGTTTGTTTCCACAGTGCATATTTTTGTTTAAACATAATGTAGATTTACTGTAATATACAGTTGCTGAGAAATGAGAAATGTTTTACTGTTCTACAATGTTAATAGCATTGTTTAACTTATTTAATATGAGAAAATGTAATTGCTTCCACAAATGACTCCAAGTATAAATGCTCCACTGTGCTGCTGACAAACAGCCTGAGTGACACAATGCAGTTGAAACCCGAGAGAGCTGACTTATTCACTGCCTTATGGATTTACTCTGCATTGGCTAAAGGTTTTGGGTGATTCATAGTGTTGTGCTCTATGTACAAATGAATGACAAAAGGTTCAACAATTATAGTGATGTTTCAAGAAATTAACCAAAGCTACTGAGGAAAAACTGTAACTGTGGGGAGCAGAAGCTGTAACAGTGCATGACACCATGTGCCAACACCTAATGGGTGTGTATTGAGTGGACAAAAGGATGTCAATAAATTGCCAGATACAGAGCTGAGAGAAAAGAAAAAAAACAGCACACAATACAACTAAGTGGTAATGAATTAATAATAGAAGAGGCTGATAATGGATACAAGAGGACCATAATAAAAGTGGTGGACATGCTCTTTAGCAGTTAAAAACAAAGAAGCCAAATATTACTGTATGGGTGCATGTGTATGACTGCCAGAAACGGAGATTGCCCTCTATCAAGACGACTGCATGCTCAGCAGTCCTGCAGCACAAAATGGGAACCTACCAATCTGACAGGACGATACGTCTACACTTCCTCTTAGCAGATCTCCCAGAGGGCTGTTTTCTGTCATCTCCTGTTTGATAGAAAAGAGGAGAATTAGGAAAGTTGTCGTCTTCCTCTTTAACAAAATGATCCTTATTACATATGTATCCTTGAGGCCATGGAAAAGCGACAAACAGGTGATCCGGCCCGACCTCCCTGTTTAGGGGGCAGGTACCTTCATTACACTTTAAATATACAAAGGGTTTATTTTAACCCCCTCTCACTTTGCTAGTTCAATACTCACAGCTCTGTCTGGCTCTGCTGCTGAAGGACTGATCTCCTCCACATAGTTAGCAGGAAACCACAGTTGTTTCTTCCCTCCACAGTCACCTTTCCACCTGAGAGAAAAACAGATGATACTGTCTGTTGATCTGAGAGAGGGATGGCATGCCCGTCATGGATGATAGCACTGTTATGAAAAATTTATTTTTATTTAAAATCTTTTGTAGCTAATCCCTAACCAGATAATTAAGAGGAACTTCCTGAATGAATGTCATGCCTGTCACTCACCATCCTCCTTCCTGCTTGTCCACATTAGTGATAATGGCATTCTTGGTGAAAGAGAGCTCATCGTCTCGCTGGGCTTTATACTCGTACATGGCTTTAACAGTGCACTGAAAAGGTAAGAGAAAAGATTGAGACACCTGTTCACCATCTCCACTTTGCACAGGTCAAAAATAGCAGGAAGCAACTCATCGTGGACTTCCCCTCTTTGGTTGCTCACCTTTAATGATGGCATTTGGTTGGCCTCCACATAAAAACCTGGATTTCTGCCCTCATACAGGGACCCGTAGTCTGGCTCCTGTTGGAAAACACATTGTATGTTAATAGTTTTTTTGGATGGGATTTCTGAGATTTTACTATTGAATGCAAACTACAGATAGTGACATTACTTGGTCACAGGTAAAGTGTGATTAGATAATGGGGCACTCACAGCGGTGCCGATCTTCTCCAGTGTGTCCTCATTGATGGGATAACGCAGCTTCATTTTGCGATACAAAGAGTGCTTCTCATAGTAGCTGATGAGATCTACTAGACTGTCAAACTCTGAGGTGCCCAGCACCACGGTCTGACCCTCTTGCTGCACACGACAGTGCTTTATCTTACCCTCGGCCCTGAAAATAAAAAACAGCTACGATCACAACTTTATCTCAAACAGCTATGCTAAGGAATGTAACTGAATTTGATGTTGAACTTTCTCTGACCAAGTGTATTTTTCTACATTCTTCCTGGTACATTAAAGGAAAGTTAGAAATAATGAGGTAATTGCCTTACCTAAAGGAAATGGCAAATGAGTTTGGTTCTGCTCTCTTTCTGACAAGGAAAGCCCCGTCACGAGGAACCCTCATCAGCATGTTCTCAGCATGACTCCTGGAAAGGTTGGCATGGTACCACCTGGGGCAATCACAGACAGAAGATAAATGTAGAGGTGTAACTTTTCATGTCACATCTCTCTTTCTTTTTCTCTCTCCTCATCCTAGTTGAGGAAGTCAGTTACCAATCTACAAAGTCAACTACAATTACAGTTAAGACAAACAAATGGGGAAAGAAAGGAAATCTCCAGTTTTCTGAATGAGATAGTATCCATTAAAATGTCCTCAGCATAACACTCACTCTTTGCTTTCGTGGGCATTTGTTTGAGGAACTGGCTCAGTCAGCTTCATCTCAAACTCGTTGCAGCGCAGCGCCACCTGCTGGTAATGGGTGATCAGGGCAAAGAGTGTGTCGAACACCAGGTTGTCGGTCAGGTAGAACTTGGGGCTGCCTGCCTCCTGCCGAGAGTGGATACGACAATGCTGCACCCGCCCTGAACGCCTGAGGTGGGGAACATGGAGAAAGAGAGGCCATACCATCTCCTATGTAACTGTAATTTTAACAATAATGTTCCCAGCCAGTTTCAGATGTTTAATGTTTAAATGAAGTAAAATTTAATGCCTGTTTTTTTACATTTATCAATCATCTTGTCTTCTTCTTGCTCTATTTACAGATAATTACTGCCAAATAAATGCAGCTGTAACTCATTGTGTGTAGAAAATTATAAATGTAAACTCATGTGCACTATACCAGAAGGAGAGAGTGTAGTCTCCCACAAAGGTCTCACTCTCTCGGACAAGGAAGGAGCCATCAGGAGCTCCGGTCTCCTGGCAGTACTCAGTCAGCAGCTTCTCAGCTATCTGCCGTCCGTCCCGCCCAGCACCCAGCTTTCCGTGGAACCACTTCTCGGTCACGTGCTGGTCCATACCATTGGACAGCTGGGAAGTTAGAAAAGACAGGGAGCTGCTATTCAACCCACAGCTATCAGCTATCACAGCTATTGTCTCTTCACATGCACAAACAAACAGTGCTTACCATAATGAGTTAACTAATTAAAAAAATAATACACTTTGAAATACAATACCTCCTGAAAGTGATCCGGCTGAAGACTTTACGGGAAATCAAGTATTTGTAAACGAGTATGTTTGTCAATGGCATATCAGGCCTACTAACCTCTCTGTGCTCCTCCTCATCATCATTACCCTGGTTATTGGAGGTCTCTTCTGAGTAGTAAATCTTACTACTGGTCAAGACAAAGAAATGAGAGTACCACTCCTGGGTAAGGAAGGGAGAAAGACAGTTCAAATGAATTAGATGAAAAATATATATGTCTTTATTTTATTCAGCCCCAAAAGAAAACTATACAAGTTTAAAAAAAACTCCAGGCCTGGCTACAAGAATAAGCAAGGCCCAGTTAAATTGGAAATAACTGGTAAGCCAAAAGAAGATCAACAGTCTTTGATGTATTAGAGCTAAAAACAGCAGTGATAACATACTAAAGAGGCTTGATTTAGAACCTGCTTATTAGCAACATGTGTCAAGCTTCCTGTTGCCTCTCAAGCAGCATCCAAGACCCACTTATACATGGTGAACATGCTTACATGGTTAATGGGGTCTTCCAGGTATAAGATGCCATTTTTGATGGAGTTGCTGATATCATTCTCTGAGTAAGGAGTGGTGGTAAACACCTCCTCATAGGCACTGCCTTCTGCAAGCTTCTTATGCTGCAGCCAATGAAGGGAGAGGAGTACAGACAGAGGAAGAAAAGGGTATGCGGTCAGAAAAATTATATTACAAGTAGACTGTATATAAAACATTTATTCCATTTTTTGTGCTGAGAAAATGGAGAGAAATGTTCAAATGATTCTAATGACCTAAGGTGGTCCCTGACCTTGATAAGGATCTTTCTCTTGAGCTGGTTAGGTGAGGGCAGGCCATCTGCAGCGATATCCACTGCTTTAGTCAGCAGCATCTCTCCAAACACCTTCTTAAAGTAAGTGGCCATATTCCTCTGCTGGACAATACTGCAGTGGTCCTCGATGGACAAGATGATGGGGTAGCTTAAGGACAAGCACAGACATTAAGATCTGCAACTGCACAAAATTTCCCTCTTTATCTGTGCTTAGTTGGCATTTGCACACACACACTACAATGATGATAGGTGATTCACTGCAGTCTGTCTACATTGTTTTGTCTTTCTGTGTGCGTGGCATCCTTGTCATGTCTTATCCTTTTATCTTCACGACTGTTAAAAGAAAAGGAGTGCGTTGCACTTATGGAGACTCACTCGGATGTGACGAAGGCATGCTCTTTGATGGTCGTCAAGACATCACAAAACTTGATTTTTGTTGTGAGGGTGTGTCCGTGGTAGATGACTGGCATTCCATCTGGACCATCCCAGCAGTCCACTAAAAATAATTACATACCATCATGAATCCACTTTCATAGTTTATAAAATACTGCAGAAACAAAGCAAGGATGTGTGAATGGAGTGGAATTATGGAGTTGTGTTGTTAGGCCTTTAAACACGGGGTTAAACGTGGGTTAATGCCACGTTTGTTTACATTGACGTAAAGCGACACTCAACTCACTTCGAGCCAGTCCTATTTATAGAAACCTGCTTGACAAGAGCTTGGTGTAAAGGCAATATCTATAATAGTATTTGTGCGTGTGATGTGTGCTAAGGGTGTGGCTGCCACTGTTTTAAAAAAAAAAAAAAAAAAAAACTGTAAGGAATAAGAAGGAAGGAGTGAGACGGTTAATTATGAGGTTAAAACTCATGTGGTGGTGATTTACTGTCTGTATGTGGGTAAAACTGTAGTGTGTGTAAGTGTATTTACCCACATTCAATACAGCGGCAGCCCATCCTCAAACAGCGAGCATATGCCTCCAGGGACGACTCACTGGAAAACTGGTCTCCTGTCAGGTAGCTAAAATTAAGCATGCAATGTCAGTGTGTGCCAACAAAAATACACACCCATCGAATCTCTCAAAGGATTCACCGATCAGTGATGGCACTACAAATACACACACGCTTTCTGTGGTGGTTGAAAAAACACACTAATACCACCATATCAAAAGTGGTCTTTCTATTTCGTTGACTGAAGTAAATACTTTTTACTCATTCGGCCAGTCAATTCAAACTTCAACCAAGCAACATGGAAGTTTTCATTCCATGCTCCAATGTGTATTGTTTCACAACTAGTACAGAGGTTTATCATTCAAACTGCTGTTCACACACATTTCAATGAGAGGAAAAATATGTTTTCCTACACAATACAGGCCTGGATCTCATTACTGAACATGATTGTTTAATAATACACTTTAACCTGATGCATGAAGTTAGTTGAAAAGCCTCTTTTAGTGAAATGCTTCAAGAGAAAATCCCAGACTTCAGTTCCCAGGGTCTAATTACAACTGGTTCAGCTAAATGTATGCAGACATGGCCTCCGTCCCACCACACTTACGTGTTGTGTGAAGAGGAGATCCAGTAGTGGGACAGGGGGTTGTTCATATTCTCAGGGCATACTTGGTCCAGAGAGGAATCCCAGATGGTGTTCTCTTTGGAGAACAGATACGTCAGGAACTACACAGGAGAGGGGAGAGCAATAAGTGAGGCTCAATTCACAGACTTCCCTGCAATTGCAAACATCCCTGCACGGACAAACTCACAGACTAAACTGATGTGTTCCTGGGGAAGTCCATGAGCAGCTAGGGGTGTCCAAATCCACAATTTATGTAGTCCAACTTTCTTTGAACATCCAAACAATTCACTTGAACCTCAGTTTGAAGACTAACCCTAATTCATAGCACCTATCCCTTCTCGATGCTTTCCTGAGAAGTGCTACTCGAATGTGTTTCTTGCTTTGTTATATTTGTCTCAGAGTACAGCACACTATTTTTAAGTTAGAGCATGAGTTTTTTTTTTTTTTTTTTTTTAAATAGCCTATAACATTTCTAAATGCTCAGTGAACCGTGGACCAGATAGCAAGTATAGAAACAATCCAGCAATGCATAATTTTTTTTAATCTAATTGTGGGCCTCCGGATTGAAATCGAATTGAATTGTGGCATGCCTAAAGATTCCCACCCTGATTGTGCATACAGTAAATAGTTTATATTCACATTTTTCACAGAAACAGACTTGCCTTCAGACCCCTCATAGAGCATATTTCTACACCTCCTGGACCATCACTTTCACAGATTTGATGTGACAGTCACAGGATGTATGAAAGAAGTCAGCAAGGAGCCAATGTTTTGGATTTAGTCTGTACCAAAACAGAGGCAATTTTTGCTGTCCATTCAGCACACAAAAACACTGAATCCCCAAGCAGCTGCAGCAGCACTGATGTACTTCACCCTCCACTCTGACCTTTACTACACTTTCCAGTGAAAGATCACAATATTATTTCTTACCTTTTTTCTTATTGATAATTTTCTACTTTAGATGTTATTGTCACCAAAGACTATACGCTCACTCTCTACAATAATATAACTTCAGGCACAGAAACACAGTAACATTGCCTCCAGTCTGGCTCGTACTAGTTGCCATTATTCTTTAGTCAATTAGAGCTTTATGGTGACCACAAAAACCTTCCCTTGATTTCTGCACAACTCTCAGGCAGCACCACAGTCAATAACCTCTTCTATGTGTGGGGGAGGAGGTGCTTTAGGCCAACATCATGGCCATCCATGTCAATTTCTGAGCATCTCCCACACACACCAACAACACGGGGGCTTCGGAAAGAATGACTTGAAAAAGCATCTTTACGTTTTTCTATTAGTGAGAAAAAGACCGAGAAAAGAGTGAGAAAAGCAGTTGGAAAATGGAGGGGGGAAAGAAAATGTAAGAGGCGGTGGAAGTGTGCAACATACCTCATCTTGGTAGAAATAAGGCTGCTCCACTTCTCTCAGGGGGTCTTTCAGGTAGCTGAACATGAACTCCTGAACCTTATTGTTGTCTGTAGCCCACATTTCCTAGATTCATTTACAAACACGTATGTGGTGAAACATGCGATTTAAACAAATCTGCAATAAACTAGATGTGTAACAGCCTGGAGAGATTACTTTCTGGGACTCCAGGAGGAAGTTCTTGAAATCCTCTAAGGAGATCCTCTGTTCTTGTCTGTTAGTTAACCTAACCAAGAAAAATAATGGTTCACTGCACAATGAACACATCAGTGACACTGCAGAAAGATTCACTGTGCATGTATATGTGTTCAAGATTGACCTACCTTTGCAGAAATGGGATATCCATCTGTAAGGTCAGTGAAAAAGGAAAATTTAATTAGATAAAGTGCTATCCTTTCAGTGTACATAGTATTAGTCATGTAAATTGACATGGTGGGGGTGGGGGTTAGGCCATCAAAGGCAACAAGGTCATCCATTTATTCTGACCTCAGCTTGCCTGCCTCCCTGCTCTTTTTGTGTTTGTGTGTGTGTGTGTGTGTGTGTGTGTGTGTGTGTGTGTGTGTGTGTGTGTGTGTGTGTGTGTGTCCTAATGGCCTCCACCAGAGGGGTTTGGTGGGTTTTTAACTGGTCCATATTGATCTCAAAGCCATTTGAGAACAGACAGATGGAGGAGGAAAGGTGCCTTGGTAGAGCATCAGATCGGGTGCTGGGGGATGAAAGTGCAGGGACAGAACTATCTCTGGATACATAAAATCACTGCACTTACATTTTTCTGAGCATCAAACATGAGACTGCGATAAAGCTGGGCAAACTGGCTGTAGGACACATCACCATTCCTCTGGTCTGAGTCCTATAACACAGGTAGCAAAATAAGAGGGAGACAAAATGACTTAACTACAAATCATAAATCTTTACCCTATAACAATATCCTGATGAAAGGGAAATGGGCACAAAGATAGATGGGGACTGGGGTCTGTGATAAGTAGAAGGAGGTTACCGGAAGTTTCTCTCGGAGGAACCTCATGTTGGGCACCCTGTAGTTGACCTGGCTCAGCATGCTCTTCAGATCCTTACAGGATATCCTTAAGACATACACAAAAAAAAAAGTCAAACGCAAACATGGATACGCACGTCTGCTTGTTTCATTTGAATTTAGAGACAACACTTGACACACGCCCCAAATGCTCTGCCGAGTGTTTTTGGCTTCTGTACACAGCCTGGAATTTTGGCCAGAGCAGACAATGCCCCAACAGTAACAAAGGTTTTCGTCAGGGATGTAACAGACAAACATCTTTGTGCATCTCCTCCATCCGCCACCCCTTCCTGCTGCAGGAAGAGGTGGTGGTGTGTGGCCGAGAGGGTAGTTCCTTCACTACATTTCAGCAGAGCTCTCTCAGACACCTACAAGCTTGGTGTCTAATTGAACCAGATACTGCACTGGAGTAAGGGCACATAACTGGTTCACCAAACAACAGTTTTATCTAATTACACCTCTCTCCTGCAAGGTAATTTGGATTAACTATGCACTTCACATCTTTTAACCAAGCTGACTTACCGGTCTTCCCTGTTACGATCAACAGCATAGAACTGCTTGCGTAACCATCTAGAAAAAAAAAAAAAGAAGGAGAATTAAGAGCAGATTTAATGCATTAAAAACAGGAAAATAAAAACTGAAAAGTGACAAATGCTGATAACTAATAATAATAATAATAAATTTTATTTCATGGCGCCTTTCAAAGTCTCAAGGTCACCTTACAGAGAGAAAAAGGAAGCATACAGCATGAAATACTGTATAATGCATCACAACTCTTAAAGATGTATATAAATGCACGCTTTGGATGTGTATTTATATACGTGTTGTTAACCTCTCAATCTGAAGTGGTGTCGGGGACTTCAGTGTGTCAGCCACAAGCCAGTTTAGTCCCTTAACCCACATGGTCATCTCCTCATCAGATGTTGCTGAGGAAGAATCAAACAGTAAACTTGTGTGCAAACAGTAAAACAAGCCAGATTTGTGAGCTCAAGCTACAAAAGCACAAACAATTTCAACTTCCGAACTGTCAAACAACTCTAGTCTTTATTTTAGTGCTACAATACAAGATATATTTACTCAAGCATAAACCCCACATATTCAAAAAAAAACAAAATAAAACAAAAACGCAAAACACTGCTAATATCTATAAATGTTCACATCTTGAGGTACTAGTGGTGACAGACTGAGGTTTGTAGTTCATTAATTTATTAGCACAAGCATTCCTGTTGAAAATAGGTCAGTAAGGCGAAATGTACTGGTTGTATCTGAACGTATAAAAGCCTTTCTCTGACTGTGCATACCTGCCAGGCTGAGTGATTTAAGGCGAAACTCTGTGCCATACAGGATGACAAAGCAATGAGCCTGGTCCAGCCGTGCTGCTGAGTCCTCGACATAGCGCTCAAAGTCCCGGGATTTTTGTCCAGGCCGGATCTCCTTAATTTCACGAATGTCAACTGTGGGGACAGACACACAAACATTAGCAAAACAGAGAACCATTTCCTTATAGATGTCCTCACCAGAGCTGGTCAATATGAAGTTTTTCACTATTAATGCTGCAGATCAAAATATCCAAAATATCCAACTGAATTGTCAATAATTTTGTTTATTTTGAACATGTCAGGATGATTTCTCTATTTGCTGGATTCTACAGTAGATAAGATGAATATTAAGGTTGTGTACAGTGTTTCTTAGAATTATTCTGGGAACCAAATTTTGACCCACATTCAACAAAACTGCAGATTCAAACAAACTAAAACATGGTACATGGTCTATTCCTTCAGGCCTACATGTGCAAAACACTTGAGCAAAAATAAAACACCTGCTCCACAGGGTGCCGTAAAACAAACTCTTCAGTAACTCATCTGTTAACTTTTGCTAAAAGACAAGACGAGTTTATCGTCATGATACAGCTTTTTTTTTGCCTGAATTTTAACACTAACCTTCCATCAGAGACCATACAGCATTCCACATTTCTAGTGAATAGTAAGACAATGATGAAGCTACCAACTCCAAATTCACCTTGGTTTGCCTTTCACTCTAGCCTCCAGTATTAAAAAAAAAAAAAAAAAAAAAAAAAAATCAATGAAAACCACTAATTACAAATATGAAAACAAAAGGTGTCTTAAGCTGAATTAGTTTGCGATAGGACTGGTTGGGTGTGTACAAACTTGTCGCAGCGTAAGTGTGTGACTTAAGGGGTGCTTCCAATAGTTTTATTAATTTACAGCACAAAGGGCATAATACAGGGAATGTACTATTGACACACCACTTCGCAATCCTACCTACCAACATTGCGTTGTTGTAAAACTTCAGGAATGATACAACTGGAAAAAAGACCTTGCACGATTTTGTAGAAACTGAATAACTTTGTGAGAGTGTAGGCCGTGAAGTAGCTCAGCAGGCTCCTATGAGCGTTGCATTAGCAGCAGTTAAAGACCTACAGCGGTGACTCTCCTGCTAAACACACACATACACATACTTCTTTCAGCTCCTGCTCCTCTTCCTGCCCCACAGCACACATCCTGTACTTTTGTCGCCTACACACCACATCTGTGCTTGTGTATAGGTGAGCATGTGCTGGTTCTTTCCTCAGGCACAAAAAAACGTATGTCGTCTCGCACAGAATTTGCTGTGACTCTAAATCATATGTCATATTTCACAGTTTACCTTAATCTGCTACGTAATCCAGCAGACTTCTAGCAGTCATTTGACTCAAAATGTCTGGAGCCAGATCAGATGCAGGAAATGAAAAGATAGCAGAGGTGTATCCTTACTGAAGGAGATGAGAGGAGGTATCCTGCAACACACTCCCACACTTCCTCTAATGCTGTGTCCTGCCACCCACATCATATGTACTACCACTCACTGGGGCCAATGTTTTTTGTAATTCAGATTTTTTTCTTAATAACAAAACTCCAATTAACAAAAGAAAGCAATGCTTTCAAAAGCTGAATGCTGCTTAAACACAGTAGCTATACAAGAGCTTTACTTTAAAAATGTAATGACTGACTACTTGATCTTTGACTCCTTTTTCCAAGAAAAAAAAAGTCATATTTGCTGGTTTCAATTTTTGAAACACAGATTTGTTCTTTTTCAGAATTTCATTTTACTACACATGACACACTGGTTATCTGGAATTTGGACAGTTGATCAGATTAAACAAGGAAGTCACCTTTTGTTCTGTGAAACTGCAGAATTTATATATATTTTTACATTTCCTATTCTTATGTATAATCCATTATTGAGAAAATCAATTCTGAAAATAAATGTTCATCTAAAACTGGAAAAATTATAAATTTTAACCAGCAACTATCTGATCAAAGGAGAAGATTATACTGTAAATCAGCCCATGCATTTGATTCCAGGTTTTGCTCTTTCGACTGTTTCTGTCTCTTTATGCTATGGACCAAAAAGAGGTTTGATCAATACCCAGCCCAAGTCACTCAGATCAATTTAACAACCTTTATCACATCTTAATTAGGTGCATTAGAACAAATCCACTAGCTGTGTGTTGCAGAGGAAGTCAAACTAGAATTTCACACTATTGACAAATAATCAAATGTTGTTATTTTGCTAAATAAAGTGATATGAACCAGATTTAGAGCTGCAATGATTAGTCAATGTACAGAAAACTAACAACTCCAAAAACTATTTTTTGATATTTGTTACTTTTCAGGCACAATCCCAAACATTTGCTGATTAAAACATCTCAAATGCAAAGATTCGCTGCTTTCTTTTTATAACAATTACCTTCCAATACTGGACTGTTGGTTAGTTAAATAATAATCAGCAGATTATTCACTAAAGCAAATAACTGAGTTGCAGCCCTAGCTGCGTTAGAAAATACACAGATTTAATATTTTAAATGTTTGCCAAAAGGTAAATAAAAACACAATGCTGTACACAATGAACATAGGACCTTAGCAGTTATTATAGTTCATTTGTGGTTTTCACATTTTTGAGTGACTGCTCAGCCCACAGCCTGATGCTGTTTTTAGCATGAACTTCCACGTCAGCTGATCGTATCAGCTTCTTTGATGTCATATCAGATAAATTTAAGCAGAGGACTTTCCCCTGTCAAATAACTGACACAGCTACAGTCTGTTCCCTTTTCCAACAAAGAGCAAATGGAGTGGGTCAACGGTGCAGCAGAGCTTGTCTTCCAGTAACAGCCTGATCTTTATTACAATGTTTTCATAAAGATGTCATCAAAAGGCAGGTGCTGACACTGCTGCAGCCTGCAGGTTCATGTCCAACTAATTTGTCAACATGTTTTTTTAGTAATAAAGTGGGATGACAGCCAAGTGTGTAACTGAATAAGCAGCGATGTGTCATCTAGAAATGACAAGTGACATATGTGATGAGAAAAACGTGCATATCATCTGCACAAGGCATGGAAAAAAAAAGGCGAGAATGACGGCAGTCTCCACAGGCAGGTAATTCCATACACGATTACATCACTGAAAAGTAAATAAAAACTACCGGAAGGTTTCTTCATTGTTTACTGCATTAACTTGCAAAGAATCTTCCAGAACGCAGCCTATAACATTTATGTTTACTGCTGCTCAACAACACGTGATCATGGGATCATCCACTATTGAGTCTATGGTAACATGAAACACTATAATGACACAATTTCCCAAGCATCCTCAGTGCACGTCCCTGGGTTCAGTTCAATTACTTTCATTAACCTGCTGCTAAAGGCAACATTTTGTCTGACCAATAATTCAAAGCCCAAATGGAATCAGTCCATTAAATTATATAAAGTATAATTTAATTTTGCAAAACAGAGAAAGGCAACAAATTCTCCCAACTAAGAAAATATAACTGACACTTTTTCTTGAAATATGACCAATCATGTATCAAAAACAACTACTGATTATTTTTCTGTTGATCAACTACTCAATTAATTGACTGTTTCAGTTATAATTCAAATAAACTGTGATACCACAAGTCATTAGAGGTACGATGTCTATGTGAGCTGTCCTACTAGCAGATCTAGCCTGCAGTCGTAGCATGCCATCATTCACTAATGCAGTGTGAAAAATCTGGAGTCGTGTCTGTTCAATTTGCTGTTGGCTGTTAACTAACTGGTTCAGTTAGTCCTGTAGGGAAAGAAGCCTGGTGGATACATCAACACAGACTCATGTTCAGATTCTCACTCAGAATCTGCTCCCTTTAAGCCTATTCAACTGCACAGTACATGATATATCCTTATCATATAAAGCTTCAGAAAGAACTGGGAGAATATTTATAAACCCCCTAAAAAGTGGAAATGCACCATCTTGCATTGTTGCACTATTTTGTGCAGCGCTACATGTTCTATTGCTCTGCTGATTTAGCAATTGGTCCCACTGGTCTGGTTTAAGTTGCGGCTAATTGGATACACCAAACATAAAACAATGTAGTATAACAGAAACAGTCCTGCAAAAACTCCTCCCTTCATGAGTAAAGATAATCTTCAGTTTTTGGTCAAAGGGTTTTCAAGAGGTCAACATATGGTGCTCGGAATTTTACACTTGGAAAATCAAACTGTCAGTGCTCGGTAGAGGACAAACTACACAACAATGACTATTTCTAAAGTACCTCAAACTGAGTTTGTATTTCTGTACCGCAATTTCTTATTATCATCAGTTAACATAAACACGATACATAAATATCCAAAGACATACAGGCTAGTTTAACTGGTGACTGATGTAAATGTTTGATGCAAGGTATGATACATTTTAACTATAGTGATGACTTCTGGAATATGAACTTAGTAAAGAGTCCTCAAAGCTATACATGACACTATAAACACCAATCTGACCATAAAGTGGTACCACAACAGTGTCATCCAATGTTGTCTAATATACAACTGGAGTTAAAGGGAACAGCTAACTTGGGGCACACAGAACAGAAATATCTCTACTGGTGGTCAAATTTGTATCATCTTGCAGTATAAACTGATGGTGCTAATGAGTGAGCCCTTTCAGTCTTTGTAATGACAACCTATATGTGTACTATATGTGAACTTTCACAGCAGTCTCCAGTATCAAAAACTCTACATTCATATCCAGTTTAAAGTACAGCTTGGACAAAAATGTTCACTTTTAAAGCCTATAACTGTATATGTCTTCAAAAAATATTCAAACCTTTATGACAGTCTTGCACTTCAGACAAGTCTCTAACCACCAATTCCTTTGCAAGACAACATCCTGCTTCATCATGCTACCATCACCTACTTATTACAAAAGCTTATTAGAAAATGTGGCAGCCACAATAAATGTCAGCAGTAAATTATTTGGGTGACATGACCTCAGGTGCATGAAACAAGCATATGGTTAGGAAAACACTGATTATGTTGAAAAAGAGAAATCGATCTGGGAGGAAGGAAAATGTGCCAAACACACAAGCATGCTTCTTAGCACTTTATATTTAGCTGTTTCTAGAGTTAATGGACATCATTCTTTCACTGCTATTGATAAGGGGTAAATACAGGGGGCCAAATCGTTCCCAAATGATTACACACTTCCAGTAAAAGCCCTCATATTCTATTTCTGTACAGTAATGAGCCACCTAGGTCAATTTCACTGCTCCAGGCATATCAAATAACAGCTATGAGCTCATGGGTGTATGGAGGCCTTCATGACAGCAAAGATGATACTTTAAAAAAAAAAAAAAAACCCAAAAAAACCCAAGTCTTTTTATGTGTGCATGTCTGCTCTTCATGCTGCATCCGGAGCAGAGCGCAGCTGTGCACAAGGCATCCTGCTACTCGAGAGACAGACAACTTAACGACTCACTGAAGCCCTGCGTGTCTTCACTCAGACACACTGTTTTGTTGAAGATTAGCCTGGATGTCAGTTTCCTGGTAAATTACAGTATATTCCTATTAAAGCAACAAAAGACATCCAGGAAACATTCCTTCTTCTTACCGTCGACCCTGAGATGTGATTTAACGGCTTCTGGCCAGCGGTGACTCCTCTTTTTAACAAGCACACCTGCTTTTTAACTTTAAGTGATAAACATCAGCTATCACATGATCAAACCAAATCCTGTACATTTTTGTGAGGTAGAAAAGCAATTCTCCAGAACCAATCCGAACTGAAATAAAACATGTAGCCTACAATTAATAACAAGGAGAATGTTTTCTTTAAACTCATATCAATATATAGATTGAATGTTGGCCTTTCCCAAACTTAGAGCCTACATTATGAGGTAAAACAAACTGTGGTAACAATAGTCCCCCTAAATATCGTCATTTAATTAAGACAAATACACTTAGTAAATAATATTTTATTAGTTTCACTAAGCTCGACAAGTTTGATGTTTTTTTGGATCTAAAGGATTTTGAAAGTGCTTTCTAAATAAACCCTGTCATTATTCACAAGTTGTTTAATAAATTTGATAAAATCACAACGTGCACTTAACAAGTCTTTTGCACCTCGCAGCACTTTGCAGCCTTCACATTTCTGAATGTATGTAAACCAACCAGTTCTGGCACGAATACTGACATATTTACAACCAGCACTCAGGAATGTCACCGTCTGTTTTTGTGTATGTTTGTGTCAGTGTCTGTCTGCTACTCACTCTCTCCCTCTATTTTATCCGTGCCCCGAGTCCAGATAATAGTCCTGGTCTCCAACTTAACTTGAAATGTCCTTCTCTCTGGCCGCTGGGACTTCTTAGAATAAAACAGGGTCAGTACCGTCCCCAGCTCCAGGTCTCGGTATAGGTTGTTCATCTCGGTGTCGTTGTCCATCCACGGAACAGGTCCATTGGAAAAGAAGCCTGGGGGCCCTGCCATGTTCACTTCCCCTGTTTGTTATCCGTTTCCTCTCAGAACAATCTGTGCAGTCCAGGCCTAGTCAGGGATACCTACAGGAGGAGAAGGAGGGGGGGCCATGAAACAACAAGGCTCTTGGGGTAAGTGCGTCGATGCTGTACAAACATTGGACCACAGTGAAGGGTTAATGCTGTCAGAAGTCAGGATACACGTTTAAAAAAAAAAAAAAAAAAGAGAAGGAAACTTTACTATACAGGTACAATACACATTTATATACCTGCAGATATATATGAGAGACAAATGGACTTTCTAAGCTACATGTTTAAATATGATTTCTACAATTACTATATATTGTTTCTTGTTATGTGAACTTGAGCATTTTGAATATTTCCTAAAAGATGTCCGGTCATAAAATTACATTTAGCTAAAACCCTTTGTTCAATCTACTGTATTTTACAGATGCATTTATGAGCAAAAGAATGACCCACAGAGACGGTTCCCATATCCAGACCAATGAGATATTTCCTTTCACTTAGCTCGAGCTCTCACATCAGTACAGGGGGGGAAAGGCACAGATGTTTCAGCTAAACCTTTTTTAGCGTGACCAAAATATTGAAACAGCAATAAAATATTACAGTTTGCTGTGCTTTAAACCAACACTGCCACACAGCAACACGGATAAAAAATAATATACTTTAAAATGTGGACACTTTGTGTTTTTGTTTTTTTTTTTGTTTGTTTTTTTTTTTTTACACAGACGGGTTTTTAATCTTTTCTGTCTGACCTATAGTTTCAGTAGGTGTACAGTACAAATGTGGTGCTAACTCATACAAAATATCTGAGCTATATACAAGAAATATATCTGACTATTTTGTGCAAACATCCAAAAGGAGCCAAGTTGTGTCTGTATACAGAACATTTCATAACACATAGGGTCTCATTGATTTCTCTACATGTGCTGAGTTCACGGGTTAACATCACTGCGATTTATCAATAGCGGGAGTGTAAATAAATGACAGCTGCTAATGAGAAACATGATTAAGGTGTTCACACTAGTTAACTTTCTCCAAAGCAGCATTTTACCTTAAATCCAGCGGCGCCAGATTCAGCGCTGTGGATTGTACGTGTTAGTCTGAATTAAAACGCTTTTTGAGACGACAACGTGAGGCCTGTAACCTGCTGCAGGGAAAACTAAGTTTCTTCGGATACAATAGACAAATAATGGGAACAACTGGTGGCGAATGGCAGCAGAGGTGGGTAGCAGTGTAACAAGAAACGTCTGGCTATTTTCACGGCGTGGAAACGGGGCCGGTGAGTGCTAGCATTTCTCTGGGCCAAAGTAAGAACATTGGCTCGTTTCTCCCCCGAACAAAAACCAAAAAAAAGCCCAGGTGGCAGCAGCTAGTGTGCGTTTTCTCCTCTCCTCTCTTTTCGCCTTACCGTGTGTGGAAAATTAAGTGGAAAACAACATGTCGCAAGGACTGCTCTGCCGTACCTACCGCCGCAATCTCGGCCCGACCGCACATCTCCCAACGGCTGGGGCTGCTCCTCTGGCACTCGTCCTTCTCCTTTTCCCTCCAGCAGACCGGTTTTCCGTGATTAAATCATCACTAGGCCCTGAAAAGGCGCTGCGGCTCCGACGACAACAATCCCACTTTCCTCCGCTCCCCTCCGCCCGTCCATAGAGAGAGGCAGGCAGACTGCAAGAGCCGTGGTGAGACTACGCAAGTTTGTCTGCTCCCAGATCCAGAGAGGGCAGGCCCTTCCCCCCCAACCGCCACCAACGGCCCGCAGGCAGAAGACCGCACTTCCGCTGCGCGGTTTCACAATAAAAGCGTTTTCGAGAAAACTATGAGATGAAAGATAGAAAGGTTGTAACTTGATTTATATTAAACCCATGTGCATTAAAGTGAAAGAAATTCTATCGTCATTGTAAGATAAATTAATAAAAGGCGCCATTTCAAAGTCTTTTTCCAATCAGAAACATTTTGTGGCCATAACGTTCAAAACTCTTTTATTTAAGGGTAAGTGGCTCCTGAATACTAATGATATTAATTTGTTGTCATCATCATCAGGTCTACTGACTGAAAGTATTTTATTTCTAACCAAACATAATAAAAGTAAATAATGAAATTTCCAGCACCTTAAGTAAGACCATGGGATTTTGCAGTGATCTTGTTATGTATGCCAGCTGTGTGTCAAAAAGGTCACCAGCGCTTGTATTGCTTAAGGAAGCTATCACACTTTCATATTGATCGAACATTACTGATCATGTTTTACCATGTTTTTATTGAATCAGTCTTGTCTTTATCTTTGGTCGTATGGTTTGGTCACATATCCTTAAAAACTAGGAGCTTTGTAAATCAGATGGTCTCGTCACAGGTGGAGGAGTCACAGGTGGATTTATCATCCCTGTATACCAAACAGTTACAGTGTATAGCTATCTCTATTTTAAATGACAAGTCTCACCCCTTGCACAGTGAGTTCCAGCTTCTTCCCTCTGGACGGAGGTTTTTAATCCCAAATGGTAAAACGAAGCAGGAAAAGTAGAGCTTAGTTCCCACTTCCTTAACAGTGTTAAATAAACGGTTGGATGGTGGATGTTTAGTATGAGGCTTGTTTTTTAGGTAGCATGTGATTATTATTGTTGTTCATGTTTTTGTTTTTTTTTTAAATGGTATGTCAAGATGGATGGAAACGTATCTCTGTTTACTGCCTTATTTCAGTGTCTGAAACTGATAACTCAGGGTTGATTTATTTCTGTATGTATTTCAGAGGTTGTATCTAGGGAATGTTTAGTGACTATCAATACTGTCTGAGTACTGTTATGGGAGAATTTGCCTATTTCTAATATATGTTGGTATATTTGTATCCGTATATTTATGAGTGTTGTCTTTTGGCTTATATTACACAGTAAGCTTTTATTTAGTCTTGTCTCTATAGTTACTAGTTTCGTCAAGCTTAAGCACTTTCCGCTGCATGTTCTGAAATGCACCCACCTAACACTTATGTGTACATACAATGCCCTTAAACACAATATAACCTGCATTTATTTTGGAGCCAGTTCCCCTACTTCCTGTAAAATCTGGTAGATCGCTGTATCTCCTGGTAGTTTAACGTAGCTGTGCTCTCCGGTAGGAGTGCCTGTTATCGGTAGTGTGGGCGATACATGATCAGGATCACTGATACTGATGCATTTTGCAGTTGAAATCAATTAATGTAATATCATGTGAGGTAGAGTAATTTTCTGTTTTTTATAAGGTGAATTCATTATTAATAGTATGCTTAATCACGCATATGGAATTTCTTTAGACAACTTAAACTAGGCCTAGTTTGTTAATTATTTGTTCATGTCCATGATGAACCTTCCACACGCACAAAAATTAGTTATGGAGTTCCACAAGGTTCTGTGCTGTTCACCTTGTACATGCTTCCTTTAGGCAATGTTATTAGGAAGCACTCTATTAATTACCACTGCTATGCAGATGACACTCAGCTGTATGTATCTATGAAACCTGTTAACACAAACCAGTTAACCAGACTTCAAGCGTGTCTAACTGACATAAAGGCCTGGATGACCAGTAACTTTCTACTTTTAAATTCAGAGAAAACAGAAGGGCCTAAAAATCTCAGAAATAACTTTTCTAAAATTATAGCTACCTTAGATGGCATAGCACTGGCCTCCAGCACTACTGTGAAAAACCTTGGAGTTATTTTTGACCAAGACATGTCCTTTAACTCACACATAAAACAAATCTCTAGAACTGCCTTCTTCCACTTGTACAATATTGCCAAAATTAGGAACATCCTGTCTCAAAATGACGCAGAAAAACTAGTCCATGCATTTGTTACCTCAAGGCTAACTCATTACTATCTGGATGTCCCAGTATCTCCATAAAAAGCCTCCAGTTAATCCAGAATGCTACAGCCAGAGTTCTGACAGGAACTAGCAAGAGAGATCATATTTCTCCTATATTGGCTTCTCTTGATTGGCTCCCTGTAAAATACAGAATAGAAATTTAAATCCTTCTCCTCACATACAAATCCCTTCATGATCACGCTCCTTCATACCTTAAAGACCTCATAGTACCATATTATCTCAATAGAGCACTTTGCTTTCAGAGTGCAGGTCTACTTGTGGTTCCCAGAGTTTCCAAAAGCAGAATGGGAAGCAGAGCTTTTAGCTATCAAGCTCCTCTCCTGTGGAACCAGCTCTCAGCCTGGGTTCAGGAGGCAGACACTCTCTGTACTTTTAAGGCTAGACTTAAAACCTTCCTCTTTGACAAAGCATATAGTTAGGGCTGGCTGCAGGTAACCCTGAACCTCCCTTAGTTATACTGCTATAGGCCTAGACTGCCCGAGAGCCGTCGGTGCGCTGAGTTCCCCTACCCTCCCCTACCCTAACCCTCCCTTCCCTCCCCCTCTCCTCCCCCCTCACCTCTCTCTGTACCTTCTGCAGGTGTCCCTGGTCCTGGAGCAGTATATTGCTGATGTGCAGTTACTGGCCCCACCAACCTGCAGTGTCTATTTGTTGTTTTTTGTTGCTGTTCTTTTCTCTCTCCTCTATCCACTCACCCCAACTGGTCAAGGCAGATGGCCGCCCAAACTGAGCCCGGTTCTGCTGGAGGTTTTTCTTCCATTAAAGGGAGTTTTTCGTCTCCACTGTCGCCAAGTGCTGCTCATTGGGGATTTGTTGGGTTTTGGGTTTTTGTAAAGTGCCTTGAAATGATTTGTATTGTGATTTGGCGCTATACAAATAAAATTGAATTGAATTGAACTCATGGTGGGTAAAAATCTCTTACCTCACCCAGACATCAATTAGCATCTGTAACCCGGTTGTGGCCTATTTCACCTATTTTCATCTGGTCCACATATGCCAGTCCTAATTACGTCACACAGACCAAAGTCACTGAAGTCTGTTAAACTACTGCACCTTATTATGATATAATTTACTAAACTTGATCAAACTCATGAAGTTAATTTTATTCTCATCCTTAGTAGTTTTGTCTTTCCTGGGAAGATGTACTTCTACTATTTATCTACATAGTTAGAAATGTATGTGAAAATGTATGAATGAATTTCATGTGACCTCTGACTCTAATGAGTTTGCTGTTTTCAATCCCTCTTTTCAAGGACAGAATGGACAAGGTTGATGTTTTATTCTGAAAACTACAAAGCTCAAAACAATAAGCGTACAACTAGTGTGATAATGATCAAATAGCAGGAAAAATGACATATGTTCACATTTGGAAATTAATGCAAAGAGGACAGTTCTGCTTAATCACAGCAACACACACACACACACAAACAAACAAAAACAAACATAAAAAAAAACAGCACACTTATATAAAAGACGTCTGTGATCTTTTTTGGCAAAATCCTCATCCCCCTCAGAAAACATCTGAATCTCTTGTATTTCGGCTGTTTCAAGTAACCAAGAGGAATGTTCCATCTTGTTCATTATAAAACTGCAGAAACAGACAAACAAGTTGCATATAAGCAATCAAGAGCTTTTTGTTGACAATGCATACATCACACATTTAAAAAACACTCAATTATAGTCACTGTAAAATGACAATATGTACATCCCTGAAATAAACTGCAAAATCAAAGTAAGTGGAAAAAGATGACATTCTGTGTGCTAATTATATCAACATAGTGCTATGGTTTCTCTTCTTCACAATATCATCAGTCTGTCAGGCTCATTTTACTTTTACCAATCTTTCACACTAAAACTCAAATTTATCATATTATTATCTTTCATATTGTTCCTCACAGTCTCCCATACAAATATTTATTAGTTCATTATTTTGTGAGAATATAGAATTTCTCAATAAATATGATGGCTTACAAATTTCAGTACAGTCATTGTTTGATCATGGGCAGCTACATACACACTACTGTTTATTTTTAAAAAGAGATGCCCTTTGGCAGACTGCTCAACTGGCTGAGGAATTGTCTTCCTATATTCAAAACCACTCCATAAGTACTTCCCAATTATTAACCTGTGGTCACAGCTCCAACAATGTCTTAGTTTCCTGCTTCACAGCGCTGCATTAACCACACAGTGGAATCATTAGACTATAAAGCATTGTTACAATCAAAGGCATGGGTAGAAAGGTTAAACATAAAGTGTGTTTAAAACTCATAGTCCTTTTCAGCCATGTCAATTGCCCAGGCAAACTTCTCTCTCTGGGTTTTGTTGTAGATCTTCTCAATGGGAATGCCCCATTTCTTGCACCTGGACAGAGCAAAGATGGACCAGTTAAGAACTAAAAACGTCTGAGTCCTTCCACTTACTGACTGCATCCACAACTGACTATTCATATATAGGAAATTCCATGAACGCGACTAGACAGTGAGTCAGATGTCAGCAGAAAATATAAACCTATTTTGCTCATGTGCTTTACATTCCTTTTCTTGGGACTTGATTAGTGGCCAGTGCTTGTTTACCACTTTTTATATTTAAATGGTAAAGAGTAAACTATATAGTACTATAGTAGCATAGCGTATTCTGCAATCCACTGTCTTTAGACACAACTGACATGTACAGTGCACTGAACTTTATATTAAAACTTTGATTCACGTATATGACAGGATCCTAGAACGGAACCTTTTTCATTTGCACGGTTTTATGTCACTCTGATTTGGATGGCAGGCTAGCAGCTAACTAAACACAAAACCAGATAATTTCACAGGCAAAGGTTGTAGCTGTTATTTAGATTTGTTCCCATTACTAATTTAAAAAGCTTTCTGAACAGTCAATGCAACATAGATAATAGTTTTAGAAAAGCTCTTACCAGTTTGAACCTTCTACTTTCTCTATATGATGCAATAATGTGGCAGCTAGCAATCAACCCAGTCTGACATGACACTTTCACCTTTGTTACACACATTTACACACAAAACTACAATGTGGACCACGATCCCATGCACCATCCTGTAAGTGGGGACCTGAATGCTTACACCTTACAACCAGGCAAAACATGGAGCATTCCTGGATCCATTGTCCTTGAGAAGGAGGTGCTCCATAAATAGCTATGGGGCATGGGTTAGGGTAGGCAAACCACTGTTCCCCTTCTCTGTGGCCTGGCCTTCCATTCAGCCATAGACAGTTCCTTACTGACTTCCCACATGGAGGAAGGAGTGCTGTGTGGGGAAGCTCCCTGGCTTTCAGAAACAAACCCCATTGTTCCTCATGCTCATACTTTTCTTCCTCTCATTTTCCTTCTGCAGCCGTTAGCTTTTTTGCTTGTGCTACTCCTTTTCCTACAATGCAATAGCATTTCCTGCTTTTCTGTCACCAAGGTAGATACGCACCATGCGCTACTACCCACCCAGAGAAAGTGGGCCAAATAAACAGTAAATGGTTCACTCATTTGATATCGCTGTTTTTTTTTTTTCAGTTATCAGACCTGGAAATCAAATTATAGCTCTACTGTGTCACATAAATACCATGCAACAGAGATCCGTGGATCCAGGTAGTTGAGCTTGGAGGTCCCCAGAGCAATCTGCTTGTTCTCCTCTCTGTCTGTGGCCTGCACCTGGAGCTTCATCAGCTGCTCCTCTATCCTCTGGACAGCTTTACGCTTCACCTCCACAGCTCTAAGAAAGACACAGAGTCAGACAAATGGTAAAATAGATAGAGATAAAGAAACAGAAACGGAGAAAGACAATGGTGCAGATGCATAATAGCAGGGAGGGGAGAGTGACACAGGATGAAAACAATATACCTTTAAAAAACAGACCCTCAAGAAACTGATGTTAATGAGTCTACAGATAACTCTGTGGCCTTAGTCTCTCATCTTGGCTGGCAGTGCTCAGGCATTCTTACTTTTTGCTTTTGTCATCATGGGATGCCTTGTGATCAGCTTTGGCAGCCTTCAGCTGCTTCCTCGCTGCCGACAGCTGATTCTGTTTTTCATCAATCTGCAATCACAACAAACACACGTTGAGTAAAGACAACAATCTTAATTATTTAGAGAGAGAATATCTTTATCTCTCAAAGTGAAAAACTGACATCCAAAATTTGTCCAGGAACACTGAGGTGACATCCACACATTATTGCTTGGACAGGAACAACAAAACTGAACGAAGTTCAGAAGGTCACCCTAAAAAGAAAGATGGAACACAGAAGGGTTTACCTTGCTCTGAAGGTTTTGCATGGATTTTTCAAATGTTTTGGGTGGAGCTCGCTGGTGGTTACAGAGGATAGCCACTGCCCGATTGGCTCGATTGTATGACAGGATCTTAGCTGGGATGCTGTCATCAGCTGGAAACCCAACAATGACACAACATTACAGAACCAATTTAAAATCATGGAAACTTGAAATTACTGACATAAATATTGCAGTGTTTGTGTATTTATAAGGCAAAATAAGTTTTAGTGATATACAGTAAATTATTGGTACCATACATTTGTTAACTGGCTCATCTACAGAGAAACCGATTTTTTTATGTAATTACAGAAAATCTGTTCAAATATAGTTATTATCTGACTGGGAAGACCCTGAAAAAGTTAGCTTGTGCACACTGTGCATCTCTTTCATTTCTTCTGTGGTCACCAACATTTCTAGTTTAACCTTACTTTAAATCAAGCTAACATTTCCACTTCACAAGCATTTATTCAATTTGTGTTGAAGCTGGAGCAGGCAGTATTACCTACATGGCTGTTCAGTTTTATTATATGTCGCTATAAGGTATACTTTTTTGTACTCCAGTATATTTCGTTTAATATCTTATTACAAGGCTTATTGTACTACTCTCTAATGTACTGGCGTATTTCAATAACAATGAAGGTTCTGCTTTATTATCTGTCCTTGTCAGAATAAACACATTATACATCAACTCAAACTGACCCCGGTGTCTCAACATTTTTACTGCTAACAAAAAAAGCGAGATTCTTTTATGTAATCTGTAGGCATTTGAAAACCATGCTTCAGTTTCATTTTATCACCAAGCACCATGCATTCTCACAATTTAGTCAATTTGGTTAATCAGAAGACTAAGTTATAGCAGTATAATAATGGGAAAAATGTTTTAAATTACATAATACTTTTAGTGGTGTTCACCTGTATGATTGATGCATTTTTTAATTCCAAAGCAAAATAGAAAAAGTCAGCTGCTCAAGCTGCTGTCACTCACGGCAGGTAAGTTCTTTGAGCTGCTGTTGCAGGGTGATGGAGGCGTTGTAGGTACGGAAGACCTTGGCTGTCAGTCCATCCATCAGCTCCTGCAAATGCTTATTCAGAATAGAAGTCTGCAGAAGATACAGAAACAGACAGTGAAAGATGGGACAACAGTAGGGGGAGGCAATGGAGATGCAAGGATACAATACAGCAGACATTCAAGTGCATGTTTCCTACATTCAGTCTGTCGAACAGATCATCTTCAGGCTGCTTGTTCTCCAGAAACAACTGAAGATTTTTGAAAACCTGTTGAGAAATCAGCAAAGATTTAATTAGCTTGCAATCACTTAAATTTAAAACTGAAGTTAACTATATCTTCACTATTACTCCCAAGAGAGGGCGCTGTTTTATTTATGTTCATGTGGTTTATTGCAAATTCCTCTATAGGTATATCCCAGTTTCCTTATTTGATCATTTCTCAATCAACCCCAAAAACGGTTTATATAAAGAGTCTCTGTGCAGCGGGGCACACTGTGGATTGACTGATCTTAGCACAGTGTAAATACAAAATGCAGATGCTTGTGAAACAAGCCGATTCAGCTGATCAGAATCAGACGACGAGATGATGGTTCAGAAGAAAGGTAGTAAACATGGATGCAATTAAGAGAACTGAGATGTGCTCTATGTGTAAGCAGGGATGCAGAGAGGAAGGATACTCTCTACACTCTAATAATAGCAGGAAATAGATCACCTGCAGAGCCAGAGCAGGTGGAAAGCTTTTTAGGCCTAATCAGCTGTCTGTGCAAACATTTTCCACAGCACAGCAGCTCCTTATCTCATTAACACTGAATTTACATATTTGTCTAATGCACACCTTGCACCTCCTTTACAAAACCAGATATGTCAGTTTTGTCCTTTAATGTATCTGTGTTAAATTCTTCTCTCCCACCACTCCCATGTTCCTCTTCTCTTTGTCTCTTGCCCTTTCTTACCCTTTTTTCCACAGGGATCTTGTTGTAGTAGCGGATGGAGTCTTTTCCCAAAAAGTCAAACTCCACCACGTACTCCTGGTCATCCATCTTGGGGTACAGTTTGACGTGCTCCACCCGCAACGAGCAGCAGCCAACTGTGTCCGCTGTCTCCCCTTCTTCTTTTTCATTACCTGCCCTCAGTGCTAACTACAAGAGAAAGACCCACATCAAGACCATTATCGAGACTCAGAAGTGAAACAGTATAGTTCACTTATACAGTGGGATAATAAGCACGCTTGTGGTTTAATGAATGATAAAATAAGAAACGTCAGCTGTTCACATCAACTTGCTGATGGGAGATTTCATTCTGCACCCACAGCTAATTTCAGATGCATCACTAGTTAAAATAATGGTGGTTGTAATTACCTTTTTCCCACTTGTTCCATATTTTATGATTACAGTTTTACATTATTTTTACCTACCTTGTCTATGAAATATAGTGCCACAGCTCTCTGCCTGATCTTCATCTCTTTTGATTTCCAGTCTTCTCTGTATTGGGCACGGATGCGATCCACACACTTCTTCAGTCGTCGGGCAGTCTCATATTTCTGCCAGTCCTTCTCCCCCTGCACAAACATATCATTTTTTTTTTTTCATCAAAGGAAAACTGGTAAAATGTGTAACCTCAGAGGTGGGTTAGGATTAAAACAAGACTGAGGTTTGAGGCTCAGTAAGTAAGTACCTTGATTCTCGAGCTAGGGTTCAACATGATGTACTTAATAGAGCCTTGGATGTTCTCTGTCCAAGATGCCAGCCAGGTCACCTTGTTGTCGTGGCGAACCTCCTTCCATTTTGTCCCTGGGGGAGGTTTAGGGTGTTTGGAGTCCCTGCAGAGAAAGTGGAAGTCTTAGTATAAATAAGTGTGAATCCTGCTCCGGCCCAGCATTTCCCATAGTTGGAGTGTTGTTTCTAGGTGCAATTCTCATAGGCATAGTGCACTGGTTTTATACCGGAAATTAACTTACAACAAAAACGGTACTTCAGTGAACTGGTCTAAAACCTAACTATATTGTAAACACTACAACTACGAGACAATATAGTGCAGAGGAATGTTGTATGTCACTTGGAGACAACGTCTGACATAGTGCCAGCATCTATCAAGGATGCATGTGCAGTTCTGTACACGCCACATGCAGTATGTACATTTTGTCATCATCACTGTGAAGACAAATGACTTCTAGAAATTAGCATTACCAGAAACCCTCTCACACACTGTCCCAGAGACATGGAGTGACAGAGTTAAGAAGAATGGTATTCCCACTGTCTATAAATAAATCCAGTAATCACAACATAGCAGTTAAAAGATGGAAGGCAAGATAAAGAGACAGGAAAGAACGGGGGTTGAACAGGGAGAGGGGGGAACAACAGAAAAATATAAAAGAGGTGTATGTCTGTATATGAACTTTTAACAGACAAACTGGCTCCACAGGGACCCACTTAAGATCTTCTGTTTTACAAGCACACCTTACCCTTATGATTAAAACACTAGCCCCATAACATACTTTTATATAAGCTTACCTACAGTGGTCTGACAGGACACCTTATGGTAAAAATGCAAAAGTAGACATGTTAGCAACATCAGCATTTGATAGGTGTTGTGGTATTCCTGCGTACCCACTAATTTAATACAGATTGAAAACTACACAGCAGTGAGGATTACCTACTTGCTACAGTTAATAATGATGTCTTCGGGTCTGATGCGGCGTTTTAGCATGCCCATCTTTGGATGATCGCCTCGTCCTCGAAAGAGGCCTGGAGGCTCAATGCGGAAGTTTCCAATCCTTTCTTTGTGGTTGTCCATGACACAGAAACCGTACTCCTGGAGGAGTCTCTCATTCTCCTCTTTGATTTTCTACCAAGTGTGTTAAAATACAGTAAGAGACTACACAATGTTTTCAACGCTAGGAGACTCTTTATACAGGCACACCTACCTGTTTCTCCTCTTTTGACATCTGTTTCCTAGCTTCTGATTGGGCCTTGAAGTACTCGTTAATCTCACTGAAGTTGCATTTGTTCAAGTCAGTGATCTTTGACTTCTCTTCTGATGTCATTTCCTGAAACAAAAGAGATCAGAAGTGTGCCCAATTTAAATACACGAACTTGACACCCTCTCTATGCTCATGTGCTCAACTTGAGATGCTTGAATATCTCTCATCTCCACACCTTCCTCCAGTCCTTAAAGAAGTTCTTCCTGAAGATTTCCTTTGTGGTGTACTCATGATCCAACATCTTAGCAAAGAAAGTGGCTACCTCCTCAGCAGGAGCACTAAGCTTCATAGGCTTACCTAGAAATAAAAAAATACATTGTACACTTGACCCAAAAAATAGTAACTACAGTATAATGTATTATAACTTATTTTATACACACAGACTTACCATCATAGTAGAATTTGACTTTGTCAGGCAAGGGTTCATACGGAGGTGCAAATACTGGACCCTTATGTTCAAGGAAGCGCCATTTGGAGCCATCTGTATATCTTTCCTCCTCCCACCTAATTACCACAAACCACAACAAAACACAACCCATGAGAGTAAAGGGAAATATGGCATCTACTTCACAGTTGCAGTTCGTTATCAGTTTAAGTTAGTGTGGAAATTCCTGAGGAAACTGACTATTTCATCTCCAAAACAATCTTACCATTTCCACTTCTCCTCTTCTTCTTTTTTACCTTTCTTTCCCTCTGTTACCTTCTTATCTTTTGTCTTCTTTTTGGGCTTGATGTCCTAAAACAAGTGGAGAGAACAACATAAATCTGGAGAACACAAACAGCAGACATTCAAGCCTGAAGAATATAACAATGTATTCATCAAAATTATGTACAAAAATGTCACAAACCTCATCCTCTTCATCATCTTCATACTCATGTTTCCTCTTCTGGGCCTTTTTGTCATGTTCCGACTTGACTTTTTTGGGCTTGTATTCAAATCTGTAAACAGATATGCCAATAAATGAACTGAATGTTTTGCCTACAAAAAGTACACAACCAAATCTCAAATGTAACAACAGTGATTTGGATTCATTTAAATGATACCCACGCTTCGTCATCATATTCTCGTTTGGAGGACTTGTGCTGAGGGGAGGGATAGAAGCCGTTGTCTTCTTCAGGCTCGCTCTTAATAGCAGCAGGACTTATGGCTCTAAGTCACACACATTGAAGATATTGAGCTGCATATTAGTAAAGCAATTTCCCACTAATCGTAGACAAGCAATAACTAATATTGCTGTAGTAAATTATTTCCAAAATGACTTATGGCCAGGGCTTCTCCATAATTATTTTTAATTTCACACCAGATAAAACAAAGTGCTGCTGTTTACCTCACATATCCATTTTCCTTCTCCTTTTTAGGCTTGTCGTGGGATGATTTAATCTGCAAGAGGCAGGGAAATATATATTAGGAGATAATTACAATGTAGATCAAACACTTTCACACTTTTGCACAATGTTTAAACTGTCTAAACTTTTACTTATAGTCAGAGCTCATGGAAGGCTGGTGGGGCCATCTGTGTACTTATTAGTTTTATGTTTTGTTTTCTCGTGAGGGCCATCTCTGGAAAACATTAATAAACATGAGAGCTATGTCAGAACCACAAAAGAATTATTTGGTGATCATGAGAAAACAAAGCTTTTATGTTAATTCCACACTACATTTATTCTGTCATGATGACAAAATATAATATTTACTCTAACGGCCTGTATAACCTTTCTCAAAACGCAGAGTAACTAGCTACACAACAAACCTTCTCCTCTCTCCTCTTCTCTCTGTCCTTTTCTTTGTGTTTCTCCCTGTGCTTGTCTGAACTGCCGTCACTGTGTTTCAGCTTCTCTTTGTCTCTGTGTTTCTTCTCAGAGTGCTCCTTATGTTCGCTGCAAGAGGTCAGGGTTCAAGTGCAAACGGTCAGACATGGTCCAGATGCATAGGCACAACAGACATCGACCAACTACGACCAAAATGTAGTCATTTTTAATCAGCAGCGACAGTGTTATGGGCAGCTGCCAGTAAAAATGGACAAAGTTACGACTTGTCTAAGTTACTGCAGCACACAAATATTTCAACTAGAGAAAAAGAAACCATAGCAAATGTTCCACACTGGTTCAAATTACAAATGCTCTGCAGAGTTAACATGACAGGGTTCTACCAGTTTCAGTGAAATGAGCAGCAGCCCCTGCAATTCTTTCATGTTTGTTGAAAAGTTTTCCCTTTAATATGTTCCATAATCCAACTGTTATCATCCTCATTGTTTACTATTCAGTTGCGACAGTTAAAACCACAGTACATAATAGATTTTAAACTTATGAAATGAATCGTGAGCAAAATGGTAAAGTGTTAGTAGGTAAAACTGAAAAATTCTTATTTCACGGCAGTAGGCTACTTCAGTATATAAATACTAATAATACTTAAGAAACCCACACTGGTCAGTTTATTTGCAAAAGAACAACTTCAACTATTGCCTTGTATTTCATTAAAAAGTGAGAAAATGAAGATATCCTACCTGTTGCTGTGCTTGAATTTCTCACGCTCCTTGTCTTTCTTGTGGTCTTTGTGTCTGTGATCCTTGTCTTTGTGCTTGTCTTTGTGTTTGTGAGTGTCTATAAAGAAGAAATTAACTTGTTTAGTGGCATTATAAATCCATGCTAAAAATATTTTTTCCCAATATATGTGAAATCAATCTCTTCTACTTGTTTTGTGCCTGCCTCTGTAGTTTTGTGTCTCTTTTTGGTTCTTTTGCACCTCACTGTAATTGCCTACGTCTCTCTGTAGTCATTTTTTAGTCACTGGCATTTTACATTTCTTCGGTGACTTTTTGCACATGAGCAATGTTCTCAAGCACCACTGTTTTTTCAAAAACTGCACATTAACATCAATATTTTTGCTCACAAGTCAAGACAAATCCACACTGGCATTACTCTGCACAGACATAACATACTACAACAAACTTTACAAAAGATTCGAAGAAGAAACCATGAGAGAAAGCTTGAGATGCAGTTTATATTTTCTTAAAGAGTTACTTTCTAGTTTGACTGAATATGATTATAGCTTTGATATAATGTGCCACTGTAATATATATAAAACATTAAATTAAAAAAACATGCATTATATTTGGTTGGCAGACCCTAAGTAGCCTATGCCTGGCTGAGCCACAATCCCCCCGAGGTCCAACCTGAGTGCACACCTGCATAGTGATGTTAGAATTTACCTCACAAAAGATAAGGAGATTGATACTTGTAATTGAAGTTAACACTGTCATTTGTATTTGCCACAGGATCACTAATATCCCAACTATATTCTCCATTTCCATTGTCTTTAATACTGAAGATAACAATAGCCTTCTCCAGCAGGCTGTTATCCAACTTTTCAGTAATACTTGGAAGACAAAATTGTTTGTATACTGGCAGGGCAGCTACTCAAATGATTCTTTTATAACAAGGACTTGACATGAGTCTTCATATTAAACGTGTTCTGCTGAGTGAGATCCTGATCCTAGACCTGGCTTGGCTTGATCATCACCCTCTAGGCGCCCCGTTGTCATGGTAGTTTAATAACGGTGTTATCTGCTATTGTCATAGCACTAACACACATCCTAGTTCAAAAACCAAATTAAATTCCCACAGACTGGTGCTCCTTCCATCAAATTAAACCCTGGAGAGGAAAAGTGCTCTCAAGTTTTTAAGAGCAACGGATACCCATGAATCTGTGCAGAAATGACAGCTTAAGGCAAATGCTTTTAATAATATCATGCAACTTTTCTTTCTACTGTGACTTAAACTTTTCAACTAATGCGCCACGGCTCCATGTTGGCAGTGCAGATAAATGTCTTGTGCACGGCGGTAGAAGCGCAGGGCAGCTGGTGGTGAGATACGGGCAGGGAGAGGCGATAAGATCCCAGCTCTCGCCTCCATATCACGGCAGACAGTAGGCTCACTGATCGGCGCCCTGGCTGCTACATACAGAAAAAGAAAATGGCGCAGAGACTAAGTCCTCAGCCCCAATCCTGCCACTTTCGGCTCCAAAATTCATTGCAATTGCACAGACCAATCACCAAGCTAAAGCATGCAAAACAAACACGATGCCGGGTCCTTTGGGAATACCCCATTAGATTAATAAATCGAAGGTGGCAAGTGTGTATTTGAGACCCTCTTTTTGAACAATAGCCGCAAGAGAGTGGAAGAGAAGGGACTTAGTCTCTGGGACGCCATTTCTGTCCTTTAAAAACTAACAGTAGACAGATCACGATTCCGACTGGAAATCAGAGTCAACACGAACAAAACACCCCATTAGAGTACCTACCGCTTCCTTTGGGTCCAGAATTGACCTGAAAATCGTGAAAGAACATGTTTTGTTATTTACATTTTGAAAATGCCGGTAGCTTGGTTATTCAAGTTTCAAATGGCATACAAATGCACCCTAAAATGCCTTTATTGTGCTGTGATATCATGCAAATATTAAACAAAATTCACTGAAATGACGGAGAGCAGCGTAACTTGTAACGGTAGCTATCGTTTCTTAACCGTTATTCCATTTACATGACGTTCAACACTCGTCAGTTATCTCAGTTATTACCAAGGAATTCACACAAACTGGCCACAAAAACATCGTGTGTTACATGAATTATTGTCCATTGTTGTACCTGAGAGTCTCCATGTCCATGACCTCCGCTCATGGTCCGCTTGTTTTTGTTTGTGAAGCAGGGGAAGTTATCGCAGCGGACGGCTGCTCGGGATGCGGGAGCGCAGGATGCGAGGCTCGGGGATCCCTCGGTGACTGACTGGTCCCGACGCTTGCTCACTGCGCATGCTCAGACTAACCTGAGCGCAGAGAAGTGGTCCCTACTTGAACCAGTACCAAAATGTCAGCTGTCAGCCCAGTGCGGACACTCTCTCCATTTATTATTGTATTCTTTCGTTTATTCTTCATTCGTGCCCATTTGTGTGATTGTTTGCAGACACAAAATGTGCCATTTATGTATGTGAAGCTCACCTGTCCTAGTAAGAGTCGCAAGGTCTAGCAAGTAGGAATGCAGTTTGTATTTCGCCACAGCAAACTATATGCCTTTTTCCATCAAACTGATCGGTAGATTTCTGGAAGTATAAACGAAATTTTAGATTTGAGAATGTCTCTATGAGATTTGCATGGAGAGAGACTATTTCCTTCTTGTTTTGGTCTTTCATGGGCAAAACAAAGGTAGAAATAAAACTCTATCATGCTCACACGGAGTACACAGCAATACTTCCCTGTACTGTATTACAGTATGAGCAAGTTGTATATACACTTCTGATTATAGATGCTAACCTCCTACCAGTATAAAGTTATGAAAAATGTAGTTGGATTAGTTTTAACCAGTTAAGGCCTCACATCCTCAGGCATGAGAGGAAATGGATGGACATGGAGAGGAAATGGATGGACATGGCTTTGACATGGCTTGCAATGGTTACAATTACTGCAGAACAGGTGTTGCATGTTCATATGTGTGGATGGATTTTACAGACTGCTGCTTTTCCTTATTTTCTTTTTCACTGTTTCCCTTTAGGTAGTGAAAAAATCCTGAAGGGCCCTCTTCATGACTGGGCCCCGATTAGTTATTTTCAATTTCCCCTCACCACTACAGCCCTGCATTTCAGATAGAGCTTAGACCAAATTAGTGCTTGTTAGAAGTTTAGCAAATGAGAAGGTTTTGCCCAAATTTAGGAGCATAAGGAAATATCACAGTTTCACAGACCAAAAACAGTAGAAAATTTAATTCAGTTTTACAACATAATTATACAATCATGACAGGCTTCATTATCAGTCTTCACATGATTAATCCAGCATTTAATATAAAAAGCACATTCACACAAACACATACCGTATGGACGCATTCCAACTAGAATCTCACATAATAGCACAGACAAAACAACAGCATCATTTTTTTAAAATAATCTGTACATGGTTTCCTTCTCCACCGAAAATTCCTAATCTGGAACAGAAAAAATGATATCAACTGATTCACAGGAGAAACCAAAAACATTTACAGTACGGTTCACAGGTTGCCACAACAGCAGTCGTGCCTATTTAGACTTCCTTCGTTTGGCCTGGGTGGGGCTCGCTCCAGTTTCTGAAAGAGTACACAAGTGTATTAGGGAAAACGTAGAAATGCCATGTGTATAGCTTAAGCGTACCTATCCTCTTAAGCTGCTTGTATGTTTACCTTTTACAGCAGCACTGGTTCCAGGCCTGGCTGATCTCTTCCTAATGCCACTCTCCGCTACTGGCTCCTCTTCCACCTCCTTTTCTGCTCGGGAGCTGCGTCTACTCGGTCCCTTGGGCTTCTCCACAGCAGCTCTGAGATGATCAGATAGAGAAACAAAAAGGAAGGAAGGAAGGACAACACACTGGTATGTTACTAGACATGCAAGTGAGGGAGTTAACTCTGCTCTACTCAGGAAAAAAAGATAAAATACCACACTGCTGTTTTTCCTCGTCTACCACAGATACTGTCCATCTTCATCCCAACAGCATCGACTACGGTGACCTGATCACTGCTTGTGTCAAACATGTTAAAATACATACCTTGGGACTAAGTTGATGGGCGTCTTTCTTTTCTTTGCCCATCTGTGATAGAAGTGGAAAAACAGCGGTAAACTATAAACTGTGCTGAACAAACATGGCTTCATTTTCCCTATTATATTATGACAATCCCCAGGAAAAGAGATATGGCCATGAAGGTCAGTGAAGTAGAACAGTTCTTTGTTTAAACGTCTGACATGCATTAGTAGATTCATATTGTTGCATGCTAATCATACATACCAAGAGCTGTTTTCACCATGTACCCCCTTGGCAAACTCCCTGAGTTGCAGTAGAAGTAGAAATGTCTAAGCATTTCTCCTTCAAAAGCATGGGTCTTAAGAGTAGGCCAACTTTACATCAAGGAATGCCTTAATGAGCCCCACCACCGGAAGCATTACACAGCTAATTAACAATAGTGTAGTATATAATACAAAAGCTATGAGGTTTCTTACCCCTGCTCAGAACCTGTTGGGGCCTCTTCACCTGAACAGGAGAAAAACAAACATTATTTCGATAGCATATAAATACAAGTGGTAAAAATCATGCAGAATTGCATGATTAGCATTTTTAACAACTTCTAAAACAATGGCCACACTTACCCGTCTTCTCACTGGCAACAGATTCCTGTGACTGTGGGACATCTTGCTGAATAGCTGCTAATGAAAAAAGATGAAAAATTTCATCTGAAACATCTGAATATATTTAAAAATATAAAAACTACACAGTAAGAGGTTCTGTAAATGTCACTAAATGCACCAGCTACCAGTGGTTTTCCACATAGCAAATGTGTTCCTGTTTAAACAAGTAAAAACATAAATGTAAAATATTCAATAAAGGTTCAACCCCGGGAATCCTTAATGATGGCTTGACACTTTAAGTTGCATTAAACATGTTACTATGGTGAACAGGTACGATACATTTTAGAAAAATACTATATTAAATATAAAAATATAAATATAATAAATTACCCTGCTTTTATACTTTTTGAATGACTAATCATAAATTCAATATCTTTACTTTTCCTCTACCTATGATTATTACTATGTGCAGGATGAAACATGGTGAAAAAGGCCTAATAACAATTGATTGGGATTTTTTTATATCTGGTGCAAGGAGCTAAATATATTTTTCACAACAGCAGAATTATCAATACATTCTCATCCCAGTGTGACATATTGACTCTACTAAACAGGGGTCCGTATTTGATGTCAAAGGTACCAGTTGGTTACATCCTGCCGGCTCAACATTGTGATGTCTGTCAGCCATTGGCAATGAATGATGGCACTGGTTCACTCACTCTGATGTACTCACCAGTTAAACCCAAGGATCAGTGTCATTATATTGGCATTATCCTGTTTAACCTGATACAGTTACATACATGATGCATGATCCTGTTAGCTCACATTTGTTTCTACCTGGAGTGGTCTGAGTGGTTTCGGCAGGTGTTGTAGCTGGCGGCATGGGAGGCTCCAGAGCTGGAGGACTGGACTGAGATGGAACTCCACTGGGGTTAGCAACTGGAGAGGATGTGGTGGGGGGATCCTGAACAGGTCCAGGTGCAGCAACAACAGAAACAATGGATGGTACAGGACTTTGTACACAAGCAACTGTCGAAAGCAAGGTAGCAGAGGTGATACTGGTGGAAGTACCAACTAGGGTGACAACAGGAGCTTGAGAAGTTAGAGCCTGGGCTGGGCTTGAGACCGAAGTTGGTGCAGGAACTGGAGCCTGGCTAACAATCTCAGGGGGAACAGCAACTTGGCCAGGAACTGGGACTGGAGAAGAGACTGCAGACAGAGTAATGCTGTTTGGAGGAGCAGTGGTAGCAGTAGAATGGGGAGCTAGTTCTTCAGTCTGAATGGAAGCATTTGCAGGAGGATGAAAGACCTGGGGTGACACAGCAGGTGTCGGTGCAGGCCTTTCTATGGGACTCTGCTGAGAGTCAGTTGTACCAGAAACAGCTGCAGCAGCTTGGGCAAGTTTATTTTTTAATTGTGCAGTGGGAGATGGAGATACAGGGCTTTTTCGGATGGTGTTCACAGCCCCAGGACTAGAGCAAGGAGGAGGAGAGGCCAAAAGTGGCTGAAAGTGAGACGCTGAAGAACTTGGATGGGGAGATGGCTGCTGGACTGGGGGACTAGGTTTCTGAGCAGAGCCTGTCTCACCTGGACTTTCTGTTTTAAGAGTCCCTGGATTCATTTGCTGAGGAACTGGGAGAACACCAACTGCAGCTGATGAGGACATACTAGAGGCTATTTGGATTTGTCCAACAGCACTTCTGGGAGGCTGAGTGCTGGTCATGTTAACCCCTGAGGACTGGGTGGACATTTGGATAGGCCCCACCATGGTGACTGGCTGCGATACCACTGTGGTATTGGAAGCCACGGGACCAGGGACCTGTAAAACTGGGTTGAGATATATAGAAGTAGCGGTGATAAACTGAGATGGTCGGGGGACAGGGGTTTGCTGCCGTGTGTCCTGAGGTCTAATATTCTTATTAGGGAAAGCCACCATAGATGTGGGTACTTGGGAAGTGGGAGCAGAGGTTATGGAATTAGTGGTGACAAACAAAGTGATTGGATTGGAAGCAATGGTGCTAGAGGAGGCGGGGATCTGTATGACTGAGTGAACTGTTTTAGGACTGGGGCTTGGTTTTAGAGCTGAGCTGGTTGGGTTTAAAGCAGAGCTGGAACTTGTACTAACAGTTGAGGCAGAACTAGTCTGACAGGAAGTGACTTTGTTGGGGCTTACACTGAGGGCGGTATTAGTGTTTGTACTGAGGGCGTTAGGAAGAGTGGATGTTGGGTTTACATTTGGACTTGAACTGATACCATGACTGGAGATAGGGTTTTGGATAAGACTTGGGGTAGTAGTGGAGCTCAGGTTAGTGCTAACATGTGAGCTGGGAATTGAAGTAGACTGCAAGTTAGAGCTGCTGGTAGGGACCGGGACAGGAGGTTTGGGTTTAGCTTCTGATTCACTTATAGGGGTAGTAGTGATGACCAAAGTTGACACATCTGTACTCTGGGAATTACTCTGGACTGGTCTGTCTGGATCCAAAGCAGGCTTGGGACTATCCTTTCCCATGACATCTCTAACAGTGTTACCCTGTACAGGCCGCAGAGGCATGTTTGGGGTATTTGTGTTATCCAGTAACTGGTTGAGGGAGGTTGGAGCTGTCCTGAGAGCAGGGGAGATCTCGGAGTCCTGTATAGGGGCTGCTTGTATTGGCTGCCTATCAATTGTGTTAGCCTGAAGTTCTAAGTCAGATTTAGGCTGCTGAGGCACAGGGAGACGAGGACTTGTCATTCTGGGAGCTGATAACTCCCTCAAGGGTTGTGGCTGCGGTTGAGCCTGAGGCATCTGTCGTTGCTCTGCTGTCATCACTCCCTGACTTTCTCTGATTCCATCAGCAGGATTACCTTGAATCCCTTGGAAAGGGCTCTGTGCCTGTTGTGCCTCCACACCTCCACTGACTTGTGAAGGTAAAGATACCGGACTTGGGGGAACAGAGGCAGGGCTTAGCATCATGGTTTGCCCCTGAGGGTTGACCACCTGCTGCTGGTGGGGTGAGCAGGTGATGGCCATCTTTGTCCCCTTTTGTCTTCCTGGACTTGGGGTGGCTGACTTGCGGCTAGCAGCTGGACTTGACCTCCGACTATTGCTAGGACTTGCTCTCTTACCCTGCCCTCCACCCTGTTTGTCCTGTTTAGCACTGGTACTACCAGATCCAGTGCCAGTAGAGAAAGGCTGCTGACTGTTGTTGCTGTTATTGCCACCCGTACTGCCATTGTTGTTGCCTGGTAGAGTTAAGCTAGGAGGTGCCTGCCCAATGGCTTTCAGAGTTGTTGGGTTAAGACCCTGTTGGTCAAATCCCCTGTTTAAATTTGGCTGCCTAGGAGGCAGAGGAATGTTGATTTTCGGAGGAAAGAGACCCGCAATAGAGGCATTTAGCCTCTCAGGTGAAAGGTTGATTTCAGAGGGTTCAGTACTAGGTGGACGATTAGTTGGGGTAAGAGGATGATGGTATGGCCTGGGGCTGGCTCTGTTGGGGGTTTTGGGCCTGGAGCTCTGTGAGGTTGTGGGGACACTGGGGAAATGAAGGCCAGGCATTGTGCCTCCTTGTTGAGGCTGAGGGGGTAACTGTTGCTGTGGACTGGCTCCAGTGTGCTGGGACACTGGAGATGGACCAGGTCCTTGCTTCATCATGTGAGTGTTTGAGCCCTGATTTGCCATCATCTGTTGGGTCCCATTTCCAAGCTGAACTCCCATTTCTGGTCCACCAGGCCTGTCTGGTTTTGGGTGGGGCCCTGCAGAGGCCTCTTCAGATCCACTGCCTTGGGGACCCTGCACTACATCAGGATGGGACATTCTTCGCACAGTGCCTGCAAGCTAGAAAGGAGAATATAAAATGTGTGCAAATAAGCACAATTCAGATCATTAAATATAGATATCAATATCCTGTTTAGATATGAAGTAGCACTCTGCCTTTACCTGTGGGTTCATCATCAGAGGCATCCCTCTGGCTTTGTCAGGTGATGGGGGTACCCCTCCATGACCCTGGAGGCTTATCATTACAGGCATGTTGCCTTGTTGTGAGACTGGAAGTCTCTGCACTTCAGGTGGATTGCCCATGGCCCGAGGAGGGTGCTGCCCCCCTGGTGGAATGGACATGCGATTCTTTGCTGGCTCCGGCTGCATCTTCAGCATCATCATCATATGCTGTGGTTGCTAGAATGCAGAGGACCATTAGTTATATATAGACAAACCACTGTGTTGATACCATATCTTGCTGATGTATATAATAATATTACCTGTGGTTGCAGGTGGGGCTGTTGAGTTTGCTGTTGCTGTTGCTGCTGCTGTTGTTGTTGTGGTTGCTGTTGTGGTTGTTTCTGTTGTGGTTGCTGCTGTGGTTGCTGCTGTGGTTGCTGCTGTGGTTGCTGCTGTGGTTGCTGCTGTGGTTGCTGCTGTGGTTGCTGCTGTGGTTGCTGTTGCTGTTGCTGCTGTGGTGGTTGCGGTTGCTGTTGCTGCTGTGGTTGTGGTTGTTGTTGTGGTTGTTGTTGTTGTTGTTGTTGTTGCTGCTGCTGCTGCTGTTGTTGCTGTTGCTGCTGCTGCAGCTGATGAGGGTGCATCTGTGGCTGACCTTGACCTGAAGTCTGTGGCCCTGACAGAGCTGACTGCCCTTGAGCATTCTGGAGACCCTGCATTTGCATCTGTTGCATCTGCTGTTGTTGCTGTATTTGCTGTTGTTGCATTTGTTGTTGCATTTGCTGCTGCTGTATTTGCTGTTGCTGTATTTGCTGTTGTTGCATGTGCTGCATTTGTTGTTGCTGTTGTTGATGCAGCTGCTGCTGTAGGTGTTGTTGTTGTTGTTGTTGTTGTTGTTGTTGTTGTTGCTGCTGCTGCTGCTGCTGCTGCTGCTGCACAAATTGCATGGGTACCTGCTGCAAGACTCTCTGGTCTCCAGGTTGGCCAGGAAAGCCTAGGAAAAATGCACAGAAGCAAATATATACAAACAAAATACATGAACTAACCAAAAAAAATCATGAATATTGGAAATGTGCTACAATTAAAGAATCAAAGTAATTGCAGAAAATAAATAATTTTGTGACAATTACCTGAAGGTCTGTTGGCAAAATCAGGAAGTTTTGGGCCAGAATTGTCTAAGCCCAAACTTGGCTCACTACCCAGATTTGGCAATTCAGACTCCTCCATGCCAGTAGCCACATCAAGACCACTAAGAAAGAATGGATAAATACATAGAGCTGAATAAAAAAAATAATTTAAAAAAATCAAGGCAACTTTGGTACAGTTCTGTTCACCTGTTCAAAAACAAAACTGTATTCTACACAGATTATTACCCAAGTCCCTCTACTTGCTGTTGTCCCTCTCCCTCTTTTGGCTTCTTCTTTCGTGCAGGTTTCTTCTTTTTGGGTTTGGCTTGATTGCTGCCCCCTGCTCCTTGTTTTCCTCCAGGCCCAAACTGACTGGCTGAGATATCACTTTGCAGCAGGTTGACCAGGAGTGGGCTAGTCAGTGTAACATCTTTGTTACCTGGGAAGCCACCTGACTGTCCACATGGTCCGCCCATCGTCATCTGACCTGGGAACTGCGAGTTGAAATTCATACCATGACTTGCAAAATGACCATTTCCCATCTGCATGTGCTGAGGCCCCCCCATCATTCCTTGCTGCTGTGCCTGCATATCAGGGACCATCTGTTGGACCCCCAAGTCCCCTGTCCCACTACTAGGATCTCCAAGAGGGTGTGGGTGTTGTTGGGCTGCCTGTTGTTGCTGCTGTTGCATCATGACCTGCTGCTGCTGTTTCTGCTGCTGCTGCAATTGCTGCTGTTGCAACTGTTGTTGTATCAGTGGGTGAACCGCCGAAACCCTCATCTGTTGCCCATGCATGCCCATCGGTTGATTAGGATTGCCAGCAATGGGAACCTGTTGGGGTTGTGTTTGGTTCATCTGCTGGTGTTGTTGCTGCTGTTGCTGCTGCTGCTGAAGCTGCTGCTGTTGCAGCTGGTGTTGGTGTTGTTGTAATTGCTGCTGTTGGACTTGAGCCATTTGCTGTTGCTGTTGTGGAGTCATCTGCTGTGGGCCAACTTGGGTCTGGAACTGAGTCATGTTACCTGGAATGTTTGAAGAAGGGCCTCGCATCATCTGGCCGGTCATGACCCCAGCTGGAATCTTGCCACCAAATGCTTGCTTGTTGCCTTGCATCTGGTTGGCAACCATTTGTTCCATCATGGAGTTCTGTTGCTGCTGTTGTTGCTGCTGCTGCTGTTGCTGCTGTAGAAGCATGGCCTGGTGCCCTTGGCCTCCAACCATCTGACCCTGCCCATGCATCACCCCCTGGCCTTGCTGAGGCATCATCTGCTTGGGTGGGGTCATCCCTCCTCTTTGACCTTGACTGAGGGGCCTTGAGAGGACTGTCTGACCTCCACCCTGGCCTTGAACCATCTGGCTGGGGGAGGAGGACACAGGCTGGGTCTGATGCTGGAGGCCCATCATCTGGGTTTGGAGGCCAGACTGTTGCTGGCTCAAACTAGGCCCAGCAGTTGTACCAGGGGGTGGACCGGCCATGCTATTTTGTACACCCATAACACTGGGTTGGGCATGGGGCGGACCTTGCATTGAGTTTGGTGCAGAGGCTGACGGCTGAGCTCCTAATGTAAAACAGAGGAAAAACAAAGAAATTATTTATAAGGGATTATATGGGATTCACAACAAGTAATAAGATATACCTTCTGCTAACTGCACATTAAGCCATGGCATGTCAAATGAAGTGATCAACACATCAAAGCAGTTTATTGTCAATACTTAATGCAAACAACTTACTGACTGCTGAGCTGGCACTTGTTAAAGTGCAATCACAGATAGTGTTCTGAATGTTCCACTGTCAGTCTTCAAGTTTTATTAATACATTAACACTTTTGACAGAAGAAAACTGTTTAACAGCATAAGGCAATAATAGTGTACCGGCATTCAAGTTAGGACTAAATAACTCAAAGTAGAACAGAATAATATCAGAGATTGTTCCTAAAACTAGTTGGAACATTAGTCTCAAAGGTCATCTGAAAGCATTATTAATTTAAAAATATTAGATTAAGCAGTGATAAACAATCATGATGTCAGAAGTTTAACATTTTTAATTAGTTATTTTGCTTTAGGTCGCTAGCCACAGCAATCCTCTTCAAGCACTTGTCTTCATCAGTAAAAATTGTATATCCTATAATCTATGACAAAAAACTTTCTATTTCAAATGCAAAATATCTTGCCAAAGTACAAGTAATTATTACAACTATGTAATAACCACATTTGGGGACATGACATAACTGCTGATCTTTCTAAGTACCGATATGACCCCTAAATATTCAGTACTGGTTTCTCTTAGTTTTACACTTCTTTAATTTGGCCAAAATTGTATTTCCCCAAAGACATACACATCTGCAGTTTTATCATTTTTTTACCTGCGTGCGTCATTGCTTGGCTGCTCTGTAGCTGCTGGGTGGCTCCTCCACCAGGAGTTCCTGGAGTACTGGCACTCACCTGACCTTGAACAAAGTTTGGGGTTGGAAAGCTCATGGGGCGCTTCTGCATGCCTGCAATTAGTATTCATTGATTTTGTTGTTTTATATGTGGAATACATTTTTTATAATTACTTTAACAATAAATACTATTTTCAATAGCCAAAACATGCTATTTTATGTGCATTTCTGAAAACAAGCGATTACCAACCTGGGTGAACCTGTGCCCCTGGCTGTCCATGCTGGGGCATTCCCATGAATCCTTGTTGCATGTTACCCTGTTGGCCAAGGGCTGCTCTTCCTGGTGAACCAACACCCTGGGGAAAACCCTGTGGAGTTGTAGGTCTTTGAGCCATCATGGGAGGAGTCCCTGGTGAACCCTGCTGAAAAGGAGATGAGGATGAACCAGGAGACTTGGCAGTGAGGTTGCCCTGTGGACCAGAAGCCGGTGGAAGGGGTGGAGGGGGTCTGGGTGGTCCTGCAATACCACCAGGGCCAGCCTGTGGGCCTTTAGGCTGGGGGGCAGCAAACTGACCCATTGAGGTCTGCTGTTGTTGCTGTAACTGGCTCTGTCCCATGGCATTGAATACCTGCCCAGCCTGTTGGCTGCCAAATGGATAAGGGGGTGGAGGGTGGCTGGGTGTCTGCACTGTAGCAATGGAGGGTGGGCGCTGAATGATTTGGGCCTGAGGTGGAGGCTTTCTCCAGGCTGGGCCGACTTGTCCACCTTGTGGCTGGAGGACTCCAGAGGTCATCTGGTTCCATGCAGGAGGCACACCCATCTGGCCTGGTGGGTTGAATGGAGGTCTAGGTCCAAGCTGGGAGAACTGAGCTTGCTGCTGGGCCTGTTGTTGTTGGTGGTGCTGTTGTTGTAGCTGTTGCAGGGCAGCAGGGTTGATTGGTCTCCCAGCCTGCAGAGCCTGCATGTGATGGGCAGCCTGAGGAGGCATGGGGCCTGAGCCAGGAGGACCGGCCTGTTGGTGCTGAAGTTGCTGTTGCTGCTGAACTGACATACCGGGCATCATTGGATCCATCACATCTGTGAGAGATAAAGACACATTACAGTACTGTTAAATCTGCCAAATAATTAAAAATACAATATGTATAATTTGACTGTACAAGAAAATAAGACTTGAACCTGTCTGTGAAGGTGGTCTCGGACCACGAGGATGCATCTGTCCACTGCTGCCTGGTACTATAGCCTGACCGGCCATGCCAGGCCCAGGGGGAACCATTGATGGGTTAGCCATCCTTACTCCTCCTTGTGGAGACATATGCAGGGGACATCATTTTATTCAAACAAACAATTCATATTTATCAAGTGACTAAATGCAGAGCAAGATAACAGACTAAAAATCAAAAACTAATGCGTTTTGACAGACTAAGGGAGAAGACAAGAACACAATTTTGGTTCTGACCAGGTGTTAAAAACAGGAAAAACTATGTGTAATCAGTAAACCTAATACCTGGACCAGGCTGACCTGGAAAGCCAACATCCATTCTCATCTGCCCAGGTGCTCCAATTGGCCCATTCACTCTGACTTCTTGTCCCCTATTTGGTCCCGGAGCCACATTGATGGCACCTTCTCCTGAACAGCAATACATTAACAACTAACATTAACAACAGTCCATTTTGTTCCCTTTATTTTGAAGTGCCATAGATTAAAATAAAGAAAAAGAAAAAAGACCAAAACATTGTCTCGGGCGTCCTTAAAAAGGACTTTGAAGCCTGTGCTATTACCTTCTATCTGCACAGAGAGAATCCCCAGGTCTCTAAGTTGCTGCTGATTGTTCTGGGCCAACAGTCTAAGTCGCTCAGCAGCATCCCGAGGAATATTGAATGTAACCCGGACACTGTTCCATGGCTCCACATGCTGTGGCTGTAGCCTCTCAGAGCCTAAAAGAAAGACAACGGAAAATACAGGTTGCAAATATAGCGCATACAAGACAAAGATAAATAAATCTGGGGAGCCACTGCTAAGTACAAGTAAAGGAGGGACATAGATAACTGCTGCTGGAATATACAAATGTGCATTTGCAATACCTGGAAAATGTGTCCATTCCCCTTAGACATATTTTTTTTACAAAGAATCAAATTGGATGTATTTTGACATTGATGGCATTATTCACTTTGTTCAATAACAAAGTGAATACACATCTTTGCAAAATTTAGTACAAATAAAGACACAAAATAACCAATGTACATATTTATCCTTTTAACAATGACATACACCTGACATGGCAGTGCCATCTTTTTGTTGATTAGTGTAAAAAAAATTATCACACTCACTGTGTCTCAATCTTGTAAACATTAAAACAAGGATTAGTGGATATGCAACACAAATAGGAGGAAAAAATATACTAACCCATATCAAGCATGCTTGGTATCCCTCTGAGGACAGTGTCAAGTTTTTGTCTAAAGTCCTCATCCTCCATATTCCCTTGAAATGCAACAAAAACTGTAAACTCTTGTCCCTCCCCACTGTTTTCTCCAGGGCCATCTTGCTTGTTGATGTTCTCCACATCTGTTACTGTGCTTCCATGGCAACGTTCAGCATCCTCTCCTGCATCATCCCCGACACCAGAGTCCCTGTCGGAATCATTATCAAGTTCCAGGTACCCTGTCCTCTGAGATAGCTCAGGTGAAGCACAACGATGTGCCATCCTCCCCTCTTATTAGGAGTAGCGTTTGAACAATGTTATGCTGAAATTCCCAAAGAGAGACACAAAGATCACAACTCCATCCTATAAACCATCACTTGGACACAACCATCAAATGGACACAGTCTGTAACTGTGTAGTTAAAAACTGTCTTATACATTTATTAACGTTAGATCAAATGATGAAAATGCCCAACATAACATCTTCTGCAACTGAACAACTAATTTACAGATAACGTCATCACGCTAAGGTTTACAACACACCTGTACGTTAGTGACATCACTGTCACCGTTGATGCTAAAGTTAAAACAGCAGGCATGTCGAATGAGTAACAAAGGGGCACTGTGCGCTCGGGGTGACCCTACTGCTGTGCGATAAACATTCATGCCAGATACAGTGCACATATCCAGCGCCGGTAACGGTGGGCAGCTCGGTTACCACGATCGGCCCGGCAGCAGCACGGGCCTTAGCACAAGCGTAAGCTAACGTTAACCGATCAAACTCGGTTCTGTGCACATGAATATTCCGTATCAAGCGTCATTGTGTATTTACACACAGCTATGAGCGTCACCTACAGTTAAAAGTGACATCTTTCTAACACACCCGGCATTAAGGAATGAAAAATATTAACGCCAACACGGTCCCGGTGGGCTACGGTTGTTAGTTAGCAAACGCTAGCTACGTTAGCTGAGTAGCACTGCAGGAAATTCATCATAAATGCAATGGAACCAAACTTATTAGCTTTCCTCTGTGTCAGCTTTAACTCACTACATATCCACAGCGGTAAATTGCGCATGACAAAAACAAACACCTTACCACATATATTCATCTGAAAATAAATTCAACCAGTCAACATCTGCTACCCAGATTAGCTAACAAAACATGAATCACAAGCAAGTCAGAAATGATGTCAGGCTACCAAACGAAAGTAAAGCTACTGTTTCCGGCGTTTTCCAAAATAAAATCCCAACTAAGGAAGGAGAAGCAATTGTGTTTAAAATTTAATAATGAAAAGGTTCAAAACCAAATCCAAAATGTCTTCTGCCAATTCAGCCTTTTCATATTTCAATGAAAAATATATCTAATATAATATATATATATTTTAAATTCCTTGTATTGGAAGCACTTTTGTTTAAATCTGGACTGTTTTCTTGTTTTCTGAAATTAATTTTTAAAAATTACATATACATTACATTTGCAAATTCACAGAGGAACAAAGAGGCAGCATTAGGATGTGTGCAAACATTGTGTTTATTTGGCTTGGACAGAGATGCTTTTTATTAAAATCAGATACAAATACACAATGGACTCAAACAATCAGGTGTTGTGCAAATGTGTGCCTTAAGGCATGGTAGTTTATAGCGCAGAAAATAAAGCATCAACAATCATATTGCACTGGTACACAACATTTAAGTTAATAAGTTTAAGAATGTTTGATCAGTCAACATTGGCCATTCTGAACATAAACCATTTTAGAATGCAATGGTTTACAAAAGCTGTGGGTTCTTCCTTCAAATATACTGCCTAAAATAAGTACACATGTACACTAAAATAATAATCATAAAAGCCTTTTCAAGAATCAGGTGAGAGACTGCATTGTTTTACAATAGTATAAATGTATGCAGCCCAACAAACATTTATATAAAAATAGACAGATTATACTAAATCCATCTCTAATCAGATCAGCCCCTCTCTAAAAAAGCTTTAAGTCACAAGCTTTAAATGAGATCAAAATCATGCAACCTAAATTTTTTAAAATTTTATATTTAAATACACTTATTTTATGATTACTTGCATTTAAAACATGTTAAATTGAAGCAAATTCTTGCCACAGCAAAACAGTGAAGACATGAAGAATTTCTGTATTTGTGTAAATAATGTGTTAGTCTTAATGTGGTCCCAGGGAACTGTCGATTGTTTGCAACAGGTAAAACTCCAGTAGATGTACCAAACAACATCTAATCACAAAAACACACCATGTAACAAGCAGATATTACATTATTAATCCTCTGTGCTCAATTTAAAATAGTCTAGTTAAGGTGAAACAATCCAAGGACTACATTAACGTCACTATTCCTCGTGAGCTTATGTGTTATCTGGAATAATGGTGAAATGCAGTGGAAGAACTGAAAAGCAGAAAAGTGCGACAAAAGCACAGAGAACGTCTACCCATTCTTGCAGAGAATCCACTTGTTCGTCATTAATTGATCCTTGAATTCCTGATCATAAAGTCATAGTGCCACACTGAACAGCCTGCTCAGTATCCCACAGGTCAAGAAGCAGCAGAAACTCAATGTTTTTTTAAAAATAGCTTCAAAACCAAGTACATGTTTCTGTGTTCATTCTGTCACATTCACCAGGTAAATAAACTTTAGACCTCTTTGCTGGTTTCTTTGAGATGTAGTGGTATGCCTCAAATATTAATTCATGAACAGACTCTGCTAATCCGTCCTCTGTGTAATACAGGTTGCAGACTCTGACTAATGCTATTACAGGGATGGACATTTTCAACATTCTCTACACTAAGACTGAACAATACTTGAGACTGTGATTAGAGGGTATACCATAAACACTGGCATGTGAGATAGTGTCAGGAAAAAAATTAAATAAAATAAAAATCTAAGGATCCCTACATTTCCAAAAGTCATCTCAGAGGAAGCTGCATATCTTTTTGTTGACTCCCTTTCTGCCAAACAACATTATGTTGGTAAACTCCATTTACATAATTAGTTGATGCACATTCTTCGAACTCCTTCATTAACATCATGAAGTTGTACTCTTACCCCTTCCATTATGTATGTCTTATAGCGGGTGCACTAAGGAACGGTGGACATAGTGAGGGCAGAGGCATCAGCACTACGGGGGTCCTTCACACCAATGATTAAGTCATTGGTTCGCCGGGTACCCTCCACCAATGACAGAACATCTATCCTCTCAACTGTGTGACCTTTGGCCTTCAGCAGCTCCACATCTTCATCTAAAAATTCAGCTATAGGACAGAAAGAGAGGATGATCTGAGGTTATCAGGACGAATGAAGAATGGAAATTAAATGTCAAACTGCACAGGACTTCATTTACACCTAGTATTAAACTTTAATGTTGATCTGCAAAAGAAAAATAATGCTTGGGATGAGCAGGATTAGCAATTAAAACGTAATTTTTACAGCATATCATTGTGATTTATGACGTACAGGAAAATCCCAGTAGTTTACTGTCCCATGGTAACCCTGCTACATGTTATATATATGCAACCTTTTGTTTTTTTTAATGACAATAGCGGTACTTACTGCTCTTCAAATCTACTTATCTGCTATGCATAGTAAATACACAAGGATGACAATATAAATACTAGTACAGAGACACTATTGGACTGTTCATTATTTAAGTAGCAGATCCAGCTCCATATGGCATGTTAATGTTAGAAACAGAAATCAACTTAATAACAAAGCCAAAAAGTCGTGTTTGCAGGAACTCTGTCATACTAGGGCCAAACTACACAATACACTGATCAGCTTGGAAAAAAACAAAAACAAACTCACAGTCCACCAGCAGAGTGTTGGGCTGCAGCTGTGGGTGGAGTCTCCCATACGCTAAACTGTCACTCATGTTTTTACGTGAAGACAGAACATTGATCAGCACCTGTGAAGAAATCAGAAAAAAAGATATACAGGATATTACAACGCATACAACTCAATTGCTATGAATAAGATATTTGATTTGACCTAATAATAGGGTCAAAACTGTTATTTTTAAAAAGGACCGTTGCCACATTGTTAAGAAATTTAACAGTCATTACTTGAGTTTGTAAACAACCTGTGTGATGCTACTGAGGGCTTTCTGTCCATTGGAAGAGCCAACAGCCACATATGTGCCACATAGCCCCACAGCTGGCCTCACTGCTGTGGGCATCAAGAAGGACATGGGCCTCTTCCCAGGCTGGAGCCTGTTGTGCTAGAGCAAATGGAAAAAAAAAACAAAGAAAAACAAAACAAACCAAAAAAAAAACATAAGGACCAAGGGGTGCTGTAACAAACAAATGAATAATCAATTTAACAGAAATTAGGTGTAATTACTGGGTTAGGTGATGAGCTCTGTGTTTTATTAGGCCAGGTGAAGTCCAGAATCTGGCTGTTTAAAAGGATTCCTGAGGGGGTCACTATCCCGCTTCCAAATGGTTTATTGAGAGAGCTAAAATAGACAAAAAGAAGACAAGGCTTTAGTGTTACTTTCACAGTAATATTGACCCACTTTTAGATATGACTCGGTTATGCTTATACAGACCACATTCAGCATGGTCAAAGCTTGATGTACCTCATAACTGATACGATGTGGTCATCTGGGCCCATGACCATGACCTGGGCAGCTGCTGCACCCTCCTCCAAGGTAAATGATGAAGTGTAATGGCTGACAGGGAATGCCTGAGAGTCACTAATCATCTGGCGGAGTAAGGAAGCCTGTGATTTACTTAGAGATGGGAACAACAAAGGGCAGGATTCAATGAAAATGCCTCATTGACATTGGATGTATACAGTACATTATATATTTAAATGAATGTTCTCTACCTCTGCATTTTGGTGACAATCTCTGAGACAGAAGTGTCATACATGGGGTCTCCCAGCCCACTAGCCAGGGCCAAAGCAATCTTCATAGACTATGAAGATTATACAAAATTAAAGCAAATGTTACACTTTACAGTATACAGTAGTATACATTCATCGCAGTACACTACCTCTGCAATCCAATGGTAGGTGCTGTTCCTCGGCACCTGGCTGGTAATGTTATAGCCCTCCAGGATGTTTAGAGCAGTAATCAGGGCAACACCAGCATGTGGGGCTGGGGCCGCCATCACATGATGTCCTTAGGAAATGCCAACAAATCATAAAAAAGGTCATATTTTATACAGTAATATGGAATCTTTTTAGTGGGACAGTAAAACTGCCGTTGTCTGTGACGCATTAAACAGGGAGGCGTTTCTGTTATTTAGCCAAGCCTCATTGATATAAACAGTATGGACAAACTAATTGGAACACCTGTGAGTATAGCCCTATACAACACAACAGTACCACAAACTAAATTTGTCAAAATGACCATATATTGAATAAACACCTATTTGCGACAAAAGCTGAACATTTACATCTGCATGTAGGGAGGATTTATTGCAGGACTGCTGCATTATACTGCATTAGTTATGGCTAAGTGTACCAATTGAGCATATGAGGCAAAATGCAAAAAGTGAGGGAAAAAAAAAACAAACATTTAAACCTTATATACAGGATGTTTGTCATTGTTACCATCTTTGCAGTTCTGGGTCAGCAACAGCCCATACTAGGCAGGTGCACACTGTTTACACATGCACCAACATGCCTTTGTCTTTTATCACTATTACCTACATATATGAAGGACATACTGGATTTACAGGAACACTAGAAGAAATTATTCAGGTCAAATCGGGTCCATGTCATTCTAAAGAATGGACCTTCATCTCACATAATATCTGACAAAATAATATCCAGACAAATATTTACCCTGATAGGTGACCTCTGCTGGCTTCTGTAAGACTGTACTGTAGTTTCCAAAGTCTTCCTCTGTGAGCACTCCACCTTTTGCTTGTACCTATTAAAAATACATAGTGGGCTTTCATTTAAATTTCATGAGTTATCCTGAAGATTTCTGTCACTAACAGGAAAACTGAAGTCATCTGAAGTCCTACTGCATTACCCATTAAACCCACTGGTGTATTCAGAATCCAAGGGAATTAAAAGGTCTGCAAATTTGTTTGACCTCTGGTGTTTGTGATTAGATGCCACTTTACTTGTGTGTCACTTAATCTCTAACCCTGGCGTGATGGAAGGTGTGGCTCACCTAAACAGACATACAAAATACACTTGGGAGTGTTATTTTGGTAGTGTTAAGGCCTTGTCTTTTAGAAACATTAGGGACACCTCCGCATCCTACAAGAGACTCATCTTGACTCAAATGTACATTAGGATTTAAAGCGTTTTATCACTAGGTGATCTGTAAACACTGTTGCCAATAGATATTGGTGATTCTCTTCAGCAGGGAGTTAATCTAAGTCATTTTTTTCCAGACATACAAATGAAATGAAACTTGTTCATATTTTTTAATCACATACACACTGACAAAGTTAATCCAGAAATAACACCTGAAATAATATCAAGATCCTTAAAATTTTAAGTAATTTTTAAACTGATATGAATATCTGCTTACATATGCAGTACTAAATTTTTACCCCACTACAGCCAAAAGCAGAAGTGAAAATACTTCAGGGAATTAGTGTTTGGCTAAAAGTGACTCCCCATGGAGTCATGACTACTTATATAACCATCGCTGGAGATCGAGGGGGAAAGAAAAAAAAAAAAAAAAAACAAATCTTCCTTACTGAAACCACCATCTCCTGTGTCAGGTTTCCACTGTAGAACTCCGATATCCCCTTAACTGCGACAGCATCCAATGTGGATGCCAAATCAAGACGTCTTGTGAACAATCCAGCGAGCGGAGCCTGGCCGTTGGGGAGGAACAAATTCCGAAATGCATCTGACATGTTTTGTTTCTTAACTTCAGCTAGTGCTTCAGCTAGGGACAGAGAAAAGGAGGATAAGAGCATCTGTTTTATGTGACTTCACTTCACGTTGTTCATGACCAACAGAGAGGCCGGGAGATAATGCTGCTGTCGTCACAATAACAGCAGAATTAGTGACAAATGACTTCACCCAGCGATTTGTACGACATTACACTATACTTACCTAAGTCATGGGTAACATTAAATCCATTTCGGGCCACATCTGCTGCCATGGTAACCAAATCCTTCCACCGCATCCTGGTGAAAAAGAAAACCATGTAAATCTGGCTTGATTTACAAATGTTTAAAACTTTATGCATACATTCTGAGTTCCCGTTTGTCAAATATCTCATGTTCCAAAATTGATAATCTACAATAGTCTAGAATGAGACTCAATCTTCATGGAAATTAGTGCTGCAACAACCTCGTCTCAGCAGATGAGGCATCAGGATGATGATAATTACACAGCATCTGAGTAATTACAACCCAAGATCCTGGCTAAAAAAAAAAAAACTGTCTTCTCTTTTAGCAGCGGGTGACACTTTCTGAGATTCTACTTCTTAACAGTGAAACAAACACAGGCTCTGTAATAAATGACATAAATATCGGCTTCTTAAAAACAGACAGTGGATGAAAGTAATATCTTGCTCATAAATGGCAACAGTAACACGAGTGTCACACAATGAAGCAAACAAAATGAAAACAATGCAGGAATGCAGCAGACCCAGAAGCCAACACAAAGACCGTAATTATTGACAGTACGAGGACAGACACTGTAGTTACCATACCTGCCGTACAGCTGGTGTGCCTGATGCAACCCACTGAGCACGCCTGGTACTCCTACCAGCAGGCCAGGCTGTAACATAAGAACATGCACATTAAGAAACAACAACAATAAGGCTGTACTCTGGTCACTTAGTAAACTAACACGTATCAGAAGGAGTACTTGAGAAAATGCCTTACATTTTCAAGGTTTCTCTGCATCATTTCCTCATGGATAGCATATGGTGCTGTCTCTCTGAAGTCGATGATCCGTGTCTCATTCTTACGAATATCATGCACCAACATAACCCCACCACTGTATAAAACATCAACACAGCATGAAGTCGGCTCTTTGTCTGTATTCATTAAACTCTGAGATCCTTAGTGGTAGTCCAGTTTAGAAGAGGTGTTTCCTGTAACTCACCCTCCGATACCAGATGTGTGAGGGTGGACAATTCCCAAACAGAGGGCGGCCGTGATGGCAGCATCAACACTGGACCCCTGCTTGCCCAGAACATTAAAGCCAAGGGATGTACACTGGGCTGCATCTGTAACCACCGCTCCCTGTTTAAAGACCTTGCAATGAAGAGAAGAACAAAGAAACAAGGGCGGGACTGTTATAATGTCACAAACTAGCTTGTGTGGGAGGTAGGGAAATTATCCATAATTCCAACCAAACACTATTACAAGGTTACAAAAGCACGTCTGCGGGTAGCACAAACACGCGCACACACACACACACACACACACCTACCTGTGGATCCCCAAAGTAGATCTGCATGATCAGAGCTACAGTGACTCCTGTGGCAAAGGTAAGACAGGCTGTGATGATGACTGTCAGTCCATCTCGCTGGCAGGCACACTCTTCGGTAAAGGGGTCTATAGTGGTCTCCTGCAAGGACGCATCATCATGGCTGGCCAGGTCAGAAGCTGAAGAGGGGAGACGCTGGAGGCGAGCTGACTTCAAAAACAGATCAGGATCTGAGGAAAACAACACAAACCAAAAGGCTTAGACTAAACATGTAAGAGAAGAACAACCACAATTTTTTATGTTTTGTTTAATACATTCTTTTTTCTCTATGACCAAACTCCATTCAAAAAACAGTCAATTTAAAGCATCCACTCTCATAGCAAGGCAAAAAAAAAAAAAAAAAACAATTTCAGTATTCTAGTATTCAAGTAGCACTTATGTAGTTCAAATTAGAGCTGAAATGATTACAAAATAAAATTAACCTGCAGCTATTCAGATAACTGAGCAATTATTTTCATCATTTTATGATTGAAAAATGTCCTTTTGTGCCAGATGCTCAAATGTGAGAATCTGCTTCATCCTCCTGGTTTGTTGAAAACCACTGTGATAGACATTTTTCATAACTTTTGAGACCAAATAATTAATTGAAAAAATACCTGGTCAGTTCATTAATGATAAAAAATTCTCATCAGCTCTTGTTCAATCCTTCAACCTTTAGAAATACAAATGCCACTTGATTAATCCACATCTCTGTTCTCCGAATGGTGAAAGGTACATGTTGAAGAATGGTGTCTGACTGACCTGTATCTTGCTCACTCAGGACATTGTCCTCATCTTTGCGAGATTTAAGTGTGTTTTCCCCAGACATCACATCATCCTCTGGCAGCCTGGGGAAACTGGTGATGCTCATGTAGTCCACCGGGGAGTAGGCACTCCCCAAGGTTGTCTCTGGATTTGCATCTTTATCCGCCATGTACTCAGTTGAATACCCTGTCACAGTCTCAGGACCAGGACTGTGCATGACCACTGCTGTTGGTGCAGCCACACAGTCTACCTCTCTTTATCTTTAGGGTGTGAGGGTGTTAAAGTAGGACAGCCATGTCTCCAGTCAGATCTGGTTCTTGTCTGGGATGATAAGGCATACACCTGCGACTGTCATGCAGATGAAAAATCACTGCTGAAGAATAATGAACAGAGGGATTTGTAGTTTTCTTCTAGGATATTACACTACAGCATCAATGCAGCTGCATGGTGGCTTTGAAGCAATCCTGACAGGCCGAGACACGGGTGTGTAGCTCTGATTCTGATGATGAAGATGAAGATGATGATGATGATGATGCATTCTACCAGTCATACAGGACGCCACCTGCAGAGGACAACACACCGAGCAGGTGAACTAGTTTTCCTTTGAGAAACATTTGTCTAAGCGCTGTGGTTGCATCCTTCTCCTATTAGCCACCTGGCACGGTCATGACGCCAGACAAACAACCGACCGAAAACACTGACATGCAACAATACACGCGTCTGTGTGTCGGAGCCGCAGAAAGCGGTCAAATGCTGATAGTTGGTTATGTTTTATAGTAACGGGGTTATTTTAAACACAGTACCGGAGAGGCAGTATCTACTGCTGCTATCTCCGTGTCCGGCGTCGGTGGACCCCGCCGTAAGCTATCACGTCTTTCTATTACCTCCGTCCAAACAGGCGGCTGCAAAGACCCCCCGAGCTGTCTCAGAGCTGCTTACCGTGGTGGTAAACCACCGTGCGGTCCAATAAAAGTCCTCCTCGGTGTCGGTATTGGTTTGAAACAGAGCAGGTGAGCGCAGCCTCCGTCCACACAGCAGCGTCTGACTCACGACACCGCCGCGCAGGGAAGTCAGCTTGGCGTTAAAGCTCCGCACAACCGGTACGACCGGTCAGGGAAATCTCTAGTTACAATTCAGACTGATATTTTTGACTACAGCTCTAACTGTGACCCGCACACCAAGAGCGACATGAATGCATCCATCATCTGCACTGAAATATCCACGAACTACGCATCTTCTCGGGAAACACGGATGCCGGATGTGTTGCCGTCTTCCTGCCAATATCAGACGCACTTCACGACGAGGTTGGGGCCAGAAAGATCCTCTAAATCTGATCTGATTGCCAAATCCCCTTTTCGGCACAGCAGCTTCAAGCCACGTCCCACCCACTATTATGTTAGTAGTCAAATACTCCCCATTTTTTAAACTGGAGAACCGGATAAACAGGTGAGAACAGGTGTGAATCACTGTTCCAATTACAAACCTTTATTATGTTCCTCCCTGAACCATGGCCGGAATAACCTGATACTGGACGCTGGGGCACGAATTTGTTCTCGGGCCCCTCTTGACCCCCATTGTATATGGCAGGTTCATTACTGACACCCAGACATGAACCTAGTGCTGAAATGATTAGTCAATTGACAGAATATTAACTGGAAACTGGGAATTTGTTCATTGTTTTTATGAAAAAAAAAAAAATAAAACTACAAAGATTCCCAAGTACGAACTTCAGCACTGTCAAAATGTTCATGTTTTTAGGTTAGTAAATGCTGCATTTTCAGTGTTTGATCCTTGGGAATCAAAATGGCTGGAAAATGGGCTAATGATTTGTCTACTATATTGTGATATTATAATTTTAAAAAACTGAGTCACCCTGTTATAAAATAAAGTAATTAACAGATTTCTTGATAATAAAAATAATTGTTGGTTGCAACTTTACAGTACTTCTGGATTACTGGTACTTTGCTTGAGTTTTTCTGTGCTAATTACATTACAAATGGAAAGAATTACAGCAATGTATACATTTTAAATTTACAACAAACAAAACAAAACAGATGAGATCTTAAAATGACAGAATCACTCTAAAAGACATATACAAGATGGAGGCTAGAGGTAATGTACTTCACATTTAGTGATGCAAATATCTGACAAATATGTGATTATTCAAATTATGCAGACACAAATAGTGTGAAGTACATTTGATGCGTCAGGCGCTCCTGTGCAACTGGAAATTCAGCCTTTTCACAAGGCAAAATATTGTGAGTTTCAGCTGACGGTAGGCAATACAAGAAATTGAGCGCTCTCCCACAAAAATTGATGTTATGTTTATGCAGTTTTATAATTTAGACAAATATAGTTTGAATACTCTATCTTGTCTGAGCAGCCCGTCTGAGGCAACATAAGTTTCTTGTGTGCATGTTGAGACAATGCCCATATTCAGTCCACAGACTGTATTTACACTGAATAACCACACCCATATGTCAGTGTCTTCCTTGCTTTGATACTGTAAACTACAATCTACATTCATACTGCTAAGGCAGGCGTTGGCAATTCCAGTCCTAAAGGGCCCTGCTGTACCTGCTACAGGATCAGGTTCAGGCTTGTCCAGTGAATCAGAACCTTTAAAGGAAGGTTAGTTTTTTATTCCGCTACATTATTTATCTATAGTTCAAATGTAACAAATGAATTAAAATTAACATTGCATTGTACTTGCGTTTTCTTTACAATGCTTCCTTACTTCTACTGATGTGCAAATTTAATGTTAAGACTGAAAGGAAATGTAATGAAATGTTTTTACACTGTTTACACTCTTTTACTTATTTGAAATCTTTTATAACTACATAATCTTTCCTCCAATCTCATTTTCTTTTGTCGTTCCACATAAGAATGATGACACAAGATTCAGGTGTTAACCTGAGCATTTATTGTTGTTGTTGTTGTTGTTGTTGTTGTTGTTTTACATGTACCTGTGTTTTCTGAATGGATGCTGGACAACCCATCCGTTGACTATTGCATAGGTCTTGCCTGTCAGTGGACCATTTTTGCCCACTTTGGGGGTGGAAAAATCAGTACATCACAAAACCATGCAGAAATAGTGAAAGGCACAATCACCATACATATCATATACACCAAATTTTATACGTCTGAAAAATTAATCCTTCTGGGGGGAGGGTGTGCTAATTAAGATGTAATATGGGCAAACCCCAAATGTTTTTAAGCTGCCATCATTTCAGGGCACAACATAAAACATAAGAACCTCCCCAGTCATTTAACGCCTTTGATTCAAACATCCTACTAGTTAACAAATAATCCAATATATGGGGATATACTAGCATATTCCATTGTATTTGAGCTAAATCTATATATTTTTTTAATATATAAACTATTTCTTTCCTGCCTCTTCTTTTTCCTGTCCACATCCCACATGTCATATAGGCCCAACACACTGGGTAAGCACTCCCTCTCCCCGTTATTGGATGACTTCCATTCTTTAACCACAACTTGCAATAATCACACACACCATACTGAAAACATGTTTCCTTTTTACATGACACTGGTGAGAAGAGGAAAAAATAAAAATTGAGGGAAACAGAACAGGTTTGCAGTGGTACAATTGTACATAGACATCCACCTGTGATCTCTGATTATTACCCTGTTTTCAGTGTGTACACAAAGTCTCTGGGGTACAAGGAAGCCATTATATCAGAGAGACCACCATGAGTAGGTGTACACATCTTACACTCACCACCTCAAATTCATCTCCTGCACTGTTCAGGGTAATCAACAGGATACATAATAGTAGTTTTTTTAACAAATAAAAGATACATTTAAAATTATATTATAAATTAACAGATATTTTAAATAAAACAGAAAGTGTTTGCAGAAATGAAAAATCTGTGGTGAAGGAAAAAATAATTAATCTTGCTTATCCAAATTATCCCAACAATACATTTCCATTTTCCATACAATCTGAGTGAATCCCTATATTTTCATTCTGGCCTTTGAACACACTAATACAGATTGCATTAAAATCCTGTCAGTGTACTGTATCTTCGCCATTATCCATGCAGCTAGATCTAAGCTAAGTGGACCCTCTGGAGGGCAGTGTTTGCCTATGGCACATTAACTCTGAGTCTGGTGCTGCTTGTATGATGCATCTCAAGATAAGACCATAGTCAGGGCAAAGACACCACTTTTGGCCACTGAAATGCCCTCTTGATTAGATAATAAACACAGAGGTGAGGCAAAGGAGGTTCTCATTTGTCCCACTGGACACAATGTTGTGGACTCAAGTCCTGAGAAACTTTGACATCTAACGAAGCATTATAAACTGTGTAATATTTACAAGGAAAATAACTGATGATTAAACATGATTTTCAAGATTTTCTATCATTTAACTTGTCAGTACATCTTCTCACACACAGTTTGAATCATAAAAAAAAAAAAAAATCACAAAAGAAAACCAAAACAAGCACACAGCACGCTTCTAAAACTTTGACTCACAAATTTATGACAGTGCAAACTTACATCCATGTCTCAAAGAATTTACAAACATTAGTATACACGTCAGCACCATTGTTTACTATTATCGGTGAATACATATCAGTAAGCTAGATCTTTAAGTGGACACTGTTAGAGCTGGATGCACTGATGAGAAAGAGCAAGCCAAAAATGGAGAAGTGAGAAAGAAATTGCACATCTATATGTAACATTTTAGCTTTTAAATGTTTCAGGGAGACAGTGGTTGTCAGACTTTAAGGAGTCTTTCCCTAACAGTTGCCCTCTCGCAGGTCAATGATTATTCATAATGAAAGGAACTGATGTGTAAATAGATTGTACTTTCTTTTTTGGTGTTCATATGAATAATATAAGATCGCAGCACACATCCTGGATGAGCATGGCTGGTGTGTGCTGGGCACTTTACTTTAGTTCACAGACCACACATATAGTGAGCATCATGCTGTGATCCATATGGGGGAAAAAAGAATTTGTTGGATTTAAGGGATGAATGTGTACTCTCTTTGTCTGCCAGGAACTAGGTTTCTTTGCCTTCTTTTGTGAAACCACAGAGAGATGCTGTAAAATAATTTACAATATTCAACAAAGCAAAGAGTTACCATCAATACCGCTCTTCACTTACTACAACCTACCATATCCTGTAACCCAAAGGCAGGCCCTACATCCTTTCACTGCGTCCATCATCCTTGTCTGTAATGATCTTGGGGTTTGCTTGTTTTTTTTTTTCTTTTCTGTGTAGTCATTAAAAAATATAGTTTAATTATGGAAAATAAGAGCCATTTTCTGAACACTTATCAATAAAAGTTTGATGTTGAATTTAGAAAACTTGCTCCCAGGCTGCTCAGAGGGTTACATAACACTTTCCAATGACCATTCCATGTTAACCTCAGTCTTTTGATTACTATCCAGTTCGAATTCATCACATAGTGTCTGTTTTGCTCATACTCTCACCATCGTCTACTTGCTCTCAGGCTTCACCAAATGAGAAGAGAGAAATATCACATTTGTTTCATATCTGTTGGAACATGTTTTCGTACCTATGACCATTACTTTATATTTGCAAACCAACCTGGAGATAAACAAATGTGATTTTCCTCTCACTCTCATCACACACGGTACATCCTTCCACCTCTTCTGAATTAAAGAAAATGATATTTAATATAACAGAACATTGAAGACATGATGAGTTGTTTTCACTATAAAGATTCTGGCTTGTATGTTTCCACCAGAAGAGTGTGTTCCTCCAGTCAGAGTACATGTGGTTATTTAAATTATCTCCAAATAATTTAACAAAATATTTGGTGCATTTCATGACTGAATTTTTAAAAAATGCCTTGAGGAAGACTGAAAAAAGGAGAATATTTTAATAAGAAAAACTAATAGAGCTAGAATTTTTAGAGTTAGTTTTTTTTTTGTTATTAGCAAGTATAATCTGTGTAAATATTTCAAACACTTTTTTTTTACTTGTTTTGATACTGCTATGGGCAATAAGTATAATGAAGGTCTACAAAGATCTACTCAGAGGGCTTGGTTTACAACAGGGGCCATAGAACTACCATGTGAAATCAGTTTAAGCCCAAACAAAAAAGCTACTGCTTTACTTGTATCTGAGTGTAATATGTTAGAATGTGCAGAAATGAAAACAAATATGCTGGGAGTGAATATATTTCATCATGTGTGTAGAATGCCCTCAGAGTAAACGTTGGCCCCAGTTGCTGGGGAGTTCAGTGGCAGAAGTTATGCTTGCTGGGCTGGTGAAGGAAGGTGTTTCTAGCATGGCCTGCATGACGAGAGACCTGTTCCCTGGTTCGATTTTGGCGTTGCATGCGGTTGCGGCCCAGATTGCGCCTCTCGCTGCGGGCTTTGCTACGCTGGACCCTGGCTACTTGGGTGACCTTGGCCAGAGCACCAGCCTGGGCAGCTGCTCCACGGCTCACTCTGGTGGGTATAATGTTATGGGCAGCAGGGGCAGCAGCTGGTTCAGTCACTCTGCTGAAGGGGGAGAGAAAACAAGGTGTGATTGTTGTGGCAGTCGTGCTGATGGTGAAAAAAAGGACAGGAAGGTAAAGTGTGGCTACTGTAAAGAGTGCTATGTCTCACCTCATGCTGCTTGCTAGGCTCACAATGCTTTCCTCTCCCACAACAGACAGGTTGCTGTTGGAAACCATGGATAAGTTGCTCGGAGAGACATACACAGACATACTAGGGTGCTCGATGAGCAGGTCCTCCATTGGACTGGCCTCGGCTGTGGCTCCCTCTGCAGTGAAACAGGGGGGAGGGGTGACAAACCAACTCTCATCCATGCAGCCTCTCTCTGAGCCTGCTCTACTGTTACCCCCACTGCCCCCACTCTCACTCCCAGAGCCAGGGGACATTGACGAGGTGGAAGAGGGTGTGGACAGTCTGGCCCTCCTGGGTAGGGTCACGGGTGTAGTGGCACCCAAATCTGTTGGGCTGGGACAGGACAAGGGGTCTGATGATGCTATTGCACCTCGTGCCCGACCTTTATGTGTCCTACGGCGCTTATGAGGTGGGTGGAAAATGGGGGCTGGGCATTCAGTTCTTGTATGTGTGTCTTGATAATTTGATAAGTTACTGTTTAAGAATGATTGTGCAGTTAGTGGGGCTCCCCTCCCATCCTCCTCCTGCATCATGCAGTCAGACTCTTCTGAATACATGGCAGTGATGAGATAAGGGATGGAGCAGCCAATAAAGACGGATGAGGTGGAGAGAGGATGTTGCAAAAATTATGCAAATATGGTAAATTTTCAAAAAGTCATGCAGGTTGAAGGGGATCATTTTAAAAGGAGCACATACGCACGCGCACACATACCAGTGTGGGGAATGTAAGGGTGTTTAAAAAAATTGGAGGAGGGGAAGAAGAGGGGGTAAAGAAACACAAAACATAAATGAGTCACATCATTAGTTGAGTTGACCCTCTAAGGCTGTGATCGTGCCAGTGACATAACGTTTGCCTTGTCTCTGCCGAGAGGTAATTTATGTCGCTTTTGATTTTTGACTGGCTTCTGAACAGGCACCAAAGCAAATTTTCATACTCAGTAATTGCCTTTGTCATGACTGAGGTCATGAACAAAGAGGAAGGAGATGTATGTTCACAGAGAATCAGGTGTTTCCATCTTCTGACAGACAACACCATTGGTATAGCAGCCATATGGGTGAGCACCAATGTAAGTGCAACTGATTCTTCATCCCACCTGTTCATTCCCGTAATTACTTGTACACTTATGGGCATGCAAGCAAAAACAGAGGTAATTCTCAACTACCTAAATCTTCAAACCTAAACCAATGTGACTATTTCCCAGGTTGGTGTGGCCTTAAAATGCCACATCATCCCCTCAGGTTGAGACTCACCAGGCAGGTTGACGATCATCCATCCCTCCTCATCGGCCTCCGTCACACAGGGTTTGGGTCCCTTCAGCTCAGCTGCCACCTCTTCAACTTCACCAAACAACAAGTTGCTCAGTCGCTGAAACATGTTTGCTTGTATTGTCAAGTGTTGATGATTTGGGTGCTTTTTGTTGAAGCTGTAGCTGCCTTTTTGAGTTTCTTATTTGTACTTATGTATCACTTGTTGCTATTTTATACTATTCCTTGATATTTAAAATTTATTTTTTTTTTCACTTGAAGCCCTTTGCTGGATCTTAATGAACGGAAGTGGACAGGCTTCTTTAGTGCAAATGTAAGGTTTCACTTGGTTTTGGAGCAAAGGCCTAGAGAGAGGGAGAGAAGGAAGCGAGTGGTTAGACTCGATAAGAAGATAAGTGCTTCAGTGTCAACACATTTCTCTTACAAATGTAGTAAAAAATAAAGAGAAGACAGTGAAGTAATTTCAGTACATTAGATAAACAGTGAGTGAGAACTGTGTGTGCAAAGAGCTTTCTCACAGTTATTTCAAGACATTACAACAAGTTGGAACTTTTTTTGGACTCAAACCGCAAAGCATCTGATGTGTGGTAATGATATGTTGACACAAAGAATGTGTCATTAAAGACAGAAGCTGTTTATTTCTACATTAACATCGATTAGCTTAAAGTCAGCATGGGCAGATCAACAAATTCCTCACTTTCATTCATTCACAGAAAGAACATGTTTTATTGAATTTAGATATTGAATATGTACAGTACACTGGCAGAGACACACTAAGCTGTAGTATGTGGTAATCACTGTGAATGTGGTTAATGGAGAGAACTTTTTATCAGCAAGTATTTGTGGCAGCCCTCCCTTTGTCACGAAATTCAGATAACCAATCAGCACAGTCCCAGGACAGATGGACAGGCCAGAGAAAAGGAGGAGGAGGTGAACAGAGGTGAAACAAAGAGCCAGTGAAAAATGCTGGGACAGAAGGTAGTGAGGCGAAGCACAAGTGACTGACCTGAATGTGAAAATGTTATAATGTTCAACAGATGTTTGAACAACCATAGCTTAAAAAACTTTAACTGTGTGTGTGCAGAAAATGGAATGACTGAAGAGATTAGAGTGCAAATCTCTGCCAATGTTTCTGCAGCTTCCCAACTCACTCAAACATTATATCATAATCTTTAGATCATTAGATTCAGTCTTTTCTCATGTTTTTATGTTTGTACTTGTTAATTTGCTTATGAATTTAAACATTGTAAAGGTTTAAATTCCAGATCAAAGCTTAGTTCAGTCCAGTAGGTGCAGACGTTCAACGATTTCATTAAATAAATGATTAGATCAAGAAATGATAGGGGTTAGCAATAAAAGGTAAAACAAAGTGTGTGCTACTCAGATTTATATAATGAGGAAAGAGTCATGGAAGGTGATATGCATGGATGCTTGTGAGAAGCCGGCACTTCTGTCCTTATTTGGAGCTCTACTCTAGTGACCAGGAACATAATGGGAAGAGAAATCCTAATTGCAACTGAAAAGGCAAGTCAGATGGAATAACTGTCATTTTAAAAACTTTGTTGTTCTCACTGAATGCGTTTTCATGTGTGCTCTTTTGAAATAATAAGTAGGCTCTCAGTTTAGTTCAGTATTTTTTAATACTCATGAGTTCATTTTGACTCATGATTTCATTTTATGTTGACGTCAGATTCTGTCCAAATAATTAAGCAAAAAGGCCCAGATATTATATTATGGGGATTTTATAGGCAAAATCCAGGTTACAATGACCTGAGGCACTGCACTCCATCCTCAACACTGATACTGTTTTGAGTACATGCTTGGACTAATAGAAACTTAAGTCATGAGACCATGTCAAAAAAATCTAGATAAACAAAATTTAAGTGAGAAAGCCTGTAGGCTTCTTTGCATAAGGTGCAGCAGACATAAACTACAAAAAACATTTCCCCGATGACATTTTGGTTATCATTCTAGTGGCTCTACAAGCCAATTAAGGGTTATCTGACTAGTGTAAATATAGTTACTGATACTGCCAGAGGAGCACAAATAACACTAATATGGCTTATATCCTCGAGAAGAAAGAGACTGAATAAGTGCCATATATTGTGTAGAAGCCCTGTCTAACATCTTCCACCCATTAACAACTAGAAACGTCTTTTGAAGTAAAATGACAGAGGGTTAAATATAGAGCTTTATCTGAAAACTTGCAATCTGGCTGTACTGGTCAGTGGGCCTGTGTTTCGCTCCCTATTTTCCTTATTTGTATGGACTGTAGATAACAATACTGTGGCATTAATTATTGGTTCATATGGATCTTGTGCATATTCATTATGTTTTAAATATAACTTTAAAAAGTCATGTAGTTTGAACATAAGATTAACCCAACCCTTGTAAACAACAACAAGAAATAAGTAAATACCTACGTAAATAAGTAAAAAAAAATCTGGGTTAGTTTGTGTTTTTATTCAAATGTCACACTATAAATAAGGTTTTAAAGGCACACTACATTTTGAGTTAGGGTTGTTTTTAATCATCTACATTTTGACGTTGGTCTATATAAAAAAAAAGTGGGAGGGGCAGCGCAGGGTGGGCGGGCACTAAAAAAAAAAACAAGAAGTCTGTGACGTCACGCAGACGTCACTGACGCTGCTAGAGCGGCTCCAGCTTATTTAGCGACCGGAGGAGAAAAGCAGTCGGAGTATGCGATAATGCGAAAATATAAGATACTGTGACCGCGTATGGCTTATGTACTTCATACGCACTCGTATATCTACACTATATGTGGCAACGCTAAGCGAAATCAATCGATATGTGAGCGGAAGCAGCAATTTTGTCGACGGTCTGGAGTGGAAAGCCACTGACATAATGAAAAAAATATGCCGCTCACAGCAACCCTTCTTACACAAAGATACTCTGGACTTATGTCAAAATATAAGATCGACGTCGACCTCAGCCTGCCTCCAGCCCATAGGGTATCCAGGTTAAACATGAATTATCCGCATAGCTTAAGCTCTACAGCTGAAGGGTCAAAGCAATGACAGTTGTGGATCAACGACACCGCACGAAAGAGATCCAGTGGGAAGGTTCCTGACGACAGAATAAAGCTGCGGTTTCACCAAGCAACATTAGACACTACATTTGCTAAATATTAATAACAATAATAATTTAAAACAAAGAGGGAAAAGGAAAACGTTAAAGAAAAACCTTAGCCTATAAAATCTGCCAGAAAAACATCAACATCCGCGATCGACTGGATTCCACATCAGCATTTGGTGCAATTTGCAAAACAAGGGCTGCAGGCGTCCTGTGGCTTAGAGCCTACACTTATGCAGGCTGCTGTCATTTTTCAGGATGTAGGACGTTGACTCGACCTAATTCAGCCGTTTGCTTTGGGCCGCTACGCTTCTTTCACGTCTATTTATGTCCTAATAATAGGTCCAGGTCATTACCAATTATAATGCACAGCAGTCAAACATAGCCTCTGTAATGAGTCGGTGTCAATTACTGTGTAATTCTCTTAAGATGTCATTTTCTGTGGAATCCAGCAGCAAAGACAGTTGTAGTTTGATCCATCTCGAGGGAACATTACTTGGCACAGACACAGCGAGTATTAAAGCACGATGAAGAACAGCTTACCTGCCTTTGCGGTTTTATTCAAGTTGTAAACGAGATGTCAAACACAGTAGAAACGACAATTGTTAAAGCATAGCTTTAGAGAGCCTTTAAATGAGGTAGGTAAACACCATTATACAAAAATAAAAGGCTTTCTTCTCAGAAGAAGGGCTTCGTGTAAAAATGTTACACTGTTTTTGTTTTCAGATCATAACATCTGCAGCGTTTTCTTCCTGTCCTGTGTTTATTGCTGCCTCCAGCTGATCCTCGGATCAGAATGTAGAACGTACAAACAGCTGATTGTGAGATCACAATACTCTAGACCACGCCCCTTGTCCCGCCCACACCAAACAAACCAGCCAATCAGAATTTTACACAAGCAACAAGCCGGGCCTCCTGGTAACAGGGTCCGGGCTGGGCGAGAGGAGCGGTCAACCTGCACCCAGATGGTGACTTAACCCGGAGACTGATCCACGATCAGCTTCTCCTGTCACCACCCCTGCTGTTTGAAGCCAAGGCCTGGGGGATGGTAAACCGATCCAGTGTCTGTGCTCACTCAGCTCCAAATACAGACCTTCTACAGCGGTGCAGCATGAAGATGTGTTGAAAGCAAAGTGATTAAACTGTCAGCCTGGTGGTTTCATAAAAAAAAAAAAAAAAAAAAAAAAAAAAAAACAGCTACAAGAAGAGCAACTAACCTGTTATATCAACAGACAGAGCATATTTATATTTGTCGATGTTAAACTGCACCATTTTGATTTAGGTTTTAATTTTTAGTCAGGTGCTGAATATGACTGACAGGGGGTCACCTAAACCTATTTGCTCATTCTCCTCTTGTGACAATTATGAAATTGATTATTGACTGAAACAAAAACCCGATTTAACTTTCAATATCCAAATTATAAAATGGTTTGTCCACAGACCACATTAGCTTTTCTCATCCAGTGATTCTGGTGATGTTACTTTAAATTTCATTTGTAAATAGACCTCTTTCCCCTCCTCTTCAAAACCTATTTCTTACTCAACATGCCACTCAATGTCGACCAGCCAATCACATGTGCTTTTTCTGAATGCAGTATTTGTGTAACCAATGAGCATTTTACAGATTTTGAAAGCCCCCTAGTGGAAACTTGTGCACTGTGCAATCTGTAAAGCTTAGGGAATACCCACTGTCATGCATATGTGTATTTCACTGAGGGAAAAATCATCCTGTGTTGTGTTTTCATGTTTTCAAGTCTGTAGAATGAGATGATTTTCAAAGGTGTGTGAGCCTTTATTCACAGCTTGCTTGTGCTGGCTATGTGTGTGTTTGAGTGTACGTGTGCAGTGGTGTATAAATATGCCTCCTGACAATTGTAGAAAAGGTCTTTTTTTTTAGAAAGGATGCTAAGACACTCCACTATTTATGCACTAATTATCTCCAAAGTCTGGCCATTATGCCTGTTCTTCAAGATCTCTGATCTGCACAAAACTGCATAGGTCACCTGCATAGGTCAGTGCTCACTACTGCGTAGGCTACTGTATGCTGATCTAAGTTTCCTGTGTCCTCCTTGCCAACTGAAACTCAACCCAGTTGGAACATTCACAATAACATCATTCATATTTGATTTTTATAACTGGAAGTATGTCAAATTTTAAATCAACCCGGTAGTTTGACCAGGTTAATGAAATATATCTGTATGTGGTGTATTTAATTAAAAATCATTTATATTCTTAAATGTGTGGTGCACCCTACAGCATAAGAGTTTGTAAATGTTTGTAAATGTAATAATAATAATAATAAATTGTAATGTAAATGTAAAATGTAAATGTAAATGTAAAAGTAATCTGGCCTAGGATGTCTTGAATGCAAATTGAAAACAAATGAACAGTATCTAACAGGGTTGTGTCTCTAGATGCCTGTGTCTCATGGAGATTTCTTAGTAAGCTACTTTTTCTGATAGGCTTTGCCATGTTATTACCACATTAATGAGGGATAATAGCAAGAGTCCAGCACAGTATGAACTTTCTAAAAGCAGGATGATAAGGTTTCCACCTATACAGTTACCAGGTGCTAGGCAACTCACACAAACACACACATTCACCTTGCAATGATGATGACATCCAAACCGCAGAAATGTGAGGAACACAAACGTTTAGCACAAACAGTTAGTGCCTGTGTTTGTGTTCTCAAAACAATGTCGCAGGCCCAGGATCTGATCACAACTTTGTCCATTCCTGGAAACTTCTCACAGACACAGAAAAAGAGGAGGGTATGGTTTTCCAATGTCTGCTCTTTTTTTTTTTTTGAATCCTTCATCCGTGCCTGGGCTTTCACTGACGTTGCCTGGCTTCACAGGATTCCCACAGTTTCTCAAGCTGGTTGGAGAAATAGGTGAAACGTCACAGCAGTGTCTTTCTATTCCTGTCTCTCCCTGTGTGCATTCATATTTATGAATGTGACATGCAGCTCTTGTTCAGCAGCATGCCTGCCTTTGACCCATCTGACACACCTAACTCAAACATGTCTATGGTGTAAATGCAAAGAACCAATCAGACCCAGGGCCATGAACAAATTGTGTTGGCATTTTAAAGAATGAGGTGTGGCGACGGACATGCTGACTCACAAGTCCATATTTCTTTGTGTTTTGATGTTTGAAACAAACAGTAAAGAAGCTTGTTTGTGACAAACCATTTGACAACTCATTCCTTCCTTAAGTGTGGACAAAACAGATCCTGTTGGGATGTGTGTACGAGACACGACTAACTGTTTACAAAGTCATGTTCTGTTTTTTTTCTAATGCCTTAAGCCACTGTGTTTTTTGGTCTGACAAAACCCTCTGTAGGGATGCATTTAAACAGGGAAACTGTACTTGTATTGGCTTCATGTAATGTCAGTGAACATACAAAATTTATAAACAATCACATATAAACCCCATAAACTTAAACTTTTTAACTGTGTAAAACCACAGATTTTTAGATGACTTCCTTTTTGACTTTAATAAGAACCTTTTCATGTTGTCTGACTCCACCTATGTCTGCAGCGTTTACTTTTGGTTTCCCTCTCTCATCTCTTCTCTCAGGCCCCTCAGAGAGAAGAGATGAGAGAGGCTGCTTGCAGATGATAAGACGGCAGCCCCAGAAGATACTAGGTCAGACTTGCTCCCTGTGTTACCACATTGTCAAAAGCAATGTAAATAAATGGCATGCACACAGTGAGGCTGTCCAGATTGCAGATTTTATACATTACAAAACACAGGCTGATGATTTAAGTGAAATTCTTTGATATTGGTGAAATAAACATAAACATAAACTTATTTATTTGCAGTAAATTAGGAATAGACCATTAATGCTTTGTTTATAATATTTCTGCAGGGTTAGATACTTTTAAATAGATTGTTAGTATTGTATTATTGTATTATTACTACTGAAGTAATGGGTGTGAATGCAGCTATTGGTGAGAGACATCTGTTTACACTGTCTCTGAATCAGGGGCCAGGAGTACTATAAAAAACAAATATGACAACAAGCTTTACTACTTAATTTGAAGCCTGCAAGCAGAAATAGAGCTATTAAGGTTTATTTTCGGCCATCACCCTTTGGTACTGTCCGCTGTAATGTCAAGAGGTCTGTGGCCTTAGATAAAGAATTTCTTTGTGCATCTCATATTACATGAAGCACATACACGTTGCACTCTACAGCACTCTACAAATTGTTCACAGATAACGGATAACACTTGTCTGCTATTCCTTACTTGGCACAGACTCAACACGGTGGTTTCCTGTCACCAATCCAAAGTCACAGAGCTGATGTCAATCAGTGTCTCCCTCCTCCTAGCAGACCCCTCTGCAGGCCTGTGCTTTTAATTCAGCAGATGGGGAATCAGGGGAGGCTGGGAAGGTGCTAGTCTCTCACCCTTTCTCTCCTTCCTTCTTTCCTTCCTATTCCCTTCTTCAGCTTTCGTGCTGTGCTTGCATCCCATGGGCCTGTCCCTACAAGGCTAAAGCAAACAGGACATGGAGGTGGTGTCCTTGGCAAGGCTGTGCTGATAAACATGGTAACAGCATGGGTGAGGACAGTCTGTGCTCTCTAGAGGGAGACGACAGCCCCTCATTCACCGTCCCTGGAGGATATTATGAAACTTCACAAGAGAGCTATTTTAAATTCCCCCAAAGATCAGCGTCCCTGTGGTGATGAGAAATCACTTAATTTCACCCACTTGTCTTCCTGAGTTTACCGAAATAATTGTGTATGTCTGGATGATGAGATTTCTGTTCATCCTCCCATTGGTTTGTTATTTCCTTGCTGTTAGCATTGGAGGAGATCAGAGGTGCCCCCTGACTGAAATCAAAACATGACCTGCAGGCTAAGAATAGCACTGAGAAAGGATTAAATCAAAGAAACTCAGCTAAATATTCAACAGTTTCTTTTCTATTTACCCATCCTTACGTCAGTGCAGCTCTTATGTTTAAAAACAGCTCAGAGTCTCTTGAGCTTGAGCTCTCTGGAACATTTTTAACTTATTCAATGAAATTTGACTACTTGGCTCATATACAGAAACACTGAGCTGTATCATAGGCAGAAGCCAGGCTGAGTTTGGTCTGAAATTACATAATCTCTGCTCTGTCAGAATAAAAATATCTTCCTCAACTTCGGTCTACCTCTTCGATGGAAAGTACTACCGCCCCTCGTGGACTAACTTTTATATACACAAAATTCCCCTCCTGTCTATCAAGGGGATGTAGCTCAGTGGTAGAGCGCATGCTTTGCATGTATGAGGCCCCGGGTTCAATCCCCGGCATCTCCACTCCTTTTTCAGTTCTTTGTTGAATTTCGTGATGTTTTGCTAGTAAACAAATGAACATTGAAATTCATTTCAATTACTCCACTAAACTATAAAAAATAATGTATTTTTTAATAAAAAGATATATATATTTAAAGACATCGAGCAAAATAATAATAACACAAATCTTCCTGTGCACTAATCCTATTCGATCAACATTTATTATTAACATACAATAATAGTAACATATATCTTACATCATTCTAATTTAGTCCTTTTATTTCTTTTTTGTGCATTGTGCACTTCTAATACATACATCCTATTCTATAGCACCTGATATAAAAGCTATCTACAATGCTATATGTATTATAGTAAAAACTGATACAGTGACAAGTTAAATGTCAGCAAATCTAGGACTATAAGGAATCAATTGTAAGCATGTAAAATTAATAAAATGCTATTTAAAATTCGATGTTGACCAGCCCTATGTATATAAAAGAAAGCACTAGCCTATGCTAAATCAAAAGATATTTTTAGCCATATGTAACAATGCAACCCAAACTCAAAGGCCCACTTGCTAGTTTTAGTTTGCTACACACTGTACCCAGCTGTTGAGAGCATCCATCCATTCCCCAGCCTTAAGGCATTTTAAAGGTACACATTTTGACTTGTCATGGCAGGAAAAACACAGGTGTTTCATTAACAACAGATCTCAGGTATATTCAAATGTGCTATGATACTGGGTCAGGGAGCCAGAAAAAGTGAAAACAGTCTGTTCCTTTTTATATTTGTTTTGAGTGAGAATGTAGACAGTCTTTGGTGTAACAGGCACACATACAGCCCCTAAACAAGAGCTTCTGTGTGGCTTCTATTAACATGTGGCTGTTTCTGGTTTCAGAGAAGGCCTCAGTATTTCATTTCAGTAACAGAAAGAAAAAAGTTCCTCTTACATTTTCAACTTTTTCAACTTTTTTCTCCCAAAGTCTACTGCTTCAAATGAACAGCATTTCTTAAAACACACCAAAAGAAATATCTGTTGATTTTTATGTAGAAATACAGGCCAGGTTTTAAGCAATAATGTGTATCTCAATTACTTTTACATTTTGTAATAATTAATTGTGTAAAATATTTGTTTATATGCATATTTTTGTGAATGTTGAATTATGGTGTGTTTGATGGCAGATTTTTAATGCTTTAGACCATTAGTTTAATGGTTGTCTGTGTGTATATCTATTTTTTCAGTGTTTGGTTTTAGTTGACAGGCAGAGAAACCCAGTCAGACGTTTGCTGTCCCAGCATGCTGTCAGAGGAAGGAATGAGAAGACTGCCAAAAACCCTGAGGGCAACACTTGTTTGGGAATTGGGTTATAAAGTTATAAAGAGCACACAGACAGACACACACACACACACACACACGCACACACATTCAGATAGTCCAAAACCTAGAAAAAACATGTCTGACATAGATTAATGTTGTCTGCTTTTAGCAAGTTAGTCCAGGCAGGTTGTCCTGCAGGACACACTATCTGCTGTGAAACAAGACCACTCCTGAGGCTCAAAGCCTTACACTATTCAGATGTCTGTTACAGCTTAACCCACATATTATACGTCCACACAATATGCCTTAAAAGAACCAACTTTAAACACATGTTAATTCTCCATGTGTGAAACTATCAAGACTAAAGAGAAGAAGGAGCTTCAGCTGCTCCTGTCCTAAACGCCTGGTGTAGTTCAACTGCAGGGCACATTGCAGAAGGCATGTAATATACTGTATCTGTGCAAAATGTGTCACAGTTTTCTTTTTACAGAGGAAGCTCAAAGAACGCAAATTCAGCAGTGAAGGTGGTTAACCAGAGAGAGAGATTGCACTCATGCCTGCACAGGTCAGTTCCAGAACTGACAGGTCTAAAAGTTGATCTTTTACTTGTCAAAGCTGATTTAAACACATTCAAGTTTTCTGCTCATTTTGCTAAACTGGTTTGTCAGTCATTCAACATCACCCTTTAAACATCACAACCACAAGATGTGAGTAAACATTTTGCATTGTCTAAGCTAAAGGGTTTGCTGCTGAGCCATCACAGACAACTGTTCAATGTGAATCTGTCACCTCGCACTGGCTCATAACAAACATTGTTACCCTTTACCAGCTTCACGGCTGAGCACAACATATGCAGACACTAGACACAGTGTCTAGTCGCTTTTAATTTAACTCATGATATCTCTGTGGGTGCACACCTGTGTGTCTGTGTATTATTATCAGGGTGTACAATTTGATACAGCTCAGTCACGTGTTTCTTTGTTATTTGTGACAAGTTAATATTTGTAATTGCAGTGTTTTTCTAGTATCCTTTAAATAAACGTGATATTTGCACATGTTGTTCATTTATGCAACTAGACTGCTGTAATATATAATATCTGATCTGAACACTGGCCTAAAAATCCTATCGACATGGTTTATTATTAGTCTTTGGCCACCCTCTTGTGGTTCGTCTCACAGTAGTCCTTCAGTGGATCAGTTCACCATCTGAACAGTAGATGGCGCCACGTCATATAATTTCTTCACCCAAAATGATAATGGCAAGTGCGCAGAAGTCAAAACATAACAACAGTTTAACAACAGTAATTTACTAAAGACATAACAACAGTAATTTACTAAGGAAAATGTTTCTTTTGATTTGTTTATATCTTTGCAATTTTCCTCTTTTTCTTTTTTTTTTCCTTTTTGTTATTTCACAGTTGACCTACATCAGGTTTGCTTATGTGCTGTTGCCTATTGTGACATTTGTTGTCCTATATGTGGAAAGTATTACCGTCTTTTTCTGTTTTTGAATCCTTATGTAATGATTCTAATGGTTTCATTTAATAAATGATGAATCAAAATAAATATTTGAATTAAGCAGTTTTAATTTGATTTTGGATATGAAGGTTTGTATAGAGTTGTTAAAGAAAATGTTACTATGGGGCAGCATTACAGGACTGTCTCCAAGACAGGCAGCAGGACAGAAAAGTTAAGTATTGATATAAAAATAAGTATAGCACATATAGATATAAGAGACCAAGTCAATAATACATATACATTTAAACCAAGGACTAAATAATGCCAGAAAACTTTATATATAAATCATCATGCTTTTTATTTATGTAAAGAGCTTGGGAACTTTTCTGACTCCTCATTATTGATCCCACCAAGAGCGTTCATCTTCCTCACAAAGTAAACAAAACACTATGTGACCTTTAATAGTACCATATATTACATCAGTGAGTGCCTGTGGTTGGACTGTGATGTCTGCCTGCTGTCCAGATAAGGCTGGAGCAGAGACACACAAACACACACATCTGGTCAAACTCTATGTCTGACAGCATCTGTAAAAGGCTTTGTGTGTCTTATACCTGTCAGGGTAGGAGCCAATCAACACATGAAATTACTTTGCACTATATTACAAAAATACAACATTTTGCTGCTGTACTCTGGCCTAAAATCAACTTTCACCAGTTGATATAAACACAGAAAATGTTTCCACCTGAAAGTGAAACAAAGAGTTCACTCATCTGTAGCTCACTGTGTCATTTTATCAAATATTTGCTTGGATCATCATGCAACAATAGAGCTCTAACTAAATATAATTATGTCTTACTAATTATCGGGTGGTGAAAGATGTATAAAAACCACAAGTGTCTTTAATCAGTAATTTCTCATGCTGAGGTACACATCCAGGCTGCACACCTGGAATATTGCTCTGGATGAGATGAAATGATAATGCAAAATGCATTTTGCTGCTTATTCAGTCAGCTGGAATGTAAACAACAGATTGCCTTTGATTACGTCCAAACACAACAGGGTATAAATATTTTGTTAATGATCTGAATCTCTTATTTGAAAGACTGAGTCAGCAGTCATTCTACATATTATGTTATCTCATTAATGATTGTTTGCATATGCAAACACATCATGGAAGATAGAAGAAACAAAATCACTATTACACCATCTGTGCCAATGATGCTTCACATTTGGTCTCCTTCCCTTTTGTCAGTCTGGGGTGATGCTGTGCATATGTTGTTGTGATTTATTACAGTGTTACTCTTGGAAAACTAACACAGCGTGATATCATGTTGCTTTGCATTCCACATGGCACATTGGATATTTGTTGTAATGTTTATAATTCTTATTTTCCCAGGGGTTACGCCTCCTCTGCATCTTATCGTCATGGCAGAGAGGGGTGGTGGAGAACAGAGAAAGTCACCAGGTTTAGGATGGAGGTGGCACACAGGAGAGAAGTAGTCAGATCATGTGCTGAAGTACAAAGAGCAATCGCACAAAAGAAAAAAAAAACCTAATTACACAAAACAGTCATTCACAAAACTATATATTTTCATGACCTATACAGATAATCATCAACTATAATCAATACAAGAGAATCTATGGTTGAAATATACAGTTGGTGGAAGTAAATAAATCCCAAATCACTTTTTGAGTTGAAGGTTCTGCCATTACCTTACACACAACCTCCTGTCCTCAGTGATTTTGATTTACCATTGTAACAGCTACTTTAAAACACTGGGCTGAATATTTCCTGAATGCAAACTATCTAAGTTTCTGATGGAGTCACATAGAAATGTAGCAATCAGAGAGTCCATGCTTCAGTCTGCAGGTTATGTTGGCTGATCCTTTCCATGTTGAAGTGTCCTTTGCTAAGATCTATGGCAAAGCATGTGTGTAGGAGTCTGTGTCCATACTCTGCATTCCTCTGGGATAATCTTATCTTACTCCTGCTGAGCTTATGGACCTCTGAACTGTAGGGCAACACACACACGCACTAGACTGCACATGCAAACAAACAAACACGCAGTGGTAGAGTATGAAGCAATTTATTCCCAATAGAAATAGTCTGAGAAATTCATATTTTCAAACCTGCTGTGGTGTGGTTAACAACTTGATGGATAATGTGTGTGTCTACAGATCAAATTGGGCCTTAATTGACCCTAAGCACATTATAAAACTGGCTTTACTTCAACAGCCATCAGAGCAAACAGCCTTGAAGGTGGATGCTAAGTACACTTGCATCAGTTTTCTTTCAGATTCAAATAGAAGTGTCTTGGGAGATCTCCTGTATCCTTTGATTCATCACATATACTAAAAAACCTTGACTGGATTTGAGTAGTCTGTGTTGTTGTGCGTCAGAGTCAGCCTGGAAAACAATCTACATGAACATCAAATGTAAATGTGCTTGAGTGGCCGTTCCCTGCTGCCTGAAAGCACTAGATTATAACAATGGGCCTGATTATTCAAAGGCTATCAGCAGGTTTTAAAATGTAAAACGTGGCTTTTAGCTGAACTTTTAGTGTATTTGTCACTTGAGCAAAAGCACTTGTGCAATAGTAATAGGTGTGAGGGAGCTGGCTTCACATAAAAGGACCCTAGAGTACAATATGGCCTCCACCCAGCAGCACAAACCTGATACAAAGTATAGGCTATGAAATCTGAAGTCATTCCCATGAATTTCATTAAGTCTAGTTAAATAATTTATGTCAAATTTGTTGCCAGTTTTATTAAAACCCAAATTAGATTTGCAGAAGTTTATGACATAACTGGGTGATGCCTGATTTAGAGCAGTTTATCTCCTGGTTGTGTTCTCTTACTGGGAAATGTTCCTGAAGAAATGAAAGCAGTGAATGCATGTTGCAGAAAATGAATTGATCATGTCGCAGCAGCTCACTGACGATGCTGGACACTTTGTTGTATTTAAAGGACGGTGTATGGCAGCAGAAAAGTAGAGGTGGATTTATAACCCAAATTCAAATCATTACAAAGATGCTGATCTTCCGTTTTTATTGCTGTTTGTGAATACAGTGTGTAATGAAGCAAAACAAGAGCAAACTACACAAGACCACATATATCTGACCTATATGTGTTTACCCTTTAAACACATTTAAAATGTGCCAGTTTCACTGCCTTACAACTTAGTCTACAAAGTTTCTCCTGAATGTCATTTTTGTTCTGCCCTGGAATATTTCACAGGGAAACAGTCCACCTTTGTCAAAAACAAACATGTGCATCCTGCTTTAACGTGCCTGGAGCCAGAAATCAGAAACACATTTGAAAATATCAATTTGCTCTTTAAACCAGGACATTTGAACTGTGGCATATTTTGTTTGTGTGTGCTTTTTGTTATTTGTGCATGTTTAACATCAAGCAACAACATGCAGTCAGTTTCTCTGGATTGTCCTTTTCTTAACGTTTATTTTGAATATTTAAGAAAAAAAACAGGCATCCACTGCTAATGTGAGACAGCTGGATTCCTTCTGACACTATTAGCATTTGCCTGTAAAGCCTACCTAAGACTGGCCTTAATGAATATTGGTCTTCCAAATTATTTTTAGTTTGAAAAGGTATCAGCAGACGGTGTTGGGGCTTTGTGGGAACAGACGCTGGCTCATCCCTGAGGCCAGACAGAAGAGAAACATCTGTTCTCAGCAGAAAACATTTCGTGTCTTCATGTTGCTCTGTGTTTCATGAGGCCACTATAACCCAGCCATAACACAAATTGTCTGCCATTACTGACAAACTGTTCTCTATGGAAGAGCAAATTCAACAGTGTGTAATCAGCTGGTTTCACTCTTATGGCCTCCTGCCTGATGTGTGTGTGTGTGTGTGTGTGTGTGTGTGTGTGTGTGTGTGTGTCAGATCAGGTGTGTGTTTTATTTTGAAACAAAGAGCAAAGAGAGACAGACAGGAACACACCATCATATATCTACACACCTGTTTTGTTAATTGTTCCATATGATCTGCTACAGTTAGTTTTAGACCCTTTGCCCTGTCAGAGTCCTCATCAGCAGCAGACCCACAACTCACATTACTTTCACGTGTTTCTTCGCTATGTGCTTTTTGTTTTTACTGCTCTCCTGACCCCGTGACCCCCCAGTCTACGTGGCATCGGCGTCAACAAGCGGCCAAACGACGTGCGAACTTTTGGGCATGCCGCGACAACGGCGCCTTCAGACAGGTGCATAGCACCCCCCTAAAATCCCCCACCACCATTCATCCTGCCACCGAGGAGCTTTCCAGTCTCTGTAATGCTGAACAGGAGCACTGAGGACTGGGCCATTCCTAATTTCATCTCTATCAGCTGATTTTCACACCTGCAACCTAAGATTAAACACTAATTCATCCTGACATAATGTCACAACATCCTCCAGCTGTAACTTCTGACTGATTAAAAAATGTTTGTTTACCACAATCATTAATGTTAAAGAAACAAAAACAACATGAAGAGATTTCATAAATGGGATAAACCAACGTGTTTTTAAATTCTCTTTTCCTTTTATTACTTTCTGGTGGGTCTCTAACCCTCCTTCATCTTATTTGGACATGTTGGCACTGCAGCTGTTTCATTTACGCGCTTGAAGAAAAAGAAAGGATATGAATTTCCTCTCGGGCCATTATGCTGGGTCGCCGCATTTCGTGCCACCTAAAGGCGCAGGATTTATTAGGACCCTGTCAGGGTGCAGGCTGCATCATCATATTGTTCCTCAGCTCTTGCTGTGAGCACGGTGGAGAACAGTACCTCTTTTATCTAAACACACTGGTTCCCCGCAGAGTGACACACAGAGACGCGGTCAGGATGAACTGAGTGATTTGTACCGAGGAGAGCAAAGAGCGTTTGTCTCCTCTACCGCCTCAAAAATGTCTCCTCCTAAACGAAACGCCTCGAGCAACAGACGCACAAAGAAGCAGAGCCATAATAAAGTGGCACCGATTTAACACTGAATGATGCTGATGTTCAGCTGGAAACGTGTTTCATTATAGTGATATTTAACTTTCAGATGAAATGGCAATTTGTACAACCTTATATTTCAAAGTAGTAAGGAAAGGCTTGGTTTGGCACACGTCGGTTTCCACAGACCCAGAGGTGTAGAAATGATGGGCAGCACAGCATGGGCCGACAGAGGACGCTCCAGCTTCAGTTTGTCATGATTCATTTTACTCCGTCTGTTTTGAATGTCTTCATATTCATCGCTCTGATTCTTTTCCACAATGAAAAACACCAATGTGCGCATTTTACGTGCGCATTCAGGTTGGCACCTAATTGTAATTTGACTTGCACAGTCATCTACTGACATTTAATGACAATATGTGTATGACGTGAGTGCCTGTCGGTAATGATGGAGCCATCAGAGCCGTGAAATGCCCATTAGATTTGCGCTCTGCAGCAGTTTTTTGCACGCACGGCACCTGTGATGAATGGGGCGCCCTAACACACGGGGTGTGTCCTTGGGCGGGGACCTGCCCACCCACCCGCTACTTCTCCCCTCTGGTTACTATATGAGGAGACAGCTTTGCAATCTTTACATTCAATCCCAGCAGTGGTCTTGTGGATCTCGCCCAGCGTTTTTTTTTCTGTCCAGAGGCAGCTGCCCGTCGAAGAGATTTTTGGATCTGACCGCCGAGGGAATTATTTGATTTTATCAATCGGAGAAACGAGACCTCAACATGCCTCGGTCATTCCTTGTGAAGAAGTATTTTTCCAATAAGAAGCCATACCACAGGGAAAGCCAGTTGGAGAGCCAAAGTGGTAAGTTGCGTCAGTTACGTTCAGAAACAGAACAGACCCATGTGGCAGATAAGATCGACTTTTAACTCATATGTAGCTTCCTGTGTACAAAACACACTGCCATAGTGTTTCTAGTCAGCTGGAAAATCTGCTAATGAAAAAGGGTCAGGCCAGAGATGGATGCAGGTGGAAACAAGACACCAAGAATGAAAACAAGTTTAGTGCTTTATTAGATTGTCTGTCCATTTAAGTGAAAACATGTCTGACTTCCTTTTCCCCATGTTACCAGCTTTTGTCCCAGAAAGCTTTCCACGGGCTGAACTTCCAACACAGAACAACAGCTCTGCACTGACCTGTTACCCCACCAACCCGCTTTTCAACAACGTGGACACCCTGCCTGCACCTCTATCCCCGGTCACCCCAGTGTCTCTGCCCCCTTCACCCCTTGGTCCCCTGGACCTAAGCAGTTCTCCTTCTAGCAGCAGTGGCGAGGAAGAGGACGATGGTGGACGTACTTCAGACCCCCCCAGTCCAGACATTATCCAGCACATCTACCACTGCCTGCACTGCAGTAAGCGCTACACCAGCCTCTCTGCACTGTCTAACCATCAGATGTCCCATCATCAGCTGTCCCACTGTGCACCGCTGCAGCAGACACCTCCTTTGTCCACTGAGGTGTCTTCACGCCCAGCCTTCCACTGCAAACACTGCCCCAAGGAGTACACCAGCCTGGGAGCGCTGAAAATGCACATTCGCTCACACACACTGCCTTGTGTGTGTCCCACCTGTGGCAAGGCCTTTTCCAGACCATGGCTGCTCCGGGGACACATTCGCACACACACAGGTATGCATTCAAAGCAACCTTTTCATACTGTTGTCAGAGTATTGATTTACATGCTTTGTTGGCTTGTAAATGTAACAGCCAGTTGCACCTTGTGCTCATTGATATTCATTGATGTCTCCTGATGTGTGAGCAAATGTTTTTGCTTAGCACTGCATAATCTAATCTCAACCTTACAGCTGATCTGCATGAGAAAGGCAATTTGCATTAGCAGCCTGAGTAGTGTGCCTACTCTTTTGTTACTTATCTGTAGATCATTTGAAAAACAGTGACAAGAGGACAGACCTTTTGGCCTGTTCAGTGGTTCCCTAAAGCTAACAGTTTTCTCTTCTAACCAGGAGAGCGGCCCTTTGCTTGTCAACACTGTAACCGGGCCTTTGCTGATCGCTCCAACCTTCGTGCCCACTTGCAGACCCACTCTGAAGTGAAGAAATACCAGTGTGGCTCCTGTTCTCGGACCTTCAGCCGCATGTCCCTGCTGCACAAACACAATGCCTCTGGATGCTGCCCTGCCTCATAGACTCACATTCCCTGGACTGCTTTCATGAGCCGGTTGAAGCTGCTTGCTGGTTATTTCCCCCCTGATAAGAGACAGTAGGAGATCAATGCTGGCTCACATCAAATTCAGAACGGGATAAAGAAAACAAACTTTTAGAAAAGTGACTTTTTCAGTGCCTTAATTTCAAAGCTCTGCAGCTTTATCTGATATTTTTGAGGTCATATTGATATCTGCAGCACATTTTTGCTGTCTACTGTCAGCTGTGTGTTTGTGTGTGTGATTTGGGGGCAGCTGGACATGCAGTTAATTCCCAGGAAACTCCGTCGGTGCCGGCCGGTCCGGGACTCTGGCCATGTTGCAGCTGCTTGGGTGTGTTTGTGTGTCTGTGTATGTGGGGATGTCATTCCTCACTGTACCATACATACATTGTGTGTGTGTGTGTGTGTGTGTGTGTGTGTGTGTGTGTGTGTGTGTGTGTGTGCGCGCGTGCGTGTGTGGAGACAGCTGTCTGTGTATGGTGTATTGTGGAGGCAGGGCGGTGAGAGATGTGTTAGCTGTGACCTCAACGACAGGTGACCCTCATTTCGCTCCTCCTCATGCCACAAACATTTTCCACACACGCCCTAGTGTGTTGTTGGACATGACAGGACCACTTAAGTTTGACCAAAGAACATAACTTCCCTTCACCATTATTGTCATTTACAATCTAAATGAAAAGTTATTGGAAGAATATTGACCCATTGTTTTTATAAATCATTTTGCAAAACATAGGTGCCTTTTAAGGTTGTGCATTTTTTTTTTGCCACATGTAAATAAAAGCTTTGTTAAAAAAAAACCTGCCGTGGACCTACTGATTATGTGCAATGTTAATTGGCCTTATATGTTTCTAAATGAGTTCATCAGGACAGACATGAAGGTTTCTGAATGGTAAGACAGAGCTGTGTGTGTGTTAGGAAGGTTTGTGTGATGTTGAGTGATAGGGGGAACACCTGCACACACCTGCCAAGCTGTCAGCACACACATACAGACACACATGAAGAATGCTTTCTAAATAGATGAGGGGTGTTGCACCATTACTGCAGGTGGGTGAAAGGGAGGTTAGCAAACATTAAAAGCATAAAGAACATATAGAGGGTGATATGCTGAGCAAGAAATGCTCCTCCAAAAAGCAGGAGCCTTTTCTTTTGCAGAAGAAAGTTGGTGTGAAATTAGCTGAGTGTGGGAATCCTACTGACCCACTTCCTGAGGTAGGAGCGGCCACAGATGGAAGCAGGAATCTTTGGGCTCCAGACCAACAATACCCCAGAGAGACGGGCTCCAGACTGCACCAGCGCAACCTTAGGACTGACGAAGAGCCATCTGCTCCATAATGGTCAAACTGAGATTACCTTGTAGGAACTTCTGGAGGAAGTCTGTGCTTATGAGCCCAGCTGAGCATGAACATCCAGAGTGCACATATGGCAGCAATGTGTCTACAATTCCCCTTGCCCTCCTGACCCACACACACTGACGCCAACAAGTCTTAGAAAGGTAACAGCACATTTCCTCCAATAGCTCTCAGTGCTGAGAGGTGGATGCACATGTGTGTGTGTGTGAGTTAGAGGTGTGTGTGTGGTTTGGGAAGGGGGGCTCCCCAAAAGCTTGGGATCAGATTGCATGACTTAGCTTGCTCAATGTAAACAGCCCCCGCCGGTCTAGAAATGTGCATGCTCACAGACACACACATGCACGCACACACATGCAAACATAAGCCTACTGAATAAAAATCTTCACTTTGATCGAGGGGGATTTTTCACTTGTCTGCCTGTATCTCTCTGGGCTGTTTTAAGGCAAGAGGTGAGAGTCATTTAACTGCTGCACACCTACGCAGGGAGTGAGGCAGAGAGGCAGAGAAGCAGGCCAGAGGCCACTAAACTCCTCTTGAACTGCCGACAGTGTCACATTTGGTGGCCACACAGGAGGGGCATCAGGGTTGGATGGGTAAGACAGATGGAGAAGACACAGTATGTCAATTAACATTATAAAGTTAGAAGATATTTAACTTTTTCCTTGGGACATTTAAACTTTGCATCTACAGATATTTTCAAAGACATGTCCCTAGACAGGCTGTCATTTCTGGCCATTGAAATTCAACTCTGACATCTAGCTAGGGGGGCATTGTTCTGGTTTGCACTGTCTAGCAGGCCGTCTATCACTATCACTTGTAGCTTTGAGGCAATGAGATCATCAGACCTGCCACCTTTCTTTTTCAGCGTGTGTTGGTGTGTGTAGTGTAATATCATATTGGTGTTTTAATGTTCGCAGCGTTACACAGGCAGCCCCTGACTAATGTGACATTCCTGAGCCATTAGTGACAGACATACAACACCACCATCGAGTAGAAGGAGAGAGAAGGGGAACTGTCACGTCTGTCCCCATCCATGCAATCTGCTGTGGTTACTTTGATTTTCCTGTAACAGGAAATAATGTTATGCTGACCTAATCAGTTTAAGAAAAAGCATTTGCTATCATTTTCATTTCTGACATATATTATTGCCAATGAGAGAATGTCTACAGATCTTTTTTAGAGATACCCCTGTGACTCTGGAGATGTTTCTTTATGAACAATGACTACTACCTTGGTTTGGTGTAAACAAGTGTTGATGTTTGACAATTTGCAGCCGGCTGGGTTTTAATTTGTTATATAGTGCCGTCATCTTGGAAACAGAAAATATATGCTTGTCTATAAACAATCTTCCTGTGTAGTGTTGTACATGGAGCTGTGCATGTGGGCAACAGAAGTGATTAAAGAGCTGCATAAAGTCCACTCTGTTGATTTAAGTAATGGAAAGCAGCAGTGTATGTCAGCGATGAGGCAAACCTTTTCCAACACGTAGAACTAACGTTTTTGAAAGCTTGAATTGCACTTCTCTCCCCCTGCTCTCAGTGTGTGTTTGTGGTAATGTTTGGGACACAGGAAGCAGCCTGTCAGTCTTGTATAAACACATCCTACCCAAAATGTGCTGATATGAAGCATCTGAGTGTGGCAACAGCTGTTTGTATGTACACAGATGTGTATGCATGTGTTTGTGGGTTTATGTGAACTGTAGATGTTTTTCTGCCATGGTTTCATACAGGTTCATGCTCAGGAAGAGGCAGACATACAGTATATTTCCAAAATCAGAGCTGACAGGGGGTAGCAGAGCTGAACCACTGCAGGATCAGATTCAAGCCAAGAGGGTTAAGTCACTGGGCTAAAGTTTCAAACACTCTTACAAGCTGCAGCTCTCTTACACAATGTCACTGCCTAAAGACTCCCTCCTGTTGGACATCCTCAGACTCTTTCATCTGATTTTGGCTACTTCAAAGACATTAAAAAACATCATTTTAAATGTAATATTGTATTTTGGGGAGTGTAAGGATGGAGGCTTAATGTGTGTCTGGTGAAAAATGAGTATTTCTGTTTTGTGGACAGTTTATCACGAACAGAATTTGATCAATGCCTCATGTTGCAATGTAGACTTGCTCAATGACACATGCTGTGAGTTAAACTGTCCATGAGCTTCTAGTAAGGGTTTTCTACATTTGTGGATGCCGTCATGCACACACACACATCCACATACATTCAACTATGTGACACATGCACACAAAGACCGTAGGTCATTGGACAAACACAGCAGTTTTACCCAAGGACAGGATATGGCCTCTAGGAGGGGGTACACGCCATTTCCTGCCCACCTCCGCATGCCTGCTGTCCCCTTCAATGGTGTGTGTGGTGTATCTGTGTGTGCTGGTGTGTGTGTTATGTGGCTGGTGCTGTGTTTTCTCCAAACACAGACTGTCTCTGTCCCACAGGGTCAGAGGGTAAAGGATGAGCCATAAAGAGGTAGGAGGGTAAACAGATGAGCTTGTGTGTAACACATTTTCAACTTTGTGCCATCCAGAGCTGCTTACACGCAGGTTTCCAGTGGACCCAAATAGTTAAGGCACAGTTGAACTACACTGTTGAGTTATATTCACTGCTGTAACCTTTAGGAGGGCAAGAGAAATGAACAGGATAATGGATATAATCTTCTGTCAGGTATTGATACAAACAGGTGATTTTCTCAAACTCCAATTGCAAAACAGCCTGTAAACAACATAGACATGTTGAATGTCTACTTTTGGTTATGCCTGTCAATTATTTACCTGTAAAAATCAAAGTACTTTCTCACATTGTTGCAAAACTCCTGCAAATCCAACCTGATAATGCAAACTTGCTCATGGATTTATGTAAATATACATGTAAAAGAACGACCTTACAAAGGGCTGTTTTATCTATTTAGTTGGGGTATGTTGATATTTTACTTTTATTTTCATAGTAATACACAATTTTTGAATAGTTTGGTATAAATATTACAGCAAAATCTCCAGTCACTGACAAATCTATATTTCCTCTTAGCAACTACAGTTACACTTTACTGTAATATAATATGTAACACAACATTATACTCCCATTACATTCAAAGAAAAGACTGTTCCTTTACTACATTTAGGAGAAAGCTAGAAATCGAGATTGTACCGAACCTGAAGGTTCATAAAACATGAAATCCTGCTCTGGAGCATTTGTAAATGGTGGCATTGCTACTTTTACTTCCACAGGATTGACAAATAGAGGTGCTCCATGTCACAGTGACCTCACAGTTGAATATCTGATTCTGGTCTTAAAGGCTGCTGCCATCTGGTACAATTACACTTTATCAGATTAATGTTGTGTAATGCAAATGAAAAGAGAGACAGCATGTATTACTGCGGGTGGTACACTGGAGGAGATGGTTAACATACTGTGTATTCCATCAAGTTTTCATTTTAACATAACTTTTGAGTTTGTTGCTGGTGGCTGTTTGTCTCCCATGTTGCTTCACTAGTTTTGGGTTAAAAGCTAATTTGCTACAAAAAATAAAAATATTCAACAGACTGTATATCAGTAGATCGTTTCCTTGATTTTCAGCATTTTCTATCATTAGCTCTGATGGAGTGTGTGCAAAGTTGAAGTATCTCTATATTTTAATAAAAGTTGTTTTACTTTCCAGAGCCCTTGTTCCAGTAGCACAACCTCACAGCCTCGCGACGCCCACACAGCACAGTGATTGTGGTTGCATCAGTGGTAATGTGACCGTAGCTTAACACACTTCATTTCACTCATTAGCACACCTTCACCCAGAGAGGGGGGAAACTTGGAAGGAAACCCTTTGGGCTTTGATTTTATGAGAGCTATTGGTTAATAAGAACTGCACAGCCAGCTGTTAAACTACCATTATATAGTTTAACTGTGAGCCAGACAGGCTCAAATATGGTGCAAGAAAAGGAGTGTCGGGGCTGTGCACAAACCACACACAGACTAAGCTAGTCTCTGGCCTGCAAGTCATGACATGAAAGAGTAAGAGTACTAACAGAGAGTAGGACGTGGGGAGAACAAGGGAATGTTTCTAAGAAAGCAGGTGTCAGGATAGATGTGAAAGACTGACATTGTGAATGATAAGAAGGAGGAGAGGGTATCAAAATAGCAAGACTGATGTTTGGTTGGACCTTTGGATGAGTCTGTGTTACACTTGGCAGCCTAGAGCCAGATAACTGTCTCTGCTGAGTATAGTTGTTTTCTAACAGTTATCCCTCTCTTCTCTCTCACACTTTATGTTGTGTCATTCTTTCTCCCCCTCCCTCCCAGTTATTTACCACAGGTACTCAGGTATTTGCCCCTGGGGTGCTGCTGGTGGTGCTGAGAGGTGCAAGGTGCACTTTTGTACTCCTGTCAGGGCCTGTGTGGGCCCAGGGGGTGCCAGCCGAAGGACCAGGACAGTTCTATTGTTTCGATGCATTCCAGTCAATGAAGGATATGGTAGGGAATGAGGGAGGGGTGTTGCACAGGGGGCCAAAACGGGTGGAGATCAGCCTTTGAGTAGGGAAACTAAAAGTGGTGCGGCTTCAGAAAGCACAGATTGCCTCCTCTTTCCTCCTCCTCCCACCTTGTCCCGACCAGTCCCGTCCCTTGAGGAGCTGAAGGGCAGGCAAATGCACCTGCCTGAAATCCACACCCCAGGGCCAGACGCCTATCTCCCCATCTCCAAGGTTTTACAGAAGCACCGCATGTGCCACACAAGCTGGTGTCCGCTTACACAGTTTAAAAATGGAGCACACAAGGACTCTTAATTTTGCTGTGGTTTGTAAAAAGTCATTTTAATCTAAAAATCAACTGAATGACTCTGAATCATTCAGACTGGCTGTTGCACATACAGAGCTGACTGAATTTACCGGCCCTTTATGAAAATCTGTTTACAGATCTTGTGGAGCACAGTTGCAAATGTGAAAAGGCATGTGCAGAGCCTTTACTGGCTCCAGGTGTGGCTGATAAGTTACTCCGACTGATGTCACTTGTTAGCATCAGTTTGGGCTGAAAGTTTGAAAGTTGGAAAATGAAAAAAAATGTTAGGATGTGGCGTAAGAAAGAAATGACTGACAACCAACAAACTGTCTTCATTGATGTGTCCATCATGGCTCTGACAGTGTTATAGGACTGTAGTGCTGCATCAATGGAGTACTTTTTAGCTGGCTTTATAGTTGCTTTTCAGGATGGCTGAATAGAAATGAACTACCCCTGCCATGCATACACACACCTTTCCAACATCAGATTAGCGTGTTCTGTCTCTGACCAATTCTGTAGCAAAAGCTCACATTCACTTCCACCTTACACTGTGATTTAGCCAGCTGGGAAATGCTTTTTCATTTGTGGCACTTTTCATGTAACCACCACTAATGTCTTCAGGGCTGGCATTCTGAATGTGTGAGCTGATATCTGCAAATGACGTAATGTTGCCTCCATCTCCATGGCGGCTGGCTTTTTGATCCACCTTTGGCTGTTTGCACCGGGGACAAACACTTAATTCTATAAACTGGCCCCTAAAGCAATGCTAAAAGAAAGTTTCAACAGCAGCGAGCCTTGACGTTTTTAATCTGGACACAGATAGTGAAGTTATTTCCTTTGTAGCCTCGTTGAAATCTTGTGCAATATTTCTGATCAACTTGTTTTTCAACAGAACAACAAGCCACATGATCCACATAGAGACACATGAGGCTCCGTGTATGGAAAACATTAATTAATCACATCCACAGACACTTTCTACTCGCTGCCCCTTTCTCACTGTCACGCACACTTTTTCATTGTAACCAAATCTCCACACAGAGCCTTGTGCTCCATGTCTACTGTTCAATTGATGGGCCCCTCACCTCTCACATAATGATCACATTACTTTGGTCGAAAGCTGAGCTTGCCATGCTTTCTTTGGCAAAACAAGAATCAGCCCTGGTTCATGGTGAGCAGATTCGCATTGCATGAGAGGATAGTTGGTCTAACGTGGCATGTCTGAACACATGGTCAGGCTGATGTGATGCCTGTGTGTGTGTGTGTGTAATTAGACCCTCTTTTGCAAGTAGGGACAGGTGTGTTACCACCTGACCACACCCCCAGGACACACGGCACCTCCTGTCCCTAACACCTGTCCCCTTCATTTGTGTGGGGACCTGTAGACTCCTCCCCTCTCTCTCTGCCTCACACACATAGACACACACACTGGCTGGGGTTTGTCTGGGAGGAAGGCAGGTTGCTGGGCTGTGTCGGAGTGAGTGGGATCAGATCAGGTAGTCTGGTGGCCAGTTTGTCTTGAATATCCACACAGCTGTCCCTCTGAAACTAGAACTCATCGGAAGAGTCTGGTTCAAACTCCCTGTCTGTCCTGCAATGTGGTGTCATCTCTGCCCACATGGTGACATTGCTGCAAGCTGTTGGAGAGGCACTTCAGACCATTACATCCCTGTGGCAACAGATGGGAAAGTAACTTCTCATTATGTGCAACTGTGAGAGCAGTTTTAGTTTTTTATGATGATCAATATTATTTTAAAAGTTGGAAACTTATAATTATGATAATTCAGATACATGTATGAGCTAAACAGTAAGTTTAGTTATGTCCAAAATAATAAATGAGGTAAAATGTCTTATCACTGGAGGTTTGTGTGATCATATCATGAGTTGCTGGCCTCTAATTCTGATTCTCATTCATCCTCAGATCTGAACTGAACTTTGTAAGAAACATGTTAAGAAAGAAGGCCGGGGATATGAAATAAGATCGTTGCAAAAACAAAATTATTAAAAATATTGTTCTAGTTGTGAGTGTGTATGTGTTTGTGTGAGAATGAGAGAGAAAGGGAGGGAGAGGTCAAAGCAGCCTGAAGGCCATTGTAAATTCCTCGCTGGCTCAACCAAGACATTCTTCTCTGCTGTTTTTCTTTCTAATCTCTATGCTCAGATTACCAGCTAGAGGGCCTGGGCAGATGAGAGGAGAACAGGGCGGCATGCATGCATGCACATGTGCACAAACACACACATATAGCAGGTTTACAGATGTACTGTGTAGCAAAAACACTGACACTGCAGTGTGCTGTGTCAGTGGATGCTACAGCATTAATAGAATGTGTTAGTTTCATCTGGCAGACGTATCGATTGAAGCTGAATTTGGTTTTTCACAAATGAAACAAAAACACATCAACACACTGAAGTCATTACCTGACAGCTTGTTTTCTAAAACCTAAAGAAAACAACCCCCATGCTGAGAACACTGAGAGGATTCCCACATGACAGCCACCCCAAGTACATGCACACAAACACACAACAGAGAATTTGAAATCGGAATCTTCACATAAAGTCTTTCCAGATGTGCCCAAGTCGGTTTCACTTCACTGCTAGGTGTGATCACAGCCAATTAATCCGTCAAACAAATAAATAAAATACCTTGGGCAGTCAATTTTGAATAAGACAAGTGGTGTGAGTGGTGAGTGTTCTGAGCTAGGCATAAAGTTATTTTCATACCAAGCTATTTCAACTCATAACACAGCTTTATTTCAAATTATTAAGTGTTGATTTAATTGATTTATATTGAATTGTTTCAAAACAGGTTTCAGTGTAGTAGTTTGATACCAGTTGCAAACTGTATAAGGGAGTAAGGTATAAGAAAAAGTGGCGTGTTGATGTTTGCTCTAAACTTAAATTACATATGGTCTCCTATGAATAACTATATTAAAAAACTTTACAAAACAGAATTTAAATAAAAGATCCCTGTGTGCGCATTTACGTTCAGGTACACTGTCATTGAGTACAGCAGCAGATGAACAAGCTGAATGGATCTCTGAAGAGATAAGGCTTTGCACCTTATGTGATTTATGTTTTATGGCTATTACATTAGAAGCTATGTTTTATATTGTTGTGGTAAAATGTCCTTCATTGCTAATAACTGGTTAGATCATATTTGTAGGGGATAGAAGAGGAAATAGTCCTTCATTTGAAATGTATTGTATTTATATTTATATGCACAGTGTTTTATCAGTCCTATGTGTGCACTTCAAACTATTGTTACTATAAAGGAGTGTAGTTATTCACAGTGGACTGTATTTTCTATCTTGATAGAGAAAGTTGTCTGTCTCAAACACAAAGCCTGACTACATCAAGTTCACATCCAAGGGATGGGGTAGGCAGATGGAAAAAATGTAGAAAGACAGAAAATAGTACATTTGTGAGAAATATAGTCATGTTACAATGACAGGCACATTTATATTAAAGACGTTTTTTCTTGTAGTTGTATGTTTGTCTAAAAATTTAGCACTCAGCTATAGCTATTATTAAAACTGAACTCTTTATCATCTGTATCTTTTCAGTCTTCACAACCAACCTTTTTTTCATCCATCCATCCATCATCTAGACCCCCTTATTCCTAACCAGGGTCCCAGGGATCTGCTGGAGCCTATCCCAGCTCTCTCTGGGTGAAAGGCAGGGGTCCACCCTGGACAGGTCCCCAGTCCATCACAGGGCCACATAGAGACAAACAACCTCACACACTCACACTCACTCCTATGGGCAATTTAGAGTCACCAATCAACATTTCACCTTAAATTAAAATTGTCAGTTAGCAAAGACTCACCTGTTTTTGAACTAACACTGTCGCCAGCTACTACTGCTATTAGCACACTTATTTTCATTTCAAATAAATCAGCTTGATTTAAAATTCCTTCTTGTGCCTAAGAAACTGGATAATTTCCTCAACATATGGCAATACATGGTTTTCAGTGGCCAATAATGCTCTTGTTGGGCCAAAGTTGCAGAGTAAACAATCACACACACACACACGCAGATCACAAACAGCTGGGTAAATCATGGTGATAACAGACAGGGGTGGAGGCCGCAGTAATGTGCTCCACCAGGGGGCAGAGACCACCCGACCCCCCTGGAGACATCACTCAGACCAACACAAAATCACTGGAGGTCCCTGTTGCCACCTTCTAGCGTGGGGTGTGAAGCCACAGTACTAAGCTCTGGGCAGATGGCACAGGTGTAATGTAACAGGCTGTGTTCCACTTCTTTTTATCCATCTGTAACATTTTTTCCTACTTTAAAGTAATTACAGGGATTCCCACTGACATGCCTTTATGCCCCTTCCCCCTTTCTGGCCGACACTGCAGGACTAAAAGACACAACTCATCAACCCAGAAGTAACACATTATATTGAACTGACTAGGGGAGGACAACAGAGGGAGGGCAAAGCAGATAAGACATACTAGTTAAGTAATTACCCACACCTCACCCCAGACTCCCACTGCTTTGGCATAGCTCAGGCTTTGCTGGCTAAAACAGCATGAGTCCTCACACTTCAACAGGTGTGGAGAGAAGAAAGAGGGAAAGGGAGTGAATGATGAAAAGAAAGGAGCAAAAAGGGGAGTCTAAGCACCTGTTTTAGACTTCCATTGCTTCATTTTGCGGGCTGGGGCTTGCAATGCCCCACCCAAGACAACCCATTCATCTCTCACTCCAGGTTTGATTATGTGAAGTCAAATCAGCTGGTTTTCAGGGGTTGGAGAAAAACACAAACGGTAAAAAAAAAGGAAAAAATGGAATGATTACGTGAATTACTAATGAAATTTTCTTTTTGGCTTATAGCGTCACCTGAATGCATTAAGAAGAATTGTGAATTAAGAAGCAGACGAATGTCTTTACAAGCGCTACCTGAAAGGTGTGGCATTTTAGCTTCAGTGCCAGTTAAGAGCAATTAGCAGCTCTACAAAGATTTGACAGTCAGCAATTTGAGATTTAAAAGAACTGCTGACAGCTGAAAGAGGTCAACTTTGTGTCCGAGCTACAGGTGTGTCCATCAACAAAGAACATGTTCTGTTCATGTGTCAAGATGAAAATCCATAGAAGGATTAGGAGACAATGGACCCCTTAGCCCCCACCTTTCATACACGCCACACCACATGATTTGTAGTCAGTTTGTGTTTTCTAGCAATCGTCTTATGTTGTTTAATATCAGCTTTTACTCATTTGACATCTCCTTGTAGTAAGTTTCTACCTTTTTTTACTTGTTTTGTTCCAAATTTCTGCAGTTGTTTTCTATCTTTGAGTGCTGCTTTCTTTTCTTTTCTTTTCTTCTTCTTGTCTTTTTGCAATCATTTAGTAGTCATTTCTTTGACTTTACAACAAAAAGGTTAACAGCCACTCTAATGGTTCTTTGGTCTAGGGGCCCCCTGAGCCCTTGGACCCCTCGGCCTGTGCCCGGTAGGCCCCATGCCCAAATCAATCAGTTGTTAACTGGGTCTTTTCGCAAAGTTTTTTTTTCAAGCAAACTCAAAGTTTTCCATTTACATTGAAGATTATTATAAATCCTCCTGCATAATCTAACAGATGCCTTCTAACTATCAAATAAACATCTCAAAGTTAGAGTAAATATTACCTCAGATATCAAGGAAAACATTTACAGTAACATTTGTAGTCACACTTGAGCCTCAAACTGAGCTGAATAATTACTTTCCCAGATAATGATGGCAGATATTTTAGTGAAACCTTAAAATAACTAAGAGGTTTAGACAATTACTTTTACAATTTTGCCAAAATCCAGTAGATGGGTGTTATAATTTCAACCAAGGTGCTTATTCTGACACATGATCACGACTACACTGATTAAGAATCTAAGGAAGATTGATGATATATATCATGATGGTGAATACTACTGAATTGAGAACCATAACAGTGAAAATAGTCTTAGTTTATGCTGTTCTGTTTATTCCTTTTCCAGCCACCATGAAGAGCAGGTGCTGGTTTAGATATTTAGGGGTTATTCTAACCTTATTCTCCACACCCAAACAGATACAATCTGGCCTGCTCAGAACTGACCACCACAGTAAGCATCCATCATGTCTGGAGGATCCTTTCACCTCTTCTTAATGCCTCCCTCTAAAGCCCCCCCCCCCGACAACACATAATAGCAGCATGCCTACAGAGCACACTGAGGCTCATTAACCTCCCGGTGGGGGTGATGGGGATCAGGGGCATCAAAGTGGCAGGATCAGTTCATACTCACCCAGCAATCCTGCTATGGGGGTCTGGAGCCGCAGCGTCTCACCCCCTAATGAGAGGCCATGACATGCACGCATCCACACATGGTTTGACCCCTCAGGACCAGCTGGAAAAGAGAGTCTGAGTCTACTCCCTGCCCCCTCACCCCCCTTGTCTCCTCCAATCCTCTCCCAAACTCCACACATTCCAGCTATGGCACAATGACTCATAGTCACCACTGGCTCTGCAATGTCTCACCTCCAAAATACAGAGATGAACAAGCAAGAGGAGCAAAAGAGAGATGTCCTTAAAGTCTGATTATTTTCCCTGTTAGTTAATTTGCCAATTATTTACTCAAGTGATTAAAAATATCACAACATTTATATTATACTTTTACATTTCTTGTTTTTGTCTTGCCAACAGTCCAAAAACACAGGGTTGATCAATTAATCCTCAGACATGGCAAATAAAAGCAGCAAAATTCCACAACAGACTATGGAAAAAAGAAACGTGTGGTCAGTGAAGGAAGGTATGAACCTAAATTCTGGTCATAAAATGGGATTGTTTTCAGGGCAAAAAACAAAATAAAAACACACCTTTCTGTCAATCAGCACAACTGATGGGAAGTGGCAAACACACTGAGAGACATGGGGGAGGGGAGTCAGGAGAAAGGAAAATGAGGGGAAGGAGTGAGGCTTTCTGCCAGAAAGGCAAGTGCAGCAGCAGCAGAGGGGTGAAGGAGGGGTGCAGGGTCGAGGGAAAAGGCACCTTGCAACAGCTGGTCTCACTTATCCGTGGAGGGGCTGCTGAGTGTACAGGAGCATGTGCGTATGTGAATATGTGTGTGTGTGTGTGTTTGTGTGTGTGTGAGGTTGAGGAATCACAGGGGGAGGGCTGAGACCACTGGCGCCAGGAGGGGAGCAACAGGTCAGGGAGGATGAAGATTATAAAAATACTATAGCAGGCAGTTGGCCTTGGTCCTGCAGAGTTTGTCTGTGCGTGTGTGTGTGTGTGTGTGTGTGTGTGTGTGTGTGTGTGTGTGTGTGTGGATATTCCTTGCCTTCCACAGTGCCACAGGATGTGGAAATGTGTGTGTGCCTACTGTGCATCACTGTGGTGTGTTTCTGCACACATCCTGTGAAATAACCTTCCTGGTAGAATAACAAGGGCTCATCCCACCTTTTCTATCAATCAGTGTCACTGAGCAAAAAAAACTAGTGCCTCAGTAGTTCTGATTATTATTTTTTCAATATCAACATCCATCCATCATCTAGACCCCCTTAGTCCTTAACCAGGGTCACAGGGACCTGCTGGAGCCTATCCCAGCTCTCTCTGGGTGAAAGGCAGGGGTCCACCCTGGACAGGTCCCCAGTCCATCACAGGGCCACATAGAGACAAACAACCTCACACACTCACACTCACTCCTATGGGCAATTTAGAGTCACCAATCAAGCTGACTGATATAGTTAAATAAAAAGTTTCTACCATAAAACTAGTGCTGTCAATCAATGAAAAAAAATTTAATTAACTTCAAAATGAAAATACTGGAATTTACCTGTAAATGTGTTGAAATAAAAGAAATGCATGACAGAGCAGTTTAAGGAAACAGATCCAAACTTCCCCCTGGAAGCTTTTTCTAACAAAGCGTCCCGTTCAGCAGACCAGGCGTTGCATCTTTTGCCATCGTATTAAGCAGCGATGAAGCCAAGAAGTTGGAGTCAAATCTTATCAAACGATTAATTTGCGGTAGAAAAATTAACGCGCTACAATTTTTAGATGAATCGCATCCGTTAACGCGTTAACGCTGACAGCCCTACATAAAACATAGATGTGAGATGTGTTGAAGAATATCTAGAGATCAGTTTGAGTTTTTGATGGTAAAACGTTAAAACACTAGTGGAAATTAAAAGTTTTATTCATCAATTCACTTCCTGCTACAATTCTAGAGACCAAATGTTTACAGCATTTACAGTAATATCGTCATAATACAGTCATTCGGGACTAATGGGGGTATGGTGCCCTCTGGTGTTCAACAAGTCTTATTACAGAAAAATAGTTTCAAAATTTGTCAAAACTAGTATGTTGTCAAGCTCCTTCAAATGATCTCATTCAGATTACATTGTGAAATGATTTGAAATTACAGTGTCATTTTGTATTTATATTGATAATGTGTATTTTTGAGTACATTAACTTGAGCATAGAACAATTGGATATCACTGTATTCTAGCAGTAAATTTTATACTTGATATTCTTAATTAGATGGACCAGACGTATTTTTCATAGACTAGTTGTATTTTCCAGACACCAGTCCTATTTTTCAGACTAGTTTATTTTTGTGGACCAGACATATTTTTCATGCCAGTTGTATTTTCCAGACACCAGTCGCATTTTTCAGGACCAGTCGTATTTTTCAGGACCAGTCGTATTTTTCTGACATTTCTTATTTTTCTGAGACTAGTCGTATTTTCAAGATCAGTCGTATATTGTCTATTGTATTTTCCACTACAGCTTTAGTTACCTGTTACTGTTCAGGATTAGCATGTTTAAATACAGAACATGTGATCATATTAAAATATATACATTTGTTATAAGCAACATAACAAAAGGTAAACTAGCATAAACAATACCAAGTGGGCTACAATAATAAAATATAGTTACGTCCTACACACATCGTATCAATAATATAATATAATATAATATAATATAATATAATATAATACAATACATTATATTTCCCCATGGGGATTAATATTCTTCTTTTTCTTCTTCTTCTTAATATAATACAGTATGTTAACAACCGTGCGAGTCGTTTTTTGCACAATGAGTACTGGGATGTTTTCACAATATTTTTATGTTAATAAGCTACTTGACGTATACTTGAGTAGAATTTTCAATGAATGTGTCGTAATTTGCCATTTCGTGTGATTCAACCTACACAGTTGTTCTTTATGTGCACAATCACGTAAGGACCCCGCACTGTTCCAGGAAACAGGGCAGTGCTGGCTTCAAGGAAACCAGCACTGCCCGTTGCGCCTGCTTCAGACAGTGGAGGCGTCGTCACTGGATTTGGTCCGCAGGCTGCAGCAGGTGTTACGCCGAGTTTTGTCTGCCTGCATGCCGACATGTGTCTGCACCAGGCGGGAGCGCGCACGTCTAAAACAAAAACAACTCTGGCCTCTCTGTTTTAAAAATAAAAAAACTAAACAAGCTAAAATAAATAAAATGAAATAACTGATTTGGTCCCATTGTGTTTTAAATCCAACTTAGCCGGGGCATGCAGATCTTGGCATTTTATTTATTTCAACCTCATTTCACCATAACGATTAGTCTATAAAGCTTTTCCTAAAAACAAAGCGAGCAAATTGCAGTCAAATCCTAATGAGAAAACGCTCTGGACAGAGTTTAGCCTAAAAAAACACAGTTGACACTAAACATTCACAAACTGAAAAATGAAGTTAGGGTCAGTTATCATCACTGATGAACCCAACAGAGCAATTCTTTTGCTTCTAAACAGCTTTTTGCCTTAGAAATCACTAGTTTGGGGAGTTTCGCTTTAGACGTGCGCGCTCCCGCGTGGTGCAGTCAGAACTCGCCATAACACCGGACCCTTCCCAAGGAAAGGAGTGACGATACTGAGAGAACAGGAGAAAGAGAAAAAGAAGTTAGCGGTCTTCTCTTCCGCAATGCCACTGCTTAATATAGACTGCGCCCACATTATGACCTTTACGGCAAAGCAGTGACTAAGCAGTAAAATATATTTGATACGTTCCCAGTTTGTCAGTAAAACAAAGCGGCAGCGACAAACACCATCAACACAGCACACACACATCGGACTGCAGAGAAAGGTAGGCCCGAGTTTCCCTTTCTTTAATTTAAAGAAACAAACACGTCCTTGTCACACACCAACACATGTTTAGTGTTGACGTTCGCCTCCTAAAACCTCAGCGGTTCACAGGGTCACTGTGTTTGTCTAAGGTCTGTTGTCCACAGGGTAGAAGTCTGCACAAGGTGCTGCCTTCACTGGACCTGCAAATGTTACGTTCACGTGTCATGGTCAGGTGCTGCAGACACAAGCTTCCTGCTCATTTGAAGACATTCACAAAAGAAACTCTCTGAGATGACGTCATAGCTGTTTCACATTTGCCGTTTTCTTAATTACCAACCTCACAGTTTTATTTCATTCTTTGTTTTTCTCTGTCACTGGTTTTAATTCATCTCACTGTGTTTTGTATTCACAATGTGTAATTTGCCAACTGAGCGTAGTTTGTCATTTGTCATGTTGTTTTCTGTGCTGCATCACGTTCTTTGTGAACTGTTGTGGTTGGATGAAATCCCCAGCAGACTTCAGGGCCCCTAATGGGGCCCCTGCAAATTTCCCATTATACATGATATTAACACTGTGGGAAAAAGAAAACAACAACTTTGATAACTGGTTATGCATTTAATGAAAAAAGTAAACATGACTTTTGTGAATCGCTCCAGTGTTCATAGTCTTCTCTCTCAGACAACCACAAAAACATAGATACTAGGTCTCTAAGGCACAATTTGACTTAGAGCCCTAAAGGAAAATGTTTTTTGTTTTATTTATGTCACTGAAGTCGTTTGAGAACTTCTTATTCCCTGTGATCAAGTTTTCCTTTAAGTTTGTATCTTACTAAAATCTTTTAAAAATCTTTATTATATAATCTGAAATTGTTTCCCATTATTGAAATATTGTGTTTTAAGTTTGACTTGTCTAAAGCTGGTGACCTGTCCAGGGTGGACCCCTGCCTTTCACCCAAAGAGAGCTGGGATAGGCTCCAGCAGATCCCTGTGACCCTGGTTAGGAATAAGAGGGTATAGATGATGGACGGACGGACTTGTCTAAAGTTTTCAACGTTCATTCAGATTTTTTTTTCTCTATGTTGTACAGCTAAAATGTCAACAAAGAGGTTAAATAAACTGACCTTTGAAGGGATTTGGTCCACACAGTAAAGGTGCTAATAATTTTAATCTACAATTTAACTTCCATCTGTTCACAGAAGTTCAGCAACACCTGGTAACTAAACATTTGTTAGTATCTGACCAACCAGCCAGCAGCTCAATCTAAAATCTGATTTGATGAGATCCTCTATCTCCTTCACTCATTTCCTTTAATCAGTATTGCAGTACAGCGTCACCTTTCTACACACATTGGCAACTCTTCAACCAGGACCAGAGTCTAGTGTGTCTTTTGAATGAAGCATTGTAACCTATGCAGATTTTTTTTTTTTCAAACAGCAATCCAGTTTGTAGGCAGCTTTTAAATTAGAACCATTTTTACTTTCTAACCTCTTGATGCAGCATAAATTAGCATTGCAGCTGAGTGCGAGCTCAGCTTCCAGCACTCACACCCACTTTATTTTTCTAACACTTTGTGTTAAATTGCAGTCTTAATTTGGTGACATACTGGTTTCAATGTTTTGTTATTGAATTGTCTTTCGGCCTTAGGATGGGATGGGTGAGGAGGGCAGAGCTGGGTCTCCAGGATCCATCTGCCAGTCTCTGAAGAGTGACCAGTCCAAAAGAGCGTCCTCTTACCTTCAGTAATGACCCTGGACCATTGGACACACAGTAAGAAGAGTTCTTCTTGTTCTCTTTGACTTGTCACTTGTGGTTTAATAAGGTGATGGTGAGCTCTTACATCTCCGTTATGGTTTATGGCTTACCGTAAACACCCGAATACAGGTGCACTCACCGCGGAAGTGCAAGGCTCAGCCCACTTTTCAAAAGCAGCAGTAAGTGCGTCATCGCTGCTGTCACTGAAACTTAGTTTTAGTTTTTCTGTGAAGCAGCTGTCACATCGTAGACGGCAGGAAAATAAAACGCTTTAAGTCGGAAACGCAGATCCGCGCAGGCTAAACAATGGACGGACCGGTAACAGTATGGAGGTAAAGCCAGTGCCGGGTGAGTAATGGACAACGTGTGTATAAGGGCTGTGCCACAGTCTGTATTTACATCAAAACGTATGGCGTTAAAGCATTGTGCGGTGTAAATGTAAATGTGAGCTGAGCCGTGGAGCAGTTAAATATCATTACATTGGGAAAGTCACGTTTCATTATTAGGATTAGGTCAGAAGAAGAAATAATAGCTACCAGCTGGGGTCACACCTCCAACATCACATTCAGCACCATCCTCCTTTTTTACGCACTGACAATGGAAATATACAGGGGAAGGCTCAGGTTCATGGTCCTGTTGTATGAGCATTGACATGGGCTGACACTAACCCTCCAACATCACATGCCTGCAAAAACAAATACACTAACATTTCATTAGTAGAAGTGAAATAATCCCAGCAGTGATACTCATAGTCAATACAGCTTTCTACATAAAGATCATTGGTCTTATTGTCAGTGATGCTTTTACTGTTATTATAGGAAAGGTCCTAAAAGCCATTGATCCCTGTTCACAGTCAGCTGTGCCCATGTCACTGAGCCTGAAACTACTTTCTTCACTTTGTGTGTGAGTGAATGCAGTGACCTGGTTATCAGTCCAGGCATGTCAGGGATGTTTGCTGCCAATTTAGTTGGTACTGACCTGTTCAATACCATGTTGTACTTTAACAGAAACCCTGGATTCAGGATATAAGAAGTGCTCACAGCAGCATTAGTCACTGTACTTGTTCCTCTTGTTTTGCATGCAGATGGAAAAAGCTTGTTGAAACAGTTTCAGCGTAGGTGATGGGAACACGGTTCAATAATCACTGAAATGCAGGAATTTTCAAATAACACTCATTATTAATAATAACACATCCTTAATTTCAACAAAAACTGTGTTGACTGACACTGATTTCAATGTCTGATGTGAGGTTTTGTATATATCTTAGACTGAAGATGAATATGATTGTGATGGATGAGGAGGGCAGAGCGAGGTCTCCAGGATCCATCTGTCAGTCTCTGAAGAGTGACCAGTCCAGAGAGAATCCTCTTGCCTTCAGTAATGACCCTGGACCACTGAACGCAGTGTAAGACTTTTTCTTCTTTTTGACCTGTGGAACAAATCAAGTGATCAACTCTGAGCAGAGGGGAAACGTTGCTACGTCTTAATATATTGATAATAATCAATACGTTTTCAGCTATAAAATTAATACATTTTTTCCCAATTCTGTATTTTTATGGGCTCCAGTTTCATGGCAATGCAGTCAATTATGAATGCAACCAGTCTGACTCTCATTCATTTCAATGTCTGATGTGAAGTTTTGTTATTGACTTATCCGTTAGACTGAGGAAAACTACCCATGGGAAGGATCAGGACAGCAGATCAGAGTCGCCTGCATCCATCTGTCCGTCTCTGAAAAGTGACCAGTCCAAAGACGCTCCTCTTATTTTCAGTAACACACCCGGACCTGTGAACACATAGTAAGACTTCTTATTATCTTAAGACTTGTGGAATAAATAAAGTGATCCAACTGTAACTGCAGAAACAAATGAAGGATAATCCACAGATTCTGTCTTCATTTGGACTCTTTGTTTAGTAGATAAAACAATGGTGGGTTTTACGTTATTATATTCACATTTTTCAACCACTGATGCATAATTTAAATCAAAATATTAGTTTTCCTTTCCACTTTTATTTCCTTTTTTGATAAGCTCCATTTTCCTGGCAACACAATCATGAGTATAGTCACTTTGTTGGTATTTTCCTGACCTTGAAATTAACTTTATCCGTTTCCTTTATTGTTTTGTGGAGAGATTTAAAGTAGGAGATAAGGAAATGAAAGGTCAAGTATGCAAACAACACCTTCTGTGGAGACCAATGAAGCCATAAACCAGAGCTCTGTGTGTGTGTGTGTGTGTGTGTGTGTGTGTGTGTGTGTGTGTGTGTGTGTGTGTGTGTGTGTGTGTGTGTGTGTGTGTTCGGATAAGTGTGTTTAGGCTTGCCAGCTGAGCTTGACTCTTATCTCTGTCAAACACACAGCAGGATTATTTGAATTACTTCAGTGACACATGCTCTTTTGATCAGAGGGAAAAACCCTCATCACTTGTTGTTTCACATTGTTTGTTGGTGTTAACCATGCTGGTTTCTGGGCTAAAGGCAACATGACACATCCTTTTAGAAAGTGTCCATAATTCCGCAACATCACACAGACCACTAGTGACATTGTGTTTTGCCAGTAGAGAGGACACAGAGCACATGTTCAGTGGTAGTGCTGACAACTTAAGGAGCTGAATCCTCTCTGGTTATAGCGATTTCTGTTTTGCTGAGCACCAGTACTGATGATTATTTAAACTCTGACTAACTGAAACTAACAATAGAATCTGTCTGCATTTTGTCTCATCTTCACAGTGAGAGGAAAAGGAGTAGTCCTGTTATGGAGGAGCAGGTGCCATGCTGTGCTTCATGCCTGGAGGTCTTGAAGGATTCAGTCTCTTCCAGCTGCTCCAGACACTACTCCTGCATGGAGCAAAAGTCAACAGGAGACTTCCCATGTCACCAGTGTGTTAAAAGATCCAGACGAAGTCCTGAACTGCAGACATCTAGCCAAACTGTCACCAAACCCAGTAGGTTTGACCTTTTTCTAAATCACTCACTTTATTGGTCTATTGGTCTGGCTCTTGACTGCAAAGGGCCTGAAGGGGCAGAGGTGGTATCAGGTTATTGGTGCTTGTAGGACATCTCCTTGGGTCTGTATTTTGAGCCTTGGGGTTTTTGGACCACTCTATATCAGAAACTTTGGTTTGGTTACTGATGTGTTTTTGTGCAACACTGTTTTCTGAGGAAGAGTTGGTTCTATTGCCTGCTCTGAAATTTCCTTTCCTCCACAGTAAGAGGATCTGAGTGAGGCACTAGAAGACATGTCACTGTTTGGAGTAATGTTTTTGGTTAACTCAGTTTAGCTGTAGCCCATGTGGAGATGGTGCAGCTCAACAAAATTTTGAATTGAGATTGTTGTGAAATTAATCAGCAGTTATGCAGCAATTACAGTTTCATTCAACCTGCTAATTCTGTCCAGGACATATTCATACATATATTATTTTTTCAAATCTTGTTTATTCTTCATCCTCTTGTGTTTCAGCGACACGTGGTCTGCAGGAGGTTTTAGACAATCATAAGATCCATCTTAGAGGGAAATATGAATTTACAGTAGAAGGAACTACAGAATCAAGACTTCAGACTCCACTAAATAGGATCTACACAGAGCTTTACATCACTGAAGGACAATGTGAAGGTGTTAATATCCAACATGAGGTGTGGCAGCTTGAGGCAATGTCCAAAATGGTGACTCTACACGACGCTCCAATCAAATGCCATGACATCTTCAAGATCTTACCTGGTCAGAAGAGATTGATCAGAGTAGTTCTGACAAATGGTATAGCAGGTATTGGAAAGACCTTTTCAGTGCAGAAGTTTACTCTGGATTGGGCAGCGGGCCTGGAAAATCAAGATGTTAACCTTGTGGTTCTACTTTCATTTCGGGAGCTGAACTTGATCAAAGAGAAACAGTACAGTCTTCTCAGGCTGCTTCAGGATTTTGATCCAACACTCCGCATGGTTACAGCAGAGCGGCTGGCTCTCTGTAATGTTTTGTTAATATTTGATGGTTTGGACGAAAGTAGACTTTTGCTGGATTTCCAGAACAATGAGGTTGTGTCCGATGTCACGCAGATGTCATCAGTCAACATCATATTGATAAATCTCATCAAGGGGAATCTTCTTCCCTCAGCTCTCCTTTGGATAACTTCCAGGCCTGCAGCAGCCAGTCAGATCCCTCCATCATATGTTGACAGGGTGACAGAAGTACGAGGATTCACTGACACCCAGAAGGAGGAGTACTTCAGGAGGAGATTCAGTGATGAGTCCTTGTCCAGTAGAATCATCTCACACATCAAGGCATCACGGAGCCTCTACATTATGTGCCACATCCCAGTTTTTTGTTGGATCACTGCTACAGTTCTGGAGCACATGTTGACTACAGACCAAAAACTTCCCAAAACTCTGACTGAGATGTACTCACACTTTCTCATGGTACAGACCAAGAAGAAGACTCAGAAGTATGATAAAGGGCATGAGACCATCCAGCAGGAGCTGATGCAGACTCACAGGGAAGTCCTTCTGAGGTTGGGGAGACTTGCATTTGAACATCTGGAGAAAGGCAACATCATGTTCTACCAAGAAGACTTGGAGGAATGTGGTCTTGATGTCAAAGAGGCATTAGTTTTCTCAGGTCTGTGCACAGAAATCTTCAAGAGGGAGTGTGTACTTCTTCAGAAAACAATTTACTGCTTCGTTCATTTAAGCATTCAGGAGTTTCTTGCTGCTGTTTACATGGTCCATTCTTACCTGAACAGGAACATAGAAGTACTGACGACATTCCTAGGAGAAGACTGGGATGCAAACAGTGGCGAGGCAGGTCTGGATAGCATCCTCAGTCGAGTTGTAGATAAATCTCTGAGCAGTAGCAATGGGCATCTTGATCTCTTTGTACGTTTCCTTCATGGCTTGCTGTTGGAGTCCAACCATCACCTCTTAGGAGGTCTGCTAGAGTGGACAACTAGCAGTCCAGAAAGCATCCAGAAAGCAATAAACAACCTGAAGAAGATGAATGCTTATGATATCTCAGCTGACAGAAGCATCAACATCTTCCTCTGTCTGATGGAAATGAATGATCACTCGGTACATCAGGAGGTCCAAGAGTACCTGCAGTCAGAGAACAGATCAGAGAAAAAACTCACTAAGACTCATTGCTCAGCTCTCGCCTATGTGCTGCAGATGTCAGAGAAGGTTCTAGATGTGTTGGACCTGAAGAAGTACAATGCATCAGGGGATGGAAGGCGAAGATTGCTCCCAGCTGTCAGAAACTGCAAAAATGCTCGGTTAGTCCAAATGTTAACATTGTAAAGCCAGTGATATTTAATTATTGCAGAAATAAAGTATAACAATGTGTTTTAAATAGCTGTTCACAATATTTCAAAAGATTTTTGATTGGCCAAGTGTGTGCTAAGGTATAGTAGTCAATTGATTGTAGTGCATACTATAGCTGTTACGGCAGTAACTAGACTAGTTAAGGGATCATTCATTTTCTCCTGATATCCTATGTGAGTAATAGTGACTGCTGGACCATGTGTTTATTTGCCTCTAGCAGCCAGTGCACCAGCTATTCTTTAGTTGTGTGCTGTGCTCAGTCTCTGTGCAGCTATGGTAAGCACTGACTTTACCATATTTACATATTTGCAGACTGTCCTACTGTGGGCTCTCTGAGTCGCATTGTGAAGTTCTGTCCTCAGCTCTCATGTCCAACCCGTCCCATCTACACGAGCTGGATCTGAGTGAAAATGACTATCTGCAGGATTCAGGAGTGAAGCGACTGTCTGTTGGTCTGGAAAGTCCAAACTGCAGACTGGAAATACTCAGGTCAGACAGCTTTTAGAACAGCTCTTTACTGGATGTATTAATTAGCCAAGTGTCCAGTGACTTTTTCAGCTGTTGCAATTTGGTCACTATGAGTTAAGGTTCATATATATTTGGACAGTACATGCATGCATTAAAAATAAGCCTTATATTTGTAATTGTTAATTTGTCTTGTCATTTATAAACCCTCAGAATTAGTGTGGTTGCAGAATATCAGAATGTGGTTAATGCCACACTTTCAGCGAAAGTCTTCGCTTTCACTTCAAACTCAGTGTGGTTGTCATTGTCCCAGTATATGCAAACCTGACTGTACAGTCGTCCATAAGACAAAATAACAAAGCTTCTTTGCTAAATTAAGCATCTGCTAGTTAAAGTATAGTAATGCTGAGCTACAGATTTAAACCTCAGGAGAAGAATGTGTGTTTTTTAAATTTTATCCTTTATCATATTTTCAGATTGAAGAACTGCAGTTTGTCCGAAAGTTGTTGTGAATTTCTGGCATCAGCCCTCAAGTCTCCTTACTCCCATCTGAAGGAGCTGGACCTGAGTAGCAACAACTATCTGAAGGATTCGGGGGTAAAGCTGCTTTCTGTCGGACTGGAGAGTCCAAACTGTTGCCTGGAGAGTCTGAGGTCAGACATAATTTTATTAACTCTGTGCAGAGATTAACGTCGTACGATAACTGCAGTCATTCTCAAAGCTATAGCACTTAGGTCTTGGCCCTTTATGCACCTTTTATAACCCGTCTTCCTTACCTTCTCCTCTGAGATTCCTCCTCTTCCTCCATAGTGATAACTTCTACCTCTAAATAACACTGTCATGCTAGTTGAGCCTGCAGACTTATACAGCTGCATATTTAAATTGTCTACAGCTATGATTAGACCATGAAACAATGGTTTAACTACAGTAAAAGGTTAAATTATATCTAAAAATGTTGCCTTTAACAACTACATTCTGTTATACTTTATCCAGACTAAGCTGCTGTGGGCTATCAGAGAGCTGCTGTGTATATATGGCCTCAGCTATAAAGTCGAACCCCTGCCACATGAGAGAGCTAGACCTGAGTAAAAACAAACTGAAGGATCTGGGAGTAAATCTGCTGTCTGCTGCACTGAAGAATCCTCAGTGCAGACTGGAGACTCTGTGGTGAGTTATTTGTTCGTACATGCAGATGGTCACTGGTGGATGTTGTAATAAATTTAGGAAATAAGCTCAATTTTGTGTGGATTTTATGTTGTGACTCTCTGCTGGAGGAGTTCCATAAAAATTGCATTGCACTGTGATCAAGCTCCATCTTATTAGAGAGATGCATTATTTCTTTCTTCCACCTACATGGGAAGTGATGGAGTTCAGTCATTTCTCTCCCCATGCCAAGGTGTGCACAGACAGGAGATCACTGACAAATGACATGTTTGCTTTAAATCAGCTGATTTACTTAAAGTGAGTCAGGATCCATTTCTCCACTTTGTATTTTCTTTCTTGTAGAGTAGTTTTTCCCCACATATAGAAAGAAATCTTTTCCATTTAGCTGTTGTGTTAAATGGCAGTTGCAAACACCATCCAAATGTTTGTTTTTATTAGCATATTAGATTTAATGTTATTCTTACAGTCTTGACAGATGTGGGCTGACGGAGAACTGCTGTACTTCTGTGGCTTCAGCTCTGAAGTCCGACCAATCCAGCCTGAGAGAGCTGGATCTGAGTAATAACGACCTGCAGGACTCAGGAGTGAAGCAGCTGTGTGAGGGACTGGAGAGTCCACACTGTCGACTGGAAGCTCTGAGGTCAGTCAGCTGGTTTCAGTTTGGCCATAACATCAATGTTAACATTTCACTGACAATAGTTGTCACACATCTGCATATAGATACTATAGTACTGTGGTTCACACGGACTAATAAAATGTCAAAGGATATTCAAACTGCATCAATTAACCAGAGAATAACAAGGGATATAAAACTTATCAACCCACTACAGCTTTAAATAAAGCAGCAGGTTGTCATTATTATTATTCACCTATTGGTTGCTATAAAAAATTGTGTTTGTGTAGTAAAAGTATAGACAGTATAATCAGAAATGTTACAAATCAAAAGTTGTGTACTTACAAATTATACCTGAATAAAATGCTTATTTGATTTTGATATAAACTGCTGTCTTGCTACTGATCTTCCCTGTTGTGTTCTGAAGATGTTGGACATGCAGTTTTATATTTATCATTATCAGCATTAAATGATCAATTCTCAGAGGCTGGGGATTGTCCCAGGAATCGTGTAGTGTTCCTGACTACATGCTATTTTTCTTTTATGTAGATTGAGGTGCTGTTGGTTGTCAGAGAGCTGCTGCGCTTCTCTGGCCTCTGCTTTGGTGTCCAACCCCTCCAGTCTGAGAGAGCTTGACCTAAGTCAAAATGATCTACAGGATTCAGGAGTGAAGCTGCTGTGTGTTGGATTGCAGAGCCCACATTGTAGACTAGACTCTCTGAGGTAGGGACTCTTCTCTAATTGATCATAAGACATAGTGTGTTAAAGAAGACTCACTCTTTCCATGGTCATACATTTCTGTGGGTGGAATAAAATGCTGCCTGTACCCCCATAAAAATCCTCTAATCTCCACAGGATGATTTGCTGTCGGGTCACAGATGGAGGCTGTGCTTTCCTGGAATCAGCTCTCAGGTCCAGCCCATCTTGTCTGAGAGAGCTGGACCTGAGGAAAAACAACCTACAGGAAACAGGAATGAAGCTGCTCTCTACTCTCCTTGACAGTTCACACTGGAGATTGGAGACTCTCAGGTCAGTAGTGAGTTTCAGTCAGTCTCTACTAGTTTTAGTGTCATTATGTTAGTCAGCCAGTAATAAATCCAAGATTCTGTTTGTGTTTTTAAACATGCAACTTTCTACGTGGCTGCTTTTCACAGTTAACTGCAGAAACACTTGTGACTTTTTGCACAGGAAACACTGAGTTATGAGAGAAGCTGAATGTTATGATGTGTTTGAGTGAACCTGTAGATGTCTTTTGTTCATGCCAACAGAATGGGAGACACTGAGTAAACCAGGAGTTCACTCCATCGCCTCATCACTGCACCACAGCAGCTAAGTCTAAACTACAGTCAGAGGAACTTTGTCCAGATATTTCTTCAGAAGGCGTTAGACTGACATGATTTTGGACTGTCTGAAAGAGCCACGGTCATTTTCACTAGTTGATAATAAAACTCTAAGAGATGAAAGTGAAATGTTAGTACGTCAAATCACTTTTCCAATCATATGTAGTCTTGTTGATAGTTTGTCATTTTTGTAAATAGCTGGGACCAGACTTGTTAAGCTTTGCTTTCTGAACTAAGTTGCACAAACAACATAGGTGTTAAATGGTGTTTTATTGTGTTGCCAAAAACATCTACATAGAGTGAGCATTATTTCATGTCAATATTTTTAAGTGTATAGAATTCTTAAACATGATTATGTCTTGCCAGTTCTGTAGTTAGTGAAAAAGCAGTATTCCCTGAATGTTTGTGTGAAAAAATGTCTATATTGAATGTTCAAACAGCTCAAACAGTTCAACACCATTACCCCTCAAGTGAGCGTACCCAGTTATCCTTGTACTGTATTTATGACAACATTGAGAACACATTTTTATAGGTTTACATAATCCCCAATGTGCTGCAGTCTTCATTACAGGAGCTACTGTTTTGTAAAGTTTTTTTTTTACATATGCATTAATGCAACTTATATTTAAAGAAGAATAAAGTGAGCTAGTCCTGTCAGCTGCTTGATTTTAATAATTATTCAAGAAGTAATTTGACTGTTTGAAGTACTTGTACTAACTCTTGACCAGATGTAGTGAAAGTATCTGGAAAGTGATTCCATATTTTAAGTGCATAAATCATCTCAGTGCACTAAAACTATTCCATATAAAAAAAATAATACTATATTGTCTTAAGTCTGTTTTCTTAATATAGAGATTACTGTGATAAACAAAACTGTGTTGTGGCCGGTGGTGTTTAGAATTAAACGGCAAAAAGCATGTAGTCTAAACTGATGGATGACGCCACCTGTTGTTCAATAAGTTCACTTACATGGTAACTCAACCAAGATTTTTTTATTTTCAAGCTGTTTTAACACTTTTCAAGCTTGGCAGGAGAAAACACGTCACAGGTTGATAAAAAGATAACATTTTAAATGTTTTCCAAAGTTACCAGTAAACTGTTGCACAGTTTAAGATGAAGATGGCAATGTGCAGCTTAGCTACTATTGTCTATTGTAAGAACAATAAATAAAGCACTATAAAACCCACACAACCAAAGAACACCTCAGAAAAATAAATACATTCAAACCTGAATAAATTCCCTGAAACACACCAGCTGCACATGCTGTAAAAACAGACCTGAAAGATACTTTACATGATTGTTTGTAAAGAACATGATAGTATGGTATATAGGCAGTATAGGCTGTAGCTCATGCTATGTAACAATTCAACTTAAAAATGTGACTTCAGCTTTATATTAGTCTAAAACAAAAACCTGAATAAAATTGTCAAACTAAAAGATGTGCATATTTTTTAAGGCAGATATTTTTTTCATAAAAAATAAAAGTACAGTACCTGAATGTGAAATGGATCTTCTTTATAACACTGACTTTTTGGTGTTTGCCATTTTCACTTTTCCTGTGTTCATTGAAACACTCAACTTGTAGAAAAATAGAATTTTCACTCAAAACTGTCTTATTTTCCAAACGTTTAACAGAAGATTATTTTTTCTTTCTCCTATTTAAAAAGCTTAGTTTTGGCTTTGGTTGGTCCATTTACTTTACCAGGTTTTACATCTTTGCAGCTGCCATGTTCACCATCCTTATCACTGCTGTTCAGCCAGTTGGGTTTTAGAGGGGTCAGCTCAGGTGCTATTATGTCTCCATCCTGAGTATAAATAAAAACACCAGACATCGGTATTAAGAGAAGCATATAGTGTACATCGCATCAATCCTGACACAGGGTCCAACCTTACAGTGACTCAGTAAGTGCTCAGTACTTGCTAAATTAACATGGACACTGGTTATTGTCTCTAGCCACAAGATGGAGGCAGCACCTCACTGAAACCTTATCTTTGTGTCTGGCTACTTGATAAATGTCAAGTGGACAAACATTTTAGGTCTGTTTCTGGTTTCTACCAACTCCTGAGGGGAAACATCTGGCTCTGCAGCTGTTAAATGCTCCACCATGTTCACCAGCAAGTCACTAACTGTATCTGTCAGCTGTTAGATGCTGTGCAGGTTGTGTACATTGTGCTATTAGAGCTTTATTTACTGACAAATGACACAGTTGTGGATGCTATGCTAAACAATAAACTGACAGATTCAGGTAATGATTTATAGAGTCATCACCCTGAATGACCCATTTCACACCATCACATTGTTATTATAACAATCTAACTGCTAACGCCCACTACAGTCTGACAGGACACAGGATCCAAACAATACATTCATTTAAGTAATTGATTTTATATAATTATAATGATAGACTATGGATCACAATGGAGCTACCTATGAAACAAGTAATTAGTGCAGTGTATTCACCTTGTGTGTTTGCTTATTGAAAACAATGAGGTGACCCATTAATTTCTGCAGGAGCAAGCGGAGCAGCTCAAGGTGAATGAGATAAGGAGCAGGATACGGTGAGAAGAACCGAAAGTCATTGTTTTCATTATGCCTCCTCTGCTCTGAGAAAGTTTTGGGATAGATTGCCCAGTTATGAGAAACAAGGACAGATAGTAGCTGCACCTGGAGACTGTTTTCATGAAGAGACAAACTATTTATATAGAAAGTCTATCATAGAAGGGGATGCCAAGGATGACATGTATATGTGTATATGAGGATAAGAGATGGGATTTGTACTCAGGACCTTCTTTATGTGAGGCAACAGTGCTCACCACTGCTGCCATTGTAGCAGATAAATGTTACCTGAGGCTTTGAGAAGTTCCTGTCCATGCACCACTTGACGAAGTGCTTCCCGGCAGCCTCCAGACTCTTCTTATCTCTCTTCTTACAGTAGACCCTGATCAGCTGCTCAGCAAAATGCTCTGGAAGAAGTTTTGACACCTGACAACAGTACAGAGTTGATTTTTGTAAATGTAAGATAGAGGCAGTGCCAAGAACATTCTACACATTTAGAAAAACACCTGAGGAGCATACAACACCAAAATCTGTAGGTAGGCCATGCAAATAAGGATTAGGTTTTGAATTCTGTGCATTTTCTTCAGTTCTGACCTGGTCCTTTCGAATCTGGTAGGCTTTAGTCAGGTCATTCTTGCAATAAAAACGTACATTGTCGATGGGGTCCTTTTCCTTCATCCCATAGTCCAACTCAATGACCTGAAGGAGAAGGGGAAATAAGGCAGTAGCTTACAAATCAAGTCATAAACAGAACTAAAATTGACATTAAAAGTTCTCTTTTGGAGCTATGAACAAGTTGAGCATATGAGATTAAAAGTAACTAAAACTCACATTAACTATGAAGTCCTGTGACTGTAGACTGACATCATGAAAGCTATGAGGAGGGTCTGCTTGGGCCAACTCTGTTTCCCAGCTCTGAATCATCTCCTTATACAGCAAAGAGAGAGAGAGAAAGAAAGAGAGAAGTGGAGGTGGCAGACATTATTTTCATCTTAGGGGAAGACTACACAAGATCTGACCGTTTGGTTATACCTTCATGTAAAATATAGTGAACTCTGAGATGAGAAATTTAAGTCAAATCCCTTTGTTAAAACCTATTTCTCCAAAATCCAGTCAGAATGTTCAGTGTTTTTTATGCTGCAAACAGGTTTCAGTTGATTTATGTCAAAGTTCAGTATCTTCATGTGGCAATATCTCTGAAATGATTAATGTCCAGGTAGGAATATGTCAACAATTCTGATTATTGATATATTATTAAAATGATTTTTTAAGCAAAAGTAGCAAACTTTTTCTGGCTCTGGCTTCTCGAAGGTGAGGACATGACACTTTTCTGTTTCATATTATAGTGAATTGAATATCTTTGAGTAAACGGATTAATTAAAATGTATGTCACAGGATTGATTATGAAAATGATTAGTTACAGCAGCACATTGTGAAATCAAGAGCACAAGAACATTTTTAAAAATATATAAAATATTGCACACCCAGCTTAACCAGTCTTCTCAGGTCTTTCAGCTCAACAGTTTAACTGGCACAACCACAGCCTGCATATAAATTTATTCTCTGCCAATAATGTGGCTGTTGCTTTTGAGACAATACTGATGTATATTAACACAAACGCTCACCTGGGTAACTTCCATGGGTTCGTTTGCCTGGGTTTGGCCCAAACACTTGTAGAGCCGTCGACAGGTGATGTTGCGTAAAATCTGCCTGGCTTCAGCCAAATCGGCGGAGGAGGAGTTCAATATTTGTTCAAACACATGATCTACAGGACCGATAGAAATGAGCAGGGTGAAAGCTCAGCTGAAATAAATAAATATTTACCTAAAGGCATGAAAAACAATCATAAAATGTTCAATGCAGACATATGCAGTATAAAGGCAAAAAGTACTAAGTATGAAATATACAGCCAAAACATTTTAAGATGATAAACTTCTTTCAACTGGTCTAACTGGGATTATAGCAAGTGCCAGTTGGTGAGAATTGTGGGATTTTACGACAGAGTAAATGGTCACTGACTTAAACCAATGTGGGGGTTGAATGCTTGCTTGACCCTTTCATGGTATGTGGTTCTGTCTGTTTTATTGGTTTAGTGTTTTAGGGTAGGAAGTTGTAAATGACTGCCAACAATTTCTTTCTTTGATGGTAAGAAGACTGAAGATAGTACCTGAACAACCAATGTGGGGGTCTGTTCAGGATTAGCCCAAAGTACGGTATATAAACTGCTCTTGTAATACAGACGGCAGAGGACCTCTGCAAGGACGACCTCTCCGGGCCCGTGATTAAACCTGAGATGATTCATCACACTTGTGGTTGTTTTCTGAGAATTAGCAACTCTCAAACTTAAAGAAATTTCTACCACAGAATCCACCACAGCTGGACAAAGATAACCAGAGCATGCACTGGGAGTAGAATAATCAATATGTGATAACAGTGCAAGTTTAGTTGTCAGAGATGGTACCAAGGTTCTAATAGTCTTCAACAGAATACATACAGCATGCATGTATCTACAGACCTGTCAGCTTGGTGTAGGCCTCCATGTCATCTATGGCTGTGGAGAGAGTGAACATCTTCCCTCCTGAACCTTCAATCTGGATGAATTGATCCGCTTTTAAAAAAGCCTCTGTAATCCTGTGAAAACACACCCAAACACCTTTTGAGAACATTGTGCTGCACACCTTATAAGAGTGAACCACAAAGTAAAGCTAAGCAAGCTAAATCGGCACAATGAGATACTCACATGGTCTCTATGATGTTGCCCACCTTGTGCTGGTAGGCTCTTCTGTGGAGACAGTTCCTTGTGTGGAACATGTCATACAGATTTCCCACCTCCTGTTAAAAGAATGACTGTATTATAGTAACAGCTCATCATCTATATCAGAGGTGGGCACTGAGGGCCACAGGCCTGCTTGTTTTCCAACTATCCCTGCCTTCCCAATGCTCATTACCTGGGTCAGGTGTGTTCTGCCAATCAGAAGCTGGAAGGTACCAATTAATTTTGTCTTCCCCCACTTGCACCTCATCTGAGTTGGTATATTCCAGTTTAGGATTGGCTGAACACAACTGAGCCAGGTAATCAACAGTGGGTAGTGCAGGGATAGTTAGAACACAAGCAGGATAGTGGCCCTCGAGGAACATTGATTGCTCATCCCTGACCTACATAGATGTTTAAAGCTGCTCAAAAAGCAGATGCAACAAAGTCAGCACCTTGTCTCTAGTGCAGATGTTCTTCTCCCCGTCCACCTCACACACTCGGGCAAACTTGAGGAAGCGGTGATAGTCAAAGTTGTTCGGGATTCCCAGATGGTAGCAATCTCTGCAAAGAGACAGAAAGAAGAAACGTGAATGTGAAGATGGGCTATTTAATTAAGCAGAAACGTATGAAAATGCAATCTAAAATTAGCATCTTTTAATTAAATGAACTAAACCCACCTGGCAAAGTAGTCCCACTTATCCACATCAATGCCATTTCTTTTATTGGCAACGATTTCATAGAGGAAGGACTTGTCTTTTAGACGACCTTTATATGGCCACTGTGGAGATGACAGACAACAGCAACATCAGAGTCAACTTTACTGGCCACTATTCCCGACTGACCAATAGAACTGTCATACAGGACATAAATTTAGCCTCTGGCATCTCCAGTCAAAACACAGGTTTATTTGTTTTTCCTGTCTGGCTTCCTGGGAAAGTTGACTCAGTGGAAACGCCCTAAATGACTAAATGATGCTACTGACTCATTTCACATAGCTAGAACTGGCAGATGGGCAGCATGGTGGCTGAGTGGTTAGCACTGTTGGTCGTGAGTTCGCAACCCAGCCTTTCTATGTGGAGTCTGCATGTTCTCCCTGTGTTTGTGTGGGTTTTCTCCAGGTACTCTGGTTTCCTCCCACAGTCCAAAAACATGTATGTCAGGTTGATTGGTGACTCTAAATTGCCCATAGGAGTGAGTGTGAGTGTGTGAGGTTGTTTGTCTCTATGTGGCCCTGTGATGGACTGGACCTGTCCAGGGTGGACCCCTGCCTTTCACCCAAAGAGAGCTCCCTGTGACCCTGATTAAGGACTAAGCGGGTATAGAAAATGGAGAACTGGCAGTTACCTTTTGGCCTTGAGCTGCGTTAGTGTCCAGTGGTCCGGCGATCTGCTCCTTAATAAAGTCCAGGTCCTCTGGCAGCACGAGGCCGTGCTCCTCCATCAGTGGCTTCAGGCCGTTGTCACTAACCAAGTAGTCAAACATGTCGAGAGAGGCTTTCTCATGCTGCGAGAGACACAGACTCACATCAGTATGGGGCCGCCCAGTTACAGTTGAAAATGAAAGGCCAGTGACTCATTAGTCAGAGCTTATCTTGGTTAGGACACTATACAGCTGCCAAAGCTTAACTCACACGTTCTCCAGACAGCAGGTCTGTGGCCAAAACTTACCTAATGACTGTGTGCACAGCAGATCTTAGTGCTACTTATCACTTATCTGAACACTGATACTGCAGCCCTCAACTGTCATGCTTACAAGGCAAGTGCCCTTAACTGCTGTTTATTGCTGTGTCTCCATCATATAATAGAGCAGGAGATTAGTTTACATACCAATTAAACAAAAATTAAAGCACACCACACCAGAACACAGTGTCCTTACTGTGAAGTGAGTTTAGCTGGTACTTGAGAGTTTACCTGATGTATAATGAAAAGGGTCCAGATGTACAAGCTTGTATCGTCTGATACGTAAATTTTAGGGTTAGCAGAACTTTTGGATGATTTTGATGTGAGAAAAAAAAAAACAAAAAAACTATCTAGGTTGCTGTGTACTACATTGGAAAAAAATAAATGCACTGCAGCATTAACAGTTTCCAATGGTGACTAAGAGGAGCTCAAGTTCTTACTCACTGCTTTTCAAAAACAGTTCGACCAAAGACTCGTCTACTTTGGCAGGCAATAGTCTAGGAAGGATCTGACTGACAGACATCACATGATTTATGTCAGCCTTTTTAAAGATACCTTGCTGAAGCAGTCACTGACTCATTTTTAGTGGAATGGGGATATTTTTATAATGTGGCCAAACAAAAAGTCAAATGTCTTTCTCTACAATCATTCTTTGCTGTAATAAAACTGAGTTGATGTGCACGTCTGGGCCAGCAGCATGTAGTCGTGGATCAAAGGGAGTGTACTGGCACATCATGGACTGCCAAATGCTTTTCTGCAGATTCATCAACTACAATTTAAGCTTTGTAACAACAGAACATGACAACACATGAACCTTGTTAGTCAGCAGAAACCAAAGAAAGTGCATGTTCCCTGCTGCTGGAGAAGCAGATGTCAGATACAGTATTATGACTAAAGGTAGAACAAAGACCAATCCAAGAAAGGATTTTTGTGTTGGTTCACTGATGAACAAACCAGCTCTTCAGTACACTGGCTCTCTCTCTGGCTTGTTACCAGCTCGCTGCCTTAACACAGTCACAGGCTGAACTGATTCAGCGCTTTAAGAGTCTCCTTAACTGTGGCCTTGTTTTGACACTAATGGCATTTGGAAGAGGACAACAGAGGTTCTTACCTTCCAGTGAATTCCTGGACGTGCTTTGGGGATGAACATCCCATCAAACATATGGGAAAATGGCCCGTGTCCTGCATACAAGAGAACATAGTTAAAAGTAGCTCATTTTGCACCTAATTATTGTTTTGTTCCAATCTGGAAAATGAAGGATAATTAACATTATGGGTGTAATGGTTCCCAAAATTCAATTAAGTTCATATCTCTTCATAACTTCATACCTATTTTTATCTTTATAGACCAATGAAAGCTGTGGCTTGAGACAATATGTTTTCAGGTTGTCCAGCTGTCCATATAAATCATCGCTGTGAATGTGATATCTTAGGGGCACCTTAAGGGAACTTCTTTATATTTCGCACTTAGACCCATTTAAGTGACTGGATTTTGATGTTCAAAGGTCAAAGGTCAAGCTCACTGACCTTGTATTCGTCCCATTCTAGTGAACGTGACATCTCAAATCTGGAGTCTCATACTCAGTGTAAAGCATAACTGGGCTGGTCAGCAGAGGCATACAACCTCAATGCAGTGATTCTAGTTTTGTTTTTTGGTAGTGGTGGGAAAAGTGGGATCAATAAGAAAACAGTATGCGACAATAAAGTGAAGGTGGATGAACTTGAAGGAGAGCATGGAAACGGGAACAGTGACCAGTCAGTTATGCAAATGAACACTGCACACATTTCTCCACTGCTCTGCCCCTATTCATACACTAACTACATAAACAAAACATACAAAACTTTCAGTGGTTGGTTCTGTTACACCCCTGACTAACATATTTCCATTCAACGCTGAAACATGTTAGGATGTGTAGGGATGTATGTGCCGCTCACCCAGGTCATGGCAGAGCCCAGCGATCTGCACACAGAGGATGTCTCTGCGACAGATAAGGAGACCTGGCTGCCTCTTATTCAGAGCCTGTAGAAGTTGTCCTGCTAAGTAACCCACCCTGTAACCAGCACACAGTACAGCAATTCATTTTTTAGTTAAATACGACACATTTTTAATGCATGGCAGTGATAAAGGGGTTGCTGTTTGTCCCTTATGAGAATTACGCACTTAGATAGTTGCTATTCCAGAGCCTGGCCAGCTCTGTGTCATATAAAGTTGTTTATGTATAGCAGTATAACAGAAAACATTTTGTATATGTGATCTGCCTGAGTTTCAATATACTCTCCAGGATTCTGCTTGTTTTCTTGCTTTATAAATGTATTTTACAGCAAAGCAATGTTGGCTCATGATGCCTGAATCATTAAACAATGTGTCTAACTTAAGACCCACCCAATGCTGTGCTCAAAGCGGTTGTGAGATGCTCCAGGAAAAACGAAGTAGGTCCCTCCGAGCTGCTTGATGTTTCTCAGTCTCTGGAACTGGGGTGTGTCAATGATTTTGATGAGAAGTGGGTGTAACTCTATGTGTCCATGGATTGGATCATTAAACACCTGGTAGGAGACAAGACAGACTTACTTCAACAACTTGACAGGCAGGTTTGAACAGCCTGTAGCTTGTCTAAGCCTTTTTGACAATAAACTGCCAACACTGAAGGCAACAAATGGGAACAGAGGACAAACCTCTGACTGTGGCATTTTCACACACCCCTCATCATTTATCTTACATGCTTCTTTTTTGTTCTATTATGTCTTTCACATATCTTCGCCCTTGAAAGCATAGCCCTCACCTTGCTTGGCTCTGCCTCTATCTGCCACAGCTTCTTAAGGCTGTGCAGGATCTGCAGACGGTCACCAAGGCGCCTAGAAAGAATAACAGAGGCTCAAAGGAGGGAGACAGCTCAGGAGACAAGTGAAGAGCAAAACATCACAGTATGTCAGACAGGAAGTGGTCTTACAGTAACACTTGATTTTACTGCATCACATGGAAATGGGTTTGATCACATTTCTTGGGCATCGTGTGTCATTATACACGCTGAACAATCAAATTATGAAAAAATAACTGGGAGCACTGTGATGTGATCATATTGAATGAGAGTTCAGCTTTTGATAGATATGAAAATGAAAGCAATTAAATAACAAATGATTTCACTATTAAATAAATACATAATAAACAATACCAGCTAAAACAATAAAGACAGATTTTGTCAGTGAGCCCTGGGGGATGCCATAAGTTCTTCTGTACTGAAAGACCTATAAATTTCATAAAGATTTTTATAATTAACTAAAAAGAGACTATAGTTTAAAGCTATGAAGTAAAACCCTGAAGACCCTAAAGATCATTTTTATATATTTGACAACTTACTGTACGCCGATCCTCTCCAGATCCGGATCCTTCAGATACCGCAGCCCGACGCCTGTGATTTTTTGTGCTGGACAACACAGGAAACAAACAGCTTTGATGCAAACCACGTTACAGCTCATTGCACACATGCACACGTCTTCTTCACTAGTCTGTTCATTTAGCCTCACATCCGTCATAGCAGAAAACCAACCTCTAAATATGTCCTCCCATTTACTAAGACCCTCTCCCCGCAGATACCGACACGTTTCCTCCACTCCCCAATGCTTGTAGTCCGAGTCGTGGACCCGAACATCAGACACTCTCTTCTCCGGTGTCCGGTATCTGTCCTCGGCGGTCTGAACCGCCTCAAAAGGCCGCTTCCGATCCGCCATGTCGCTGTGACAAACTTAAGTTTATTCGGGGTGATGACAAGAGTAGGGATCCGCAAAATTACACGCGACAATGTTCCTACAACCTCGGCGCCAACAGCTGATCCAGTTTCCTCACAGGCGACGAAAAAACCTCCAGTTTCGTTTCTTCTCCCTGCGTCATATCAAAGCGAAACACAAAAGCACATCCGGTCACTGCTTTCAAAATAAAAGTCCATCGAAACCTTACTCGAAATTTGATAACAGCTGCTGAGTACCGCTAAACCTATCATTACGACTGCTACTATAAATAATAATATTTATTTATGCACTGATCAAACCCAGAAATTACAAATGGAGATAATTAAAATAGGCCTTAAATACAAAACTTATGTATAGCCTATAGGGACTCCATGAAAATGTATTTTACAAAGCGACTCAAAGGAGGAGCCTGTGACTAAACAACACAATAATGAACAGAATCATTTCTGGGAATTTGTGTTTGGTTAAATCTGACTGTCTATAACTCAATTCAGTTCATGTTTACAGTTATAGCCTGTACGAACTGAGCAGGCTATTTTAGGGAGGCCTATAGTTTTAAAATAGATTTTTACTACTAATGGATTAATTCGTATCCGGTACATTATTCATTCTTGCAGGTAACTTGACGCAGCTGGTTCTCCCTTGATTGACATGCGGAGACAAACAGCGGAGCGAAAGGAAACAGGCTCGCTGCCACCAAATCCAGGATTATGTTCAGGAAACAGCTTGTTGAACATGCGGTGGCAGCATATTTCAAACAGTGTGTTGTTGTTGTTATTGTAGTTACAGTATGGCGATTGAATAACGTGGTCAGGAAGAGAGCAGCATTAACGCCTGATGGGACATGAGGTTTTCTCCACATGGCACCAGACAATGGCATATTTGGGCACAGTTAGTGGCCTATAATGACAATGTTTTAAAAAATGAATCCCACTAGTAGTTTTATTTTATTGATTATCTGTAGTGAAATAAACAGAAAAAAATGAAATCCAGTTTATATTTATATATACTGTATGTTATTGCTCTGGACTGCAGGCAGGCCAGTTGTGCCTTTCCAGATGTCCAAGCGGCCCATTCCATAGGCACCAATGCATCCCTATACCATCAGAGATGCAGATGATTTAGATGATATATTCAAAGTCTTTTTAATTTTACATCGAGGAGCATTATTCTGGAAATGTTTGACAATTTGTTGATGCAGCTTTTCACAGATTGGTGAACCTCTGTATATGTTTACTTCTGAAAGACTCTGACTCTCTAAAATACTTTTAATACCCAATCATGTTACTTTACATATACTTCACAAAGATAAAGGGAAAAGAAGCTTCATTTCAAATAGGGCAGATACAATCTGTTTTCAAACCACCTGACTATATGAGTACAACTAGTTAATGAACCTTTGTTTCCCTTTAGTCCCATTACATATTCCTGATCTAATGAACACACACTGAGCAAAACACAAAGCTACTCAAACTTTGTCACAAAAGATGTTACACTGAAAATGTAATGTAATATATAGAGTACAATAAAACAATTATTATATATGTAATTTTACTGGTAATTGATTTCAAATTAACATTATTTCATAATGATTGTGATAATTTCAGAAAATAGAATAATCCAAAGGGAAAAAACAGAAAATACAGCACCAATAAAAGAGAAATAAACATCTAAAAATGAACAGTGGCTGTGTAACAATAGATGATGTGAGGGAAGATACAGTAAAATACAAGTTACAACCTCAAAACATACTTTTGGTCAAAATATACTTGAAAAGTGAGATAAGATATAATCAGACTATGTTAACTCACATGATAAAAAGTTAAATTTGCAGTCCCAACACCTGAATTATTGACTTTAAATGACAGACACCATTACACATGTTGGTGCTTTAAATCTACCCCAGTCATAAAGAATACACACTTGTACTTTGTTTGCAAATTTGACTAAGACCATTTGAAAGCTATGCAAAAATAACAAAGGATATAAATGTAAGTGATAGCTGAGTAAAATAATGACCTGTGTACATAAACAGTTTCAGAACATATTTCATGAAATCACGATTTTCTACTGCTCATCATTTTGTAGGAATTTCAATTTAATTCAACCAATGACCATCAGTGTTTTTGCTTTCTTTCAGGTTTCATCTTCACCGTTCATTCATTCCTTGACTCCAAGCTGCATTAGAAAACACAGCAGTGCATTAGTCATAACAAAGAAGTGCAGAGTGTCTGGTGATACAATTCATCATATCCAAAACAAGGAAATAGACTTCAGTGCAAAAAACAAAACAAAACATTTAGATTATGCAGCTAAATTTTCTTTGGCTAAATTGCAAAGTTTAGGGCTGTGGACTGGTGGTCATTAAAAACAACATATGTGATGACACCACCTTAGGATTTAACACATATTTATAGGCCTTTCCCCTTATTTTCCATTTAATAGCTAATGAAAGTAATTGGGCAGCACACACACGCACACACACACACACATTTCTGAACTGACACATTTAAATATATTTATATATTATATTTATGTATATATTTTATGTATACATTTATACAAAGTTTTAAACTCTGATGTTACAGTTGAACTGGAGTCTGAAAACTGTCTGTGGTTTATTGTTAATATTGTTGCTGTCATTGTTGATTGGTGTTCGTTGTTTTAAATGTGTTAGAATTATGTCTAGGACTTCGGTCGGCTCCATCTATTTGTTAGTGCTGCATAAATAAAGTGTTAATTTGAAAAGTTAGATTCAGTCATCCAGATAAGTGCATGTTAAATTAGAGCATCTCATCTCCACAGTCAAAACTATGATCTGTTGATTTTCCTTTGGCTACATGTAAATGTCCAAAGACAGAGCACAGTTTTGGACCTGAGCAGAGGGAGAGCGTCTGGTGGAAAGCTATGAGGAAAGGGAGATTTGATTTGGATGGAAGGTAACTAAGCAAAAGCAGTAAAAATACAGGTAGATGGATGGAGGTGTCAAATTAAATACATAAATATCTCATTTAAATTCTTGATGTCACCACAGCTGAATGTCCACTGTGTTGATATGATGATAATTTGACTAATCTCTGCTGAATAAGTAAATAATCCTGTGCACAGCTAAATGTTCATACATGACCAGGGCACAGAGCTGGAGCAGAACATTAAAGGAATTCCAGTAAACAAGGGATGACTGGATCATTTTCATGTATCAATAGTTATTATAATCCCCATAGGTTTATCATTGACATCACTAACCTATAACATATTTAATAAAATAATTATAATAATATAATAATAATATAATAATATAATAATTAATTAAATATTACCTTGCCTATATCAAAGCCTTTGTTTTTGCACCACTGGACAAAGTGCCTCTGGGCAATCTTCTGCTTGTCAGTCCTCTTCCAGTAAACACTGATATACTGCAAACAGAAGGACATTGAGAGAAGCTTGGACACTTTACAAAAAACAAAACAAAACTGTTGCATAAATATGAGAAGGAAAATGAAAGATATACACACAGCTCATGTTGTCATTGTTTTAGTTCTGACCTTGTGTTGGGGGATCTGGACCTTGTGTTGGTTGCCCTTGCCTGCTTTGTCAGGATCATGCTTGCTGTAGTAATATATGTTGTTGATGCATTCCATGGATTTCTTGTCTTGCACCTCATGAGCGATAGTATTATCCTAAAACATAAGATGAGAGAGAGGCCTGTTTTATATTTAACAGTAAAGGCAAAATCTTACAAATTCACTTAGAAATGTGAAGTGAAAGTAAGTCAATTAAAGACTCACCACAATTACAAAGTCCTCAGGGTCCAGCTGGGTATTGTCAGCAGGTCCTGTAGCAGCTAATTCCTTTTTCCATTCGGAATAAGGAATATCACTCTGAGGGACGACAGAAAAAGGAGGAAGGAGCAACAAGAAATATAAGATTTATTGCATCATGACAACACACTGTTCACATTAATTCTTTAAATTTAGAAATGTTTTCTTTTATATGAATCCTAAAGGTTTTTCAGGTGTTAAAATGTGTCTGTCAACACTAAAGTTTAACTTGTCAAACGTTGTTACAGTTAATGTGAAATCCAGGTACAACAAGGATGCCAGCAATATAAAATGATGGAGGAAAATAAAATAATACACACAGTTCTTCAGAAATAAGAAAAGGAGCTTAATGTTCAATGTTATAATGGATAATGTCAAATAAATGATGTGTCAAGTAACATTAATACGTACTGTGGAGGAGATCTTAACCTCACGTTCATGCAGACACACATAGAGTTTTCGAGAGATGACTCTCTCTAGAATCTCCCTTGCTGGTTTCAGGCCAGCAGCTCTTTCATCTTTCGGGTCATCAGAGGAAGAGTTGAGTATTTGTTCAAATACATTATCTACAGGACACAGAGTCAGAGTAGGAGACAGGACAGAACATGATCACAAATTCATTTCTGACAAAGAAATAATTGAGACTATAAACTGAATAATTTACACAGCAAACAACTAATTATATTATATTAATTATATTTCTTGACCATGAAAATACTTTTACAAAATAAACTTTCAGACTAAGATTTGTTCTGACACTGACTCCAAAGTAGCAGAGTGTCATGGAGGGATCGAGTAAAACTGAGACAAGAATAATCTACTGTAAATGGGTTTATCCTGATATATAATCTAAAAATCAAACAATTACAAAATTGTACAAATATTCATGTGCAGGTGTTTCTATTTAATGTATTGTTATAAAATCAAAGTTAATGTAACCTGGTTGTTACACTCTTTCAATATAGGACATGAGTCAAAGGTGGTGCTGTGGCCTGTGATGACTTTAGATGGAGCAGTAAAGTCAGAGGACTCAGGGAGATTTTCATTCACTCTCTCCAAATATCAGTTGTCATGTTTAATAAACATGTTGATTAGTTCTCATCTTAGGTTCTTCTGTTGTGATGTTTAAAGTGAAGACATACAGACTAAATTAAAACAATAAAGACCCTGTTGTCATACTACTGAATATGTGTTCTCTTTCATAGCATTCGTTTCATGTCTCACTATGGGAACGCCTCCAGCGTGACCTCATCAGAAACTTCAATACCTGGGGGCTGGCACTAGTGACGACTATGTCAGGAGGGGTAATTTGGTAAACACAGAGGCGCCCGTCATACAGATGTTCTTGTAAAACATCTAGTGAGCCTGGGTTTGCAGTTGAATTTAGAAAAGAGTGTGATGTCACCTGCTCAGCGCATCACCCTCCTGGGCTCTTTTTAAAGGAGTCTCTATTCAGGAACTGTGTGCCGCTGCATGTTGGGCTTCGCCCCACACCTTTACGCGGTTATATAAATCGGATGTTACAGCTCCTACATGCAGCTAAAATCTGGAATAGTCTTCCTGATGATGTTAGACAGGCCTCATCTCTGACAATGTTTAAGTCCAAGCTAAAAACTTTCTTTTTATTGTGGCATATAACATATGACAACTGAGTGTTTTATCTGGACTGATTCTACTTTAAGTTTAAGTTAATTTTTTTCATTAATAAAAGCACTTTGTATAGCACAACTTATACACATAGTAATTCAAATAAACCTGCCTTGCCACTTAGTTCATAAATAGCTCTAGATAGATAGAAAACTATGTAGGCTCTTGTTGTTAATAAAATGTTCAGTTGTATAAATAAAGTTGGATTTATAGTCATAGGGATTAAATCAACTCCATTCATAGATGATAATTATAATTATGATGCATTTCGTGCAGGACCAAGACTTCTGTGTGTTCTACCCCACATGGTAACTCAGGCTGTGATGTCAATTGCTGAACATTTACAGTTGATTTCTTTGTGTGCAGTTAAATGTCTGGTAGAACATGTCAGAACAGTCAATTCAGGACATTCATTAAGTCAATTCATGTCACATTAAACATGGCACCAACCCTGCCCACTGGTCCCTGTGTCATAATGTTAATCAATCATGAAGAAACAACACAGAGAGAGAGAGAGAGAGAGAGAGAGAGAGAGATATCTACAGACCTGTCAGCTTGGTGTAGGCCTCCATGTCATCTATGGCTGTGGAGAGTTTGAACATCTTCCCTCCTGAACCTTCAATCTTAATGTGTTTGTCAGCTTTTAAAAAAGCATCACTGATCCTGGATAAACACATTAAACATATTGTGACTTTTTTAGAGACATAGTGCAACATAAGAGGGTGACTCATAAATCAAATGAAATCATCCAGTCCAGGCAGAAGAACAATGTTGTAAGTACCAACATAAGATGAGCAGATACTCACATATTCTCTATGATCTTTGTCACTTTGTGCTGATAGGCTCTTCTGTGGAGACCAGTCCGTGTGTTGAACATGTCAATCAGATTCCATTCTTCCTGTTGAGACAATTTGTCTGTAGTTTAGTCATAACTAATCAAATAATACATTTCTGTTTAAAAAGAAAGATCAGCATCATCAGCACCTTGTCTCTGGAGCATATGTGTTTCTGTTTCTGCCCATCCACCTTACACACCCTGGCAAACTTCAGAAAGCGGCGATGGTCAAAATTATTCTGGATGCCCAGGTGGTGGCTGTCCCTGAGAAGAAATAGACAGAAAATATCTGGAGACATGTCTGTGGAGATTCTCAGTGATCCTGGTCATGGTGGTCTGTGTCTAAAAGAGACTGAAAGTTGACAAATGGACTTGCTGAAGATTCTCCTCAGATGAGAGATAAAATGTCTTCAACTGAAGATGTTTCATTTCTCATCCAAGAAGCTTCTCCACTTCTGACTGAAGAAATTTCTGTTTATTGTTTAACCTATTGTTAACTTTAACAAAGCATGCTGGGAAAAGCTGCAAATGTGATAAAATAGATAAACTACAATTGTTCAGGGGAAATAATACATATTAGGTCATCACTCTGCATCAAAAAGTAAATTATTCTACAGTAGCTGTTCATTAAACCTCACCTGGCAAAGTAGTCAAACTTGTCCACATCAATGCCGTTTGTTGAGTTTGACACAATTTCATAGAGGAAGGACTTTTCCTGTCCTCTGCCTTTATGTGGCCACTGTGGAGATGAAAACACAATAGTCACATTAGACAGAGTCTGTTACATTATCAATGAGGATACTGACTGATTTCAAATTGCTTACATTAGTACTAGCTGGTGTCTGCTTGGTCTGAGCTTCAGGGTTAATCATCTCCTTAATAAAACGGAGGTCCTGGTCTGTAAGACGGTACTTCTTCAGCTCTGACTGCACATGAGGATTACTTTGCACCAGGTGGTCAAACATGTCTACAGAGGCCTTCTCATGCTGTAAGATACAAAATACAAGATACATGTGTGTGTGAATGGCCAGAGTTTCAAAGTGAAAACACAATGATGCACTGCTCTGGTAGACAAAAAAACTTTCTTTGCAAAAGCATGATGTGATAGATTTATAATGACTGTCTCATCACAGAAAATCTGTGGCTATAAATTTGTTACGATTCGAGGGGGAGGACCCGAGTGCAGACAGAAAAGAGAGCAGGGAACAGAGGACAGGTGCTCAAACCAGTCTTTTATTCCTCAACAAAGGGGAGGAGATCAGACTCGGCATTAAAGTCACATATGATGGACAAACAGGTGAGGAAAGAAGTAAAGAACAGAACCAAAACTACACAAAACTAACCTAATACTTAAGTTCTCAAAATCCTAATAATAATCCAGGCAACAGGTTGTGTTAAAAGAGTCCACAGTATAATCAGAACACCGATCTTTATACCACTGTCTGATCTTTCATCTGTGTCAGGTGCAGCTGATTACCCAACTGTCCAGGGAGGCCACTCCCACACGCACCAGAGGGGGAGAGAGGCACAGAGCAGAACACAGGCGAACCCAAAACTACCTGGTCTGATCCCAGGCGACACAAGAAATAATATCCACATCAAAAATCCACTGATGAAATTACACTTGTAAGCATAGGTGCTGATCCTGTGGGTGCTGCAGGGTCCAAGCACCCACTTAAAAATATGAGCACCCAAGTGAAAAAATGTATCTCTTGCACATAGTCTCAAATCCAGGCCTGTTGTGTCAAGGACAAAACTCTCTAACAAGTAATGCTTAGAAACAGTTTTGTCACTAGATTAATCCATAAACCTACATGGATCATCACTCATTATATGAAACACTTTATCTAGACTATAGAAATTCTATATATATGATAAAAGTCTCTACAAACATGTTGGTGTAGCTGGTATTGGACAGGTCCTTCATCACCCACTGGGAAAAACATAAATCAGCACCTATGCTTGTAAATTACATATGACCTGCTATTAAACCAAGTATCAGAGATGCAAAGACTGTTTTCTACAAAACTGACACAAATTTGATTTGTGCCAGAAAATCAATTTATAATCTGAGTAATTACTGAATCATGTGGTGTGTGATCATTTCACTAAGGTCTGGTATTGAAATGCCATCACAGAAAGATTTTATAGTGGTAAAAATAAATGTTTGAATATAAAATATCTTCAGATTATACCAGCATAACAGAAAGTTGTAATTTAAGGGTTTGCACCAAGATGCTCCTCAGTGCTCCATTCAAAGCTGCAACTGATTTGGACTTCTTTGGTCCATTTCAGTCATGTGCAGCACCAGCTGTTGAAAATTAAGTTTTTGAAAATATTTTGGACAAACAATGTCGATATCACTGTGGTCACAGCTTTAATGTGTCTCCCCAACAATGAGAATTTAGTAAAAAACTGCAGATTGAATTGAGGCTTTTTAGTGATTTTATTTGGCAGCGAGCAGCTGAGGAAAAACTACATGGCTGCAGTGGAAAGTAATTCTTTTGCATGGGAATGAAAAACTGTTTTGTCAACACTGTCATGTCTGACAGATAGGTTAGCTTAAAAAGCTTAAAACATAGTGCTTACTCTGTTTATATTGTTTATCTATTGAAGTTAATTAAACAACATCATACTGTCTCATTTGTCCATAAAAATATTTGATAGTTTTAACATTAAAAAGGTTAAAAACATTAACATTAAAAAGGTAGAAAATAAAAGAATTTAGAAACTCAGGATCTCAGAATAGTGTGAAATCAGAATAAAAGTTTATAAACTGTATTTTATTACATATCAGAGTAACTGAAAACTGTTACTATATGGTTGAGTACTTGATATTCTTGTGGTCCTGAACAAAATAAAATTTTAGTCAAATAAATCAATTTCAAGTTAATGTAGGTCATATTTTAAAAACTTGAGTTCGATAACAGGGTTTGTCCCTTATCTGAAGAATCAGTGACCTATATAACTACCTACAAAAAAGCTAATTGTGCCTTTTAGACTCAGTTTCATATGAATTACCAGGCAAGATACAAATATTAATTAGTGACATTTAGAGGTTTTGGTTCTGTAGGTGGGATTTGTTACTGTTGGACAGTGCCAGGCAGCTGTTTCTTCCTGCTTCATGTGTTAATGTTAAACTGTAATACAGGCTGCTGGTTCAATGGCTTCAATCTTGTAATCAAACTCTCACAGAATAATAGTATATTAAATCATATTTCCTAAAGTATCAAGTTTCAAACTAAGATGTGAAGTGATTTTACACATTAGGGTCAGTTTTGTGAGTTTGACTTAGTGTACATTGTTTGTGGCTAAGCAGAAGATGTACACTAATAAACATGTTTCTGCTTAATTTTTTTTACAGTGATGGTTTGTGTCGTTACTATCTTATATCCAGACAACAGAAATTATTTCTTACCTTCCACTTTTTTTCTGGTCGTGCTTCTTTGATGAACATTCCATCAAACAGATGAGAAAATGGTCCATGTCCTAGATATGAAGAATTAAATATATAATTACCTTATGCATCATAATTGTGCATAAACTGTAAAGTGAGACATTTGTGATTACATCTTTTTAGACTGGTATTAGAAACAGAACTCAACTCAAAATTCAGACTTTGTATATTAATTGTATTTGATCACATTTTTACCAAATGATTGTTTTGTATTAACTCTCCATTTACTGTTAATATGAATTCACCTGTTTCTTTATTTTTATATGTGTTGAATTCCAGTGTTTAATTGTTTATCCCTGCTGCACCCCCTGTCAGGACTCGAGGAACTATTATAAAGTTTGGACCAAAAGATGCGCCCACTCTGGTACTTAAAGGTTCAACTCAAGACTTTATTTACAGGGTAGGAGAAACAGGAACCAAAACATTAGACTAAGAAGAGGCAGGTCTAGGCAGGGTAACACAAGGACATGAAATATAAACAGGACATCAGGAATCAAGGCACGGGGGTCTACATGAAAACATGAACATAGGACAAGGACACAAGGGGACAAGGTCGGAGGAATCTGGATCACACACAGATCACACAGACACTTGAACAAGAAAACGAGGAGTCAGGGCATGAAGGTCTGGGTCACACACACACCTTGGGAGACGCACCAGACCACAAGGAAACATGAACGAGGAGACAGGGAGTCAGGGCATGATGTAGACTGGGTCACACACACGTACAAAGAGGGAGACGCACCAGCCTACACAGAGAACAGGATCGTAGACAAGGACAACAGGGCAAAAGAACACAGAACAAGACACGAGACAGTGACACAAGAACAGGAGACATGGGGGAGAGGACAGGGAACAAAATAAAGAAGGCCGAATACTTAACATAAAGCTGAGGGTACCTAAGTAACCCGGAATCCAAAACTCCAAAAGAAAACAAGAGAATCAAAATAGGGTCAATAGATATCTTGACAGGAACTCTAGACAAAGCGTAACAGAACAGACAACCTGGCAACTAAACAAAGAGCAACCAAGGTATAAAAAGGCCTGGCACAAAACAAGAAACAGGTGAAAACAATCAACCAAATTAGATTAACATAAAGGGAACAGAAATAAGCAAAAACCAGTTCCTGTCAGGATCCTTCAAAATAAAATAACAGGAAGTCCAGAGAAATGGATCCTGACACCCCCTGGTCATTAGATCATTTTTTAATTTTACAATTTATAGTTTAGTTTTACTTCAGCTTTTAAAAAATGATCACAGGTAATGTGTGTATTACTCACCCAGGTCATGGCAAAGACCTGCAATCTTCACACAAAGGATGTCCCTGTCATTGATTTTAAGCTCTGGCTGCTTTCTGCTCAGAGTTTCTACAAGTTCTCCAGCTAAGTACGCCACCCTGTAGAACCACATACACACGCACGCACACACACACAAAACTGATTCCACTGTTACTGTTTTAGTATCCTGTGTTACAACTAAAAACATTTATCAATATTGTACCTAAGGTATGAAATGTATTTACTTTGGTTTTGGTTTCTAGTTTTTATTAGGTGCTTAATGCAATCTGACCTTCCCCTTAACTGTGACTGTGATAATTTCAGAGACATATGTCTGTGTATATCAGCAAACATGCAGACAAACCCAAGTGAGTGTTCAAAGCGGTTGTGAGAAGCTCCAGGATAAACAAAGTAGGCTCCTCCGAGCTGCTTGATGTTTCTCATTCTCTGGAACTGGGGTGTGTCAATGATTTTGATGAGAAGTGGGTGTAACTCTATGTGTCCATGGATTGGATCATTAAACACCTGGAACAAGAAAGTAAGTAAATAGACAACTCAATCCAATTCTAACACAAAGAAGTGCTGGTAAAACCAGTTCTAGTTGTTTACCCAGTGATGTAAACCTGTCTTCACTATCTTTGGTCAAGCAGCTGATATAGTCCCCTCTTACACCCTACACAGTAAACCCTGTTCTTAGATACACCACAACTCTACAAAACAATATGACATCTTTCACACTCCAATGTTGTTTACTCGACAAGCTCTTCAGCTTTTCTGAGTTGGTGTGATGTATATTTCTGTGTATTATTTTACCTTTCCAGAGGCTTTACATGTGATGAACATTTTTGACAGGCAATATGAAAAACTGAAAATACAGAAGAGCAGAGAAAAGAAAACAGTTAGGTGTATTTTTCAAACATATCTTTCAAGGCAAATTGTTAAATTTCAACACATAGCATCTTAGATTAATGAGAGTTTACACTTACCATGCAATTATCCCCATCAGTTTGTCCTGTATGGGATTTGGGGTGTGATACCAATGATAATTTGTCTGTGTAAAAAAACAGTTCACATTAGTCCTGGTTACATAGTCTGTGATTCACAGACACATAGAGCTGCACAATATAATTTGAATAGTGTGGGAATATAACAGGACGTCCAGTAAACTTACAACAATAACAACTAAATTGGAAAACACAAGATTTCAGAATACAAAACATAACGGTGCAAGAAATGTCATTTCAGACAAAGCATTTAACAAATTTTAGAGAACATAAATATCTGATGGTTTTATCCTCCATAATCTCAACTAGAAACTCCTTATTTTAAAAAATCATTTTGGATTTGCCAAGTTCAAAGAAACAATTCACTGCAAAATGAGTCAAAATTTAATACAATTTGACCCAGTTGGCCTGAAGATTCATATACCTGTCAGAAATACATGAATGTTCTCTATGATTCTGTGATCTCTTTCTGTTTATTCTCCTAAATGTCAAAAAGGACCCACAACCTTGTTAAAAGTGAGTGAGTGAGACATATGATACTGGTCCAATAGTTTGTAATTCAACAATAATGTAAATTTAACATTCATGCCAAGAATGCTTCTTTGAATTTGAGACTGCATGAAAATGTGTGTAAAATGAAGCTAAACTGAATTTAAAACTCACCTTTATTTGGTCCTAGTTTGTTGTGGGCACCAGTCCCACTAATGGAAAATAGAGATAAAAGTAACAGGAACAGTCAGGAAATGTCCAGACTATATGTTTAATGAACTAATCAGTGATGGAGAAGAGACGATGCTGGACCTGCTTTTAAAGAGCCACAAACATCACACACCCACATTTTCACCTTAGTCACATTGATATTTAAATGTCATTTACATAAATCAACAGTGAGTGGACAGACAGGTAGAGAAGTGAAAGTGAAAGTTTATGTAATATCATTTTGTACTTTCATTTATCAGTGAACAGGCAGGAACTGCTGTATATTTTGTGTTTAATGTTATTTGTGGTGTTAAATAATTAGATGAATAAACTGTGCATTTGTTTAAAATCTGACTTTCTAACAGACATGTTTAAGTCCAACTTCAAGACTTTGTGCTGCTGCTTTTTCTGCTCAGCTTGTACTGTAGCTTGTTCCTGCTGTAATGTAATAAAAGTAAGTAAAGTAAAGCAGCTCCCACTGCTGAAATGTGGTTGTCTACAGTGATAGGATTATAGAAAGTCTGAAGTCTTTTCTTTACCATCCATAACTTCATATCTTCACCATAGAAGAAGTGTATAAATGAACATATTGTGAACTGAAAACATTCTGTGGTGCCCACATGGTCTTGTCATTTATTATAAATATTAAGCAAGAAGCAGTTGTTTTGCTTAGGAACAGTGAGGCACCCAGTTATGTTGATGAAAGTACAATTTTTGAAGTACTCACTATTTCTATGGTGTGATACTTTGTTCTCTAAGTTTACTGCAGTTCATCAAGAAGTACTTTTTATTCCACTGCACTGATCATTCAACAGCCTGCCACTAACTTCAGCATGTAATGCTTCTGCATATGGAAGTGGTGCAGTTATTCAACACACTATGCTAAATGGGGAGAAACAACCTATTGCTCATTGCTCATTGTTGCTCAAGACACTATCCCCAGCAGAAAAGAAATATCCACAGATGGAGAAAGAAGATCCAGGACTGATTTATAGCACCTGTGGGATGGACATATTAATCTGGCTAATTACTGACCATCACCCCATCCTGACATTGTTTGGTCTACATAACAGTGGTAAGAGTAGTACTACAAGTGCCTATGTTAGCAGCAGCATGTATTCAGTGACGGGCAATAATATTATCAGCATATGATAATTAAATTGTCTCCTACAAATCAGCAGAACAAAGCAGTGCAGATGGACTTCCTCGTCCTTCATCTGAGACCAGTTGACACATGAACCACTATGAGTTTAGCTGTAGTTCTCTAGCTGCCAATGGAGTGTCTGCAGGAAGTCTCAGTGACACACAAATATCAAGGGCACCATGTACAGTGAGCCTACAGCTGATCTCCATGGCATTTGTGTACTATTTTTGGTGGCCCAACCTTGATGGTGATGTGAAGAAAATTTGTGAAGAATTTGAAACCTCTTTTGACTCAAGGATGTGTTTCAACATATAAAACGTTGAGTTCCACTTTGTAGCACACTTCTGTTTGAGCTTTAGCTCTGGCAACCCCAGCTGTCATTGGGAGGATTTTAGCTCCTCTGTGCACCATGCTTCTGTAGCCTGGAGAGACTCATTTTCTATTCAGTTAATTAGTTTGGAATCTCATGAGTTGAGATTGAACTCATGGGGCCAATGGACACAATGGGTGGTGCATTTAATTCACCTCCAAATTTTTGGCTATTTGTGACATTTATTTGGGTCGTTCCTGGTGTGTAAAGGCCTTTAGAGCTGACTCCTTTGTAAATATCACCAGAAGCTGAGACAGGTGGTTCTGACTCACTGGCAGAAGTGGTTGATGGGGAAAACTGCACCAATCCCCAATAAACTGTTTATTATACCATGCAGCTTGCAGTACTTCTTGAGCCTAAACCGGTGGCTCTGAGGTCCATGTGCACTCCTGGAATAAGACTGTTACAATAGTAGTAGTGAACTGTGACTGTACACTTATATTTCCACAATAAACAGTGATGTTTAAACACTGAAGCTAATTTGTTTTTGGAAGTAGACAAAGGTTCTTTAACAGCATGTTATGGATGATAATGTGGTGTATTCAACATATTTCAAAGGCATATGAGAGGCATGTTCATTGTTGCTTTTTGGACCACAAGGGATTCAGTCATTTTGGATTTGTTAGTTCCACATACAGTTTGACCTAAACAGACAAGATGGTGCAGTAAAGTTAGCAAACACTACGTTGCATGAGACCATTAGGCACCTGAAAAAACAAAACAAAAATTGGACTCACCTACTTTAATTATGACTCAAGACATTATATGTATTGTATTAAACACATTAAACACATCCAATTCTCACACACTAGTTTCTCTACATTCCATGTTGTGTTACACAAGCCATGCCAAAGAATTATTTATGCAAGGCAGGGCAGGTTTATTTGAATAGCACAATTCATACACAGAATAAATCAAAGTGCTTTACAGAAATAAAAGACAAGTTAAAAGTACATAGGCAAAAATCAAAATAAAAAACAGCAAATAGTAGAAGATTAACTTGAAATGAAACTAAAGGAGAATCAGTGTCATATTCAGAGCTAAAAAGAAAAGTTTTTAGCTTGGACTTAAACATCATCAGAGATGAGGCTTGTTTAACATCATCAGGAAGACTATTCCAGGACTGTCCCTGATGTTCTCAGTGTTTGAGATGTTTCGTATTACTAAATTCACAGGGGCCCCTCCAACCAGCATTCAACACCCTTATATAATACATAATTTGACACTAACAAAAAATGTGAAATGTAAATATTTTTTTATTTAAAAAGTGCACATGTTTTCCAAATAACAATATAAAGACTAAATTCAAAAATAGAATTCTGAACAATAAAAACATAACTAATTAAACAAATGGATTGTCCAAGTTAGTGATTTTCAGCCTGATAGCTGAGCAAACAGGTCACACTAAGCTGCTCTGAGCTAAATTAACTACTTCATTTTTTGCACTACTCACCACTGTCTTACTTTCTTTTCTCCTCTTCCTCCTTTTTCTTTTTGGTTTTGTCACTGGCAGACGGATAACTTTGCTTCATTTTTCCTCACTTTCTCACTCTCATTTATTTATTAACTTAAATATAACTTACCGTTATACTTGCAAGAGTGAGAGGTGGGGGTGGGTCTGCTTTAGGGAGTTCTGCACCGGCCAGTGTTATTGCAGACTCTCCACACTGTCAGTCACTGTTGTAGTGATTCAAAGTTGGTCTGCCCTCGGGGGCCCCTTCTGACCTGGGGCCCCAAGCATTTTCCTAGCTTGCCTGCTGGCACTCAGCACTCACCTCTGCATATGGCACCTACATGTGAAAGATGTACTGTGGTGCTGAGCCATAAAGAGACTTATACACAAGCAGTGCTGTTTTAAAGTCTATTCTCTGAGAGACAGGAAGCCAGTGCAGAGATCTGAGAACAGGAGTAATGTGGTTGTACTTCCTGGTTCTAGTCAGGACCCGAGCAGCTCTGAATGTACTGCAGCTGCCTTACAATTAATAAAATTCAAGTCTGAGTCCATGATTAGATTTCTAATCTGATTTTTCGAGGAAAAGACTTAGTTTCTGTGGCCCAATGACAATTACTTCACCCTTGTCTCTGTTTATTTGGAGAAAGTTGTTTTACATCCACACATTGATCTGTTCAAAGCAGTGACACAGTGAATCAACTGGTCCATATTCACCTGCTGTGAGTGATATGTAAATCTGAGTGTCATCTGCATAGTACTTTAATTCTCAGATCAATTATATCTCATTTGAGAGCCTCACTCTTAGTCTCTCACATCCAAACTGGAAAACACAAAAACCAGTTCTACTTGTCATTGTGTACCGTCCACCTGTCCCTTACTCAGAGTTTTTAACTGAATTTCCTGACTTTCTGTCTGATTTAGTGCTTAGATCAGATAAAGTCATTATAGTGGGAGATTTTAACATTCATGTAGATGTTGAAAATAATGGCCTCAGCATTGCATTTAATTCTATATTAGATTCAATTGGTTTCATTCAAAATGTTAATAAACCCACCCACTGTTTCAATCACACCCTTGATCTTGTTCTGACCTATGGCATCGAAATTGAACATCTAATAGTTTTTCCCCCAAATCCTGTTTTGTCAGATCATTTTTTAATAACTTTTGAATTTAAAATGATGGATCATGCAGCGTTTGGAAGAAAATTCCACTACAGCAGATGTTTATCCGACAACACTGTTAATAAATTTAAGAAAATGATTCCATCTTTATTTACATCTATGCCAAGTATAAACATAGTGGAGGGCAGTTGCTTCAATCCTACTCCCTACCAAATTGATCATGTTGTTGACAGTGCTGTAACCTCACTGCATGAAATGCTTGATTCTGTAGCCCCTCTGAAAAAGAAGTTAGTGAATCAGAGAAGACTAGCCCCATGGTATAATTTACATATTCGTACCTTAAAGCAGGCATCACGAAGGCTGGAAAGGAAGTGGCGTTCCACAAACTTAGAGGAAATTTTTCTAGCCTGGAAAAACAGTCTACTAACATATAAAAAAGCTCTCCGTAAAGCCAGAACTGCATACTATTCATCACTAATCGAGGAAAATAAGAACAATCCCAGGTTTCTTTTCAGCACTGTAGCCAGGCTGACAAAAAGTCACAGCTCTGTTGAGCCCAGTGTTCCCTTAGCTCTCAGCAGTGATGAATTTATGAGTTTCTTTACAAATAAAATCACAACTATTAGAGATAAAATTCAGCAGATGCTTCCTATACCTGTAATAAATGAATCTTCTACTACAGTAGCTCTTGAATCATCTGTAGGACCTCAGTTGTGTTGAGAGACTGCTTCTCTCCCATAGATCTCTCTGAATTTACATCAGTAGTTGCTTCATCGAAATCATCAACGTGTCTCTTAGACCCCATTCCGACTAGACTGCTTAAAGACACCCTGCCATTAATCAACTCATCTTTATTGGACTTGGTAAATTTATCTCTAGTATCAGGCTACGTACCACAGGCCTTTAAGACTGCAGTAATCAAACCTTTGCTCAAAAAGCCTAGTCTTGATCCAGGAGTCTTGGCTAATTATAGACCAATATCCAACCTGCCATTTATTTCTAAAATCCTAGAAAAAGCTGTTGCTAAGCAGCTATCAGACCACTTACACAGGAATGAACTATTTGAAGATTTTCAATCAGGATTTAGAGCACATCATAGTACAGAAACAGCACTGTTGAAAGTTACCAACGATCTTCTCTTAGCCTCAGATAATGGACTTGTTTCAATACTTGTCCTCCTAGACCATAGTGCAGCATTCGACACCATTGACCACAATATCTTATTACAGAGACTGGAGCATGTGATTGGTATCAGAGGAACAGCGTTAAAGTGGTTCCAATCCTATTTATCGGACAGATTCCAGTTTGTTCATGTCCATGATGAACCTTCCACACGAACAAAAGTTAGTTATGGAGTTCCACATTCTGTTCACCCTGTACATGCTTCCTTTAGGATATATCATTAGGAAGCACTCTATTAATTACCACTGCTATGCAGATGACACTCAGTTATATCTATCTATTAAACCTGTTAACACAAACCAGTTAACCAGACTTCAAGCCTGTCTAACTGACATAAAGGCCTGGATGACCAGTAACTTTTTACTTTTAAACTCGGAGAAAACAGAAGTCATTATATTTGGGCCAAAAAATCTCAGAAATAACTTTTCTCAAATAATAGCTACTCTAGATGGCATAACCCTGGCCTCCAGCACTACTGTAAAAAACCTTGGAGTTATTTTTGACCAGGACATGTCCTTTAACTCACACATAAAACAAATCTCTAGAACTGCATTCTTTCACCTGCGCAACATGGCCAAAATTAGGAACATCCTGTCTCAAAATGATGCAGAAAAACTAGTCCATGCATTTGTTACCTCAAGGCTAGATTACTGTAACTCATTACTATCTGGATGTCCCAATATCGCCATAAAAAGCCTCCAGTTAATCCAGAATGCCGCAGCCAGAGTCCTGACAGAAACTAGCAAGAGAGATCATATTTCTCCTATATTGGCTTCTCTTCATTGGCTCCCTGTAAAATATAGAATAGAATTTAAAATCCTTCTTCTCACATACAAATCCCTTCATAATCAAGCTCCTTCATACCTTAAAGACCTCATAGTACCATATTATCCCAATCGACCACTTCGCTCTCAGAGTGCAGGTCTACTTGTGGTTCCCAGAGTTTCCAAAAGCAGAATGGGAGGCAGAGCCTTTAGTTATCAAGCTCCTCTCCTATGGAACCAGCTCCCAGCCTGGGTTCAGGAGGCAGACACTCTCTATATTTTTAAGGATAGACTTAAAACCTTCCTCTTTGACAAAGCGTATAGTTAAGGCTGGCTTCAGGCAACCCTGAACCATCCCTTAGTTATGCTGCTATAGGCCTAGACTGCCCGAGGACCATCGGTGCACTGAGCTCCCCTACCCTAACCCCCCCCTTTCCCTTCCCCTCCCCTCTCTTCTCTCCTCCCACCTCATGTATATTCCACCATTGAATGTTACTAACCTTGTGCTCTCTCTCTCCCCTAGTTTGTGCTCTCTCCCTTTCTCTCTATTCTCTCTGTACCTTCTGCAGGTGTCCCTGGTCCTGGAGCTGTATATCGCTGATGTGCAGTTACTGGTCCCACCAACCTGCAGTGTCTATTTGTTGTTTATTGTTGCTGTTCTTTTCTCTCTGCTCTATCCACTCACCCCAACCAGTCGAGGCAGATGGCCGCCCAAACTGAGCCCGGTTCTGCTGGAGGTTTTTTCTTCCGTTAAAGGGAGTTTTTTCCTCTCCACTGTCGCCAAGTGCTTGCTCATAAGGGAATTGTTGGGTTTTTAGTTTTAGTTTTTGTAAAGTGCCTTGAGATGATTTGTATTGTGATTTGGCGCTATACAAATAAAATTGAATTGAATTGAATTGAATTGAATAGTTATGGTAGGACACATTGTTGCTGCGTATTAACTGGCCTAAAGGAAACATGTAAAGATGGAACAAAGGGGTCCCAAGATGGATCCCTGGGTTTTTATCAAAGTGTTATCTACCCCTCCTTTTGCATACCCAAATTAAACTAGCTGTTGTACTTACATTTTAAGGGTTATATTGTTGAGCTTGGTATCATTGGAAAGAAAACACTTTGTAGTCTATTGTGACTTTATTCAAATATGGCTGACAAGCTTTGGTAATACATCTGGAAATACAGTTTCTACATCTTCTGGCCCACAGATGGGCCCTGGTAGGGCATTTAAGGGAGTATTAGAGATGCCTATGCAGTCCTCTAATCCTTGTAACCAGATCACACAGTCCACGGTATCAAAAGCAGCACTCAGATCCAACAGAATTAAGACAGAGACTCTGCCACTGTCGGTCTTCAGACGAATGTCATGTGTCACCTTGATGATATGGTCCGATAGTTGTTCAGTACTGTGGCATCAAGACTGCTCTTCTTCAGGACAGGCTTGATGAGAAAAACTTCAAGGCAGCAGGTGGATGGACTCAGACTAGAGATGGTCTTGTCAACTGTTTTGTCATTTTCTCCTGGATGGCTGCAGAGTTGTTATCTGTGTAGTGCAGTTTATTGCTTGTTTAATATCCAGAACCTTGTCATTAAAAAATAAGACAAACTCTTTACATTTAGATGTTGAGATTAGTTCTGATGGCAATGGAAACAGAGGGTTTGTTGTCACATGTCCTGATGTTACTGCTGTTGCTGAATTAAACAAAATACATTTCTCCTTTTAGAGTTTCATTGAATACACACAATGTTGGTTTATAAATGTCATATTGAACTTGGAGTTTTAATTCATGATGTTTTCGTTTGGCCTTTCAGAACTCCCTTTTCTGTGCCCTGACCGACTCATCATTTCTCCATGGTGCCTTACTGTTGAATTTAATAAATCAGTTTACTGGTTCTCCAAGTCAAACACTGGTTTCTCTCCATTCCATGTTGTGTCATGCCAAAGAATTATTTTACTCTTGAATTTAATAAATGAATGGACCTTAAGGGATAAAGTCATTTTGGAGTTATCTGTTCCTCGTACAGTTTGACCTGCACAGACAAGATGGCACATAAATTTAGCAAACGCTACATTTGCTAACTTGCATGAGACCATTAGGCAGCTGAAAAAACAAAACATAAATGGGACGCACCTACTTTAATTATGAGATTATATGTATTGTATGTAACAACCACGTCTGATTCTCACACACTTGTTTCTCTACATTCCATGTTGTGTTGGATCACAGTCATGCCAAAGAATAATTTTACTATTGAATTTAATAAATCCATTTACTGGTTTTCCAAGTTTAATTGTCACACTGGTTTCTCTACCTTCCATGTTGTGATCGTCCTAATTTTGTTCTGTTGTTCTCTGTGGTTGTCGACTGACAATGGACCTCACAGCAGTATGAGGCTGTAAACACACCCGTTTGTGTGGTTGTGAAGGTGCGGTACCTTGCATGCTCTTTTGCTGATGATCCTTCAAGCTCTTTGTCTTTCTTTGGCTTAGCCTCTCATCTCTCAAACCCTAACAATGTAGTGTGATGTATATTTAGGAACATTTAAAATACCTTGTTCTGTGATCTGGTCTAACCTCCAGGTCTTGTGTTGTTGCTACATTGTTTCTGTAGCAATGGGTTACTAAGCAATGCCCAACCCTTTTCATCTTGGGACATTGTGCCCTGGGACTGGTGCTCTAACAAGTTGTTGTATTTGGTCCCACTGAGACACAAATGTCTTCTCCTTCCAAGCACTTGTCTTAACAAACAAGCTTTCATCAATGAACAGACCACCAAAGCACGTTTTTACAACCTGAAGTTGATTAACCCTGAGATGGGAAACTCAATTTTTTGGTGTTTTGGTTTCAGAACAGCTGATCAGTTAGTTCAGGTGACTCTGAGTTGATTAATGGAGGAGACACAGAAACTCAGTAGTTTGTTGAAGAAAGCCTGCCAGCGAGCATGTTACTTTCACAGACTGTTACCTCAGTACATAGTAATACATGTTATTAAATATCCCCACTAACCTTTATGGTGTCATGGTAAAAAGCAATGTTAAGCATCTGCTATTCACACTGTGTCTATTGGTGCAAACTGGAGCAAACTGTGCACAGCACAATACTGTGTAGTACAGTTATGAACACAGATGTGGTGACATATGTATTACAACAGTTTAGCAGATTGTATCCTCTCAGAACAGTGGGCTATATGTTGGATCAGTTGACTCTGATTGGTGGTGTTTCAATAGATGGTGCTTCTCTTCTCGTCAATTCCAGAAACCAGCAGTGCAAATTTTGCTGGATTATAGCAACCAGACGCCAGTTTAAAATATTCATCAGACTGAAATCTGTTGTAAAACAGAACAAGAGCATCTGTTGTTCAGGTGAAATTGGAACAATTTAATTTAAGGATTAATTTTATTAAGGTGAGTTATTTGGCAGTCACTGGATGCCTTTCAGATGACACTTAGTGTCTTGTCACTCTCCATATTGTCTTGCATCCAGATTCTACTTAGATTGTTAAAGAACACAGTTCATATGATTAAATACAGATATGCCAAGAAATGTTATATTATATTGACACATACTCCAGGTACAATATTTCCAGAGTTCATAAACCTTTTCAATCAAACTTTCAAATCCAAACCTTTCCCACAGAAGGATCTAACTTTTTTGCTGCTCTCCTTACACCATCTTCACTTTGAGTAACTTAAATTTAGCTTTTTATTCAGACGTCCACACCATCTGTCCAGATTTATGAAGTATTTATCAAAAGAAATGGAATCATTTAAAACCAAATACTAGAAATGTCAAACTGGATTATGAAGTCTGTAAATCCAGGCATTTAATTTCAATATTAAGCATTGCTAAAACTCAAAGCTCTAACTTTTCTTTTTCCCATTTATCAACAATTTGTAATAAAACAAAAAATACAAACATTAAAATCCAATACATTTAATATTTGTGTGTAATATGGTGGTTTTGGATCTCTGAGATTTAAAAACAAATCTGTTGTTCACACAGTTTACACAAAAATATTTGATCTCAGGGAAAGGAAAATATGATAAATATTGGATCTTTGGGGTTTTTGTTCACAGCATAGAATCTATACCCAAAGACATAGATGTGACATTAAGTTACATTAATATCTTCCTGGTCACAGATGGAGAAACTGTGTATGATTCCCTCTAGTGTTGGACAAGGTCAACTACACAAAGATAAAGGGAAAAGAAGCTTTATTTCAAATAGAGCAGGTACAATCTGTTTTCAAACCATCTGACTATGAGTAAAACTAGTTAATTAACCTTTGTCAGGTTTCCCTTTAGTCCCATTACATATTCCTGATCTAATGAACACACACTGAGCAAAACACAAAGCTACTCAAACTTTGTCACACAGATGTTACACTGAAAATGTGAGTTCAGCTCTGTAGTAAAACAGTTGTGATCATATTTGTAATTGTACTAGTAAAAAATGATTCATCTCAAATCAACACATTGTTCTTTCATAATGATTGTGATAATTTCAGAAAGTTGAATAATTCAAAGGAAAAGGAAGAGAAAACATATTTCACCAATAAAAGAGAAACAAACATCTAAAAATGAACAGTGACTGTGTAACAATAAATGATGTGAGGGAAGATACAAGTTACAACCTCAAAACATAACTTTGGTCAAAATGTCCTTGAAATTCAAGATAAAATATAAACAGACTATGTTAACTCACATAATAAAAAGTAAAGTTAAATTTCACTAAATACTCAGCAGTCCCTACAAGATCCTATGACTTCATCAAAACAGCTCGGCCTTGTGTTAAAACCCAGTAATACAATACGGTTAAGAACAAGTTTCATGCGTGGGCCATATTTCATTATATTTTTATAACTAAAAATGGACCACGAGCCACAGTCGGCCCACGGGACGTAGTTTGGACACCCCTGTTCTAGGCTCTTCTGCTGTGATATTAAAAGTGAAAAGCCTGAATCTGATCTGTCTTGATATGCAAATATTTAAAATAGACAGTCAAATATATTTAAGCTAAATCAAGACACCAGTTCCATCTGACAGTTTTTGTCTCACTCATTAGTTTATAAATAGCTTTTAGATAACTACATAGGCTTTTGTAATTCACCTGCTAAACTGTATAAAGTTGGATCAAAATCAACACTTTATTGTCATTGTCATAATAACAAGATATTGTTAGTGTCACACACTGTATAGCAAGGGTGTTAATGTTAATGTTAATCAATCATGAAGAAACAACACACAGAGAGAGAGAGATATCTACAGACCTGTCAGCTTGGTGTAGGCCTCCATGTCATCTATGGCTGTGGAGAGTTGCATGAATGGATCAGCTTTTAAAAAAGCATCACTGATCCTGGATAAACACACCAAACATAATATGACCTTTGAAAACATATTTCAACATAAGAAAGTGACTCATAAAGCAAATGAAATCATCTAAATTGGGCAGATGAACAAACACAATGTTGTACAGTAACAACATAAGATTAGTAGCTACTCACATAATATTTCATCAGAGAATGTTTGATTTAGATGATATATTCAGTCTTTTTAATTTTACATCGAGGAACATTATTCTTAAAATGTTTGACAATTTGTTGATGCAGCTTTTCACAGATTGGTGAACCTCTGTCCATGTTTACTTCTGAGAGAGTTACGTTTTGAGGTGCTGGCAGGAGGAAGGAGTGACAGGACCCAAATGCAGGACAGAGAAGTTTATTAATTACCCTGGATGTCCCAGGGCTCGAGAAAAACACAAATTCAACCGTAGCGGTTACATACGATCGCTGGCAAAACGGCGTTGCATCATATGTGGCGTCCAACAAAACTAAACAGTCTCAAACACAGATTAATGCTTCTGCAACCAGACAAAGGAAGACCGGGAGAACTTATAGAAAGCTGAAACAGGTAATTGGAGACAGGTGTGAATAATGAGTGACAGACAAAGCTGCTGGAGACCAGAACAGGGGAAACAGGAAGACCACACAAAATAAAAGTCCTCTGGCAGTAAGGCCCCAAGGGGACTCATGACAGAGAGACTCTGACTCTCTAAAATACTCTTTTTATACCCAATCATGTTACTGGACATATACACATATACTTCAGAGAGAAAAGAGAAAAGAAGCTTTATTTCAAATAGAGCAGGTACAATCTGTTTTCAAACCATCTGACTATGAGTAAAACTAGTTAATGAACCTTTGTCAGGTTTCCCTTTAGTCCCATTACATATTCCTGATCTAATGAACACACACTGAGCAAAACACAAAGCTACTCAAACTTTGTCACAAACAATGTTACACCGAAAAAGTAATGTAATATATAGAGTACAATAAAACAATTATGATTATATATGTAATTTTACAGGTAATATATTATTTATTTCAAATTAACACATTGTTATTTCATAATGACTGTGATAATTTCAGAAGATAGAATAATCCAAAGGAAAAAAAAAGAGAAAATACAGCACCAATAAAAGAGGAATAAAAACATCTAAAAATGAACAGTGGCCGTGCAACAATAGATGATGTGAGGGAAGATACAGTAAAATACAAGTTACAACCTCAAAACATAACTTTGGTCAAAATATACTTGAAAAGCGAGATAAAATATAATCAGACTATGTTAACTCACATGATAAAAAGTTAAATTTGCAGTCCCAACACCTGAATTATTGACTTTAAGTGACAGACACCATTACACATGTTGGTGCTTTAAACTTACCTCAGTCATAAAGAATACACACTTGTACTTTGTTTGCAAATTTGACTAAGATCATTTGAAAACTATGCAAAAATAACAAAGGATAAATGTTAGTGATAGCTGAATAAAACAATGAACTGAAATACACTGATTTCCACTGCTCATCATCAGTGTTTTTGCTTTCTTTCAGGTTTCATCTCCACCATCCACATCTTCAGCTTCACTGATTTGCATTTATTCATTAATTTTCCTCAGGATTGAATCCATGCTGCAATAGAAAACACAGCAGTGCATTAGAATTAACAAAGAAGTGCAGAGTATCTGGTGATACAAGACTGCAGTGCAGTGCAACAAAGCAAAACAAAACATTTAGATTATGCAGCTAAATTTTCTTTGGCTAAATTGCAAAGTTTAGGGCTGTGGACTGGTGGTCATTAAAAACAACATATGTGATGACACCACCTTAGGATTTAACACATATTTTATGTATACATTTATACAAAGTTTTAAACTCTGATGTTACAGTTGAACTGGAGTCTGAAAACTGTCTGTGGTTTATTGTTAATATTGTTGCTGTCATTGTTGATTGGTGTTCGTTGTTTTAAATGTGTTAGAATTATGTCTAGGACTTCGGTCGGCTCCATCTATTTGTTAGTGCTGCATAAATAAAGTGTTAATTTGAAAAGTTAGATTCAGTCATCCAGATAAGTGCATGTTAAATTAGAGCATCTCATCTCCACAGTCAAAACTACGATCTGTTGATTTTCCTTTGGCTACATGTAAATGTCCAAAGACAGAGCACAGTTTTGGACCTGAGCAGAGGGAGAGCGTCTGGTGGAAAGCTATGAGGAAAGGGAGATTTGATTTGGATGGAAGGTAACTAGGCAAAAGCAGTAAAAATACAGGTAGATGGATGGAGGTGTCAAATTAAATATATAAATATCTCATTTAAATTCTTGATGTCACCACAGCTGAATGTCCACGGTGTTGATATGATGATAATTTGACTAATCTCTGCTGAATAAGTAAATAATCCTGTGCACAGCTAAATGTTCATACATCGACCAGGACACAGAGCTGGAGCAGAACATTAAAGGAATTCCAGTAAACAAGGGATGACTAGATCATTTTCATGTATCAATAGTTATTATAATCCCCATAGGTTTATCATTGACATCACTAACCTATAACATATTTAATAAAATAATTCTAAATATTACCTTGACTATATCAAAGACTTTGTTTTCGCACCACTGGACAAAGTGCAAATACATTTTCTTCTTCTCTTGCCTCTGGGCAATCTTCCTCTTCTGCTTGTCAGTCCTCTTCTGCATTGTAGTCCTCTTACAGTAAACTCTAATAAACTGCAAACAGAAGGACATTGAGAGAAGCTTGGACACTTTACAAAAAACAAAACAAAACTGTTGCATAAATATGAGAAGGAAAATATAAGATATACACACAGCTCATGTTGTCATTGTTTTAGTTCTGACCTTGTGTTGGGGGATCTGGACCTTGTGTTGGTTGCCCTTGCCTGCTTTGTCAGGATCATGCTTGCTGTAGTAATATATGTTGTTGATGCATTCCATGGATTTCTTGTCTTGCACCCCATGAGCGATAGTATTATCCTAAAACATAATGATGAGAGAGAAGCCTGTTTTATATTTAACAGTAAAGGCAAAATCTTACAAATTCACTGCTAATCAAAATTAGATTTTAGAAATGTGAAGTGAAAGTAAGTTAATTAAAGACTCACCACAATTACAAAGTCCTCAGGGTCCAGCTTGTTATTGTCAGCAGGTCCTGTAGCAGCTAATTCCTCTTTCCATTCGGAATAAGGAATATCACTCTGTGAGACGGCAGAAAAAAGGAGGAAGGAGCAACAAGAAATAGATTTATTGCATCATGACAACACACTGTTCACATTAATTCTTTAAATTTAGAAATGTTTTCTTTTATATGAATCCTAAAGGTTTTTCAGGTGTTTAAATGTGTCTGTCAACACATTTAACAAGTTTAATGTGAAATCCAGGTACAACAAGGATGCCAGCAATATAAAATGATGCAGGAAAATAAAATAATACACACAGTTCTGTGTCAAGCAACATTAATACGTACTGTGGAGGGCATCTCAACCTTACATTCACCCAGAAACACGTAGAGTTTTCGAGAGACGATCCTCTCTAGAATCTCCCTTGCTGGTCCCAGGCCATCAGAGGAAGAGTTGAGTATTTGTTCAAACACATTATCTACAGGACACAGAGTCAGAGTAGGAGACAGGACAGAACAAGATCACAAATTCATTTCTGACCAAGAAATAATTGAGAATATAAACTGAATAATTTACACAGCAAACAACTAATTATATTATATTAATTATATTTCTTGACCATGAAAATACTTTTACAAAATAAACTTTAAGGCTAAGATTTGTTCTGACACTGACTCCAAAGTAGCAGAGTGTCATGGAGGGATCGAGTAAAACTGAGACAAGAATAATCTACTGTAAATGAGTTTATCCTGATATATAATCTAAAAATCAAACTATTACAAAATTGTACAAATATTCATGTGCAGGTGTTTCTATTTAATGTATTGTTATAAAATCAAAGTTAATGTAACCTGGTTGTTACACTCTTTCAATATAGGACATGAGTCAAAGGTGGTGCTGTGGCCTGTGATGACTTTAGATGGAGCAGTAAAGTCAGAGGACTCAGGGAGATTTTCATTCACTCTCTCCAAATATCAGTTGTCATGTTTAATAAACATGTTGATTAGTTCTCATCTTAGGTTCTTCTGTTGTGATGTTTAAAGTGAAGACATACAGACTAAATTAAAACAATAAAGACCCTGTTGTCATACTATTGAATATGTGTTATCAGCATACATCAGTAGGTGTAGTAGGAGCCTCCTGCACCTATGAGAGTCAATGGTGATTAACATTAGCAACTGACAAATGAACGTTTTGTTTGTTTTAAGACACCAGTCTTATTTTTTAATTATACTAGAGGAATAATTAGTTCTACACAAGAACACAAGGAAAATGCATTTTATTTTCATTTCCAATGTCTTCTACATTGACCATAGTGAGGCTGCTGACTCAGTGATGTGATTGAGAGACCAGTTAAAACTATTTTTGTCTCACTTTTGCATTTATCTCCAGCAGGTTAGATCACAGAGCTCACAGGGCTCTGAAAACAGGCTGTAAGGCAGCTACAGTACATTGAGAACGCTGCTGCTTGGGTCCTGACTAGAACCAGGAAGTACAACCACATTACTCCTGTTCTCAGATCTCTGCACTGGCTTCCTGTCGCTCAGAGAATAGACTTTAAAACAGCCCTGCTTGTGTATAAGTCTCTTCATGGCTCAGCACCACAGAACATCTCTGACATGTTGGTGCCATGTGAACCATGTCGGACTCTGAGAACATCAGGGACAGGCCTTCTGCTCGTGCCCAGAGTCAGGACTGGAATAGTCTTCCTGATGATAGACAGGCCTCATCTCTGACAATGTTTAAATCTTTTTAGCTCTGCAATATGACACATGACAACTGAGACTATTTTAAAAGCACTTTGTATAGCACAACTTATACACAGTAATTCAAATAAACCTGCCTTGCCACTTAGTTCATAAATAGCTCTAGATAGATAGAAAACTATGTAGGCTCTTGTTGTTAATAAAATGTTCAGTTGTATAAATAAAGTTGGATTTATAGTCATAAGGATTAAATCAACTCCATTCATAGATGATAATTATAATTATGATGCATTTCGTGCAGGACCAAGACTTCTGTGTGTTCTACCCCACATGGTAACTCAGGCTGTGATGTCAATTGCTGAACATCTACAGTTGATTTCTTTGTGTGCAGTTAAATGTCTGGTAGAACATGTCAGAACAGTCAATTCAGGACATTCATTAAGTCAATTCATGTCACATTGATGTGGCACATATTAAACATGGCACCAACCCTGCCCACTGTTCCCTGTGTCATAATGTTAATCAATCATGAACAAACAACACAGAGAGAGAGAGAGAGAGAGATATCTACAGACCTGTCAGCTTGGTGTAGGCCTCCATGTCATCTATGGCTGTGGAGAGTTTGAACATCTTCCCTCCTGAACCTTCAATCTGGATGAATGGATCAGCTTTTAAAAAAGCATCATTGATCCTGGATAAACACATTAAACATAATGTGACTTTTAAAGACATAGTGCAACACAAGAGAGTGACTCATAAAACAAATTAAATAATCTAAACTGGGCAGAAGAACAAACACAATGTTGTACAGTACCAACATAAGATGAGTAGATACTCACATATTCTCTATGATCTTTGTCACTTTGTGCTGATAGGCTCTTCTGTGGAGACCAGTCCGTGTGTTGAACATGTCAATCAGATTCCACTCTTCCTGTTGAGACAATTTGTCTGTAGTTTAGTCATAACTAATCAAATAATACATTTCTGTTTAAAAAGAAAGATCAACATCATCAGCACCTTGTCTCTGGAGCATATGTTTTTATGTTTCTGCCCATCCACCTCACACACCCTGGCAAACTCCAGAAAGCGGCGATGGTCAAAATTATTCTGGATGCCCAGGTGGTGGCTGTCCCTGAGAAGAAATAGACAGAAAATATCTGGAGACATGTCTGTGGAGATTCTCAGTGATCCTGGTCATGGTGGTCTGTGTCTAAAAGAGGCTGAAAGTTGACAAATGGACTTGCTGAAGATTCTCCTCAGATGAGAGATAAAATGTCTTCAACTGAAGATGTTTCATTTCTCATCCAAGAAGCTTCTCCACTTCTGACTGAAGAAAATTAGGTTTATTTTTTTAACTTCAAAGCATGCTGGGAAAAGCTGCAAATGTGATAAAATATATAAACTACAATTGTTCATGGGAAATAATACATATTAGATCATCACTCTGCATCAAAAAGTAAATTATTCTACAGTAGCTGTTCATTAAACCTCACCTGGCAAAGTAGTCAAACTTGTCCACATCAACGCCGTTTGTTGAGTTTGACACAATTTCATAGAGGAAGGACTTTTCCTGTCCTCTGCCTTTATGTGGCCACTGTGGAGATGAAAACACAATAGTCACATTAGACAGAGTCTGAGGAAACTCTATGTTTATCTATATATGTTTATCATTGAGAAGACTGACTAATTTCAGATGACTTACATCAGGTGTATCTGTTTCCTTGGTTTGACCTTTGGGGTCAATCATCTCCTTAATAAAGGTCACGTCCTGATCTGTAAGATGGTATTCTGACATCTCCTCTTCCACCTCATCATCTTCCATCAGGTAGTCAAACATCTTTACAGAGGCCTCCTCATGCTGCAAGATACAAATAATACATTGATATAAGTGTGTGCATGGCCAGAGTTTCAAACTGAATTAAACACATGATGCACTGCTCAGGCAGACAAAGCATTTCTTTGCAAAAACATGACATGTGATGGATTTATATAGGACTGTCTCATCACAGCAAATCTGTGGCCATAAATGACACTTGTAATGGTGTAAGCTCACGATCCTGTGGGTGCTGCAGGGTCAGAGCACTCAATGAAATTAATGAGCACCAAGGTGTAAAAATTTGTCTTGCACATAGTCTCAAATCTGAGTCCATTGTGTCGAGGACAAACTCTATAAAAGTCCGCTAATGAGGAATCTTGCTGCAAAATACTTAGAAACAGTTTAGTCAGTAGTTTAGTCCATAGTCTACATGGATCATCACTCATTATATGAAATACTTTATCTAGATTATAGAAATGATATGATAAAAGTGCCTACAAACGTGTTGGTGTAGCTGGTATTTCCCACTGGGAAAAACATAAATCAGCACCTATGCTTGTAAATTACATATGACCTGCTATTAAACCAAGTATCAGAGATGCAAAGATTCAGTTTTTCTTTTTTAATAAATTTGCAAAAATTTCTACATTTCTGTTTTTTTCTGTCAAGATGGGGTGCTGAGTGTACATTAATGAGAAAGAAAATGAACTTTTTTGATTTTGGCAAATGGCTGCAATGACACAAAGAGTGAAAAATTTAAAGGGGTCTGAATACTTTCCGTACCCACTGTAAGTCCTGATTCTGGAGAGTTGGGACAAACATGTCTCACATAGAAAAGTCATATTTTTGATAAAAAATACAAGATATATTTATAATGAAAATATACATATATAATAAAATTTAAAGAATTTTTGCATACATATGTTATTAATTATTGTTCTGTCGTTAGAAAGTACATGTTCTTGTCTTCTCTATGTAGTAACAATATACAACTGCCAAAATCCTCTATAAATTAGAAATATATGTATCTAAGGAAAAACATATAAACATATAAATGCATTAAAAAATAAAAAAAACTAACTTTAAACAATATCTTCTATAATAATAAGCCTATTAAAGTTGTGTCCTCATTTTCTGTCAGCACCCTTCTCATTTTTTTATCATGCTAACTAAACCAGGAAATAGTATGGTCAGTAATAGCCATGAGGACACCTCCTGTGTATGATGAATGCAGCAAACTTCATATGCTCTGGTAAGATTTAGTTTTGGAAAATATTTTGGACACATAAAGTTGATATCACTGTGGTCACAGCTTTAATGTGTCTCCCCAACAATGAGAATTAGCTTAAAAACTGCAGTTTGAATTGAGGCATTTTAGTGAGTTTATTTAATTAGCAAGCAGCTAAGGAAAAACTAAATGGCTGCAGTGGAAAGTAAATCTTTTGCATGAGAGCAAAAAACTGTTTTGTCAACACTGTCAGGTTTTATCTCTGACAGAATGTGAAGACCTGAGTTCCCCTGACTTCCGGAGTGGCGCCTTTATTTTGAAGGACCAGCAGGATCCTACTCCTCCTCACGATGGGCGCATTGAATTAACTCACTGATTGTTTTCACCTGTTGTCTGTCTTGTCCCCAGATAAATAGAGCACGCCTGCCTCAGGAAGGTCGCTATCTGTTGTCTTCCTTGACTCCAGCGGTTTATTGTTTGGATCTGGAGCCCATAGAAACGAAGGACACCAGGAAAGTGCTCTTAGCTGAGTCTCTCCCTACTTCCCTGTTTTTTGACCAGGACTAATGTTTTTGTGTCACGAATATCTAGAGGAGAAGTTCTCTTTTTTTGGCATTCAGTCCCGACCAGAGTCGGTTCCGTCTTGTTTTTGATTAAGTATTCTTGAGATCCCTATTACGGGAGTGTTTGATTTTGTTCAAGTGCCAGTTTTTGAACTACGTGCTCCCTGGTCTTTGTGGTTCTCTCCCCTCCATTTAAAGGTTGGCTGTGAATTAAACCGGATCCCACGACCTAGGAAAACCAGCCTCCGTAAGATATTGCTCTGCGGGCCAAACCCAGTTCTCCCAGACCAATCAGTCGTTACCGGCACGTCCATACCGTGTTTTGGCCCGGCTGAAACCACTCCACTCCAATAAGTCAAATCCAGCTCGACAACACCATCTACTGGTCATTGCCATTCATTACAGTCTGTACCAATAAATGACTCGGTACTTCTAACCTTGTATTCTTGTGTGGGTGATACTGTGCTCCTGACTACCTCCCTGGAACATGACACAGAGATGAAAATCCACCATAAGCTCTTAATGTGGAAATATCATCTTATTTTTGAGCACTGTAAAATGTACCAATGTTATTTCATGGTCTCTATACACACTCAAATATATGTACACATTTACATTATTTAGTCTTTTATAACATAATCTCTTGACCTGTAGAGCATGGACAAGGTGTGTGCTACTTTAATAGCTCACAGCTTTTAAATTATATAATTATATATTAAATTGAGTATTTTAAACCATAAATGCATTAACTATACTAAACCATAAAAATATTTCAGTCATGTCAATCAAATGAAAATCAAGTTTCAGAGTCTATGGATAATTCAGTTTCATTATTGAAATCAAGAATGCCACTGACACAATAATGAAATTATATCTTTCTGACAGTTTTGTTCTTCTTATTATTCCAGTGAACTAATGTGGCTCCAGAAAGGACTGTCAACTTTGACTAAGTTCAAAGACGAGCATTTTTGATAATGTGGTCAAAATATCATCAGCTGCTGTTGTTTTAGCTGTATATTTCTTAAAATTAATCAACAAAATGTTGATCAATGATTTTTTCAACAGCATCAGTGATTGCCAACAATGTCTGTTGCATGTTTTCGTTAATTTTCAAAAAATAGTGGTTAGTCTCTGTCTATAATCTGTTTATATTGTTCATCTGTTGAAGTTAACTGATCTACATCATATTGTCTCATTTGTCAATGAAAAATATCTGATAATTTTAACATTAAAAACAAAGGTAAAAAATAAAAATATTTGGAAATTTAGGTTTTCAGAATAGTGTGAAATATTTTATTACATATCAGAGTTAAAAACTGTTATAATGTGGTTGAGGACTTTACATTCTTGTGGTCCTGAACAAAATTAAACAGTGAACTTCTGAGTCTTATGGAGTTGATACAAATTATGATATGAGCTAGATTATTATTTTCAGAAGAAAAAACAGTTCCTTTGCATGGTTTGATAGTTAAGGCCTGTCTTTCTAAATATAACAATTTCAAATTAATGTAGGTCATATTTTAAAAGCTTGAGTTCTAAAACAGGTTTTGTCCCTTATCTGAAGAATCAGTGACCTATATAACTACCTACTAAAAAGCTAATTGTGCCTTTTAGACTTTCATAAAGAGTTAGAGTTTCATATGAATTACCAGGCAAGATACAAATATTAATTAGTGACATTTAGAGGTTTTGGTTCTGTAGGTGGGATTTGTTACTGTTGGACAGTGCCAGGCAGCTGTTTCTTCCTGCTTCAGGTGTTAATGTTAAACTGTAGTACAGGCTGCTGGTTCAATGGCTTCAATCTTGTAATCAAACTCTGTCACAGAATAATAGCATATTAAATCATATTTCCTAAAGTATCAAGTTTCAAACTAAGATGTGAAGTGATTTTACACATTAGGGTCAGTTTAGTTTGACTAAAAAGGATCTGACCCAGATGACGTCAGTACCTCAAGACAAATTTGTCTTTTGACCACAGTTTCACAGTAACCAATAAATGCTTTTCAGGATTAATCCTAAGCATTTTTCATTGTCATTTGTTCATTTGGTTCAAAACTAGACATGTTTGTGCTTAATTTGTTTGCAGTGATGGTTTGTGTCATTACTATCTTATATCTAGACAACAGAAATTATTTCTTACCTTCCACTCTTTACATTTTTCACATTCTTCATGTTCTCCATGTTCTTTACTTTTTTTAAGTTCTTCACGTGCTTCTTTGATGAACATTCCATCAAACAGATGAGAAAATGGTCCATGTCCTAGACATGAAGAATTAAATGTATAATTACCTAATCTTGATTGTGTGTGAACTTTATAGTGAGACATTTGTGATTATATCTTTTTAGGCTGGTATTAGAAACAGAACTCTACTCAAAATACAGACTCCCTGTTATGATGTGCATTCTCAGTTCCGGTTTTGGTCTCTTATTTTGGTTAGTTTCCTGTTGTTCTCCTCTGTGACCTGGATTAACTTTGTTTCTTGGTTGTTTGTTAGCATGATTACCTTCACCTGTGTTAATTAATCTTCAGTTTTGTGTTTCCTTTGTTCTCTGTCGGTGCATTAAAGTTAGCTTTGTAGTGATGCATGTAATGCATGTTCGCAACAACTGAAGGAGTGTTTATTTTGTGTCTGTTACGCTGAGTGGCGTTTTTGTTCCAAACACCGAGTGGCGGAGATAATTTTTGTTTCTGTGCCTGGGTCCTGGAAGATCCAGGAAATAAAGAATCGTTGTGTCCTGCACTTGGGTCCTCACCTATCTTCCTTCAGCACCACATCAGTGTTTCATAACACTCCCCTTTGTATAATTGTGTTTGATCACATTTTTATAAAAAGATAGTTTTGTATTAACTCTCCATTTACTGTTTCACTGTTTACTGTTAATATGAATTCACCAATTTCTCTATTTTTATTTGTTTGTTATTTGTAAAAAACAATTTTTAATTGTTTATCTCTGCTGCACCCCCTGGTCATTATATCAATTTTTAATTTTCCAATTTATTTCACTTTAGCTTTTTAAAAATGATCACAGGTAATGTGTGTATTACTCACCCAGGTCATGGCAAAGACCTGCAATCTGCACACAAAGGATGTCCCTGTCATCGATTTTAAGCTCTGGCTGCTTTCTGCTCAGAGTTTCTACAAGTTCACCAGCTAAGTACGCCACCCTGTAGAACACACACCCACACACACACACACACATACACATACACACACACCCACTCCACAATTACTGTACTGTGGTATGGAATGTATATACTTTGGTTTTGGTTTCTAGTTTTTATTAGGTGCTTAATGCAATCTGACCTTCACCTTAACTGTGACTGTGATAATTTCAGAGACATATGTCTGTGTATATCAGCAAACATGCAGACAAACCCAAGTGAGTGTTCAAAGCGGTTGTGAGAAGCTCCAGGATAAACAAAGTAGGCTCCTCCGAGCTGCTTGATGTTTCTCAGTCTCTGGAACTGGGGTGTGTCAATGATTTTGATGAGAAGTGGGTGTAACTCTATGTGTCCATGGATTGGATCATTAAACACCTGGAACAAGAAAGTAAGTAAATAGACAACTCAATCCAATTCTAACACTGAGTGGCGTTTTTGTTCCGTCTGCCTGCCTGTCCGCCGAGTGGCGGAGATAATTTATGTTTCTGTGTATGGGTCCTGGATCTTCCAGAAACATAAATTATCTCCGCCACATGCACAGAAACATAAATTATCTCCGCCACTTATGAAGTGCTGGTAAAACCAGGTCTAGTTGTTTACCCAGTGATGTAAACCAGTCTTCACTATCTTTGGTCAAGCAGCTGATATAGTCCCCTCTTACACCCTACACAGTAAACCCTGTCTTTAAACACGTCACACCTCCAAAAAACAATATGACATCTTTCACACTCCCCTGTTTTTCATTTGACAAGCTCTTCAGCTTTTCTGAGTTGATGTGATGTATACTTCTGTATATTACTTTACCTTTCTGTAGGATTTTCAGACGGTCAATATTTTTGGCAGGCAAAATGAAAAACAGAAAATACAGAAGAGCAGAGAAAATTAAACAGTTAGGTGTATTTTTCAAACATATCTTTCAAGACAAATTGTCAAATTTCAACACACAGCATCTTAGATTAATGAGAGTTTACACTTACCCTGTTGTTGTCTTCACCTCCAGGTTACACTCTGCAATTGTCGCCATCAGTTTGTCCTGTATGGGATTTGGGGTGTGATACCAATGATAATTTGTCTGTGTAAAAAAACAGTTACACATTAGTCCTGGTTACATAGTCTGTGATTCACAGACACATAGAGCTGCACAATATGATTTGAATAGTGTGGGAATATAACAGGACGTCCAGTAAACTTACAACAATAACAACTAAATTGGAAAACACAAGATTTCAGAATACAAAACATAACGGTGCAAGAAATGTCATTTCAGACAAAGCATTTAACAAATTTTAGAGAACATAAATATCTGATGGTTTTATCCTCCATAATCTCAACTAGAAACTCCTTATTTTAAAAAATCATTTTGGATTTGGGCCCTGCGACAGACTGGTGACCTGTCCAGGGTGTACCCCTGCCTTCCACCCGAGAGAGAGCTGGGATAGGCTCCAGCAGATCCCCGTGACCCTGAACAAGGAAAGAGCGGGTATAGAAGATGGATGGATGGATGGATTTTGGATTTGCCAAGTTCAAAGAAACAATTCACTGCAAAATGAGTCAAAATTTAATACAATTTGACCCAGTTGGCCTGAACAGAATTTAAAACTCACCTTTATTTGGTCCTAGTTTGTTGTGGGCACCAGTCCCACTAATGGAAAATAGAGATAAAAGTAACAGGAACAGTCAGGAAATGTCCAGACTATATGTTTAATGAACTAATCAGTGATGGAGAAGAGACGATGCTGGACCTGCTTTTAAAGAGTCTCAAACATCACACACCCACATTTTCACCTTAGTCACATTGATATTTAAATGTCATTTACATAAATCAACAGTGAGTGGACAGACAGGTAGAGAAGTGAAAGTGAAAGTTTATGTAATATCATTTTGTACTTTCATTTATCAGTGAACAGGCAGGAACTGCAGTATATTTTGTGTTTAATGTTATTTGTGGTGTTAAATAATTAGATGAATAAACTGTGCATTTGTTTAAAATCTGACTTTCTAACAGACATGTTTAAGTCCAACTTCAAGACTTTGTGCTGCTGCTTTTTCTGCTCAGCTTGTACTGTAGCTTGTTCCTGCTGTAATGTAATAAAAGTAAGTAAAGTAAAGCAGCTCCCACTGCTGAAATGTGGTTGTCTACAGTGATAGGATTATAGAAAGTCTGAAGTCTTTTCTTTACCATCCATAACTTCATATCTTCACCATAGAAGAAGTGTATAAATGAACATATTGTGAACTGAAAATTCTGTGGTGCCCACATGGTCTTGTCATTTATTATAAATATTAAGCAAGAAGCAGTTGTTTTGCTTAGGAACAGTGAGGCACCCAATTATGTTGATGAAAGTACAATTTTTGAAGTACTCACTTGAGTATTTCTATGCTGTGATACTTTGTCCTCTAAGTTTACTGCAGTTCATAAAGAAGTACTTTTTATTCCACTACACTGATCAGACAACTGTTGTTACTGATTCATTTGGCTCATTTTTCTACATTAAACCATCCATTGGTCTGTACATTGAGTATCAACCTGAACAGCTACAACACTGAAACACCTGTAGCAATAAGTCTTAGAAATCCAAGATGTTCTTGCATAACTGGAGCTACACTGCATCACTGCATTTCTTAGGAGACAACATTAAAAACTGAACACACCTCGTTTACTCATGACTCAAGACAGTTCCTTCATCAACCATATCAAATATTCACACACTGGTTTCTCTAGATTTCATGTTGTGATCTTCCTCATTCTGTTCTATTCTATCTCTGTGGTTGTCGACTGACAATGGACCTGACAACAGGCTACAAACACAAACCTGATTGGTTGTGAAGGTGAGGAATGTTAAATATTGTTTTCCTGTTGATCCTTCAAGATCTTTGTCTTTCTTATGTTTGGCCTCTCGTCTCTCTATGTACATTTAAATGACCCTGTTGTGCTGTGATCTGCCTAATACAGTACAGAGTTTCACCTCCCAAGTCGGCAAAATGGCAAAACAGAGCAGTGGCTGCATGGAGGCACGAATGTCGATGCAAGAATGCAGCACTAACTTACAGTCTATTCAATGTAATTTCCTCATATACCTGCTGTTGTGTTTTGGTCACATCTAATTGTCATATGACAGGTATATTCATGTTTGTGGTTTTAACCTTAATGTAAACAATTAATTTGGAATTAATTGTGCATATCCACAATCCTCTCAAGGCTGTGGTGATCCCTGTTGCTTGTGCACCTTTTTCTCCCACATTTTTGCCTTCCATTCAACTTTTCATTAATGTGCTTGGATACAGCTTCTTTAGCAATGATCTTTTGTTTCTTACTCTCTTCTGGACAACTGTCAGCAGTCTTCCCCATGATTGGGTGGCCTACTGAACCACACTGACAGATCATTTATAGGCACAGGAAACCTTTGTTTAAGTTAATTTGCTAATTAGTGTGACATCATGAATCTCCAGTATTTAACTTTTTCACAATATTCAAATTTAAATACTGAATTTTGGGTTTTCATTAACTGTAAGTTATATTCATCAAAATTAAAATAAAAAAAACATCAAACTCTTAAAATATATCAGTCTGTGTGTAATGAGTCTATGAGTTTTACTTTTTGAACTTCTTCTTCTTCTCCTTTGGGCTGCTCCCTTCAGGGGCCCCCACAGCGAATCATCTGCCTCCATTTTACCATATTCTCTGTATCCTTCACACCCGCACCAACTCTCCTCATGTCCTCCTTCACTACATCCAAGAACCTCCTCTTTGGTCTTCCTCTAGGCCTCCTTCCTGGCAGCTCTAACCTCAGCATCCTTTTACCAATGTATTCACTGTCCCTCCTCTGAACATGTCCAAACCATCTCAATCTGGCTTCCCTGGCTTTTTCTCCAAAACATCTAACATGAGCTGTCCCTCTGATGTCCTCATTCCTGATCCTATCCATCCTCGTCACTCCCAGAGAGAACCTCAACATCTTCAGCTCTGCTACCTCCAGCTCTGCCTCCTGTCTTTGTCTCAGTGCCACTGTCTCTAAACCAGACAACATTGCTGGTCTCACCACTGTCTTGTCCACCTTTCCTTTCATTCTTGCTGACACTCTTTTGTCACACATCACACCTGACACTTTCCTCCACCTGTTCCAACCTGCTTGCACACGTCTCTTCACTTCTTTTCCACACTCTCTGTTGCTCTGGACTGTTGACCCCAGGTACTTAAAATCCTCCACCTTCTTCACCTCTACTCTCTGTAACCTCACCGTTCAACTTGAGTCCCTCTCATTTACACACATGTACTCTGTTTTACTGCGGCTCAGCTTCATTCCTCTCCTTTCCAGAGCAAACCTCCACCTCTCTAGATTTTCCTCCACCTGCTCCCTGCTCTCACTACATATGACAATGTCGTCTGCAAACATCATGGTCCACGGAGATTCCTGTCTAACCTCATCTGTCAGCCTGTCCATCACCACAGCAAACAAGAAGGGGCTCAAAGCCGATCCTTGGTGCAGTCCCACCTTCACCTTGAACTCCTCTGTCACCGCTACAGCACAACTCACCACTGTCTTCCAGCTCTCATACATGTCCTGCACCACTCGAACATACTTGTCTGCCATCAACTTTTTGGAGATATTATAATTTATGAAGATGCACCTGTATTTACAATTATTCTCTGCTACAAGGGAGGATAATGTGGTGTATTCAACATATTTGATCGGCATATCATGTATGCTTTTTGGACCTCAAGGGATACAGTCATTTTGGAGTTGTTATTTCCACGTACACTTTGACCTGTACAGACAAGATGGTGCAAAATGTTAGCAAATGCTACATTGAATGAGACCATTAGGCACCTGAAAAAAACAAAACAAAAATTGGACTCACCTACTTTAATTATGACTCAAGACAATATATGTATTGTATGTAACAACCACATAAACATGTCCAATCCTCACACACCGGTTTCTCTACTTTCCATGTTGTGTTACATCACAGTCATGCCAAAAAATTATTTTACTGTTTAAATTTAATAAATCAATTTACTGGTTTTTTAAGCCTCTCATCTCTTGAGACCTAATGTCACGGTTCCCGGTGTAGTGCGGGAGAAAGGATGTGAGGACCCAAGTGCAGACACTAGACAAGCTTTATTTCCAAGGGTTCAGGCAGGAAACTCAAATCTCCGCCGTTCGGCGGGCAGGCAGGCAAACACAGAGAGAAGTACTCACACTAGGTGCAGTGAACTTAACTCAATGCAGTGCAATGATCCAGCGGGGAACAAAAGAAACCAGAGAACTTAAATACTAAACACAAGACACAGGTGAAAGCAATCTACTAATGATAACAGAAACATAAAACCACCTGGAACCAAACAGAACAGAAACAGGAAACTAACCAAAATAAGACGCCAGGCAGGGCTCAAAACCGGAACTCAGGTTCAGATCCTGACACCTAACAATGTAGTGTGATGTATATTTAGGTAGATTTAAAATACCTTGTTCTGTGATCTGGTCTAACCTCCTGATCTTGTTTCACCTTTGTTGTTGAACACAGGTGATGAGATTTCTCCAGTGCTTCTGGTCCTCTATGAGCCCAGTTTGACTCTGTCACAGTGTTGGTTGCAGACATGCTCATTATTTCTGTAGCAATGGGTTACTAAGCAATGCCCAACCCTTTTCATCTTGGGACATTGTGCCCTGGGACTGTTGTTCTAACAAGTTGTTGTATTTGGTCCCACTGAGACACAAATGTCTTCTCCTTCCAAGCACTTGTCTTAACAAACAAACTTTCATCAATGAACAGACCAGCAAAGTAGGTTTTTACAAACTCTGATTTACCCTGAAGTTGATTAACCCTGAGATGGGAAACTCAGTTTTTTGGTGTTTTGGTTTCAGAACAGCTGATCAGTTAGTTCATGTGACTCTGAGTTGATTAATGGAGGAGACACAGAAACTCAGTAGTTTGTTGAAGAAAGCCTGCCAGCGAGCATGTTACTTTCACAGACTGTTACCTCAGTACATAGTAATACATGTTATTAAATATCCCCACTAACCTTTATGGTGTCATGGTAAAAAGCATCTGCTATTCACACTGTGTCTATTGGTGCAAACTGGAGCAAACTGTGCACAGCACAATACTGTGTAGTACAGTTATGAACACAGATGTGGTGACATATGTATTACAACAGTTTAGCAGGTTGTATCCTCTCAGAACAGTGGGCTATATGTTGGATCAGTTGACTCTGATTGGTGGTGTTTCAATAGATGGTGCTTCTCTTCTCGTCAATTCCAGAAACCAGCAGTGCAAATTTTGCTGGATTATAGCAACCAGACGCCAGTTTAAAATATTCATCAGACTGAAATCTGTTGTAAAACAGAATAAGAGCATCTGTTGTTCAGGTGAAATTGGAACAATTTAATTTAAGGATTAATTTTATTTAAGTGAGTTATTTGGCAGTCACTGGATGCCTTTCAGATGACACTTAGTGTCTTGTCACTCTCCATATTGTCTTGCATCCAGATTCTACTTAGATTGTTAAAGAACACAGTTCATATGATTAAATACAGATATGCCAAGAAATGTTATATTATATTGACACATACTCCAGGTACAATATTTCCAGAGTTCATAAACCTTTTCAATCAAACTTTCAAATCCAAGCCTTTCCCATCGAAGGATCTAACTTTTTTGCTGCTCTCCTTACGCCATCTTCACTTTGAGTAACTTAAATTTAGTTTTTTATTCAGACGTCCACACCGTCTGTCAAGATTTATGAAGTACTTATCAAAAGAAATGGAATCATTTAAAACCAAATACTAGAAATGTCAAACTGGATTATGAAGTCTGTAAATCCAGGCATTTAATTTCAATATTAAGCATTGCTAAAACTCAAAGCTCTCACTTTTCTTTTTCCCATTTATCAACAATTTGTAATAAAACAAAAAATACAAACATTAAAATTCAATACATTTAATATTTGTGTGTAATATGGTGGTTTTGAATCTCTGAGATTTAAAAACAAATCTGTTGTTCACACAGTTTACACAAAAATATTTGATCTCAGGGAAAGGAAAATATGATAAATATTGGATCTTTGGGGTTTTTGTTCACAGCATAGAATCTATACCCAAAGACATAGATGTGATATTAAGTTACATTAATATCTTCCTGGTCACAGATGGAAAAAATGTGTATGATTCCCTCTGGTGTTGGACAAGGTGAACTACACAAAGTTAAAGGAAAAAGAAGCTTTATTTCAAATAGAGCAGGTACAATCTGTTTTCAAACCATCTGACTATGAGTAAAACTAGTTAATTAACCTTTGTCAGGTTTTCCTTTAGTCCCATTACATATTCCTGATCTAATGAACACACACTGAGCAAAACATAAAGCTACTCAAACTTTGTCACAAACAATGTTACACTGAAAAAGTAATGTAATATATAGAGTACAATAAAACAATTATGATTATATATGTAATTTTACAGGTAATATATTATTTATTTCAAATTAACACATTGTTATTTCATAATGATTGTGATAATTTCAGAAGATAGAATAATCCAAAGGAAAAAAAGAGAGAAAATACAGCACCAATAAAAGAGGAATAAACATCTAAAAATGAACAGTGGCTGTGTAACAATAAATGATGTGAGGGAAGATACAGTAAAATACAAGTTACAACCACAAAACATAACTTTTGGTCAAAATATACTTGAAAAGCGAGATAAAATATAAACAGACTATGTTAACTCACATGATAAAAAGTTAAATTTGAAGTCCAAACACCTGAATTATTGACTTTAAGTGACAGACACCATTACACATGTTGGTACTTTAAACCTACTCCAGTCATAAAGAATACACACTTGTACTTTGTTTGCAAATTTGACTAAGATCATTTGAAAACTATGCAAAAATAACAAAGGATAAATGTTAGTGATAGCTGAGTAAAACAATGAACTGAAATACACTGATTTCCACTGCTCATCATCAGTGTTTTTGCTTTCTTTCAGGTTTCATCTCCACCATCCACATCTTCAGCACCATTGATTTGCATTTATTCATTCATTTTCCTCAGGGTTGAATCCATGCTGCAATAGAAAACACAGCAGTGCATTAGAATTAACAAAGAAGTGCAGAGTATCTGGTGATACAGACTGCAGTGCAGTGCAACAAAGCAAAACAAAACCTTTAGATTATGCAGCTAAATTTTCTTTGGCTAAATTGCAAAGTTTAGGGCTGTGGACTGGTGGTCATTAAAAACAACATATGTGATGACACCACCTTAGGATTTAACACATATTTATAGGCCTTTCCCCTTATTTTCCATTTAATAGCTAATGAAAGTAATCAGACAACACACACACACGCACACACTTCTGAACTGACATATTGAAATATATTTGTTAGGATCAAAAGTCTAAATTGTTTATCATAGAATTTATTCACTGCTATAAGTAAATGTACATGTGATCTTGTTGTGTAATTGAACTTTTGACTGCTTTGAATGTTGACAGCTCAACACTTGTCAGTTGTGCATATGTTGTAAGAATGTATGAGTTTAGGAAGTGAAACAGACCCGCTCTGGGTCAAGGAACTTGTGACACCAAGTGTCCCCTGTTTGAACTTCATGAATCTATAAGGACAAAAGCCAGTTTCCTTGTTTCTAAGGCGGACGAAGCATATGTTAAAGGTCTTCTGTGTAACTATTGTGTAACCTTGTTTGCTATAAATAAAGAAGTCTGTGTGAGGCTCGGGGCTGCAGCCACAAACCCAAGAAGAGACGTCTTCTTGCAGCCACGAGCTGATCCCAGCCTGAAAAGATGCAATGTGTCTCTCGTTAAATGGTTGAGTAGAACCAACAATATTAAATACATTTATACAAAGTTTTAAACTCTAATGTTACAGTTAAAGTGTAATCTGAAAACTGTCAGTGGTTTATTGCATCTATTTTGGAGTTTTATATGTTGGTTTTGATATGATTGTAAGTTGTTGTCATTGTTGATTGGTGTTTGTTGTTTTAAATGTGTTAGAATTTGTTAGTGCTGCATAAATAAAGTGTTAATTTGAAAAGTTAGATTCAGTCATACTCCAGGTACTCTGGTTTCCTCCCACAGTCCAAAAACATGTATGTCAGGTTGATTGGTGACTCTAAATTGCCCATAGGAGTGAGTGTGAGTGTGTGAGGTTGTTTGTCTCTATGTGGCCCTGTGATGGACTGGGGACCTGTCCAGGGTGGACCCCTGCCTTTCACCCAAAGAGAGCTGGGATAGGCTCCAGCAGATCCCTGGGACCCTGGTTAGGACTAAACGGGTATAGAAAATGGATGGATGGATTCGGTCACCCAGATATGTGCATGTTAAATTAGAGCACATCATCTCCACAGTCAAAACTATGATCTGTTGATTTTCCTTTGGCTACATGTAAATGTCCAAAGACAGAGCACAGTTTTGGACCTGAGCAGAGGGAGAGCGTCTGGTGGAAAGCTATGAGGAAAGGGAGATTTGATTTGGATGGAAGGTAACTAAGCAAACGCAGTAAAAATACAGGTAGATGGATGGAGGTGTCAAATTAAATATATAAATATCTCATTTAAATTCTTGATGTCACCACAGCTGAATGTCCACTGTGTTGATATGATGATAATTTGACTAATCTCTGCTGAATAAGTAAATAATCCTGTGCACAGCTAAATGTTCATACATCGACCAGGACACAGAGCTGGAGCAGAACATTAAAGGAATTCCAGTACACAAGGGATGACTGGATCATTTTCATGTATCAGTAGTTATTATAATCCCCATAGGTTTATCATTATCATCACTAAACAAAAATACAGTATATTTGATAAGATATATCTAAATATTACCTCAATTATCAGATAGTCATTTCTTTCGCACCACTGGACAAAGTGCCTCAGGGCAATCCTCCGCTTGTCAGTCCTCTTCCAGTAAACTCTGATAAACTGCAAACAGAAGGACATTGAGAGAAGCTTGGACACTTTACAAAAAACAAAACAAAACTGTTGCATAAATATGAGAAGGAAAATGAAAGATATACACACAGCTCATGTTGTCATTGTTTTAGTTCTGACCTTGTGTTGGGGGATCTGGACCTCGTGTTGGGTGCTCTTGATTGCTTTGTCAGGATCATGCTTGCTGTAGTAATATATGTTGTTGATGCATTCCATGGATTTCTTGTCTTGCACCCCATGAGCGATAGTATTATCCTAAAAAATAATGATGAGAGAGAAGCCTGTTTTATATTTAACAGTAAAGGCAAAATCTTACAAATTCACTGCTAATCAAAATTAGATTTTAGAAATGTGAAGTGAAAGTAAGTCAATTAAAGACTCACCACAATTACAAAGTCCTCAGGGTCCAGCTTGTTATTGTCAGCAGGTCCTGTAGCAGCTAATTCCTCTTTCCATTTGGAATAAGGAATATCACTCTGTGAGACGGCAGAAAAAAGGAGGAAGGAGCAACAAGAAATATAAGATTTATTGCATCATGACAACACACTGTTCACATTAATTCTTTAAATTTAGAAATGTTTTCTTTATATGAATCCTAAAGGTTTTTCAGGTGTTAAAATGTGTCTGTCAACACATTTAACAAGTTTAATGTGAAATCCAGGTACAACAAGGATGCCAGCAATATAAAATGATTAGATTAGATTAGATTCAACTTTATTGTCATTTAGCAGAGTACAGGTACAGAGCAAATGAAATGCAGTATGGAGGAAAATAAAATAATACACATAGTTCTTCAAAAAAAAGAAAAGAAGCTTAATGTTCAATGTTATAATGGATAATGTCAAATAAATGATGTGTCAAGCAACATGAATACGTACTGTGGAGGGCATCTCAACCTTACATTCACCCAGAAACACATAGAGTTTTCGAGAGACGATCCTCTCTAGAATCTCCCTTGCTGGTCTCAGGTCATCAGAGGAAGAGTTGAGTATTTGTTCAAACACATTTTCTACAGGACACAGAGTCAGAGTAGGAGACAGGACAGAACATGATCACAAATTCATTTCTGACCAAGAAATAATTGAGACTATAAACTGAATAATTTACACAGCAAACAACTAATTATATTATATTAATTATATTTCTTGACCATGAAAATACTTTTACAAAATAAACTTTAAGGCTAAGATTTGTTCTGACACTGACTCCAAAGTAGCAGAGTGTCATGGAGGGATCGAATAAAACTGAGACAAGAATAATCTACTGTAAATGGGTTTATCCTGATATATAATCTAAAAGAGTTTTAGAGTAACTCTCTGTTTTCTCATGGGTCTGGTGATAAGATTTATATTGATTGGATGCAGCAGGTCTGGATTTGTTTTAGCGATAACTGTGTGTAGCAGTCTGGTTTACAGTTCTGAATTTTGCGGGTAGTTTGCACAGTGATTCGACCAATAAATGACTCTGCTACAACTGTGGAGTGACCACTGGGAGAAATGTCACTTCTGTAACATTAACACTATAACATTACAAAATTATAAAATCAAACTATTACAAAATTATACAAATATTCATGTGCAGGTGTTTCTGGTTAATGTATTGTTATAAAATCAAAGTTAATGTAACCTGGTTGTTACACTCTTTCAATATAGGACATGAGTCAAAGGTGGTGCTGTGGCCTGTGATGACTTTAGATGGAGCAGTAAAGTCAGAGGACTCAGGGAGATTTTCATTCACTCTCTCCAAATATCAGTTGTCATGTTTAATAAACATGTTGATTAGTTCTCATCTTAGGTTCTTCTGTTGTGATGTTTAAAGTGAAGACATACAGACTAAATTAAAACAATAAAGACCCTGTTGTCATACTATTGAATATGTGTTATCAGCATACATCAGTAGGTGTAGTAGGAGCCTACTGCACCTATGAGAGTCAATGGTGATTAACATTAGCAACTGACAAATGAACATTTTGTTTGTTTTAAGACACCAGTCTTATTTTTTAATTATACTAGAGGAATAATTAGTTCTACACAAGAACACAAGGAAAATGCATTTTATTTTCATTTCCAATGTCTTCTACATTGACCATAGTGAGGCTGCAGACTCAGTGATGTGATTGAGACACCAGTTAAAACTATTTTTGTCTCACTTTTACATTTATCTCCAGCAGGTTAGATCACAGAGCTCACAGGGCTCTGAAAACAGGCTGTAAGGCAGCTACAGTACATTGAGAACGCTGCTGCTCGGGTCCTGACCAGAACCAGGAAGTACAACCACATTACTCCTGTTCTCAGATCTCTGCACTGGCTTCCTGTCGCTCAGAGAATAGACTTTAAAACAGCCCTGCTTGTGTATAAGTCTCTTCATGGCTCAGCACCACAGAACATCTCTGACATGTTGGTGCCATGTGAACCATGTCGGACTCTGAGAACATCAGGGACAGGCCTCCTGCTCGTGCCCAGAGTCAGGACTGGAATAATCTTCCTGATGATAGACAGGCCTCATCTCTGACAATGTTTAAGTCTTTTTAGCTCTGCAATATGACACATGACAACTGAGACTATTTTAAAAGCACTTTGTATAGCACAACTTATACACAGTAATTCAAATAAACCTGCCTTGCCAATTAGTTCATAAATAGCTCTAGATAGATAGAAAACTATGTAGGCTCTTGTTGTTAATAAAATGTTCAGTTGTATAAATAAAGTTGGATTTATAGTCATAGGGATTAAATCAACTCCATTCATAGATGATAATTATAATTATTTCGTGCAGGACCAAGACTTCTGTGTGTTCTACCCCACATGGTAACTCAGGCTGTGATGTCAATTGCTGAACATCTACAGTTGATTTCTTTGTGTGCAGTTAAATGTCTGGTAGAACATGTCAGAACAGTCAATTCAGGTCACATTGATGTGGCACATATTAAACATGGCACCAACCCTGCCCACTGTTCCCTGTGTCATAATGTTAATCAATCATGAACAAACAACACACAGAGAGAGAGAGAGAGAGATATCTACAGACCTGTCAGCTTGGTGTAGGCCTCCATGTCATCTATGGCTGTGGAGAGTTTCATGAATTGATCAGCTTTTAAAAAAGCATCACTGATCCTGGATAAACACATTAAAAATAATATGACTTTTAAAGACATATTTCAACATAAGAGACTGACTCATAAAACAAATTAAATCATCCAGTCCAGGCAGAAGAACAAACACAATATTGTAAGTACCAACATAAGATGAGTAGATACTCACATAATCTCTATGATCTTGGTCACTGTGTGCTGATAGGCTCTTCTGTGGAGACCAGTCCGTGTGTTGAACATGTCGATCAGATTCCACTCTTCCTGTTGAGACAATTCGTCTGTAGTTTATTCATAACTAATGAAATAATAAATTTCTGTTTAAAGAGAAAGATCAACATCATCAGCACCTTGTCTCTGGAGCATATGTGTTTCTGTTTCTCCCCATCCACCTCACACACCCTGGCAAACTTCAGAAAGCGGCGATGGTCAAAATTATTCTGGATGCCCAGGTGGTGGCTGTCCCTGAGAAGAAATAGACAGAAAATATCTGGAGACATGTCTGTGGAGATTCTCAGTGATCCTGGTCATGGTGGTCTGTGTCTAAAAGAGACTGAAAGTTGACAAATGGACTGTTCTCTGATTAGGTGAAAAGTCTTTTACATTTTACTTCTTTAGCCCTGACTGAAGCATGTTCTGTTTATTGTTTAACTTATCAAAGCATGTTGGAGAATTCTGCATGTTGCAAATGTGATAAAATATATAAACTACAATTGTTCAGGGGAAATAATACATATTAGGTCATCACTCTGCATCAAAAAGCAAATTATTCCATAGTAGCTGTTCATTAAACCTCACCTGGCAAAGTAGTCAAACTTGTCCACATCAATGCCGTTTGTTGAGTTTGACACAATTTCATAGAGGAAGGACTTTTCCTGTCCTCTGCCTTTATGTGGCCACTGTGGAGATGAAAACACAATAGTCACATTAGACTGATACTGATACATTATCAATGAGGATACTGACTGATTTCACACAGTTTGAAGCAAACTAACTGGTGTCTCCTTGGTTAGAGCTTTAGGGTGAATCATCTCCTTAATAAAGTCCAGGTCCCTTGGCAGCTCCAGACCGTACTGTTCCATCGCCTCCCGCAGGTTATTACGTTCCACCAGGTGGTCAAGCATCTTTACAGTGGCGTCCTCATGCTGCAAGATATAAATAATAGATTTAAATAAGTGTGTGCATGGCCACGATTTCAGATCAAAAATACAATGATGCACTGCTCAGGTAGACAAAGCATTTCTTTGCAAAAACATGATATATGATAGATTTATATTCGACTGTCTCATCACAGCAAATCTGTGGCCATAAATTACACTTGTAAGTTACATATGACCTGTTATAAACCAAGTAACAGAGATGTAAAGATGTCCATTGTGCTAGATGTGCTAGAAATGTTTAATCTCCATCCATCCATCAATCATCTATACCCCCTTATTCCTTAACCAGAGTCACAGGGACCTGCTGGAGCCTATCCCAGCTCTCTCTGGGTGAAAGGCAGGGGTCCACCCTGGACAGGTCACCAGTCCATCACAGGGCCACATAGAGACAAACAGAGACAACCACACTTACACACACTCCTATGGGCTGTTTAATCTCATTAACAAAATAAATAATGCTGGTTTTGTGAAAACTATGCACAAATTTTTATCAAGTAATCATCAGATTAGAGCAGCATAATAGAAAGTTGTAATTTAAGGGTTTGCACCAAGATGCCCCTCAGTGCTCCATTCAAAGCTGTAACTGATTTGGACCTTCTTGGTCCACTTCAGTCATGTGCAGGACCAGCTGTTTAAAAAAGAGGATCTGCCAGGAGCAATGGCATACTCTGCCTAAATCCAGGTGTAGAGAGTCAAGACTTAAAGCTGGAATTGTTGCCAAAGGGGCATCTACACAGCAGAAAACAATTGCTCTGAATAGTTTTTGAAATTAGAGATTTGTCTTTAATTAATTTGTAAAAAAATTATACAGAAACATGTTTTCACTTTGCCTTTGGTGACTAAATGTAGGTTGATAAACAAAATGGTAATTTAAGGTAACTACTGTAGGTAGTTGGAAAAATAGCTGGTACAACATCCTCTGAGAGAGTGAACAGGATTACAAAATACCAGGAATGGCATGTCTTAGTGGGCTCAATGGACTAGTTCAACTTTGTGCAAAATATGCTGCTTATGAGCTGAATTATTTCTTGGCTGTAAGCAGCTGACATGCAAGTAGTGTTCACAACTAAGACATGAGTCCAGCAGCTGCATAACCACCAACCAAAAAGCTGATTGTGACTTTTAGACTTAGTTTTGTGTGAATTATCAGACACTATACAAATGTTGTATAGTGATAATTAGGTGGTAGGTGTAATTTCTTCCTGTTGGACAGTGCCAGCTACTTTCAGGGTTAGGGTTAAGGTGTAATACAACTGATGTTTCAGTCTTTATATTTAACAAACATACACATCCAGTCAAAAGTTTGGACACACTTTACTTTGGAATTGAATTGAGTCCAAACTTTTGACTGGTACTGTACATGACAGTGGTTTTTCTTAGTACATTTTCAGGAATAATCCTCAGTATTTTTCATAAGTTTGTTTCACAGTTTGTTCATAATCCTTTGCAGTTGATGGTGTGTGCATTTAGTATGTTATACTTAGACAACAGAAATTGTTTCCTACCTTCCAATTTACACCTGGACGTGCTTTGGGGATGAACTTTCCATCAAACAGATGGGAAAATGGTCCATGTCCTAGATATGAAGAATGAAATATAAAATTACCTCATACATCATAATTGTGCTTAAACTGTAAACTGAGATATTTGTGATTATATTTATTTAAGCTGGTATTGGAAACAAAACTCTACTCTTAATACAGAATCCCCTTTGTATATTAAGTACATTTATTTATCCTTCCATTTGTCATGATCCGCAACTTGACTTCCGGTTTCACGCTTTTCTTTTGAAGGATCACACTGGATCTGGTTTGCTTCACCACGCTCACTCTTGACAAATTTAACACTTGTTTTCATCTGTGTTTCATTCACGTAGACCACAGATATATACCGTCGCTCAACCACAGACAAACCGCGAGGTTGTCTGTTGATCTTCTCACGCCTTGACCTCCTCCTCGTCAGAACCTGCTCGTTCCAAGATTATTCCTGCCTTTGGGGTTACTGCTGGACGCGTCTGATCACGGACCTCCCTCCTCTCCAAGCAAGCTAAGTAACCCGCCCAAGTATTATTTTTTGAAGAAGGATTTTTCTCTGTTTTTCGCAAGAGGAACTTGCTGTGTTGTTTTCGGTAGTTCAGGAAGCTCCCTGAGCCCGAGACTGTTCGTTTTGAGTTTAGACCTTCTGATTACGATTCAGCCCAGAGGACTTTTTATCTATGTTTTTTGTGCAAGAGGAAGTTTTGTTTTCCTTTTTTTTTGTTCCTGTTCCCTCAGTGAGCGCACGTTAGTTCCCGTCTGCATAAGCACGGAAGATTGTTCTTGTTTTTGCACAAGAGGAATATATAATATATAAGAAGCTTTGATCCTTGTTTTCCCTCCAATCGTGACACCGTTTGCTGTTTATTGTTTGCTGTTAATACGATTCATCTGTTTTTCATGTTTATATTTGTTGACCACCTCACCACTGTGCTGCCAACCTTCTCTGAAAATGTGTGCGATCCTACCAAAATGATTAGAGCCACCACTGGTGCCATTATTGACTGATGATTGTTGTGTATCATCCTTCAAATGAAAGATTAATTATTTTTGAGCCCTCAAAGCTTTCCACTGACTGTTCAGCTGATCTCAATAACATTCATAAAATGTAGCAAATATTTCACATGAAAGGATTTCCAGTAGTTGAGCATAATTTCCACACATCCTCTTAGCCATTTAAGCTGAAACATTGATAGAAACTGTCGTGTTTTAACTGAACATTTAGCAACAACAACATTTAGCTTTTTGAAAATGATCACAGGTAATGTGTGTATTACTCACCCAGGTCATGGCAAAGACCTGCAAACTGCACACAAAGGATGTCACTGGGACTGATCTGAAGCTCTGGCTGCCTTCTGCTCAGAGCGTCTACAAGTTCTCCAGCTAAGTATGCCACCCTGTAGAACCACACACACACACACACACACACACACACACACACACACACACACACACACACACACACACACACACACACGCACGCACGCACGCACGCACACACACACACACACGCACACACACACACACACACAAACAACTGATTCCATAATTGCTGTTTTCAAACTGAAATCATGTTTATTGATATTGATACTATGGTATGGAATCTGACAGTGTTAGCCAAGCTGACATCCATTATGGACAATACATCTCACCCACTGCATCAGACAGTGGAAGCTCTAAGCAGCTCCTTTAGTGACAGACTGTTACACAACTCAACAGTTCAGTTGTTCTCTGATAGTATCACATTGCTACACTTTTGTTGTAAATCCTACTTTTTCAATGTTTTTAATGGCTTTTTTGCAAATACCTGTAAATACTTTGAAATTGCACACCTCTTGATTGTGTGCACACTTTACTCTTTGTTTCTCTAATACTGCTCTTTTGTTCTTCATTCAGTTTTTTTGTAAACTGCTGCAACAAGTGAATTTCACTGCTGTGGGATCAATAATGTTTGATTTGATTTTGATTTCATTTGGTTTCTAGTTTTTATTAGGTGCTTAATGCAATCTGACCTTCCCCTTAACTTTGACAGTGATAATTTCAGAGACATATGTCTGTGTATATCAGCAAACATGCAGACAAACCCAAGTGAGTGTTCAAAGCGGTTGTGAGAAGCTCCAGGATAAACAAAGTAGGCTCCTCCGAGCTGCTTGATGTTTCTCAGTCTCTGGAACTGGGGTGTGTCAATGATTTTGATGAGAAGTGGGTGTAACTCTATGTGTCCATGGATTGGATCATTAAACACCTGGAACAAGAAAGTAAGTAAATAGACAACTCAATCCAATTCTAACACAAAGAAGTGCTGGTAAAACCAGGTCTAGTTCTTCAACATCCAACAGTTAAACCCAACACACCTCTCACTGCTAAGACGACCTAATGATGCAAACCTGTCTTCACTGTCCTACACAAACAAACCCCATCCTTAGATAAACCACAAATCCAACAAATAATATCACCAAACTAACAGCTGATGAAATTGTTAATGTTAGTGAATTAGGGCCCAGTAAAAGTCTGACATCTTTCACACTCCCCTGTTGTTTATTCTATAAGCTCTTCACCTTTTCTGAGTTCAGTCTCAAAGTTTCAATGTGATGTATGTTTAGGTACAGGTCACATTACCTTGCCTTGTCCTGTGATTTGCCACAGCTTTCTGATACTGTCTAGGATTTTCAGACTGTCACCAATTTGCCTGGACAAAAGAAAAAACAGAGGAGAAATGAGTTAGGTGTGATTCTCAGAGATATCTATCCAGGCAGGTGATTGTTTTACATATTGAAATGAAGTTTAACATGAGGGTGGACTTACCTAATGTCCATATCTTTCAGGTGCTGTTCAGTGAGATATTGCAGTGTGACACCACTGATGTTATTTTCTAGGTAAAAGAAAAAACAGTTCAAACTGGTTTCATAGTCTGTGATTCACAGACTGAAAGTCTCCACAGACATACAGCTACAAACCCTGTGGGAGTATAACAGTATAACAGGATGTCCAGAAAACCTGCAGACTAAAGAACACCAGCATCTCTATTATTTATCATCACAGTCATTTATAAACATTTGGACTATTCTGCATCAAAGCAGCTCTCAGCTGGATTAGCTTTTCAGGCCAAAAACTAACCATCAATAATCTACCAAACTAGAAAACTGACCTCTGAATATAGCCTGCCATTCTCCAAGCCCTTGTTCCTCCAGGTACTGACACGTTTGATCCACAGTCCATTCTCTGTACTTCCACAGGTCCATTGTTCTGGTCTTCTTTGTTTGTGTTGAAGCTGTTGGAGTTTGTGTCTGTCTTTTGCTCATTTTATTTTATTTATCCTTTATTTAGTCAGGATACAAGATCTGAATTACAAAAAATGTAATTTCAGACAAAGCATGTTACAAATTTCACAAAAGGTAAATTATAACTTTTTACTCTTTAACCTCAAGTACCAATCCTTTTACAAATTAACTTAAACTTTCTCAGCATTTAAAGGAACAAGCTACAGATGATAATTTAATAAAACTAGATTCTTCATGTGGCCAAAAAAAGAAATTTGCCCAGTGAAAACAGTGAAAATCTGCAAAGTAACTGTTTAATTTTGCCAAGAGGAAACAATATTGTTGTTACTGCATTTATTTTCCCTGGCTGCCACCAAAAACTCTGATTTGCCTCATCAGTCATAAAAATGTTAGACATGCTGTTGTTGCCAGGAAAAGAAACCACCTTAAATGTTTTTAATTTTTTGCTGTTGCATAATCAGCATTTTGATTTGGCTGGTTTGAATATTCTGCAGATATTGACAACATAAGTAGTGATGTTAATTAAAAACACTGCTGTAAACATCTTTTGGCCAAATTATGTCAAGGTGTCTTGCAATTGGTTTGCAATGACAGCTTTACATGATTTGTATAATTTGAAGAGCATGAAGTCCCATAGTACAAGACCCAGTTGGCCTGAAGGTTCATATACCTGTCAGAAATACATTAATGTTCTCTATGATTCTGTGATCTCTTTCTGTTTATTCTCCTAAATGTCAAAAATGACCCACAACCTTGTTAAAAGTGATTGAGAGAGAGAGAGATATGATACTGATCCAATAGTCTGTAACTCAACAATAATGTAAATTTAACATTCATGCCAAGAATGCTTCTTTGAATTTGAGACTGCATGAAAATGTGTGTAAAATGAAGCTAAACAGAATTTAAAACTCACCTTTATTTGGTCCTAGTTTGTTGTGGGCACCAGTCCCACTAATGGAAAATAGAGCTAAAAGTAACAGGAACAGTCAGGAAATGTCCAGACTATATGTTTAATGAACTAATCAGTGATGGAGAAGAGACGATGCTGGACCTGCTTTTAAAGAGCCACAAACATCACACACCCACATTTTCACCTTAGTCACATTGATATTTAAATGTCATTTACATAAATCAACAGTGAGTGAACAGACAGGTAGAGAAGTGAAAGTGAAAGTTTATGTAATATCATTTTGTACTTTCATTTATCAGTGAACAGGCAGGAACTGCTGTATATTTTGTGTTTAATGTTCTTTGTGGTGTTAAATAATTAGATGAATAAACTGTGCATTTGTTTAAAATCTGACTTTCTAACAGACATGTTTAAGTCCAACTTCAAGACTTTGTGCTGCTGCTTTTTCTGCTCAGCTTGTACTGTAGCTTGTTCCTGCTGTAATGTAATAAAAGTAAGTAAAGTAAAGCAGCTCCCACTGCTGAAATGTGGTTGTCTACAGTGATAGGATTATAGAAAGTCTGAAGTCTTTTCTTTACCATCCATAACTTCATATCTTCACCATAGAAGAAGTGTATAAATGAACATATTGTGAACTGAAAACATTCTGTGGTGCCCACATGGTCTTGTAATTTATTATAAATATTAAGCAAGAAGCAGTTGTTTTGCTTAGGAACAGTGAGGCACCCAATTATGTTGATGAAAGTACAATTTTTGAAGTACTTACTTGAGTATTTCTATGCTGTGATACTTTGTCCTCTAAGTTTACTGCAGTTCATGAAGAAGTACTTTTTATTCCACTACACTGATCAGACAACTGTTGTTACTGATTCATTTGGCTCATTTTTCTACATTAAACCATCCATTGGTCTGTACATTGAGTATCAACCTGAACAGCTACAACACTGGAACACTTGTAGCAATAAGTCTTAGAAATCCAAGATGTTCTTACATAACTGGAGCTACACTGCATCACTGCATTTCTTAGGAGACAAACAACATTAAAAACTGAACACACCATCATTACTCATGACTCAAGACAGTTCCTTCATCAACCATATCAAATATTCACACACTGGTTTCTCTATATTTCATGTTGTGATCTTCCTCATTCTGTTCTATTCTATCTCTGTGGTTGTCGACTGACAATGGACCTGACAACAGGCTACAAACACAAACCTGATTGGTTGTGAAGGTGAGGAATGTTAAATATTGTTTTTCCTGTTGATCCTTCAAGTTCTTTGTCTTTCTTATGTTTGGCCTCTCGTCTCTCTATGTACATTTAAATGACCCTGTTGTGCTGTGATCTGCCTAATACAGTACAGAGTTTCACCTCCCAAGTCGGCAAAATGGCAAAACAGAGTAGAGGATTGATGGAAGCACCACTGACCACTAACTTACAGTTTGTTTAATGTAATATCCTCATATACCTGCTGTTGTGTTTTGGTCACATCTAATTGTCATATGACAGGTATGTTCATGTTTGTGTTTTTAACCTTAAGGGAAACAATTAATTTGCAGTTGTTAGTTGTGCATGTGCTGTGACGGACTGGTGACCTGTCCAGGGTGGACCCCTGCCTTTAACCCAAAGAGACCTGGGATAGGCTCCAGCTGATCCCTGTGACCCTGGTTAGGAATCAGCAGGTATAGGTAATGGATGGATGGACGAATGAAATGTACATGTGTTTTGACCTGTACTGACAAGATGTTGGAGTCAGCAAAAACATTCTCACTGTGTTGTCCTCATGAATACACCACAGATTGACACATTTGAGCCATAAAATCAGCAATGGACGGCAAAATGCACATGAGGGAACCACTCTAAGGATGAGTTCAGCAAAATTCAAACAGAGTACCTAGGCCACATTTTAGATGAGCATAGTTTTCATCCTTAAAAAGATACAGGAAGCCTCTGTTCCTACAAATACAAAAGAGCTCCAGGTTTTTTTTGGGATTTGGGAATTGTTTTGTCAGTTATTACAGAAGATTTCTGCCACAGTAAAGCACGATCATAGCCCTTCTCTATAATCTGCAACATGTGACTATGAAATGGATGGAGGCTGAGCAGGCTGCTTTCATTAAGTGTAAAGATCTGCTGACTGGTGTCCCAGTCTTAGCACACTGTGACCACAGTCTGCCACTAACCTCAGCATGTAATGCTTCTGCATATGGAAGTGGTGCAGTTATTCAACACACTATGCTAAATGGGGAGAAACAACCTATTGCTCATTGTTCTGAGACACTACCCCAGCACTAAAAGTGCCTATGTTAGCAGCAGCACATATTCAGCGATGGCCAGTAATATGATCAGCATATGATAATTAAATTGTCTCCTGCAAATCAGCAGAACAAAGCAGTGCAGATGGACTTCCTCGTCCTTCATCTGAGACCAGTTGACACAGGAACCACTATGAGTTTAGCTGTAGTTCTCTAGCTGCCAATGGAGTGTCTGCAGGAAGTCTCAGTGACACACAAATATCAAGGGCACCATGTACAGTGAGCCTACAGCTGATCTCCATGGCATTTGTGTACTATGTTTAGTGGCCCAACCTTGATGGTGATGTGAAGAAAATTTGTGAAGAATTTGAAACCTCTTTTGACTCAAGGATGTGTTTCAACATATAAAACGTTGAGTTCCACTTTGTAGCACACTTATGTTTGAGCTTTAGCTCTGGCAACCCCAGCTGTCATTGTGAGGATTTTAGCTCCTCTGTGCACCATGCTTCTGTAGCCTGGAGAGACTCATTTTTCTATTCAGTTAATTAGTTTGGAATCTCATGAGTTGAAGCTGAGACAGGTGGTTCTGACTCACTGGCAGAAGTGGTTGATGGGGAAAACTGCACCAATCCCCAATAAACTGTTTATTATACCATGCAGCTTGCAGTACTTCTTGAGCCTAAACCGGTGGCTCTGAGGTCCATGTGCACTCCTGGAATAAGACTGTTACAATAGTAGTAGTGAACTGTGACTGTACACTTATATTTCCACAATAAACAGTGATGTTTAAACACTGAAGCTAATTTGTTTTTGGAAGTAGACAAAGGTTCTTTAACAGCATGTTATGGATGATAATGTGGTGTATTCAACATATTTCAAAGGCATATGAGAGGTATGTTCATTGTTGCTTTTTGGACCACAAGGGATTCAGTCATTTTGGATTTGTTAGTTCCACGTACAGTTTGACCTGCACAGACAAGATGGTGCAGTAAAGTTAGCAAATGTTAGCAAACACAACAAAATAGAATTCTGAACAATAAAAACATAACTAATTAAACAAATGGATTGTCCAAGTTAGTGATTTTCAGCCTGCTAGCTGAGCAAACAGGACACACTAAGCTGCTCTGAGCTAAATTAACTACTTTATTTTTTGCACTACTCACCACTGTCTTACTTACTGAGACACAAATGTCTTCTCCTTCCAAGCACTTGTCTTAACAAACAAACTTTCATCAATGAACAGACCACCAAAGCAGGTTTTTACAAACTCTGATTTACCCTGAAGTTGATTAACCCTGAGATGGGAAATTCGGTTTTTTGGTTTCAGAACAGCTGATCAGTTAGTTCAGGTGACTCTGAGTTAATTAATGGAGGAGACACAGAAACTCAGTAGTTTGTTGAAGAAAGCCTGACAGCGAGCATGTTACTTTCACAGACTGTTACCTCAGTACATAGTAATACATGTTATTAAATATCCCCACTAACCTTTATGGTGTCATGGTAAAAAGCAATGTTAAGCATCTGCTATTCACACTGTGTCTATTGGTGCAAACTGGAGCAAACTGTGCACAGCACAATACTGTGTAGTACAGTTATGAACACAGATGTGGTGACATATGTATTACAACAGTTTAGCAGGTTGTATCCTCTCAGAACAGTGGGCTATATGTTGGATCAGTTGACTCTGATTGGTGGTGTTTCAATAGATGGTGCTTCTCTTCTCGTCAATTCCAGAAACCAGCAGTGCAAATTTTGCTGGATTAGAGCAACCAGACGCCAGTTTAAAATATTCATCAGACTGAAATCTGTTGTAAAACAGAACAAGAGCATCTGTTGTTGCTCAGTTGTGATCATATTTGTAATTGTACTAATAAAAAATGATTCATTTCAAATCAACACATTGTTCTTTCATAATGATTGTGATAATTTCAGAAAGTTGAATAATTCAAATGAAAAGGAAGAGAAAACATATTTCACCAATAAAAGAGAAACAAACATCTAAAAATGAACAGTGACTGTGTAACAATAAATGATGTGAGGGAAGATACAAGTTCAAAACATAACTTTGGTCAAAATGTCCTTGAAATTCAAGATAAAATATAATCAGACTATGTTAACTCACATGATAAAAAGTAAAGTTAAATTTCACTAAATACTCAGCAGTCCCTACAAGATCCTATGACTTCATCAAAACAGCTCCACCTTGTGTTAAAACCCAGTAATACAATACGGTTAAGAACAAGTTTCATGCGTGGGCCATATTTCATTATATTTTTATAACTAAAAATGGACCACGAGCCACAGTCGGCCCACGGGACGTAGTTTGGACACCCCTGTTCTAGGCTCTTCTGCTGTGATATTAAAAGTGAAAAGCCTGAATCTGATCTGTCTTGATATGCAAATATTTAAAATAGACAGTCAAATATATTTAAGCTAAATCAAGACACCAGTTCCATCTGACAGTTTTTGTCTCACTCATTAGTTTATAAATAGCTTTTAGATAACTACATAGGCTTTTGTAATTCACCTGCTAAACTGTATAAAGTTGGATCAAAATCAACACTTTATTGTCATTGTCATAATAACAAGATATTGTTAGTGTCACACACTGTATAGCAAGGGTGTTAATGTTAATGTTAATCAATCATGAAGAAACAACACACAGAGAGAGAGAGATATCTACAGACCTGTCAGCTTGGTGTAGGCCTCCATGTCATCTATGGCTGTGGAGAGTTGCATGAATGGATCAGCTTTTAAAAAAGCATCACTGATCCTGGATAAACACACCAAACATAATATGACCTTTGAAAACATATTTCAACATAAGAAAGTGACTCATAAAGCAAATGAAATCATCTAAATTGGGCAGATGAACAAACACAATGTTGTACAGTAACAACATAAGATTAGTAGCTACTCACATAATATTTCATCAGAGAATGTTTGATTTAGATGATATATTCAAAGTCTTTTTAATTTTACATCGAGGAACATTATTCTTGAAATGTTTGACAATATGTTGATGCAGCTTTTCACAGATTGGTGAACCTCTGTCCATGTTTACTTCTGAGAGAGTTACGTTTTGAGGTGCTGGCAGGAGGAAGGAGTGACAGGACCCAAATGCAGGACAGAGAAGTTTATTAATTACCCTGGATGTCCCAGGGCTCGAGAAAAACACAAATTCAACCGTAGCGGTTACATACGATTGCTGGCAAAACGGCGTTGCATCATATGTGGCGTCCAACAAAACTAAACAGTCTCAAACAAAGATTAATGCTTCTGCAACCAGACAAAGGAAGACCGGGAGAACTTATAGAAAGCTGAAACAGGTAATTGGAGACAGGTGTGAATAATGAGTGACAGACAAAGCTGCTGGAGACCAGAACAGGGGAAACAGGAAGACCACACAAAATAAAAGTCCTCTGGCAGGAAGGCCCCAGGGGGACTCATGACAGAGAGACTCTGACTCTCTAAAATACTCTTTTTATACCCAATCATGTTACTGGACATATACACATATACTTCAGAGAGAAAAGAGAAAAGAAGCTTTATTTCAAATAGAGCAGGTACAATCTGTTTTCAAACCATCTGACTATATGAGTAAAACTAGTTAATGAACCTTTGTCAGGTTTCCCTTTAGTCCCATTACATATTCCTGATCTAATGAACACACACTGAGCAAAACACAAAGCTACTCAAACTTTGTCACAAACAATGTTACACCGAAAAAGTAATGTAATATATAGAGTACAATAAAACAATTATGATTATATATGTAATTTTACAGGTAATATATTATTTATTTCAAATTAACACATTGTTATTTCATAATGACTGTGATAATTTCAGAAGATAGAATAATCCAAAGGAAAAAAAAGAGAAAATACAGCACCAATAAAAGAGGAATAAAAACATCTAAAAATGAACAGTGGCTGTGTAACAATAAATGATGTGAGGGAAGATACAGTAAAATACAAGTTACAACCTCAAAACATAACTTTGGTCAAAATATACTTGAAAAGCGAGATAAAATATAATCAGACTATGTTAACTCACATGATAAAAAGTTAAATTTGCAGTCCCAACACCTGAATTATTGACTTTAAGTGACAGACACCATTAAACATGTTGGTGCTTTAAACCTACCCCAATCATAAAGAATACACACTTGTACTTTGTTTGCAAATTTGACTAAGATCATTTGAAAGCTATGCAAAAATAACAAAGGATAAATGTTAGTGATAGCTGAGTAAAATAATGAACTGAAATACACTGATTTCCACTGCTCATCATCAGTGTTTTTGCTTTCTTTCAGGTTTCATCTCCACCATCCACATCTTCAGCTTCATTGATTTGCATTTATTCATTCATTTTCCTCAGGGTTGAATCCATGCTGCATTAGAAAACACAGCAGGGCATTAGAATTAACAAAGAAGTGCAGAGTATCTGGTGATACAGACTGCAGTGCAGTGCAACAAAGCAAAACAAAACATTTAGATTATGCAGCTAAATTTTCTTTGGCTAAATTGCAAAGTTTAGGGCTGTGGACTGGTGGTCATTAAAAACAACATATGTGATGACACCACCTTAGGATTTAACACATATTTTATGTATACATTTATACAAAGTTTTAAACTCTGATGTTACAGTTGAACTGGAGTCTGAAAACTGTCTGTGGTTTATTGTTAATATTGTTGTTGTCATTGTTGATTGATGTTTGTTGTTTTAAATGTGTTAGAATTATGTCTAGGACTTCGGTCGGCTCCATCTATTTGTTAGTGCTGCATAAATAAAGTTTTAATTTGAAAAGTTAGATTCAGTCATCCAGATAAGTGCATGTTAAATTAGAGCATCTCATCTCCACAGTCAAAACTACGAGCTGTTGATTTTCCTTTGGCTACATGTAAATGTCCAAAGACAGAGCACAGTTTTGGACCTGAGCAGAGGGAGAACGTCTGGTGGAAAGCTATGAGGAAAGGGAGATTTGATTTGGATGGAAGGTAACTAAGCAAAAGCAGTAAAAATACAGGTAGATGGATGGAGGTGTCAAATTAAATAAATAAATATCTCATTTAAATTCTTGATGTCACCACAGCTGAATGTCCACTGTGTTGATATGATGATAATTTGACTAATCTCTGCTGAATAAGTAAATAATCCTGTGCACAGCTAAATGTTCATACATTGACCAGGACACAGAGCTGGAGCAGAACATTAAAGGAATTCCAGTACACAAGGGATGACTGGATCATTTTCATGTATCAATAGTTATTATAATCCACATAGGTTTATCATTAACATCCCTAACCTATAACATATTTAATAAAATAATTCTAAATATTACCTTGACTATATGAAAGCCTTTGTTTTTGTACCACCGGACAAATTGCAAATACATTTTCTTCTTCTCTTGCCTCTGGGCAATCTTCCTCTTCTGCTTGTCAGTTGCTTTCTGCTTGTCAGTCCTCTTGCGCTTGTCAGTTTTCTTCTGCATTGTAGTCCTCTTACAGTAAACTCTGATATACTGCAAACAGCAGGACATTGAGAGAAGCTTGGACACTTTACAAAAAATGAGAAGGAAAATGAAAGATATACACACAGCTCATGTCATTGTTTTAGTTCTGACCTTGTGTTTGGGGATCTGGACCTCGTGTTGGTTGCTCTTGATTGCTTTGTCAGGATTGTGCTTGCTGTAGTAATATATGTTGTTGATGCATTCCATGGATTGATGGTCTTGCACCCCATGAGCGATAGTATTATCCTAAAACATAATGATGAGAGAGAGGCCTGTTTTATATTTAACAGTAAAGGCAAAATCTTACAAATTCACTGCTAATCAAAATTAGATTTTAGAAATGTGAAGTGAAAGTAAGTCAATTAAAGACTCACCACAATTACAAAGTCCTTAGGGACCAGCTGGGTATTGTCAGCAGGTCCTGTAGCAGCTAATTCCTTTTTCCATTTGGAATCCTCATCCTGAGGGACGACAGAAAAAAGGAGGAAGGAGCAACAAGAAATATAAGATTTATTGCATCATGACAACACACTGTTCACATTAATTCTTTAAATTTAGAAATGTTTTCTTTTATATGAATCCTAAAGGTTTTTCAGGTGTTAAAATGTGTCTGTCAACACATTCAACAAGTTTAATGTGAAATCCAGGTACAACAAGGATGCCAGCAATATAAAATGATGGAGGAAAATAAAATAATACACATAGTTCTTCAAAAAAAAGAAAAGAAGCTTAATGTTCAATGTTATAATGGATAATGTCAAATAAATGATGTGTCAAGCAACATTAATATGTACTGTGGAGGGCATCTTAACCTTGCATTCACCCAGAAACACATAGAGGTCTCGAGAGATGATCCTCTCTAGAATCTCCCTTGCTGGTCCCAGGCCATCAGAGGAAGAGTTGAGTATTTGTTCAAACACATTATCTACAGGACACAGAGTCAGAGTAGGAGACAGGACAGAACATGATCACAAATTCATTTCTGACCAAGAAATAATTAAGACTATAAACTGAATAATTTACACAGCAAACAACTAATTATATTATATTAATTATATTTCTTGACCATGAAAATACTTTTACAAAATAAACTTTAAGACTAAGATTTGCTCTGACACTGACTCCAAAGTAGCAGAGTGTCATGGAGGTATTGAGTAAAACTGAGACAAGAATAATCTACTGTAAATGGGTTTATCCTATAGATCCTAACCGGTCGAGGCCGATGGCCGCCCAAACTGAGCCCGGTTCTGCTGGACATTTTTTCTTCTGTTAAAGGGAGTTTTTCTTCTCCACTGTCGCCAAGTGCTTGCTCATAAGAGATTTGTTGGGTTTTTAGTTTTAGTTTTTGTAAAGTGCCTTGAGATGACTTATATTGTGATTTTGGCGCTATACAAATAAAATGGAATTGAATTGAATTGAATTGAATCCTGATATATAATCTAAATGAGTTTTAGAGTAACTCTCTGTTTTCTCATTAGGTCTGGTGATAAGATTTATATTGATTGGATGCAGCAGGTCTGGATTTGTTTTAGAGATAACTGTGTGTAGCAGTCTGGTTTACAGTTCTGAATTTTGCAGGTAGTTTGCACAGTGATTCGACCAATAAATGACTCTGCTACAACTGTGGAGTGAACACTGGGAGAAATGTCAGTTCTGTAACATTAACACTATAACATTACAAAATTATAAAATCAAACTATTACAAAATTGTACAAATATTCATGTGCAGGTGTTTCTATTTAATGTATTGTTATAAAATCAAAGTTAATGTAACCTGGTTGTTACACTCTTTCAATATAGGACATGAGTCAAAGGTGGTGCTGTGGCCTGTGATGACTTTAGATGGAGCAGTAAAGTCAGAGGACTCAGGGAGATTTTCATTCACTCTCTCCAAATATCAGTTGTCATGTTTAATAAACATGTTGATTAGTTCTCATCTTAGGTTCTTCTGTTGTGATGTTTAAAGTGAAGACATACAGACTAAATTAAAACAATAAAGACCCTGTTGTCATACTATTGAATATGTGTTATCAGCATACATCAGTAGGTGTAGTAGGAGCCTCCTGCAGCTATGAGAGTCAATGGTGATTCACATTAGCAACTGACAAATGAACGTTTTGTTTGTTTTAAGACACCAGTCTTATTTTTTAATTATACTAGAGGAATAATTAGTTCTACACAAGAACACAAGGAAAATGCATTTTATTTTCATTTCCAATGTCTTCTACATTGACCATAGTGAGGCTGCTGACTCAGTGATGTGATTGAGACACCAGTTAAAACTATTTTTGTCTCACTTTTGCATTTATCTCCAGCAGGTTAGATCACAGAGCTCACAGGGCTCTGAAAACACTATGGTCAATGTCTTCTACATTGACCATAGTGAGGCTGCTGACTCAGTGATGTGATTGAGACACCAGTTAAAACTATTTTTGTCTCACTTTTTCAGCTGTAAGGCAGCTACAGTACATTGAGAACGCTGCTGCTCGGGTCCTGACTAGAACCAGGAAGTACAACCACATTACTCCTGCTCTCAGATCTCTGCACTGGCTTCCTGTCGCTCAGAGAATAGACTTTAAAACAGCCCTGCTTGTGTATAAGTCTCTTCATGGCTCAGCACCACAGAACATCTCTGACATGTTGATGCCATGTGAACCATCTCGGACTCTGAGAACATCAGGGACAGGCCTTCTGCTCGTGCCCAGAGTCAGGACTAAACATGCACAAGCACCGTTTCAGTTTTATGTAGCTAAAATCTGGAATAGTCTTCCTGATGATGTTAGATAAGCCTCATCTCTGACAATGTTTAAGTCCAAGCTAAAAACTTTCTTTTTACTGTGGTATATAACATATGACAACTGAGAGTTTTATCTGGACTGATTCTACTTTAAGTTTAAGTTAATTTTTTTCATTAATAAAAGCATTTTGTTTAGCACAACTTATACACAGTAATTCAAATAAACCTGCCTTGCCACTTAGTTCATAAATAGCTCTAGATAGATAGAAAACTATGTAGGCTCTTGTTGTTAATAAAATGTTCAGTTGTATAAATAAAGTTGCATTTATAGTCATAAGGATTAAATCAACTCCATTCATAGATGATAATTATAATTATGATGCATTTCGTGCAGGACCAAGACTTCTGTGTGTTCTACCCCACATGGTAACTCAGGCTGTGATGTCAATTGCTGAACATCTACAGTTGATTTCTTTGTGTGCAGTTAAATGTCTGGTAGAACATGTCAGAACAGTCAATTCAGGACATTCATTAAGTCAATTCTTGTCACATTGATGTGGCACATATTAAACATGGCACCAACCCTGCCCACTGGTCCCTGTGTCATAATGTTAATCAATCATGAAGAAACAACAGAGAGAGAGAGAGAGAGAGAGAGATATCTACAGACCTGTCAGCTTGGTGTAGGCCTCCATGTCATCTATGGCTGTGGAGAGTTTGAACATCTTCCCTCCTGAACCTTCAATCTGGATGAATGGATCAGCTTTTAAAAAAGCATCATTGATCCTGGATAAACACATTAAACATAATGTGACCTTTGAAGACATATTTCAACATAAAAATGACTCATAAATCAAATCAAATAGTCTAGTCCAGGGAGAAGAACAAACACAATGTTGTACAGTACCAACATAAGATGAGTAGATACTCACATATTCTCTATGATCTTTGTCACTGTGTGCTGATAGGCTCTTCTGTGGAGACCAGTCCGTGTGTTGAACATGTCAATCAGATTCCATTCTTCCTGTTGAGACAATTTGTCTGTAGTTTAGTCATAACTAATCAAATAATACATTTCTGTTTAAAAAGAAAGATCAACATCATCAGCACCTTGTCTCTGGAGCATATGTGTTTCTGCCCATCCACCTTACACACCCTGGCAAACTCCAGAAAGCGGCGATGGTCAAAATTATTCTGGATGCCCAGGTGGTGGCTGTCCCTGAGAAGAAATAGACAGAAAATATCTGGAGACATGTCTGTGGAGATTCTCAGTGATCCTGGTCATGGTGGTCTGTGTCTAAAAGAGACTGAAAGTTGACAAATGGACTTGCTGAAGATTCTCCTCAGATGAGAGATAAAATGTCTTCAACTGAAGATGTTTCATTTCTCATCCAAGAAGCTTCTCCACTTCTGACTGAAGAAAATGATGTTTATTTTTTAACTTATTGTTTAATTTTAACAAAGCATGCTGGGAAAAGCTGCAAATGTGATAAAATAGATAATCTACAATTGTTCAGGGGAAATAATACATATTAGGTCATCACTCTGCATCAAAAAGCAAATTATTCCACAGTAGCTGTTCATTAAACCTCACCTGGCAAAGTAGTCAAACTTGTCCACATCAATGCCGTTTGTTGAGTTTGACACAATTTCATAGAGGAAGGACTTTTCCTGTCCTCTGCCTTTATATGGCCACTGTGGAGATGAAAACACAATAGTGACATTAGACAGAGTCTGAGGAAACTCTATGTTTATCTATATATGTTTATCATTGAGAAGACTGACTAATTTCAGATGACTAACATCAGGTGTATCTGTTTCCTTGGTTTGACCTTTGGGGTCAATCATCTCCTTAATAAAGGTCACGTCCTGATCTGTAAGATGGTATTCTGACATCTCCTCTTCCACCTCATCATCTTCCATCAGGTAGTCAAACATCTTTACAGAGGCCTCCTCATGCTGCAAGATACAAATAATACATTGATATAAGTGTGTGCATGGCCAGAGTTTCAAACTGAATTAAACACATGATGCACTGTTCAGGCAGACAAAGCATTTCTTTGCAAAACATGACATGTGATGGATTTATTTAGGACTGTCTCATCACAGCAAATCTGTGGCCATAAATGACACTTGTAATGGTGTAAGCTCACGATCCTGTGGGTGCTGCAGGGTCAGAGCACCCAATGAAATTAATGAGCACCAAGGTGTAAAAATTTGTCTTGCACATAGTCTCAAATCTGAGTCTGTTGTGTCGAGGACAAACTCTCTAACAAGTCTGCTAATGAGGAATCTTGCTGCAAAATGCTTAGAAACAGTTTTGTCAGTAGTTTAGTCCATAGTCTACATGGATCATCACTCATTATATGAAATACTTTATATAGACGATAGAAATGATATGATAAAAGTGCCTGCAAACGTGTTGGTGTCGCTGGTATTTCCCACTGGGAAAAACATAAATCAGCACCTATGCTTGTAAATTACATATGACCTGCTATTAAACCAAGTATCAGAGATGCAAAGACTGTTTTCTACAAAACCTAGACAAATTTTAATTTGTGCCAGAAAACCAATTTATAATCAGAATAATTACTGAATCATGTGGTGTGTGATCATTTCACTAAGGTCTGGTGATATCTGATATTACAGAAAGATTTCATAGTGGTAAATAAAATGTCAGAATAACTTCAAAGTCCATTGTGCTAGAAATATTTAATCTCATTTAATAAAATAAAAAATGTTGGTTTTGTGAAAACTATGCACATTTATAATAGAAAGTTGTAATTTAAGGGTTTGCACCAAGATGCCCCTCAGTGCCCCATAATTCAAAGCCATAACTGATTTGGACTTCTTTGGTCCACTTCAGTCATGTGCAGGACCAGCTGTTTGAGAAATCTACGAGGATCTCCCAGGAAGAATGGGATACTCTGCCTAAATCCAGGGACCCAAGAAAACTCAAAGAGGAACTGTTGCCAAAGGGAAACAAAATGATCACTTAGAATAGTTTTGGAAATCAGAGATCCTAAGAATGGGATGACTTACTGGGTAAAGGAATAGTTCAACATTTTGACAAATATGACTGGTTATGTGCTGAATTATTTCCGACATGCAACCAGCACTGACTCCAGAAATTACTGCTCACATCTAAGTTCTGATTCTGGAGAGTTGGGACAAACATGTCTCACATAGAAAAGTCATATTTTTGATAAGAACCAAGATATTTATAATTAAAATATACATATATAATTCAATTTAAAGAATTTGTGTAATGTTATATGTTTTTGTTCTGTCGTTAGAAAGTACATGTTCTTGTACCTGTCTTCTCTATGTAGTAACAATATACAACTGCCAAAAACCTCTATAAATTAGAAATATATGTATCAAAAGAAAAACATATAAACATATAAATACATTAAAAAATAAACAAAACTAACTTTAAACAATTTCTTCTATAATAATAAGCCTATTAAAGTTGTGTCCTCATTTTCTGTCAGCACCCTTCTCATTTTTTTATCATGCTAACTAAACCAGGAAATAGTATGGTCAGTAATAGCCATGAGGACACCTCCTGTGTATGATGAATGCAGCAAACTTCATATGCTCTGGTAAGATTTAGTTTTGGAAAATATTTTGGACACATAAAGTTGATATCACTGTGGTCACAGCTTTAATGTGTCTCCCCAACAATGAGAATTAGCTTAAAAACTGCAGTTTGAATTGAGGCATTTTAGTGAGTTTATTTAATTAGCAAGCAGCTAAGGAAAAACTAAATGGCTGCAGTGGAAAGTAAATCTTTTGTATGAGAGCAAAAAACTGTTTTGTCAACACTGTCAGGTTTTATCTCTGACAGAGATGAAAATCCACCATAAGCTCTTAATGTGGAAATATCATCTTATTTTTGAACACTGTAAAATGTACCAATGTTATTTCATGGTCTCTATACACACTCAAATATATGTACACATTTACATTATTTAGTCTTTTATAACATAATCTCTTGACCTGTAGAGCATGGACAAGGTGTGTGCTACTTTAGATTGTACTTTAATAGCTCACAGCTTTTAAATTATATAATTATATATTAAATTGAGTATTTTAAACCATAAATGCATTAACTATACTAAACCATAAAAATATTTCAGTCATGTCAATCAAATGAAAATCAAGTTTCAGAGTCTATGGATAATTCAGTTTCATTATTGAAATCAAGAATGCCACTGACACAATAATGAAATTATATCTTTCTAACAGTTTTCTTATTATTATTCCAGTGAACTAATGTGGCTCCAGAAAGGACTGTCAACTTTGACTAAGTGCAAAGACGAGCATTTTTGATAATGTGGTCAAAATATCATCAGCTATTGTTGTTTTAGCTGTATATTTCTTAAAATTAATCAACAAAATGTTGATCAATGATTTTTTCAACAGCATCAGTGATTGCCAACAATGTCTGTTGCATGTTTTTGTTGATTTTCCAAAAATAGTGGTTAGTCTGTTGAGTTTATATTGTTTATCTGTTGAAGTTAACTGAAATACATCATATTGTCTCATTTGTCAATGAAAAAAAAAATTCATAGCTTTAACATTAAAAACAAAACTTAAAAAAAGTATTTAGAAACTCAGGATCTCAGAATTGTGTGAAATCAGAACAAAAATTTATAAATTGTATTTTATTACATATCAGAGTAACTGTAAACTGTCATTATGTGGTTGAGGACTTTACATTCTTGTGGTCCTGAACAAAATAAAATAGTGAACGTTTTAGTCTGACAGAGTTAAAATAAATTATGTTATTAACTAAATAATAATTATTTTCAAAAAAAGTGCTTCATGAAAAAAACACTTCCTTTGCATGGTTTGATAGCTAAGACCTGTCTCTACAAATATATCAATTTCAAATTAATGTAGGTATTTTATATTTACATATTTATTTACGTATTTTATGTTTACATATTTTAAACTTGAGTTCTGAAGAATCAGTGAAGACATAACCATCTACCAAAAAGCTAATTGTGACTTTTAGACTTGGTTTTGTATGAATTACCAGGCACTGTAGAGGTTTTGGTTCTGTAGGTGGGATTTGTTACTGTTGGACAGTGCCAGGCAGCTGTTTCTTCCTGCCTCAGGTGTTAATGTTAAACTGTAGTGTACAGGCTGCTGTATTACAAACTCTCTCACAGAACAATAACATATTAAATCCTATTTCCTAAAGTAGTAAAAGAAAACTTTCTTCAAGTTTCAAACTAAGATGTGAAGTGATTTTATGCATTAGAGTCAGTTTAATCTGACTTAGTTTACATTGTCTGTGGCTAAACAGGATCTGACCCAGATGACGTCAGTACCTCAGGACAAATTTGTCTTTTGACCACAGTTTCACAGTAACCAATAAATGCTTTTCAGGATTAATCCTCAGTATTTTTCATTGTCATTTGTTCATTTGGCTCAAAACTAAACATGTTTGTGTTTAATTTGTTTGCAGTGATGGTTTGTGTCGTTACTATCTTATATCTAGACAACAGAAATTATTTCTTACCTTCCACTTTATATCTGGACGTGCTTTGGGGATGAACTTTCCATCAAACAGATGAGAAAATGGTCCATGTCCTAGATATGAAGAATTAAATACAAAATTACCTAATCTTGATTGTGTGTGAAAATTTGTGATTATATCTTTTTAGGCTGGTATTAGAAACAGAACTCTACTCCAAATACAGACTCCCCATTGTATATTAATTGTATTTGATCACATTTTCATAAAAAAGATTTTGTATTAACTCTCCATTTACTGTTTCACTGCTTACTGTTAATATGAATTCACTCGTTTCTCCATTTTTATTTGTGTAAAGGACCAATGTTTAATTGTTTATACCTGCTGCACCCCCTGGTCATTAGATCAATTTTTAATTTTACAATTTATGTTTAGTTTCAACTGGTGACCTGTCCAGGGTGTACCCCTGCCTTTCACCCAAAGAGAGCTGGGATAGGCTCCAGCAGATCCCTGGGACCCTGATTAGGACTAAGGAGGTATAGATGATGGATGGATGATTTAGTTTGGCGTTAGCTTTTTAAAAATGATCACAGGTAATGTGTGTATTACTCACCCAGGTCATGGCAAAGACCTGCAATCTTCACACAAAGGATGTCCCTGTCATCGATTTTAAGCTCTGGCTGCTTTCTGCTCAGAGCTTCTACAAGTTCTCCAGCTAAGTACGCCACCCTGTAGAACCACATACAGCACACACACACACACACACACACACACACACACACACGATTCCACAATTACTGTTTTAGAATCCTGTAAAACTGAAATCACATTTATTGATATTGTTACTATGGTCTGGAATTTATTTACTTAGGTTTTTATTAGATGGTTAATGCAATCTGATCTTCCCCTTAACTGTGACTGTGATAATTTCAGAGACATATGTCTGTGTATATCAGCAAACATGCAGACAAACCCAAGTGAGTGTTCAAAGCGGTTGTGAGAAGCTCCAGGATAAACAAAGTAGGCTCCTCCGAGCTGCTTGATGTTTCTCAGTCTCTGGAACTGGGGTGTGTCAATGATTTTGACGAGAAGTGGGTGTAACTCTATGTGTCCATGGATTGGATCATTAAACACCTGGAACAAGAAAGTAAGTAAATAGACAACTCAATCCAATTCTAACACAAAGAAGTGCTGGTAAAACCAGGTCTAGTTGTTTACCCAGTGATGTAAACCTGTCTTCACTATCTTTGGTCAAGCAGCTGATATAGTCCCCTCTTACACCCTACACAGTAAACCCTGTTCTTAGATACACCACAACTCTACAAAACAATATCACCAAACTAACAGCTGATCAAAGTCACAAAAATTAAAGAACTTAACTCAACAACAATGTTGGTGAATTAGGGCCCAGTAAAAGACACTAACGTCTTTCACACTCTAATGTTGTTTAGTTGACAAGCTCTTCAGCTTTTCTGAGTTGCTGTGATATATATTTATGTATATTACTTTACCTTTCTGTAGGATTTTCAGATGGTCAGTATTTTTGGCAGACAAAATGAAAAACAGAAAATACAGAAGAGCAGAGAAAAGAAAACAGTTAGGTGTATTTTTCAAACATATCTTTCAAGACAAATTGTCAAATTTCAACACATAGCATCTTAGATTAATGAGAGTTTACACTTACCCTGTTGTTGTCTTCACCTCCAGGTTACACTCTGCAGTTGTCGCCATCAGTTTGTCCTGTATGGGATTTGGGGTGTGATACCAATGATAATTTGTCTGTGTAAAAAAACAGTTACACATTAGTCCTGGTTACATAGTCTGTGATTCACAAACACATAGAGCTGCACAATATGATTTGAATAGTGTGGGAATATAACAGGACGTCCAGTAAACTTACAACAATAACAACTAAATTGGAAAACACAAGATTTCAGAATACAAAACATAACGGTGCAAGAAATGTCATTTCAGACAAAGCATTAAACAAATTTTAGAGAACATTCATTTCTGATGGTTTTATCCTCCATAATCTCAACTAGAAACTCCTTATTTTAAAAAATCATTTTGGATTTGCCAAGTTCAAAGAAAAAATTCACTGCAAAATGAGTCAAAATTTAATACAATTTGACCCAGTTGGCCTGAAGGTTCATATGCCTGTCAGAAATACATTAATGTTCTCTATGATTCTGTGATCTCTTTCTGTTTGTTCTCCTAAATGTCAAAAATTACCCACAACCTTGTTAAAAGTGAGTGAGTGAGACATATGATACTGATCCAATAGTTTGTAACTCAACAATGATGTAAATTTAACATTCATGCCAAGAATGCTTCTTTGAATTTGAGACTGCATGAAAATGTGTGTAAAATGAAGCTAAACAGAATTTAAAACTCACCTTTATTTGGTCCTAGTTTGTTGTGGGCACCAGTCCCACTAATGGAAAATAGAGCTAAAAGTAACAGGAACAGTCAGGAAATGTCCAGACTATATGTTTAATGAACTAATCAGTGATGGAGAAGAGACGATGCTGGACCTGCTTTTAAAGAGTCACAAACATCACACAACCACATTTTCACCTTAGTCACATTGATATTTAAATGTCATTTACATAAATCAACAGTGAGTGGACAGACAGGTAGAGAAGTGAAAGTGAAAGTTTATGTAATATCATTTTGTACTTTCATTTATCAGTGAACAGGCAGGAACTGCTGTATATTTTGTGTTTAATGTTCTTTGTGGTGTTAAATAATTAGATGAATAAACTGTGCATTTGTTTAAAATCTGACTTTCTAACAGACGTGTTTAAGTCCAACTTCAAGACTTTGTGCTGCTGCTTTTTCTGCTCAGCTTGTACTGTAGCTTGTTCCTGCTGTAATGTAATAAAAGTAAGTAAAGTAAAGCAGCTCCCACTGCTGAAATGTGGTTGTCTACAGTGATAGGATTATAGAAAGTCTGAAGTCTTTTCTTTACCATCCATAACTTCATATCTTCACCATAGAAGAAGTGTATAAATGAACATATTGTGAACTGAAAACATTCTGTGGTGCCCACATGGTCTTGTCATTTATTATAAATATTAAGCAAGAAGCAGTTGTTTTGCTTAGGAACAGTGAGGCACCCAATTATGTTGATGAAAGTACAATTTTTGAAGTACTCACTTGAGTATTTCTATGCTGTGATACTTTGTCCTCTAGGTTTACTGCAGTTCATGAAGAAGTACTTTTTATTCCACTACACTGATCAGACAACTGTTGTTACTGATTCATTTGGCTCATTTTTCTACATTAAACCATCCATTGGTCTGTACATTGAGTATCAACCTGAACAGCTACAACACTGAAACACCTGTAGCAATAAGTCTTAGAAATCCAAGATGTTCTTGCATAACTGGAGCTACACTGCATCACTGCATTTCTTAGGAGACAAACAACATTAAAAATTGAACACACCTCGTTTACTCATGACTCAAGACAGTTCCTTCATCAACCATATCAAATATTCACACACTGGTTTCTCTATATTTCATGTTGTGATCTTCCTCATTCTGTTCTATTCTATCTCTGTGGTTGTCGACTGACAATGGACCTGACAACAGGCTACAAACACAAACCTGATTGGTTGTGAAGGTGAGGAATCTTAAATATTGTTTTTCCTGTTGATCCTTCAAGTTCTTTGTCTTTCTTATGTTTGACCTCTCATCTCTCTATGTACATTTAAATGACCCTGTTGTGCTGTGATCTGCCTAATACAGTACAGAGTTTCACCTCCCAAGTCGGCAAAATGGCAAAACAGAGTAGAGGATTGATGGAAGCACCACTGACCACTAACTTACAGTTTGTTTAATGTAATGAATTTCCTCATATACCTGCTGTTGTGTTTTGGTCACATCTAATTGTCATATGACAGGTATGTTCATGTTTGTGTTTTTAACCTTAAGGGATACAATTAATTTGCAGTTGTTAGTTGTGTATGTGCTGCCATGGACTGGTGACCTGTCCAGGGTGGACCCCTGCCTTTAACCCAAAGAGACCTGGGATAGGCTCCAGTAGATCCCTGTGACCCTGGTTAGGAATCAGCAGGTATAGATGATGGATGGATGGACGAATGAAATGTACATGTGTTTTGACCTGTACTGACAAGATGTTGCAGTCAACAAAAACGTTCTCACTCTATTGTCATGAATACACCACAGACTGACACATTTGAGTCTGAAAATCAGCAATGGACGGCAAAATGCACATGAGGGAACCACTCTAAGGATGAGTTCAGCAAAATTCAAACAGAGTACCTAGGCCACATTTTAGATGAGCATAGTTTTCATCCTTAAAAAGATACAGGAAGCCTCTGTTCCTACAAATACAAAAGAGCTCCAGGTTTTTGGGGGATTTGGGAATTGTTTTGTCAGTTATTACAGAAGATTTCTGCCACAGTAAAGCACGATCTTAGCCCTTCTCTATAATCTGCAACATGCCACTAGGAAATGGATGGAGGCTGAGCAGGCTGCTTTCATTAAGTGTAAAGATCTGCTGACTGGTGTCCCAGTCTTAGCACACTGTGACCACAGTCTGCCACTAACTTCAGCATGTAATGCTTCTGCATATGGAAGTGGTGCAGTTATTCAACACACTATGCTAAATGGGGAGAAACAACCTATTGCTCATTGTTCTGAGACACTATCCCCAGCAGAAAAGAAATATCCACAGATGGAGAAAGAAGATCCAGGACTGATTTATAGCACCTGTGGGATGGACATATTAATCTGGCTAATTACTGACCATCACCCCATCCTGACATTGTTTGGTCTACATAACAGTGGTAAGAGTAGCACTAAAAGTGCCTATGTTAGCAGCAGCACATATTTAGCGATGGCCAGTAATATGATCAGCATATGATTATTAAATTGTCTCCTGCAAATCAGCAGAACAAAGCAGTGCAGCTGGACTTCCTCGTCCTTCATCTGAGACAAGTTGACACAGGAACCACTATGAGTTTAGTTGTAGTTCTCTAACTGCCAATGGAGTGTCTGCAGGAAGTCTCAGTGCCACACAAATATCAAGGGCACCATGTACAGTGAGCCTACAGCTGATCTCCATGGCATTTGTGTACTGTTTGGTGGCCCAACCTTGATGGTGATGTGAAGAAAATTTGTGAAGAATTTGAAACCTTCCAGCTGGAACAAAAGATGCTTGAGCAAGTTCCTCTCCACCCATGGGAGTTTCTAGGTGAGTCTTGAAAAAGCTTGAACATTGACATTGCTGGACCTTGCCTGAACAGCATGTTTGTTATTGTTATTGATGCATACACAAATTGGGTGAAAGAGTTTCACATGTCATAAATCACATCTCAATCTTCCACGAAAGGCTGAAGACAAGGCCCGATTCCCTCAAACCTTGCACCAGAGGCTGTGCACAAGAGACAGTATCAGCAAAGTATCACCATGACTGGACAGCAGCAGATGGTTCCTTCAGTGTGGATGATGTGGTGTTCCTGTATAACCATGGGTGGAGGACTTCAGATGTGGTGGTGAGACAAATAGACTCAGTGTCCTATGACGTCAGAGAGTGGGCATTGTACACAAATGTCACCAAGATCAGCTGAACCTGATGATGGGAGGTCCGGCTCTTTTCAAAGATTTGGCTCTTTTGGCTCGGCTCACTTAAAGAGCTGACTGTTACGGCTCCCAAATGCCTCTTCATTGAGTATCACTCGGAGGATTAATAATAATACATTCTAATACAGCAGAATTTAGCAATTATAAATGCAGACCTCTTTAACTGTCACCCATTCCTCTTGACTTAGAGTAGCAAGAGAAGTGTTGAAGACAGCCAGGATGGAGATAATGGCATCTTTTGACTCAAGGACGTGTTTCAACATATAAAACGTTGAGTTCCACTTTGTAGCACACTTCTGTTTGAGCTTTAGCTCTGGCAACCCCAGCTGTCATTGGGAGGATTTTAGCTCCTCTGTGCACCATGCTTCTGTAGCCTGGAGAGACTCATTTTCTATTCAGTGAATTAGTTTGGAATCTCATGAGTTGAGATTGAACTCATGGGGGCCAATGGACACAATGTGTGGTGCATTTAATTCACCTCCAAATTTTTGGCTATTTGTGACATTTATTTGGGTCGTTCCTGGTGTGTAAAGGCCTTTAGAGCTGACTCCTTTGTAACTATCACTAGAAGCTGAGTCAGGTGGTTCTGACTCACTGGCAGAAGTGGTTGATGGGGAAAACTGCACCAATCCCCAATAAACTGTTTATTATACCATGCAGCTTGCAGTACTTCTTGAGCCTAAACCGGTGGCTCTGAGGTCCATGTGCACTCCTGGAATAAGACTGTTACAATAGTAGTAGTGAACTGTGACTGTACACTTATATTTCCACAATGAACAGTGATGTTTAAACACTAATTTGTTTTTGGAAGTAGACAAAGGTTCTTTAACAGCATGTTATGGATGATAATGTGGTGTATTCAACATATTTCAAAGGCATATGAGAGGTATGTTCATACAGTCATTTTGGATTTGTTAGTTCCACATACAGTTTGACCTAAACAGACAAGATGGTGCAGTAAAGTTAGCAAACACTACGTTGCATGAGACCATTAGGCACCTGAAAAAACAAAACAAAAATTGGACTCACCTACTTTAATTATGACTCAAGACATTATATGTATTGTATTAAACACATTAAACACATCCAATTCTCACACACTAGTTTCTCTACATTCCATGTTGTGTTACACAAGCCATGCCAAAGAATTATTTATGCAAGGCAGGGCAGGTTTATTTGAATAGCACAATTCATACACAGAGTAAATCAAAGTACTTTACAGAAATAAAAGACAAGTTAAAAGTACACAGGCAAAAATCAAAATGAAAAACAACAAATAGTAGAAGATTAACTTGAAATGAAACTAAAGGAGAATCAGTGTCATATTCAGAGCTAAAAAGAAAAGTTTTGAGCTTGGACTTAAACTTCATCAGAGATGAGGCTTGTTTAATATCATCAGGAAGACTATTCCAGAAGGCCTGTCCCTCATGTTCTCAGAGTTTGAGATGTTTCGTATTACTGAATTCACAGGGGCCCCTCCAATCAGCATTCATCACCCTTATATAATAAATAATTTGACACTAACGAAAAATGTGAAATGTAAACATTTTTTTATTTAAAAAGTGCACATTAGTGTGTTTTCCAAATAAGAATATAAAGACTAAATTCAAAAATAGAATTCCGAACAACAAAAACATAACTAATTAAACAAATGGATTGTCCAAGTTAGTGATTTTCAGCCTGCTAGCTGAGCAAACAGGTCACACTAAGCTGCTCTGAGCTAAATTAACTACTTTATTTTTTGCACTACTCACCACTGTCTTACTTTCTTTTCTCCTCTTCCTCCTTTTTCTTCTTCGTTTTGTCACTGGCAGACGGATAACTTTGCTTCATTTTTCCTCACTTTCTCACTCTCATTTATTTATTAACTTAAATATAACTTACCGTTATACTTGCAAGAGTGAGAGGTGGAGGTGGGTCTGCTTTAGGGAGTTCTGCACCGGCCAATGTTATTGCAAACTCTCCACACTGTCAGTCACTGTTGTAGTGATTCAAAGTTGGTCTGCCCTCGGGGGCCCCTTCTGACCTGGGGCCCCAAGCATTTTCCTAGCTTGCCTGCTGGCACTCAGCACTCACCTCTGCATATGGCACCTACATGTCAAAGATGTACTGTGGTGCTGAGCCATGAAGAGACTTATACACAAGCAGGGCTGTTTTAAAGTCTATTCTCTGAGCGACAGGTAGCCAGTGCAGAGATCTGAGAACAGGAGTAATGTGGTTGTACTTCCTGGTTCTGGTCAGGACCCGAGCAGCTCTGAATGTACTGCAGCTGCCTTACAATTAATAAAATTCAAGTCTGAGTCCATGATTAGATTTCTAATCTGATTTTTAGAGAAAAAGACTTAGTTTCTGCGGCCCAATGACAATTACTTCACCCTTGTCTCTGTTTATTTGGAGAAAGTTGTTGTACATCCACACATTGATCTGTTCAAAGCAGTGACACAGTGAATCGACTGGTCCATATTCACCTGCTGTGAGTGATATGTAAATCTGAGTGTCATCTGCATAGTTATGGTAGGACACATTGTTGCTGCGTATTAACTGGCCTAAAGGAAACATGTAAAGATGGAACAAAGGGGTCCCAAGATGGATCCCTGGGTTTTCGTCACAGTGTTATCTACCCCTCCTTTTGCATACCCAAATTAAACTAGCTGTTGTACTTACATTTTAAGGGTTATATTGTTGAGCTTGGTATCATTGGAAAGAAAACACTTTGTAGTCTATTGTGACTTTATTCAAATATGGCTGACAAGCTTTGGTAATACATCTGGAAATACAGTTTCTACATCTTCTAGCCCACAGATGGGCCCTGGTAGGGCATTTAAGGGAGTATTAGAGATGCCTATGCAGTCCTCTAACCTTTGTAACTAGATCACACAGTCCATGGTAACAAAAGCAGCACTCAGATCCAACAGAATTATGACAGAGACTCTGCCACTGTCGGTGTTCAGACGAATGTCATGTGTCACCTTGATGAGTGCAGTCTCAGTGCTATGGTGGGAACTAAAACCTGACTGAAAATCGTCCAAGTAGTTGTTTAGCAGGAGGAAGTCAGTAAGTTGTTGGTAAACAACCTTTTCAAGGACTTTACTTAAAAATGGCAGGTTTGATATGGTCCGATAGTTGTTCAGTACTGTGGCATCAAGACTGCTCTTCTTCAGGACAGGCTGTTTAATATCTAGAACATTGTCATTAAAAAATAAGACAAACTCTTTACATTTAGATGTTGAGATTAGTTCTGATGGCAATGGAAACAGAGGGTTTGTTGTCACATGTCCTGATGTTACTGCTGTTGCTGAATTAAACAAAATACATTTCTCCTTTTAGAGTTTCATTGAATACACACAATGTTGGTTTATAAATGTCATATTGAACTTGGAGTTTTAATTCATGCCGTTCTCGTTTGGCCTTTCAGAACTCCCTTTTCTGTGCCCTGACCGACTCATCATTTCTCCATGGTGCCTTACTGTTGAATTTAATAAATCAGTTTACTGGTTCTCCAAGTCAAACACTGGTTTCTCTCCATTCCATGTTGTGTCATGCCAAAGAATTATTTTACTCTTGAATTTAATAAATAAATGGACCTTAAGGGATAAAGTCATTTTGGAGTTATCTGTTCCTCGTACAGTTTGACCTGCACAGACAAGATGGCACATAAATTTAGCAAATGCTACATTTGCTAACTTGCATGAGACCATTAGGCAGCTGAAAAAACAAAACAAAAATGGGACGCACCTACTTTAATTATGAGATTATATGTATTGTATGTAACAACCACGTCTGATTCTCACACACTTGTTTCTCTACGTTCCATGTTGTGTTGGATCACAGTCATGCCAAAGAATAATTTTACTATTGAATTTAATAAATCCATTTACTGGTTTTCCAAGTTTAATTGTCACACTGGTTTCTCTACCTTCCATGTTGTGATCGTCCTCATTTTGTTCTGTTGTTCTCTGTGGTTGTCGACTGACAATGGACATCACAGCAGTATGAGGCTGTAAACACACCCCTGTTTGTGTGGCTGTGAAGGTGCGGTACCTTGCATGCTCTTTTGCTGATGATCCTTCAAGCTCTTTGTCTTTCTTTGGCTTAGCCTCTCATCTCTCAAACCCTAACAATGTAGTGTGATGTATATTTAGGAACATTTAAAATACCTTGTTCTGTGATCTGGTCTAACCTCCTGGTCTTGTGTTGTTGCTACATTGTTTCTGTAGCAATGGGTTACTAACCAATGCCCAACCCTTTTCATCTTGGGACATTGTGCCCTGGGACTGGTGCTCTAACAAGTTGTTGTATTTGGTCCCACTGAGACACAAATGTCTTCTCCTTCCAAGCACTTGTCTTAACAAACAAGCTTTCATCAATGAACAGACCACCAAAGCAGGTTTTTACAAACTGAAGTTGATTAACCCTGAGATGGGAAACTCAGTTTTTTGGTGTTTTGGTTTCAGAACAGCTGATCAGTTAGTTCAGGTGACTCTGAGTTAATTAATGGAGGAGACACAGAAACTCAGTAGTTTCTTGAAGAAAGCCTGCCAGCGAGCATGTTACTTTCACAGACTGTTACCTCAGTACATAGTAATACATGTTATTAAATATCCCCACTAACCTTTATGGTGTCATGGTAGAAAGCAATGTTAAGCATCTGCTATTCACACTGTGTCTATTGGTGCAAACTGGAGCAAACTGTGCACAGCACAATACTGTGTAGTACAGTTATGAACACAGATGTGGTGACATATGTATTACAACAGTTTAGCAGGTTGTATCCTCTCAGAACAGTGGGCTATATGTTGGATCAGTTGACTCTGATTGGTGGTGTTTCAATAGATGGTGCTTCTCTTCTCGTCAATTCCAGAAACCAGCAGTGCAAATTTTGCTGGATTATAGCAACCAGACGCCAGTTTAAAATATTCATCAGACTGAAATCTGTTGTAAAACAGAACAAGAGCATCTGTTGTTCAGGTGAAATTGGAACAATTTCATTTAAGGATTAATTTTATTTAAGTGAGTTATTTGGCAGTCACTGGATGCCTTTCAGATAACACTTAGTGTCTTGTCACTCTCCATATTGTCTTGCATCCAGATTCTACTTAGATTGTTAAAGAACACAGTTCATATGATTAAATACAGATATGCCAAGAAATGTTATATTATATTGACACATACTCCAGATACAATATTTCCAGAGTTCATAAACCTTTTCAATCAAACTTTCAAATCCAAACCTTTCCCACAGAAGGATCTAACTTTTTTGCTGCTCTCCTTACGCCATCTTCACTTTGAGTAACTTAAATTTAGCTTTTTATTCAGACGTCCACACCGTCTGTCCAGATTTATGAAGTACTTATCAAAAGAAATGGAATCATTTAAAACCAAACACTAGAAATGTCAAACTGGATTATAAAGTCTGTAAATCCAGGCATTTAATTTCAATATTAAGCATTGCTAAAACTCAAAGCTCTAACTTTTCTTTTTCCCATTTATCAACAATTTGTAATAAAACAAAAAATACAAACATTAAAATTCAATACATTTAATATTTGTGTGTAATATGGCGGTTTTGGATCTCTGAGATTTAAAAACAAATCTGTTGTTCACACAGTTTACACAAAAATATTTGATTTCAGGGAAAGGAAAATATGATAAATATTGGATCTTTGGGGTTTTTGTTCACAGCATAGAATCTATACCCAAAGACATAGATGTGATATTAAGTTACATTAATATCTTCCTGGTCACAGATGGAGAAACTGTGTATGATTCCCTCTAGTGTTGGACAAGGTGAACTACACAAAGATAAAGGGAAAAGAAGCTTTATTTCAAATAGAGCAGGTACAATCTGTTTTCAAACCATCTGACTATGAGTAAAACTAGTTAATGAACCTTTGTCAGGTTTCCCTTTAGTCCCATTACATATTCCTGATCTAATGAACACACACTGAGCAAAACACAAAGCTACTCAAACTTTGTCACACAGATGTTACACTGAAAATGTGAGTTCAGCTCTGTAGTAAAACAGTTGTGATCATATTTGTAATTGTACTAGTAAAAAATTATACATTTTAAATCAACACATTGTTCTTTCATAATGATTGTGATAATTTCAGAAAATAGAATAATCCAAAGGAAAAGAAAATATTTCACCAATAAAAGAGAAACAAACATCTAAAAATGAACAGTGGCTGTGTAACAATAAATGATGTGAGGGAAGATACAAGTTACAACCTCAAAATGTCCTTGAAAATGAAGATAAAACATAATCAGACTATGTTAACTCAGATGATAAAAAGTAAAGTTAAATTTCACTAAATACTCAGCAGTCCCTACACCACAAATTATAACATTCACTTTAAGTAACAGACACATTACACATGTTGTTGTCACTTTAAACCTACCCCAGTCATAAAGAATACACACTTGTACATTTGTTTGCAAATTTGATTAAGATCATTTGAAAACTATGCAAAAATAACATGAATATAATTGATAGCTGAGTAAAACAATGACCTGAAATACAGTGTCATAAAAAGGTTCAGAAAATAATATTTAATGAATCCATGATTTTCTACACTTGTAAAAGTGTTTTATATGTTTTTCATTTGAAACCAACCAATGAGCATCAGTGTTTTTGCTTTCTTTCAGTTTCCATCATTTCATCTTCTTTGTTTTAGTTATGTTCCTCAGGAGTGCCTCCAAGCTGCATTAGAAAAAAGAGCAGTTAGTATTAAAGTGCAGAGTGTCTGATGATACAATTCATCATATTCACTGCAGTGAAGCTGAAAATGAATTTGAATCATCTATTTCATTATTTTCAAGAAAAAGAAATATTTATATCTATCTTCTCATGAGTTGCTGCTTTTTAGCTTACGTGGCTAAATTGCTAAGTTTAGGGTTGTGGCCTGGTGGTCAGAAAAAAAAAAATCCTGCTTCCTGATTAAGGAAACAGGAAGTTACCTGTAACATTAATGACAATACAAAAAAGGTAATACCTTATCAGTTCATACAGATGCTGAGAACAGCTGCTCAGCTGGGACAGATGTCCTGGGGATGCACAAAATACTGTTGCAGCTTTTTTAGTCCTGGAAATGTTTCAGCTTTTACTGTCATTGGTTAAATGCATCTATATGTTGGGATGTCACTGCAGGATGTTTAATTAGAGCATGTTTAGTTAGAGTAGTGCTGCTGCTAAATGTTATGACCACAGCTACATCTGTCCTGTTCTCTGCTGCTGTTGAAGATGCTACTTTTTATTAACATGAGCCACAGATATCGAGCTAAACTGGACTGCTGCCAGACAACAGCTTTATAGGACAGTATTCATCAACATGACATTAGGCCAGACTGGGATATTTGGATGGCAAGCAGGGCCCTGTTCTTACTACATCACTAAACAGATCCAAGATAAAATGAGAGATATCATGGATTTTCTAATCTTGTCATTCAAATATTTCCTAACCTGAGTTATGCATTAGAAAAACACTTAATGGTCTGGTTCCTATATACCTATACTATACCATAGCAGTCCTCTATATCACTAATAAGCTTGCTGAATGTACTGGCCCCAAACTAAAGTCAAGTCAGACATTAGAATTGATGGGGCTAAACTATGGGATGTCTTACTATTAAACATCTGTTGCATTTCTGAGCTGATACATTTAAAATCTAAACTAAATGCATAGCCTGGTGTTTTAATCCTTCACTCATTTATACACAATATTCAGCACTGATGCTACAGTTGAACTGCAGTGTTAAAATTGTCAATGGTTAATTGTTTCTATTTTGGAGTTTTAGTGTGGTGGTACGTTGCAATTGTTAGTTGTTGATTGATGTTGATCGATGTTTATTGTGTTTAATGTGTTAGAGTTATGTTTTGATATGAAAAGTTGGATTCAGTCATCCAAAATAAGAGCGTGCTCTAAAGGTAATTGATTAGAGCAAAGACCTGTTTTAAGTAGAGGAAGAGCTTCTGCTGGAGAGCTATGAGGAAAAGGAGAAATACAGTAATGGATGGTATAAGTGGCAATTTTGCTGTAAGCATCATCATTTAAATTCTTAATGTCACCACAATTAAATGTTAATCATTAAAATATTGTTTGTCAGGGGATTTAATTATTCCTGGCTGTTAAATGATAATTAATTACTGACATCACTAACCTATTATACATTTATTGAGATAGATCTAGATATTAACACACGTTTTCAGTTGTGATGTTTGTTCCACCAGTCTTTAAAGTTTGTCTTGGCAATCTCCTTGGTGTCATTGTTCTTCCAGTAAACCCTGATCATCTGCAAAGAAAAGCACATTGAGAGAAGCAGTTGACAAATAAATAATAATAAATAATAAAAGTCTTTTGCATGAATTTGACAAATGAACATGAAAGAAAAAACATGAGCTCATGTTGTCATTGTTTAAGTTCTGACCTTGGCTTGGGAGGTTGTGGCCTCGTCTATCTGTGCCCTGAATGCAGTGTTAGGGTTATCCTTTTTATATAAGTATATGTTTTTGATGGATGTGTTGTCTTTGATCTCATGGGCCACAGCACTCTCCTAAAACATAAGGGTGAGAGAGAAGCCTGGTTTATATTCAGAAGTAAAAGAAACATCTTACCAATCAACAAAATGAGATTTTTAAAAAGTGAAGTGAATGTAAGTAAATTAAAGATTCTCCACAACCTTAAAGTCCTCAGGCTTGATACCATCAGTCTGTTCCTTCTTCCATTTGGAAATCACTTCCTGAGGGATGGCAGAAAAAGGGTGGTAAGCAGGAATGACAAGAAATTAAAGAAATTAAATTTATTCCATCTTGACAAAACACTGTAAGAGTATGTCCACATTAATTCTTTATATTCAGAAATGCTTTAGTTTTTATTAATCTTAAAACACTAGCTTGTTGGGTCTGTCAACAGGAAGTTGTTCCACTTAATGTAAATCCAGGTACAACAAGTGATCTAAAAATGGTGGGGTAATTGAAATGAGACTCTTCAAACAAAATTAATACAAGGAGCTTAACATCAAAAAATCTGTTAAAATAAATTTTCAAAAATGTGACCGTAATGTTCATTGTCATAATGGCTGCAGTCAAATTAATAATAGTAGATGTATAATTCAGCAACAACAACATTAACACATACATCAGGGGACATCTCAGTCTGAATTTCTCCCAGAAACACATATAAGTCTCGAGTGATGATCCTCTTTAGAATCTTCTTTGCTGGTTCCAGCTCCTTATGGGAAGAGTTGAGTATTTCCCCAAACACATCATCTAAAGGACGATGGAATCAGAGTAGAAGACAGCACAGAAAAAGATTACAAATTAATTTTGGACAAAGTACAACAAGAAGAGCCATCAAAGAAATAAACTCACAATAATCCCTGTGATTAAAAATTTAAACCTTCCAGGCCAAACCTTTACTGGCTCAGCAGGATAATAAGGAAAAATAACTTGATCACTCAGGGCTGAGAGACCCTGATGCACAGCACTGCATGTAGGCTATTGTTTCAATTAAGTTTAATTGCTAAGTTGCATAAAGTTTATTTATAGTCATGATTTATGGTCATTCAAGGGATTTAAGGGAGTCCAACCTTAGATATTATTTTCCTAATGCATTTAGTGCTGGGCCAAGACGTCTTTGTTTTCTGCCACATAAGGTGACTTAGAGGTTGTGATGTTAACTGCTGGTAAACAATTCAGACTGGATTTGCATCACAAAGACAAAAAGAAAAAAGGATGAATGATGAATGAGAATACTGATGACAGTCTGACAGAACTATTTCATTTAAGACATTCATGTAGTTAAATTAATTCATGTCACACTGATGTGGCACATATTAAACATGGCACCAACCCTGCCCACTGGTCCCTGTGTCATAATGTTAATCAATCATGAACAAACAACAGAGAGAGAGAGAGAGAGAGAGAGAGATATCTACAGACCTGTCAGCTTGGTGTAGGCCTCCATGTCATCTATGGCTGTGGAGAGGTGCATGAATGGATCAGCTTTTAAAAAAGCATCATTGATCCTGGATAAACACACCAAACATAATATGACCTTTGAAGACATAGTGCAACATAAGAAAGTGACTCATAAATCAAATCAAATAGTCTAGTCTGGGCAGAAGAACAAACACAATGTTGTACAGTACCAACATAAGATGAGTAGATACTCACATAAATTCAATGATCTTTGTCACTCTGTGATAACAGGCTCTTCTGTAGAGACCAGTCCGTGTGTTGAACATGTCGATCAGATTGTCTTTCTCCTGTTGAGACAATTCGTCTGTAGTTTAGTCATAACTAATCAAATAATACATTTCTGTTTAAAAAGAAAGATCAACATCATCAGCACCTTGTCTCTGGAGCATATGTGTTTATGTTTCTGCCCATCCACCTCACACACCCTGGCAAACTTCAGAAAGCGGCGATGGTCAAAATTATTCTGGATGCCCAGGTGGTGGCTGTCCCTGAGAAGAAATAGATGTTGCAAATGTGATAAAATATATAAACTACAATTGTTCAGGGGAAATAATACATATTAGGTCATCACTCTGCATCAAAAAGCAAATTATTCCACAGTAGCTGTTCATTAAACCTCACCTGGCAAAGTAGTCAAACTTGTCCACATCAATGCCGTTTGTTGAGTTTGACACAATTTCATAGAGGAAGAACTTTTCCTGTCCTCTGCCTTTATGTGTCCACTGTGGAGATGAAAACACAATAGTCACATTAGACAGAGTCTGAGGAAACTCTATGTTTATCTATATATGTTTATCATTGAGAAGACTGACTAATTTCAGATGACTTACATCAGGTGTATCTGTTTCCTTCTTTTGACGATTGGGGTCAATCATCTCCTTAATAAAGGTCAGGTCCTGATCTGTAAGGTATTCTGACACCTTATTATCTTTCATCAGGTGGTCAAACATCTTTACAGAGGCCTCCTCATGCTGCAAGATACAAATAATACATTGATATAAGTGTGTGCATGGCCAGAGTGAATTAAACACAATGATGCACTGTTCAGGCAGACAAAGCATTTCTTTGCAAAAACATGACATGTGATAGATTTATATTCGACTGTCTCATCACAGCAAATCTGTGGCCATAAATTAGACTTGTAAGCAAAGGCACCGATCCTGTGGGTGCTGCAGGGTCCGAGCACCCAATAAAGTTTATGAGCACCAAGGTGCAAAAACTTATCTTGCACATAGTCTCAAATCTGAGTCTGTTGTGTCAAGGACAAACTCTCTAATGAGGAATCTTGCTGCAAAATGCTTAGAAACAGTTTTGTCAGTAGTTTAGTCCATAGTCTACATGGATCATCACTTGGTATATGAAACACTTTATCTAGACTATAGAAATTCTCTATATATGATAAAAGTATCTACAAACATGTTGGTGTAGCTGGTATTGGACAGGTCCTTCATCACCCACTGGGAAAAACATAAATCAGCACCTATGCTTGTAAATTACATATGACCTGCTATTAAACCAAGTATCAGAGATTCAAAGACTGTTTTCTACAAAACCTACTCAAATTTTGATTTGTGCCAGAAAACCAATTTATAATCAGAATAATTACTGAATCATGTGGTGTGTGATCATTTCACTAAGGTCTGGTAATATCTGATATCTCAGAAAGATTTCATAGTGGTAAATAAAATGTCGGAATAACTTCAAAGTCCATTGTGCTAGAAATATTTAATCTCATTTAATAAAATAAATAATGCTGGTTTTGTGAAAACTATGCACATTTATATCTGGTATAAAATACAAAATATTGTCAGATTATATTAGAGCAGCATAATAGAAAGTTGTAATTTAAGGGTTTGCACCAAGATGCCCCTCAAGTGCTCCATAATTCAAAGCCATAACTGATTTGGACTTCTTTGGTCCACTTCAGTCCTGTGCAGGACCAGCTGTTTGAGAAATCTACAAGGATCTCCCAGGAAGAATGGGATACTCTGCCTAAATCCAGGGACCCAAGAAAACTCAAAGAGGAACTGTTGCCAAAGGGAAACAAAATGATCACTCAGAATAGTTTTAGGAATCAGAGATCCTAAGAATGGGATGACTTACTGGGTAAAGGAATAGTTCAACATTTTGACAAATATGATTGGTTATGTGCTGAATTATTTCTGACATGCAACCAGAACTGACTCCAGAAATTACTGCTCACATCTAAGTACTGATTCTTGACAGTTGAGACAAACATGTCTCACATAGAAAAGTCATATTTTTGATAAAAACCAAAGAAAATATAATGAAAATATACATTCAGAGTTAAATTTAAAGGAATTGTGCATACCTGTATTATTATTCTTACTGTATTTTTACAGTATCAAGGTAGAAAGTACGTTCTTGTACCTGTCCTCTCAATGAGGTAACAAAATAAAACTGCCCAAAAGATCTATTAAAAACTCTATAAATTGGAAAATATATGTATCAAAAGAAAAACAATAACTATAAATGCATTAAAATACACAAAACTAACTTTAAACAATATCTTCTATAATAATAAGCCTATCAAAGTTGTGTCAGCACCCTTCTCATTTTTTTATCATGCTAACTAAATCAGGAAATAGTATCATCAGTTATATCCATGAGGACACCTCCTGTGTATGATGAATGCAGCAAACTTCATATAATATTTTAACATTAAGAGGTTATGGTGGATTCATAGAAATGATGGTGTTGATTAATGATTTTTTCAACAGCATCAGTGACTGTCAACAATGTCTGTTGCATGTTTTTGTTAATTTTCCAAAAATAGTGGTTAGTCTGTTGAGTTTATATCGTTTATCTGTTGAAGTTAACTGAAATACATCATATTGTCTCATTTGTCAATGAAAAAAAAAGATTTCGTAGCTTTAACATTAAAAACAAAACTTAAAAAAAAGTATTTCGAAACTCTCAGAATTGTGTGAAATCAGAACAAAAATTTATAAATTGTATTTTATTATATATCAGAGTAACTGTAAACTGTTACTATGTGGTTGAGGACTTTACATTCTTGTGGTCCTGAACAAAATAAAATAGTGAACGTTTTAGTCTGACAGAGTTAATATAAATGATGTTATGAACTAAATAATAATTATTTTCAAAAAAAGTGCTTCATGAAAAAAAACAGTTCCTTTGCATGGTTTGATAACTAAGACCTGTCTCTACAAATATATCAATTTCAAATTAATGTAGGTATTTTATATTTACATATTTATTTACGTATTTTATGTTTACATATTTTAAACTTGAGTTCTGCAGAATCAGTGAAGACATAACCATCTACCAAAAAGCTAATTGTGACTTTTAGACTTGGTTTTGTATGAATTACCAGGCACTGTAGAGGTTTTGGTTCTGTAGGTGGGATTTGTTACTGTTGGACAGTGCCAGGCAGCTGTTTCTTCCTGCTTCAGGTGTTAATGTTAAACTGTAATACAGGCTGCTGGTTCAATGGCTTCAATCTTGTAATCAAACTCTCTCACAGAATAATAGTATATTAAATCATATTTCCTAAAGTATCAAGTTTCAAACTAAGATGTGAAGTGATTTTACACATTATGAGTTTGACTTTGTGTACATTGTTTGTGGCTAAACAGAAGATGTACACTAATAAACATGTTTCTGCTTAATTTTTTTTCAGTGATGGTTTGTGTTGTTACTATCTTATATCTAGACAACAGAAATTATTTCTTACCTTCCACTTTTTTTCTGGTCGTGCTTCTTTGATGAACATTCCATCAAACAGATGAGAAAATGGTCCATGTCCTAGATATGAAGAATTAAATGTATAATTATCTAATCTTGATTGGGTGTGAACTTTATAGTGAGACATTTGTGATTATATCTTTTTAGGCTGGTATTAGAAACAGAACTCTACTCAAAATACAGACTGTATATTAATTGTATTTGATCACATTTTCATAAAAAAGATTTTGTATTAACTCTCCATTTACTGTTTCACTGCTTACTGTTAATATGAATTCACTCGTTTCTCCATTTTTATTTGTGTAAAGGACCAATGTTTAATTGTTTATCCCTGCTGCACCTCCTGGTCATTAGATCAATTTTTAATTTTACAATTTATGTTTAGTTTCAACTGGTGACCTGTCCAGGGTCTACCCCTGCCTTTCACCCAAAGAGAGCTGGGATAGGCGCCAGCAGATCCCTGGGACCCTGATTAGGACTAAGTGGGTATAGATGATGGATGGATGATTTAGTTTGGTGTTAGCTTTTTAAAAATGATCACAGGTAATGTGTGTATTACTCACCCAGGTCATGGCAAAGACCTGCCATCTGCACACAAAAGATGTCTTTGTCTGTGATCTGAAGCTTTGGCTGCCTTCTGCGCAGAGTGTTTGCAAGTTCTCCAGCTAAGTACGCCACCCTGTAGAACCACATACAGCTCAGTATCCTGTGTTACAACTAAAAACATTTATATATATTGTACCCAAGGTATGGATTGTATTTACTTTGGTTTTTATTAGGTGCTTAATGCAATCTGACCTTCACCTTAACTGTGACTGTGATAATTTCAGAGACATATGTCTGTGTATATCAGCAAACATGCAGACAAACCCAAGTGAGTGTTCAAAGCGGTTGTGAGAAGCTCCAGGATAAACAAAGTAGGCTCCTCCAAGCTGCCTGATGTTTCTCAGTCTCTGGAACTGGGGTGTGTCAATGATTTTGACGAGAAGTGGGTGTAACTCTATGTGTCCATGGATTGGATCATTAAACACCTGGAACAAGAAAGTAAGTAAATAGACAATCGTAAATGTTGGTGAATTAGGGCCCAGTAAAAGTCTGACGTCTTTCACACTCCCCTGTTGTTTATTCTATAAGCTCTTCATCTTTTCTGAGTTCAGTCTCAAAGTTTCAATGTGATGTATGTTTAGGTACAGGTCACATTACCTTGCCTTGTCCTGTGATCAGCCACAGCTTTCTGATACTGTCTAGGTCTTTCAGATGTTTATCAATTTTCCTGGACAAAAGAAAAAACAGAGGAGAAATGAGTTAGGTGTGATTCTCAGAGATATCTATCCAGGCAGGTGATATTGGTGATATAGGTGTTATTGGCTAAACTCTTACACATTGAAACAAAGTTTAACATGAGGGTGGACTTACCTAATGCCCATATCTTTCAGGTTCTGTTCAGTGAGATTTTGCAGTTTGTCACCATTGATGTTTTTGTCTAGGTAAAAGAAAAAACAGTTCAAACTGGTTTCATAGTCTGTGATTCACAGACTGAAAGTCTCCACAGACATACAGCTACAAACCCTGTGGGAGTATAACAGTATAACAGGATGTCCAGAAAACCTGCAGACTAAAGAACACCAGCATCTCTATTATTTATCATCACAGTCATTTAAAAACATTTGGACTATTCTGCATCAAAGCAGCTCTCAGCTGGATTAGCTTTTCAGGCCAAAAACTAACCATCAATAATCTACCAAACTAGAAAACTAACCTCTGAATATAGCCTGCCATTCTTCTCCAAGCCCTTCTTCCTCCAGGTACTGACACATTTGATCCACAGTCCATTCTCTGTACTTCCACAGGTCCATTGTTCTGGTCTTCTTTGTTTGTGTTGAAGCTGGTGGATCTTGCGTCTGTTTTTTGCTCATTTTTATTTTATTTATTCTTTATTTAGTCAGGATACAAGATCTGAATTACAAAAAATGTAATTTCAGACAAAGCATGTTCCAAATTTCACAAAAGGTAAATGATAACTTTTTATTCTTTAACCTCAAATAGCAATCCTTTACAAAGAGATTTGAAAGAAATTTGCCCAGTGAAAACAGTGAAAATCTGCAAAGTAACTGTTTAATTTTGTCAAGAGGAAACAATATTGTTGTTACTGCATTTATTTTCCCTGGCTGCCACCAAAAACTCTGATTTGCCTCATCAGTCATAAAAATGTTAGACATGCTGTTGTTGCCAGGAAAATAAACCACCTTAAATGTTTTTCATTTTTTGCTGTTGCATAATCAGCATTTTGATTTGGCAGTAAATATTCTGCAGATATTGACAACATAAGTAGTGATGTTAATTAAAAACACTGCTGTAAACATCTTTTGGACAAATTATGTCAAGGTGTCTTGCAACTGGTTTGCTAAATGTCAAAAATTACCCACAACCTTGTTAAAAGTGAGAGAGAGAGAGAGACATATGATACTGATCCAATAGTCTGTAACTCAACAATAATGTAAATTTAACATTCATGCCAAGAATGCTTCTTTGAATTTGAGACTGCATGAAAATGTGTGTAAAATGAAGCTAAACAGAATTTAAAACTCACCTTTATTTGGTCCTAGTTTGTTGTGGGCATCAGTCCCACTAATGGAAAATAGAGCTAAAAGTAACAGGAACAGTCAGGAAATGTCCAGACTATATGTTTAATGAACTAATCAGTGATGGAGAAGAGACGATGCTGGACCTGCTTTTAAAGAGCCACAAACATCACACACCCACATTTTCACCTTAGTCACATTGATATTTAAATGTCATTTACATAAATCAACAGTGAGTGGACAGACAGGTAGAGAAGTGAAAGTGAAAGTTTATGTAATATCATTTTGTACTTTCATTTATCAGTGAACAGGCAGGAACTGCTGTATATTTTGTGTTTAATGTTCTTTGTGGTGTTAAATAATTAGATGAATAAACTGTGCATTTGTTTAAAATCTGACTTTCTAATAGACGTGTTTAAGTCCAACTTCAAGACTTTGTGCTGCTGCTTTTTCTGCTCAGCTTGTACTGTAGCTTGTTCCTGCTGTAATGTAATAAAAGTAAGTAAAGTAAAGCAGCTCCCACTGCTGAAATGTGGTTGTCTACAGTGATAGGATTATAGAAAGTCTGAAGTCTTTTCTTTACCATCCATAACTTCATATCTTCACCATAGAAGAAGTATATAAATGAACATATTGTGAACTGAAAACATTCTGTGGTGCCCACATGGTCTTGTCATTTATTATAAATATTAAGCAAGAAGCAGTTGTTTTGCTTAGGAACAGTGAGGCACCCAGTTATGTTGATGAAAGTACAATTTTTGAAGTACTTACTTGAGTATTTCTATGCTGTGATACTTTATCCTCTAAGTTTTGAAAGAAATGGTAACATAGATATTGGTCTGAAGTTAGACAGAATCGAGGGATCCAGGTTAGGCTTTTTAATTAATGGTTGCACCACAGCATGCTTAAGGGTCTCAGGCACAACATCAGTGGTCAGACTGACATTCAAAATTTCCTGAACCACTGGTCCAATGGTATAAAAGATCTCTTTAAAAAATCGAGGAGGCATAACATCGGTAGGACAGGATGAACATTTCATATGGCCTATAAACTTCTCTAAAAAGGAAAGTGAAACAGCCTCAAACTGGTTGAAAGCAGCAGAGCATGTAGCACTAATGGATGGATCACAAGCTGGTAGATAGATAGATTTATATACTGTATGACTGTCTCATCACAGCAACTTTGTTGGCCATAAATTACACTTCTAAGTTACATATGACCTGCTATAAACCAAGTAACAGAGATGTAAAGACTGTTTTTTACAAATCTACACAAATTTTTACGTCTGCCAGAAAAACAATTTATCATATGAGTAATATAATTTTCAGTGATGAAACAGGTTGTGTGTGTTCATTTACTAAGGTCTGGTGTTGAAATGATATCGTAGAGAGATTTTGTAGTGGAAAAAAATGTCAGGACAAATTCAATGTCCATTGTGCTAGATGTGCCAGAAATGTTTAATCTCCATCCATCCATCCATCACCTATACCCCCTTATTCCTTAATCAGGGTCCCAGGGATCTGCTGGAGCCTATCCCAGCTCTCTCTGGGTGAAAGGCAGGGGTACACCCTGGACAGGTCACCAGTCCATCACAGGGCCACATAGAGACACACAAAGACAAACAACCACACTTACACACACTCCTAATCTCATTTAATAAAATAAATAATGTTGGTTTTGTGAAAACTATGCACAAATTTTTATCAAGAAATCATCAAATTAGAGCAGCATAATAGAAGTTGTAATTTAAGGGTTTGCACCAAGATGCCCCTTAGTGCTCCATTCAAAGCTGTAACTGATTTGGACCTTCTTGGTCCACTTCAGTCATGTGCAGGACCAGCTGTTTAAAAAAGAGGATCTGCCAGGAGCAATGGCATACTCTGCCTAAATCCAGGTGTAGAGAGTCAAAACTTAAAGCTGGAATTGTTGCCAAAGGGGCATCTACACAGCAGAAAACAATTGCTCTGAATAGTTTTTGAAAATTAGAGATTTGAGTCTTTAATTAATTTGTAAAAAAATTATACAGAAACATGTTTTCACTTTGCCTTTGGTGACTAAATGTAGGTTGATAAACAAAATGGTAATTTAAGGTAACTACTGTAGGTAGTTGGAAAAATAGCTGGTACAACATCCTCTGAGAGAGTGAACAGGATTACAAAATACCAGGAATGGCATGTCTTAGTGGGATCAATGGACTAGTTCAACTTTTTGCAAAATATGCTGCTTATGAGCTGAATTATTTCTTGGCTGTAAGCAGCTGACATGCAAGTAGTGTTCACAACTAAGACATGAGTTCAGCAGCTGCATAACCACCAACCAAAAAGCTGATTGTGACTTTTAGACTTAGTTTTGTGTGAATTATCAGACACTATACAAATGTTGTATAGTGATAATTAGGTGGTAGGTGTAATTTCTTCCTGTTGGACAGTGCCAGCTACTTTCAGGGTTAGGGTTAAGGTGTAATACAACTGATGTTTCAGTCTTTATATTTAACAAACATACACATCCAGTCAAAAGTTTGGACACACTTTACTTTGGAATTGAATTGAGTCCAAACTTTTGACTGGTACTGTACATGACAGTGGTTTTGCTTAGTACATTTTCAGGAATAATCCTCAGTATTTTTCCTTGTCATTTGTTCATTTGGCTCACAAATAAAGACGTTTGTTCATAATCCTTTGCAGTTGATGGTGTGTGCATTTAGTATGTTATACTTAGACAACAGAAATTGTTTCCTACCTTCCAATTTACACCTGGACGTGCTTTGGGGATGAACTTTCCATCAAACAGATGGGAAAATGGTCCATGTCCTAGATATGAAGAATGAAATATAAAATTACCTCATACATCATAATTGTGCTTAAACTGTAAACTGAGATATTTGTGATTATATTTATTTAAGCTGGTATTGGAAACAAAACTCTACTCTTAATACAGAATCCCCTTTGTATATTAAGTACATTTATTTATCCTTCCATTTGTCATGATCTGCAACTTGATTTCCGGTTTCACGCTTTTATTTTGAAGGATCATACCGGATCTGGTTTGCTTCACCACGCTCACCCTTGACAAATTAAACACTTGTTTTCATCTGTGTTTTATTCAGATATATACCGTCGCTCAACCACAGACAAACCGCCAGGTTGTCTGTTGATCTTCTCACGCCTTGACCTCTATGTTTTTTCGCAAGAGGAACTTGCTGTGTTGTTTTCGGCAATTCAGGAAGCTCACCGAGACTGTTCGTTTTGAGTTCAGACCTTCTGATTACGATTCAGCCCAGAGGACTTTTTATCTATGTTTTTTGTGCAAGAGGAAGTTTTGTTTTCCTTTTTTTTTGTTCCTGTTCCCTCAGTGAGCGCACGTTAGTTCCCGTCTGCATAAGCACGGAAGATTGTTCTTGTTTTTGCACAAGAGGAATATATAATATATAAGAAGCTTTGATCCTTGTTTTCCCTCCAATCGTGACACCGTTTGCTGTTTATTGTTTGCTGTTAATACGATTCATCTGTTTTTCATGTTTATATTTGTTGACCACCTCACCACTGTGCTGCCAACCTTCTCTGAAAATGTGTGCGATCCTACCAAAATGATTAGAGCCACCACTGGTGCCATTATTGACTGATGATTGTTGTGTATCATCCTTCAAATGAAAGATTAAATATTTTTGAGCCCTCAAAGCTTTCCACTGACTGTTCAGCTGATCTCAATAACATTCATAAAATGTAGCAAATATTTCACATGAAAGGTTTTCCAGTAGTTGAGCATAATTTCCACACATCCTCTTAGCCATTTAAGCTGAAACATTGATAGAAACTGTCGTGTTGTAACTGAACATTTAGCAACAACAACATTTAGCTTTTTTAAAATGATCACAGGTAATGTGTGTATTACTCACCCAGGTCATGGCAAAGACCTGCAAACTGCACACAAAGGATGTCACTGGGATTGATCTGAAGCTCTGGCTGCCTTCTGCTCAGAGCGTCTACAAGTTCTCCAGCTAAGTATGCCACCCTGTAGAACCACATACACACAGACACACACACACGCACACACACACACACGCACACACGCACACACACGCACGCACACACACACACGCACGCACGCACACACACACACACACACACACACACACACTACTGATTCCATAATTACTGTTTTCAACTGAAATCACGTTTATTGATATTGATACTATGGTATGGAATCTGACAGTGTTAGCCAAGCTGACATCCATTATGGACAATACCTCTCACCCACTGCATCAGACAGTGGAAGCTCTAAGCAGCTCCTTTAGTGACACACCTCTTGATTGTGTGCACACTTTACTCTTTGTTTCTCTAATACTGCTCTTTTGTTCTTCATTCAGTTTTTTTGTAAACTGCTGCACAAGTGAATTTCACTGCTGTGGGATCAATAATGTTTGATTTGATTTTGATTTCATTTGGTTTCTAGTTTTTATTAGGTGCTTAATGCAATCTGACCTTCACCTTAACTGTGACTGTGATAATTTCAGAGACATATGTCTGTGTATATCAGCAAACATGCAGACAAACCCAAGTGAGTGTTCAAAGCGGTTGTGAGAAGCTCCAGGATAAACAAAGTAGGCTCCTCCAAGCTGCCTGATGTTTCTCAGTCTCTGGAACTGGGGTGTGTCAATGATTTTGATGAGAAGTGGGTGTAACTCTATGTGTCCATGGATTGGATCATTAAACACCTGGAACAAGAAAGTAAGTAAATAGACAACTCAATCCAATTCTAACACAAAGAAGTGCTGGTAAAACCAGGTCTAGTTCTTCAACATCCAACAGTTAAAGCCAACACACCTCTCACTGCTAAGACGACCTAATAATGTAAACCTGTCTTCACTGTCCTACACAAACAAACCCCATCCTTAGATAAACCACAAATCCAACAAATAATATCACCAAACTAACAGCTGATGAAATTGTTAATGTTGGTGAATTAGGGCCCAGTAAAAGTCTGACATCTTTCACACTCCCCTGTTGTTTATTCTATAAGCTCTTCATCTTTTCTGAGTTCAGTCTCAAAGTTTCAATGTGATGTATGTTTAGGTACAGGTCACATTACCTTGCCTTGTGCTGTGATTTGCCACAGCTTTCTGATACTGTCTAGGATTTTCAGACGGTCACCAATTTGCCTGGACAAAAGAAAAAACAGAGGAGAAATGAGTTAGGTGTGATTCTCAGAGATATCTATCCAGGCAGGTGATTGTTTTACATATTGAAATGAAGTTTAACATGAGGGTGGACTTACCTAATGTCCATATCTTTCAGGTGCTGTTCAGTGAGATATTGCAGTGTGACACCACTGATGTTATTTTCTAGGTAAAAGAAAAAACAGTTCAAACTGGTTTCATAGTTTGTGATTCACAGACTGAAAGTCTCCACAGACATACAGCTACAAACCCTGTGGGAGTATAACAGTATAACAGGATGTCCAGAAAACCTGCAGACTAAAGAACACCAGCATCTCTATTATTTATCATCACAGTCATTTATAAACATTTGGACTATTCTGCATCAAAGCAGCTCTCAGCTGGATTAGCTTTTCAGGCCAAAAACTAACCATCAATAATCTACCAAACTAGAAAACTGACCTCTGAATTTAGCCTGCCATTCTCCAAGCCCTTGTTCCTCCAGGTACTGACACGTTTGATCCACAGTCCATTCTCTGTACTTCCACAGGTCCATTGTTCTGGTCTTCTTTGTTTGTGTTGAAGCTGTTGGATCTTGTCTGTTTTTTGTAATTTTATTTTATATATCCTTTATTTAGTGAGGATACAAGATCTGAATTACAAAAAATGTCATTTCAGACAAAGCATGTTCCAAATTTTACAAAAGGTAAATGATAACTTTTTACTCTTTAACCTCAAGTAGCAATCCTTTTACAAATTAACTTAAACTTTCTCAGCGTTTAAAGGAATAAGCTTCATAGATGATAATTTAATAAAACTAGATTCTTCATGTGGCCAAAAAAAGCAATTTGCCCAGTGAAAACAGTGAAAATCTGCAAAGTAACTGTTTAATTTTATCAAGAGGAAACAATATTGTTGTTACTGCATTTATTTTCCCTGGCTGCCACCAAAAACTCTGATTTGCCTCATCAGTCATAAACATCTTAGACATTTCTCTACTTTCCATGTTGTGTTACATCACAGTCATGCCAAAAAATTATTTTACTGTTTAAATTTAATAAATCAATTTACTGTTTTTTTTAAGCCTCTCATCTCTTGAGACCTAATGTCACGGTTCCCGGTGTAGTGCGGGAGAAAGGAGGTGAGGACCCAAGTGCAGACACTAGACAAGCTTTATTTCCAAGGGTTCAGGCAGGAAACTCAAATCTCTGCCGTTCGGCGGGCAGGCAGGCAAACATGGACAGAAGTACTCACACTAGGTGCAGTAGACTTAACTCAATGCAGTGCAATGATCCAGCGGGGAACAAAAGAAACCAGAGAACTTAAATACTAAACACAAGACACAGGTGAAAGCAATCTACTAATGATAACAGAAACATAAAGCCACCTGGAACCAAACAGAACAGAAACAGGAAACTAACCAAAATAAGACGCCAGGCAGGGCTCAAAACCGGAACCCAGGTTCAGATCCTGACACCTAACAATGTAGTGTGATGTATATTTAGGTAGATTTAAAATACCTTGTTCTGTGATCTGGTCTAACCTCCTGATCTTGTTTCACCTTTGCTGTTGAACACAGGTGATGAGATTTCTCCAGTGCTTCTGGTCCTCTATGAGCCCAGTTTGACTCTGTCACAGTGTTGGTTGCAGACATGCTCATTGTTTCTGTAGCAATGGGTTACTAAGCAATGCCCAACCCTTTTCATCTTGGGACATTGTGCCCTGGGACTGGTGCTCTAACAAGTTGTTGTATTTAGTCCCACTGAGACACAAATGTCTTCTCCTTCCAAGCACTTGTCTTAACAAACAAGTTTTCATCAATGAACAGACCAGCAAAGTAGGTTTTTACAAACTCTGATTTACCCTGAAGTTGATTAACCCTGAGATGGGAAACTCAGTGTTTTGGTTTCAGAACAGCTGATCAGTTAGTTCATGTGACTCTGAGTTGATTAATGGAGGAGACACAGAAACCCAGTAGTTTCTTGAAGAAGCCTGCCAGCGAGCATGTTACTTTCACAGACTGTTACCTCAGTACATAGTAATACATGTTATTAAATATCCCCACTAACCTTTATGGTGTCATGGTAAAAAGCAATGTTAAGCATCTGCTATTCACACTGTGTCTATTGGTGCAAACTGGAGCAAACTGTGCACAGCACAATACTGTGTAGTACAGTTATGAACACAGATGTGGTGACATATGTATTACAACAGTTTAGCAGGTTGTATCCTCTTAGAACAGTGGGCTATATGTTGGATCAGTTGACTCTGATTGGTGGTGTTTCAATAGATGGTGCTTCTCTTCTCGTCAATTCCAGAAACCAGCAGTGCAAATTTTGCTGGATTATAGCAACCAGACGCCAGTTTAAATATTCATCAGACTGAAATCTGTTGTAAAACAGAACAAGAGCATCTGTTGTTCAAGTGAAATTGGAACAATTTAATTTAAGGATTAATTTTATTTAGGTGAGTTATTTGGCAGTCACTGGATGCCTTTCAGATGACACTTAGTGTCTTGTCACTCTCCATATTGTCTTGCATCCAGATTCTACTTAGATTGTTAAAGAACACAGTTCATATGATTAAATACAGATATGCCAAGAAATGTTATATTATATTGACACATACTCCAGATACAATATTTCCAGAGTTCATAAACCTTTTCAATCAAACGTTCAAATCCAAACCTTTCCCACAGAAGGATCTAACTTTTTTGCTGCTCTCGGTAGTTCAGGAAGCTCCCTGAGCCCGAGACTGTTCGTTTTGAGTTCAGACCTTCTGATTATGATTCAGCCCAGAGGACTTTTTATCTATGTTTTTTGTGCAAGAGGAAGTTTTGTTTTCCTTTTTTTTTGTTCCTGTTCCCTCAGTGAGCGCACGTTAGTTCCCGTCTGCATAAGCACGGAAGATTGTTCTTGTTTTTGCACAAGAGGAATATATAATATATAAGAAGCTTTGATCCTTGTTTTCCCTCCAATCGTGACACCGTTTGCTGTTTATTGTTTGCTGTTAATACGATTCATCTGTTTTTCATGTTTATATTTGTTGACCACCTCACCACTGTGCTGCCAACCTTCTCTGAAAATGTGTGCGATCCTACCAAAATGATTAGAGCCACCACTGGTGCCATTATTGACTGATGATTGTTGTGTATCATCCTTCAAATGAAAGATTAAATATTTTTGAGCACTCAAAGCTTTCCACTGACTGTTCAGCTGATCTCAATAACATTCATAAAATGTAGCAAATATTTCACATGAAAGGTTTTCCAGTAGTTGAGCATAATTTCCACACATCCTCTTAGCCATTTAAGCTGAAACATTGATAGAAACTGTCGTGTTGTAACTGAACATTTAGCAACAACAACATTTAGCTTATTGAAAATGATCACAGGTAATGTGTGTATTACTCACCCAGGTCATGGCAAAGACCTGCAAACTGCACACAAAGGATGTCACTGGGATTGATCTGAAGCTCTGGCTGCCTTCTGCTCAGAGCGTCTACAAGTTCTCCAGCTAAGTATGCCACCCTGTAGAACCACATACAGTACACACACACACACACACACACACACACACACACACGCACACACACACAGAGGTTCCATAATTACTGTTTTCAACTGAAATCACGTTTATTGATATTGATACTATGGTATGGAATCTGACAGTGTTAGCCAAGCTGACATCCATTATGGACAATACCTCTCACCCACTGCATCAGACAGTGGAAGCTCTAAGCAGCTCCTTTAGTGACAGACTGTTACACAACTCAACAGTTCAGTTGTTCTCTGATAGTATCACACTGCTACACTTTTGTTGTAAATCCTACTTTTTCAATGTTTTTAATGGCTTTTTTGTAAATACCTGTAAATACTTTGAAATTGCACACCTCTTGATTGTGTGCACACTTTACTCTTTGTTTCTCTAATACTGCTCTTTTGTTCTTCATTCAGTTTTTTTGTAAACTGCTGCACAAGTGAATTTCACTGCTGTGGGATCAATAATGTTTGATTTGATTTTGATTTCATTTGGTTTCTAGTTTTTATTAGGTGCTTAATGCAATCTGACCTTCCCCTTAACTGTGACTGTGATAATTTCAGAGACATATGTCTGTGTATATCAGCAAACATGCAGACAAACCCAAGTGAGTGTTCAAAGCGGTTGTGAGAAGCTCCAGGATAAACAAAGTAGGCTCCTCCAAGCTGCCTGATGTTTCTCAGTCTCTGGAACTGGGGTGTGTCAATGATTTTGATGAGAAGTGGGTGTAACTCTATGTGTCCATGGATTGGATCATTAAACACCTGGAACAAGAAAGTAAGTAAATAGACAACTCAATCCAATTCTAACACAAAGAAGTGCTGGTAAAACCAGGTCTAGTTCTTCAACATCCAACAGTTAAACCCAACACACCTCTCACTGCTAAGACGACCTAATGATGTAAACCTGTCTTCACTGTCCTACACAAACAAACCCCATCCTTAGATAAACCACAAATCCAACAAATAATATCACCAAACTAACAGCTGATGAAATTGTTAATGTTGGTGAATTAGGGCCCAGTAAAAGTCTGACATCTTTCATACTCCCCTGTTGTTTATTCTATAAGCTCTTCATCTTTTCTGAGTTCAGTCTCAAAGTTTCAATGTGATGAATGTTTAGGTACAGGTCACATTACCTTGCCTTGTGCTGTGATTTGCCACAGCTTTCTGATACTGTCTAGGATTTTCAGACGGTCACCAATTTGCCTGGACAAAAGAAAAAACAGAGGAGAAATGAGTTAGGTGTGATTCTCAGAGATATCTATCCAGGCAGGTGATTGTTTTACATATTGAAATGAAGTTTAACATGAGGGTGGACTTACCTAATGTCCATATCTTTCAGGTGCTGTTCAGTGAGATATTGCAGTGTGACACCACTGATGTTATTTTCTAGGTAAAAGAAAAAACAGTTCAAACTGGTTTCATAGTTTGTGATTCACAGACTGAAAGTCTCCACAGACATACAGCTACAAACCCTGTGGGAGTATAACAGTATAACAGGATGTCCAGAAAACCTGCAGACTAAAGAACACCAGCATCTCTATTATTTATCATCACAGTCATTTATAAACATTTGGACTATTCTGCATCAAAGCAGCTCTCAGCTGGCTTAGCTTTTCAGGCCAAAAACTAACCATCAATAATCTACCAAACTAGAAAACTGACCTCTGAATTTAGCCTGCCATTCTCCAAGCCCTTGTTCCTCCAGGTACTGACACGTTTGATCCACAGTCCATTCTCTGTACTTCCACAGGTCCATTGTTCTGGTCTTCTTTGTTTGTGTTGAAGCTGTTGGATCTTGTCTGTTTTTTGTAATTTTATTTTATATATCCTTTATTTAGTGAGGATACAAGATCTGAATTACAAAAAATGTCATTTCAGACAAAGCATGTTCCAAATTTTACAAAAGGTAAATGATAACTTTTTACTCTTTAACCTCAAGTAGCAATCCTTTTACAAATTAACTTAAACTTTCTCAGCGTTTAAAGGAATAAGCTTCATAGATGATAATTTAATAAAACTAGATTCTTCATGTGGCCAAAAAAAGCAATTTGCCCAGTGAAAACAGTGAAAATCTGCAAAGTAACTGTTTAATTTTATCAAGAGGAAACAATATTGTTGTTACTGCATTTATTTTCCCTGGCTGCCACCAAAAACTCTGATTTGCCTCATCAGTCATAAACATCTTAGACATTTCTCTACTTTCCATGTTGTGTTACATCACAGTCATGCCAAAAAATTATTTTACTGTTTAAATTTAATAAATCAATTTACTGTTTTTTTTAAGCCTCTCATCTCTTGAGACCTAATGTCACGGTTCCCGGTGTAGTGCGGGAGAAAGGAGGTGAGGACCCAAGTGCAGACACTAGACAAGCTTTATTTCCAAGGGTTCAGGCAGGAAACTCAAATCTCTGCCGTTCGGCGGGCAGGCAGGCAAACATGGACAGAAGTACTCACACTAGGTGCAGTAGACTTAACTCAATGCAGTGCAATGATCCAGCGGGGAACAAAAGAAACCAGAGAACTTAAATACTAAACACAAGACACAGGTGAAAGCAATCTACTAATGATAACAGAAACATAAAGCCACCTGGAACCAAACAGAACAGAAACAGGAAACTAACCAAAATAAGATGCCAGGCAGGGCTCAAAACCGGAACTCAGGTTCAGATCCTGACACCTAACAATGTAGTGTGATGTATATTTAGGTAGATTTAAAATACCTTGTTCTGTGATCTGGTCTAACCTCCTGATCTTGTTTCACCTTTGCTGTTGAACACAGGTGATGAGATTTCTCCAGTGCTTCTGGTCCTCTATGAGCCCAGTTTGACTCTGTCACAGTGTTGGTTGCAGACATGCTCATTGTTTCTGTAGCAATGGGTTACTAAGCAATGCCCAACCCTTTTCATCTTGGGACATTGTGCCCTGGGACTGGTGCTCTAACAAGTTGTTGTATTTGGTCCCACTGAGACACAAATGTCTTCTCCTTCCAAGCACTTGTCTTAACAAACAAGTTTTCATCAATGAACAGACCAGCAAAGTAGGTTTTTACAAACTCTGATTTACCCTGAAGTTGATTAACCCTGAGATGGGAAACTCAGTTTTTTGGTTTCAGAACAGCTGATCAGTTAGTTCAGGTGACTCTGAGTTGATTAATGGAGGAGACACAGAAACCCAGTAGTTTCTTGAAGAAAGCCTGCCAGCGAGCATGTTACTTTCACAGACTGTTACCTCAGTACATAGTAATACATGTTATTAAATATCCCCACTAACCTTTATGGCGTCATGGTAAAAAGCAATGTTAAGCATCTGCTATTCACACTGTGTCTATTGGTGCAAACTGGAGCAAACTGTGCACAGCACAATACTGTGTAGTACAGTTATGAACACAGATGTGGTGACATATGTATTACAACAGTTTAGCAGGTTGTATCCTCTCAGAACAGTGGGCTATATGTTGGATCAGTTGACTCTGATTGGTGGTGTTTCAATAGATGGTGCTTCTCTTCTTGTCAATTCCAGAAACCAGCAGTGCAAATTTTGCTGGATTATAGCAACCAGACGCCAGTTTAAAATATTCATCAGACTGAAATCTGTTGTAAAACAGAACAAGAGCATCTGTTGTTCAGGTGAAATTGGAACAATTTCATTTAAGGATTAATTTTATTTAAGTGAGTTATTTGGCAGTCACTGGATGCCTTTCAGATGACACTTAGTGTCTTGTCACTCTCCATATTGTCTTGCATCCAGATTCTACTTAGATTGTTAAAGAACACAGTTCATATGATTAAATACAGATATGCCAAGAAATGTTATATTATATTGACACATACTCCAGATACAATATTTCCAGAGTTCATAAACCTTTTCAATCAAACTTTCAAATCCAAACCTTTCCCATCGAAGGATCTAACTTTTTTGCTGCTCTCCTTACGCCATCTTCACTTTGAGTAACTTAAATTTAGCTTTTTATTCAGACGTCCACACCGTCTGTCCAGATTTATGAGGTATTTATCAAAAGAAATGGAATCATTTAAAACCAAATACTAGAAATGTCAAACTGGATTATGAAGTCTGTAAATGCAGGCATTTAATTTCAATATTAAGCATTGCTAAAACTCAAAGCTCTAACTTTTCTTTTTCCCATTTATCAACAATTTGTAATAAAACAAAAAATGCAAACATTAAAATTCAATACATTTAATATTTTTGTGTAATATGGTGGTTTTGGATCTCTGAGATTTAAAAACAAATCTGTTGTTCACACAGTTTACACAAAAATATTTGATCTCAGGGAAAGGAAAACATGATAAATATTGGATCTTTGGGGTTTTTGTTCACAGCATAGAATCTATACCCAAAGACATAGATGTGATATTAAGTTACATTAATATCTTCCTGGTCACAGATGGAGAAACGGTGTATGATTCCCTCTGGTGTTGGACAAGGTCAACTACACAAAGATAAAGGGAAAAGAAGCTTTATTTCAAATAGAGCAGGTACAATCTGTTTTCAAACCATCTGACTATGAGTAAAACTAGTTAATGAACCTTTGTCAGGTTTCCCTTTAGTCCCATTACATATTCCTGATCTAATGAACACACACTGAGCAAAACACAAAGCTACTCAAACTTTGTCACAAACAATGTTACACTGAAAATGTGAGTTCAGCTCTGTAGTAAAACAGTTGTGATTATATATGTAATTGTACTAGTAAAAAATGATTCATTTTAAATCAACAAATTGTTATTTCATAATGATTATGATAATTTCAGAAGATAGAATAATCCAAAGGGAAAAAAAGAGAAAATATTTCACCAATAAAAGAGAAACAAACATCTAAAAATGAACAGTGACTGTGTAACAATAAATGATGTGAGGGAAGATACAAGTTTCAACCTCAAAACATAACTTTGGTCAAAATATACTTGAAAATGAAGATAAAACATAATCAGACTATGTTAACTCAGATGATAAAAAGTAAAGTTAAATTTCACTAAATACTCAGCAGTCCCTACACCACAAATTAAACATTCACTTTAAGTAACAGACACATTACACATGTTGGTACTTTAAACCTACCCCAGTCATAAAGAATACACACTTGTACTTTGTTTGCAAATTTGACTAAGATCATTTGAAAACTATGCAAAAATAACATGAATATAATTGATAGCTGAGTAAAACAATGACGTGAAATATAGTGTCATAAAAAGTTTCAGAAAATATTATTTAATGAATCCATGATTTTCTACACTTGTAAAAGTGTTTTATATGTTTTTCAATTGAAACCAACCAATGAGCATCAGTGTTTTTGCTTTCTTTCAGTTTTCATCATTTCAGCTTCTTTGTTTTAGTTATGTTCCTCAGGAGTGCCTCCAAGCTGCATTAGAGAAAAGAGCAGTGCATTAGTATTAACAAAGTGCAGAGTGTCTGGTGATATAATTCATCATATTCACTGCACTGAAGCTGAAAATTAATTTGAATCATCTATTTGAGTAACAATAAACAATTCGACTTCTGTTTGAAGAAAGAAAAAGTTTTATTTAGATCCAGCTCTCTACAAGTTGCTGCTTTTTAGCCTATGTGGTTAAATTGCTAAGTTTAGGGTTAAGGCCTGGCAGTCAGGAAAAAAAAAACTGTGGTGACCCCACCTTGTGCTAAAGGAAACAGTAAATTACCTGTAACATTACTGACTATACAAAAAACAAGTTACATCAGTTTCCCCATAGTGAACTGTGGTTTTACTGTTTTTTCAAAAGGTATTATAAGTTCATAGAGATGCGGAGAACAGCTGCACAGCTGGGACAGATGCAAAATACTGTTGCAGCTTTTTTAGTCCTGGAAATGTTTCAGCTTTTACTGTCATTGGTTAAATGCATCTATATGTTGGGATGTCACTGCAGGATGTTTAATTAGAGCATGTTTAGTTAGAGTAGTGCTGCTGCTAAATGTTATGACCACAGCTACATCTGTCCTGTTCTCTGCTGCTGTTGAAGATGCTACTTTTTTATTAACATGAGCCACAGATATCGAGCTAAACTGGACTGCTGCAAGACAACAGCTTTATAGGACAGTATTCATCAACATGACATTAGGCCAGGCTGGGATATTTGTGCATTAGAAAAGCACCTAATGGTCTGAATTCTATGTATCTAACTGACAAGCTATGAATCGCTTTGCCATTAAAAATTTATTTTACATTTACATTAAAAATAAAATAAAAAGCTATATGTTTATGTGGTATATGTTTAGGTTTTTTATGTGTAGCACATTTATATACATATTAACTCCAGTGGTACAGGTGAACTGCAGTCTCAAAACTGTCAGTGGTTAATTGTATCTATTTTGAAATTCCTCTGGCTTCATGTAAACGTCCAAAGGAAGAATATTCTGGAAACTGGTATTACTGTATTGTATTTCTCTTACCCTGTTGTCATTATTATTCACTAACAAGAACACAGGTGTCATAAACACTTTATATTTTCTGGAAAGGTCCTTATGCAGCCTTACACTGAAACTCATGAAGTCTCTAAGTGACACCTACTGAACATCCTGGTACAGTCATGTGACACTGTTTGTGTGCCTATGACATCATTTCCAAATTGGTGCCAGCTGTGTCACTCTTATGGGCTAACAACAGCTACACATCAGTTCATTGGTTGTTTTTAGGAAGAAGGCAGACAGTGAAAACTGCAGGTTACTTTGTGAATAGCTTGACAAACAGGGCTTGTGAGAAGCCTCAGTATAATGTGTGGTGGTAAGAGCTTGGCTCCACTTTATCATGATGAGACGCTCTAGTCCACTTATATAAACCATTCCCTCCAGACTGAAATGGTACCACTGAATTAAACACAGATCCTGTCAATCATTCAATAAGTTATACTAAAATATAGTGTTTGTCAATAGATTAAATTATTGATGACAGTTAAATGATAAAAACATTAAACATTACCTCACGTATTGTATAGCGATTTATTTCGCACCATTGGACAAACTGCCTCTTCGCAGTGTCCTGATTTGTAGTCTTCTTCCAGTAAACCCTGATGATCTGCAAAGAAAACCACATTGGGAAAAGATTCCACACTGGACACAAATGACTGTTCCATAAATTTGAGAATGAAAATGAAAGAAAATACAAATGAGATTATGTTGTTGTTTTCATTCTGACCTTGTCTCCAGGGAACGTGAATGCTTTGGTTGGATTACGTTTTCTGTAGAAGTACATGCTCTTGATGGGTTCAATGGGTTCCTTGTCCTGTATCCCATAGGTCATAGTACTATCCTAAAAGTTAGAGAGAAGCCTGTTTTATATTCAAAAGTAAAAGCACCATCTTACAAATCAAATGCTAATCAACACAATGTGATTTTAGAAACATGAAGTGAAAATAAGTCAATTAAAGGCTCACTGCAACTTCAAAGTCCTCAGGGTTCAGCCTGGTACCAGCCCATTCCTGTTTCCATCTGGAAAGCATCTCCTAAAGGGATGGCAGAAAAAAGGTAAGAAGTAGGAGTGACAAGAATTTTTTTTAAATTTCATGCATTTATTTATGATTTATTTAATCTTGACAACACACTGTAAATTCCTTAAATTTGGGAATGCTTTCTTTAGAGAGATTTTCACAAGTCATTTTTTGGAAGTCCAAGTCAAGAATCAAGTCTCTCGTCAAGTATATAAACAGTCCAAACATCAAGTCCGAGTTGAGTCTGTAGCCACAGTCACTGGGTGCTCCCATAGCTACGGGTGCTATAACGTTACACCGTCAGTGGTTGAGCACCCAAAAGCCAAGAGGTGGGATGTGCTCTGTGGTGTACACAAATTGCAGATGGATTCCTTTACGTTAGGGGACTTGCAACAGGTCAAGGCAGAACTGGCAACATAAACATTTTTCACTTATTTCATGGCTATGTACAGTATGAACCAAACTTCATTAACTTATTATCTTTGTGTTTTAATTAAAGCCAATGCTGTACTTTGAAGTCATGCTTTGCCATTTTATTCTACACTATAACTAGCAACAACTTGTGGACATAGTTGTTATTACTGATTATCTTAACTGCAGTAATAAACGTAATAAACTAATTCATCTGTGGCTATGTCTAATGTTAAAACTAAAAGCCTTAGTGTACGCTGTGTTCTAAAAACTGAGGTGGTGGGTTTCGTACAGTAGTCTGGCTGTGACAGTAGCAGCCTTGGCTGTGCCTCTGGCTCTGGAAACAGCCTCAAAACTGTATATACATCCTAAAACTCCAGCTTGACATTTCAGTGTTTCTGTCAACACTAAAGTTTAACTTGTCAGAAGTTGTTACAGTTATTGTAAAATCCAGGTACAACAGGGATGCCAGCAATCTAAAATGATGGAGGGAACTGAAATGATAGTACACACAGTTCTTCAAAAATAAGAAATGGAGATTAACATCAACCTTAAAATCAGTTTTCAGAAATGTGACTTTAATGTTCAGTGTTATAAGGATTACTGTCACATAAATAGTAAGCAGATATCTAACCCAGCACACAACAACATTAATACGTACTGTGGAGGAGGGCATCTCAGCCTGAATTTCACCCAGTAACACATAGAAGTGTCGAGATCTGATCCTCTCTAGAATCTCCCTTGCTGGTCTCAGGTCAGCAGAGGTAGAGTGGAGTATTTGTTCAAACACATCATCTACAGGACACAGAGTCAGAGTAGGAGACAGGACAGAACAAGATCACAAACTCATTTCTGACAAAGAAATAATTGAGACTATAAACTGAATAATTTACAAAACAAAGTAGGTAGGTGATAAAACTGACACCATAAACTGAATAAAAGAAAACTATTGTACACGATAAAATTATTTCTAATACATTTGTTCTTAAACATGAAAATACTTTTCCAAAATAAACTTGACCATAAGACTCCAAAATAGCAGAGTGTAATGGAAGGAGCTGGTATCACTGCCTCCTTTCACCTTGTACTCATTGAAAAATGAGTGAATCTGATCTGTCTTGATATGCAAACATTTAAAATAGACAGTCAAACATGTTTAAGCTAAATCAAGACACCAGTTCCATCTGACAGTTTTTGTCTCACTCATTAGTTTTTAAATAGCTTTTAGATAACTACATAGGCTTTTGTAATTCACCTGCTAAACTGTATAAAGTTGGATCAAAATCAACACTTTATCGTCATTGTCATAATAACAAGATATTGTTAGTGTCACACACTGTATAGCAAGTGTGTTAATGTTAATGTTAATCAATCATGAAGAAACAACACACAGAGAGAGAGAGAGATATCTACAGACCTGTCAGCTTGGTGTAGGCCTCCATGTCATCTATGGCTGTGGAGAGTTTGAACATCTTCCCTCCTGAACCTTCAATCTGGATGAATTCATCTGCTTTTAAAAAAGCATCACTGATCCTGGATAAACACAACAAACATAATATGACCTTTGAAAACATATTTCAACATAAGAGAGTGACTCATAAAACAAATGAAATCATCTAAACTGGGCAGAAGATCAAACATAATATTGTAGAGTGCAAACATAAGATGAGTAGCTACTCACATAATCTGTATGAGGTCTGTCACTCTGTGATAACAGGCTCTTCTGTAGAGACCAGTCCGTGTGTGGAACATGTCAATCAGATTGTCTTTCTCCTGTTGAGAGTATTGTCTGTAGTTTAGTCATAGCTAATCAAATAATGGACTTATGATTTTAAAAATAAAGATCAACGTCATCAGCACCTTGTCTCTGGAGCATATGTGTCTCTGCCCATCCACCTCACACACCCTGGCAAACTTCAGAAAGCGGCGATGGTCAAAATTATTCTGGATGCCCAGGTGGTGGCTGTCCCTGAGAAGAAATAGACAGAAAAATATCTGGAGACATGTCTGTGGAGATTCTCAGTGTCATGGGGCAGCTGAGCACCTAATTTTCTTTCCTCTTGCCTCATTTCCCTGTTTTCCTTCCGTGTTTGTCTTCCTTGTCGCCCTCCAGTAATCACTTCCCCATCAATATAAGTCCCGGTTTTCCTCAGTCACATCTCCAGTTCTTCAGTCTGCCTACCTGGTAGTAACTCACCTTGGCTTATTTTATCTTGCATGATTGCTCTTCTCACCGAGGATTTTCTTCTCAGGTCGCCGTCTCTGCCTACGCCACCTGCGTTACTTCAACCTCGCTGAGCTTCTCTCTCCTGCCGACAGTCTCTACCTGAATCCTCCCTGGTATCTGGGCCAACTCCCCAGCCTTCACTGCTCGAAGGGACTTCACCTCTTTGGATCAAGACGCTACTCGTCGCATCCAACCCTTATATTCCTAATAAACTACCTTTTACCTCTGTATCTGCGTGTGGGTTCTCCTCCCTCAAACACACATGACCATACATCGTAACACTCAGTGATCCTGGTCATGGTGGTCTGTGTCTAAAAGAGTCTTAAAGTTGACAAATGGACTGTTCTCTGATTAGGTGAAAAGTCTTTTACATTTTACTTCTTTAGCCCTGACTGAAGCATGTTCTGTTTATTGTTTAACTTATCAAAGCATGTTGGAGAATTCTGCATGTTGCAAATGTGATAAAATATATAAACTACAATTGTTCAGGGGAAATAATACATATTAGGTCATCACTCTGCATCAAAAAGCAAATTATTCCACAGTAGCTGTTCATTAAACCTCACCTGGCAAAGTAGTCAAACTTGTCCACATCAATGCCGTTTGTTGAGTTTGACACAATTTCATAGAGGAAGGACTTTTCCTGTCCTCTGCCATTATGTGGCCACTGTGGAGATGAAAACACAATAGTCACATTAGACTGATACTGATACATTATCAATGAGGATACTGACTGATTTCACACAGTTTGAAGCAAACTAACTGGTGCCCCTCTGGTTAGAGCTTTAGGGTGAATCATCTCCTTAATAAAGTCCAGGTCCCTTGGCAGCTCCAGACCGTACTGTTCCATCGCCTCCCGCAGGTTATTACGTTCCACCAGGTGGTCAAGCATCTTTACAGTGGCGTCCTCATGCTGCAAGATACAAATAATAGATTTAAATAAGTGTGTGCATGGCCACGATTTCAGATCAAAAATACAATGATGCACTGCTCAGGTAGACAAAGCATTTCTTTGCGAAAACATGATATATGATAGTCAAATGTCAAATTTATTTTTAAAGCACATTTAAGACAACTTAGTTGACCAAAGAGCTGTACAATTTTAAAATAGCTTCAGATAGAAACAGACAATAAAAACAGACAATAATAATAAAATATTAAAAACAGGTAGAAGAATACCTCATCACTCAGTATTAAATGTCAATGTGTAGAAAAAGATCTTAAGGTGAGATTTAAAAATAGGAAGAGTCGGGGCCTGCCTGATGTACAGGGGCAACTCATTCCAAAGTTTAGGGGCTGCTACTGAAAAGGTTCGATCGCCCCGACTCTTCATCCTACATTTAGGTACTGTAAGTCTGCTCACCAGACCTCAATTCAATTCAATTCAATTTTATTTGTATAGCGCCAAATCACAATACAAATCATCTCAAGGCACTTTACAAAAACTAAAACTAAAAACCCAACAAATCTCTTATGAGCAGCACTTGGCGACAGTGGAGAGGAAAAACTCCCTTTAACGGAAGAAAAAACCTCCAGCAGAACCGGGCTCAGTTTGGGCGGCCATCTGCCTCGACCAGTTGGGGTGAGTGGATAGAGGAGAGAGAAAAGAACAGCAACAATAAACAACAAATAGACACTGCAGGTTGGTGGGACCAGTAACTGCACATCAGTGATATACAGCTCCAGGACCAGGGACACCTGCAGAAGGTACAGAGAGAGGTGAGGGGCGAGGAGAGGAGGAGAGGGGAAGGGAAGGGAGGGTTAGGGTAGGGGAGGGTAGGGGAACTCAGTGCACCGACGGCTCTCGGGCAGTCTAGGCCTATAGCAGCATAACTAAGGGAGGTTCAGGGTTACCTGCAGCCAGCCCTAACTATATGCTTTGTCAAAGAGGAAGGTTTTAAGTCTAGCCTTAAAAGTACAGAGGGTGTCTGCCTCCTGAACCCAGACTGGGAGCTGGTTCCACAGGAGAGGAGCTTGATAACTAAAGGCTCTGCCTCCCATTCTGCTTTTGGAAACTCTGGGAACCACAAGTAGACCTACACTCTGAGAGCGAAGTGGTCTATTGGGATAATATGGTACTATGAGGTCTTTAAGGTATGAAGGAGCTTGATTATGAAGGGATTTGTATGTGAGAAGAAGGATTTTAAATTCTATTCTGTATTTTACAGGGAGCCAATGAAGAGAAGCCAATATAGGAGAAATATGATCTCTCTTGCTAGTTCCTGTCAGGACTCTGGCTGCGGCATTCTGGATTAACTGGAGGCTTTTTATGGAGATATTGAGACATCCAGATAGTAATGAGTTACAGTAATCTAGCCTTGAGGTAACAAATGCATGGACTAATTTTTCTGCATCATTTTGAGACAGGATGTTCCTAATTTTGGAAATGTTGCACAGGTGAAAGAAGGCAGTTCTAGAGATTTTTTTTATGTGTGAGTTAAAGGACATGTCCTGGTCAAAAATAACTCCAAGGTTTTTCACAGTATTGCTGGAGGCCAGTGCTATGCCATCTAAAGTAGCTATAATTTTAGAAAAGTTATTTCTGAGATTTTTTGGCCCAAATACAAAGACTCTGAGTTTTCTCTGAGTTTAAAAGTAAAAAGTTACTGGTCATCCAGGCCTTTATGTCAGTTAGACAGGCTTGAAGTCTGGTTAACTGGTTTGTGTTAACAGGTTTAATAGATAGACACAACTGAGTGCCATCTGCATAGCAGTGGTAATTAACAGAGTGCTTCCTAATGACATAGCCTAAAGGAAGCATGTACATGGTGAACAGAATCGGTCCTAGCACAGACCCTTGTGGAACTCCATAACTAACTTTTGTTCGTGTGGAAGGTTCATCATGGACATGAACAAACTGGAATCTGTCCGATAAATAGGATTGGAACAATTTTAACTCTGTTCCTCTGATACCAGTCATATGCTCCAGTCTCTGTAATAAGATGCTGTGGTCAATGGTGTCGAATGCAGCACTAAGGTCTAGGAGGACAAGTATAGAAACAAGTCCATTATCTGAGGCTAAGAGAAGATTGTTGGTAACTTTTAACAGTGCTGTTTCTGTACTATGATGTGCTCTAAATCCTGATTGAAAATCTTCAAATAGTTCATTCCTGTGTAAGTGGTCTGATAGCTGCTTAGCAACAGCTAAGCCTGAGAGACCGTGCTGGACTATATGGGTTTAAAAGGAGATGCTAAATTATTCAGGGCTTTGTAGGCCATTAAAAATAGTTTAAATTTTAACCTGAACTGCACAGGGAACCAGTGTAAGGACGCTAAGACAGGGGTTATGTCTTCCAGTTTAAAAACATGCAGCAGCATTTTGGACCAGTTGCAACCTTGCAATTGAGGCCCGGCCAACACCAACATAGAGGGCATTGCAATAATCAAGCTGGCTTGAAATAAAAGCGTGCATAACCTTCTCAAGCTCTTTTCTTGTTAACAATGGCTTGACCTTGGACAAGAGCCTGAGTTGAAAAAAGCTAGCTTTGACAACAGAGTTAATTTGCTTATCCAGTTTAAAATCACTGTCCAATAAAACACCCAGGTTTCTAGCAGTTGGTTTTACATAAAATTTAAGGGAACATGTCTCAGGGAAAGGGTCAACACAGACTCTACTAGGTCCAAATACCAGCACTTCAGTTTTGGTCTCATTAAGGCTCAGAAACTTAACTGCCATCCATGCTTTGACATCCTCCAGGCATTCCAAAAGTGGTGTTAAAGTTTTTGTAGATAGAAGATAGATTTGAATATCGTCTGCAAGACAGTGAAAAGACATTTTATGTTTCCTAATAATGGATCCCAATGGCCGAAGGTAAAGTCAAAATAACAAAGGGCCAAGAATAGACCCTTGTGAGGACTGCTGTTGAAGATACAGTGTTACCAAGACCAACAGAAAAACGTCTGTCCGTCAGGTAAGATCTGAACCAATCCAGGGCAGAACCAGTAATCCCCACACTGTGTTGCAGACGATATATGAGAATGGAATGATCCACAGTATCAAATGCAGCTGTGAGATCTAAAACCAGTCTGGAACACCTCAAGAATGCCATGTGGATCTAAGTAAGACTGGAGCTGTACCGAGACAATTTTCTCCAGTACTTTTGAAAGAAATGGTAACATAGATATTGGTCTGAAGTTAGACAGAATCGAGGGATCCAGGTTAGGCTTTTTAATTAATGGTTGCACTACAGCATGCTTAAAGGTCTCAGGCACAACATCAGTGTTCAGACTGACATTCAAAATTTCCTGATCCACTGGTCCAATGGTATAAAAGATCTCTTTAAAAAATCGAGGAGGCATAACATCTGTAGGACAAGATGAACATTTCATATGGCCTATAAACTTCTCTAAAAAGGAAAGTGAAACAGCCTCAAACTGGTTAAAAGCAGCAGAGCATGTAGCACTAATGGATGGATCACAAGCTGGTAGATAGATAGATTTATATACTGTATGACTGTCTCATCACAGCAACTTTGTGGCCATAAATTACACTTCTAAGTTACATATGACCTGCTATAAACCAAGTAACAGAGATGTAAAGATGTTTTTTACAAAATCAATTTATCATATGAGTAATATAATTTTCTGTGATGAAACAGGTTATGTGTGTTCATTTACTAAGGTCTGGTGTTGAAATGATATCGTAGAGAGATTTTGTAGTGGAAAAAAATGTCAGGACAAATTCAATGTCCATTGTGCTAGATGTGCTAGAAATGTTTAATCTCCATCCATCCATCCATCACCTATACCCCCTTATTCCTTAATCAGGGTCCCAGGGATCTGCTGGAGCCTATCCCAGCTCTCTCTGGGTGAAAGGCAGGGGTAGACCCTGGACAGGTCACCAGTCCATCACAGGGCCACATAGAGACACACAAAGACAAACAACCACACTTACACACACTCCTAATCTCATTTAATAAAATAAATAATGCTGGTTTTGTGAAAACTATGCACAAATTTTTATCAAGAAATCATCAGATTAGAGCAGCATAATAGAAGTTGTAATTTAAGGGTTTGCACCAAGATGCCCCTCAGTGCCCCATTCAAAGCTGTAACTGATTTGGACCTTCTTGGTCCACTTCAGTCATGTGCAGGACCAGCTGTTTAAAAAAGAGGATCTGCCAGGAGCAATGGCATACTCTGCCTAAATCCAGGTGTAGAGAGTCAAAACTTAAAGCTGGAATTGTTGCCAAAGGGGCATCTACACAGCAGAAAACAATTGCTCTGAATAGTTTTTGAAATTAGAGATTTGAGTCTTTAATTAATTTGTAAAAAAATTATACAGAAACATGTTTTCACTTTGCCTTTGGTGACTAAATGTAGGTTGATAAACAAAATGGTAATTTAAGGTAACTACTGTAGGTAGTTGGAAAAATAGCTGGTACAACATCCTCTGAGAGAGTGAACAGGATTACAAAATACCAGGAATGGCATGTCTTAGTGGGCTCAATGGACTAGTTCAACTTTTTGCAAAATATGCTGCTTATGAGCTGAATTATTTCTTGGCTGTCCTGTTGGACAGTGCCAGCTACTTTCAGGGTTAGGGTTAAGGTGTAATACAACTGATGTTTCAGTCTTTATCTTTAACAAACATACACATCCAGTCAAAAGTTTGGACACACTTTACTTTGGAATTGAATTGAGTCCAAACGTTTGACTGGTACTGTACATGACAGTGGTTTTTCTTAGTACATTTTCAGGAATAATCCTCAGTATTTTTCCTTGTCATTTGTTCATTTGGCTCACAAATAAAGACGTTTGTTCATAATCCTTTGCAGTTGATGGTGTGTGCATTTAGTATGTTATACTTAGACAACAGAAATTGTTTCCTACCTTCCAATTTACACCTGGACGTGCTTTGGGGATGAACTTTCCATCAAACAGATGGGAAAATGGTCCATGTCCTAGATATGAAGAATGAAATATAAAATTACCTCCATCCATCCATCCATTTTCTATACCCGCTTTTCCTGGCTCAGGGTCACGGGGATCTGCTGGAGCCTATCCCAGCTCTCTCTCGGGTGGAAGGCAGGGGTCCACCCTGGACAGGTCACCAGTCCATCACAGATAAAATTACCTCATACATCATAATTGTACTTAAATTGTAAAGTGAGACATTTGTAATTATATTTATTTAGGCAGGTATTAGAAACGAAACTCTACTCTTAAAACAGAATCCCCTTTGTATATTAAGTACATTTGTTTATCCTTCCATTTGCTGTTTATTGTTTGCTGTTAATACGATTCATCTGTTTTTCATGTTTATATTTGTTGACCACCTCACCACTGTGCTGCCAACCTTCTCTGAAAATGTGTGCGATCCTACCAAAATGATTAGAGCCACCACTGGTGCCATTATTGACTGATGATTGTTGTGTATCATCCTTCCCTCTCACAGCCAGATTTACATCTTTCTGTGTCCTAGTGTGGCTCTTTGAAACAGCTGTGAACACTTTTATTTTCTGACATGGTCAAATGAAAGATTAAATATTTTTGAGCCCTCAAAGCTTTCCACTGACTGTTCAGCTGATCTCAATAACATTCAAAAAATGTAGCAAATATTTCACATGAAAGGTTTTCCAGTAGTTGAGCATAATTTCCACACATCCTCTTAGCCATTTAAGCTGAAACATTGATAGAAACTGTCGTGTTTTAGCTGAACATTTAGCAACAACAACATTTAGCTTTTTGAAAATGATCACAGGTAATGTGTGTATTACTCACCCAGGTCATGGCAAAGACCTGCAATCTGCACACAAAGGATGTCCCTGGGACTGATCTGAAGCTCTGGCTGCCTTCTGCTCAGAGCGTCTACAAGTTCTCCAGCTAAGTATGCCACCCTGTAGAACCACATACAGCACACACACACACACACACGCACACAGAGGTTCCATAATTACTGTTTTCAAACTGAAATCACGTTTATTGATATTGATACTATGGTATGGAATCTGACAGTGTTAGCCAAGCTGACATCCATTATGGACAATACATCTCACCCACTGCATCAGACAGTGGAAGCTCTAAGCAGCTCCTTTAGTGACAGACTGTTACACAACTCAACAGTTCAGTTGTTCTCTGATAGTATCACATTGCTACACTTTTGTTGTAAATCCTACTTTTTCAATTTTTGTAATGGCTTTTTTGTAAATACCTGTAAATACTTTGAAATTGCACACCTCTTGATTGTGTGCACACTTTACTCTTTGTTTCTCTAATACTGCTCTTTTGTTCTTCATTCAGTTTTTTTGTAAACTGCTGCCACAAGTGAATTTCACTGCTGTGGGATCAATAATGTTTGATTTGATTTTGATTTCATTTGGTTTCTAGTTTTTATTAGGTGCTTAATGCAATCTGACCTTCCCCTTAACTGTGACTGTGATAATTTCAGAGACATATGTCTGTGTATATCAGCAAACATGCAGACAAACCCAAGTGAGTGTTCAAAGCGGTTGTGAGAAGCTCCAGGATAAACAAAGTAGGCTCCTCCAAGCTGCCTGATGTTTCTCAGTCTCTGGAACTGGGGTGTGTCAATGATTTTGATGAGAAGTGGGTGTAACTCTATGTGTCCATGGATTGGATCATTAAACACCTGGAACAAGAAAGTAAGTAAATAGACAATCGTAAATGTTGGTGAATTAGGGCCCAGTAAAAGTCTGACATCTTTCACACTGCCCTGTTGTTTATTCTATAAGCTCTTCATCTTTTCTGAGTTCAGTCTCAAAGTTTCAATGTGATGTATGTTTAGGTACAGGTCACATTACCTTGCCTTGTGCTGTGATTTGCCACAGCTTTCTGATACTGTCTAGGATTTTCAGACGGTCACCAATTTGCCTGGACAAAAGAAAAAACAGAGGAGAAATGAGTTAGGTGTGATTCTCAGAGATATCTATCCAGGCAGGTGATTGTTTTACATATTGAAACTTAATGTAACATGAGGGTGGACTTACCTAATGCCCATATCTTTCAGGTGCTGTTCAGTGAGATATTGCAGTGTGACACCACTGATGTTATTGTCTAGGTAAAAGAAAAAACAGTTCAAACTGGTTTCATAGTCTGATTCACAGACTGAAAGTCTCCACAGACATACAGCTACAAACCCTGTGGGAGTATAACAGGATAACAGGATGTCCAGAAAACCTGCAGACTAAAGAACACCAGCATCTCTATTATTTATCATCACAGTCATTTAAAAACATTTGGACTATTCTGCATCAAAGCAGCTCTCAGCTGGATTAGCTTTTCAGGCCAAAAACTAACCATCAATAATCTACCAAACTAGAAAACTAACCTCTGAATATAGCCTGCCATTCTCCAAGCCCTTCTTCCCTCAGGTACTGACACGTTTGATCCACAGTCCATTCTCTGTACTTCCACAGGTCCATTCTTGTGGTCTTCTTTGTTTGTGTTGAAGCTGGTGGATCTCGTGTCTGTTTTTTGTTAATTTTATTTTATTTATCCTTTATTTAGTCAGGATACAAGATCTGGTCTTTCAGTGAGTCCTGGTCAAAATGATGGTGATCTGATAAGTGGTAGACAATTCATTGTAGTTACAAAACTGTTATATCACAGATGAACAGGCCAGACATGTAGTGCAAGACCCAGTTGGCCTGAAGGTTCATATACCTGTCAGAAATACATTAATGTTCTCTATGATTCTGTGATCTCTTTCTGTTTGTTCTCCTAAATGTCAAAAATGACCCACAACCTTGTTAAAAGTGAGAGAGAGAGAGAGAGAGAGATATGATACTGATCCAATAGTTTGTAACTCAACAATAATGTAAATTTAACATTCATGCCAAGAATGCTTCTTTGAATTTGAGACTGCATGAAAATGTGTGTAAAATGAAGCTAAACAGAATTTAAAACTCACCTTTATTTGGTCCTAGTTTGTTGTGGGCACCAGTCCCACTAATGGAAAATAGAGCTAAAAGTAACAGGAACAGTCAGGAAATGTCCAGACTATATGTTTAATGAACTAATCAGTGATGGAGAAGAGACGATGCTGGACCTGCTTTTAAAGAGTCTCAAACATCACACACCCACATTTTCACCTTAGTCACATTGATATTTAAATGTCATTTACATAAATCAACAGTGAGTGGACAGACAGGTAGAGAAGTGAAAGTGAAAGTTTATGTAATATCATTTTGTACTTTCATTTATCAGTGAACAGGCAGGAACTGCTGTATATTTTGTGTTTAATGTTCTTTGTGGTGTTAAATAATTAGATGAATAAACTGTGCATTTGTTTAAAATCTGACTTTCTAACAGACGTGTTTAAGTCCAACTTCAAGACTTTGTGCTGCTGCTTTTTCTGCTCAGCTTGTACTGTAGCTTGTTCCTGTTGTAATGTAATAAAAGTAAGTAAAGTAAAGCAGCTCCCACTGCTGAAATGTGGTTGTCTACAGTGATAGGATTATAGAAAGTCTGAAGTCTTTTCTTTACCATCCATAACTTCATATCTTCACCATAGAAGAAGTATATAAATGAACATATTGTGAACTGAAAACATTATGTGGTGCCCACATGGTCTTGTCATTTATTATAAATATTAAGCAAGAAGCAGTTGTTTTGCTTAGGAACAGTGAGGCACCCAGTTATGTTGATGAAAGTACAATTTTTGAAGTACTCACTTGAGTATTTCTATGCTGTGATACTTTGTCCTCTAAGTTTACTGCAGTTCATCAAGAAGTACTTTTTATTCCACTAGACTGATCAGACAACTGTTGTTACTGATTCATTTGGCTCATTTTTCTACATTAAACCATCCATTGGTCTGTACATTGAGTATCAACCTGAACAGCTACAACACTGGAACACTTGTAGCAATAAGTCTTAGAAATCCAAGATGTTCTTGCATAACTGGAGCTACACTGCATCACTGCATTTCTTAGGAGACAAACAACATTAAAAATTGAACACACCTCGTTTACTCATGACTCAAGACAGTTCCTTCATCAACCATATCAAATATTCACACACTGGTTTCTCTATATTTCATGTTGTGATCTTCCTCATTCTGTTCTATTCTATCTCTGTGGTTGTCGACTGACAATGGACCTGACAACAGGCTACAAACACAAACCTGATTGGTTGTGAAGGTGAGGAATCTTAAATATTGTTTTCCTGTTGATCCTTCAAGATCTTTGTCTTTCTTATGTTTGACCTCTCATCTCTCTATGTCCATTTAAATTACCCTGTTGTGCTGTGATCTGCCTAATACAGTACAGAGTTTCACCTCCCAAGTCAGCAAAATGGCAAAACAGAGTAGAGGATTGATGGAAGCACCACTGACCACTAACTTAGTTTGTTTAATGTAATATCCTCATATACCTGCTGTTGTGTTTTGGTCACATCTAATTGTCATATGACAGGTATGTTCATGTTTGTGTTTTTAACCTTAAGGGAAACAATTAATTTGCAGTTGTTAGTTGTGCATGTGCTGTGATGGACTGATGCAATGAATGAAAGGTGACTGGGTCTAACATAGTGAGATAATAAGGCCAGGACAGGAAGTGGATTGGGAAGGATGACCTTACTACAGTGCAGAGCGAGTGCTTACTGGATATTCAGTTAGGTCCCTAAGTATTTAGGCAGTGACACAGTTTTTGTAATTGTGCCTTGAAATGAAGCAGTAAATATATTTCTGCACTAAAGGCCTGACAAACCATCTCAAGGAAGGAAACAGAATTTGGCGATGACCATGGGTTCCAGACTTCAGACAGTCATTGGAGAAATAATTACATCCAAATATTAAAAATAATAATTATATATTGTTTCTGCTTGTTTGTCTAATTACATTTGAGCCACTGAAAATGTGGGTATATGTATAAAAATGGGTGTATTTCCTCAAAGGTTAATGCAATATTTTTGTTAAACTGCTTGAATTAAGGGTGAACACCTTAAAAACATATTAACAGCTTCATTTCAGATTCACTGTAGCACAGTACAGAGGTAAAATGATGTAAACTGTCACTGTCCATATACTAATGGATCTAAATTTATGTGAATGTTTAGGATGAAATATAGATTCTCTCATCCACCTTAAACATGTTAGGGTTTATACACTGAGAATAAGTGTAAGATGGTAATGATGTGTTTGAGGAACATTTAAAATGACAGTGTTCTATGTTTTGGCCCAATACCTGGTCTCAGTTCCTTCTGGTCCTTCGTTGGGTGACACATTCTCTCCTCTGCTGCTGGTCCTCTGTGAGCACAGTCTCTCAGTGTTAGTAGCAGAGGAAGAGATGCCCATTGTTTCTGTAGCCAACGCCCAACCCTTCCCTTTTTTCTTCATGCTTTGATGATTTGTCCTACTTCATCAGATTTTCCTACTGTAGAGCACAATGGCAGTCCTGTCTAGTTGTACAAATCCAACATTTACATAAAAAGAAAGTAGCATTACACTGAAGCAAATCTGGCCCCTGATTCCTTGACATGGTTGTAGTGTCCATGCAAAGGATTTATAGGTAGACCTAATGAATATGCTCTATGAAAATGAACTTTATGGAAAACACAGCTTTCCCTTCCTGTTTGGGCCTGTCATTTGCTTACTGCCAGAGCCAAAATACATTTCTTTGTAAATTAAACACAACCTAGTTGTTGAAGGTTGTGACAGTGAGCAGGGGACTTCGACAGTTGAATTATAAATTACTACCCACATTAAATGCATCATGTGCATTTTATCAGTATGTTCTGCATTTATTGTTGTTTATTTATTAGTATTATTTTTATTGCTATTTATTATTTACTTTTCATTAATTTTTAACCTCTATTCATCAGGACGTCTCTTGATATACAATGTGTTATTTAAAGACACACCAATGACAACATGAAGGACAGTCATATTGTTCACAATGATGAGTTCTTGTTTTTGTAACATTTAAAATAGAAAGTAAGGCAAAGCGACAAACAGGTTGAACTGTGTTAAATGCTGCCATGACATAAGATGCATCCGTTTTATGTTCTTAATTTCTTTGCTATGTTTTTATTTGTGTGCAAACTGATAAATAACAACAAACGTTACCATCATCATCAGCAGGATTGACTGTTGTGACTGTAAGTGGCTGCTTTGGGAAAACTACAACAAATGGCCACAAGATGATGCTGTTGTTAAAGTCTTTGCTTCATAATAAATGATCAATAAAACATCTGATCTAATGCACCATGTGCAACAAATACAGATTTTATTTTGTAGTAACCTTTCTGTTCACCCTTTGGATGGAAATTTCACAAATCAGAGTTGAACACCAATAGATGGTCAAAGATGTTTTCTATGCATAACAAATTTTAAGTATTTCTATCCCAACAAATAATCCAGGAATCTCCAAGAATATTATTGATATTAGTTGGAGTCTTCTGGGTGTTGTTGTCAGCAGTGGTGTGTGGTGTGACAATACATTTGTATAAAGTCTCAAGATAAAAGAGAAGTCTAAGTCTGTCTGAGTATGTTTGATATTATCCCGTCCTTTTCAAAATGAAAAGATATTCCTGCTCTGTATTGTCAGCAAAGATTTTATAGTTTTGAAGTCATAGATTTAGGTTTTAAGATTAGTGGCTAGTTTTCTTAGTGTGATGAGGATTATATTTCTAGGCCAAGGTTCTTAATTGAAAAGTAACTTTAAGTTGTATAAAGATCCTTAATACTCAACAATAAGTACTTTTAATTTTTTATATTTTCTTCAATCCCATAAGTGTAATCTTGAAGTATTCATACAGTATTTTGTTATTTATACTATTTATACGCCATAGGTTTAAAGTAATTAAATATTTAAACACATGAGCCCAAAATGTAATGATTTCCTAGAGTTAAACCAATAAATGTGTGTTATTAGACAAACTCAATAATAAATAAATTATTTGGCATGACTGGAATGTAAAACTTTGATGGAAGTCATTTTTCACAGCTGGTGTTTTTGGTAAATACCTGCATATTTCTGTAAATGCCAATGTGTTTTTAGACACTTGTAATTTCCAAAATGGAGTAATATTGTTGTTGGCTTTGATTATTGCTTTCAACTCTGGGCTAACATATTAAAAAAAAAAAAAAATCCAAGGATGTGGTTACAGCATGTGGGTCATGAATGGTACTGTTCCCTGCCTGGGCCTCAGTAAGCTATAAAATCTGGCCACTGTTGTTCATTCAGTGGTATTTTTATCACACGTGAGGAAGCAGCCAGAAAAGCCTCTTGGCTTAGCTGTGAACCCTGTTCTCCTCAGTTTGCAGTGGGAATTATTGCAGATATTTGGAATACTTCTCCATCTTTAAAGTCCTAGTTGAGTCTGTGCTCTTTAGGGCAACTGTGATTGACAGGAGGCCACAGACATCTTAAAGGCTTTAGGCTGTTGTTACCCCACAGTTACCCTCCTCTGACTATTAAAGCTAAGTCAAATTGTTGTGGAGTTTCTTAAGCTCCTCTGTGAACGAACATTACTGGGATCATTGAGTTTAAACCACTGGTTTAATGTTTCACAGTGTGTAATAGTTTATAAACTCATCATTTTTAGATAAAATCATAATCTAAAAAAACTCATATCGATAAATATAAAATAAATGCTGTGGAATAAAACTATAATATTTTACACTGAATATGAAGTAAATATTTGTAACTGTAACTTTAGTGTAACACACTGGTGACCTGTGTTGGGTGTGCCCCCATTTTTGCCCCATGTCTCACCCAAACCTCCGGCCTTGCTGCAACCGTTTAAAAAGGAAAAGCTTGTGTGGCTGAGAGATGAATGGGTATTACTTTATTTTGTGTGAAAAATGAGTTTTATGAAGACTAGCTCCTCCAATAGTAATCCAGTACTCAGTAGGGGGTTTGGGTTAGGGTCATAATGTGGTATCACAAAATGCCTACTGGACAGAGATTACAGACGTGACCGTCCTGGACTGTAGCTTGGATCCCATTTGGTTATTTTGTACACCAGTGTTGTCATTAGTCCATCAATAACATTGAAAGTCATTAGACTATGACTTATGAGTTAACAACAATGCAAGTGGGTGGTACAAAGTAAACCATATGTTTAAGTGAGTCACATCAGACGTGTCTACGTCTAAACACAACTTGCTAGTTAATTTTGCTTTGTTATATGTCAGCTGTGAGAACCTGTATATCCAAAAGGGGGCAGCTTTGGTGATATTTATTAAATGACTTTTGAAGCACATGAACCAAATGTTGGAAAACAGTAGATAATAGAGGAAAGTATAATGCTTAAATAGGTTTTAAAACATGAAAATCCCCCAAACCTGGAGATATGAGTTTGTTACCTGACACAAGTGATGGTCTCTCTCCATTACAGATGGAGGAGAAACCTACAGAACATGTGGACTGTGTTTAAGAGAATCATGTAGTGAAAACCAAAAAAGGAAAGAAAAGGGAAAGCATGTGCTCCATTGCTTACTTTTTCCAACATGTTGATATATTAATTATTTTCTTCATGTAACATTAGAAGAAGTAGTTGTTTTTAAAATGTCCATTTTATTTGTCAGTACATTACATACATACATTACATGTGTCCATACACCTGTTTTCTCATCAGAAAATACACCTGCATTCTTTTCATAATAATTCACATAATTTATCTTTTCAAAGAAGTTTGAAATGCTGGAATCAAATTACCAGATAACTTCTAAGAAAAATAAGAGAATTACATATTTAAAATGACATACATCCACTGCATACGTCACATCATTAAAGCCTTAGTGGTGTCATGGTAAAAAGCAATGTTAAGTATCTGCTATTCACTCTGTGTCTATTGGTGCAAACTGGAGCAAACTGTGCACAGCACAATACTGTGTAGTACAGTTATGAACACAGATGTGGTGACATACGTATTACAACAGTTTAGCAGGTTGTATCCTCTCAGAACAGTGGGCTATATGTTGGATCAGTTGACTCTGATTGGTGGTGTTTCAATAGATGGTGCTTCTCTTCTCATCAATTCCAATTTTGCTGGATTATAGCAACCAGACGCCAGTTTAAAATATTCATCAGACTGAAATCTGTTGTAAAACAGAACAAGAACATCTGTTGTTCAGGTGAAATTGGAACAAATTGTTTAGGTCATTCTACCACAAGGATCCCATCTCTGGCAGTCACTGGATGCCTTTTAGGTGCCACTTAGTGTCTTGTCACTCTCCATTTTGTCTTGTGTCCAGACTCTAGTTATATTGTCAAATAATACAGTTCATATGATTAAATACAGATATGCCAAGAAATGGTGCTTTATGTTGACAGTACAATGCTCAGTAGAATCCACATACTCGAGATGCAATCTTTTCCAGAGTTCATTAGTCTTTTCAAGTTGGAAGGCACTGATTATCACACAAAAGTGAAGTGAGGAACTGGTGTCACACCCAGTTTGTAACCATACTGATTTCTCCGTGGTTTCTCAGGCTCATGTTTGCATTTCCCTCTGTCCTTCTCTGTCTTCATGAGCCCTTTCAGCTCTTGGCTTCTCCAAATGCTCCTCTGAGCTGCAGACACTGTGCACATTGTGATGTGATTGGGCGCTGAGGTCCAACAGGTCAAAGGAATCACATGAGAAGAGGCTGTCCTCGCTCACCACACTAGACGGGCGGCTGTGCCGTCCCCCTGTGGCCTGGAGAAGTTGCTGCAGAGCCTCAGGGAATATTGAGGGGGCCGGACAGGGAGATGAATTGTGGTCATCGGGAAGATCCAGACTGCGAGAGAACTTGCCGTTACGCTTCAGAATACCTTTCCTTCTTCTTAACGCCTCTGCCCGAGTGGTGGGACTATCCTCTGCTGCAGGGAGACAACTGTGGTGTTTGTGGGAGCACAAATCACCTGCTTCCTTCTCTTTAAGTACCACTCCAGAGCCCAGTCCTTCTGAGGATGAGCTAAAACCGGACTCCCCTCCATCGAAGTTCTTCAGTATCCCCTTCTTGGGCATTTTGGATGAGGGTTGACTGAATGTAGAGGGAGGTGGCAGACTGGTGGACAGGACATCGGCATGTGTTCTATAAGGCTGGGGAGCAGCATTGCAGAGTTTTGAGGGAGAGTTTTCTTTAGGAGGGCTGTAAAAGGCAGAGTCAAAACTCCTCTGGGGTTTCAGAATTCCTTTGGGTTTCTTTCTTTCGACAGTAGAAGAAGAGGAAGTTGCAGCAGAGGAGGCGCCACCACAAGCTCCAAGTGCAGACAGGGGAATTGCATTCTCCTTACGTGACTTTCTGAGGCTTGACATTCCTCCATGTACGCTGCCTCCTCCTCCACGATCACTCTTCAGGGGCAAGCTGAAGTAAAAGGGGTGGGGAGAGAGCTGAGGTGGACAGGAGGCGTCTGAGGATAGGGACCCCGGAACCACAGTCATGTTGCTGACAGCAGCGACCCGATTCTGCCAGTCGATGTAGCGTGCCAGCAGGGGGGATGGGCACTCTTGGTGTGGAGATGAAGGGCAGTCACACACACTCTCTTCGTAACCCCAGTTCACCCACCAGTGGTTGGCCACGTCCTCTATTGTAGCTCTCTCATCCACACGCACCGTCAACAACCAGTCGATAAGAGCGCAGGCGTCTGGAGGGAAGGGCGTCCACAGTTATTTATAGCAGCCAAACTTACTGATACGATGAAATAATAAGACACTAGTGAGAACAACACACCGGGCAATCACACTGGATACACTGGTAGATATAGATGTAAATGCAGTATATTGTTGATAGACATTGAACAAGTTTACCTGAGGGGGGGTTGGGTTTGCGATAGCGACCATGGCAGATCTGCTCATTGAGTGTGGCATGACTGGTCCCATCAAATGGCATGCTGCTGTAGACCAGTGCGTACAGCAACACCCCCAGTGCCCAGCAGTCCACCTAGCACACACAAACATAGACAATAAAGAACATGCCACTCACGTACAACTCATTAGGTTTGGTTTTATTTAATGGCCTTTTTATGACTTTTAATACGGAGTGTCTGAAAATCTCCCTCATGTTTTTATTTCCTTTCTATTTTCCTTTTATTGTGTTTTTTCAGTGCTTTAGAACTGCATTAATCCAAGTACTGTATGTATACAGGTTTTTGAAGAGTACTCCACCAGTTTACCGTTGCGCTCCTCTAACAGTGTCCGATTCACAGAAATCATGAACTAGAGTCCAAACATTCTTCTTCCTTATCGCACGATGTAACTCACACATGGACACATATCAATTTTATCAGGTGACAAAGAAAATAAATAATATGCTTTAAAAAACAAACAATCAAACAAAAAACATGTGATATCATCCTAGTTCAGTGATAACAGTGCTGCACACATACTTTGGTGCGTAGTGCACCATGTGTATTGAATTGAGAGTGATTAGAACTAACAGCATACTATGATGCAACCTGAACTCCAAAATCTTTAGAAACAGTTTCTTAAGCCAGAGTGCTGACCCACCTCTGGCCCCTGGTAGGGAAGTCCTTTCACTATCTCTGGGGCAGCATAGAGTGGACTCCCACAGTATGTCTGCAGCAGAGTGCCCCTCTGGAAATGATTGGACAGGCCAAAATCAGCCAGCTGCAGATCAAGAAAGTGAGAAAAACAAGAATTAATATATTTTGATTATTACAATTATTTGCATTATGTGATGCTACTAACATTATTACTGCTTAATTAACATGTATTCTAAGAGGATATTAGGAGCGCTAAAACAAGCAATACACATTGAATGAAACATTTCTATCAAAGAAAACCTTAGAAAACAACCATAATGTTTTATCCAAATGATTCACAGCTGTGGGCACAAAAGACCAGTCTAGGATGTGTATTTGTGTATTCATACTGCATGTTTGTGTGCTGACATAGCTACCCAACAGCTGTCACACTCTGAACCACAGGTCTTAGTCCAGACTTCTGTCTGACTCTACTTTAGTTGAATTCAGTCAACACTAAAACCTAAATAAATTTAATTCACCTATTTACATCAACAACCTCACAATCATCTGCACGCAATTCAGATTCCTCTATAGGGAGCATGCTCTGTGAGCATTTAGTCATAATGCAAAAACACAATATTTGAAGCAGTTCCTTTTAAGAGGGCCAGAAATAGGTATGCTGCGCTTTAGCCAAAGTAAGTGTGAGCGAGGAAAGACACGAGGGCTGAAAACATCAGGCTGCTTACACACGTAATGGAACAATCACTCACTTGTGGCTGCAGCAGCCAAATGCAGACATACTGAAGCTCCGCTCTATCTGAAGAGATTATTACCATGTGCACCAGTCCACTATCAGCCCCTGTGGTGTTAAAATACTCAATCTGACAGTTTCATTGCCGTGGATCAGAGATAAAGGGAAACAGACCTCACATACAAGACAGTTGATATTATATGCACAGTGCAATAATGATGTATAGCTGTTTTTACAGCTTTACCTTCTACATGCTACTGTACTAACAGCCAGTGTGTCTGCATGTGTGCATCCTCCAGTCTAAACTCTTCTTGGCCACTAGAGATTCATCTGTGGTACTAATTTCAGTGCTCTGGAAGAGGCATTCCTCAGTGATGAATGCTTTCATCAGACAGGTGTTCTGTCGTCCTTCACTCTACAGACACTTGTTCATATCCCAAAGGGGCAAAATTTCTGTTGTGCCTGTTGTGATAGTCTCAATAAAAGTGAAACTGGTGGCAATAGTAAATTATCTGGGTTTGCCTGAGCACAGATCAAGTGTTCTCTATACTGTCCTGCTGTCTAATGAAAACATGTGATTCAGTTTGTTAAAATGTTTCATTTAAGCATCTTTTAAATCAAGAATTCACTGATACACTGAATAATTACTGATTTAGCTGTCTCACTTTTTGTATTATCCATCCATCCATCATCTATACCCGTTTATTCCTTAACCAGGGTCCAAGGGATCTGCTGGAGCCTATCCCAGCCCTCTTTGGGTGGAAGGCAGGGGTACACCCTGGACAGGTCACCAGTCCCTCATAGCGTATTGTTGTACTAAAACATTGTAAATATGGAATAACTGTCTTTTAATGCTTGAGCTATACAGTCTAATGAATAAATAAGGCAAACACTTCAAGAAGATGGGGTTCAGAAAACTGAAAAACAAGTCACCCACTGTGCAAAGAAGCACATTTTACCTAACATGTCTGGGTATGTCAGCCTTCTACACATGCCATTAAGCAGCTACTTTGCAGACATAACATGCACATAGATTACACAGAGTGCTGGTCATTTCCTGCAGTGGATGCTGTAAAACGCTGTTGTGGTCAACCTGAGGTTTGCAGTGAATGAAGAACAGACAGCACAGCTACATTAAAAGCCTCCGGTTGGTGTGATTGCCACTGGATTCCTTGCACACTCCTGTAGCCCAAGCACAGATCCCATATAAGGAGACGAAGATCCAAATAAGGCAAAAAATGGCCTCTGAGTCTTTTCTTTTTTTTATAAAACCTGGCACTATGTTTGTGCTGGCTCAGTGTGGCCAGAATGTACTCCAATGTGTACACTACCAGTCAAATGTTTGAGATGGAGTTTATGTTCTCAGTGCCCACTTTGCTTTATGGCTGGAGCTTCCAGCTTGCTAAATACAACAGCAGGAGAAAAATGAATCAGCTAGTGTGACATGATGATGTACAAAGAACAAAACAAAACAAAAGTGAACTCTTTGGACAATCTATTGTAACAACCTATGAAGTATTTAATGAAGTAGTTCATGCTCATTCCAACTATGCTGTTGCCAGTCACCATTTATATGTGTTATCCACTGATACAAATCTCCTTTTTATCTTTTTATCTTACCTTTACTTTGAAATCTTGATCTAAAAGGATGTTCTCCAGCTTGAGGTCTCGATGCACAACGCCGTTCTGTGAGAGAGCAGAATACACGTGAGGCCCTGTGCTGCTCTTCCCTCTTGTTTACTGTCAGATGTTTTCTCTCTGCATGCAAACAAAAGACTGTAGGGTCTGAAGATTCCAATGTAAACCTAGTCTGTAGAGCGTGGGATGTTTGCCTTTTATTTTTAATGTTACAGCTGTAACATGTGTTGTGCAGCTATGTGTCGAACAGGTTGTGAGCCTTGAGAAAGGCTCTCAGACTGCTAAATCATTGTCAGACGTGAGGAAGTGCTTTGTGTGGGATATTTAATCTGCTGAGATGTTATTTGATCGCCCGATAGCATTCAGCACCTGGGAGCCAACGAGAGGCCACAGAGTGCAGACAGCTGTGGAGCCTGACGAGGAAGAGCTGGAAAACACTTAAGATCTGCAGGTTGAAGTGTTTCACTGGCACTGAGCGGATAGTACATCATAAGACAAGACAATGCTGCTACACATAACAGGAACACCCAGGAAGCTGAGTGGTGCAGAGAAACTTCTAGAAAAGCCTCCTGTCTTTGGTTAATTACATCTTTTTCAGACCATTGAAGTCGAGGAAAAGGGCCCATGACCTTAGATAATGTTCTGTGAACAGTACATACAGTGTGTAAGCCGGTGTGTATTTGCGTGAGCAAGACAGAGACAAAGATGAAAGAAATATATGTGATGAGATTTTATTTCTCACTATTCTCAATTATTATGAGTGGATTTGAGAAATAACAAAAACACTGGTCCTGGATTGTTTTCATTCTTCTCTTGAAGCTTTAACAATCTTTCCATGTGCCCTGCATACCTCAGAAGCACATCCAATAATTCATTCATGCTGGAACATTCATGTCTATTTTGGGACAATATTCAAGTGATGAGCACCAATTCCCCCTCTATGCTTACTACAAAGCTACAGGAGCTGAATGTCGGGTAATGTCTGAGTTTAAATAAATAATGTACCAAAATAAGAAAGATATGAAAACAAAAACCGTTCTGTCTTTTCCAACTCAGCTGACTGTTCAGGCAAAGTTCCTCACTCGTACTGTAATGCCCCACTGTACTGTCAGGATTTATTTATTCCTTGATAAGTCCTGTTTTTGGCACAGCTGTTGTTTTCATGTACATAGCAATGAAAACAAGGTAACAAAGAAGAACATGGTCCTTTGTCAGGGCTTCCAATAATGTGGAGGGAGGAAGGAAGTTCACTTAAGCAATTTGTTTGTTAAATGTGTCAGTGTGTGACTGTATAAAAAAATCCAGGCTTAACACAGGCTCTTAACACAGAGAGATCTGAAAACTCGAGTCAAGTTTTTCTGCCGTATTAGGATTAGGATTTAGTGGATTTAGCAGTACTGTATTTGCCTGTACACAGTTGAATACCACATCAAGCAGTTCTGCACGTGCCTACATGTTATTCCCTAATTCCTTTGGTGAATTTGTGGAAAGTGTGTGTGTTTGTAAACCTTATGGCAGTAGTGGACAGCAGATGTAATTTGTCTGAAGATGCCTCTGGCTTCTGCCTCTGGCAGTCTCCTCCTCTCCTGGATGTAATCATATAGCTCTCCTCTGCTGGCATACTCCATCACTATTACAATCTTATCCCGGCTCTCGAACACTGCACAGGACACATTTAGAGTGTGGCATTACTCAGATGTCTTTACATAAGCATAAAGGGATACCTCATTTTCTGCATGTCTAGAAAATGTGATAAAGTAACATGACACCCATCAGATGATGAGACTTAGTAATAATTCATGATATTTGGTGTTCATTATGTGTGTGTTTGCATTCTTACCCTCATGGAAGCGTATGATGTTGGCGTGCCTGAGTGAGGAGGTGATCTCGATCTCTCTCTGGATGTGAATCCTGTCCAGGTCATCGGTGATGCGTTCCTTGCGGATCGACTTGATCGCCACCTGGGAAAGAAGGTACACAATGAGTTAACACACGTGAGATGAAGCTTAATGTTCAGTGATTAACTGTCAACAACTTTAAACAGATGATTGTTAACAAAAACGTTCTTTTCCTAGTCTTACACATCAAGAAGAAAAAAAGCATTAGGTCACTGAGGACAGGTGTTACCATGGTGATACTTTGTACAAAACTTGTTGGTGCCAGCAAACACAGATTCCTCTTTAATTAATTCCTCTACAAACCCTCCAGTTTACTCATCCCCCCCCCCCCCCCACACACACCAAGACACAGTTCATGAATCAGATCCAAAACATGCATGGAAACAAAGACATATATACATACTGTTGATACCATTACACACACACACACACACACACACAAAGACAAATAAAATCTCAGGGTATTAGAGGCGATTATGTGGGTTTTAAGGCAGGATGATGAGATGGTCTCCTGTGATCTGAGCACGCTCAGAGGCAGAAGGTTGACAGCTGCACTGTTCACACTCTGCTTCCTTAATCCCAAGCACTCACTGTACCCTGATGTAACCACCAACCACCAAACACACACTCACACACACCAACGCAGACACCCCAACATGAGCCCCAAAACCTCTTTGAATAGAATATCTGTTACCAAAACAGCACCTAAAACAAACAAGACAATAAGAGATGCTTTATAATGTGTTGTTGAGGCTACAGGACTACTTTGTGTTGTTGTTGTGTTGTGATGTCCTAACATAAGCTAATCAAACCAGTGTATATTCTGTCGACCCCTTAAATGTCCCTATGGACAAGAAGGCCTCTAGGTCGGGTCACAGCTCCAGCTTTCTCAGCTGCTGGAAAAAATACCAACAAGACATTAGAAGACACAATTCACACGCTCCGTCAACCGCAACAGTTATGCAACACAACACAAACACACTCCAGGGAACTCCCGGGACTGATCTGACCTTCAGGAATTGATGTGATGCTCTCCAGTGACAGCAAATGTTTGTTTGTTTTCTTTATTTAGGGTTTTATTTATTCTATCATCAGATATGCGGCACACTGCATCTCCTCTAGTCCAGAGGCGCTGGGTCTCGGGTCTAAGATTAAGTCACACATATCAGTGGTTGTGAATGGTACCTGTCCAAGTCTGAGAGCTATTAACTGTTAGATGTTTCACGCCTGCGTCGATCTGACCCAAATACCTGCTGACTGAGAAAGAAATGTGAGAATAAGCTGCAGGCATGAGGAAGCAGGCTGTGGGAGACAGCTAACAGACCCGGTGAACAGAATGGACAAAGTATGTCAAAGACTTGTGTTTTACTGTAATACTAAGCCCTGACTTGGAATTAATCCCTGATCAGCAGAGCACAGAGAAGACAGACACAATCTGGGCATTGTTCAGCCTTCAGCGCACTAAGAGCATTTTTAACGGGGCACGTGTGTGAGGAGAAAGAGAGTGTGTTTCTGTGTGTCTGTGTGTGTGTGTGGTTTCACCCCTGTGCATGTAAATATGCTGCACATGCGTGATGTCCTAGTATGACCTCTGAAGGATCATTTTCACTAACAGTGTCTCATTTGTAATGTGCTGCATGTGAAAAAAAACACGCCTGACTGTAAATGGTCACGTGCAGGAAAGATCAGTATCGATGTTTGAGCCATGGACATGTAATCAAATCTTGTTTTACATCACCACATCATCTGTGCAGAAGACTATACCTTACAATGCAATGGTACAAGTCATGCAGATGTACAGAGAGATGGTATTAGTCTCATTGTGGGAAACAAAACGTGCTTTGACAAACTGTGGGACTCAGCTTGTCAGCACCATGTAAATCACTTAAAGTTACATTATGGTGGTGACTTGGTGTACGGTTAGTGAAATGTTAGGGTTAGGTTAATGTTATGTTATGGTTAGGGTTAGGCAAATAATGGTTACAGGTAAGGTTAGGCTAAGTCTTCACGTTCCTAAAATGTCATCACTCTCATGGCATAAAACTCAAATTGATCCTCTGAAAGTACACACACACACACACACACACACACACACACACACACACAAACATGTCCCCAAAGCCTGAGCATCATTAAAGATCCCTGCTGCATCTGTGAAAGATTTAACATCTGGATTACACAGGCTCTGTGCCAACTAGAAGTCACCATCCAGCTACACATGCAAATACACACACCAAGCCCTTAGCCCTTTTCATAACTAAGAACATCAAAACTTTGTTGTGCATTAGTGGTGGGATATTAAAAATGGGCAAATACACAAATCCTTGGAAAAAGCCAAGCAAGACTGTAGAAAGTATATAATATACTGTCTCAATGCAGACTCACAAACGTACAAGAGAAATTATTTAACTGCTTGACAGGCAACAAAAACTGTTTCAGGACTATTCTTCAAGACACACAGCCTAGTTAAATCAATAGTTTGGGAAATACACTGGGAATCATGGAACTAACTATTATTTTTTCATGTCCTTATTTGATGAAATTATTGCGTTGCTAAGCGAGCAGCTGGTTGCCCTGGGTTAGGACAAGGGTTATGTACAGTGACCTCTGGAGTCTGCTGATGATTACAAAGAATTCACTGCCCCCAGCCATAAAACAGTCCAGCACATAAACTCCTATAAAACCAAAAAATGTTGTTGTTGCACTAATCACTTAAAGACTTAATTAAAGAAACAAGATCTACATGAATGAATCAGCAGCCTCTAAGGAGAGATTACACCCCATCAGAAGGGTCAAACAGCTTCACCAGACTTGGGCACAATTATACTCATTATTAAATTATACTACATCTTCTCCTTTTCTATGACAGACGGCTTTACACTCCGCCTTTGACTACGATCATTTGCATTAGGTAACATTTTCCAACATGGTGGGACCACACATTGTACAAACGATTTGTGTTCAAGTACAACCTAGCCTTTAAACCTGCTGGTGGTCAAGAGTTTGTTACCTCTAGACAGAACTAGGCTTTTTTCCCCTTGTGTCCAGTCTTTATGCTAATGTCTCCTGCCTCTATATATACTCTGTAAACAGAGATACGACAGTGGTATCAATCTTCAGATTTAACTCAAGGCAAAAAAGGAACAAAGTGAGTTTCCCAGATTATTTAGCATACAACAACAAAACAAGCATCTGGTGTGGATTTCTGAAAATGAAAAACAAAAAAACTGACAGCTGGAAGTATTTTGGCCTGGAAAAAAGACGTGAAATGCTAAGGTGCATTTTTTTGTTCTTTTCAAATGGAACAACATGAGTTAAAAGTTGCAGATATCTGATGACATTAGGTAACTTTTTGAAAAAATCCAAATGTACATGACACAAAACAAAAACATCTTTACTGTTTCTAGCTCTTCAAAGGAGAGTCTGGTCCAAACCAGTATTAGTGATCTCTAGTACAGGTTAGTGACCCAACATACCCATTGTTCATCATTTCCTTCCACCCACATGTACTTTAGAGGGGGTGAATCTTAGACAGATTACTAGTTTATCACCGGACTGTCGTCATCATCTTTTCTTTTTATCCCACCTTCCTACAGCACTGCAGAACAAGGAAACATCCAATATTACAGTGAATACAGTATCTCAAATTAGCTTTTAATCCAAACACTCATCTTCTCCCTCCATCCTGTGCTAACCTTCCTCCTTCCTCCCCCTCCTCCCCTTCCTCCCCCTCCTCCCCTCACTTAAACAACAGCCCACTGGTCTTGTTTCCAAAAATAATGTCCGTTTTGTTTCAAAGAATCCTTGGTATGTGCTGGCTACTGGCTTGCGGAATTCGGCATTTTCCCCCTTGTCCTACCAAACCCACTCACCCTGCACATACACAGACAGACACACTCCAAACACATATTATTTAGCTATTTCCCTCAACTCGCCTCTCTCTGCATATTCTCCATTCTCCTTTCTTTCTCATAGATGTTGGTCTCAGAGTCACAGTGAAAGCAGCCAGACGAACTGTGCCAATCTCACTTCCACAATCTGATTACCCTATTACTGGGTGTTTGTTTACTAAAAAAACAGAAAGGGAATTCGAGGCTGGCAGGGTCCCTGTCTCTGCGCTCAGATCACAGCAGACTGAGGGATTAAAGCCTCACTGCAGACATAAACCCATGATTATTAAAACTAATCTGGCACCAAATTCTGTTTTTAACCTGGATATTGAGATTGTAAATTTAAACCAACACATTTTATGTTATTATGTCTCTCTGAGTGTGCCTGTGGGCTAGTGTGTTAATGGGTGGCTGTTGGGGGGGGGGGGCTGACCAATGGAGGAACCCTATTGTAGTAATTTTATCCCCTTGTTCAAGTGCTGAGTGAGTCAGACCAAAGGCATCTCAGCCTGGCAGCACAGGAAGCAAGAACTGGTTTCAGCATCAGCCCATGAGCTCAACAACAAACGCACATACTGTACCACCCAGGAGCTCAGCTCCACCCCCAAATTAATATTTAATAACCAATGCTCAACATCCAGGAACACTGTATCTTAGTACACACACTCACACACACACACACACACACAATCAAGAACAAGGACATGCCACACACAAGTATATCAAACATATGTCTGTAAAGCTTTTCTCTGTGTGAACAGAGGATTCAGAAACAGGTTCATCTTAATTTACCTGCTAATACCAATTTGCGCATGTTTCGCTCTGCATATCAAATATTTCACGTTAACACATGCGACATCCTTGAGGGGCACAGTAACAATTTGCATCATGTTCCCCAACACATGACTCACTGTCTTCAGGCTTGTTCTCTCCACCGCCTTCTTCACTTTGCCGTAGGTGCCCTTCCCCAGCGTCTCCATCACCTCATAGCGGTGTTTCAAGTTGTGCTTGTGCTGATGCTTCTTCACTTCCATCGGCGCTGTAGCAGTCGGTGCCCGCCCCACCGCCTCCAAGTCTGAGTTTCTCTGCCGCTTGTCCTCGATGCAGAGACGGCGACTGTCCATCCTCGGGGACTCCTCGCTAGCGCGGTGGCCGCTGGACGCCGCGTCCTGCAGGCGACCGAGCTCGGAGCGGCCGCTGGTGCTGGTTGCGCTTCTGCTGTCTGCCTCACGTCTGCCCATCCTCTCTGCGCACTGCGCGCACCTGTCAGGAGCAGCCTTCACTGGGACTGGATCCCCAAATCAGTTGAACCTCTGAACCAAAGCAGCTGAATATAGAGCCCTGTCGAAGCCACAGACTGGTCTAACAGTTTAAAAGCCTCTAGGTTCTCCTCTCACTTTCCTCAGAATCACAGCAACAGGGGCGATGAGAACCACATGGTTTGGTGCGATGGGTGGAGCCTCCTCATTCCAGTCCCTGCTCTCACAGCAACATCCAGGCGCGTCACGCTCATGTGGGATCAGTTTGGGTTTTCCGATGGGTCATGCTTGACCGGCTGAACAGCAGGAGAGAGGGATTGAAGGTATGTACGGAATGTCATGAGGGTCAGACATCCTCTTCTTAATCCACCACCTTTGTTAATGCTTTTCCATGAGAGCAGAGAAGAAAATAAAACTAAATAAACAAATCAATGAAATCAATAAGACTGAGGAAACTGGGAGAAAGTCTCAGTGAATAGTTGTTGGAAAAACTGCAGGAATAAGTTCATTTGTTTTCATTTCTATGCAAATAATCCAGAAACATCAATGTTACTTTAGCTTCAAATAAAGAGCCTGTGGAAAAGTTTTAACACTAGTATGACAATGAATTAATCATAATGCTGGATCCCTCAGTACCAATACTAGACTACTTTTGTTTGATTGTGACTGCAAACGTGTTTTTTTACTGTGTGGGATTCAACAAGAACTCAGTCCTCCTAAAACAAATGTCACTATTAAAAGCTGCTTCATCTAAGCGCTTAGTGACCCTTCAGGTAGCAAAGACCTGCCTTAATTGGGGTTTGCAGTTTTCACACAAGCTCATTTCTCATATATCAAGAGAGTCAGGAGGAGCTGAATTAGAGTGCAAGGAGTTTTCAGGGATTGAGGTTAGCTACCAAACAGACGTCATAGCTGTCGTGCATCGCTGCTCGTCTTTCAACCACCGTCCGCACATTGTCCACAGGACCCAGTTACAAAACCTCTTTGGTGATGACCTGCAGTCATGAGAGAAAGTATGTGAGTTATGGCTGACCACAATCGAATTTCCACAGATACTGACTCGTGTCTTGTGCAGGCCCAAAGTTTCCCTCTTGTTTATGCAACAGGAGGCTTTTCAGCCTGAAAAGGCCATTTCACTACAGACAGAGACATTTAATAAATTAGATAATAACTGATCTTGTACAGTTTATTGGTTTTAAATGTTGGTCTTTTGACATTTTAAATACTTTTGTGAGTTTGTAACTCCACAGTCTCAAAATAAGAAAACTAAACAAACAAATAAGAAGCAGGACTGGACAAATAGTGAATAAATTTAGGCAAATGTTACAGTGAATTTTAAACCACTACATGTAGGTTTAATATGTATTAGAAACATGATCATTCTGTTGATGCCAATAAGTGAGGTGTTGTTTTTCAGCCTATTCACAACAGTGTCCCAGGGTCTGATTTCTCTTTTTTTTTTTTTATCCACACAGTATGAAGCATTTGACTTGTATTGTATCATTACATAGCCAATGGTGCCAAATAGCCTCGACTTCACTCTGCAATTCCTCTCTTCTCCTGTTCAACCAGCACAGCACCAGGTCCAGCACAACTTCCTCTTGTGATATGATAACACTGGAATTCCCAAAGCATCTCAACACCTCAACACCAGTGTCTCACTGTGCAAAGAAACTCTGCTATCTAGTGGCAGCACAAAGGAGCTGAAAAAGTAATGAAATTCAAAAAAGGTGATGCTATGGTAAGATGTTATGGAGCTTAACTGTGAGATAACCAAGTCCTAACAGACCTATATTGATATCCATCCATCTGTTATCTATACCCACTTATTCCTATTTTACATGGTCACAGGGATCTGCTGTGTGAGCAAAGGTCAGGGGTCCACCCTGGACAGGTCCCCAGTCCATCACAGGGCCACATAGAGACAAACAACCTCACACACTCACACTCACTCCTATGGGCAATTTAGAGTCACCAATCAACCTGACATACATGTTTTTGGACTGTGGGAGGAAACCAGAGTACCTGGAGAAAACCCACACAAGCACAGGGAGAACATGCAAACTCCACACAGAAAGGTCCCTGCTGGGTTTCAAACCAGTAACTGTCTTGCGGAGGTAACAGTGCTAACCACCAAGCCTCCTTTATAGACATATAAAGAACTGATTCATCACACTGGCCTGCAAGTGACTGATCCTGTCAGGTTTCAAAAGCTAAGCTGAACCAGGCCTGGTTAGTACTTGGATGGGAAACCACCTTGGAAGACCAGGAGCCATTAGCCTCACCCACTGGGGTTGCAAAAGCCAGTGCAGTCTTGTTGGTCCAACGCCAGAGTAAATGAGAAGGGTTCCATCAGGAAGGCCATCTGGTTTAAAACTTGTGCCAGATCAATAGATCTTCTGTGGCACCCCCTAAAGGGAGCAGCTGTAAGAGAAAAACAAAGAACTCATTCCTCATAAATCCTCCTCAGGATGTACCAGATTGATACCAGCATGTTTTAGGCCTCAATGTTTTGTCCTAAAACCAGAAGTAATTTTTAACACAGTTCACCACCATAGAATGTCATACCTGCGTTGATAAAGGTGTGTTAAGGCACAGTCACTGACTAGTGGCTGTGGCCCAGTGATACATTAGGACACAGTTGGACAGGTTCAGTTGGACCTCCGTATGGCTCTGACACAACGTAAAGCAACAAGACAGGGATGAGAACAAAATATAATCATATGGGTCATTACCTACGACAAACCTGCTACTACTGCATTTCATAGAGGCTATTACAGTGAAGCAATAACAGTCTATGAGCATCAGATCAATAAACACAGATTGTATTTTCTATATCAGTACAATAATTTTCAATAATCCTGTGCATGTCCACTCTACCTGGAAAGTAAGGACTGAATGCAGACAGCGCAACCTTGTGGCAGGGAAAGGGAATCCCCTCTGCCAGGAGCAGCACATCAGTGAGCACCTCAGCCACTCTCATCCTGTCCAGCTGCCTGAGCATCTATCTATCAGACTGGCTTTCCATCAGCTGAAGGTTAATAGAGGACAATGACCCACAGCATTGTGAATGTTTAAAGTGTGTGTTCAAAGAAGACGGATGCTCACAATATCAACTAAACATTTAAATGACCCCCCAAAAGTTGTCCAAAAGCAACTGCAATTTGCAGTTGCTTTTGGACATCCATGTGAGTGATTACATACAACTGTCAGCTGTCTCTTACAATTCCAGGTGCTTTTGTCATGCTGAGCAAAATGCCTTATTGTGGTTTTCTACTGAATCATCAAAGTCCCCAAAGTCTATACCAGCAAATTTTCTGGATAATTTCTTATCATTCGTCAACCATATGGCTATTGAGGTTTCATGTAATTTCTCGTAAACGTGCCAGGTAAAGTGTAAATGTAAATGTGAATCGAATCCAATCTTTTATGAGTTTCCCACATACAGTTATTTAAAACTTTATTTTGGTGAATTTTGTTCTACACTGAAAAAGGTGCAGGCTTGTGAGTTTTAAATACTGTCATCAAAACCTTAGTCATAGTTTGTATCTTTGACAACATGTTCGTAGTCGATGAGACAAGGACATGACCTACACATGGCACTAACATGATAACTGACATACAATCTTGGTTTTAGGTAATAGACAGCATTTGAAGCAAGAGAAGCACTTCTGCAGGTCACCCATGTTGTGCAGTTAAAGGCAGTTCTTCACTGAAGCTATTAATGAAAACATATAAATGTGGCACCCAAGATATCTGATTTTAGTGGGTGCCCAGGTATAGATGCACATGGTGTGCACAATGTTTGCTCTTAAGTCCACTCATGGGTCTTTGTCATAGATCTCTACCTTCAATCTGTCTTGCCGTGCTTTATATCTCTACTGTGCAGTAAAACTATTGCTCTTCATCATGATAAATATGGGCAGTGTTTTTATTAAGAAACTGCTTGTTATAATAATAATGACAGAGAACACTTTCATAATCTCTGGAGAGTAGCATTAGAGGTCAGTGCACATGTGTGGGAACCAAGTTCTGTTTACATTGCAATACAGTGTTATAGTCTTTCTTACTAATGCTATTGTTAACTTTGTCAAAATTGAAAATGCAAAAAAAAAAACAAGCAGTGATTGTTTGCTTACAGAATACAGGGCTGTCATCCCACAGCACAAAGGTTATTGGTTTGTAGTTTCTGTGTAGAGTTTTCATGTTCTCCTCATTCCTGTCTGGGTTTTGTCTGGGCAATATGACTTCCTCCTGCAGTCCAAAGACACGTAGTTCAGGTTTAGGTTAACTGGTGACTTTAAATTGTCCGTATGTGAGAATGTGAGAATGTTTGTCTCTATGTGTCAGCCCTGTGATGGACTGGTCATCTGTCCAACAATGTCAGCTGGGATTGGCTCCACCATGATACTAGATGTGCCAGGAAAGCAGTAGATGATGGATGAATGGATGGATGGATGGATGGATGGATGGATGGACTATATTCCCCAGCATATTACATTACAGGAACTACTTAGTTTGTTGTTATTAGTGTTATTATTGGAATTATTTCTTAATAAAAACAGTGCCCATATTTATCAACATTAGGAAGCATGTGATATGTAATTCCATTCATTCCAAGAAGTACAGTAGTAGACACTGACTACATAGACTACTTATTCCTGTGCTTCTAAATTTAGCTTTGTGCGTGTGGCACAGACCACAGTCATTTTAACTAATTTTCCATTCAAAAAATCCTTATAGGCAGATGGCTTTTTTCTATTTCTAAGCTCTGGCAAAGTACGAGGCATGCCTAAGCATGCTTGTCCTAGTCAAAATATTTAGGAACAACCCATTATCAAAAAAAACTCCCCCTAATATTTTAAATATGACCTACTAAGATGGAGAAATTTATCAATATCTTTTTTTGGTTGGACATTGATTACAAGGGTAATTTTTAAAAAAATTATTCATCTCACTACTCGGCATTCGGTAAAAGACCATACTCTGTATATGAAAATGGAGAAGGTAAATAATTAAATCCTTGCAGAACAAAGAACTATTAGGCTTGGCCAATAATAAATGAGTTCAGGCAGTATACAGACAGACCAGTGTAATCAGAACTTTGCTCCAACAATACATTAACATTTTGTGTCATTTTATAATGAAATGAAGGTCCATGTGAAGATTTCCAAATTTATGGACGAGAAACGATTTATTCTCAGCAGATTTTAAAAAAAAAATCTTTTTACTGGTCTGTGATTACATCCCACCCCATGTTACCAACCCAGCTGACCAGATAATCAACATGAAACATTAACATATGGATTCACATTGAATTATTTCAGGGGAGTTTTACAAAGCAAACCTCAACTTTGAGATTTAAATAATAATAAAGGCTGCATATAGACAGCTCTAGAGGTTTCTGATCACTGACATACCTTACACTAAACTAAAATCTGCAAAGCCTGTGGTTACAAATGTACAATGAGGAAATGCACCAATTGAGGATAAACCAGAACTACATTACTGCTTGGACTGCACTGATTGTTTGTGTATGTGGGTTTTTGAGGTTGTTGAAACGTGGATGTCCTTGCTGACATTGTGACTTCTTATATCAGCTGTGAGGTGTGTGTGTACATTATGCAAGAGCAAACACATTTACATGAACACAGCCAGCTTTGCCAGACCAAGCAGGAGGCCTACAGATGTGGGAACAAGATCCTCTACATCCAGGCCAGAAACATGTTGACAGAGAGAGAGCAGAGTCATGAAAAGAAGTCACCCTGAAAAGCTGACAAATCTCCAGCTACTGGAAGACCTTCCCAACACACTAGAAGAACCCAATACTGACAGGAAATCTACATATGTTTTCCTGTAGGTTTGATAAGAAACTGCTCATCAATAAACATACAAATAAAACATATTGTATAATGTTTCATGGCCAAAATAAGCCCCTTTCCATACAGATAATGCAGGTAATGGATGAATGGATGAATACATACATAATAACACACTGAGGTTATCTGATTTATGCTACTGAATATGATCACTCCTACAAAATTATTTTTAAATTACAGGTGGTCAAAACAAAAAATGGAATCAACAGGGTCCTGACTGCTTAAATCTGCTTGTCTCAAGCATTCAATCAAAGACAACATTTCAGAAAAAAACATCTAAATAAGACTGAAAATCTCAATAAACAGTAATTAATGACCATCATTTTGACAAAGTTCTTGTGAAACATTAACCAGCTCAATGTAAACATAAAAAACGGGATGTGAATGGACCCTGTCAGCAGTGTGCCCGGTGAATTTTTCTTAATTTTTCTTATGCACAGATGTCTGATTTTCAATTTTTTCTCTTTAGTAGTTTGCTTATATATTTTTCTCTTTTATTTAGCACAGACTCAACATCTGTATGACACAAAATCAAATATATAGTGTCATGCAATAAAAGATTGCTACGAAATTGCTGGTAGGACAGGTGCGCACCTAATGTCAATCTGGGACATACACACAAACCTGTCAAACTGTTTCACATGTGAGAGATGTGTCTGATGTATAGTGGAAATACTACAATATAAAGTTTAATCTTTAGTACAGGGTGTGTATTTGTGTATGTTGCATATGCAGTGGTTGTCATTTTCGGTGTTTCAGTGTGTGTCTTGTGTCAGCCTGTATTTATTGTTTTGAGTGTTTACAAAGTTTGGCCTTCAGTTTTCACAGAGTTGACCACTAGCGACTAACACGCATACACCCACATACAGATGCACAATACCTGAGGTGTGTGTATGCAGAACGGGGAGATGTGGGTTGGTGGTTGTTCACTTAAAAGGACAGTCACTCTCACAACCTAAGCACAGCCAAGGAAACAAGCATCGTTAACCAATAAAAAACAGTGAGGTACCTTCAACATCACTACTAAGTGTTTGGCTTTTGTTACTGACCTTTACATCTAAGAGGACCTCAGACTGAAGGAAGGAACCCAAAGAGAAGCCAGCTTCCCTGAGGTCTGCAGAACCTGCTGAAACAGTCATGGGCACGGAGCAGGAATACATTGTACAGAGGGAAGTTCTGGACCAGGTACGCCTGGATGAAGTGGCAGAGAAAGGGAACTGGACTACTAAACCATCCCTGTCTGAACGGGTGAAAGAGTCCCTCAGGTAAAAATCCAGATGAGATGAGACAGGTTATAGAGATGTGAGACAGCACTGAGTTATACAATGATACACATTGGCATAAAGGATACATATGTGTTTGTATTTAAAGACATTTCAGCTTCTCATCATTTCTCAAGAAGAATAGCTAAAGAAGTTTTTAGATAAGAGAAAACATCTTCAGGAACCTCAAGCAGGTCCAAACACCCTACATCTAACATTTTGACATACCATGACCTGGATGACTGAGAATCTCCACATCTGCATGTTTGTAACTGTGTGTTGTGTGAGTTACTGTTCACTCAGCCTATTAAAAGGGTTTGTGGATGCAGTAGTTACATTTGTTATTGAACTTTATTTTAACCCTGTATATGTAGATAAACTGCAAAAACTTAATGAAGTCCTTTCCTAATTAATTTTGTGTTTAGACTCACATATTCCCAAATTCAACATTCTGTGAATGATTTAAATGGCAAAGTTCGTATTTATGTGACGTCAGTATGACATACTAATGTAAATGGTGTGTTTTTCTGGGATTTCTCACTGTTTCAGATGTTCGGTGTCAAAGCTGAAGCGCACAGTAGTGAGCTGGGTGCCTGTTCTCGGTTGGCTGCCTCAATATCAATTTAAAGAAAACTTTGCTGGAGACTTCATTTCTGGCTGTAGTGTGGCCAGCATGCATCTGCCGCAGGGTGTGTATGTAGAAATGTGTACAAGAGAAGGAGCTCAGAGTTCATCAAACCTCACAAACCTCACATTTTGAAGAGCCAGCATTTGTTCAGAACTTGTTTTGAATATGATCCTAATTTTTTCTAGGCATGGCGTATGCTCCTCTGGCTGCATTACCCCCCGTGTTTGGCCTGTACACCTCCTTCTTCCCGGTGTTGATCTTTGTCATCTTCACTACTTCCAAACACATCTCCATAGGTGAGAAAGTGTGTGTAGGTGAAAAGGGGGAAAAAGCAGCATGGATAAACTGATTCTTGCTTGGCTCTGTGTGCATCAGTGTGTGTCTACATGTTTCTGTTTTATATCTCCAGGTACATTTTCTGTGGTCAGCATGATGGCAGGAACTGTGACACAAAGGCTGGCGCCAGACCAGAACTTTATTGTAAATGGCACTAATGGATCAAAAGTGGACACTGAAGCACGAGACGCTGCCAGAGTACAGATAGCATGTGCCCTTGCATTGTTGACAGGAATCTTTCAGGTGTGTGTTTCTGTTTGTGTGTCTAATTTGACTGAATTTAAACCTTTAAGTCATATTTGACCTCTCTCTCTTTTCCATCGTAAGATCCTGTTAGGTTTGGTGAGGTTTGGTTTTGTGGTAAACTACCTGTCTCAACCACTGATTCGTGCTTACACCACTGCATCAGCTTGTCAAGTAGCCTGCACCCAACTAAAGTTTCTGTTTGGAGTTTCACCGGCTCTGTACAGTGGTCCTCTCTCATTTGTTTATGTAAGTTTGTCGAATGTTGCACAGTTCACTCATTTACAACAAATAGATAAATGATATCTTATAATAATAACCCTGCAGTAAGAACATGTTTGGCATGAGAAGTTCACAGCTTCACAATGATTTTGAGGTAACTCTACTGAATATTTAATATTAATACTGACAAGAAACTAATAGACTTACAGTAAATAATAAATAATAAAATGATATAACACCGGAGTAAGAACATGTACAAATATAGTTTGTCATTTTTAAAAACTACACGTATTCACTTACTTGCTGAGAGCTAAATGATTAGATCACTACCACTTGTTTCTGTCTGTTAAATATCCATCGATAATCAGCAGCTGCTTAGCTTAGCACAAACAAACAACAGTAGTAAGAAGAAGCCTGTCTGACTGTCCAGAGGTAACAAAGTCTGTCTGCCTGTTAAACTCACTATTGAACAAATATCTTATTTATTAATCTGTCAAATTATTGTTCCTTGTTTAGTTAAAGGTCCAACACATGTAAACATGTTTTCCAGCTGTTCTGGCTGCCTATTTTGAAGTTGGTTGGAGCTCTACTGGGAATTACATGAGATCTTCAGGCAGTTATATAATGAATGCTCAAACAGGCAAAATTACACTTAAGTTTTATCTGCAGGATTTTTACTTTTAATGGAATATTTTTACAATGTGTTGTTTCAGTAATGCACTTGATGGTTTGTGGCATACTGTATCATGGCAGTATACTTGTTACCATTTTATTTTGCTATAATTTTGCTAGTGTGACAAATGCCCAATCAAAGGCTACAAAAGAAAAACACTATTCACACTTGGTTGCAAATCAACTGATTTTTTTATGTGCAACTTTTATCCAGAGCACTTCACAGTTTGTCTCTCAGTCACAAACGTAATAGCAATGAGTCATGCAAAGCACTCTCCTAATCAATTTAACTCAAGGACACTTTTTCACATGAGCAGCATCAGTCACAAACTGTAAAATCATGTAGGAAACGAGACAAGGATCAGAATAATATAGCGCTAAAAACAAGAAAACTATACAGACCACCATGCCTTGATACTACATTGTTTGTTCTGTCCTTTCCTCCTCCTCTCTTTTTCTCACAGACAGTTGTGGATGTTTGCCGACTGCTGTATAAGACCCGGCTGGTGGAGCTGATTGCCAGCCTGATCTCCCTTTTTGTCCTCATTGTGATCAAACAAGTCAATTTCCGCTTCAAGGAGAAGCTGTTTGTGCCCATCCCTATAGAACTCATTCTTGTGAGTCCTCCCTTTATTGTTTATGCTATTTTAAAATTTTCACCCATCCAGCAGGCGTGTACAGTGTATTTACTAGTCCATCTTGACAACAGTAATCATACTAGAGTGAGGGCCCTAGTTTTATACTTTCCTGGCAAGAATGGATGTGTTTTAAATGATAATGTAACCCACATACTGAACTAATATTGCTTTTGCTTTTTTTCACCAGGTTATACTAGGGACAATTATCACCCACTACGGTGGACTCATAGGCAAATTCGGCATTAGCGTGGTTGGAAAGATTCCCAGTGGGTAAGTTCATCTCTGAATGTTTGTTTGTGTGGACAAAACAGAAAGAGCAAGAGAGCAGGAGAGGTGAGACTCAGGGACGCTGGTTGTTTAGGACAGTTTAAAAGACGACAGACACAGAAGTGCCACATTTCCAGGGTGTCTGATGTGTAGAATTGCTGGCTCCTGTGGTGGAAAAGCATATACATTTGTGTTTGTCAGGTACAGCATATATGAAACGTGTGTCCATAAAATATCTAACAGCCTGTAAACGAAAGATCATCAGCAAAACATCAGCCTTTCAAGAGCTAACCTCAGTTATTAATCTTTTCCTCCTGCTCCAGATTCAGGGCCCCTTTTGTTCCAAATGCATCTTACTTCCCATCGATTGTAGGAGATGCATTTTCTCTGGCCATAGTGAGTTACACCATCAACATCGCACTGTCCAAAACATTTGCCTTCAAATATGGCTACAGGGTGGATAACAACCAGGTGAGACATAGACACACCCCCACACTGTGGCACTGACAGTAACCTGTGACCATTGCACTTGGAATTTCTTCTAAAACTTAAAGAGCATATTTATATTTATATTTTATGAAGCACATAATCATTTTTCGTATTTCAGGTTCTTTATTTGTATGATTTAGGTATGAAATTTAGGTATGAAATATGTTTCTGTTATTTCTGTATAATCCCCATGTACAGACTATTTTATGATTTGTCTAAATAGATGTATCCTAACAATAACTGGATCACAAACTTTTTAAGGAGGTACTCAAAGATGCATTTAGGCAAGTAATTATAAAAAGTGCATCTACAAACATTTAAACTGTTAATTCTTCTTGTTTCTCTTTTTTTTCCAGGAGTTGGTTGCAGTGGGGCTTAGTAACACCATTGGCAGCTTTTTTTATTGTTACAATGTGTCCTCCTCCATGTCTCGCAGCCTCGTCCAGGAGACCACAGGGTGCAAAACACAAGTAAACACACATCTGCTATTGTGCACAAACGCCTTTGATTACACCTAATCATCATGTTCAACTTGAGACAGTTTGTTACACAACATGTAACCATGTGTTTTGTCAGGTTACAGGAATAATTTCATCCGTATTCATGCTGATCATAATTGTGAAAGTAGGTTCTCTTTTTGAAGAACTCCCTAAGGTACCACTCTCTTTTCTTTTTTCTTTTAATGGTTATCTCTCTTGATAGACTGGAGTTGGTGAATTTCATAACCCATAATGCTTTGTAAACGTGTGTGTTTTCCTCAGGCTATCCTATCTTCAATAGTGTTTGTGAACTTAACACTAATGTTTATGCAACTGGCTGATGTCTATACACTGTGGAAGACCAGCAAGACTGATTTGGTACGACTAAATCCTCCTTCAGAGTCACTCTGCTCAGTTAAATACCATCTGAAACTCAGATCACTGCTGATCTCACTGACTGTCAGTGTTTTTACTGCCCTCTAGCTGGTGTGGCTGGTAACATTCATATGCACCATCCTGCTCAACCTGGACATTGGTCTGGCTGCCGCTGTTGGCTTTTCCTTGCTTACATTCATCTTCAGATCACAACTGTAACTATACACTACAAATTAAAATTGTTGACATATATTCAAACATATATGTTTTTTTTAAATTGAGGTGCAGGACAGTAATTTATTATTTTAATACCTTTCAGACCTCGCTATTATATCTTGGGCCTTGTTCCAGGCACTGACTTGTATCTGGACATAGAAACATATAGGGAGGTAAGAACCTGTTACTGATGAATGAAAGATACTTAGTGCCATGAGTCAAAGCGTGAGTTCTCGAACTCTTGGACTTCATGATGTATCTCCTCAGGCTAAAGAGATTCCTGGAATTAAAATCTTCCGTTCATCTGCAACTATGTACCACATAAGTTCTGAGATGTACTTGGATGCCCTGGAAAAAAAGGTGTGTCCACAAATGCAGCTGTGCGTTTTTGTGCAGGATGGCATTTGATTGCAAGATATAGAAGCTTTCATTATCGTTCTCATTTGTCTCTTTCCCCTTTTGATTGTGATGCTTGGCTTTTTGTGCAGACTGGATTTGACCTCGAGACTCTGCTGATGGCGAAGAGGAAACGAGAGGCAGCACAGAAGCGTAAAGAAGAGAAAGAGCTAAAAAAAGCAACACAGGGGAACCAGGAACAAGTATGATATCCTAAATGACATGTTTTGAGATGACTTTAACTCTGCTGAAAAGAAACCAGTCATTTGAGAATTTTACTAGTAGCTCAGTAATGTTATTACCACTTTTTCCATCTTTTTGCAGAACAAACTAAGACGCCTTTTAAATGGCAGATTCTTTTTCAAGAAGTCAAGGATGAGTGAGGAGGAATTTCCTGAAGGACAGACCTCTACCAAAGGGCCTGATATGGGCGAAGTAAACTGGGGTTACCAACGTGATACATCCATGTTCAAGTTGGATTCTGTCACAAGTTTCCAAAGTGTTGACAGCATTAAAAAGTTTCCACAAATTGATGAGGAGGAGAAGGGAAGGTTCAGTGGATCAGACACACACAGCATCATCTTGGACATGACAACAACCAGCTTTGTGGACGTAGCCACTGTGAATACCTTGAAAAAAGTGAGTCTGTTGATACTGGTAACGTGTAATCATCTCATAAATCAAGTCGATATATGAGACAGCGTGCAGGTCCTTAAAGAAAGAAGACAAAAACAAACCGTGATGTTTGTCTTGTCTCACAGATTTTCAGGGACTTTGAGGAGCTTCATTTGGACGTCTATTTAGCAGGCTGCCAAGGTGAGTGGCTCACCAGACAAACCAGAGAAAAAGTTAATGTTCTTAACACTGAAGCTTTAGAGGCCTCAGTGGCACCACATGACTCCTTGGCATACTTATCAAAAACAAAGATTTATTTCTATAATTGTAGAATACTTTCCCTCTCATGATATTTTAATTGCCATTCATGTTTTTCTTTGTGTGTGTTTGTCAAATATCAGCGTGTGTTGTGAAGCAGCTGGAAACTATAGGCTTCTTCTCAGATACCATCCCAAAGAGCAGGCTGTTTGTCACCATTCATGATGCAGTGCTTTTCATTCTTAAGAAACACAGACAGACAGAATTCAACCTTGTGAGTTGATCTCTTTTATTACATTCCTACATTATAATCTAATGTAATCGTCACTTGCAATTATGGTTTTTTGTAGAAACAATTTTCCTGACTTTAGTCTTAAATTGTCCTAATTTTCCAGGATGTTTTCGGCAACACCAAGATGTGACCAGCAAACTGTTCCAATTCTTGCTTTCTTCAACCCTGTTACTCATCCTCTTATGCTGCTGGCTGCTTCATTGCTCATATATACTTTACATAATTGTTTTTTTGGGTTTAAAATTTCATGGCTAGCATGTGACAAGGCTACTTTGGCAAGTTTGCATTCAACAATAATGTCTTGCAACTTTCCCCAGTCAAAACTTCCAACGAGAAAAACACCATCACACCCTGATTAGCCTATGGACAGGGAAACTGATGTTTTCTTAATTGTATAGTAAGATATTGTTTTTCTTGTGCACCTAAATAGTCAAAATACTGCTACTTACTGATGTGGTTGAAAAAATAATGAGCTCCACTAGTACACTCCACTAGTCTGGTCATATATCGTTCACCCTAGTTATGTAAATTTCTTGTTCATCAGCTTTCATCATTATTAAGAGTAGTAAGACCAGTTGCCTGTTTCTCAACAAATGTAAAACTGTTCAAATGTCCAAGAAATAATCAAATAAAACCAATTTATAACATTTTAATGCATTTTAATGGACTGTCCCCAAGCATGTGCTCAGTTGCAGCATCTGACAACTCTCCAAATGGAAATGTTTAGGAAGTCCACATTCTGCATCTACATTATTTATCTTTACAATCATACATATTAAAAAATGAGTTTCCTATTTACACTGTCTTGAGCTCAGAGCTGCTTCTCAGCTGAATCTCAGTGTGATGTCAGGGATTTTAAACTCAGGCACCACCACAGTCTTTGATTAATTGGATTAATCTAAAATGTAAAGTCAATATTACAATGTCTCAACACATATTTTCTTGAAAGTATTAATTGATCCTTATTGTGTTCACTGATTACACTTTATCTTTTAAATGTTTTAACTACCAAAGTTGTGACAGTGTAAAGATGTATCATTTAATGTGATTGAACTGGAATAATGTCTCTACATTGCAACAGCATGTGTTATGATCACCACTTAAATAAAGAGTCATAATTACATGTGGCATCCATCTTTATCTGGTCTTTTTTTTTAAAAATACTCTAGAAATAGCCTTACTTTGAGAATCCAGGGAAAACATTGATCCTCAAATGTGCGAATTAGTCTATTTTCATAAATTCATTTATATCCAGAAAAATATCTCAGTCCTGGTCTCCAACACAATTAGGGACTAGGACTTTTCCTAATGCTTTGTTGCCACCTAGTGGTTGCCCACTAGATTCAGTGTGGAATGAATAGAATAAAACATCATTGTTAGAATAACTGGGTCTAATAATACAATAATGTGTATATGATAATAAAAAAGACATTGTTTGCTGTTAGGAAAATTAGATATATCCAAAATACAACCATAGACTATGTCTTGTAGTGTATACTGTATAAATTTAGACTATCTTGCCAAATACAACTTCAATAGCTTTACCCTTATTTTGGGTAGGGTTTCACAATCACTGCCTGTCAAAGAGAAAGGTTTTACTGGTTAGTACGGTGGCCCTGAGGGCTTTCTGTGTTTGGTTGTGTTTTCTCTTTTTGCAGTGCATTGAGTTCTCAGGACCATCATAGATGGAACAAGGGGTAGTTTATACTATAAAGCACAAAGCACAAAGAAAAACAATGCCTTGTTAATAGTGATTGGAAAGGGGATTGTTTTCTTTGTTTCCTAGCCCATGTAGCGTACAACAGTAATATTGATTAAAAACTAGTCAATCGCTGTTTTAGGGTAATGTATCCTAAAAAACACATAGAGACTCCAAGTTTCAAAAAATGAGAAAACATTCACATCATCTTTTTTTATAAAGGTCATGTTGTTTTCCAAAGGTCGTTTTCTTTGGGAAGTTACAGAATGACTTCCTCTGTTTTTTAAAGCAACACCAACCAGATCCAGATCTCATATATAAATCAAACCTTCTGTTCATACATGTGAAATTCCAGAGGACCCCCATGTTTGGATAAACCTGCATGACACGAGGACACAAGCTCATGTCTCATACATGCTCAGAGTCAGGAGGAGATGGATTAGAGAGTAAGGAGTTCTCGAGGATTGAGGTTAGCTACCAAACAGACGTCATAGCTGTCGTGCATGGCTGCTCGTCTTTCAACCACCGTCCACACATTGTCCACAGGGTCCAGTTCCAAAATCTCTTTGGTGATGACCTCATTACGACCTGCAGTCATGAGAGAAAGTATGTGGGTTATGGCTGGCAAAAATCTGATACTGACAGTAAAGTCTGCCTTTCGTTAATGCAACAGGGGCTTTTCAGACAGCAAAGGCCATTTTACCAAAAAGAGATTCAAAACAAGAAAATTAAACAGAGCCACTTAATCACCTTTTGATAATGTTTATTAAGGATAAAGGCTCTTTTGAATGTGAGTCTTAATGCATCTGTAAATATAAAGGTTTGTAAACCCACCCAAAAACTATAACCAATCAATAGTTAGTAACTGACCAGCCCCCTTGTAGTATCCACAAAGGTAGAGTTTTCCTTCCAGGACTACTGTATTGGAGGCATTGGTTCGTAGGGAGAGTAGGGACGTGGGCAGTGTCGGTCCCATCCTCCAGGTATCTGTATCTGGGTTATAGATCTCCACAGAGCTTAAACAGCGACGTGATTGTCCGCGGTCCTCTCCATCACATCCTATACCACCTAAAGAAAGCACACACATAATCTTGACCCATTCTTTCCTACACATAACACTGTGAAATGAATGACTGGCTGTCATTTTAGTCATCTGACCTAGAATGTAGATTTCTCCATTAAGAACAGCTGTGCCGCAGCGGTACCTGGAGTATTTCATCCTGGCACACTCCGTCCACCTGTCCTTGCCAGGGTCAAACTGAAACACACGGTTACTCAGCTTGTCAGGCTCCTCATCTGGCTGGTTCTGAGACAGGAAAAAAGAGATTTAGGAGAGGAGGAAAACACTGAAAACATTAAAAGAAAATGAGAAGTAGGTTGAAAGGTCTATGCACCTGTGGTGTCCAGCCGCCCAGCACATAGAGATGCTCCTTCAGGGTCACGGCGGCGTGGCAGGCTAATGGGAGAGGCAGAGGGGCGAAGCTGAGCCAGCTGCCTCCCCTCTTCAGTGACCATCTCTCCACACTGTCTGTGATGATGTAGTGGTTACGCACTTTCATCTGACCACCCATCATATAAAGGGCCTCACCCACCCATCCTAAAGCGTACATGTCTCTGTATGCTGCTGAGCACAACTCCACCCAGCTGTTCTCCTCTGAATTATCATACCTACAACATAAACAGGTAGTTTATATATGGTTTTGAAGGAAATATTGTTTAGAACTATGAATACAGGAACAATTACATACCTATAGATATTCACCCTCTTCATTCTGTGCTCGCCTTCGTTTTCTATGGCTACAATTATGTTGTTATCTCTTGTCACTGCCCCTGCTGTGATCTGTCCCACACCTGCACAGCCCCTCAGTGGAGAGGGCATGTAATAGGTTTTTCTACCACAGGGGGCAAAGCAAAAACTTAGGTCAGCAAGTCCTCCACGACGGGCAGGCACTCCCTCCTTATTAACCCCACCCAAGCAGAGTATCAGGTCAGTGGTCTCCATGCCATAGCGAAGAGCCGGTCGAAGTGGAGCTGATGTCTCACAAAGACCTGATGTCTGGAGAGCAGCATCAATCATCCCAAAGCACTCGGCATCCCTCAGTAACACCTGGACAGGCATGATTGTCTGTTAGTCTACTAAGCAAGTGATTAGTGTGTATGTTACTTTGTCTTTCCCTCCACGCCCTTCTCACTGGATTTTTCCTCCTGGCTTTACGTAGGAAACCAGGGTCCACAAGCTCCAGCCGCACACGTCTGAGTAATTCCACAGCCTGGGTTTCACTCTGCGAATCCCCTCTTCTCCTGTCAACCCAACGCAGCACCAGGTCCAGCACAACTTCCTCCTGCGATATGTTGAGGTCATCTGAACCCAGAAGCTCCCCAAGACTTTGGGCATCTAGCTCTAGCACTTCTTCTTCTTTACAAACCTGGAGAAAGCAAGTTACAGAAGGAGCCAAATGAGTTAATGAGTCAACGGTGGCTGTTAAACTGTTATGGAGCTTAACTGTGACAGAACTAGATCCTGAAGGGGATTAATAGTTGTAGTGTCTGGTGTTGGGGCCATTAACAGTTTTATGGCACTAACTGAGAGACTATTTGATACTAGTATTACTAGCTGTATTCACACAGTATTACTATGTCCCACCTGTGCAAAGTGTTGACAAACGTATCTCAAGGAGCTGTCAGCCAGGCCAGTGGCCCCCAAGTCTCTGGCCCAGTGATACATACCGACACAGTTAGAAGGGTCCATACGGGCCTCCATATGACTCTGACACAATCTGAAGCAGTAACAAGAAGATGGTGATTAGAACAAAATATTGTGATACTTCAAGCATGGGTCACTGCTTTCTAAACATGTACTACATACATATCTTAAGTGTACTTTACAGAGGCAGTTACAAGTAGGATAACAGGTAGTTGCTCATATAGTCCTAACGTGGTACAATGAATAAATGCTGAAAGCTCAGTTAATGTTATTTTATTGAGATAATAAGCAATACTTCACTTCCCAGTCTCTTTTCTCACCTGAAGGCTCCATCGACATGGAGCAGGAAGGCAACAGCAGCCACTTCCTGGATGTTGTCATTGGAAAGGGGGAGTTTAGCTCGGTACATGTAGTCCAGTAGCAGCGCCAGGCTCTGAGCAGGAGTGTCTCTGAGAGGTACCTCTCCTCCCCGAGTCTCCTTCAGACCGCACGTAAACATGGCCTAAACAGGATTCACCGTAAAAATGCAATGTGAAGCAATTACAGTTTGAAAGAATCAGTAGCTCAACAACACAGGTTGCACCATGCTGTGTATATCAGCACAATCATTTCCAATGACTCTGTGCATGTCCACTCTACCTGGAAGTAAGGACTGAATGCAGACAGCACAACCTTGTGGCAGGGAAAGTGAATCCCCTCTGCCAGGAGCACCACATCAGTGAGCTCCTCAGCCACTCTCATTCTCTCCAGCTGCCTGAGCAGAAGCGAGCCATGCTCTGCCTGAGTGGAATCCAATGCCAGAGAGTCCATGTTCTGGATACAGCACTTTTGTCAGACTAGAATAAAAGAACACGTGCATGTTTAGTTCATACAGGCTCTGCATAGATTATGTTGTTGCCAGATTATTGCTTTAGAATCACACAAGGAGGGATTTTATCATATGAATGACGATATCATGTGTGTGTCTCATCACACACACAGTAAGCTGCAGGTTTAAGTCTACCCTATAATAAAATAAAATGCTTAGACCTAATAACACCTTATAATAAAATGCTGCAGATGATCATAAAGCTTTCAGTATTGTACAAAACACCTGCATTGGTGAGATGTCCTTAATGTTTTGTCTAATCAAAGATAACATGTGACACATCACAGAAACTAAAATAATTAATAGCAGCAGAAAGCAAAGGGCAGCCTCTCATAATGCACATTGTTGGTGAGGAGAGGTGAGTTAGAAGTTACTGGAGGCCTTTCTGCACCAGTGTCTTAAACTTATGCATCAGGCCACAAACACATCTGGACATGACAATGTTACTGTCGGTGGGTGTGCTACACAAACACAAGTCACCTCCATCCATGTAAACATGCACAACATGCCCTAGCATGGCAGCAAACCTCAGCTTTGCACAGGCAGTAAACAGCTATCGTACCAGCAGAGTCCTTGCAGCGAGGGGCTGTGGAACAAAGTGACCTGAGCCCTGACCTGGAAAAGGCTCTCAGAAAGCCTGCAATGAAAAACTCTTTTTACCTGTAAGGTTGAAAATTTACATTCTTAGTGTGACAAGTAAAAAAATTGCTTGAGCAAAGATTACCTGACTATATTTTGTATCTAAATAAATGGTAGAGTCATTGAAGTCTGCCCCCCCCCTCCCTTAATGGTTTAGTCCACTCCTGCAGCTTTGATATAAATAGCCTTGGAGCAGCAGGCTGAGCTCAGGGGTTGGGCTTGCTACACTTCTGAGAAATACAAGGTTGTCTCACATGTTTAAATTTAGCAGCCACAGTTGTGAAAACATTATATATTATAGGTAAAATCAAATCAGTTTTGAAAGATAAAGACTATAAAAATAAAGCATGTCAAGCGGGAGATTATAGGTTTTTCTTGTGATTACAGATCAAGCGACAAAACACAAACAATACAACACAAATGGTTTTGCAACATGCAGCTGGGCAGGTGGAGAAGTTGGATCCACAGCAGCAAAACTATGGGAAGATATAATAAGTGATGTTTTCTGTATATCAACCCACAAATGTTAATGTAGCCTCTTTTACCAAACACACATTGCTGTTCTTTTATATCGACTGCCCATTAAATATATAGCATATCTTCCCTGTATAGATTATACAGATTATATGTGTTGCTCTCCCTTCAGGCAGCCAGTCTCTGACTGTGTACATTATATAAATGAATATATGAACATATGTTTTTCTAAAGGAATATTTTTTTGTTTACTAGAATATTTTGATCAGATTATTGGTGAAAATAAACCTTCAACAACATTAGAAACTTTCAACACTTTAACTGAGTGTTAATGTTTGTATTAAGACCAGTTAGCCTGGTTGAGAATAACAGAGTCTAATTTTTTTTAGTTTTTAGTTTCAGTGCTCCTGATATTAAGTTTGTATCATTATGGAATGTGCACAGATTTTCTAAAACTATTTGCAGCAGTCTGGGCCAGCAATCACTTGAACCTAATCCACCTTAATTTTCCAAATAGAATATCGTTCCAATAAGGTCAGTGGTCTTTTATTATGAAGGACCAAGAGGAGGACGGCTTTCCTCTTTTTGTTTTATGCTCACAGTATAATGAAGAGCTAAAAAACTGCTACTGAACTTAAAGTGAAACCTAGTTACAGTAATGAGGAAAAAGAAATTCTGTAATATGCAGAAAGTTTGCAGACTTTCTTAAAACCATGAAAAAACTAAAACAACAATTAGATGATCTTACCTTATCTTATTTAATTATCTTAATAACCATTGTTTGTGCATCAAAAATCTGATTTAGTTTATGGATGTGCCATTGTTGATCCTTTGTTGTTGAAAAACTTTTAAAATCACGTCATATTGTTGGACTGATGAATAAGTTTCTTCACCATTATAAATATGGGAATGTTTATCTATAAACAATCCCACAGACTAATAACAATGATCACTTTCACAATCACTGGTGAGAGTTAGAGGTTATTGCATCTGTGTGGGATGTACAGAGAAATGCACAGAGTCTGAACCATATGAAAAACATAAATATATGTCTGAGCTGGCGATATGCAGACAGGGTGATACTGAGAGCAACAACAAACTTCAGTAATGCACTGAGGACCCCGAACCCAACTACAGCTACAGTTAGTGCTCGACAAAGACTGGAGTAATCTGGAGCTTCAACATTAGAAAGATCAGGGTGAACTTTCTTGAATCACAAAGCCACAAAACTTCTCTGTGCACCCAGGCCATGCACTGAGGTGCTTCCTTCAGGCTGAACAATGCTAATGTGAACGTCATGCCAATTTGAAATACGAATGATCCTCTCAAACATGTGCACTGACACTGCCTTAGAAGAACTACTCTTCAGAGAACGTGAAGGTCATTACCATTATTATTCCTGTGGAGCTGTTTTCAAATCAAAACAATGCCCATATTTACTGTGTGGAAGAAACATGTCATCCAGTCCAACTATAGGGCTCACTGAACTTGTTTTTAATAGTTTCTGGACAACAATGGAGCTCTATGGCAGGGAAAAAGGTAAATTAGGTTTTACATACTGGTTAATAATAATTATAATGATTATTTGGAATTTCTTTTAAATAATAATAAAAATAAAGAAAACTATTTGCCTTATCCTTCTCCTCTGTAACCATTAAAGAAGCATTTAAAATAAACTAATGAACGTCACTGAGACTTTGTACAGGGCCCAAATCTTTGTGCTATGCTCCTGTAATAAAAATGAAGCTGAATAGACTATCTCATGTATCCAAAACAGTATTGGAGGTTCTCAGGACTCTGCCTGACACAACCACTAACTAGTTAGAGACTACAATTTTTATGTTATTCTTGAATCCGACTTTAGTGAGATGAAGAAACGTATCAACATCTCATCAAGAATTAATGTAGTCCATCTTCGCCAACCTTTCACTACCAGATTTTAATCTATTCCAGACCTATTTGGTTTGTCCAGTGACATTGTGACATCTTATACCAGCTTTTTATGGACATGCCTGTGCCCACTAAAACTTTTTACACATTTACAGCAAAACCTGGTTTACAGCTAAACACAGCCAGCTTTGTCAGACCAAGCAGGAGGAGAATTACAAGCCTAACCCTAACCCTAACCCTGTAGCTAGCCCAGAAATATGCAGACAGAGGAGATAAAAGTAGCAAAGAGAACTGAATAGGTTTGATAAGAGACTGCTTCTCAGTACAATTAAATCATAAAGCACAAAAACAACATATTCAATGTAAAACATTAACAACAACACGGATGTAATGAACATTTATTGAATAGTGTGTGCACCTGACAGGTACAGAGATTTTTACCATTAGGAGCAAAACGTTTCCGGTGGAGTTTACATTTCATTTCATTACATTTCTCCTCATGTCTGCATGGGTTTTCTTTGGGTTCTCCGGTTTCCTCCCACAGTCCACAGACATGCAAACTGGTGTTTGATTAATTGATGTCTCCAAATTGCCAGTAGGCATAGATGTGAGTGTTTGCCAGTTGGGTTATCAGATCCAGATGGACAGGCAGATACAGAGAAACCAACTGGACATTGTGGTAGTACACAAGGAACAGAAGGTAGTAGTGGTAATAAAACAGCAGTCCCAAGTGACAGTAACATTAGGAAGAAGGCGTGTGAGAAGTAACAGTGCCTGAAGGGCTGTGGGAAATGAAAACTGAAGTGGTCACAGATGTGGTAGGAGCAGTCACACTCAGACTCACCGGTCTCTGTTAGAGGATACAAGGTTTAGGAAGACACAGGGCTGAGAGTAGTATGTTTTATTTAGAGTATATACTACATAATACTAACAGTATACTACAGAAAGGTATGAAAGACAGTGAGGTGTTCAAATAAGGGAAGATATTTTGATTAAATAAATATGACTGGTCACATAAATTCTAAACTGTAGTGAGACCAGTTTCCATTGAGTCATTCAGTCAGAGATAGGTCACTTTTTGTGAACAGTTTTTTGGACTGTCAGTCCAATAAAACATATCAGGTAATGCCAATAAAAGAAAGTGTCATGACTGCTGACAGTTAAAATGTTACTTCATCTGCAGCTATAAAGATAAGACGTGTCAGTCGCTCTGGGACATAAACACGAGGTTAATTTTAGCACACAGCTAAGTCATTTAAAGAGCCTGAGTGTATTTGCATACTACAAAGTACATTAAACAAGCCTATCAGCTGCAGTGCTCTTTCCAGTTCTTGCAGTTTGGCATGTTTACCTTTGCAGGTTCAACCACTGTAGGCTACACACATGCACCCACATATGACCTTAGTTGTGTGTATCCTGAAAAGAAATACATGTTGGTTGGTGGTTGTTTACCAAGTCAATGAACAATAATTGTCAGTGAGTACAAAACAGTGAGGAGCTTTTACTCTCGATTTTGTTAGCTATTGTTGCAACACCTGTAACTGTCTTTTTTATTCCAGAGGACCTCAGGCAGAAAGGAGGAGCTCGTATAGAAAACCAGCTTCTTCATCGGCTGCAGAAGCCGCTCAAACAGTCATGGACATGGAGGAGAGGGAATATTTTGTTCACAGGGAGGTTCTGGATGAGTTACGTCTGGATGCAGTGGCACAGAAAAGGATGAGACCCTTTAAATCAACCCTGGGTGAACGAATGAAAGAGTCCCTCAGGTAAAGCAGAGAGATGAGCGAACCGAAGAACAATACACACCTGACACAGACTGATGAATGAGATACATTTCTGTTTCGGAGTGTTTCTGCATATTTGTTAGTTTTGACTACGTGTACGTGCGTCTTCACACTTCATCTAACACATGACTCAACCTGTTAATAATGACTTATATGAGTCAAATATATGTGTGTGAAATTGAATAAAACATGTGTTAACCATTTTTTATATCTCACAGCAAAATGGAGACAAAAAAACAATTGTGTGATCTGGGTTTGCAATAACAATGGTTGAGGCCACAGTTTAGCTGGAAGGGGTCAGAATATTCTGTGATATATGAAGTAAAACAAATGTACATCTGATTAAAAACTCAAGAGATTAACATTCTCAAGTCATTTTGTTTTAACTCAAAACCTGTATCTCAGAAACACTATTTGTGTTTTGTCCAAAAAAAACCTTCTGGCAGATAAATAATGAAGTCCTTACTGAAACATCTTTAACTACCCTTGAACTATTATACATTTAACTATTGGAAATACAATACTTTATAATCACCTTCACTGAAAAGCCAAACCTCAAGATGTGTCAATTATGAACAGTAAATTTCTATGTTCCACATCAGTGTCTTTGCAGATGGACCTGCAAAGATGTGTGATATTATAAAACTGTTTCAAAGACTAATTTTGATTGATTGATTGGATGATTCATTCTGATTAGTCGATTTAAAGACTGATCCCGATTGGTTGATTTGAGGATTCATGTTGATTGGTCAGTTTGAGAACTCATTCTGATTGGTCGGTTAAAAGAGTCATTCTGATTGATGAGTGTTAAACTCCATTCTCATTGGTTGATTTAAAGACTCATTCTAATTGGTCGATTTAGAGATTCATTCCGACTGGTCGGTTTAAAGACTCATATTGATTTTACGTTTAAAGATTTTATTTTACACACAATAACCATCACCGACAACAATACTAGAAAACGATCACACTACACTCTACTGATTATTGATTAACCAATTTTAGTTGGTAGATTGGAAGACTCAGTTCAATTGGTCAGTTGGAAGACTGGTTCTGATTGGTATCGTAAATGGTGTCAAGTATCCTCCTGTATATCATTGTCGCAAATTATGTTCGCAAACTTGAGTTACATGCTAACATGGGGACAAATATGCAAGAGAAATTCAAACCATGCACAAAGTTCATCACACACACGGTTAATTTTGCTAGTTTGAGCTGGATGTGTACACCAGATTTAAACAGTGCACATACCCAACTTCACAGAACACATCCCTGTTAATCCTGTGCAATAAATAATCTGCACCTTAATATTTACTTCTACATGTGTACACACACTTTTTTAGCTCAACAGTCAGCAAATAATCAGTATGACTGACTCACTAATGTGAGTGGTGTGTTTGTCTGGGATGACTGTTCCAGGTGTTCGGTCCCCAGGCTAAAGCAAACAGTGATGAGCTGGGTGCCTGTTCTGGACTGGCTGCCTCACTACAGCTTCAGAGAAAATTTCATGGGAGACCTGATTTCTGGCTGCAGTGTGTCTGTCATGCATCTGCCACAGGGTGAGTATGTATGAATGTGCACAGTGGATGGAGCTCAGAGTTTATCATACCTCACAAACTCTGAGCAAACCTGGCAAATTGAAGCTGTAGTGTAAAGATGGTGAGAATGTGAGTTGTGAGAATGGTATATCTCTCTTCTTACTGTCTCCGAGAAACCAAATGACCTTCTTTCCAAAAATGTCACATAATTCTTTAACATCAACAGCCCAAATGTGTTCACCTTACCTATAGTTGAATTTGTTCTGAATAAGAGACAAACCTTTTTTCTAGGCATGGCGTATGCTCCTCTGGCTGCATTGCGCCCTGTGTATGGTCTGTACACCTCCTTCTACCCAGTGTTGGTCTACTTCATCTTTGGCACTTCCAGACATATCTCCATAGGTGAGAAAGTGTGTGTGTAGGTCCCTGTGTTTTAAAAGGAAATAGGTTCTGTGTGCATCAGTGTGTGTCTACACGTCCCTGTTTTGTCTTTCCAGGTACATTTGCTGTGATCAGCATGATGGTTGGGAGTGTGACACAAAGGCTGGCGCCAGAGCAGAACTTTATTGTAAATGGCACTAATGGATCAAAAGTGGACACTGAAGCACGAGACGCTGCCAGAGTACAGATAGCATGTGCCCTTGCATTGTTGACAGGAATCTTTCAGGTGTGTGTTTCTGTTTGTCTGTCTAATTTGACTGAATTTAAACCTTTAAGTCATATTTCACTTCTCTCTCTTTTCCATCCGAAGATCCTGTTAGGTTTGGTGAGGTTTGGTTTTATGGTAACGTATCTGTCTCAACCCCTGATTCGTGCTTACACCACTGCATCAGCTTGGCAAGTAGCCACCTCCCAGCTCAAGTACCTGTTCGGAGTCTCTACTGGTCAATACAGTGGTCCTCTGTCAGCCATTTATGTAAGTATGTTGTGCATTGCACAGTTCACACATCAATACTGACAAGAAACTAATAGACTTACAGTAAATAATAAATAATAAAATTGTATAACCCCGGAGTAAGAACATGTACAAATATAGTTTGTCATTTTTATTATATTAAATTATATATTACATATTTTATTTATAGTATTCTCTTACTTGCTGAGAGCTAAATGATTAGATCAGTACCACTTGTTTCTGTCTGTTAAATATACATCTGTAATCAGCAGCTGCTTAGCTTAGCACAAACAAACAACAGTAGTAAGAAGAAGCCTGTCTGACTGTCCAGAGGTAACAAAGTCTGTCTGCCTGTTAAACTCACTATTGAACAAATATCTTATTTATGAATCTGTCAAATTATTGTTTCTTGTTTGCTTATTATTATCTAGCATAAGCACATGTGTGTTTCCAGTTATTCTGGCTAATAAAACATCTGCCTATGTTGACGTTGGGTGGAGCCATGCTGGAAGTTATGTGAGATCCTCAGGGCAATGCACTAATATATCGTGTGATCAAACCAGTGGAACATGCTGTAACTTACTGGACATGAGAAAGATGCCAACCAAAGGCAGCATGTGGTGTCACACAATAACCATCACCGACAACAATACTAGAAAACGATCACACTACACTCTACTGATTATTGATTAACTTGAATGTACTTGAATTTTTCTTTCTGAAGTTTATCTTATCCTGACAAAAGAAATCATGTTAAATTTGGAAGTTATCAACAACACTGTCCATCTACAAAGAAGCAGCAGGCATCTTCAGCAACTCATAGCACTACTGATTAATCTGAAAAATATTCTAAAAAGAAATAAAACACCTGTTACTATATTAAACAATCAAACTATCATGACTTCACCCCACTTAGACTGTCTGCAGGGGAACTTTACAACCCTCTACTCAGCAAAGTGCCAAAGCCATGAGGGGACCAGCATGTTTCTTTGTTTGTTTTTGTTTTCTACATCATATGTTCATTAACTTAATTTCCAAGAATCTATTATTTACTTGTTTTCTCTTTACCTCACAGACTATCGTGGATATTTGCCATCTGCTGCCTAACACAAAGTTTCCAGAGCTGACGATAGGCCTGATCTCGCTCGCTGTTCTAATCGTGATCAAAGAAATCAACTCCTGCTACAGACAGAAGCTGCTTGTGCCCATTCCTATAGAAATAATCCTTGTGAGTCTTCTGCATGTTGTTTCCTTCATTCTCTCTTTGTCCCTCAAACAACAGGTGTGTTCATTTCCTCTCACAGTTACTTACTCGTTTTCAGGTGTGAAGCCAAATGCAGACAGGACCAGAGAGGCATGATGGTGGGAGCAGGAATTTATTGTGAACTGGAGAGAACAAAAAAGGGACAATAAACACAAAGTAAAGGGCAAACCAGACAGAAGCTAGCAAACATGAACAACACTGTGACTTGGATGAACAGGAACAGGGTGATCAACAAAGCTAACACTACACAGTTACACATACGACAGTCAAATGACAAGCAAGACAGAACTATTGTGGACAGTGCTAATGGTCAAACACAACCCTAGGGCAACAAACTGGCAATCACTCACGGGAGAAAGAAATCAGGTGAAAACAAGAAAGTTCAACTGGGTGGAAGCAGTAGGGAGTGCAGGAAGTGGAAAACAAGTCAAAATAAAAGTCTGGCACAGGACTGACTAGTGCAGCAAGGAGATCTTGACCACAGTGATCATACTGGAGTGGGAGACCTTTTTTAGAAAAAAAATGTTCCCAGAAAAAAATGTTATTCAGTCTTTGAGTAATAATCTAACCCACATACTAAACCAGTATTCTTTCTGCCTTTTTTTTCACCAGATAATAATAGTGACGCTCATCGTCCACTACTGTGGGCTTACAAGTAAATATGACCTTGATGTGGTTGGAGAGATTCCCAATGGGTAAGTTCATCTCCGAGCGTTTGAAATGTCTTTGTGTGGACAAAACAGAAAGAGCGAGAGAGTTGGCAGGAGGTTGAGCAAGACTGTTTTCAAAAGTGCCTTAATTCCATGTTGTCTGATATGTAAAAATGTTGATAAGACAAAGTAACACATCCAAATTCAGTGTGTGTATGTTTCTGGAAAGGCTCATAAAGTATTGGTTTCCCCATAAGGCAAACTTCAAAATGTGAATGAGAGAAAAAAGCTCATTAGTTTATTTCTTTTAATGTTCGAGGAATAAGCTCATTAGTTTATTTCTTTTAAGGCAAGGCAAGGCAAGTTTATTTATATAGCACAATTCATACACAGAGTAATTCAAAGTGCTTTACAGAAATAAAAGACAGGTTAAAAATACATAAGCAAGAATAAAAAAAAAATAAAAAGGCATGTCACCACTTTGTCACCATATTTGCCCCTTATGATATCGACTATCGGACCACGCTGACCCATATTTGCGGGTCCCCTACTTTCAGTTTGTCCCATCCCTGATGGACTAAAAGTACCTCAACACAGAATATCTGCGGAGACGATCCTGAGTCCCGGACTCTTACGTCTAGGATCGTGTAGACTACAGCTGGAGGTTCCAAACCCCTTATTTAAGTCTACAGCTGTTTAGACCTGTATTCTAAGGATAACACTAAAGCGCCAGGGTTCCTAACCCCTGAGTCCCTGACCCAATTGGCTTTAGATCGAAGGTTCCTAACCTAATCAACTTAGAGTACTGACTGTGAGTCCGATTGTCTCCCCCAACTGGACAAAAGTAGTGACAAGACAGTTTTGGAAAAGAAACAATAAATAATAATAAAAAGTTAATGCTAAAAAGGTTAATGCTAATAATGAGTTCTTAGAAAAATGTGAGCTGCCTTAATGCCCTGAGCAGTTTGCAGAGCTGCCTGTGCCAGGACTCTGTGATCTTAACAGATGAAACATCTTAACATCTTTTCCTACTGCTCCAGGCTCATGGTCCCTCATGTTCCAGATACCACTTTGTTCTCTATGATGATAGGTGACGCTTTTGCTGTGGCCATAGTGAGTTACACCATCAATATTTCCCTGGCCAGAACATTTGCCCTAAAACATGCCTATAAGGTGGATAACAACCAGGTGAGTCTCACACACACACACATGCTGTGGTATACACAATAAACTGTGACCATTGTACTTAGAGTCCCTGTTTGACTCACTGCTAATAGGGTAGAGCTTAACTTTGGCCTAATATTAGACCCTCTTTCTGGACATCATAGCTGGTCATATCTGCACATATTTGGTAATACATTCAGATATTTTATCAGCACAAATTACACAGAAAACATTATTTCACCTAAGTTATGAAGAGCAGAATATTTTTTTGCTCTAAGTGAGGCATTGTATTCTTGCAAAACTGATTACAAATGACAATTTTGCCATTTCCATTTCAGGTTTTTAAATATTTCATGTTGCACATTTGTATGGAAGAGTGTTAAAGTTAAAGATGCATTTAAGACAGCAAGTATACAAGCCCTTTTCCAAATACTAGAAAGACTCAAGCTCTTTCAGTTCATAATGTAATGGTATGTATCAGACAAAACCATCCAGGATTCAAACAACAGTGGAATTACTCTAATTTAGTCACCTAAAAAGCATTGGTATAAACTGAATCACAAATAGTCGAGAAAATATTTATGACATCGTGTCATGGATAATTGGCAAAAAGCATCAGATTCTCCAGTAATATCAAAGATTATCTGTTTTTCAGCCTAAATGTTCATGTACATGTTGTAAAACTGACCTGCAGGGTTTCGTCTTCCTGTTTCTCTTTCTCCAGGAGCTGATTGCTCTGGGCCTTAGTAACACTGTTGGTGGATTTTTCCAGTGTTACTCTGTGACCTCCTCCATGTCTCGCAGCCTCGTCCAGGAGTCCACAGGGGGCAAGACACAAGTAAACACCCATCTGCAACATGTGCACAAATAAAGAGGACCACATCTAATTATCATGTTCAAATTGAAATAGTTCGTTATACAACATGTTGCTGTGTTTTGTCAGGTTGCAGGAATAATTTCATCCATCGTTGTGCTGATAACAATTTTGAGAATTGGTTCTCTTTTTGAAGATCTCCCAAAGGTAACACGGTCCTACCTGTACCATCATTAAATCTCCTGGCAGACAGTTTAATAATCATTAATAATCATTTGCACATGTTCTTCTCAGGTTGTCTTATCTGCAGTAGTGTTTGTGAACTTAAAAGGAATGTTTATGCAGATGAAAGATGTCTATACACTGTGGAAGACCAGCAAGACTGATTTGGTACGACTAAATCCTCCTTCAGAGTCACTCTGCTCAGTTAAATACCATCTGAAACTTAGATCACTGCTGATCTCACTGACTGTCAGTGTTTTTACTGCCCTCTAGCTGGTGTGGCTGGTAACATTCACATGCACCATCCTGCTCAACCTGGACATTGGTCTGGCTGCCTCTGTTGGCTTTTCCTTGCTTATGATCATCTTCAGATTGCAACTGTAAACACACATTACTAATTAAAACTGTGGGCATATATGCAAACATAATTACAGATTGTGATGGGTTTGTAATGCAGCTCCAGGGCAGGTCCTAATGTAATTTTGTCATTTTAATACCTTTCAGACCTCACTACTCTATCTTGGGCCTTATTCCAGCCACTGACTTGTATCTGGACATAGAAACGTACAAGGAGGTAAGAACCTGTTACTGATGAATGAAAGATGGATATCTCAGTAACTAGACTCACAGTCATGAAAAGCCTGATTTAATGAAATAATACCTGGGAGTGAGAGAAAAGGTGAGCAGAGCAATAACTGAGTGTCTAATTTCTTCTTCTCCTCAGGCTAAAGAGATTCCTGGAATCAAAATCTTCCGTTCATCTGCAACTATCTGCCACACAAATGCTGAGATGTACTTGGATGCCCTGCAAAAGAAGGTGTGTGTGTGTCCATGAAAGCATCAATGTCAGCATGTGTGCAGGCTTGCATTTGATTGGACCGTGTAATTCCTGCCTGCTGCCTATTTGCACACTTCATTTCTTTCATTGTCACTCTCTCATTTGTCTGACAGTCTCTCTCTCCTTTATGTGATGTTCCACTTTTGGTATAGATTGGATTTGACATTGGGAATCTGCTGATGGCAAAGAAGAAACAAGCTGCAGAGCTGAAGCACAAACGACAGAAAGAGAAGAAGGAGGCAAAGAAAAAAGTATAATATTCTAAATGACACGTTTAGCAGAACTTAAATTCTCCTGAAATTAAACCTGAAATTTGTGAATTTTAACTAGTTACCACTTTTTCAACCCTTTGGCAGAACAAACCTGGCAGACACCTGTTCAAAGGCACTTTCTCTTTAAAGAAGCCAGAGATCAGAGAGGCAGGATTTCCTGCAGGACAGACTCATATGAACAGTGCAGACTTTAGGCTGAGAGAGACCTCTACCGAAGGCCCTGACATGGGCCAAGTAAACTGGGCGTACCAACATGATACATCCACGCTGAACTTAGACTCTTCCCATGGTGATGACGTGCATCATGATGGTGAGGAGAACAGAAGGGCCTGTGGATCACACACACACAGCATCATCTTGGACATTTCAACAACCAACTTTATGGACATAGTCACTGTGAACACTCTGAAAAACGTACGTGTGTTGATACTGGTGACATGTCATCATTTGATAATTTGTTAAGTTCATATAAGAGACCAGGGGCAGCAACAACAAAACATGATGTTTGCCTTGTCTCACAGATTTTCAGGGACTTTGAGGAGCTTCATTTGGACGTCTATTTAGCAGGCTGCCAAGGTGAGTGGTTCACCAGACAAACCAGAGAAAAAGTTAATGTTCTTAACACTGAAGCTTTAGAGTGTAAATGCATCGAGGCCTCGCTGGCACAACAATACTCCTTGTCAAACATGTCAAAAACAAAGATTTATTTGTATAATCAAAGCGTGCTTTCCCTCTGTCCTATTGTCATGCATGTTGTTGGTTTGTTTGTCAAATATTAGCGTGTGTTGTGAAGCAGCTGGAAACAGCAGGCTTCTTCTTAGAGACCATCTCAAAGAGCAGGCTGTTTGTCACTGTTCATGACGCAGTGCTTTTTATCCTCATGAAACACAAACAGACAGACTTTATACTGGTGAGTTCATCTCTATGAATATTTATTACGATTACACATTATACATGTATTGTATTATTGTACAAGTGTTTCTGCCTTTAGTCCTAAATCTTCGTCATTTTTTCAGGATGATTCTGGCAACACTCAGATGTGACCAGCAGGGGTCAGACTGTTCCAAACTCTTCCTGTCTTTTTTTTATGCTCCTCATTGACTTACCTCCATCCTCACATGATTTCAGTAGGGATCAGGTCTTAAAGCTACACACTCCCATGTTTGTAGTGATTTTTGTAAATCCTCCTGAAGATATTTTCTTACAGACACAGACAGATTCTTTTGACAGATTCTTCTTTCAGATTAGAAACTATTTGTTTTCAAACCACATTAATTCAAGGGTTAAACAGTATGTGAACACATTTGACATTTCAAGTTAGCAACTTTATAAAGTTGAAGTTTTTTTATTATTCAAATGAAGTTTATTTTTATTTTTTATTTAAGACTGAAACATAATTTTTTCAGGATGTTTCTAGCAACACTCAGATGTGACCAGCAGGGGTCAGACTGTTCCAAACTCTTCCTGTCTTTTTTTGTGCTCCTCCTCCTCTTAGGTTGAAGGATGTTAAATGCTCACTGTTTGTTGTCATTGACCTCCCTACCGTCCTTTTCGCCTTTTCTGTGGGGGAGAATGCACCACCTTGACATGGTGACCAGTTGCCATGGAAATACAGGGAGCTGTTGCTGTGGTAACAGGCTTTTTATGATATCGCCTCCTGAGATAGCCTGCAATATGGCAGCTCTCTTGCTCTGTGGTGTGTGTGAGAGACAGAGAAGAAATGGGGGCTGAGTGGGAGAATGTAACACCAGACTCATAGGAGTCTGTATTTATAGTGTGAGAGAGTGGAAGGTTGACTGAATGGTTGTATTGCGGAGATGGGGTGTGATTTTTGTACATCTGTCTGTCAATCTATATTTTTGATCTGATGCAGGTGGTCGTCCACTCCTTTTGCAAAAGAAAAGCTTCTGCAGCAAAATAATTAAATGTGTATACTGCCATTCTGGACAAGAAATGTTCTTAATCCGTACATTACCATTTTTTCCCAAATGCCTGCAAGAACCAAATTGGAGATATGGTGAAATAGGTGTTGCAAGTAAACAGAGCAGCAGCTTTCAAACACAGCATTGATGTATTTATAGCCAGTGTTCACATGTCTGATTTCTCTGACAACTTCAGCTCCCTTCTGTTTTTGGATGCAGTTTCATTTTATCATCTAGTGTAACTAACAAAAGCTAAACACTCCAGTAATATATATGTTTCCTATGATTTGTGTAGACCTCTCAAAAATATTTGCTAATATATATACGTTTTTAAAATTATCTTTAAAATTGTGCGTTGAAAATAAGAGTGCATTTGTTTCATATCTAAAGATCAAAGATTAGAAAAAACTCGGTCCCCAAACAATAACACAAGTGAAGAGCTGTGTTTGAGCTGACTTTAAGTGGGATGTCCGGTCTGACACAGGCCAACCACCAAAAATCATCTACCTGTTGAAAACACTAATATGTTTGTGCTGAAAACGAACAACATATTACTGTAGAACTTGTTTACTAATGTGTTTACTGACTGATTATACGTCTACTTAGCAACTCTCAGTCTGTTATATGTAATTATTAAATGTCTCGAGGAATTTGTTTATAAGGGTGTAAAGGATTTAATGAGCACGAACCACAATACTTTCTCTGTGTTTTATGATTAAAGAATGAATCTGACCATGTAAACAAAAAGTCATAAATACACATTGATTCCATCTTTAGTTTTTTATTGCTTCTTTCATTTCATTTCATGGCAAGTCTCTTTCCACTCCCCACAACCCCCTCTCCTGCTTTTTTTGATAACTCCATCTAAAGTTTCTCTCCTGGTGTTATGGTGGAAATACTGATCATCATCCCCTCTAAATATTAACACTGATTCACAGACCCCACAATACACTGGATACTTAGGTTAGTTTATAACACACAGCTTAAAGTAATGATGCATTTTTTTTTTTACAAATGGAATATATTTTTTACAGCTTATTAAGAGAATACAGTTGGCAGAAAACAATGGCCAAAGGGAATGTCACATGTTAATGAAGATATCACTGCCATGGTCCAACACACTCTCACACAGGTGCACGCACACACTCTCATACATTTACGCGAGCACACTGAGACACATATGAACAGGCACACACAATAGGACCATGGAATATCAGCAGTAGATAAGGGGTCTTTCATTTTGTAAATTCTTTAAGTTTCTGCTGTTCCAGAACAAAATGACAATGTTAGGACGGATGAGGCTGTTAAAACCCTGACAGGTCAGGAAAGGGAAGATGCTGCAACTACACTAGACACGTCACACTCACAGGACAGGACGAGACAAGACGGGACAGCACAAAGGCAGGGAGCAGAAAGAGAGGGGAGAGTCAGCGAGGTAGACTCAGAAAGCAGAGCAGAGGGTATATCAGCCTGTGATGACTATGCGTTCGTGTGTGTTTAAATTCTTATCCCATCTGATCTTTGGTCCATTTGTCAATGGCTATTCCATAGCTGCACAACTGTAGTGTATGATCTGCGCTTACCAAGTTAATGTGATGTGCATTTATTTTAGTGTAGCATATGTGTGAGGATGCTAAGGGGGACCTTGGCTCTCTGTTACGGAGGACTCAGCTTATCAGATGACACTTTCAAAGAGAAGCGTATTCTTGGGTCCTGCAGGGGGCAGCAACTTGGCCTCGCTCTCTGGGGGCAGGTACTCCAGGTGATGTCTGCCCCAAACTGGGGTAGTTAGGTGCTGCCATCGCTACACAGAAAAAGACAAGGACATGATGAGCTGGCTGTTTGGGAGATGCTTCAGCCTTTTCTAATGAGCCCTCTCTAAAGAGTAATGATCAAATTAGACAACCAAATAACAGAGAGGACAGTATCCATGGACACACATTCCTACTGACAATTACAAACAGAAACTCAAGCACAAGAAAATGTGTACGAACATGTTTGCACCCAGGCATACTGACCTCCCGCAAAGATCCTTTGCAACGCAGAAGTTTGTAGAGAACAGTTAGAGGGATACAGAGCATGGAGGACAGAGCCAATGCCCAACCAAGCGCTTCACCCCACAAGGGGTATGTGTATACTGTATTATAGGTCAGGGGCTTGTAGTTCACCACATGGAACAGGAACACTCCCTATATACAAACAAAAAAAAAAATCAGACACTTGCAAAACTTACTTACTTATAAAAACATACGGAATAACACTTACCACACAGACAAAAGGCGTGATGTAGGACCAGCACCATTTCATGTAGGGCAGGGGCTGATAGCCAATCATACGGGCCACATCATCCATAAAACGGTCTGCGCCTAATGAGACATAAAGACGTTGTGATTGCACATTGTGAGATCGCTGTTTTTTTAGGTTATTGACAACAGTCCATTGCCTTGTTTAACATACAACATATCAGATTGTGTCAGGGACAAAATTAACATAATAAAATTATAAATGACACATACAGTAAACAAATGTATATCAGTTGATATAATATCAGTAATAGAAATAACAGAAACACCTCCATGAATAATGCTGTGTAATTCAACAGTGGGACAAACTACAGCCTCCGGAATGACTACGATGCTGGATTATTGCTTCTCTGACAGTTTTAACAAAAACTGAACTTTTAAGCTTCATGAAGGGACGATTTATTGCAGGACTGTTGTAAAAGACTGTTATTGATTATCTACTAAACTGCCAAAACAGTGTGAAAAACCGGTTGTAGTGGCTTAAGATCTTCTGAAACATCATTATCATATGGGTTACTTCAGATGTACTTTACATCCTGCTCAGTTTCTTTTTTAATATATCGTTTAATGTATTGTAATTGTGCAGAATTTTCTCACCATAGACCCATGCAATCACCACACACTCCCAGAATGCCTGCCACAACAGTGTGATGCCACTGGCCGAGTAATAGTCAAACAGCTGGAAGACATACATCCCTCCCTGACAGAGACAGAGAGAGCAGTCAGCATCAAGACCATCTTGTTAATACTTTATATGTGACCTACTTCCAGCCTTGTCTACACTGTTTAGGGTTTTATCCTAATTCACTCTTGACAATGGTTTCCTGACCGCAATTAAGCATGTATTTTAAAGAATCATTAAAAGTATCTGCCAACAAAACAATCTGAAGCTAAAGTATGAGATTCCGGCCTTTCATCTAATTTATGAATTCAGCGTAGAAGTCTGTTGTGTTACAATCTGCCCATCTCCAAATGACTGTGAATCCCAGCTGATTTTGAGGAATACAACACAATGAGGTCTAAAACTCTGGGAATTTCTCACTGTACCTCTGTAACCATGGACATGTCGATGAGGAAGCAGATGATGCAGCAGATGGCCGCAACCACCTCTCGCCGCAGAGGGCCCAAGGCCGATTTAGGGGGTAGCATGTCCATGATTCCTGTAATCAAACCCTCTACCCCTACAAACTAAAAAAAACAGAGTGAAGAGATAGCAGAGAAGAAAAGAAAGTGAAAAAAAAAACAAACAGTGAAATTAAATGGTCATTTCAATGACATTCTGCAGGAGATCATTTCAGCTCATACTCCCCTCCTCAATCTCCCAACACAAAAATGTTTATGAGTATCTTTGCACGAGCAGATTTCAATCTCCAGGATGAGCTGAGTGGATAACATCTGCGGAGCTATTTTTACATCCTTTACTAGAAATGGCAGCCTATGCATGGGCAATGTGGCTATGGCAGGAAAAAGACAGAGATGGATGGAGATAAAATGAGAGAGAGAATTGAAAGTCAGAGTGAATGAATAGATTTGGGAGCAGACAAACGCTCTGTGTGTGAATCAGACAGAAGCTCATTGACAAATCTCTGAGCTGTAAAACAATGGATGTAGGCCCTAGCTCAAACAGACACACAACAAACAGTCTACTAAGACATGCAATGCTAATGTGTATAGACTGTGTGAGAGGACGTGAGCGAGAAAGACAGACATTATGTACAGTATGGACTCTACATTAGGTGTGAAAGTGCTGCAGAAAGACAGCAATAGACACAAGCCATGCCTTACATTAACATATAGCCCTTCCTAGCTAAATGCAATTTTCAAAGCTTTTAAAAGTTGATATAAATATACAAAGAAAATCACACATGTCTATCTGCATTACCTGGCTGTCCAGACCCAATATGAGCAACATGAAGAAGAAAAGTGCTGCCCAGAGTGGTGCCAGAGGCATCAGAGTCACAGCCTTGGGGTAGGCTATAAAGGCCAGACCTGGACCTGCACATTAAGAATTAGAGTCAGAAGTATAATGTATTAAGAGTGTAGCACTCACTGTCGATACTCAGCTCATTCCACTGGATTTTTGGTGGCCAAATTATGGAGAAGCTATATTCTTACCACTCTCAGCTACCTTACTGATGTCCACGCCTTGCTCTGCAGCCATGAAGCCCAGCACAGAAAACACCACAAAGCCAGCAAAGAAACTGGTTCCACTGTTAATAAGGGCCAGCACGAATGCATCCCTACAGAGAAACATAGGGAGAAAAAAAAGGAGTAGAGAGAGGAAGACAACAGAGAGAATGTTACTGTGAGAAAATGATGTGTTATGCAATAATGTGAGGCTCATGTAAGATACTAAAGACAAACACTGGCAACAGAAGAGATGGGATGGGATGGTAAATAGGGAATCAATAGCAATTTCTGAGAAAGCTGCTGTTGTCTTTGTAGTTGGCAAGTAGAGAACAGAGAGCATTAAGCCAATGGGATGTCTGTCTCATGGTCTGAGAGGGGAATGAGGGAAAAAACCCTACTGACTAGTTCCTACATACAGTATATACAGCATATATTTAACATTATAAGTTACATGGCATAACATGTATGTGTGCTTACATGTATGAATTATTTTATTTTGGAGATCTCATTCTCAGTTATGCATGAGGTCAACATCACCCTGTTATCTGGTCTGCACAGCGAGGAATGACCTTCAGTTTATCCCGAAAAGCCAAGAATCCTCTCTGATGTGAAGTATGTATAAACAACAGTCGCGTTGTGGTGTTTATTACAGCACTACTGCAGCTGCGTTTAGCAACAACCTCCACTCAGTCAGTTATGGATGTGGATACTCAAAACAAGTGAGAGGGGTTGTTTGGGTTAAAAAACCAGTCCACATTAAGAACACATTTAATAAACAAGCCCACGTCTACACTCTGCTGCAGTGCTCATTACACCACCAACGAAGAATACAACTTTTTGTACACTTACAACTAGGGATGCAAAATGATAAATCTTACATTAAGTGTTTGTTCACATGTTACTATACATAAACCAAAAAGGATTTATTTAGTGTAAGTCCTACCACTGCCAGACAGGCTTAGCTTTCCTCAGTGAATGTTTAAACCTCAGGTGTCTTGAACTGTTATTATACAGAAATTAGCATGTTAACCACTCCTGGACATTACTGTGTTGACTTTTTAGAGTGTAACACTTAACATTTTGCCATGCAACATTAACCTTTTAATGTTTAGCATGTAACGCCTTGCTGAACATTAACTAATACTAGAACACGCTACCACGCTATGTTAGCACTTTACAGTAGGCATGTGAAGACTAGAACTCTCTCCAGATATTCCCTCTGTAAAACACAGTCTTGGACTCGAGGGAACACAGCGATCCTGTGACTGACACAGTGATCCCAAAAACTACATTGTTAGCATCATTAAAGTCAAGCTGTGTGATGTGGAAGAAAGTGAAAGCAGAGAAAATATCAGATAGCAGGATTTTCATGAGGCTATTATTATGAGCATTTTGAATATGCAAACAGCAAGTGATTCAATTTTTTTTTAAATGTGAGAATAATCATCTTCTAAGCATCTTGATGTGTTTAATATGCCTGTCTGATTAGGGTAAACACATGTAATTCCATCAAACCACCCAGGCAAACAGACATGGTGAGACCAGCTGTAGCTAAAACCAATGTAAATCACGCCCACAGTCCATTCGCCATTGTTGGCTCCTCTTTCCAAAGATGGAAATAAGGGACGCCCAATTCGTGTGTGAGTTTGGATGTGGGAGGGAATGTTTTTGAATGAGTTTACATATTATCATAAATACACCCGATATTATAAAAGAACTTCAGTCATTGGTGCAAAAAGATGTTAGATTCAGATGGAATCTTCAAAACAAAAGAAGAATTAATTATTGAAATGTATGTTGTTTAAGGCCACTGAAGTCACCTTCCCATTTCTTTCTGTCTTGACTGCCAAGTGTTATTATTCCCCCTGGCAACCTATTGCTGATAAGAAGTCCTTGGACTTTGATCGTAACTCTTGTCACACTAATAAATCTAATCATTGTTCAAGTGACAAGAGACCAGGACACACCTTACTATACAACATTCATTTAACACAAAGAGTTCTGCATAATTTCACTGGAAATACTGTTTTCAATTTGATTCTAGTTTGTTGATAGTAAGTCTACAGTCACATGCAGCAGCTTGTAGAGTCTGGCTGGGGGTGTTTATGTTGATGTTGGCCTTCTTCCAGTGACAGTGGTGTCTGACTTTTGTCGTGTATCAACTCACTGATAACAGTTGTTATGGAAGTGGTTGTAACTGCCCAGTGCAGTCAGGGCACCCAGTCCGATGGCATAGGAGAAGAAAATCTGTGTGCCGGCATCAATCCACACCTATTACAAACACATATGTCTAAATAATGTTTTATAGCTTTTGACCTGCGTTCACTAGTACAATGCCATGTGTTCTCGTTACACTGTTACAGATAAGCATGACCTCATTTGCAAAATTCAAGCTTAAGTAAACATTAGACTGTACCTGTGCTTCTCCAAGTTTGGACCAATCTGGTTTCAGGTAGTAAACAATCCCATCTAAAGCTCCAGGTAGAGTGACTCCATGGGCCAGAAGAACAACCAGAACCAGGTAAGGGAACAGAGCTGTGAAGTACACAACCTACAGAAGGATGAAAAAAGACACCTGTGAAGCACATTTCTAGACACTGGAGGACCAGTTTGTGGGGTATACTTGGAGGAGGGAAGGTGCTATGCAATAACTCCCATTAAACAAAGGTAGAAACCTCCATTGCAAAAATTTAAATCTCTCATTGACATAAAGTAAGTACATAAAATGATGTGGTTATATGATGAATAGCTGGAAAAGTTTAGTGCTTATCAACATGGTCCATCAGCTATGGTCAAATGTTTAAATTCAACTGCATCTAAAAATGTTTTTATCACTTTGATTAAGCAATTACCTGCTTTGCAAATACTCAAGTCTTAAGTAGATGCCCATTAGGTCCTTCCTGTAGTAGATGTGTAATGGGCCCTGTCATGTTAGTTTGAAGAAAAGGTAGCCTGTAAAATGGAAAGCCAGACAATTTGTAAACCTCCTGCAATAGCAGGGGTTTTTGGCAGACCTTTTCAGAAGATACTCTTTGTCAAGTTATACTGAGAAAACCACTGTTACCTAGTAGAAGCATCAAGCTGAGCTAGTAGAGCAAAGTAGTGAGAAAGCAAATGTTTGTCTTGATCCAGGATTAACATGAACAGAAAAGCCCCTTTTCCTTCTCTCAAACATCTACAGTACATGGTGGAAAGTTAATAATCGGCTTACAGATGGCTGGCTGGCTCAGTCTCCTTCATTATTTTTTCCCTCCCTCTATGAGCTTTGGCTATTTTGGAGACCCAAGTACGCAAACACAGACATCTCCTTATGCTACAAAATAAGCACTCATTATGCCAATGTACCACAATAACGTTCTAAAACAATGAGAAGTTGACATCTTTTTTAAACCACTTAATGGAGATCTCACTGAATGATGTCTCTGTAGAGTATAACATAAAAGTGATCTAGGGATATAGAAATATATTTAACACATAAATTATAAAAAATCTTAACCATAAGAAAAAAGCATCTGCAGGAATCATCCGAAATTCAAAGAATATAAACGTGCACTTATGTTTGTGTTCATATGTCTTTCAGTCTAGACGTTGATCCTCTCATTGTACCAAAGCTGATTAGAGGTCAAGGGGAAATACTCTGCAATTATTTAAATTTTTTGCATAAAGCCATGCAAATAACCTGCACTCCATGAACTTTGACAAACAAATTCAACATTTTATGTAGACTGTACACACAAAACCATATATACTGCCCATGGACATGTGAAATACAGCAACATGAACTGCACAGCCAGGAAATACTTTACCTTGCCAGTAGATTTAACTCCTTTCCACATGCAGAAGTAAACAATGACCCAGGTGGCTATGAGACAGAGCACCATCTCGTAGCTGATGTCGCCAGGCTCATGCAGTCCACCAGACAGACGGAGGACTTTACGCCTAGCACAAGAAAATGAGGTTTAACAACACACCAGAGGCATATCTGAATGCTGAGATAGATTTTGCGAGTCTAATTAGTCTTGTATAAGCTTTGTAAATGTCAGACAGATGCTAGAAAATTATAAAATAAGACCAAGGTAATAGAGACAACATCAGAATGATCAAAACAAAGATCTACAAGACTGGAACCTCTGTACTTATCGTGCAAACACAGTACAGCCCCAAAAATTCAAATCGATAATAGTAGTGTATTCAAATCCTTAGGGCTTTGAGGTTGGATAAAAAAATGTATTTTAAAGTCTGTTGAGACACTGCTCAACTCCCAGACTAGATATAACATACTCCCAGAACTCGATGACTGGGGAGCGCATGCCCTCAGCCTCTACGCAGCTGCCGTTGATGAGGAGACTGGCTGAGGACAGGTTCATTGGGGAGGTAGAAGAGAGGACGTTGGAAGGGGTGGCAGCAGGTGATGGGGGGGTTGTCTGGGCAGCACTATGATTGTTACAGGTGCGGTGGAAGTCCTGTGTACAGTTGGGGGTGTTCCAGGGGTGCCCACAGGTGGCCCAGGGCAGTGGGTTGGTGAAGGAGTGGAAGAGAAAGTAGAGGCCCCACACCAGAATCATAATGTAGTAGGTGTTACAGAAGAACACTATCACCATTGAGGCCAAGCCCAGACCTGTCAGAGGAAGAGAGACAGTGAGGCAGAGGAGGTGTGTAAGGATGCACGTTGCAAATCAGACATGAAGAACAGCATTAAAATGGTGTGTCAGACACACAAACACTCAAGCAGACACACCTTTGAAGAGGGGTGCGATGTTCCAGGCCGAGACCCCTCCCTGCTTCATGAACTGACCCAATGCAATCTCCAGGAAAAAGACTGGGATGCCTCCGATGAACACAATCAGCAAGTAGGGGATCAGAAAAACCCCTGCAATAGGTAACACACATACATTACATGACATGACATAACGAGCACTGACTTCACAATAGGTGAAAACACTACATTACAGTTGGACTGCCTCATACTGGGAAATAGCTTAGTGATAGAGCATTGGCATGGTTCGGTATGTTGAATTCAATTGATGCAAAAGGTTAAAATACACCTTTTGTCAATTACATACATTATTCTTAAAAAATAATAATAATAAAAAAATAAACAGCAGGAGAAAGATGTGATAGAGAATTGTCCTGATAATCACAGTTACAATCATCAGTGGCTTCAAACTTTAGCATAATTATTTCATTAACACTTAACTATTCATGTTAAAATTAGTGTTTAATTTATTAGACCTAGGCTCATTAAGTAAGCCCTGCTCTGAGAAGGCAAGCTGTCCTAACAACACTTTAAAAACAGAAAATTTGATTTTAAGTACAAAAGTTGCACAAACAGCAGCACGCACCCGCCAAAACAAGAAACAGTTGAGAGGAGGAGGAAACAAAAAAGGGCAAAAGAGAGAAGACACGACCACTCAGACAAGGACACAGATAAAGAGATGCCTTGAACGTGTATGTGGGTGGTAACGCCAACCAGCTCCCATTCCAGAAGTGCTTAGACATTTAGGTGTTTTTGAAAACTGTTGTCCTTGAACATGAAATCTGTGAGGGTGAGGGGGGAGATGAATGACTATCAGATTGAAGCAGGACAAAGAAATTGACTCCAGCAGGAGCAATTAGTCCTGATAGACACATCTCGGACTTGTTTAATTGTGATTAGCAGTGGGTGCCTCAGGGCACTGAGTTTGTCCTGAGGGTTTTCTATAAATAATCCCCTTTTGGATTCTCATGCTGTAGCAAAAGCTTGTTGTGACCAGGAATAGACAATAGAAAAAGACATGAAGAAAAGGTGACATGAGACATTCAGCTCACTAAATGGAATTGGCAATGTCTGATAGGCAAAGGCAAAGGCAAATTTATTTGTATAGCACCTTTCATACACTACGCAATTCAAAGTGCTTTACAAGGCACTGATAATAATAATAATGATAATAATATAACAATATATAACATACTGGTTTGCTAATAATATAAGTGGTCATGCCACTACAGTGCGCAGATGGGAGAGAGTCACATGACCAGCTATGACGCAGAGCAGAGAAAGGCTGAGAAGAAAGGAGGTAAAGATGGACAGAACACAGGAGAGGAAGGCAGAAACCCTTCACTGTGGTAGATAAGGCTTTAGAAATACAAAAACAACACACCAACGCATCAACCAGGTTGTCTCTGCCGACAATTTAAGCCTAATTCAGTCAATCACTCTTTGTGTCGTCCTCTGAGAGCAGAGGGCTGTAGCCTTATAAGGAAACATTCGTGAGCGTGAGGTCTAAGAGAGAAAGGAGTGCTAGAGCAGGAGAGAGACAGAGCGGGGAAGAGAAAGCGAGCGATGCAATAGGAGGCGTGAATGGAATGACTGGAGCAAACGCTTGTGCTGACGTAACCTAAAATATTGGACGAATCATCAAAGAACTACATCCTTAATAGGCTTAAGTAAATCTGTTCTAATCATAAGTGAACCAGACACATTGGGCCTAGCAGCTGGGTTACAAATAAATAAATAAAGACATGCAGAGAAGCAGCTCAGTGTATGTGTATGCATCTATTATTATCGCCAGTGGCATGTGTCCTTCATTCAGTAACAAGCACGTCTCACAAGGAGAGTCAGCCCTTATCAGATACAGTTGTTGTGTTACAAGGTGTACTCTGGATCGGTCAAGGACACGAAATTAGGTACAGTAGCAGATGTGGCTGTGCTGACGCTGAAGAGAGGACGGGACAGGGACAGTCACGGGACAGTTATTGTGTGACATATCAATATACCTCCTTATCATGGGGAGAGTGGGAGAAAGCACCTTTGTATGCTACACAGGAGGTGGACTGTATGAGGCAGGCCATTGTTATCATTGTTATATGATACCAGAAGGTGGGTATCAGAGCCACGGGTCACAAGACACACACACACACACACACACACAAGCACACACACACACACGAGAGAGTGGCAAGGCTGGACTAAAACACACACGCACGTACACACACCGTTGCCCATTCAGTTTAATTTCAACCTAGATAATAAGCACCTCATTAAAAAAAAAAAAAAACAGAAAAACTGGTAGGGCAGAGATAAGAGAAGTCAAGGCTAAATGCTGCAGTCAGAGCAAGTAACTCATGGACTAGCTGGCACAAACTGAATAAGAAAGAATACTGGTAGAGGTAAATAACAACTCACATGCCAGTGACAGCACACCAAGAACTGGTACTAAGAGTGTCTGTTGGGTAATGAGCAGCTATAACAAATAAAGTGAATTCATGTGGGCGGGCACGGCTTTCAGCGCTACGTGCCCAAAGCCATGCAGGTCCACCTATTCTGTGTATTCCTGTATTATGTCTCCCTGTGTTGCCATTAACTGTTTTCCTGCCAGCTGTCTAAACTAATATACACTGACTTCAGTAATATACCAGGACTGTCCTTGACTCACTGTATTTATGTCAAGCTGCAGTGACGAATCATACTGGGAAGACATTAAGGATATTGCAGAGTGGCGCTAAACGTGAAGAGTTTGAATGATCTGTCTCTAAAGACACTAAAGACCCATAACATACAATAAACTCACTATTAAACATTACTGAAACCCCAGTGATCTACCATTGTACACTCATTTGGTAGATTTAAAACTGGCAACCATGAATATCAATGAAAGTTACTCTTCTAAAATGGGCGTAAGACATCATAAACTGAAACTTCTTGCATGTTTATTGTGACATGGAGAACTACTGCACATTACACAGTGCCAACTATGCTCACCTCCTCCATTCTTGTAGCAGAGATAAGGAAATCGCCAAACGTTGCCCAAGCCAACTGCAAAACCCACACAGGACATGATGAAGTCCATCTGTCTGGTCCATGTTTCTCTCTCCACCACTGGTACTGCTACAGCCCCATTTCCAGTCCCAGCTGCTGCCCCGTCCTGGGTCTGCGGTGGGCCAGCCCCTCCACCCTCACCACACCCTGGGCCTGATCCAGGTACAGGCACCAGGGGCCGAGCTGAACCACTGCCCTCCTCCTCGGACAGGGCTCCGGCCTCCAGCTGGGGGAGGCTGATTTCATCTGGACAAAAAGAAATGTACAAGGTTCAGATGGGAAAGAAGAACTGAAAGCCAGAGGAAGAAAAGAAACAAGACAGAGGACCGATGAAAACAGATCAGAACAGAAATCAGAATCTATGAATAGCTCTAAGAAAAGATCAGCTTTATTCATCCCAAAAGTATTAACTAATCTACCTTATTATCAAAGAGGACGGCAGTCAAAATCACATCTAAAAAAAAAATATATATATATATATATATATATATATATATATGTGTGTGTTCATAACTTCACATCACACCAACCATCTGTTGGACCAGACAGATAAATGGATGAGGAAGATGACCAATTTTCAATCAAATATCTGTACAACTAACAAACCTCCACAGAGCCATAACAAGGCTGAAATACATCCCAGCATATCCGTTTATTGTGTATACTAAACTACCGTAACACAGTTAAGTCATGTTCAATTCAATTCAATTGGGTTTTATTTATATAGCGTCAAGTCACAATATAATCATCTCAACCCAACAAATCCCTTATGAGCAAGCACTTGGCAACAGTTGAAAGGAAAAACTCTTCAATGGAAGAAACCTCAAGCAGAACCAGGATCAGTTTTGGCAGTCACTTGCCTCGACCATTTGGGATTGGGCTGTTGTCCTGCCTTAACTAAACGTATCCCAGTGCTCATTCTCTCTCTCTGCCTCTGGCTGTCTCAGCGTCTCAGCGTGTGCTGCTGTACAGCACAGCAGAGAGCCGGTTCAAGGCAGGTCTCAAGCTCCTCTGTCGCTTGCATACCTTTCACTTTCACATACACAGCACTGACTAAATGCTCAAACAGATACATGGGAAGTGTGGCATTACTGATGCCATTCCACGATATCAGTGTCAGTCACTGCGTGCCCAATGCAAAACAAGGCGGCTGAATCCAGATCAGAGGAGTTCCAGGGGGTGTACGTGGAGGAGGGGAGAAGCGTGAGGATGTAAGCATCTACGGCAAAACCCAGTGACTAGATACCTGGGGTCTGGCATTATTTGGCTGCGTGTGACACTTTAATGTTCAGCAAAACACGTCAGAGACAACACACATATGCTGTTCTTAGATGTAAATGGGATCCATGTCAGGAACTCACATCTCATCCGGACTGACGCATGTGCATGAGTCACCTACAAGCAGGATCTTAACAAGCTGAACAATGGTGCTCCCATACTGACACAAATCCAGGCAACCATTTATATGGTGATCTTCTGTGTTCACCAGGGGACACAGAAGATCAGCATCACATTTCCCTTTAACATGACCTGTACGCAGTTGAGTCTGGTCTGGTCTGATGTGGATACTGATATAATCCTTAATGTGTGCATGCTGTGATGAGAGACAAGTAAATCAGGTGGAGTGCAGCTGGTGTGGGGCTGCTCTCACCCCCAGAGAAATAAGCTCAGAGCTGCTTCATTTCAGCTGGATGTGCTTGTGTTAAGCTAGTGCTCCACTCAGACAAGAAGCCATTAGCAGGAGGTGGAGGTCATTCATCCTACTCACCTTGGCTGCTCTCCTCCAACTCAGGTGACATATTGTTGGGTAGCGTCAGAAAAATAAGGTTTACTTTGAAAAAGCAGGCTGGCTGCCGCCTTAGCCAGGGGATGTCGAAGTTTTGGAAATGTATGAGCTAACAAGGCACCCGGTGGGATCTCTCTGAAGGCAGGAAGAAAGATGTAGCCACAGTAACAGCTATGCAGCGCTCCCGGTGTCTTTCTGGCTGTCTGAGTTTGTTATTCTGCCTTCTTGGAATTAAAAAAAAATGCAGTTTCTCTTTTTTTTTTTGTTGTTGTTTTTGTTTTTGGAGATTATCACACGTTGGGATCCCTCAGCTCAACCAAGAGATGGAAATTTTTACCCAGCGCCGCGGTCAGTTCGGACGTTGAGACGGGAGACTCAAAAGCAGTCGACGAAGCACTTGAAGGTAAGCCTGAAGAATCTCATGGATGACAGTTAGATGAAAAAGATACTGCGCCTTGGAGTGGAGATTTTTCTTTTGTTTGTTTCAACAGCCCAGTCAGAAACCCATGAACCTGCACCTGACGCCGCGGATCGACACACGAAGAATGAGCCTTCGCTGCTCCGAGGTCCGTTAAACGGCGACGCCCCGCCCCCACCCGGTGACGTCACTGGCCGAGACCAGCCGAGTATCATCAGCACCGATCCGCCAAAATCCCGAGCGGTCACACGGATGGGTTTATCAGACTGCGTGCGTCCTTGACCTGGAATTACACGAACTACTGCAATATATCATAGGGCCCACTGGGAATATGCGGCAGCGTGGAGCGAAAATAATGAGGTCGAGCAAAAGAAGAATAACTAGTAACAATTTTCATAATTGATCATCGGGGTTGAGTTATTTTAGGTAGAAATGGGAAATTTCACAGGTTGTTTTTCTTTTTCCAAAGGTGAATGAATGTTTATTTTTCAATGTTTCTTTAACATTTTGGACAAACAAAAACAGTATCAGGGAATAATGATCGACATTTTTCACGGTCTGACGTCAATAATGGACGGATCACTAATGAAAAGAAACATCAGACGTATTGAGAATAAAAAATAATTATTGGTTGTAGCCAGGTATCTCGTATGATGGAATAGTCTTACGACCTTGCTCGACGTTTTCTAATTATTTGGAGAAAAAAAAAACATTAGGGCGATTTGAGAAAAACAAACTTTAAAACAAATGAGCTCTAGACGAATAAAGACAATTCTGATTTGAAATCTAGTTTTTGACACACAATCCCTCAGCACCCACAGGATGCAGGACCGTCTATTCTACTCCAGTGCTGCAATTTGAGATTAGCCATATTAGGGGCCCAGGGCTGCTGCCCACATGGGTCGGTTGATAATCCAGCCTTACTAACAAGGATGTGGTGGCTATAGTTAGATTTTGTAAATAGATCCCTCTGTGTGTGGGCTCCACCTATAATCATGGAATAATGTACTTCTTACACCACTACATCACCATGACTGTTACTGCCCTCGAGTTCAATCACAGGCTCAAGTCGTTCTTGGGTTTTTACCGGCATTTATTTGGCGACTGGCATATTTCAACATGCCTCTCTTATAATTTTAATCGCCCGAAAGAACTTTGAGGGGTGTGCTGTTATAGCAGATGGTCATCGTGAACATGCAGCCTCCATTGTCAGTGTTACATAGATGAACCGTTATGTGGTTTAACTCAGGAACTGGTCCTGACAAGATGCTGGTGTGGCAGTTCACCAAGGGTGGAACAATTTCTGAATTAGCTGATGTCTACCAGTGTGTATTTGTTGTTAGAGACATCTAGTGGATATAGCCTATATCAAAAGGGTTACATGAATGATCACTCTCACAACACCACTAAAAAAACATTGCTTTATACATTTCATAACATAAAACAAACACAGTGACAAATTCAGTGCAACATCAAACTGTAAATAAATATGCATTCATTTAACTTAAATCACCAACTGGTGGTAATAAATAGCACTCAAATAAATACTCTGACAATGACATTTTCAGTGGTGAGGTTAATAAACACAAAAGGTTGGAATATAAATAAAGACCTAAGTTTGAATTACACCTGAAGGACTGGCCTCCCACGGCCAGTATGACAAGTATCATTTTGTCCTGTCTGGAACTGTTCCACGTTTACAGGAGCTGTGACAAACCCATAAAATAGCATTTCATGATAAAAGTGCATTCACTCTGGAAACAAAACTCGATAACTTAGCAAACATAAGTGACATCACAAAACCTTCCCCCCAGAACACTTTCACAGATGAATACTGTGATATGGCTTGTAACGAAAGGCTTTCATTCTATAACAATAAGAAACACACAGTGACCTGCGTCAGAGGCCGATACCTAGTAAACCTAAATATAAAGCAGGTAAGTAGAAGTATCTTTATGACATGACTGACCACATCTTTTCCAATGACTTATATCCAAGATGTGGCTTTGGGGTACACCTGGACTGATATTGTGGAAAGGTCTGTGAGGACACAGTGGCATCACAGATGCACGACTGAGTTTTAAAACAATGTTGCTTTGTCTTGTCATTGGAAAGGCCTGGCTATAGATCCTGGTGGAGGTCACTGTGTGAGAGAGGTTGGTAATGCTCCTCCATGCCTGACTTAGCTTGATGCCTCTGAGCAACTAGTCTCTGGTAGCGAGCCTGCACCTGTTGGTCTGGGTCCACATTCACCCAGCTGTTGGCCACCCACTTCACCCCATGTCTGGCAGGACAGTCGCCGTGCAGGGAATACTCATCAAGTTCACCCATCCAACCTAGGAAATGAAGGCAGTAACAATAATGAAGTGAGGTCAACAACAAGCCTTTTTTGTGATTAATCCTAAATCAACATACTAAAACACTCACTCACTATATGAGTGCATTATATATAGCTAAAGCTTTCTGTTCTTACCTCTACCATCCGAGAGGTGATTATACCAGAGCAGAGCCGTCCCAGCAGTAGGTTTTAATCTCAGGTTTCCTCTATCACATGTTTCCTGGGTGTCTGTCAAGTCAACTCCATCCTGGACTAGTGCCTAGGGGACACAAAACTGTAAACAACTTGTGTCTAATTATTACTTTTGGCACACCGTGTTCACTCAGGTGTCAGATTCCTTGTCATAGGTCAACACCGTCTGTGTCTCATCAGTGGCGTTCACTTACTCTCATCCTTTGACATTGACAAAAAAGAAAATAAATGTTGCTGGTTTATCACTGTTGGTTATGAAAGTGCATTCACCTGCTCATCATAGGTGCGATTGTCTGCCACAGGAAAGGTGGTCTCACCACCCTCCTTTATAGAGGTGAGGTAGAATAACACGGTAAGATACCTAAGATAAAACATCAAAAGGAATGGATACATTCAGTTAATGAAAAAAAAATTCCACTACCCAAAAGAGATAATGTTTTGTTTGAAACAATGATAATAGTTTGGCACTGAAATGAAACTGTAAAGAAAAACTAATTTGGGGCTAATTACTTCTGTTCCTGTCTGTAAAATTACACATTACACAACTATTACACTGTTGAAAATGACAATAGAAATGCACACTAACTGACCTTCAGGAGGGGGCACATGACACGGAAAATACATTTAATACACACCTGCAAGAGACTTCTCCGGGAGCAGATGAGTTTCCTGCCAGTCGTGTGTGTGTGCAGGTAGACTCTGAATGAGAATGGCTACTATCATAGTGGGCATTACTGAAGTCTCCATGTTCATAGCGAATCACCTGCAATGGCTCACTCAGCTCAACCAATGCAGAGGGCAAATGTGTCAGACTGATTACTCTGACATAAGAGAGTAAAACAGAAGCATGTTATCAATTATGAGTGTATGGAATACTAGCAGGGTGAATGGCAAATGGTGTGTATAGAGTTACCTATTCCTGAGTGCGTGCAACACATGGTGGGATCCCAGGCCTTGGTAAAGCCATGTATGTTTGCTTCTCTGTTTGAACTGATTCCGGACCATCCCATTCTGTTGTTTTCCTGGGCGTTGGGACACATCATAAACCCGTCTAAAGTTCTCCAAGTTCAGCATCCCTGCCAGTCACACACAGAAAATCCTTTAATGGACTATTTGTTTTCATTTGTATAGCTATAGCACAAAATACAATTAGAATGCAACCTCATGGAATAAATATAAAATTATACATAGATACAAACATGTGCACTGTGAAATTATTAACCCAATCTATCATTTAAGCATTGACATGATAACATTTCACTTTAATCTTAAATTCTGGGGCCATATAGTGGAAGCTCCAATCTCTTTCCTCCATTTGTTCCCTCTTTGTCCAACTGTATGCTGTTACTCTTAGCTGAATGAGAGTCTGGCCCCCCATCATTTCCCCTGGGAGACTGTGCCACAGCCGCAACAATAGCTCTGGGGTGCCAGAGGAGTGTTGGCTGGGGATGTAGTGGGTTTACAAAAGACTATGGAGGTGGGAGTGGGGAAAAATTAAATAAAGGGGCTGGAGAATAATCAGTTTTTAATGAGACAGCATGAAGCACATCCGGACTGGGATGTGTACAATGCCTGTCACAATGGTATTAGATCAAAATGGTGTCACTCCTCTTCCAGCCTCACCACTTGCAAAGACTTGCACCTGGTCACAACCAACCTTCTGCCACTTACTGGACTCTTACAGTACACAACCACTGTGGTACTGTAGAAACACTCAAGAGGAAGAGTTTTGTCGTTTACTCCTTTGAATCTGACTTTGATTCACATCCATGACATGTTCAGGTTGAACCTATGTGTTAAATGATTTCATGGACCAATGAAACTGAATGAAAGTTCAGAATCCAGAAAAGTTGATAGTTACATTTAAAACCATAGTTAAATTAAAACTAATTATTAACCTATTCCATTTCAAACCACACTGAATTTCTTACTTGTGCCACACAAACTGTTTTCAATTTTATACTTTATAGGTCCCAGACTGATTTTAAGTAATGCTCTTTTCTAAATGGGATCAGTCAGGACAATCTAAAATGCACTAAAACACACACAAACTACAGGAGCACGAACCCGTTGGGCAGTCTTCCAGACCAGTGAGTATCTGCCTTAAGTTGTGTGGGCTCAACCATGTTCCATCTCGAGAATGTGAATGACTTATAATCTGGAGGAGAGAGCACAATGTTTTTCTTACACCAACAAAAAGAATAACATACCCTGACAGGTTGTCTCATTTTTTTGATTACTTAGAATATAAAACGTTGCCCTCCTGTTACCTCCTGCTTCTGCAGCAGCCCGTCCTGGTTGAGGTCCAACAGACTGAAGACCTCCTCTGTGCTGAGAGAAAGTAGTGGCTGATTTGACTCTTCTTGCCCATGGCTGGGTGCTGGCGCTTGGCTCTCCATCAGACCCTTGAGCTGAGCCAGCTGCACCACCACTCGGCACTCCTCTTCTGACAGGAAGCCAGGGATCTCTGATAGGAACAAAAAAAAAAAGAAAAAAAAAAAGAACAACAGCGGCAAATGTTAGGGGAGACTAGTGTTGCATATATATGAGTAGATGTTGCCAATACCTTTCAAAGATATACAATTATTTCAAAATGAAAAGTCCATATTATTATAATACAAACAAACCAGGATTTAAGTGGTATACAATCTATCAAAGATAATGGTCTGAAGACTAAGCAAGTCTAAGGAAACACATGCTAAATGTGGTTGAAATTCTGTGCTTGTTCATAGACTAACAGTTGTGCATAATGACTCACACGTTCACACATGGTAATGAGGTGACAGCATGATACCTGATAAAAAGCAAATACACTGAAACAGTTTCTTTTGAACTGCGGATTGACACCACTAACTGATCCACCATCACTTAAACATTCATTTAAAAAAATCTCAGGTCTAAAAAGTCCTAGTGCCAACCTCTGCATACACACAAGTCAAAGAGAAACGTATTACCGCCCTAAGATGATGAGTGAGTGATTGACCTTTAAATGGATTAGAAGATCCCCATTAACAGGCCTATCTTGATCTGTCAGACTACTAAATGGATTACTTTAAATTGCCTAACAAAACCTTTTAGGATGAAGGCGCAATTTTGAGGTTGTTGATCAGTGTATGCTAATGTCCTGTTTCTGTTTAGACCCGAAAGATGAGACTCAACTCAATTTATTTGTAAGACAAATGAGTAAAAAAGTTTCTTATTGAAAATAGGACTCAAACTGAGCAAACTTTTCAACACCACACACTTGGGACTTGTGTCCCAAAAGTGATACAACAATGGGAACTTCAGTTTCATATCGGGACTTTTTATCACATTACAATCAACTGTGGAAAGGGGGCGCTAAAGCACATAATGTGGTGTTAATTATTAAATGCTCTCTTTATTGCATGTTTTTGTAGGTGTTTAAACACATAACTCTTTAGTGAATGTACAGACAGACATATAGACTCTGTATATGATGAGAGCAGCTATTACCCTGCCACCTGACAGTCGATCTCTTGTCCCGTTTGGTTACTTCTTCTGCCATTTCTAGGTCCACTCACATATATAACACAAAAAAATGTGTTACACTGGGAACAGGTCCTTTCTGATGTATTCTACAGACTGATCCTTTTGAGACCTTAAATGTGAAGGCAGTAGCATTTCATGGTTCCTGCTCTTGTTTTGTTCCAGCAGTTCATCCAGCACCTTCAGTCATTTTGCCTTGTAATCAACAGTTTCCGGCAGGTTGGCTGCCTGTATAGTAGAGGCCTTGTTTGTCCTGCATGTCACCACTGTACCCACTTGGTTAATCCCTATTGTCCAGTCAAACCTCATTAATCTGGATAACTGATATGAATGAAGGGGGACTGAACCCCCCCCCCACCACCACACTGTTTCTGTTTCTCCTCCGGAGAGGAAGTGACCTGCTTGTCTGAACAGGAATCGGGCCATGGCTACACAGCAGGAGAACACTAATTTTTGCTTGTGTCCTAAGTACATTTTCACACACATATAAAAGCACAAGCAGAGCACACTCAAACTGCAACAATCATTTTCTGAACTGACTCATTTGCAGTTTACGTTCTCAAATGATTGTCTGGTTTACCCAAATTCAGAAAGTATTGGTAAATTCTTATCACAAATGTGAAATGTTTAGGTAAATATCTTGTTTTGTCAAAGCAGCACACAAAAACATCAAAATATTTGGTTCAGTGTAATGGAGGGCAATGAAAATAATGAAATGCCCACACTGGAGAAAAGGCAAGATGTGAATTTTGGCTATTTTTCTTTAAAAAAAAAAAGAAAAAAAAAGTTAAAAATAACTAACAAAAAGCAAAGAGATCAGGTTATTTAAGTGTGTGATGGAGGAAAATGTGGGATGAAAGGATTTCACTTAATTTCACTATAAAAAGGCCAGTCTTTTCCTCAGTTCAACCTGTGGGAATCTAAATAGCAGAAAGTAACCAAACACCAGATCATCCACGTTTCTAGTCTTGAGCTTTGTTAAACACATTTGAATCTGGTCATAAATGCTAGTGAACCCAAATCTCTAATAACACTTCAGTGTGTGCCCCACCCCTTCTCCCTCGTGTTGTCTTGTGTTCTCCCTCTACACCTCCCCTTACCCCTTCCTATGCAAATGTCATCACCACCCACAATAAATACACCTATTCTGCCATCCACTCCTACACTGTCCCAGTGTTTTCCTTTCGATAGAGAGACGAGCTTCCGGTTTTCTCAGAGGATGACTGCAGTGTTCTATCTGCGTTTTAGCTCCAGAAAAGCCTCCCATTCAGCCTCTGTACTATTTCTCCTTTTGCTTGCTGGGCCTTGCAGCGCATTAGCACTGAGCCCTGGTGCAACTAGAGCAAGAACAGCACCGGAGGAACAAGCAAGGACAGAGGCTGGGGTTAGATCTGGAGAAAAGGACAACAGTGGGGCCAGGGCAAGTACTGAGGGCACCACTGAAACTGGATTTGGAGATAGGCATGTTTCTAGACCAGAAACTGCAGCAGGAGAAGATGATGAGGTGTGGGAGGATCCTGATACTACAACTGGCTTGAGGTCAATACTTTCTACAGGAGAAGGTGGACTGTGGGAGCCCCGCAGTTCCTCTCGTTGCGTCCCGATCCCATCCAACATGGCCCTGTGCCAGAACATCGGCTATGACACCATGAGGATGCCCAACCTGCTGGGACATGAGTCTCCAGCTGAGGCTGTACAACAGAGTGCCAGCTGGTTGCCACTACTTGCCAGAGAGTGCCACCCTGATGCACGGATATTTCTCTGCTCTCTCTTTGCACCCATCTGCCTTGACAGGTAAGTTTAATTTTTTTTTTTTTTTTTAAATCAACATATATTGTCAACATTCTCATGTAACAATGTGGCTTTTTGTAGGTGTTTTTACAAGACAGTGTGTCACAAATCCATAGAAATACCACCACTCCAGTAGCTACAGAATTATGACAACGTTATACAAGAGCAGGGTCATGGAGGGTTAATAAGCCTTTGAAAGTTATGCAAATTGGTGCTAGTCTCTCAAGAAAGGACCTAGTTTCACACAGAAACCAAGTCAACAGAGCACTCCTTTTGTCACATTAGCACCTCTCACTTGAGAAAAAGAAAAACAAGCAACCAAATGTTATCTAATCTAGTTCCCTGACACCACACTACTAATTCAAATCCTTTCATCTGTTCAACACTGCCCTTGCTCCTCTCAATCTCTTCTTTGTCAGGTTTATATCACCCTGCAGGAGTTTGTGCAAATCTGTACAGGATAGCTGTGCACCAATCATGAGTTGCTATGGCTACCCCTGGCCAGAAATCCTCCGCTGTGACCAGTATCCTGCAGACCATCTCATGTGTATCTCCTCCATCACGAATACCACTGTTCACACAGGGGGGCGTAGAGGTACGACACTTACCGCACAGACACACAATTTGAGCTGACTACATTTGGAAAATGATTTAATTAGTGGTCTGAATTTTTCAGTGCCTCAAGCAAGCTGTCAGGATTGTGAGCTAGAAGAGGCCTCCTCTTCAAAAGATACACTGGAGACATTCTGCAGGAGTGACTTCGGTGAGTATCAGTATTCATTCACCTCTTTTCTCCTGTCTGGTTCTGTTCTCGACTATTTGTTTCTCCATTAATTCAGTACAACAGTTAATAGATAAGATGGCATTGCTCCATGAAGAGATGGGGTCAATCATGCTTTGTGTTTATCTTCTCTCTTCCCAGTTGTGAAATTGCGTGTAACACGGCTCGAGTATAGTCCAGCAAGCCTGTCTCAGTTCTCGCTGGCCGCTAAACTGGATGTTCTGAAGCATGGGCCTTTGTTAGGAGGGCAGATACGCTCCCGCATCGAACTGTGGCTTGAGAGGGATGCCACATGTGTAAAGAACATGACGCGACAGCACCCACGAGGCGGCACCTTTCTAGTGACAGGCAAAGTGCAGGGGGAGCGCCTGGTGGTCAATAAGGCTTACGCCTGGCAAAGACGAGACAAGAACCTGATGGCAGCAGCACGCAAATGGAAACATCACAGGTGCAGGAGCTAAAATGATGTGTTTGGTTGGAAAATGTAAAAGAACTGAATCATGAATAAAGCATGAAACAGCTAAGGGGTAAATGAAGCATAGGGTTAGGAATCAGAACGTAATCATTAAGCCTGCAACTGTAAATAATGCTTCAAACACACTTCAAATCATAGTCAAACATTTGTGTTCTACTTAGCCAGCTGCAAGTTTCAACACTCTCTCTCAGACAGTGGAGGTCAAAGACAGAAGGTGTTTATTAGAAAATGTACATATCTGAGAATTGTATGAATATATTGTTGGTCTTTTCTAAGGCTTTATGATTAATTAAACTGGGTGTTTTACATCCTGATGAATCTCCATTTATCCATGAAAATCAACCCATACCCAAAGACTACAGCACACATACCAAATAGCAGAGGTTTCAGGCTGAGTGTCTTCATCTCATGTGTTCTGTCTGGCACAAGGGACACCCGCTGAACATGCCCCACCTGCAGATGTGCAAGAGACAGCTGGGGTTCAAATGCATGGGCAATGCTGTGGCAGCAAATTACTCTGAAGCGCTTTTACTTGAGTTTGCTGCATTTAAGCAACGAGACTTTACAGCATTCAGTGGAGCTGGAGGCCTAAAGTCTTACAAAAATATAAATTGCTATATAAAGGAGTATTTTCACCACTGAATTAAACGTCATACTTCATCACACAGAAACTTCTCATACCCGTATCCCCTCAATGCGAGGCAGACTGAAACTGGGACTGTGGTCCTCCACAGGTAAGTCTCTTGGACCCGGGGCGGGGGGAGGCAGAGGACCCCGACTCTCGCCGACTGAGGCAACAGCGGCCCCGTCTCTACTGCCCAGATCCCCGGGTCCGTTGTTGTAGTGCACGTAGAGCAGCAGGGCGATGACATTCAGGATGTAAACATGGAAAAACACCATGACCACGACGAAATAAGCCCGAGAACAGACATTACTCCTCTGGATGTGCAGGCGTGTGGAGCGAAAGGGGGAATTGTAGGGCGATAATGATGGTTCGTCGCTGTCCTTGGTTTCTTCCTGCTCCATGAAATCTTCCAGAGTCTCTTCCATTTTCACACCAAAGGCGGTGCAGAGAGTGAAGCTGGATATCTACTCGATGGCTGACGTTACTGTCTGTATCACTTCACGTCTGCCCGATACCGTTAGCAAACCCAGCTAATCTGGCTGTTTACACAAACACCGACGCGGACGTCTCTGCGGCGTTTACGCGAAGAAACCGGGCGGTTCCGAGCGACAAAGCGAGTGTACCTACAGTCGATTTCTTTTCCAAAACAATGTGTCATCATTAAGGAAAGTCACTTAATCCCGTGTTAGCTAACCGGCCGGTGCGCTGCCCTGACAACCTAACAACAACGAGGACAAGCTAACGACTGCAGAGCCTCACCAGGTCCTGCTGTAAAGTGTTAGCGCCCTCTGGTGGTCACGGCCAGAGACAAATGATGGTCGGGACCACTGGCCGGAGTTTTACTGTGCACACAGGAAGTGGAGTGAGTGTGTTTATTATACTTAAGTAAAAATACCAAGTCACCAAGGAGGCTAAGTAACTCAAATAAAAACCTTTAGTCTGCGTTTAGAAGTATTATGTGCAAAAAAAAAAAGGATGTCTGTCTGTCTGTCTGTCTGTCTATCTATCTATCTATCTATCTATCTATCTATCTATCTATCCAAGATGTTTACTGCAACTACAAATTTATGTGTTTAGCACTTTTAAAAACAACTGAAGTTTACCAAAGTGCTGTCCAAGATAAAAACATGAAATAAAACAGGAGTAAAGTCAAAACCACAGAATGGATAAAATCAAAATAAATAAGATAAATAGTGTCAACATCTCAGACTGTGTCAAAGGCCATTGAAAACAGGTGAGTTTTAAGAAGAGATATAAAATATAAAATAGGTAACAATGAGGCCTGACTAATGTGGAAAGGAAGCTCATTTCACAGTTTCAGTGCTGCCCCTGCACCAAAGGGTGTGTAAGGGATATTAAGTTGAAAATAAAATATATTAAAAAAGAATCACACATTACTAATCATCTTATGTCGTCTCATAGTTGTTTTTAACCAGGTTGTGTCCATTTTTACTTGCTTTATCTCCTTTTTTGCTCTGCATATATTTTTCCTCTTTTCCATCTTTTAGTATTTGTTGATTGACTTTGAAAGGTTAACTGTCCCTACGTAAATCTCTAGTCCAAGGGCCCCATGAAATGTTAGGCCCCAGAGCCTGTGCCCAGTAGGCCCCTTCAGTAATCCATCCACGCTGATATACAGTATATTAAATGTCACATTGTTTGATTGGTAATGTTGTTTAGCAAAAGTTAGTTAATCATCATTTTGAACTTGTGCTTAACTACTAAGCATGAAAAAGAAATACATTAAAACAAGTTAAGCTACATAACAAACTGCTTGTTTCCAGCCATAGCCTCAGTTTATAATGCCAGTCTTTTTAAGACCAAAAAGAGGTACCTCTTATGATATTAGGTATATTTCCAGATACTGCTGCACAGCCACACAATTACCCTGCACTATGTTTGTACAACCACAGAATATTAACTCCTGCTCTGGTCTTGAAACCCTGAAATTTACACACAGAATACATTTTGAGTGTTTTGGTCGGGAGGTTCAGGACTGACTAAAAGGTCTAACACAGTTGGTAACCTAATCTAACAGCCCAGGGTAGCTGGCCGACCTTTTTGATTCCTGATTCCTGTATTTCACATCATATTACTGCACCTTTAAATTCTGTCCTCCTATAACTGCATATACTTTATAGGGACTACTTCAAACTGGCCCCATAGGGTTTCCTCCAGTAGGTGATGTTGGTTTATGAATGAAAACAGCAGCTGTTGTTTAAATGATCCACACGGTGGCGCTGAAGACCTACCTGAACACATCAACTGTGTTTGCTGTGTCATCTGTGGTTTGTGAACTGTTGGGGCTCCATGTGATCCCCTTGAAAAATAAAGAACAATTACTTATGATGATGTTTAAGTTTGATTTACTTTTAATTCATCCAAAATAAATAAATAATAACCTTATGCGTCAGGCTTATAGGCCTCTTCAGTACTCACCCAGTGAGTAGACTGAGCTTCTTACTGCAGGTATGAGGGCTATTTGTCATTGAGGCCTTAACTATCACTGCATGCATTATTCACTAAACATTTTCTGAGGCGTATATTTAGATGGTAATGGGGCCTGGATAATGAAGGCACAGCTAATTTCCCTGGTGACGACCACCCCCCTACCCGAATGAATATCTGACTCCCCTATTTTACATAGAAATCCGGGGTTCGAGGTGGGGGGTGGAGGTTACAGAGTCTGATAACACACACACTCACACCCCTTGCGGTGTTTTCCGGGATCACGCCACTGCTTCCACTTGGGATCCACAACAGCAGCAGCAGCAGCAGCAGCAGCAGCAGCGATATGGCTGATCATCACCGGACGGGACGATGCCTTTTATAAGCGAAAGTGAAGACAAATGATGCATCATTGCGGGTCAACAATGCACTCGGTCGGGCGCAGGGACACTGCGACACACCGCATAACCCGGGGATAACAGCTCTCGGGCGGGGAATAGGCAAATCTGCTGTGTTTCGCAGCAAAGTAGTTGGAGGAACTTGTCGCAGTGGAGCCATCCCAGCGTGGATTAACACACACAAGTGGAACAATAGTCTCCTGCAGCAGAAACACTAGCAGGTCGGTGGCAGCGCTATTTTGTTTGTTTGTGTTCAGTTTGTCTTGAGCCAATAATAACAAAGCTGCTGCAACACGCAGCAATTACCGTGCTGGTCCCGTCACCTGACGTTGCAGGTGGAGTTGTTTTTTTTTTCGGTTGGGGGAAATAAAAGTATTTGGGGATTTAGACAGTTTTTTGTTTGTCTGATCCGATGTGGAGCCAGTGTGGATGCTGTGCTGTAAAAATCAGAATCGTTATAGTAGGGACACAAATAGAGAAATTGCCTTGATACGTGTCGAAACTAAGTCCCTAGAGCAAAACAAGTCCCGGGCCATGAAAATCCACATTTAAAGCGCGATCACTTGATGCCGGTCGATCCTTGTTCCAGAGTTTCTGAGCTGACCGGGCGGCTCTGCAACTTTTTCTTTGCCCTGCCTGGATCTCTTCCTCCCGGATACTTGGGACAGGAAAATACGGGGAGAGAGGAGCTGACCGAAAGGGCAAAAAGGCCTGGAAGGTAGAGGGATCTTTGCCAGACAGGCCCGACGTGAACCGCCGCGTGGTTTGGGCAGTCCCGTGGTATTTACCGTGCGGCTGCTTCCTGCTACAACCCTGCAGTCATGTCGCCTGTCTCGGGATACTGGGACCGTCCAATCCTGACTGCGGTTCCGCAGTTTTGTCCGTACAGACACTTTGAACACTTATTGCGCATAGTGAATTTCCTATTATCGCGCTGGGAATATCATTCAGCGCTAAATTATTTATGTTCATGCGGGATTTCCAGGTCGGAAATGATGCGCATTGGCCAGTGCCTTTGCCTCCTGCCATGCACCGTGACTGGAGAAAAGTAGTCTGTGATATTACTGTGTATAGTGTAAGGGGTTGTGGACTGACATAGTTCATATGTTCTTGTCTTTAACACATCCCACAGAGTTATATCTTTGTTTCCTGAAACTTTGCACTTCCAGTGCGGCTGCATCTGCACCTTGTACTTTTAATGGGCCCAGCTGGAAAACACGCTCTGGTCAATGAATGATTTTCTTTTCCCTAGGAAGTGGCCTCGTTTAGATCAAAACAACTTGTCATCTACCCACTGACGACAACAACAACACTGGTGTTGTGTAATGACACTATATTCTCTATACAAATATGGAACCGAGGTTTTGTCTGATTTAACATGTACTAGTGGAATGCAGGTGATTGCACTGAATGGAAACAGGCTGTGGAAAAAAAAAACATTCATGATGTTGTGCTGTTGTTTTCCCGGTTATCCAACACTATGAATGGAGTTGTTGCATCTTCCGGCACTGTGGGACCTCTGTGAGCCACACGGTCCTAAAATCATAAAGGAGGGGACTAGATTCACCTTCTTCCTGTTGTGCTTTCAAATGACATTTCAGTTCTTTTACTCTCTTACTCTTCTTGAGTCCTGTTTTCTGCTTATTCATTCAGTTTCATTCTGTAATTAAGAGACAAGAGACGCTGATAAGCAGCTACTGAACCTATAAGGAGAATGGGCATCTTTTCGTTTTATGTGTTGGTTCATGTGTGTTTGCGTGGTCCTATGTAGGAGTCTGTAGTTGGGCAGATTTGTGTATTACTCATGCATCCTCAGGCTGCTCGGCCGAGCAGTGTTCAGAGTGCCACTCAGTGCCCACTCTGCCACATTGTATATGTGTGCATGCATGCGTATGATTAATCTGCCACAGACCTGCAGAAGAATGCTTGTTTGTTTTTCACGGAAAGGAAAGAAAGACGATCTCTGGCTGAAAGAAAACAAAACCTCGGTCACAAAAACTCTCAGGATCTGTCCCGATAAAATACTTTTATGTGTCTGTGTGTTTTCGTACACAAGTGTGTCAGACATGCAGCTGACTAATGCTTGTGTATGGCATGTGGATACTGCAGACTCAGGTCCTCAGGTCCATTCATTCTTTTGGCTCTTAAAGAAGCATAATTGGCTGAGGACTCCCAGAGCTAGGCTGGCAAAGATCAGATGCTGCAGTGCTGTGTTGCCTCCCAAGTACTGGAGGGCTGGAAGTTTTTATAGCTGACATGAGCATCTATGAGTGTGTGTGTGTGTGTGTTTGCATGAAGTGAAAAAGAAACATATGAATTGTGAATTTTCAGGGTTTTTTCATATTTTCAGCCTCCTTTCTTCCTCTTTTCACCTCTTGAGACAGTAACTGCAGTTCCAGCCTGGGCCTGTAACCTAGCAACCCAAATGGTGTGTGTCTTGAATAAATCAGACTGTGCTCCTCCTCTGGCCTCAGGAGTGTGTTAGTTCATCTCACCTTGTTATCACGTCCATGCAACCATCACAAGCTGTTAATGCACACTAATAACTTGGAGATTTGTTTTTTTTTTTTTTTTTTACTCCTTTGTCTCACTTACCTGATTAACCTTTGGCCTTGTGTTTGTGTTATTGAACGACCTATAATTCTGCTTCTGAATTCATCAACAGTGTGTAACGTATCAAACGCCACGAAAACAACAGGACTTGTAGTGCATTTGAATGAGAGAGAACAACCTCTCTGTGTGTACCCCTGATTAGTGGGAGTTGTGTGTCAGAGTTGTTGATGGTTTGCCGGACGTCTGGTGAGTGTGGCTTGTACATGTTGCAGCCTGGAGCCACATGTCTCGTCCCACTCACTGATGTGCCTCTGTGAAGCTCTCACTCTGCCACATCCGTCTGCCCCAGAAAGCAGGACTTTAGCAGGAAAAACACTTCATTCTTCCTGAAACGTTTTTTTTTTTTTTTTGCTCCAGTTGATCACCACAGATAGATGAATGAAACACATACAAACATTAAGTCTAAAAGCTTCCTAGTGTAGTTCGTTTATTTATCCTGTAAAATGTGTCATGCTTTTATTGTGGAGGTTTGCAGGATAGACGGCAGTTTGTTTCAATAGCGTCACATTGTAAACACAAATGGAAATCTCAAATCATATACAGCAGCTCCCTAAAGTGCTTCTTCTCATGAGCTGCTTGATAATGAGATTCCCAGTACATTATTGTTTTCGGCTAAATCAACAGAGATAAGACTAGGAGTGTGAAATTAGTCATTATGTTTGTGTGTGTGTGTCTATGGATGTGTGCACAAGCATAGGTGTGTGTTTAAGATAACACTGATATGTATTTGTCTTCAGTAATAAGCAGTGTGCTCTATCATTGACTGTTCCTGCATAATATGAGTCATTTATTACTGAAGATTTGTGGAACAATGCTGCAGCGTTTCATGCGGAGAACCCAGTCTTCTTGTCCACGAAGGCTTCTTCTTCTGTGGTGATGTCTGGGAAAACATGCAAATGAGGGGGGAGGGAGATTCTTTCCATACTGATAATCCATGGGAGACAGATGATATGAAATGAATGAGAGATGCTGTCCTTTCATTCTTTTGTACCCATCTTTAACTTTTTTCATCTTGAGAAAGTTGGAAGTGCAAACTAAAGCCAACTGTGCTCATGTAAATTGGCAGAGGCTGTGCTGTTAATGGATACTCATCTAAGAACATCTTCCAGTGAAATAAATCCAGTCGGCCTGAGTGAGAATCTCTGAGCTTGAATTCCCTCAGAGCACTGGCTGTCTCTAATAGGCTTGAAAGACTAAGAGCCTGAAAGGATGAATGGCTTTTGTTGAAGCCTCCAAGGTTGGACACAAAGAGAAAGGCAGTGGGTGCCATTTATGTTTGTGTGTCAGTGTGTGTGTGTCTGTGTGTGCACTTGTGCATGTCAGCTCCCAAGCCCTTATGGGTTAGATGGAAAAAGGAGGAGGTGGAAGGGGGACAGAATGTCTCCACTCTGCTGTAGCTGCTTCTACCTCCAGGCCAGTAAAGCAGAATGCAGGGGAACACAGGCCTCAAAGTGACTTCAACACACACTAGTGTGCAAAGACACACACACTGTACATGCACTAATAAACAGATTTTACATGTTTGCTGAGGGCCTCTTCCAAATAGTATGTAACTTTGAAAGCACACCGACATTAAGAGTATCCACCAGCAAATGGAAAATACACAAAGACGGGCCACCATTTAATGAGGAGAGCACTCTACTGGAAAAACAATACGTGTTTCACCCCATTTACTTTTAGGAGGGGAGGCTTCGCTCTCCTGTAGGCACAGTATTGAAACCAACTTTGTTTGTTCTCACATGAATACTAGTTGAGGATGTACCACTATAGATCAGTCCTACTGTAGTTGGTGTTTATACAGAGAACATAGAACTTTATTCTTGTGTCATATGATAATTTTGTTTGCTGTTTTTGCATTGGAATGTTTTAGATGTATACTTGTTTCATTATGGATGCAGCTGTTGGAACAGCCAGCGGAACGTGTGTCAATCACAGCTCAGCTAGGAAAGCTGCTTTTGTCTGAAACCTCTGGGAAGCTGCACAGTCAGTCATTTACATGTTTTTTCTGAACATTTTTGTTTGTTGCTGTCTTTCTCCATGTCTCTATGGGTCTGTCTTTCTCTTATTCTCTGTCTTTTATTCGGCAATGTTTGCACTTGGGATACATAACAATGAGAGCACACGCAGCGTGAGCAAACACAGTCATTGGGAGCCCAAAGAAGTGTAGGAAATGTATCTAGTACTGCACTGCAGTACTTCCAGTATACAATGATGATTAACAGGGCAGTTTGGATTGAGTTGTTGATGGTTATAATGAGAACAATGATCATGATTACAATGATGGGGATGCAGGTGGTGCTGATGATGATAATGATGACGCTGTTGCTTGTCCCACCTCCTCCTCAGGCCTCTGGGCTCCAGTGGTGCAGTTGAGAAGATGGACAGAATGAAGATCATCAAGCGGAGGCTGTCCATGTCTCTACGCAGCGCTCGTCCTGTCGACGACTCTCTGTCCGAACTGGCAGAACAGATGGGCTTGGATGAGGCATCCGCAGCCAGGGACAATGGTGAGATGTGAACAAGTGCTCTAACACACACATACACAGGTATACACACGCACATTCAGTGTGCGTGTGTATAGGGGTCATATTGCAAACTTTGCAGCTCACACACAAACTGAAAAAAAAAAACTATTTATTGAATAGCTTAAGTGTGTTTAGTACTTATACACGCTACATGATCCATATACTGCATGGAAGTACACTAACTCAGTTCATAGGAGAAGAAACATAAGAAAGAGCTTAAAAAAAGGGAGCCAGGCAGCATGTGGCGTAATAATCGATAGATATATGTCTGTATGCATTACTCTCAGGAATGCATACAGACATGCAAACTCAAAAGTCACACACTTACACACAGTTTGACCTGAGCTTTGAACACACTGGAACCATCGTAACCATCATCACTGCACCTACTGATTAGCTTCATCACCATCACTTCACTGTTGATTTTACTTTGCTAGTTGATCATCAAGACTGAAAAGAGCAGTATCCTGAAAATGAAGGTGAAGTTACAAAGCTTCGTTGTCAGCTCAGATATATTCATTTATTTGTTCGCATGAACAAAACTGAATGGGATAAAGTGCAAAAAGCAGTGTCATTCTTAGACATTTTGGGTGCCATCTGGTGGGCATCTTCCAAGACTGCATGTCCCACTTTGGAAAAATCTGAGATCTCTCCTGGCACTCACGTTGTGAGTGTGATTAGTCTTTGTCAGTGTTTGCATTTTTATCTCGCTCTCCGACAGAACATGGAGCGAAGGAGGATGTCTCTGTTTCAGCAAATTCTTTTGTCTCAGAGGAGAAAAAGCAAAGAGGCAGAAAGTGAAAAAACACAAAATGTCTCTGTGTTTAAATATAGCTGTGTTTTGTTTTAGGCTAGAGATGTTGGCTGCTTTGCCGTTTGGACTCACGGAGTGATTATGTTTGCTCATTGTTGCTGTTATTCGTGCCTCCACACAGATCTATACCTCTACCCAATTAATTTCACCCCTATTTTTACATCCCTCTCTTTTGTCTGTAATAGCTTGAGCTATTTAATTCATTTCAGAGGGCACAGGGAGAAAGGAAGTGAGTGGGAAGGAAGAAATAATGTAGAGTATGAGACATTAAAGTTTAACCACTGCTCTGCAGCTTGTACTTATGATTTTCTCCTTCTTTTCTGTTGCTGTATTACCCTGCCGAACATCATATCTTTATATGTCTCAGACTGTGCAAAAGAGTGGTAAAAACATTCCTCACATTTTTCAAAGTGCTAATTAGAAGCAGTATCAAGGCTGTTGCTGATCTGATCTGAGTTCTTAGAGGACTTAGCCCTCTGCTACTGGAGAGGAATCATGTGAGGGTATTTGGAGAATGTTAAGCCTTAATACTTGGGGATCACAGTGGACTTTAATGTGCAATTGGGAAGAAATACAGTTTATGTGAAAGACAGGAGATGTGACGTGGCTTCTACCAACCTTCTGCCTAAGGATTCATTAGAAATAATGCATGTTGAAGCAACATGATAATGCATGCGTGCTGACAGGGTGTACCACACATTTGTGACAAATTAGGTCAAGGTATGTTGCTTTGTTCATAAGCTTATTTTATAAATCAGTTTCTGGCCTTCCATCAATGACTTAGTTACCACTTTATTATTTATTTTCCTACTGTTTGTCTGGTCTTTTTGCATGTGCACGTCTCTTTTTTTTTTTTTTAACCCTCTGATCACAAAATCAGTCTTTATCAGTCTTTGACCCCACATAATATCCACTACAGGTATGCATGCTTTGTGTCTCATACATTTTCTGTAGCTATTTCTTTAATACTGTGTGCCACAATTGTTCCTTCTTCTAACGTGGGTACAACAACTGTATCTATCTCCACTCTTTTATCTATCACTACTGTATATTGTACTGTTCACACATGTTCTACTACCTCTCTGTCTGGTCTTTGTGTGACCGTGTGTCGTCTTTTCTCCTGTTTTTCTCCTGTTCCATACAACTCCTGCCTTCTGCCCGTTTGTTTTCCTGCTTCTATGCCCACCCTCTACTGTTCCTCTACTGTTCATCCTTCTGGTTCTTCATTTTCCTTTTACCATGACTTGATTTATCCAAGCTGACCCCCTTCCTCTTTCTCCTCTCACTTATGTGTCATCCTCCTGTCCCTCTGAGTGTTCTCTTCTCCCGCTTGCCTTCTCTTTTTTTCTCCCTTTCTTTTTCTGTCTCCCTCTCCTTGGCTGTCCATCTGCATCATGTATTTTAGAGCCCATGGTGGTGTGCGCCGTGCACCCTCCTGCCTCCCATAGTGCTCCCTCCTTCCTGCGTCAATATGCTGGTCATCTGGGCCGCACTGCCCTGCGCAGAGAGCCGGGTGGGGGGCTGGAAAGAGACAGAGCCTATCTGAGCCTGCACAGGACTGGATCTCTGGGTATACACACACACACATGCACATTTGCACAACAATGCATGCATGCACTCACAGGCACACAGAAAAAGGTATAGCAGAAACCAGTCTATGCTATATCCTAAGTAAACTGATTTATTTCCAGTCTTCTGTATAGTCAGCTCGGGAAATTAAACCACAGCACATTTAATGCCAGAAATCACTAAAGGAGTCCAAACATGATACATTTCTAAAAATTTAATTAAGCAGTTTGTAAAGTACTTAAAATTAACTTTACTTCAAATCACTGTAATAAAATATTGCATATGTATTTATGCTGCAGTAACAGTAATCAAATATTATTTTGATACTAGTATCTTTGTATTTCTACTTAAGTAAAAGTTTGAATACAGGACACTTATTTGTAGTGGAGTAAAATATTTGTGTACTTCATTCCATTTAACTGAAATACTCACCACATGGTGTTTCCAGTATCATTCCCAGTCCTGTTTGTTTCTCACCTATAGGTGGGAAAACTGTCACAGAAACACAAACTGATGTCATGTAGATGCCACTTTTGTTCACCATGAAGGAGGCATGTGTGTGTGTCTAATGCACGAATGCATGTTTGTATGTAAAGGGTGAATGTCAGACTGTTTTACTGACACAATTTGACTATCCTTGCAACATTTACTACAAATCTGGAAGGCTAAAGCTCTAATGACCTTAATCCAACACTCACAAATACACACACACATATGCACACGCAGTTGCTTTTTCCATCTCTGTGTCTGCGTTACTGGGATGTGTGGTTTGGATCCCAGTAATCTTATTTCCCACGGTGGTAGAAAGCCTTATATGAGGAGCACTGGGGCAGACTGAGGAAGGGAAAGAGAAGAATGGAAGACTTGGATGCTGGAGATGGGTTTAGACGGAACTGTGAACTGAGCTTAGAAAACAGCGAGATATTGATATATCAGGATCGAGCAATGGAGAGGGAGAAATGAAAAGGATGTCAGTTCCACAGTGGCTCCTGCAGGAGTCATATTAGCTTTGTGCTGTGTATCCCCTGGGTTCTTGGCTGAGTGAGCTGCAGATAGACGACGACGAGAGTCCTTCCATATTGAACACTGGTTCAGAGAGGCAGCCTTGTATTAGGAACTTTTAGTTCACAGTGAAGCTGTATTTTACAGTGCTATCGCTAATAATATGCGTTTTAGTATCAATAAAAAATTAAACCATTGATAAAAATGTTTTTCTTTCTGTTTTTTTGTCCCTTTAACAAAATAAGTTAAATGTCCCACATGTTTATCTGAACACAATAAGCTGGTAAATTAGTGGAATCCTGTGAAAACCATCGGTGGGAATTTCTTGTCATGTCACATGCAAGTCGGTATGAGTTAAAACTTATCCACTCATTAGCTCTGTAGCACTACAAGGGTTTGAAGTAATTTTTAGTGTACTGTGTAAAAGAGGAGGAATACATGGCAATATGGAAAATATAATCTGACTGATACTGGATTTCTGAGGAGCAAATGCATTTTAACTATGAAAAGGTTTTTCCAGCTTCTAGAGAAATACCAGTCCTAAGTAGAAATAGAAAGATGTGAATGCACCAGTCTTTAGACCACTAATTGTTGGTCTGGCAGTGACTTCATCTGTGAGATCCTCATGTGTGTCTGAGCTCAGAAAAAGAAGGAACATATCCTGACTCAGAACCAGTATCATAGATGCCGTTCTGTTGTTAAAAATCTATTATTACAGTGAAGATACTGTGTAGTTTTAAGCAGTGCACCGTGTGAGTACCGCATGTGTGTGTTTTCCACTGGTTGGTCTCGCTGACTCACTGTGTCCCACTCAGCAGTCAGAGCACGTCGCACCCTTTAAAAGAGCGACACGATGATGCAATCTCTCTTTCCTGCTGCACTGACGCGATTACCCATCCTCTCTCCGTTTCTCCCTCTGCTTTTTTCCCCCCCCTCTCTAATTGCGACATCCATCCATAATAGGATTCAACTAAATACACTTTTCGTCTGTGTAAGTTGGCTTGACTGAAGGGTTGTATGTATGTAGAGCTGATGGCTAGTAGCCAGTGCCAGAGAGCTTTTACAGGTTTGTGAGTCATCTGTTGCTAACTGGGCCAACACCCACTCCCACAACGGCTGGGAGGATGAGCACTGCACTTTTCAATTTAGCTTTCCACTACTACCGTACCCCTCTCTCTCTTCTCCCTCTCTCTGTGAAGATCTGTAGTTATGCTGTTGAGTATCCTGTCTGTTTTACTGAGAAAAGATGCCTAATACCTATTCTTCTCAAAACCCTTCACAGGCTGCTATTTCTGTTACTGTCCTTCTCTCTACATCATCAAAATACTATATTTAGCCTACAGATAAAACCAGAATGGGGCAAAGATAAATGATGGAAAGCTTTGCAGGCCACCCTTATCTCCCCTTGTGTATTGTCCACCACGAGAGACCTTGTCTGCACTGGGGATTTAATATAATGCATTAACAGTGCATTAATCATCATAGCCCCTCTCCTCCACTCCCTACACTCTTGGCCCTCCATTTGCTCACACCAACCCTCTTTGCTCATTCCCAGATTGGATTTAATAAGAACAATGGAGTGGAGTCCTTTTATGTAATTGGTCTTGTAAGCTTTTATGTGAGCGTTCACCAGCTTAAGCTTGAGGCTAAAGGAAGATGTTAGTAAAGATGCTGGTGATTTTCAAAGTTGCAGTATACGGGGAAAACAGGAGGGGGGAGACTTTTGGGACCTGCACATGTGAAACCCGTAGCTTACAGTAGGCACTCTGGCCTGAGTAATTGAATAAGACTCCTCAGATGCAGATAAAATGTTTAGAGGTAATTACTTCAGTCCAAATTCTCCCTCCCTCTGGCCCTGAGAGCATTTCTTGACATGTATGTGTTCCTCAGGGATGTTATATGCACTTGGAGTTGTATTGTCTCAGTAATCTGGAGGCAGAGTGTGGTATTTATAGTAAAAAATTATGAAAACAGGATATTTTAATTGGGTTTTCATATGTAGCCAAGCAAACACGACAATAAATATGTTCAAAATGAAGTGACGAGAAAAGTGAGGGAGAAAGACCTTGAAGGGAGTGAAAAGCTGTATGGAGGTGACCAGAGAGCAAGAGAGAAATCTTTGCTATATACATTTGCACTTGTGAATATAAAGAGGCAGAGGGGCGGTGATGGGTTGAAGCTTTGTCCTTGACATTTTAACTAGGCAGAAGCTCAAGGATGAAGCGCTCTACATCAATATATGTCTGTCAGTGCACTGTAAACGGCCATTACTCTTTACTCGCATTAAATGAAAGTATAAAGTAATGGGCCCGGAGAAAACAGTCATTAGCACATGTCCCGTAAGTTTTAATTGAAGAGAACATTACAGGCTTCTAGTCCTCCCAAATATTTATTTTAACATACATACGGTAACTAGATTAAATGCTTTCAAGATGTGTTTAGTGTTTTGTGTACCAGGGATCTCACATGTTTACTTATCTAACCTAATTATGCCATTGCATTTTGGCTGCTGCCAAGTTTGACTGTGTGTTTGTGTAGGCAATCTTATAATTAAGTGCATCATTATTGACATGTAGGGCGTGTGGGCCTCTCTGCATGAGCGTGTTTTGTTAGGTAAAGCCTACAAAGCAGCATAATTATTGACACGAAGGGCGAGCTGAAGTTTTATCTCATAGTAGTCAAAGACATTTGAACAGTTTTTAAGTATTAGTTCTTGAAGATATTATGCAGAAATGGCATTTAATACTTTAATACTTTAAGATGCAGTTGCCCTGCAATGCATTCATCTTCTGCAAACATGCTGTATGTTGGTATGTGTTAGTGGCCTGGTCCACTGTACAATAGGAAACATGCAGTACTGTGAAAAAGGTTTAGGTACTAAAAGTACACAGGAGATGCTTTTAATATAAATTACATGAATTGTGTTTTCATTTAAAAATTAACTTCATCCAAAGTGCAGTAAAGGGAACCCAGCCTAAATCTAATCAGTATCTGCAGCTCTCCCCTTTGGCCTGAAACCAGCAGCAGTTCCCTCTGGTTTGACCTGCACACAGGTTCTCCTGGTACTTTGCAGCACCTTGGAGAAGCTGCTGCAGTTCTTCTGTAGATTCAAGCTGCCTCCAGTGTTTTTGTGTCTCCTCATGTGATGCTAGACTGACTGATCCCAGATCTGGGCTCAGACCATCTGCTGCAGGACTCCTGGTTCTTCTTGCCTCTAAAAATAGTTCTTCAATCGAACTCCATTGGGTTTTTTATGGACTTCTTGTCCCGCACACTGGGCTGCACAATGAACCTGGATTGGATCAGACACCTGATGGTGCTGTGTGATAATAATCTGAAACATCTAAAGTGCACAGTACTTCTGCACAGTACTGTGCGTCCACCCATCCATCCATCCATCCATCCTTTATCTATACCCTCTTATTCCTAACCAGGGTCTGGGGGATCTGCTGGAGCCTATCCCAGCTCTCTTTGGGTGAAAGGCAGAGGTACACCTTGGACAGGTCACCAGTCCATCACAGCACTGTGTGAAAATATGAAATGATGCCTTAAAGCCGGGGTGGAGGAGAGACGAAGCCCACAAACTAAATAGAATAGTTTAGGTAGCATAGGTAGCATAGTCCTCAAAAATACATCACAGCTTGCTTGTCCTCTGTCATCCTTACAAATACATAGTTCCTCAGTACTGCTTCCTCAGAAAGTCATACACACACTGGATTATCTTCTGAATCTTAAGTGAAAGTAGCAATATCATACTAAAAGTTAAAGTTCTGCAATGTCATATTAACAAAAATGTATTTAAAGTAATTATGACGTAGCTAAGTCCCTGTTTCTTTCATCTTATTTTTAAAGGCTAATCTTCAACAAGTGACTGTAGTAACAACTGTGAGAAGTTCAACCAGTGACATTGTCACAAAACAAACCATTTTTCAGAGATTATATGTCACAACAGCAAATATTGTATCTAACAGTAGGGATAATGGGAGGAATGGGATCTTTCAGCATGCTGGTTATGTTATAGACTCTAGAGTCTACAAGGTCCTGATGTTTGTAAGTGTTGCCCTCCGCAGACAATTTTTATATTGAAAGGGAGTTTTGAATCTGTAATAAGGAAATTGTTTTTAAAATGTTTATCAGGATTATAACTTCTGCATTGTAATTACTCAAATAATGGCCTGTGCCTTGTGTCCATGGGGAAGGACAGAGAGAGAAAGAATAGAGAGAACGTCAGGACAGGAGGAAGATGGGAGCTACGCTGCCAGAGGCCTCACTCAGAAGCATCAGGATTTCAATTTCTGCACTATAGGGGTAAAGGATGAGGAGACAGAGGCTGGAGGGAAGGGAAGGAGCATGAGAGAGAGAAGGCAAAAGAAACAAAGCAATAGAAACAGAGTGCAAGAAAGAGGCTGATCAGGCAGAAAATGTTGTCATTGGATCATGAATAGAAAGAGAGGACGACTGTGCTGTATATTCAACACCACGTCTGGACCCAGACGGAGGAAGGAAAAGTAATGAAGGGAGAGATAGACAGGAGGAGGGAAAGAGAGAGAGAGGGAGAAAGATTGGTATCACATGACAGGGAGGAGAGTATTATCAAGGTGAAGGGAGGGAGCAAGCATTGAAAGCACTGATAGGGGCGCCACAGGCAAGGAGGGAGCAATCGAGAGAGGGGAGTGGAGAGAGGGTGAGCAGCACAACAGCCGGAATAGAGTGGTGTGCTGAATAACAGTGGAAGAACAGGGAGGACAAAGGGAGGAGATCTGACAGAGAAGCAGAAAAATGTCAGGGAAAAGGCTGGACTGTAAATGAAATAAGTAACCAAGGACCAAGGAGAGAATGCGAAAGGAGAAACTGGGAGCCCAAGAGGTCAGATAGTTGAACACCAGACAGGTGAGAGGGAGCTGAAAGTTTGGGTCTAGATAGGTGTGTGTATGTTTTAACGTGGATCATATAGCTGGAAACTGAACACCTGTTATTTCGAGAAGATTGGGTGTAACAGTTTCTCCTGTGCTTGTGTTGGACTGTCTCATTTTACCTAACTGCACAGTGTTTGACCTTCCTGAGTCAGCAAGCAGAGTGTGACTGCAGAGAGAAAAAGATAGAGAAAGAGAGAAGGAGTGGTGGAGAGAGGGAGTGTTTTTAGTAAAACACAGAGAAAGGGTGAGAAAGCTAAAGTGGAGTAGCAGCCAAGGGAGTTGCTGCGTTGCGATCAGTGTGCCTGTGCAGTCTGTCTTATTCTCCACTGCATGGAGCTCTCCTCAAGGTAAAGATGCAGACTGAAGATTGGATTTGACCATTAAAAAGCTACAGCTCCTGGGTCCCACCCAGACTAGTTGACTGGGCACCAAGATTATTTTCCGTCTCTTTTTGAAATGTTTCTTTGATTTTTTTTTTTTTTTTTTTTTTTGTAACGCACTTTCAACTTAAGTACTTCGAACCTTGTCGAGCGATGGATATGTCAGGCAACCCCCAAGGGTGTTCTGCTCAGGCTCCCAGGGTAGGAGAGTCAAAGATGGGAGAGGGGATGAGAATGGGGGAGAGAGACACCCCGCTGAGGCTCTCACCTTTCCGTATGCTTCGCATGCTGGACTCATGCCGTCCTCCAGGAAACCGTATTGGTGAGTCTGATCACTGTCATCTTAATTAGCAGGTTTTTCTACATCCTGCTTCTCCATTTCCTCAGATCCAAGTTAATTATAGTTGTAGTTTTTTTTTTTTTTTTTAAACAATGTACATGAGTTTAATAGATTTAGGTAAAATGTTGCTCAATAAATTATTCTGCATGTAACCCAGTCCATTTTCTGTTCCGTGTAAAAGCCTTTATGGGAATACAAGTATTCTATACTTGTATTCCCACAAGTATTCTATACTTGTATTCCCATAAATGCCTGAACGACACAGATTTCACTCTGTGGGACATGAATATAAGTGTCCAGAGGTTTCATTAGATACACAGACATGAATGTTTGCTAAGTAGCTTTTACTCTCAATCTGCTGATCCTGCAACTTTCACATCGTTAACTTATTGATCAAAAAAATATTACTTCCTTTATATGTCTGGTGTGCAGATTAGTGGTCTGGCCCATGCAGGGCAGTGTGTGGGTATCCACAGGGATCCCATGCACCCCTTGGAGAAGTGAAGAGTTTTTTTTTTGTTTTTTTTTTCAAGTTCTCTTTTGAATTTTTTATTCATTTGCTTGTCAGCACAAAGACTACAGTACCTCTGTCCCTGCTGCTCATGCCAAATTCAGTTTTAGAACTCCTGACCTAAAAAAGTGAATTCACTTCAAACACGTCATTATAGTGGGTTATGCATTGCTTATAATTATCATTATTTTTACCAACTCACTGAATTCAGCGTCTGGCCTTGCTGTCTGGGAGTTCATGGCAAAAAAATCCAGGATTTCCATTAGTCTTTGAAGGACTCCTGATGTGAATCTTTTCCACTACCCTTTTCAATCATCTTCTGAGGCACTGCCAGTATTTACTGGAGATGGATGTGTAGCTAAGTGGCGTGCAAGCAGAGTTGAGTGAGGTAAGGATAGTCCTAAAAGCAGCCCACTCACTCTTCCAGACATTATAACAGGGAGTCCGCAACCCTAACTAGGCCAGTCAGGCTCCACATGCAGTGGTAACTCGTGACATTTTCTGCCTGCTCTTAGTCTGCTATGGAAATGGAGCAGAAAGAACCTGCGGGAGATTGGAAAAGAACGCCTTGTGTGATTAACACGTATGTGTGAGTGGGATTACGCGTTTATTTTGAGGAGAGAAAGTGTGGTGGAGCCAAAGTCTGGTGTATGTGAGAGCAGCAGAACATTACACTGTTGTGGGAACCCAGGGATGGAATTTTCCTCCCATGTCAGTCATCCTGCAGCATACACCCACATCTGCCTGGGTGTTTACACAAACAGACAAGATCAGGGGTGCTCAGAAACTGCAGAAGGCCTGACATAGGTTACCAGGCTACTGGGTACTCACTTGTCACAAGTGTGTTGGCCGTGTGTGGGCATCTGTCAGTACTAGATATCTGGATCAGTTTCCCCTCTTTTTGGTGTCAGTTACCTTGTGTTTAATGTTGCACCATCAGGCCTGTGAGAGTTGATTCCTGATATGACTATAGACTTCTTGGTTTTCCTACCCAGCTATTAACCTGCAATAAGTTTGTCTTTAAGGCCACAGCCAAGTACATCAGATTTAAATGACTTCATATGGGTTTACTAAAGATTTGCACAGATGGATTGTATTTACAAATGAGGACATGCTGCTTTTTAAAGAGATAGTTAAACTGAAAATGGCATCTTTGGTCTGTACAGGTAGTTGAAAGTATCTTGTAAATTGTGCCTTCTGAAAGAAATCCACAGATAAATCAAATTTAAAGTGCATAGATGCATAGCTTTAATGCAGACAAGATAGAATTTCTCCATTGCAAATATTGACTGCATGAAAGAGAGACACAAATGACCTACAATTCAGCCTCAGGTGGTCCCCAACTCTGCAGCTGACAGATAGTACACTATAAAACATAGCTTTAACTGTCAGGCTCTGACTCGTGTCCCACAGCTGAAGTGTCAGAATCACTCAAGGGATATATTTTTCTTTCCACTTTAATCACTTCTTCCCACCAAATCTATCTTCCCCCAGTATCTAAATCTTCCTGCTGCTCCCTTTCCTCTGCTGATGGGGGCTGTTTCAGATGTAAACAGTCCATGATGGTAAGCTAAGATGTTAGCAGCAATAGCAGTGAGCTTTAACATTTGTCAGGTGTCTGCACCAAACACAGGACAAACACACACTGATGCTCAGACATACTGTATGTGCTGTACATGACCCAGACTACCCAGCATCACTCACTGAACCCAAAGAGGGACCCTCCCCCCACATTTACTCACACACGCAGACTCACAGGGCGCTGAAAGAAACAGTCCTGTCTGCAGCACTGTGACTCATTAATCAGATGGACTGGGGGATTGGTGGGTGGGGGGGCAGTGGGCGCAGCAAGCAGAGACAGGAAGGCTCCCTCTGGATGCTGGGTAATATTGATTTGACCTCCTCATCTTACCAGTGGTATTTTATACACACACTTAGCCAAGCCCCCCTGTATGGCTGGTGGTTCAATCCATCATCTGGAGACTGGGACCCTACTATTGCTCTGACGAAGGGGTGAATGAAATCTAAGAAAGAAAAAAGGTTATGTCCTCTGATGGGCACGAGGAAGGAGAAATACAGAGGAAAAACAGAGCGAAAGAGAACTGGTGGCATTAAACAATAAAAGGGCACTCTAAGGACTCTGGAGTACAGAATCCTTCTCAGGTTTGGTTTCTCAGCCAGTGTAATATCACAAAATACAGTTCCTGACAATAACAATCTGCCTCTGTCTGTCCCCGTTAGGTATTGTCCATGAGAATGTGAAGATGGGTTCAGATGGGGAGAGTGACCAAGCATCTGGGACGTCTTCTGATGAGGTCCAGAGTCCAGTCAGGGTCCGCATGAGGAACAATCACCATCGGCGCATCTCTAATGAGGTACGGGAAGCCAAGACACACACAACCTGCTTTGGCACCAGGCGTACTGCCCTCATACATCAGAACAGAGGAAAGTTCACACTAACAACATTATTCACTGAGTTTCAGGCCTTAAAATTGACCTGTTCTTTTTTTCTGTCCTTACAATACAATAATCAGTTTTGTAACTTATTGTGTTGTGGGATTGTGCCTGTGAATGCACCTGTTCTGTCTGTGGCCAGGTGAAGTTTCTGTTTGTTGTTTTGTTTTGCCACATTCGTGAGTTTGAGGTCCTGCGTCAGTCAGGGCTATGCGTGCGCCTACTGTCTGTTTGCAGGAGTTGCAGAGTGATGAGCGCAGCAGTATTACAGGAAATGCCTCTGGTCACACAGGCTGCTGCGTCTGACTGCTGTGAACAGTGGAAGGGACTAATTTAGACCGTGTTTACCACGGAGAGAGAGGAGGGGAGGGGGAGCAGTGAAGGAGGGAAATGCTGGGGTTGAGAGAGTAATTATCCAGTAGGAATAATTATTGGTATGATAACAAAATGCGTGAACCTGAGGAACAGAGCACAGATATGAGAGAAGAGGGAGAATGAGAAATGGAGAACAGAAAAACAAGTGTTTCCTCTTAGCTACCCCCTCTGTTCATCCCATCCCCCCCCATCTGCCTTTCTCCCCTCAGGAATCTGTCCATTCCTCTCTCCTCTGCTCCTGCTTTCCCCCTCCTCCTCTTTTTTTTTTTCTCCTCCTTTGAGCATGTGGATGGCACGCTACCACAGTGCCAACCTCTCTCTCTGTCAGTGTGTGTGCAGTCATGTGGCAGGTCAGAGACATGCATCGTTGAGAGCGTGTGTATAGTGTATAGAAAGGCACGTTTAAGGTGGACAATGAGGGAGCTACTAGAGCTGTTCTGCATTGTGAGTATGGGGACGTGTGTGTATATGTGTATGTAGGTCTTTTAGTCCATCTATACCCCTGAGTACGAGGCCATGAATGTCTGCGTCTTTGTGAACTTGTGTCCATTGTTTCCTCTTAGCATGGCGTATGGAGAGTGCACAAGATTTGTTGTTTTGCCCATTAGACCTTTCTGGTTTTATGAATTGCATGAAGTGCATTTGTGGAAAAGTTATTATATTCATGTTGGCAATTTGCAGCTTTTCTATGTTGTTATTTCTTGCTGTCTTGTATTTTAACCCTTTTAAGACAAGTATGTAATTTACCCAGGTCAAAGTCTGTACACCATGTAAATGAAATTGAATCAGAGCATTGCCTTACATTTTCACCGTGTGAACTTTTAGGTTGTGTCACTGTCTTTTGGCTTATATGTAATTCTGCATGTTATTATGTTAGCCAGTGAGCTCAGATAAAACCATTACAGGCGTAAAATCCTTCTGCCTTTTATCTTGAGGCACGCACACACACACATACTACTCTACCCTGCCACTAGCATTAACATGTAAACACACACTTCACACACTCACACCGAGGACATGTACTGGCTGGCTGGTGGGTCTGGGCCAACTACCGCTGCTATGGAAACATCGTGATTTGCACATTGCTCTAATGTCCTACATGGATAGCATACATATTTACAGATGCGATACATTTTGGGAAAGTAGCATCACACAAATGGGATTCCATTGTGTTTACTTTACATATGCTGTGTAGTAAAGTCAGGTAATACTGATCCAACTATAAGGTAATGTTAGATTTTTAAAGTTAGGTGTATAATGGGTAATTTTAGGATATAGTCCCACTAAATGTTTCTCTTTAAGATATCCTGCATGATAACCTGACAAGGCAGAACAATAGAACAAGCATATTTAAAAATATGCATGTTAAAAATTAAGACTGCCTCCAATTGAATTTGTCAACTTTGGAACAGTTATGTGCCGACGTTCACTCTCTGCCACTGAAAATCAGCCTGAACTTGTCCTGTCATGTAATGGCCTTGCATTTGGTATTATATTCAATCTTAGTCATAACTGGCAATCATTCATTTATATGATCAGATGGCATGTGTAAACTAAAGGTTCATATTTGACTGCACCTTGACAAACTTATTGCAAGGAGACACATATTTTTTTTTTTTTTGGTCATGAAAGTAGGTTTAAAGACGTTTGGTGCCAGGTTATGGTGATCAATTAAGACTAAGTCATCGAAGAACTGTCAAGTGCCGGAGATAATGTCCGTCTGGGGCGAATGGTGGCTGATTAATACGTGAATCTAAAGCTAAATTAAAGCTGAGATTGTTTGTGTTAAAACGTAAAACACAAGAATGTTAGACTTTGATGCCATATGTTTAGAACTGGGCTATTACAGTGAACATTCAAATGAATTTATGTAAATAGTTATGAGTGTAAATGAACAGTTGTTTTAAATGTGCCACCACTGTCACAGGGTTACAGGTTAGAATTTGAGCAGAAAACCAGCATGAGATCGAGACTCATAAAACTCTTTCCTTCTCCCTTTGAACCTTTCTCTGTTTCAGGATATAAACAAACGCTTGTCTCTCCCAGCTGACATCAGGCTACCGGAGGGCTACTTGGAGAAGTTTGCCATGAATAGCCCGCCCTTTGACAAACCCATGAGCCGCAGACTACGACGTGCTTCGTTGGTCAGTACTCCGTGTATACATTTTCATCAGTGAATATATGTGCATAGCAGCTGAAACTAGACTCCGTCAGCTGCTATGTATCTATATGTGTGCTGTTGTGAGTACAGCTGTCTGTGTTCTGCTCTTTTGATTCTGCTTTGTTCTGAAACAAAAGTAAATGAACTTTCTGCACTGCTGGAAATGCTTGACTGATGGCCATTATATCAACTGACACACAAACATACTGCAAGCACTATACACCACCTTACTAGCTGAGTTATGCTATAGAGCTTACACTGGCTCAGTAGGGAGGTGAATGATGAATTCTATATTATGTATCCAGCCCAAGAGCATTATGGGTATGAAACTGGAGATGGGTAAAGGTGGAGAGGTTTACTACTGGATAGACAGAATGTGGAGTGATGGGTAGAAATAGTCTGATATCACTAGTATGTCACATGTGCCTCTATATACTTGTGGGTTGCTGCTTTGCTTATGATTTTTAGTTCTGGTTATACTTTGTTCCACATTAGTTTTTTATGTCAGCCAGCACTCATATTTCTAGGTTTACCTTTGTACACTGCTGCATAAAGCAGGAGCACACTGCTCTCTTTTTCCAACCAGTGTCTCCACTACATTCATTCTGTTTGAACTGGCAATATTTGCATACAGGTCTCTCTCACATATTGTATATTGTATTTTGTATATAATTTATATATCCCTTTATATTTTTAAATCATTTCTTATATTGTTTTCTTTTTCTTGTGAGATTTGTGTTTATGTCGAGTGCCTGTAAATTGCTGCTGCAACAGTGGAATTTCCCAGTTTGGGATGAATCAAGTATTTCTATCTATCTAAAATTTTACTTTAAACACCTTTAGTGGTCGCCTGGATGTTCTATGGAAAAGCCTAAGTTACTTGCCCTCCCTCCATTTCTCTGCTGTAAGTATTGGAGAGGGGCAGTGCCCTGCCTCAAGCTCTCTGCTTGAAACGATTTAATGACGCAGCTTTTCTGCAGGAGCCTCACAGAGATGAAAGGAAAGCATCTTTAAAGGGAGGTTTGCAGAGAAGAGGAGATGTTTATGGTGTATTGATGGATCAGAGGAAGAGGATAGTCTGCAGACATGTTTGTGTCTTTTCAGTGTAAATTAGTTGCAGACATTTTCTGACATGCTTGGATCTGTCTGCTTGTGCGTAGCAGTGTATCTTCAGGGTTTTTGTATGTATGTGATGTAATAGATCAATCAATAATTCAGCATCAGTGTCAGACTCATCTCCTGCAGCTTCTCTCCTGACTAGGATTACACACCAGGACACCTTGGTGTGATCCACAGAGCAAGGAAGAGAGAAGGAACGATGCAAAGAGGAATGATGGGAGGATATTAAGGCAATAAGAAACAGGATTTTATGATATAAAAAGTCGTATGATGTTGAAAAGAACAAAAAAAATAGGTACAGGAAGAAAAAATAAATGGCTACTGAGATGAAAGTTTAAAGTAGTTTGTATTGGATTGCAGGGTATGAAAGAAGCTACAGCATATCTAGACTGTTTGTATTAGCTGGTATCACTTAACAACCAAGCAGAATTATGTCCTTGACAGAGCACTTTACTACACTTACTGTTTTTCACACCTACTTTTAACATGCTCTGACCTGGAGACTTGGAGTTAATTAGACTGGGATTTTTATACGCATTCCTTAGAAAGAGTTTACCTTTGCCCCTTGGGCCAGTTTGAACATCTGTACCTGGAATGGACACGTCTGATGGTCCACAGACTGAGACCACATAAAAACGTTGCTCAGAAACAGAAGTTTAAAAATTGTAGAACTGATATAATGGCTTTTAAACTATCAGTATGCCTGCCTGCCATTTGTTACTGTAACATGGAACATGTGTCAGGTATCTGGTGACATATGCTCACATTTGAAACCGTGTATTCTGATCTTTGAATCGTGTCCAATGTAACGTAAGAAAAGTCGCTTGGTATCAGTTTCCTCTCATGGCTGTTGCTCATTGATAATTAATTATTCACAGCAGTCCAATGAGATTCGGTGTTCCGTGGTGCCGAAGAAAGAAGTGTGGTTATATTGTGCTGTCATTAGACCATACTGTATATTATGCTGTTGTATCTTTAATGTTTAAAAAAAAAATTATACACATAGAATTGATCTCGAGCTTTGCTGTTGAAAGGTTTCCATGAAACAGGTGTTTTTTGTTGACTGATTAAAGACCTGAGGACTAGCTACATCATGTTAGTGAAAAGACTCTTCTTTCCTCCCACCTCCCATTGCCTGCCACCTCTTTTCTTAGCAGGAAGCTGTCATTTTCCCTCTCCCACTCAGTACTTTCGATCCGTCCTCTCTCTACTTCAAGCCTTCTTTCAGGCAAACACACAGAGAAACCCTAATTAAAAATGAAATGCGGTCGACATAATGGATTCTCAATACACATGTGATCCTAGCTGCAGACGCCTCTGTTCTCATGTTGCTTACTTATGATGGCAGCCCAACTATCTGTATGTCTCAATTCTTGTGAGGGCTTAGACACAACATGCATTTTGTTTGGCTTTGTGTTGCTTTAATTTTGTCACTGACACGTGGTCTGACCTAGTTCTGCTGAGTAAGCTCACTGGAGCGTCGGGAATGAAATGAACCCATTGCCATCAAAAGCACATATAGTCACACAAACACATACATACAAAAAGGATTGTAAAGTACATAGAGAGTGTAGCTGCACTCAGTAAGCAGAGAATGGGCTGGAAGCAAACAGCTGACCTTTTCTTTGTTTTAAGAAGGTGAAAACTACAGATTTATTTACAGGACTGGAGTTGGTGTTGTGGAGAGATGGCGATTGTGTGTGTGTGTGTGTGTGTGCGTGTGCGTGTGCGTGCGTGTGTGTGTGTGTGTGTGTGTTTTGAACGTGAGGCTGCAGCCCTGCCAAAAGAGCGGCACAGCTCAAGAACAACTCCTGACAGCCCCTGTCACAAATGCAGAGATGGGAGCAGCATGTTTTGTGTGTGTGTGTGTGTGTGTGTGTGCGCGCGCAGGGCGAGTGTGTTTGCTGCATGTCTCACACAAATAGCCTCTCGCCTACAAGCACACACAGTCAAGTACTGTCCCTGTACATAATATAATTCACCTGCCAACACAAATGCAGTCAAGTTTTCACAGATGTGCCTTATATAGGTGTTTTTTTTTTTTAATAGTTTATTATTTTCAAACATTGCAAATTGCCAGCCACAAGACTAGGCTCTGATTCTTATACATAAATGTAATTTAGCGTTTTAATTAATTATGCAAGTTGTAATTTGTGCGTACTTATACATACACATACTTACCTCAGTGTCTAAGGGTGTTATCTTGTGTTCAAGCTTTTTCTGATGTTGGCTTTTGGCATGCCTTTAAAGAGATCACATGCTTCATCAGCTAACTTGGTCACAGGAGACACCCCCACACACACACCCACACACATAAACATGCATAGCCGAGCATTGGCCTGGCATTCATATCAGCATCATGATGGGATAGGCCTGTACAAGATTGAGAGAGATTGGTAGGTTGGCAGAGATGAACGCAGATAAAACATGGCTGAAGCAACCCTGAGAGATGTAGATAAATAAGTGAGGGAAAGTGACACAGAGACAGGACTGTTGGCATCACAGCTTGACATAGCTACATCCATTTATAATTCATGACCTGAAAACCCACAGGCCACTTACATTATGCAGCTTTATTAACTGAATTCAAGATTAATTTAGAATTCAGTATGCCTGCTGGATGTCTCTAGAAATGGCTGGAAATAAATATGTAATCCCCATTAAGCTGTCTGGAGTGGAAAAACTCCTGTCTTGCTCGGTTGTCTTTGCTATACTGACTTCCTGTGGCCAGATATTATATGTGCAACTGACAATGACATCACTTTGTAGCATTAAAGAAACATGGGGAGGAGGCACTTTAAAGAAATTCTGTTATGTTCATATTAGGCCCAAAAATGATTTTTCCTATTCACGGGATGACAAAAGTGTGCATGGATGTCTGTGTCTGTGCAGTGCGGTGTTAAATGATGAGTAGACAACCAGAACCTTAAATGTCAATATCAGATATATGATCAAATGTATGGTTAATAAATAACTGACAGTGCAGACACATAGGTGCATTTACGTACGGTTCCTCCACAGAAATATGTGACCGCTGTCTTAAAAAAAGCTATGATGATGTGTTAAATGGAGAAAGCTAATGTTTTAGCACAAACACCATATCAAATGTCAACAGCTATGGGACTGAAATCTGAACCAACAGCTGTGGCCTGGATGATTTGATTCTGGAGATACAGTGAAGTGGCCTGATCCGGCCTAAAACCAGACAGTAGGCAGAATAAATGGGTGCTGGCTTGGTGATAGTGCACATTGATAATGCCTGTAACGTCTTGTTTTCTGTCTGCTCCCTCTAGTCTGAAATCGGCTTTGGGAAACTTGAGACCTACATCAAACTGGACAAACTAGGGGAGGTGAGCTCAGTAAAGACACGGTGCCACTGAGCACATACAGGCTCCTCCAGTGTTCAGCTCGCTTTATTTCATAAATGCATTCACATGCTCTCCGCTCTGTGCAGGGGACCTATGCTACAGTGTTTAAGGGGCGAAGCAAGTTAACGGACAACTTGGTGGCTCTGAAAGAGATCCGACTGGAGCACGAGGAAGGCGCACCCTGCACAGCTATCAGAGAAGGTAACTGATGGGTGTTAGCAGGTTTATTTATTGGGATTTGAAAGCTAACAACTTAAACATCGTTTTTAGGGCCTGCAGTTGCTGCTAATCTGTAGTGCCCTGTTGTAAGTTCTTCTCACAGGTCGTCTTTGTTTGACTGACAGTGTCTGACGCTTCTCCTCTTCTAGTGTCTTTACTGAAAGACTTGAAGCACGCCAATATTGTCACTCTCCATGACATTATCCACACTGACAAGTGCCTGACGCTCGTCTTTGAGTATCTGGTGAGTATCTGGACTTTGTCTGTTCTGTCTGTATAGAACATCTCACACTAATCTACATATCGGCACCCTTTCTTTCTTTCTTTTAGGAAAAAGACCTCAAGCAGTATATGGATGACTGTGGGAGCATTATGAGTGTTTACAATGTGAAGGTAATTCAGAAAAATACATATGGTCAACTTGTAAAGACTTTAATCATATTTTTAGCTTTTTGAAATGCAGAACACTCCCTGGTTGTGCTATCTGTCTTTGTGATAAATCTGAAAATCTTATTGTGTTTTTTGATAATGATTTTGTTCTTTAATGTTGTTTTGGTAATCATGCCACAAAAATGTAGTTGTAGCAATAATTTATTGTGTTGTTTACACCGTTGACTCAATTTAATATTAAGCATGTAAGAATAATTCACACTTGTTTACTCTCCTCTGCAGATCTTTCTGTTCCAGTTGTTACGAGGTCTGGCATACTGCCACAGAAGGAAGGTCCTCCACAGAGACCTCAAACCCCAGAACCTGCTCATTAATGAAAAGGGAGAGCTCAAGCTGGCAGACTTTGGTAGAGGAGCATTTTTTACTCAAATCAAGAAATCAGATATTTTAACTGTCTTAAATATTTTTATTTCAGTTTGACTTTTCAGATTCAGATGAGAGTAAAAGGAGAGCAGGTGAAAATTTCAGCACAGACCGTTTTGACTGATATTCCTTCAGTAACAACTAGTTTTCAAAGTAAAAAGGTTCAGAGTAGACACACAGGACAGGCACAGTTCATACTAGTTTACAGACTGCTAAAGACTTTTTTATCCATTTATGTTTATTTTTTTAATAAAACATATATTGTTTGGATCTGACATCCAAGGTTAGTGGTCTCTAGAGGCCAAAGTGCTTCCTATATCCTACAGCACTACTGACTAACCACTCAACACTGCCCTCTGTAGGAAAAATTGAAGCATGACATATAGTTATGCAGGCTCTAGTGTTGGAGTCCCCCTTTGTAAATGACTAATTATTTACACTCTTCATATTAAATTTGGGGCTAAGAATTGATCCGTAAATATATATATATATATATATATATATATATATATATATATATAGTTTGCACTTTAAAAATGTCCATGTTTTACAGGGTGACCACAAAGTGCACAAAAGTCAAATGCATTCTCATAACTAGTTCAGTCAATCCAGTTTGTTCTGCTTTGAGGAGTTGTGATCTTGTTCTGTCCTGTACACCTGTGGTGCCCTTCATCATAATCAAACACTACGGACATATTTATACAATTTAATGACCCTTCATGTTTTTGAATTCAGGTTTGGCACGAGCCAAGTCTGTCCCTACCAAGACTTACTCCAATGAAGTTGTGACTTTATGGTACCGACCACCAGATGTGTTGCTGGGCTCCACTGAGTACTCTACATCCATTGATATGTGGTGAGCAAATACATATCTACAGAAAATACACACAGACTCACAGAAAAAGCATCTTGTGCTCCTCTTCATTTTTGTTCCTGCTAATCTTCTGCCCTTTTTGCCCAGGGGTGTGGGCTGTATCTTTTATGAAATGATCACAGGCAGACCTCTCTTCCCTGGATCAACTGTAGAGGATGAGCTCCACCTCATATTCCGCATCCTCGGTAAAATGGCATGAGCCGAACATGAATGAGCATTTGCTCATGTAACTTTAATGCTTTTATGTGTGTATAAATATATATATGCATGTATGTACAGTATATACACTTTGTATTGCCTTCAATAGGTACTCCTACAGAAGAGACTTGGCCTGGTATCACCACCAGTGAAGAGTTTAAGACGTACAATTTCCCCAGATACAATGCAGAGCCGCTTGTCAACCATGCACCCAGGTGTGTAGATTTGAATGCATGTACAAACTGTGGATTCTTGTCTGTGTAGATTAAATGATGTGAAATATTAGATGTAATGAGATGCAGGATTCATTTTCAGGAGGAACTGCAGTCAAGGTTTTCTGCCCCTGTTGACAGGGCAGGAGCATTACACTGCTCCGTGCAGCTTAGGTCAGCAGTCACTGAATCTCAATTTCAACTCACTTTCTCTTTTTCTACCTCTCACACAGGATAGACAACGATGGCCATGACTTGCTCTCAATGCTTTTACAGGTAATGAACGTTACTGTTTGGAGATAATTGTTTTAATATATGTATATGTGAAGCATTAGGTATAAAACAATCCTCTCTCCACATCCCTCTTTACTTCTCTCCAGTTCGAGGCCAAGAAGCGTGTATCGGCTGAGGACGCTCTCAGGCACTCATATTTTAGAAGTCTTGGAGAGCAGCTTCAAACGCTGGCTGACAGTGAGTACATACAGTCCGACTTGTTGAACATACATGTCATGCACAATCAGTGTCTCACTAACTCTCTGTTGTTTTCAGCTGCATCCATCTTCTCTGTAAAAGGCATTCAGCTCCAGAGAGATCCAGGAAAGAGGTCCTCCACCTATCCAGAGTCAAGTAAGTCTTCTAAGATCGGGAAGTAATGGGCAAAAACCAGGAAAGGAGGAATTCTCCAGGGGAATATGATAGAGCTTGCTCCCTGTCCTCTTCCTTGTCTCTCTTTTTTCCTCTCTGTCCAGACCTTTCTTTTTGGTCATCTTTCATGTCACTGTGTGCTCACAGATGTCACTTACACTTCCCAGTCTAATACCAGGTTCATGCCCCTACATATAGATCTGCACCTCCCAACACATACAACAGCTCCTGTAATATCAATTGTCACGGTTCCCTGGAGCTATAATACTATATATTATACTATAATATAATACTGGTGATCACATGACTTTTCCACTGGCACCATGAGCAGTCTTGGTACCTGCAACATGTAGATCTTTGTAGAGCATGGCTTTAGACTCTAAGTCTTATCATTAATCTATGTGTTCACATGGGTAGTGAGTTATAAAGTCTTCCATGAGGACACTAATTTAACCTGCCATTCAAAGCACAGGAGGACCTAATGGAGACAATCAGTATTTTGACATGCAGTAATGAACAGGGGAAGGGTTTTGCTTTATGCAATAGATTGTGTCATTGCAGTAGCGATTCACATATAAATGTAAGATTTTGATGTTGAAAGGTGCTAATTTACTTTCAAGACTTTAAGCCATAGACAAGAGTCCTGTGATATTTGATGAACTAAGTAGAACAGTCAGCCACAGAGACAGCACCCAGTTACATCACTAAGGCTAACAAAGTACAGCGGAGCAGTTTTACCTTTGTTGTAACCACTCTTCATTAACTGTGCATACCGATGTGCCTTTTTGACATTTGCTTAGATTTACTTAAGTGTTTCTGTCTTTGTCTTAGTCTGTGTGTCTCTTTCTTTGTGCCTGTGCTGCTTCTCTGTCGTGTTCGGATAAACTGTCTCTTCTCTTTATTGGTGCCCACTCTCTATTCTTTTGCAATGTTCATCTTTTCCTTAATCTTTTCTATCTCCTTTGTGTACCCTACTCCAACTCCTCCAAAATACCTTAATATTCCCAACCTCTTCCCTTCCCCCTTTAACCCTAAAAAGCAATGGCCCATAAGCTAGGCTCCGCACCCTCGCAGTACTTCCAGAGAGAAGCAGCCAATCCCAGGGCTCAGAGTCACAATCTCTCCTCCACTTCCACTGGCTGAGTGGTCCCTACCATTCTGGTAAATACAGTCTCTTTCATTCTGTCTGTCTTCTGCTCAGCTTCCCTTCTGTTACCTGGCTTCTTTTCTGTTAACCTTTCCTGCCTTCTCTTTGTTGCAATCCCACTTTGCTGAACAATATCCCCTGAACCAAATTGGCATATGGTTTCACACATTTTAAAGCTCATGCCTTTTTATCCTTTATATCCTTTCTATAGTTGGTCCTTTCTTTGTTTTTGTTAAATCCTCTCCCTCCCCCTATTATTCTTCCTCTCAGACTTCCTTCACATTTCAGGCTCTGAACCCTCAAACAGCATCTCAGCTTTCACTCTCCTAATCCTCTTTTTCTCCGTGAGCCTCTCCTACTGTTTATCTTCTGGATGAACAGAGCAGCAGTATATTCATAAATGTGATCTAAAACTGGAAAGTCATTTGAATCTTTTCATTTGCAGTCCTGTTTAGGTTTCTGCAGCGAGAGATGTAGACTTTTTGTTCAGACTGTAAGTGAGTGTTTGGTGTGGTGTGTGTATGTTTGTGTGTTTTATTTTCTGTCAGCATGGATATGGGTGTTGGTCTTACTGTGCTATACTTATTGGTAAGTATGATTTGGCTTCTATCAATACACTTTTTGTACTTTTTCTTTCTGGCTGTTTAGATAATAGTGTGCTTCCAACTTTGTGGCATCAGTTTGGAGACATGGGATCATGAGGTTATGTGCAGTGGTATTTTTGGGGGGCAGTGTTTGTTTTTGTTTAGCTAACCAGCAGTGGACAGTAGATGACGCAGCAGGAACCAGCCTCACAACAGTCACATGATCAACATTTTTAATCACAAAGGCATCGGCTCCGAGTTCGTTTAAAATAGTTTCTTGATTATTCAGTTAAATGCTCTGTCAGACTTTCTGGAAAATTTATTTCCCAAGATGAAGATTGAGATCTTTCACAGGACTAATGTTCTGGTGGAATTCTGAATAAATTTGCTAAAATCTGTACCCTGTAGTGAACATTTTGTGTGTGTGACATTTTCAGGTGTGTATTTGCGTGTCCAGATCAAATCCAAAGCTTTGTTTTTTATATGTCTCTCTCTGTGTCTGTTTTTCTCTGTGTCTTTCTCTCAGCCCAGGGGAAGAGCAGGAGGCAGAGTGTGTTGTTTTAGTGCTGGCAGGGTGCTGCGCTGGGGAGGACAGTGAAACGTGGCGCCGTCCTGTCAGACGTACATTCACTGACGCTGCCTCACACGCACTGAAGGACCGACAGGCAGCCTGCTGCATAAATACACACACACTGAAGAAGAAAACACACACACATAGAGTAAAACGACAAAACAAAACCACACAGTACAATGGTTGAAGAATTCATACTTGACAAAAAAAAAATATGGTTCAACCCTAAAGACTGAAAAATGAGTGTGAGATGCAGGAAGAAAAGTGGGAGAGTGTGCGATTCTCCTTGCTGCTATGACTGCATCTGTCCAGGAGAGGGCAGCCACTGACTCGCTTTTCAACAGGACTTGCTGTATCAGTGAGCTGCGAGGAAGAAGGAACAAAATAATTCAAAGGCTGAGAAAGGGAGACGGACACTGTCTGTCTCTCCTGTGCTTTCTTTTTTGTTATTGTACATAAAGAGACTGATCTGTAGAACTCCGCTTTTTCATAACACGCCTCAGCCTGAACCCAAACTCTGAACATTGCACCTCAAAAACCTAGACCCTCGCCTAACCTCTTGGCTCTATATTAGGTGACATTTGAAAACAACACACAATCACTGTCTCTCCCAAACTCTATCTTTCTGTGTTAAACACACACATAAGCCGTAAACACACACACACTTGGAAGTTCACTTGAAAGTAGAGTGTGTAGATCATTGGAGTTTACAGAGTTAAACTTTAGCACCTTATTGTCCAGTCGAGGTCGGGGTGGCTGTCATTGTGTTACCTCATCAGTCACTAAAGCAGAGTAGGATGTAACGTACACTCTAGATATTAGAGCAAAGAAAAATTAAGTAATAAACCAAAAAAATAAAGAACTCAGACTATAGGGAAATGGACAGATATACTGGCCACCACTTCACTACAATTAACACTTTGCATTTCACAAACTGTGCAGGTTGTCATATGCTTTAAAGAACGCTGCACTGCAAGATGCTCAAGTACATGAGGGACATCACTGAAGGACAGAAGTGTAAAGGAAGTGTACAAATCCTCACCTGCTTATTCTCAGACATCCCCTTCCTCTTTTGCCTTGACTTAGGAGTTTATTTGTTGTGGCATGTACAGGTGTCGATGTTGAACTATTCTCTTTGCACCTGATTTTACCTCTTTAGATCACGACTAGACGACCATTCAACAACCCCAACTCGTCCTGCCCACCTTTATGTGCTTTTATTTTTACTCATTTTTTTAATTTGTATATATATTCATACTTTTTACTTTTCAGAATCAATGATAATTCCAGGATGCTGTTCCCAGTCTTTACTGTGTTCCCGCTGGAACAGCTGGCGACTGGCTGGGAACGTGTTGCACATTCCTTGAGCTCAGGACTTATTACTAATGTTGTTTTTGTGGATGCTGTGAGGTACAGCTGGTCTTGTATGTCTCCCCCCAGTAGACCAGAATTTGTCAAACGTGAGCTGAAACCCTTTGCAAAGCCAGTTCAAAATGAAAGTGAAGAAGAAAACAATCTTATTATCAACCTGTCTGTCTTCTGTGTTTATTGTCTGTCAGAGACTACCTGAATCTTACCTTATCTCTCCATTTATGCTTGTTATTATCATCCAGATGCTTTTCAGTTGGTATGTGAAGTAGCTGCTGCTGGAAAATGAATAGGTAGGTTTCATTTTAGCAAGAGACAGGAGCTTATCACATGACACCGCATTAACTTATAATGACTCCTAATGAGGTTGAAGACCTTAAATACAATGAAGATAATGACAACACAGTATTCAGTAACAGTGTGATGTACTGCCAGCATTGGGACCTTATAGTTTGCATGACAAATTGGATCGCCCTCAAGTTATACAGCACAGTAAAAACCAGGTGGTCTGACTGAAAATCCTAAAATTTAGCAGACACATTATTGTTTCATGCTGTTCTTGTTACACACTGTCAGAAACAACAGGACCACAGTCCTACACCAGGGGCTCAAGCACACAACTCAACTGTCAACATGTACTGTATCTATGAGATGGTCCGTGAGTGCAGGTTTGCGTTTCCTGTTCCTCAGGCACTGACCTCGGGTCACTTCTGCAGCTTTTTTCTCAAAATAGATTCAGAAAGAGTGAAATGATCCCATGCCTCTGCCTGTCAGAGGGACTGCTTATACACAGAGTTTGACAGTATGTAGCATGTACATAAATAATTCCTCACTCTGTATATACAAAAATGTACAGGTTTGATACAGCTATTCACATTCTGGCTTTTTAAAATTTAATTTATTTTACTTTTATTTTTGCCTTTCATCAATTAAAGTAATAGCAATATCTCTGCAATCAATAAAAAGCCAAGGTAAGAGGATGAGTATGCATCTGTGTTTATTGAGAGAGGAATATAAATAAATGTGAAATGATCAAACTGTGAGACTTGACTAAACTGACGACAGTTTTTTTTGTTTTTGCTGTTTAACATGCTGAATCCCAAATGCTGAAGTATTGTGTTGCAAAGGAAGAAAGACACTGGTTTTTTTTTTTTTTTGTTTGTTTTCATTTTTATCAATCAAAGCCATAAAGCTCATATAAAGGTGGCTGAAATCTGATTGTGTGGGAACGATGTGTATCATGTTTAAGCACAGACCATAAGAAGCAAAGGGGTGTGTACACCTAATAAAAATAAAAATAACAATTTTTTTCTTGTCATAAATCTTGTGAAAATATATCGCTATGAAGTGTGATATAATCCAACATCAACTACATATTTATGCTTCTCGTTTCTATGTCCTGTGGCTGAAATGTGAAATGTGGCATTTCTTGATTTGCAGTCCAGTGCGGAGGGTTTGGCTAAAGGTTGAGCTCTAAGGAGTGAGATCATGAGGATTCGTACGACATACTTTTATTCTATTAAAGATCTTTTAGGTGAAACTTTCTGGCTCTTGTTGAGAGAAGCCACAGTGGTTTCACCCTCAGATATTTGTGAATCTGAGGTCCATGGGCTCCGTCCACATAGGACAAAGGGAACAACGTATCCTCGAAACTGGAAATAAACACATACAGAACACACAGTTAATGCAATTATATCTGCCTGAATTGCTTTTTTTCTCCACTTTCTTGGCTTATTTGTGTGAATATAAATGTCCATGATGAAGGATCACCTGTCTGTTCATGAAAACATATATGATGGGGTTATAGACCGTGCTGCTTTTGGCCAAGTAAACAGGTATAGTGGCGACGATGGGGTCAATATATAGACTGGAGTCCAAGATAACAGCCAGGGCCATGGCAGCATATGGCAGCCAGGTGACCAGGAAGGTCAACACCATGACCACCACCATACGTGCCACCTGCATCTCCACACGGTTTATGCGCCCAGTGTCAGATACCTGCAGCTTAGTCACCTATGACACCACAATCCAACCAGAATGACTTTATTATAATAATGACTCAATTAACAAAACAGTGTGTTTAGGCTGTCTATTGCTTACCTGATGGAGGGTCCACAAGAGTCGTGAGTAGGACACCATGATTATAGAAAAGGGCACAGCAAAGCAAAGGAGAAAATATATGATGATATAAGACATGTTCCCAACATCCCGGCTGTACCAGTTAGGAGCGCAGGAAACCTCGACGCCCTCCAGTTCGTAGCTTCCCCAACCAAACAGAGGTGGAGTGTTCCACACAAACGACCACACCCAGGACAGCACCACTCCAGCAACTGCGTGTCTGGGGCAAATAGAGATAGTGGGCCATATGCTGGGGGAACCTTTGTGTGTGATGCTGCAGGTTTAGGATTTGATGGTTATTACCTGGTCTGGAACAGGACAGCACCCATGGGAAAGCACACCACTATGTAGCGTTCAACAGATATGACTCCTACTGTGCACAGACTTGCTATACCTGTCAGAAAAGATGGAAGGAGTAGAGACTATACTTTATACTGTGGGGGAAAAAATCCTGTTCAATCAATTTAGCTGACAGCCATAGTTATTTGTCACTTTTTAAATTAAGAGTTAATAAAATACAGTGATTTCCAACCTTTTTACAAAAAAAGTAGTTTTAGATGTAAATTAACTCCTCAATCTCTTGAGGCTTCAATCCCCAACACAGGGACCAGTATTTTGCAGAATAACTACTGAATACATTTTATTTTATTATACTTGTACTACTACAGTATTTTTAGTTTGGTAGGATTTCGAATACAGAGCATTTAGTACTTTTTAGAGTGTTCAAAGGGTCTGAGCACTTATTCCACCACAAATTAAATCATACAAAATGAAAGTCACTGTTTGACATGTTCTTCTTTTGGACTAAATAAAGCAGGCTCACCAAAAAAGGCTACAGCAAAGGCCTCTAATATGCAGCCCACACGACCCAGGCTGAAGTACCCCATGGCGCTGGTTACTGTGGTGGGCAGACCCCCAAACATAGCACAGCCCAGGTCACACACGGCCAGGTTAACCAGGGCGTAGCTCAGTGGCTGCCTTAGCTGCTTGTGCCTCACTGTCACCACGATCACCAGGACATTGAGGATGATCCCCACTACAGAGAAAACTCCCATGATAACGGCCAGAACCGTGTAGCCGCTTCGAGAAAGGAGCTCCGTGCTGACAGAGCTGTGAGATGAAGAGTTTCCAGTCTCCATTTTCCTCAGTGCAGGTTAAATGAAAGATTGATTGCTTATACCACAAAATGCTTCCTGGTAAAAAAAAAAGTGTCAGTGGTCCATCTATAGTTCAAAACAAATCCAGCTCAAGTCCCAAACGCCCACAGGTCAAAACAAAAGCTTGAACAAAAACAGAACAGAAAGGTCAAATAGATGTGAATTAAAGAAAACCAACGTGAGCGATGACAACAACAACAACAACAACAACGTCTTCTCTGCTGCATCTTTGCTGTTCTGAAGGTGGGGTTATATTAACAAGCCCCTTTAAGAGGAGTGACGACCTAAATCATGACCTAGATATTTAATTCTTGAAGAGCAAATCCAAAGATCCGGATTGTGAATTCAATAAATCTAATACTGCACTTCCCATGATTGCTGGATCTGAATAATGAAGCACAGCTTCAGGAACACAACATGGGGTCAGTGAGTTAAATGCACATCTGCTGGTTAAGGCCACAGAAGTAACATTAGAGCTGGTTCATTTCACAGATGTTTGCATGCAGCTGCTGCTTTTATCACATGTCAGACAAACAAATTGAATCTGCCAGATTAAAGTTTGCATGTTTTCTTCACAGCTCAGTAAAATACAGATGTTTCCCCTCCAGGTCACCAGGGGGCGGTAGAGACGCAGATCTGAGGTCTTTTAACCAGACGAGTCAGAGCACGTGGGGTGACGGTCAACATGGCTGCGTCCGTGAGGAGAACAGCCCACGATATAGAAACGCGAAAGCGGACGGATGATGTGCTTCTGTCGGAGGGGATCGACTTTGGCTCCCTGTTACTGACCCAGCCCGTGCTGGACGGTCTCTCTGCAGCTGGGTTTCACAAACCATCCCCGATCCAGCTCAAGGCCATCCCGCTGGGCCGCTGCGGACTCGGTGAGTGCGCGCACCACACGGGCCACTCCACGTGCGTTTGTCTGTCTGTCTGTCTGTGTGCATGTGTGTGCGAAACAGTGTGATTAGTGCATGTGCATGTGTGTGTGATGAACAGTGTTATCAGTGCATGTGCATGTGTGTGTTTGTAGCAGCACACACGTGTTTCCTGGTTGAGCCCACAGCTGTAATGTTGTAATGTTGCTGCTCACTGATGTAATGACAGACGCATGATGCCACCTGGTCCCAGTCTGTGCTGCATGTTTCACATTTACAGAAAAATCTTTCACCATGTTTGAAAACACTTTGCTTTGTTGGCTCCAACATTAATACTGACCAGTTCTAAACACATAAACCTGCACAGTTACATTCTGCAGGAGCCATTTGTACCTACCTGTGATTTTAGCAACACAGGCTAAAAGCCATTTCACCAGTTTTAGTTTGGGCTCTGGGAACCAGTAGTTGACCAGTCCCTGCAGGATTAAGACACCAGACTAACAAATCCCTGATACATTCAGGGCCCCAGAGAAACCTGTAGACAGTAAGTACATGTAATTATATCTGACTGGAGACATCACACTGCACTCAGTGTGGTCCTTTATTTGTCGGCCCTACTGCTCTGTAATTTACTACTGAAACAGCCTTTTACCTTTTTAAGGGTAATAATAGGATGAGTTTTCCAGTGCAGGGTGGACTGGTCAGTCAGCTGTGTAGGAAGTAAATTGCACCTTGAAGCAACTGAGGTCAGAGGGTCACTTACCTCACTTCTTAGGGATTTGTGCTGTCCATATACTGTTTAAGAAAATAATTAGCAGATTAACTGATATGTGATATGAAAAAAATTTAGTTGTGATAATACATAAAAATATAAATTAATTAAATGGGCTATATTTTTATTTTTTAATTTAACTGCAATTTTCAAGACTTGCCTTTCAGACGTCTGTCCTATGTGCACAGTTTACACCAAATGATTCACTGAGGCTGGACTGGTTTAGTTTGGTCTGAATCATTTGCAGCATCCATCAAATTTTTATATGGATTGTTTTTCAGTAGAAAATAGTTCCCCCGTGTGTGTGTGTGTGTGTGTGTGTGTGTGTGTGTGTGTGTGTGTGTCTGTAAATGTTTTTTTTTTTTTTGTAATATTTGGTGAATTGACCTTACCTTTGTCTTTATATGCAAAGATACGGAGTTAAGTCAAAGTAGAAATACCACGTCTAAAAATACTTTCTTATAAGTCAAAGTCCTGCATTTAAAAGTTGTAAGTGCAAAAGTATTCACATCAAAATATTTTACCATAAGTGAAACTACTCATTATGCAGAATGGCACATTTCCCAGTACTGGATATTCTATCATTTAATTTTAATCACTAATGCTTTATTGAGGATGTCACAGTTGGTTAAGGTGGAGCTAATGTTAACTACCTTACTATATGAAGTTCATCATACTGTATACTGTAATTGTACTTCAGATACTAATGTATGTGATTCTGAAAAGTAACTAAAAGTAACAGGTAAAAATGGGAATATTTGCATCTGAAAAGTAGTGAAATATGAAGTTGCAAATACAAACACCTCAAAATTTTACAAATGTACCTGAGTAAATGCAGCTGCTCAGTTACTTTCCACCAGTAGTTACTAAGATACTTACTCAGTTACTTTTTTTCCTCATAGCCTTTATCTCACTTTTATCAGTTTTGGGGCTCCAGTTGCCAGTAGTTACCAATTATCTGCCATCATTGCAAGCTGTTGTAATTATTCAGCATGTTTATATATGTGAAATAATTCTTTAGGAAGAAAACAGTTTTGTTATACTTGAATGTTTCACTTTCAGAAAAACATCTCAGCATCTTCATAACCAAATAAGATGATTTATTCCCACAGAGGAAGTTTATTTAAAGTCCGCTTGAAGGTTGTCTGGGTTGTGCAAAAGCTCTCGCCTGCAGCTGTGAAGCAGAGAGCGGATAATCACATTGCACTTGAAGTAAACACCTGGGATTGGTCACACAGTTTAACTGTGGATAGAAGGCACTTGATTTAATGCAGCAGATTAGCTATTCTGGATGTGGAGCATCAGTATTGCACCCAATCAAGTTTAATTACTTGTGGAAGCCAAAATTGAGATCATGATCATTCAGGCTAATTGTGGAGCCCTACATTGTCCATCTGTTGTTGCAGATTTGATTGTACAGGCAAAGTCTGGCACGGGAAAGACGTGTGTGTTCTGCACTATCGCACTGGACTCTCTGGTGCTGGAGAATCCAGCGACTCAGGTGCGTGGCTGTACTCCAGGGGAGGTCATGGTGATTAGTGTGGAATGTGGAGAAAAATATAGAATATTGATTGGCTTTTAATCTGTGTGATAAATGTATGTACTTTTGTTGAAAGTGCACTAATCATCAACAAAACAATATTTTGAAGTTTATGATTTGGCTCAGTTTTGCCAAGAACAGATGGCCCTGGATAATAATCACTTTGGTTTTGCAGGGTTTTAATCTGATGAATTTAAGCTGCTCTGTGTCAGAAGTATAAATGAAAGAGAACGATTACCGATAGTAGGAGATTATAATCCTATTAGCTGCTTATTGATTAAGAACTATCCACACAACACCACCTGTCAAATGTACCACTAAGTGGTTGTTGACTTCTATCTTTTTCACAAACAGTCCTGTATTTTTTTAATTTCCTCACTCGCAGGTGCTGGTCCTGGCTCCGACACGTGAGATAGCGGTGCAGATCCACTCAGTAGTGATGGCTATTGGCTGTGCCATGGAGGGCCTAGAGTGCCATGTTTTTATCGGGGGCCGGCCTGTGAGTCAGGACAAAACCCATTTGAAGAAATGCCATGTAGCAGTGGGGTCACCTGGTAAGAGGCCAGTGGTAAAGTAATAGAGAGGGATTACCTGTTTACATAACTGTCATGCTGTTGTTTGTGTTTTGTGACATTGTTTGTGCACTCAGGTCGCATCAAGCAGCTTATTGAGCTGGGCATGTTGTCCACCACCAGCATCAGGCTGTTTGTTCTGGACGAGGCCGACAAGCTGCTGGAGGAGGGCAGCTTCCAGGAACAGATAAAGTAAGTTGGAGAGGAGTGTGATTATGGCAGCAGGAAGGTGTAGTGAGTACAGATTGTTCTGCATTGAATACACATCTGCATAAATGAAATACTTCTACAAACCCGTACATGCTGAAACTCTTCCATCTCCTTTGCTTGTGTCATTGTTGCTCAGCTGGATCTTCTCCTCACTGCCTTTAAACAAACAGATGCTTGCACTTTCTGCCACCTACCCAGAATCCCTTGCTCAGCACCTCACCCGCTACATGAGAGAGCCCACCTTTGTTAGACTCAATCCCAGTGACATGGGTCTGAAAGGTAAAGCCCCCTTTTTAACATAACCATCATTTTTTCCTCACAGACTTAAAGCCATTGCTTTGTCCTGTGTTAGTCAAACTACTTGACATATCAGCCAGGTCAAGTTCACAAAGTGTCAAAAGTCAACTAGCCCTCCTAACAGAGACAGGATTCCCAAAATAAGATCACAATGATAGCATGTAATGTAGTTTGTGGTGTGATGAGTGTTGTGACATGGCTTATTTATTTTTTTATTTGGGAGAGAAAATGTAATTTCCTCTTAAGGCAACTGAGAGTAAACAAAGACATGAAGCCCACAATGACAGCACTTAGATGGATTTCAATTTAGGTCTTTGAAATATGTAACAGTATTTTTATTTATTTTTTAATTGTGTAGAGAAAGAATGGAGGAAATGGCTTTTTCTGAGCTGAAGTAAACACCCTGGTTTTCACAGATTCTTTTGTCTGTGTATACTTCCAACCAGGAGCACTTTGGGATTGGCTTGCTTTGCTTTGACAAATGTCTCTCCATCTGCATTGTACTCATGTGCCCCCTGGCAGGTCTGAAGCAGTATTACAAGCTGGTGCAGTCCCACCCGTTGCCTCACAAGGTTTTTGAGGAGAAGGTGCATCACTTACTAGAGCTGTTCAGTAAAATCCCATTCAACCAGGCCCTAGTGTTCTCCAACTTACACACAAGGTAGCACATTATTTAAATGCATACTCTTCTGTTCATAAGTACCATTAATTGCATATCTGCAGGCTGATGATGCACTTCCACTAAATAGTTTGGTAAAATGTTGGATTGTTCCCGCAGGGCCCAGCACCTGGCAGACATCCTCTCCTCTAAAGGCTTACCTGCTGTTTGTATCTCAGGTGAGATGGGCTTTGGAAAAACTCATTTGTGTGCAGAGTAGTGACGACCACACAGTCAAGTTAAGAGTTTTTATAAATGATTAGAAGTCGTTTAAAAGTAGAAATATAATACCCGATCATTTAGCAAGACATACTCTGGGCACGTGTAACTTTTTTTGGAAATTAGCTGTGTCACTGGTGATTATTCTGAAAAGATGTTTTGTCTTGATTATTGGAAAAAGTCATTTAAATGGTAAAACATATCTATCACACCAAAACTCTAAACTCGAAAGATATTTAGTTTATCACATCTTCACATATTTAAAATTTTACAAAGGATAATTTATGAAAATTGTTGCAGATTATTTTTCTTTTGCTTAGTTAATTGTTTCAGGTTTTGAATTAGGCTCATCTGCCCCTTTGTGATGTGGTGATCTGTACAGGTGGACTGAGTCAGGACCAGAGACTGGAGGCAATGTCGAAACTGAAACAGTACCAATGCAGGGTGCTCATCTCCACCGACCTGGTGAGAAACACACACATCTCTCTCATTGTGCTGTTTCTTTATGTCACCCATCTCTACCATGCTCACTTTTCTCCAGATGTTCAACTAACCAGGTAGTTTATGATCAGTTTATTTAATCCTTGTTCCCCCCCCTTGTTCAGACCTCCAGAGGTATTGATGCAGAGAAAGTCAACTTGGTGATAAACCTGGATGTGCCACAGGACTGGGAAACCTACATGCACCGAATTGGACGCGCTGGCCGTTTTGGTTAGTGACTAATAGTTCTTACTGAGAGCAGAGACACAAAAAAGAAAACACCTAGAAGCAGACCTATTGGTTGATGGCACCGTCACTGGATAGAGAGCGTCTGTAGTAAATTGCATCATTATATGTCTGCAGTTTCACTTTCTGTCCACTAATTTGACTCAAACCCAGCTTCATAGAGAGTGTTAATAGCTCAGAGTGAAGACAAATGTTTTTTTATGCATTTATTCATCCTTATTCAGTAGGTGTAAGATTTTTCCTTATCAAAATGTAACTAAAAAAAGCCTGCCAGACAAAGCCCATTGTAGATGTTCAGTGTTGCAGCCCATGCCGAAATCAGTTTCTCTCCTGGTGGTACATCATCTGTATAAAAGCCACCTGTTCACCACCAGATATACTGCTCTGAATTAGTTTTGACTTGCTTCTCAAAGGATCATTGCCTTCTGTCTTTTACTGAATGAAATACCTTTCAGTCTCTGCAATATTAATGGGTTTGACCCACTTCACAAGGTCAATAGGTTTCTAATCAAATCTATATTTAATTAGAATGACTGAGCATCTGTGTGGCTCTGATACAAAAGCTAATTAGCTGTGAGTGGGTGAACGGATGGTCCTGCCATCCACGGATACACAACTTGTGTAGGCTTCTTTATCCCTTCCTGTCTTGTGTTTCTAATGAGGATTACATTTTGTTCGTAGGCACTCGGGGGCTTGCTGTAACCTACTGTTGCCATGGTGAGGAGGAGAACAAGGTCATGGCCATCGCTCAAAAGTGTGGCCTGAGTTTGTCTGCTCTGCCATGTGAGTACTGTTTTCCAGTCTGAGAGGAATTTTACATGCAAATGTTATTTTATTTTTTTTAATATATCTGTTTTCTGTGCTTTTAGCCATCATAGAGCCTGGGCTGATGGATGAGCCATGTGACTGGGATGTGTGCACTGAAGTTTCCACTTCAGGCCCTTTACCCCAGCTCTCCTCCAGGACAGAGAAGAAGAGGCGTGTAAAGTCTGAAGTCCCTGCCACTGGCTTAATCGGAAACCAAGATTTAGACCACAGGGGAAAAAGAAAGCCAGAGAAGATGCATCCTGCACCCAGGCGAGGAGCACACATTGAAGGGAATGCTGAAAAAGTATCCTCTCCAAGGGACGCTGTCCTGCAAAGTCCACCTCAGGCTGAACCGACTAGAAAAGAGCTGCAAGACGCCCTGCCAAAGATCCCTCCACTCAGCTCCTTCAAGATTTGCAAGTCAAGGTTTATGAGCTTTGAGGAAGCTGAGCTGGACTTCCAGCGCTTCATCACCACAGGCTTGGGGAGGTCGGTGGAGGTAATCAGAGAGTTCAGAGGTCAAGAAGACAACGGCACCAGTGATCAAAGTGGGCATAAAGAGTCTCTCACACTTAATGATGATGAAGCTCAAAGTTTAACACAAAATAGAGAATGTTGGAAATCTAACTTTTCACGGCCGAGGTCATTTTCTGTTCCTTTGAGCTCTGGATCAGACATGGAGGAGAACCAGCAGGATGACGAGGCTCTGGGAAGGTCATGTCATACAGGAGGTGAATATAAACCAATTCCTGAACCTCAGACTGAAGCTGGACCTACACCCAGTGTGACTAAACCAAAAACAGATCCTGCTACATCCAAACCTTGTAGTACTTCCGCACCCACTATTTATCACCAGAGAACATGTGCATCAAATGGTGGGAAAGACTTATCTCAGACTGAATCTGTGCCAAGCAGGGAAACCAGTCTCAGAGCTTCAGCACAGACAAGCAGATATGAATCAAAGAAGGAGGAAGAGCTTAAACACCACAGCAAAGAACTCTCACAAAAATTGAAGACAGAGCACAAGAGGGACAGGGAGGAAGGACAACAACATGAAGAAGAGCAGGGGGAGGAGGAGTGGTGTGCAGAAGCTTATTGGAGAGCCTGTTACAGAGCCTGGAATGATTACTACGCCTCCATGGCTCCCTTTCAAGAGCCAGGTTACCAAAGCTACTACACTGTAGCTCACAACTGGATGGCAGCTTATCGTATGAATGCTGCATACATGGATGAACTCCTGAAATACTGACTTGACCATGAGGTTAATCAGGATTTCCAATTACGCTGAAAATATGTGCACTAAGCCAGTGTGAATATTCACTGCAAAAATGAATTTGGACAGCAGGACTCTAACACAAAATTTTGCACACATGGATTTTTCCACTGTGTTTTTCAGTTGAAAGCATAAACTGTACATTAATTACTCCAATAAATGACTAGCGTGAAGCATGTACTTTAAAGTCCCTTTGTGTTACTGCTGTACATGTTTACAAGCTGAGCTGAAAAAGATGTTTTTTCTTCAAACACTTACATCACTAGTCATTGATCCAACCTGATATCCATGAAGGTCAAGGAGGTCACACTAATCTCTTCAGTAGGGGATGCTAAGGTCAGACAACTCCACATGCTCCTGATTTCAGGCTAATCAACTGCTGCCTGCAATTCTCCCTAATCAGTGCTGGGCACAACAAAAGGCAAACGCCCTTGAATAAATTCATTTAACCCAGGGGCCCACTTCAACTAATTTCACCATGTGTAGTATTTATGTTACCAATTTAAATCATGGTGAAGCAGAGGTGAATGGTATTTGAAGCTCACTGTGGGCTGCAGCACGTTGATGTGGATTAGAACCAGGGAGGAGACAGGTGGTCTAAGATGTATGAAAGAGAGATTTCACAATTAGAGATTTCAGAGGAAGCACAACACACAGGTGAAATTATGGATGTGGACACTTTCTACAACGAAACAGCTGGGCAATAGGAAGCTCCCATGGATACAGTATTTCTCCTATTCAACTGCACAGTCTTAACACTAACCTTAGCCTTGGGTTTACCTGGAAACCTGTGGGTCTGTTGGGTTGTTTTTAGAACCAAGAGCCTGCAGACCTGCAACAACGCGCTGCTCGTCAGCTTGGCCGTCAGTGACCTTCTGAAGTGCTCCGTGAACACGCCGCTGCTGCTCTTCTCTTTCCTGCACTGTGTGGAGGACGGTCAGTTGTCGGTGTCTGTGTGCACCGTGCAGCAGTTCACCTATGCCTTGTGCAGCTGTGTCCAGCTGCTCACTCTGGTGGGCATCAGTGTGGAGCGATTCCAGGCCATTGCCTTCCCTTTCCAAACAGAGAGGAGGAGAGCCAGGGTCCGTCTTTGGATCCAGTCCATCTGGGCATGTGGCCTCATCTTGGCTACAATCTCTCTGACTCTTTCCAAAAAAGCACTTTTTTACATGCTCTGCCGTCCGCACATCATGGGTCATGGCGATGAATATTTTCGGCATTCGGATCCATTTGGACCCTACGTCCTGGTGCCAGTGTGGGCACTGTCTCTGACTGTGATCATTATCCACTACGTGCGGATATTCAAAGTTGTAAGGCAGCACCAAAAGAAAGTCTTCAACAGGGGGGTCCAGCTGAGGCCGATGGCATCTGAGCAGGTCTGGGACTGGCTGAGTGTCCCTGCTTCAGCGACACAGACGGCTCCACTGGGCTCCTTCAGGTCTCTGCCGCCTGAGTGCTCCAGCAGCCCGGTGCCTCCTCACCGGACGGTGTCAAGAGGCACCCTGGAAAGATCTCCGGAGATTGTCGGGGCAGTTTGTCTTCTGACACCTGGGGCCAGGGAGCGAGGGAAGAAACGGATGGAGGGGAAAGTGGCCCAGCGTTTTGGGTATATAATCACTGCGTTCATGCTCTTCTGGATGCCCATGGTGGTTATTTTAATCATGAACATCTCTTGCCAGAACACGGACAGAGTGAGTGTATCAGTTACTGTGTTCACATAACTTTAGTAATATAAGGATGATGGAAAATAGAAACCGTGTACATTCCAAGTCAGTCCTACAATACATACTTAGCAATTTGGTTCTACTAAAAGTCTCAGTAGAAACTGAAAATTGAAAGTAAGATTTCATTACTATTATCTATCACTTTTCAGAAAGCTCAGTTATTTTATATCATTTCAATTTGAATTAGGATTGAAAACAACATAGGATTTAAAGATGTAACATATCAGCATTGTGACTAACAAAGTTCAATTTTAATAAAAAACGTTAGCAATTTAAAGAATAAAAAGTGACAGTTTAATGAATCAGTTGTGGCCCTACCTCATACTGTAGCTGCTGTGCAGGAATATTTTGTTCTATATCCTAAACTCGCTCCTGTGTTTCCTACAGCTGCTGGTGGAGCTGGAGGCGTCAGCCATTGTGCTGACCTGCGTGCAGGCTGCGGTGGATCCCCTCATCTACACTTTAGTCACCAGACAGTTTAGCTCTGAACTCAGCAAACTCTTCTCTTCCGTCCGAGGATGTCCACTAAAACAGAGAGCCTGAGGCTTCAGTGGTATGATGGAAACATTTGGAAAACATGGGCTCCACCTTTTGGAATTAAAAATAACAATGAACCTAAAAAAACACAAGCCACTACCTGGTGTCTACACACTAAAACACAGTAATTTAGCGGCGGTTGAAGAAGAGAGCTGACAGATTTGCATTTTGTGGCAGATATAGATGTTTTATCAGGCATTTCACAGTCGGGACACAAGACAAGGTCATAAATAATATCCAACACCTGACAAGATACGCACAGCAGTAGTCTGAACAACAACAGGTGGCATAGGAGGGCAAAGCAAAGAGTGAGAGGAAAAGTGACTGAGCCCAGAAAAAAGACAAAGAATACATAACAGAGAAAGATACACAATCACAGACCTCTGTTTTTGTCGTTTGTAAAAATAAAAAAGGAAGCTATGCTTTGACACTTTCAGCGGAAATATGCTTACATAATAATTCAAACTGTGTCAGTTTGAAAGTGCAGCTGACACAAAACAACCTGTCTTAAAACAGGGAAGCAGGAAATAAATCACGTTTAATCACAGTCCTAGCAACAAAAATCACAGGGAGCCTCACTTCTACCGCTACCTATGTCATAATCGTGTTGTTTTCCATAGTATCTAAAGGTTGGACTTGGTGCTGTGAATATGAAGTCAATGTCTTTAACCCCACTTTTAAAATTACACTGAAAAAGTTCTGCCTGTCCGTGTTCCTTTTTTTTTTTTTTTTTTTTTTTACTCCAGGTAATTTACGCACAGTTTGACTAAAGACTAATATGGGATTCTAGGCAGCTGTTGCCACTGTGTACTGTACTAAATTACCAGCAGTAGTACTAGATCACTACTAGGAATATCAGAGGTAAAACCAACCCTGTTCCCACAGTATTTTTGGCTTTCTTTGAGTTTCACTAACGTTGGGATCGGAAAGAACTAAAACACAACACAGGAGTCTAAAGGACCTTAGGTAGGATCTTCTGTAGTGATGCACTGATATATGTGATATATTTCCACCCATATGGCTGATACTATGATGATATGTATTGATTGTAAGTCTCAGTACAAATGCATATGTAAAACTGGTTAAGCCTCCAAGGTAATTAAATACTTTTTGGCAGTTGTTTTAAATACTACTTCTGCATGGGAAAAACATCAGCTACATATGGGCAGATATATTAGACCAATTCCAGTATTGCTTTTGAAATATGCCTATGCTGATATGGAGTATGCAGCTATATTGGTGCAGCTCTAGCCCTGTATGTGTGCTCTCTCTCTTGATCAACCTTTTATTTCATCTGTGTGGAAAAGAAGTGGGTACTTGGACTGCTTTGACTGAAGCTGTTCCCTCCCTGTTTTGGTGAAACCCGGCAGTGGTCTTATCCACCTAAAGACAGACCGAACTGTCTGTGGAGCTACAGTACTGCAGAATGACATTCAAGCTGAAAAAGGCCAACAGAGAGGCATCAGCTACTGTGGGATGCTAGCAGAGCTAAAAGGTCACAAGCCATAGTTACAAAGGTCACGTTTGACGGGATTTGATGATAAGTAATAATGTTACATGATGGGCTGAGAGAACAGACAAAATTGGTGACAGATCTGTGGAGGGCTCATCCTCCAATTTTCCGTTGTCACCATTTCCATCACCAACAGCCTTCCCTGCTTCACCTTCTCCAGAAGATAAAGTAAATAAAATCCTCTGAAACACCAAGGAGGACAAAAAGTACAAACACCAAGTTTCCTAACCACATAGAATACACATACTCAATAACTCTGAAAAATGCCCACTGAGTTAGGGGAAGAAAAAACGTTGACAGCTAGAAAGGCTACTGAAAGCATACTGTTGTTCACACAGGAGGTAGGGATACAACAGGACAACAACGAGAGAGAGAAAAATGCAGAAAGAGGACAGTGAGAAAGACAGAGTGAGGGAGAGAGAACGAGAGGACAGCTTCACTGGTTCTGCCAAACGATGGTCAAATATTACAAAATATTCTATTAACAATATTCACAAAAACCTGGGCTCAGGACAGATTCAGGTCAGAAATTCTCAGCAAATGCCTTGTGCTTTTAATTGTGGTGGATTGAATTGAAAACGTTCTCTCTCTTTTTTTTTTTTTTTTGGTTTATATTAGAGAATTGAGTTCTTTGAGGTCCGTCGGGCTGTAAGAGCGAAGAAGGAAAAGAACGGCAAGGGGGGACGGGGTCATAAGTCATAATAGACAAATAAATCGCTTTTTACTCCATCAAAACAGGCACATGTTGTGTAAAAAGGCTTGTAGCTGAGAATTTCAGATAGAAATGTGTGCAATGAACCCTTCAGAGTGGCAGCTAGTCAAATATACCATGTTCGGAGTCACAGAGACTTCCAGAAGAATCGAAACTGAAGTTTTCAGTCAGCTGAGACACACGCACACAGGGGCACATACCTCCTATCCAAAATGTCACAAATCCTCTATCTAAAACTCACATACACTCATTCACAAATATGAAATTCATTGGTAATTCCACCACAAACACGCCTACCATAGGTTTGCTTTTAAAGAATTTGAACTCAAAAGGAATAATATTGGAGCTGAAAAACAACAGGGCATAGGTGTCAGTTGACCAAAACTACACAAAACCAAAGTGTTGGGTTAAATCAGTCGATTTATGTGATAGATTTTTTCTTTCCCTTTATGCTTGTTTTCTCCTTTTCCCTTTATATCTCCTGCTAAAACAAACGATCATAAGAGTCAAACTGAGGTGAAAATCAGAAAAACGCAGACAGCGACACATACTCTGGTAACTGATCCTGTCACATAGACACGCTCTCACTCATCTCCAGTGAAATGATTCCCTAGACATATTCCTCACTCTTTCCAGCACACACACTCACATACACTCGCACATGCATGCCAACCACTAACATGAAAGTACTGTATGTAAAAGCCATCCTCCGACTGTACAGGGAGCCCATGTCATTACAGTACATGACCAGCAGAGGGCAGGCTCCACCACGGCCAGACTAGGACTCTGAATGCCACCACCTCCATCATTACCAGTCCTCTGTCCCTCAGTCTGTCTCCATGAGTCTTTAGCTTTCTTTCTGTGTGACGCACCTGCGCTCTAGTCTTCACAGTGCGGACACCTTCACAATGTTCTGGTGGGCGGGGCCTGCAGGCAGATGGGCATCGCCCTCAGGAGTTGTCACTGGGGGTGTGGGAATGCTGATGATTGCTGTGGTGATCTGGCTGCTCTGGCAGTTCAGGGGTGCTGGCTCGTCCACGCGCATATTCAGACTGGAGCGGCTAAGATAAACAAGGAAAGAAGGATTAAGGATAGCCCTAAATAATCAGAATATTTCAGTGCCTTTAGGAAAACGGGTAGTTTGTGCATCCCAGGACAGTTCTAATTGAGGGAAAGTGAATGAGAAACCAATATTGTTGATCTCCTACACACGTTACAAAAACTGTTTTACATTCAGCCATCGCTAGTGTGAACGGGCCAACATGACAAAAAATCACCACACAGTTACAATCATGCCAGTGCGAAAAAATAAACACTGCCATTCTGGCAAAGTGACTCTGTATAATGTTTATATGGTGCGAGCAGTGCCAGTACCCCATTTCTGCAGCTCGTCATGGCTGTCAGCTCCTCATAAAATGGTTTGCAGTCTTTTCAACAGAGTCAAAGTAAACAGAGGCTGGCGAGAAAATCCGAGTTCCTCTCAAACTAAACATGTTTTCTCTCAGGAGTTTGTGGACCAAACCAAAGGTAAAGCATGCATAAATACTCATCATACATTTGTCAAATGGTCAGAAAAACAATTCCAATGGGATTGTCATGTTATCCTGGTTCTTCAGGGTGTGTAAATAGGCAGGTTTACAGATGATGCTGAAAAAAAGCTCAACTTTATGAACACCCTAAAAATGTTTTCAGCGGACGACAGCCATCTTTTCTTTAGTCCACTAAAAATATTTGAAAAACACATTTCTTATAGACTTTTAAAACACATAAGTTACATATTTACTTTCTATAATATCTAATGAAGCAGGCTGATGGGAAATGAACACACTAGAAAAGGGAACTAAAACTGTCAAAAAGTAGAATTACTCCTCACCATGACAATATTTTCTATAGCATACAGTAAGAGAAGCCAGAAACATCACTTCATACAAACTGAAGAATAATCAAGTGTTTTTGCTCAGATCTTTGGGAATCCTGATCTTACCTGGTGCTGAGGGGATGGATGTGGATGGTGCTGAGCTCCTGCAAACCTTGTTGTGTGTGTGTGTGGGTCAAAGGCTGTATGTGAGCTGGGGCACTGGCATTTGGTAAAGGGGTGTGGTGCTTCTTGCTTCGGCGGGTGCAGCATGTGCCCGTTACACCCTCCTGACTAGACAGAGAGGGGCTCCGTGATGGGTAATTCTGCAGCCCCGCCTCCAGGTAGCTCTGCTGGTAATACTGCTCATCCACAAACTCATGGTTCTGTAAAACAAAGACAAAGACAACAAGGAGTGAGAGAGGAAGGGATGTGCAAATAGGCAACTGTTGTGTTTGTTATTGTTACAGATTATTTCAGCTGCCCTTTAGTATCTAAAAAAATCAGATGTTATAGGTTAAACTTAATTTCCTCCTGGTCTTCATGTGGTCCATTTTTGCAAATATGTATGTGTGTGTTTGCAGCGGCACACGTCAGATACCTTCATTTGCCGCACTCTGAGTTATGCCGCACAGACAGTGCTTCTGTATCATATATAGGCAGACAAGCGTATCGCAAATGAAAAGCAGTGCAATGGAAATCACGCTACATTGGGCTGCACTCACGCATGCAAATATAAGTACTGTAGCTCTATACACATTATTCCTGGCTGTCAGTTACTTTCATCTAATGAGCCATAGCAGAGAAAATGAATGGTATGGGTGACTGCACAATTTAGGGTTTTATCTTGATAATTAACACTTTCAAACAAGCAGAACCAAAATTAAGAATATTTTCTGTGTACATTGTTTCTATCATAACCGTGGCATAGACGATATTACAGAGAGAAAGGCTGAATTAATGTGTGTGTGTGTGTGTGTGTGTACTCACAGTGGTCTTCTCCAGACAGTGCAGCAGGTGGTGGTGCTGGCTCTCTAATAGAGAGGTAGACTTGCTTAACCGCTGCTCCTCTTCAGTGGAACTCTGTAACACACACACACACACACACACACACACAGAGGAAATGAACACTATGCTAGATTTTCTTTTTAAATCTAATTAGATGTGGGAAGGTGTGCTGCTGTTTCAGTACCTGATCTGAAAGGTTCATCTTGTATGGAAGTTGCTTCAGTTGGAGAGGGAGACAAAAGGAGAACAGAGAGTTTTACTGATGTTCATAGCTCAGCACTGAGAACAGACTGCAGTCAGGGCCGCGGTCGTATCGGTCAGACACGGGGGGGAACTTTACTATTCTGACTCGGAGAACCCTGTCTGCTAAAGTCTCTGGAGACACTGCATTGATTTGTGCTGGAAGGGAGACTTCTAGCACAAAAACTGTCCCTAATTATATAGTATAGTGTGTATCCACACTATATACAATTCACGTAAAAATGTGCACTGTGACATTTCACCTCCATCTCTGTCACTGCAAGGACTAGCTCATTAATGACTTGTTTTCCATGTTCCTTATTTTTTATGTCGTGGCCTGTTTACATGTTTGTGTATCTATCGGTGTGTGAACAAGTGGGTGTTGTTTTTAGTTCTCTGGTGAGTTTGGATACAAAACTCATTTTTTGGGCAATACTAAGGTGAGTCAGAAAATACATGGATCCCCCAGGACTGATGGGGAGCCTTGTAGATCATCTAAGACTTTCAATAAACTGTCAAAACGTAGCTGGAACAACGTTTGATTATTAATACCAAGTTCATCCATTTATATTTTTCATCCCATATACAAAATATCCATCCATCCATCGTCTATAGCTGCTAATTCCCAATTAGGGTCACCGGGATCTGCAGGAGCCTGTCCCAGCTCTCTTTGGACTAGATGATGATAATATATGATATTTGTAACACAATCTAGATATTAAACATAAAATGCTATTTGTAATATAACATAAGGCTTTTAATTAATATTCTGTGATCTGTTTACTTTATGTACAGTCTTTCTCAGGTTATATTTGGAACAGATGACATTTTAAATTACTAATATTATCATTATTATTATTATTCTTGGGCAAAACATTTGCAGACTGAGTATAAATTTGTATATGTCTATCTAACAAGAAGAGAGGAACTAGTAGTCAAAAAGCCTGCTCTCCATTATTGTTATGAATAGTGAGCATATCAACCTTAGCTTGAGCCTGGAAAGATCTCTCTTCAGTACATTGCAGGATGCCATCCTTGTTCACATCAGACCTACAGTACTGTAATGCTGACTTTCAATGGGTTGCGTCAGTATTTCCCAACATTATCTGTAGCTGAGCTGTTGATAAAAAAAAAAAAAAAAAAAAAACAAAGCCAAAAAATGCTGCCCTGATCCTGCATGCACCACAGCACTGCCAAAAGGCAAGTGAAATGACATGTTTGGCAGATTTGTAGTAGAAAATGTCTGTTTGTTCAGTGCGCGGCTGGTGTTGTAAGCAGAAGTTTCTTTGCCGTGAGGGTAAATTTATGCACTGATGACTCGGCTTGTCTTAAGCAAGACCGCTCACTTGTGTTCATGATGATTATCTGTACCTAATATAGCAGTCAAACACAGGTGTCTAGGTTATTTCTGTTTTTCTCTATGCATGCAATTGAAAGTCCGTATCAGCAGTCTGTTTGGAGGCGGCTATGGCTCACCACCCAGGTGGCCACCATACTGTAGAGAGTCGAAACAGCTTGATCTGCCAAGTGACAAAACACACTGCTTTGCTCTGCATGGAGTAAATAGCTGCCGTACAATTATACTTAAGGTGGACAACAATTAACATTTTACTGAGCGGGCACACATCTCCATGAGCTTATGAAGTGTTAACTCTCGACACAAGCAGCAAGTCGGTTGTCTCCATCACCTGTAACACTAAGTGTCCAGAATGTTTTAAGACAAAAATGAATGTGATAGAAAACGCAAAGTGTATTAAAGAAAAAGAAAATGAAGGCTACATTTATCTGAGCAAAGCCGCTCTGGAATTTAACTCACTATATATATGCAAAGTGGAAAATGCAGATAGTGATAATGTTACGCTCAATTAACTAACTTGTGATAACTCCAGACAGCGTCAGTGTTACATTAAGAAACAATCCTAAATCTTAGAAAACTCTCATTAAAGCTGCTTTCTTAGTGTCTGGGTATGCTTTACTCTTAACTGTTGACACTTTAGGGGAAATAAATCTATGGAATCATAACATATTTTAAATCTACATACATATATACAGTATAAAAACACTGCAGTGCTCGCAGCAGAACATTTGTTGAGGCAACATACAGTAAATATGGATTTTATGCATTATTCAGGTATAGCATGAATATAAGCACTGTTATGGTGTTTCTGTCCTCACCACTGCAACTGAACAGAGTGAAAGATAGAGCAGCAGTGACAAATAGAAGGGGAGAGGGAGGAAGAAGCACTTGTTTTTGTTTTTGTGCTGTGTCAGCCTCAGGCCACTATAGTTCTTGTGAACCGCAACATTTTGGTGAAGCATGGAACATCCTTGAGATGTGTTTACATTTCCTGCTGCATTGCCCGAAGCCTGTTCCTCAGCTGGGCATCACAGCTCAGAGATGCTCACATTAGAAGAGGCGCTTATTGAATGAGATCACAGCTAGATGTTCAGATGGGATGCTGGGTGCTTTCTAAGAATTGGTAACTAAAGGGAGGGACAAGCAAGGCCCACATCCAGGGACTAAGTTGTTGCCTGTTCTAAAATTCTTGGTTAATATTTATCCAAGAATATTCCAAGATCAGGCTTTCTGAGATGCCAGTTTAAAAATTGCAATGTCAGTATGTACTGTAAGTCATGTGATGTAGGGTGATCCTGAGTAAAACCTTGAGTAGACTGCAATGAAGCACATGTGGTCCGAGACTTTTCTCACCGTGAGCTCTAGAGCTTCGTTGAACAGGCCGTTGCGCTTGCTGTGGAGGAAGGCACTGGAGCTTCCTGTCTTGGATATTCGTATCCTGGCCAGGCGGGCTTTCTGCAAAGAACAAATGAGAACAAAAGACCCCTGTTATTCAGCGCCTATATCAGATCCTATGTCAGAATGACCAGGTATCATCCTGACAATAAGACCTACTGCACTTTCAACATGACTGATATTTTAGTTGTGATCTTATACAGTAGATTAAATGAAACAAATGCTATTAAAGTATTCTCTCTGATCTTCTGTGAGAAATTCAGTCTGATCTCCTGTGATACATATGAATGATTTATGTTGAGCACATGTTAACACGCTCCACAGTTAGAGCTGCAGCTAGGTGTAGAGCAGGTAAATCCTTAATGAATTAAGCAGCTAAGTGTCACTCTATATTAAACACGCTGAATTCATTTCATTTGGGCTGTTTTGCACTGCTGTGTTTCTGGTTTTGTTAAGCAAAATAAATCAAGGAGGTGTCCAGGCCCATAATGCTTAAATCTTTAATCCTGAGCCTCGATGTTAATGTCAGGTTAAATACATTTTAACACACAAGCCAGTCTCTTTCTCCCTCTCCCACTATCTTTTTTTTTCATGCTGACAAATGTCTCCCGTGAGGCAGTCAGCAACACAGATGAACAAGAAATGATGGAATACAAGGACGAACAGCCGCACTCTGGTCCTTGGAGTCAGTAGCTTCAACACAGTGGAAAGATTCTGCTCCAGCGTCACGGCTTTTGCTTTCCCTGAAGTGCACCGTTGCTACTGACTGTGTGTGAAAACACCTCGGAGTGTACATTAGTCTGTGTATACAGGTACGCAAGTGTGAAAATGCTTCTCTCCATAAATTTCTCAGTTACAAGAACAACTACCTTTACAGGATCTTACAATCTGAGTCACACTCTTCTCAAAGGCCTGTCATTTTACCGTCAGTCAGGTGCTGGGTGTGAGGCTCGATCCACCTATAAAGTGACTGTTTGCTTCACTTTCTGCATTTTACAACACAACAACAGATTCGCTGAAGGGAAATTGGTAGGAGGATAATGTGAGCTGTGTAAATAATGAGCAGGCAGGGGTAGCCAGTGCACCACTAGCCAATTACTCTAAGTGTCTCCATACCTTCATGTGTGTTTATGCATGTACACTCCATCTTCAGAGCTGCATTTATATACACACACACACACACACACACACACACACACACACACATATATATATATATATATATATATGAGCCCAATCAAGCTCATCTGCTCACTTGAGTGTCATTTAAAACATGGTAATATTTGTTGTGATTGAACCTGTTTACATCCTCCTGTTCTCCTGCACCTTGTTGTCTCTCCCACTCTCCTTGATAAGTTTTCCAGGCTCTGCTTGTGCCTTCCCATTCTAACACCTATGTACATTTGTGCTGGCGCAGCACTCCTACAGGCCTTTGGGATAACCTTTCTTTATGTTTTGGCGTTGCGCTCGGCCAATGGGATTGTCTCTCTGGGGTCACCATAAAAACAGGAGCCTGCGACTGTGGCGATGGTTGCCAGGCAGCACAAGGGTAATGGAGGGGATGTTAAGAACATGTCCCGCTAGATTAAATCTACTTCTGCAGTTCTCTGATAGATTCTCAGGGCCTCTGGGACCTGGGCACTTGTGTCTAAGGCCCATCTGTGCTTTCAGGCAGAGCCACAGTGTGACAGATTGAGTCTGAATTGCTTCTGAAACATCACTGAGAGCACACAGGAGCGTAAGGAAACCATGGACACAGGGCTTTCATTAACACCTACAGTGCATGTACAGATGTACTGTAGGTGGAAGGTTACATGGCCAAAAAGTGTATCTGCTGCATGTTTCTTCACACAGACGCACGTACGCACACATGTCCATTATATATCCACATGTATATTGAAACACACATACACAGAGGGAAAATGAAACTGCTCGGTTCTATTACGGGAGATTGAGATCAGAAAATAAACAATCGTTGTATTGGGAATTATTTTCCCCCATATAGAATATATCTATGTTCACAGAGCTAAAGAAAACTGCTATGTAACAGAATGAGATGTTTGTAACATAATTAAATATACCTTCAAACCAAAGGACTACTCAATAAAATGTTAGGAGCATGGTCACCATTTTCAAAATTAATGAGAGTCAAATTAATCCACGGATGACAGCAAATTCTATCCCCTACAGATGTTACTGTATTAGCGTTTATTTATTTTTTTAGGAAGAAAACTGGAGAAATTTTAGCATTTTTTCTTCTTCTCACAGCCTTGAGGGGTGTGTTGGTGCCTGTGTTGGATTGACAACAGCTGGCAGGCTGAGCACCAGCAGGGGAACGAAAGACAAAGTAAACAAACTTGAGCCTATAAGCCATACGCAGACAGTGTGTTGTTAGCAGTGATTTTTGAAGATTAAGGGTTGGTTTATGGTATAAGACATGCTGTCCAACCACATCAAAACCCAAAGTGTTTACACCTAATCTGAACAGCCACCCTCAAAGTCAGGATGAAAAGCAGGCTCCTCTTAGAAGGAGAACTGTTTAAACATGGGTGATCATGGTGCACATTTCTAGGAGTTTCATCCTTGGCCATATATATATGACCATCCACATCAGCAGCTACACGAACCTCAGTTATATCTGGACATTCACATGCTGTTCTTTTCCTGTCTAGCAAGTTAAGATGATATGTCGTTACTACATTAGACGGCTAACAGTAGCTGAAACCTGCAAACTGCTTCATAAAGCAAGTTGCGTCTGACGGTCAGTGTAGCTGTCTGAGATAGAACTGAGCTTATTGTTTTACGCAGCTACGGTTTAAAGTGAAATGAACTGTGGTCGTAAGAAAAGTTCTAGCAATCACCAATCAAACTAGAAAAATCCCACAGGATGTGTATGCATGAGGTAGCAGGAACAACAAGCAAGTAAATTTAAGCATTACATTTAAACAACTCGGAAATGAAGCGGCTTTCAAAAATGTGAAATACTGTAACATCTGCCAATGCTCAGTATCATTGCTTGACAGTCCAGATGTTTTGCAAAGGCTGATAAACTGATCCAAAGACATTTTGCCTCTTTGTTTCCTTCTTTCCTGCCATGGAGCAATGATTTAGGATCAATCACACTTTAAAGATTATAGCTATAGTCTGCCAGCCAGCACAAATGCTTTATTTTAACACCATTTGCTGCCAGCTGAGGGATCTAAACTGGCATATCCCCAAATGATAAAAAAAAAAAACACACACACACACACATATCCACTCAGCTCCCATGTCATACTCCACTGAGTATTGCCAGGAAGTTTTGTTAGAAGTTCATTTTTAGTGGGAAGTTGAAGTTTAAAAATTCATGGCACCTTGTGAGTTACAGCTTTGCTAGACTGCCTCTGTGGGATTTGGATGAGTGAAAAGTGGAGCAATCGAGCTATGAGACCAGATTAGGCTCTGCCTCAGGCCTGCCTTGGAAGCATAGAAGTGAAAGGGGAGACCATCTGATGAGGAAACATATGCACAGAGCCGTGTTTCCATCACTTCAGGGGGCACTGACTTGACTGATTTCCTGGAGACTTATCCTAACCACTACTTGCCTAAACCGAACCTTTACTCTAACCTCAGCCAAACCCTAGCCAAACATTTTGTCCTGGGAAAGACATTGAGCCCCCTGAAATGCAACTTTTACCAGCTGACTCTCCCTCTCTCTCTCTCTCTCTCTCTCTCTCTCACACACACACACAAACGCAGACACACACACACACACACACACAAAACCACACTTAGCCCTGAAAGAGTCTAATTTTGTTTTGCAGCTGCCACTCATATTAAGAGTTGCTTTTATACAAGCTGACATTTCTGCCACAAGGAAATTAGTCAGTTGCTTCCTCCGAGGTATGTTGCTTTACGATAACACACACACACACACACACACACACACACACACACACCAGGCAGAAAGAGAGAGACAGACGAGAAGAGAAGCAGAGGCAAAAAGGAGGAGAGAGATGGGGGAAAAACTGGAAATCCATCTGGGAATTAGTGAAAGCAAGAAAAACTGGATGATGACAAGAATTGATTCTGAGGAAATCAAGTCCTTCGACACTTCAGGCCCACTGATGTCGGATGCAGCAAACTCTTCTTAATCCAGACTAACGCCAGTCAGCAACAGAATGCCTGTGCTAAACCTGTTTTGTTTCTTTTTTCATGAGAAAGGCCATAATTCATAGCACAACTCCTGACCCCCGTCAGTGAAGTTCTTCACCACCAACCCTCCATCTCTCTTTTTGGTTTGTCTTCTTGCAATGTGCAGACAACTTTATTGATTGTCTAGAAGGGCAAAGCACTCTCAGACAGAAGTCATCTCCACCCTTTGACTTCACTCTTCTAAGGGGTGGGCTAGAAACAATAGTGAGATGATTTAGAGCAATGGAGTCGCGGAGAGGGAGCAGGAAAGATGGCTTGGGAGACGAGTGCACTTTTTTTGTTCCTGCCATGTCAGTCCCTGGCCAACCACCAGTGATTTTACAATTCGCTCAGTGTGAGGACAACAGCCGGTCCAACCAGTGGAAAAAGAAGAGGAAGCACAACACACAAGGCAACTTAATTTTCAGAGACGAACAATAATGAGAAACAGACAATGAGAGATACGCCTGAGGCTACAGCTGAGACTACATTCATGATCTACCAATAACACTCTTAGTAAACATATATGTTTTGTTTCATTATAAAGACTTTTAAATAAATCTATAATTCTATCAAACAAAACACTATTTAGTTATTTAGAAAGCTCTTTGGTCAGTAGTTTTACTGTGTAAGGTGGCATATAAATAAAGTGGCTTTGATTTGATTTTCTACTGCAAACCTCACTGTGACCCCTGCTCCCTTGACAAGAGTCAATGAAACAATGGATATTTGGCTACTGCACAGAAAAGTCCCATAAAAAAAGAATGTAAACAGTCACAACAAAGCCTGACCACATATTATACGCATTTAGTTTTTTGGTGGAGTGGCAGAGTAAAGTGCATCGCTACATAAATAAGCTTTGTTGTAGGTATCTAAGGTGGGGCTTCTATTAAAATTTCATGTGAGGCATAAATCCAGCTTTGACAACATATTGTTCACATCACCAGGAGGAGAGGTCCTGGACATTCCCATAGGTACGTTTAGAAATAAGCTAATTTTCTATTTTTGGCCTTGCTCCATCACTCTCCTTTTAAATCATGCCATATTTCAGATATACTACTCAAAGTATTACTAATAAAGAACAAGTCTGTTGCGTCTGTTGCTCTTTCCTTCTTGCCACACAGTAACCAGCAGCATTCATGTGTATCTTTCCTTTGTGCAGCGAGGTAGGTCAGGGACTGCCTCTACCACCACCCAGATGGATGGCTAATTGCAAGGGGAGAACAGAACAGCTAACAATTAGACCTGAATGAAGATGGATGTGGATGGAGGGTGGGCAGGGAGGAGGGGAAGCATAAACATAAAGAAAGCAACATAAAGAGGGAAACTGCTAAGGGACTAATACTGCACTTTTCTTCCTCACTACTTTACCCTCTTATTCCCCCTGTCCCTCCACACCCTGCTGTTTAAGTACTGGTGGAACATAATCAGGACTGGCTAACCCATTTTACTCTCAAACAGAGCCTTATTCTAAGAAATGATTTGAGGAAGAATGGCTTTTCTGTGAAATATATCCACACGCAGGTAATAACAGCTCAGAAAATAGCATTTTGCTATGGGAAATGACCTGTGGCACTTGCTAAATAGCTTAATGGCTGCAAAGGTCATGTGTAATTGAAGCTCATCAAAGAACAGTACATGTTGTGTAAAGGGTAGTAAACAGGTATTGGATGATATGGCATGTCTGAGTAATTCATGACAGTGGACCATCCCATGATACTGGTTCCATCTAATACAATGAGGTTACTGTGATGTACTGAGTCTGCCAGCCTAGAGTCAAAGAACATTAAATTCATATGATGCACTATGCATTGAAGCGAACACTAAAATCCATTTTAGTTGCTACAAATTATTCAAGAAGACTAAGTGTATATAGACCTGCTGGTGCCTTTATGAGGTTGTACTTCAGCACTGCAGTACTTTGAGCTGCCATCAGCATGCTAAGTTACTCATGACAACACTAACATGTCCATGTTTAGCAAGCAACATACCAGGTTCACCATCTTAGTTCAGTGTGTTAGCATATTAACATTTACTAGACACTGAGTACAGTAAAGTCTGTTAGGAATGTCATTAAGTTTGCAGGTATTTGGTTCTAACCCAAAGTACTGGGCAAATTGCCGACATTACAATTTATCCTCCAGGATCCTTAAATATCTGAAACAAATCCCTGGTCAATTAATCTAATATTTGTCGAGATATTTCACTCTGCAACAAAACTATCACTATGTGGTGGCACAGGAGAAAAGTCTAGGGTGATCAATGTTCCCAGGATTCATCCTATGGGAGCCATAAATGCTTACAAAAACTAAATAGAACGCACTGAATAGTTCTCAGCCTCTAGTTAAGAACCAGCTGTGATGTAAAATCAAATAATTTCCACAGCATCTACTACTAAACTTAGCACAATGTGTAATTTAAGACATACTCCATTGCTTTAAGCACATTATCTTAAATGCTAAGTAATACTTAATCTGGTGAGCTCATTAAAGACAGAAATGCATTTGTATTGCATCACCTAAATGCTCTAAAATATCACATTTGCAAACCTATCATCATCCTTGGCACTTAGACCTTGATTTGCTGCTGTAATAACTCTCTGAATGATTAAGGCATCCAGGTGGAATATTATTATGAAGGCAATTATGAGACATTTGAGTCATGCTGTTATGAAATGGAATAAACCTATCTGTTGGATGTATGGCTGCTTAAGCAAATCGCTGACTTCACTGCAGGCAAGTCAAGGAGGCTTTCAAGTGCCTGAGGGAGTCATTTACTGCTGGTTGATGTGGATAGCACTGTCATGCCACTCTGGTCAGCTGGTGGGTACTGTTGGAGGTGTGGCCGTCTGGTACTAAACAGTGTCTGGGACACTGCACCACACTGCGGCTCAGTTGAGAGCCCACAAAAGGTGGGACGGACGAAGGTCAGACCTAAACTGACGGGAAGTATAGTGGACGCACATGAATCCATGCACTCAAAAGGATGCAAATACTTTACATACTGTACACAAGCAGATGAACAGACACACACCTTCCTTCGAGCAAGCACCTCATTGGGGTGAGAGCTATTTCAGGAAAGAACACAGCATTAGGACACACATCGCCTCCAGCTCTTCCCCCTTTCTAGTCTCCCCCCTTGCTCCCTCTTCCCTGTGGCTTTCCTCATCGTTGCTCTTCTCCTCTCTCATTTCTGTGTCCACACTATACATCTCATTGACTCCAACTTCTTTTCAATCTAGGTAATTTTCCCAAGCTTCCAATCCTCTTTGAGCCGCCTGCGTGACTCTTTTTCCCCAACCATACTTGGCTGTGTTACACCAGAGTCTCACTCTCAGACACAGCCAAGGTTAGTTAAGATTAGGCAGCGGTCAAGCCACGGTCGAACTGCAAGACTTTAAACAGATTTAAACTACAACCAAAGAGCATTTGCTGAAATGGATGGCAGTAATCACAGAGGGTGAGAGAAGGAGGGGGGAGAAAATGGATGGAGGCAGAGGAGCAGAGATGAGGGGATGGGCAAAAGGAGTGATAAAAGGTCATGCTTCAAAAGATGTGGATGAGAGCGATGAGAGGAATGGACTCTAAAAATATGTGTCAGTGTGTGCATGGCTGCAAGAACCAAACAAAAATACCACTGTCTATCTCAAGAGGAAAAAAAAACCCTGTCAGGCTTGCCCTGAAACTATGATTATCAGCCTAGTTCTGTATGTGTGCCAGCTGATGCTGCTGCCCAGACTGGCTCATAGATACACCATGACTTGATTCTTTAATGATCTGAAGGCTGGGCTATTTACCCAAAGGAAGATAGGATCTTTAAACCTCCCACAGTTAAAACACAAATTTACATAATCCATTTATAAATTTGGGCCTGTGTGTGTTTTATGACGATACTTAGGATAAAATCTTCTCACATGGCCAGACCAACAAAGAAAAGCATGTAAAAAAGGGTAACTGCTTAAATTCACTTCTTTGCCAAGCTATTTTAGGATTAAGCCTGGGTTTGTAGACATAACTGAGAAGAATAACATTCATTTAGTGGAGTTAAATGGATGGACTGGAGGAATCTGATATTTTACATAAGAAGTTATTTGAAAAAAACAAGCTTAGTTCAGTTGAAGTCATCACAAAAGAGCCCAATATTAAAGATTTAAAGGCCAGTACAATACATGTCACCACGTTGTTCAATAAAGAGATTTTTCCCAGATTATCCAAAGTTTTTCTACGAGAAAATGATCCATCAGAGGGTCCTCCAGATAAAGTAAAGAGCTACAAAAACAAAGGGTCCTGCTGGCAGATAAACAACTGGCTCCCTTGATGTAGGTTCTTATTAATGGTTAAAGTATTACAGATAGTTGATAATTTATTACCAATTAATAAAACTGATAGTAACGCCTTACAAACTATTTATATCAGCAGTTTGTGGGGGAATTTTCTCAAAATTTGGAGGTAGCTGCCTTTCAATCCCACTAACTACCTAGGAATGGAGCTACACCAGGCTAACCTAGCAAATTATACGTCAAGCTGGATACACAGACATTTAGGATACATGTACTGTCTGTGACAGCAAAACTTATTTAAATTAAATACCTCTGAAATTCAGAGGAATCTTATTTACAGTGCAAGGGAAAAAAAAGAAGGTCATGGTTTAGGTATGCACGTCAAGGGAGAAGAGCCATTAAACTATACTGAATATGTATCGCACACCTACTACCGATGCAAATATGTAAGTTAATGCCCATTACACACATAACATATATATGAGTCTTAGGGAAGGCTTGAACCCTGTGGAGTCTCCTCCTCTCAGGGAGAAAGATGCCAGAGCTTCCCTCTGAGCTGGTGATCTGGAGATCCAACCTTCCTGGGCCAAGCTGAAGTGGAATAAAACTGTGTTCACCTGTACCTTCTGCGCCCGCCGCTTGTCTGCTCTCTGGTTCTGATGATAGATGCGGCTAAAGTTGGACACGATGACAGGGACAGGCAGAGCAATTACCAGCACCCCACTCAGAGAGCAGATTGAACCGAAGATCTTCCCTGCAATCGTCTTAGGAACCATGTCTCCGTACCTGTGAGAGTTGACAGGGAGAAAAAGAGAAATGTGTAATGCACAGCCGATTGGAGGTCATTCACATCACACAGGCAGAAAGATGCATGCACACGCACGCACACACACACATGCACACACACACACACACACACTGTATCTCAGAGTTCAACGTGTTGCCTATTCATTATCTTGTACAAGGTTTTCATTTTTAGGTCGTCTTCATACTACAAATGTACATCCCGACCAGTGTACAGTGCACTGGCTCATTCATCGAGAGCAGATACTATTAACCTTTAGATCGGAGGACACAATGGATGCCAGGGACAATTCCCAAAAGTAATTTAGTCCAGTTCAATCTGAAATCTTTACAAGTCAAACAGGATCTTGTCTTGAGTTCAAAAACAGACAACACAATTACAATAACTATGTTAGATCCCCTCCCCAGACAAGGCACCCCCCATAGATGGAGAGAGACACAGCAGGAATCAAGAGTAGAGTTAAAAGAGCAAGACTTAAGCTGGAAAAACAATCTTTATTCCTAATGGTCTGCATTTCTTATTCATGAATAAAAAGATGAGGTAATTTGTTCTTGTTTTCCAGTTAAACAAGAAGTTCCACTAAATTTATTAGAACTGATTCCAAGTTGGGCTACAAACAAAAAGGGTTTAAACACCCAGCATTATAATCTAATTATGTTAGGCTGATTGTGCGAAGATTTTATGCTTACGTCAATAAGGCAGCAATTTGTACACAAGTCACTTAAAATAATAGCTTTTTGTTTACCTCCATCCTCAGGAACTACCTACTTAAAACTGCAAACGCTAACTTTTCCTTTGTTTACATTTAATTCATTTCAACAGATGAAAAAGTGATTCTTCGTAGCCAGTGGGCTCTGTAAGAAGTTATTATTGTCAATCCTAGTTGTTTTATGTTTCTACCACAGTAAGTTCAACACAATCCCCATCTGAAACTGTACAGCTGCTCTTAAGCATATGTGCTAGACATGCTGTTGTGCATATACTGTATACCCTCTTGGGTAAACAGACAAATGGAAAAATGTTCAATGGACACACTCATTAGTGAACATATCTTTCTTTGGCACAGAGAGGCGGGAGGCAAAACTCGTCTTTTCTGTCTGGTCACACTGCTCGAGGAGAAAGCAACGTGATGGTGAGAGTGAAATGTACTGTAGTCTGAATAAATCACAGACATATGGAATTACAGAAAGGTAAACACATTTACACAAAATACATGCTGAAGTCCTGCCTCTTAAGGAAGGTGTCACAAACACATAGAGGAATAAAGTCCACTGAGTAAAGGACTGTACAGTACGTTCAGTTCTGAGATATTTTTACTTTATTTATTTTAGGCTCTTTATACGTCTACTCCGCTATATTTCAGAGGCAGATAATGCATGCTTTCCTCTGCTACATTTACTTGGCAGCCCTAGTGTCTAATTACTTGTAAGAGTTGTTTGTATACTGTGGTATTTTTATTTTTTACTTTAGAAAAAGATCTGAATGCTTTAAGAACTGGATCACCTACAGTGCACCATATTTCCAACAAAGAAATGGTTTTGTAATATTTTTTGTTTTGTTTTTAAATATCCTTTCTATCAATATTGTGATATAATAATACTAACACAAGGATAGAATAGCATCGGGCACTGGTCCCCTGAGGCATCTGTACTGTATATTATATGCTTTTAAAGACTTGGCACACATGCACATGTAAAACCACATTCTGTATTATCTACAGTCACACTAACCAGTCAGCATGTGTGACAATAATACAATATTTGCTGAACTATTTTCCTGAAAAATATTTAAAAGCAGCATATTTCATAGCATTATAACAAAATGAATATAAGTAGTGATAAACCCGTCAATACTTAAGAAGTACCTCAGGTCTTGCAGACATCCAGAAACATGTTACTCTACAGCATTTATCAAATTCATCCACTTTGACAGCTCACAGCGTAGCACTGGTTATTACTTGGGGACTTGGCAAACAGTACCCCAGGGGATCTCCATAAATGAACAATAATCTGCTTAAGAAGTTGTGTTCGTGATAGTAGTTTTATAATCTAATGAAGCACTTTTGTCACAGTCTGTTGGAGGTAGCAAAACTGCAGAATGGTAATACACATAACACTACAAACACACAAAAAAAATCCCAGTTGCTTCATTTTGGAGAAGAAGATGAAACAGGAGATGAAACCTCATACTCATTAGTCACAGATCTCAGCAAAAAACAAGCCCAATATGACACCATTTAAGTGGAGGGTGATTTTTGCATTAAAGCAAAGCACTGCCCACACACAGCTCAACAGTCATAACTGAGTGTATACTTACAGAGAACATTCATCGTCCCTTCTCAGAACTTTAATGGCCTTCCTACCCAAATAAGGCAATAACTATCCCATCAGTGGTACAAAGGCTCTATCACTATGAAACATTTCATCTCCTCCCCTCTTCAGAAGATGTTTCCATTAGGAGGGATGGAAAGCTAATCATATTCATCTGCAAGCCTTCTTTAATGGGATCCTATCAGATAGCCTGATAGAGGCCCTTCTCTCCTAATACTACAGTCAATTTGCTGCTCCCATTTAGTCAAGCTGGCTCGTCTTTGATGATACCATCTCTGAGCCATTACACATGGCACAGAGATAAAGCTGGGCTTGCGCACATGAAAGACACAGAAAGCTGTAATAAATGGCGTGAGGGTGTACATGTGCATGTGTGTGCATGTGATAAGGGAGGCTAGATGTAATTTCTCTCCCTCCTGCCTGGATGAATACTGGGGCCTGAATCCTGAAGCTGATGCTGAGGGTGAGGAACAGGTGGAGGTAAATGTCTCAAAAGGAGGAAGACGGATAAGCATGATGGCAGGCGCAGTGCATTTATAGGGTGTTTTCTTTCTTTCCATTATGCCATTCTTACTCATCACAGACACAAAAAAACACGATTTTAACTTTATACTCTACCAAACTGTAGGTGTGTTATAAGGAAATACGGGATGACTGCACAGATTGGACATGCATGCACACACACACAGTTAAACCACACAGGTCAGGTGGGCAGGTTGGTCCTCGGCCTGGGCTGTCACATTTGATCACAGGAAGTCCTGGTCTCTGTGGATTATATTAATGGGGGTTACTGAGTGGGACTGAGTGCTTTTGTGAAGGTATGTGTGATGGATGGGCTTATCAGAGATGGTCTGAGGTCTGACGGATGCACAGATCTGCGGTGGTGGAAGGTCAGGTCACAGTAAGTCAGGAGAGCACAGCTTATCTAATCAATCAATCAATCAATAAATAGGTGGCCATAACCAGACGGCATACAAAAAACATTGTTAGACAATATATGCTTAGTAAAAAAAAACATAATTCTAATAATCTTTTTATTGTATGGGTGTATTCAAAACCATCTGCAAAATAATTTTAAGATTAATTGATTTGAGATGAGTCTCAAAGTAAATATTTACTGCAAGGAATTTGTGTCCATGTTGTGGATCATAAACCGCTTTTATGTATGTGCAGCAATACCATAATATTTATTGATACATTCAGGACAGGAAGCGTCTCTTAAAAAGAGGGGGGGAGCAGAGAGAGAGGCGGGACACAGACATATGAAGTGTTGAGGAGTGCTGAGTTTCCTTTTTCAGGCCAAATCCCTTGCGACTCATCTGCAATTTTCCTCAGTTCCCTTCAGATACAGCCTAAGTGATTCTGTTTGGACCACAATTCCTTGCGGTGGACTGATCCCCTGGAGGACTGAAGTCACATACTGAAAGAGGCAGTGCATTCGGTGCAAGCGAAAGGGTCTGTGTATCTACTGTATGTGTGAAATATACAGTATGACACAATAAAAAAATAATATTAACAAACGTCTAACAAAAACTAAATGATGAGCAAACAAGCCACACTGAAAAAACAACATATACAGTATCTCACAGAAGTGAGTACACCCCTCACATTTTTGTAAATAGTTTATCATATCATTTCATGTGACAACACTGAAGAAATTACACTTTGCTAGAATGTAAAGTGGTGAGTGTACAGCTTGTATAACAGTGTAAATTTGCTGTCCCCTCAAAATAACTCAACACACAGCCATTAATGTCTAAACCACTGGCAACAAAAGTGAGTACACCCCTAAGTGAAAATGTCCAAATTGGGCCCAATAAGCCATTTTCCCTCCCCGATGTCATGTGACTCGTTAGTGTTACAAGGTCTCAGGTGTGAATGGGGAGCAGGTGTGTTAAATTTGGTGTTATTGCTCTCAGTCTCTCATACTGGTCACTGGAAGTTCAACATGGCACCTCATGGCAAAGAACTCTCAGAGGATCTGAAAAAAAGAATTGTTGCTCTACATAAAGATGGCCTAGGCTATAAGAAGACTGCTAAGACCCAGAAACTGAGCTGCAGCACGGTGGCCAAGACCATACAGCGGTTTAACAGGACAGGTTCCACTCAGAACAGGCCTCGCCATGGTCGACCAAAGAAGTTGAGTGCACGTGCTCAGCGTCATATCCAGAGGTTGTCTTTGGGAAATAGACATATGAGTGCTGCCAGCATTGCTGCAGAGGTTCAAGGGGTGGGGGGTCAGCCTGTCAGTGCTCAGACCATACCCCGCACACTGCATCAAATTGGTCTGCATGGCTGTCGTCCCAGACGGAAACCTCTTCTAAAGATGATGCACAAGAAAGCCCACAAACAGTTTGCTGAAGACAAGCAGACTAAGGACATGGATTACTGGAACCGTGTCCTGTGGTCTGATGAGACCAAGATAAACTTATTTGGTTCAGATGGTGTCAAGTGTGTCTGGCGGCAACCAGGTGAGGAGTACAAAGAAAAGTGTGTCTTGCCTACAGTCAAGCATGGTGGTGGGAGTGTCATGGTCTGGGGCTGCATGAATGCTGTCGGCACTGGGGAGCTACAGTTCATTGAGGGAACCATGAATGCCAACATGTACTGTGACATACTGAAGCAGAGCATGATCCACTCCCTTCAGAGACTGGGCCACAGGGCAGTATTCCAGCATGATAACGACCCCAAACACACCTCCAAGATGACCACTGCCTTGCTAAAGAAGCTGAGGGTAAAGGTGATGGACTGGACAAGCATGTCTCCAGACCTAGACCTTATTGAGCATCTAGGGGGCATCCTCAAACGGAAGGTGGAGGAGCGCAAGGTCTCTAACATCCACCAGCTCTGTGATGTCATCATGGAGGAGTGGAAGAGGATTCCAGTGGCAACCTGTGAAGCTCTGGTGAGCTCCATGCCCAAGAGGGTTATGGCAGTGCTGGAAAATAATGGTGGTCACACAAAATATTGACATGTGACAGTGTTGTCACATCAAAAGATATAAACTATTTACAAAAATGTGAGGGGTGTACTCACTTCTGTGAGATACTGTAGGCAATAATAATGACAAATTAACTAGATAGTCATTAGATCTATATATGTTAAGCAAACTGAGAGATCAATTACCATATATATATATATGGTACATTAGAACAACAGAAACTGATCTGGTAGATTTTAAACCAATCAAAATGCATTTAAAATGCATTTTGACAACACTACCAATACCTAATTTGAGAAAATCTGAAGTTCAGGTAACACTTGCCAAACTCTCACACCAACTGTTTGGTATGTAAGCCGGCACACCAGCAAACTTCTGATTCGTGCCACAGCAGGTTTATGCTTTACTCATCAGTATACACCACTGATCTATTTGGGTGGAGGTCTTTTATTCAGGGACACCTCCACATCTGGACAAGGACAGGACCTGAATGGCTAACTCTGTGTTAAATGACATGCCACTCTACCATAGTCGCCTGATTGTGCAAAAACCCTCCAAGAAAGCAAAGGTTTTACTGAATTTGCTGCCAAGACGAGCACAATCTGGGTGCTCCATGTACATCAAATAATGCTGTACTACAATATGTGATATGGCAAATATGTGTTGAAGTGAAGATACTGTTTACGGGCAAGGACAGTGTGCATCAGGGCTTTCAGTTTACAACTGAACACTAGCACATTTCAGCACCATGGACAGCTAATATAGCTCCTCTGTACAGCTCCTGCTCTCTCACACTTCACTGCTGACAACAAACAAATGCCTGCTCACTTTACAACTCCATGCAGACAGTTGTATTAGTAGTATACATGTCTTTAGCTGTTTTGATAAGTCAGGCTTGTCACCCTTATATTATGCTAAAAATGATTGTCCATAGTCAAAACCTTAAACTACAATCTGTAGTATCAAGGGGTGGGTGATAAAGCTGAAATATCTATATCTATCTATGTACACACACACACGCACACACACACACACGCTTAGCCTATGTTAAATTGAGGCAAAATCACACAAACTATCAGACAAATCTCTTCACAAACCACAAATTGTTTTGCAAGTTTTCAGTGGAAATGAGCTTTTAATATTAATTTGAAAATTAATTTTGTACAGTGAAATCATATCATTGTGATATGACACCAAACGTTATAATAATTAATAATACTGAATTACTAGCAACAGCAAAACCAATATAACACGTCACTGCTGACATGATCAACATAATCGTAATTCAGATTTACTCTCCCCCCAAAAAACTCAATTTCATAGCTCCAGTCCACATTCATAGCTGAGGTTCCAACCGTGGCCATAAATGGTGATGCCTCATAAAAATATCCATAAGTGGGAACCTGTCACAGGCCCATAAGGCTTAGTTCTTTTGGGTTCAGCAGAGTGAAAGACTCTCTCCAAGCCCCTAACCCTTAACCATGCATCCATCTGCACTCTCATGTGACATTTCATGGCCAGTCACTCAGATGGAAGTAACTCTCATGATACATGACTCTCACAGGGCTGGGGCAAACCATCTATAATCACCCCCACAAATGTCACCACAGGGAAGTAAGAAATAAGGAGGGGGAGGAACAACAAGTAGGAAGATGGATAGGCAGACAGAGCAGAGGAATAGGAAGCAAGAGAATATGAAAACGATATGAGGATGGAAAGACGAGATTCAGATAGTGTCAATTGAAATATGCACAGGGTTGGATAAACATATCAGATCACATTTCTGTGATCCTCATTTGTGGGGGATGACTAATGTTTAACTTAGGTAACTTGGTTGCTTAAATATCAGCTTATTGAGAAAAGTAAACAAGGTTCAAAAAGTTATTCATCTTAAAATGAAACATTGGTACAGAGAGTACCAAACTGCAAATGACTGCAGATAACCCCTGCCTTCCACCAATCAAACAGCCCATTCTGAAGCCAAGGCTGCAAAAATAAACAGAATAAATTCCATGAATGTGGTTTTCACAGCAAGAATAACATGCGATACAGTACACAGCCCTTTGTGAATAACTGCTTTTTGAATGGCATGTTAATTGCAGCAATGACCTTGTTTTGAACAACTGCACAATAAAAACCTGGGTATTGTGAAAGGTGGGAACATTTCCAAGAGCTGAATCCAAAACTTCATCTGTACAAATGACAGAAAAATATCCTGGCAGCTGCCTTTATGGCTATTACTATGGATCCACCAGTGTATTTGCTGTCATTCATCTCTATCTAATGCTTCCAAAAGCTACCTCATCATAAATTATCTACAGTAAAAAAAACAGCCAAAGTAACCTATTGTGTTTATTGCTGTGTACTGTACATGCATCATCAGGGCCTGGGAGACACGTATATCTAAAATGAACCATTGTAATGTTGTAATATGCAGGACTTACAGTACTTCTGTATTTACTGTGTGAAAGCAAGATCATTACTCAAGTGCTGGGGCAGCATTTCAGCTCCAAATTCATTTGCTCACATATGATTTTATGTGGTGTCAGCAATATCTACAATTATGCACTGGCTAAACGCCTACGATTCAACGTAGAACTTTTAGATGAGAACGTTGCTGTTGTTCTTGTGTAATGTAGGCCATGTTTGCTCCTTTCATGACAACAAATAAACATCTGTGCTCGACTGTGAGAGAATTATTAAATTAACAAAATGCCATATTCTGTCCATTTAGTTTATGGAAACACTTAGACTGCACCTGGTAAACAGCTAGATAAGGCCACAGTATTTCATACATATTTAAAAATGTTCATATATTTTTTTCTTGCTTCATTGTAATGATCATAGCTGTCCAGATAGCACCATCAGGAGGCACACAGCTTATGTCCTTGTTTACATTTATCACATGGTGAGAAGTGACTGGAAGAAACACACATAAGTTGATAAAGTAAAGGGCATTACTCTCACCCTGAACTGCTCACAGAAGAAAGGTCATTATCATCACTCAAGCATCATCATACAGTGATGGATTGCCTCCATTTCTCTGTATCACACATCCTAACTAACTTTTACATTTCTGCAGAGTTGCATCCCAGTGTTGACTTTTCAAAACCTCAAGATTTATAATTTGTTTTACCAGTATTTGATTAAAACACTTCATTTTGTTCAGCATTGTTTCACATGTTGTTGTTTCACAACTATATACCTGTGGTGTAGCATGAACATCACTAAATTCATAAATGAACATACTTGGTAGACTCTGGGCTTTACTCGGCAACGCCTTATCCAAACAGTGTTTTTTGTGTCTATTACCACAGACATAAACAAATGATGATGGTGTAAGTAGGATTGATGTCAATTCATAATCTAGTGGAGGTTTTTAGTTGGGCCATCCCATGTTGTTTTCCAATACCCATGTGATTTTTATCCCTATATAATCTAACATGACATCAGTCTGACATCTAAATAAAGTTTAATATAGCAGCAGGAGCTTGTCAAGGGGGTCAGGACAAGTAGCTCTGTGAATCTAAATTGGGAATCACCAAGGATAGAGCAGGCTTAAACTATCACAGTGCTGACGCCAGTGGTTCAAAACCTAATATTTATTTGTTCAAATTAGGGACATTAAAAAAAGCTGTTAAATAAGTCAGTGTTTGTTTACAGCTTGTTTCTGAACTGATATGTTAATGGAGGGTTACCATTTAAAGATAAACATACTTTGAAGTTACTTACATTGTTAGAATTCAACATCTCAATAGCACATCTGATAAGGCCAGTCTGAACTTCATCCATATATTATCATTACTCAAACCCAAGCTACATGAGATGTTTTCCTGAAGAGTCCAGGTAAGAAGCATGAGTGCACGCACTTGCCAGGTTCTCAGTGAATAATAGCCAGGGACCCTGATACAAGCCCTGCTCATTTGTATGTGAGCGTGTGCGTGCGCATGTGTCTGTCTTTGTAATTAGTGATTACCAGACTGCTATCAACACAACGCTTCAGTGAATCCACTTCCAAGAGCAACCAGGAAGTGCAAACACAATTACCAGTAAAGAAGGAGCATAACAACATTTAAATATGAATTAAATTCGAGATAGGAAAGTCCCCAAAGTATGCACTGCTCACTGCCTGCATATTGCCTAATTCACAGAATATAGTAGTGCCATTAACACGTTTGTGCATCTGCCTGTGTGCATATGGTAATGTTATAAGCTTGTGAGCGTGGTTATGTACACACTCCTGATAATAGGTATATCTCTACATGTACTGAAACTCTTTCAAGCCCCAGATTGAAACAGAAACCCATCGACCTCTGTGAGCTAGTGCACACTGTACAGCATATGAGTGTAGCAGAGGAAAGGAAGAGGAAGGCCGAGGAACAGGGGCACAATTACCTTGATATGTAGTTCAATTAAGCTGCTAACAAGAACTAACGGTGCTCTGTTGAAACATGAATCTCAGTAGAACTGCTTGAGTTCTGAGATTGATCTCTTCTGTTGGGTGCAAGACGACAACAAAATTGCACTAAAGCATATACAGAAAACCCCTTTCACTTGGGAATCAAACTTACAACGTAGACAAGGCAAATACAATCTGCAGTGTTCTACTGTTATATGTGTCCAATAATGTGTGACAATGCAGTCAGCAGTTTAAGGAGAGAGACTGAGGGGGGAGAACGAAAAGGAGTAAGACACATTTAGAGACCTCAGGACACATTATATTTTAGGTACAGAGGTACAGTTTCTAGCTGCACTGATGTTGGCAGGTAAGCAAAGTGAAATCACGGTACCTACATGCTTTACAGACACATTTTTCAAGCCAGGCTATAGATCCAAGGATCACAATGTCAGTCTGTCACCACATTAGCCATTTTGTACCAACATTTGTTTCTCCAGTGGATGAATCCGACCGGTTCAAGATAAAATGCTGGTGAACTCTGGTGAATGTTGGCGAATTAAAGCCTTTTCCATCAGCCTGTTTTTATTTTATGTCAAGTGATAATCATAAGATATTAGCATATCATTACATGCTACACTGAGACAGCGAGGAATCATTACAGTAAATGTCTCATTAGCATGCCAACACTGCCATGGCTTTAGACACTTAATGTTGTTTCAATATTTTATTTGAATATTTCTCGATTTCAATTTAACGAGTCATTTTATTTATTTTTCTGCTGTTTCATTTTCGATAAAGTCCAAGCTGAAACAAACAAACCTAAACATTCACCAAACCTCAGAGACATTTGTCTTGGATTCTCTTGACATTTTATTTGACAGAATATTACTAACTCAATGTTAAATTAGGTTTTCATTTTTTTTAAAGTCTTATACTTCTATTCAGGGTGTGTTTAAGAGTAATCTGTCCTTTCTTTCACATTCTGTTAAATAAACGTATTCCCAGTTCACTCTGGCTCTTCCATGTCCTCCCTTTCCTTTACACCTGCTGGAAATGAGGTTCAGACATGAAAAGAAAGAAGACAAGACTGGAGCTGAGAGGAGGGAAAAAAGATAAAAAAGGTCAGAACCCAGGAGTTCAAAAGGTCACCACCACTTTGCATTGAGCCCGTGGTCATAACAGTAAGGTGGCCGACTGGCTGGTCCCAGTACAGATTTCACACAAGGATCAAAGAGAAGAAAGAGCAGACATAGAAGAGAAAAATACATTAAAGGAAAGGGAAGCAATGGAAATGCAAATGTAGAGAAAGAGCCTGTACTGAGGAAAGAAACGGGAGGGAGCAACGCTTTGGGATTCAAGGGTCACCCTGGTAGAGACAGACACCAAATGAGACAGAGGGAGGAGATAAATTGATAGAAAAAGGGAGGGAAAGTAGTAGAACACATTTCAGGATGTCAGATCTACTCTGCTTCTCATTCAGGTCAGAGTGACTGCATTTGTTTTAACTTGGCCTGACCATTTCCTCCTGTCACAGACTCTGGACATGCGATTTGGTGGTTTGGGTGTCTGTGCTGTGTGTTTGGGAAGCAGAATAAGTGCCTTCATTTGGTTTTGATTCTGTGTGAGTTTGTGTTTGTCTGGGTGCGTCTGTAGCGTAGCGCAGCACAGCAGCTACTGTCCCTGTATATTTCCATTTTTAATATCTGTTACTACCTGTGACTACACAAACTATCAGTTGCAATAACATAAAACTCAATGCTGATACAATTATTTTTCTATAGATTGTTCTTTGTTCCCTGGTTCAGTCCTCCACTGGTGAGCAACTGCCAGATTTTCACAGCCTAATTCAATGTCAGTGTGTCAATAAGTAGCTAAATGTACCCACAGACTCAATAAAAGAAACTGTCTCAGAGGATCTGGTGGTGCAGCAGGTCTAGAATGATTAAGTTAACCAAAGTATTGAACTTTTTCCCAAAAGGAGAGGGAAATTAATTAATCTCTGGTCCACTGTTCGTTCCACTTTCCACATTACACGTCCATTCATGGGCTGCTGATGACGATGTGGCCTGACCAACAACTTAAACAAAACATCCATAAGAAAATTAGAGGAAGGTGTTAGAGGAAGCGTGCACGCGAAGGATCTCTGTACGTCTTCAGTTAAATCTCTTTCTAGGTATTACTCTACACTTTTGGAGAGCTTCACTCATAAAAGCGAATATTTTCTCATCAGTCCTCCATTTTAGCACCAAAGCTGGCTCCCACTCTCAGTTCTTTGATGTTGCCTGTTGTCATAGGGACCTGGGGAGCTCTGCAACACGAGCAGCATACAGAGCACTATTTCCCTGTGGTTAAAAGGGTTACATTAACATCACCTGCAGGTTACATTAGAGTGGAGCTACATTACCCATTAGTGGCAGAAAAACACATTTGTGGTAGCGGGGCCAGAATGGCTAACATTTAGTGCTAATGTAACTTAGCAGAGGTGAGTATTCAGTGCATTTAATTTAAATGTAATTCATACTCAACTAGCATCTGAAAGCCACAGCGTCAACTTTTGTGTGAAGTGTGGCTTTTAACTACACACTACAGAGAGAGTTAAAAAGTACAGTAAAAATATATCTCACTTCACATAACAAATAGTCAACAGGGGCCCATCTCACTTCATCACTGAAGGTTAATTCAAGGGAGAGCAGGAGTTGATACACACAATTTGCTGCTCATCTCTCCTTGAATCAAAGATGTCTCTGTCAGACTGTTTATCTGTGGCCAAGAATATTGGCTCGCTACAGGCTGAGCTTATAACACACTGTTCTACACTGCCTGACTTATTGACTGTGAACATCCCCAACATGGCTCTTGTCATCAGCGCTCAGCACAATAGCAGCATCGACTTTACTGATCTGTGACGAAGTCTGACGTAGAGGGGGTCAATGCAGCCATCTAGAGCTGGCTGGTGCCTTGAAATCCGCTTCAGGCTGGTCAGTGTGCTGTCTGGTCAGAGCGCTGGAGATAACAACATGTCATCTCAACTCGACATGCTGATACATGAAAGGTTAACAGGCTAAAAGTGAAACTAATGAATGATGGCTTAGATGGGCAGCACCTAAAATACTGTTATACATATTAAAAGCAAGAAATAAAAGAGCATATAAACTCTTCATTCAACCAAAGCAACAGTTACCCACAACAGTCAGTGTTTCAGCATGCATCATTGTGTGTGTGTGTGTGTGTGTGTATATAAAGGTAGCTGTCTCAATGTGTGTGTTAGTAGAGAAAAGTAGGCTGCTTGAGAAACTAGGGCATCAATGAGACTCAAGAGAGGTCTCTCCAGCCCTGCCTCCTGTCCTATTTCACTGCCTGGCAAGACTGACGTGTGTTTGGTGTATGTGTGTGTGTGTGTGTGTATATGATTTAACAGAGAGAGAGAGAGAGAGAGAGAGAGAGAGAGAGAGAGAGAGAGAGAGAGAGAGAGAGAGAGAGAGAGATAACAGGTGAGCTCCAGGGAGGCTACCTATGGGAGAGAGCAGGCCCAGTGACAGGCCTCTTTGCTGGGGTGGAATAGATGTGCAGAATCCCCCAGGGCATAGACCAAATGTCAGACAGTCTGTGCACACAGCGGAAAACTGCTCTGAGCTTTATTGGAATTTGTCACCTGTGTGTGTGTGTGTGTGTGTGTGTGTGTGTGTGTGTGTGTGTGTGTGTGTGTGAGAGGGTGTGTGTGTGTGTGTGTGTGTGTGTGTGTGTGTGTGTGTGTGTGTGTGTGTGTTATCAAGTATGTGTATTTTCTCCAACTGGGCAGATGACTCACAACAGGAAAGAGATTCAAATGAGGCAGCACAGACAGGTGGGGGAGGTGTGCATGTAGGTGTTTTTGTTTGGCTGTGTGGGTGCAAGAAATAAGCTGTTGAGTGTCACTGTAAATATATGCTGCACAGTTTCACAAGTATGCACTATACAGCACCGCACACACTGTGCTCCCACACTTACACTCATGTATAAACCCTCCCACACAGACACGCATGCACCCACATACAGGCAGTGTTTACTGTACTATGACAGACATTTATGTATGAGTTCTCGTTCTCCACTCCTCTGGAGCTTTCCAACACATCACTAATTCATCCCTGGCATTTCCCCCCTGTTAAAAAAGGCCAGCCTTTGAACTGACATGCTGTCACTTTAGGGAGTTACATCCCAGGTCTTTCTGTAAGGTTAAATCCAGGCAGGGTTCATCCCACATTGCAACTCTACCCTGCAATGACCGGCACTTGTTATGGACTCAGAATGGAGATGTAGGTTAATGTGCGAATCATGCACAGGTATTTGATCTCTGAACATGTCTGTCTCACCGGAGACATCACTGGCAGGACCTAAGCATGTGACGGTGGCTTTAGCGTCACGTTGCCAGGTTAGGTTTTGATGAGAGAACTATCTTTTCATGTAACCTGAAACATACTAAGGACTGGGTTTATGGTATACCATGTGTGTGAATATATACACTGTAGACTTACAGTAACTAAAGCGATGTCATGACGGAAACAACTAAAATATCTGCTGAGAAAAAGTAAGTAAATAGGTTAAAATCCTACGTCAGATAACTGCAAATCCTTTTATGGAGTAATTACTTGACATAAATGAAATGAAATCAAATAAAACAGTGACCAGGCATTCAGATGAAGTCTTCTGATCTCCTGTGGCACAAAGGGTGTTTGAGCTGACCTACACTTACACTTTATATATTGATTCTGTCTGATTGTGTGTCGACAGATCTGGAAGCGAGTGAGTGTGTGTGAGAGAGCGCGAGAGAGAGAGAGAGAGAGAGAGCAATAGATGGATGGAAGTGCAGAGAAGTAGGTAGGCGACAAGGATGCACTATTATTTTTTAATTTCACAGAGGTCAGTTTTTCCTCAAGGTCGGATATAAAAATAGCCTTCAAAGGAAGAGCAGCCAGAAAAATGTTTGAGCCTCTGTTCAAGTGCTGGGGATTAACCCCAAGTGCAGAAAAGGATAAATATTTGACATTGAGAACATGCGCCAATATGAAATGAAGCTTATTAATATGCACTATAAGCTAATTAGTAACCATGGCGATGAATGACGGAGGAAGGAAACACACCGTCTTCAACACAAAAAAGTTTACATCAGCATTTGTGGTGTATTCTACCTTCTCACACATCATGTAAATATGAAAGACACATGCAAGCACGGTAGCATGTGGATGATTTAAAGCCTTTGTGTTTTAATGGGATCAGTTGAGAAGGATAAACAGGGGGAATCCACGAATCAAAAATTATTATTTCCATCACACACCAGCAGCTAATGCTGCTGATACTAATCCATTAGACAACAGTCTAATGCTGCAGATACAGCAAAGACAATCTATCACGCTGTGCTGCATGCAACCTCCCTTCCACACACAAGACATAATGGACTCATTCATGATTTTCCTATTTTTTAGAGCACCCCAAAGCATTTGTCAATAACATAAAACAACACTGCACCATGATGGCTTCCAGCATGACCAGGCATGTCAGCAAGATATGGATGTTAGGAGACTCCTAAAAAAAAAAGGGGGGGGGGCACAACTAATTGCATAATTCAACATCAACCACCTCATAAATATTAGAACAATCTATCATAGAAAAGTTATTTGAGTTACTGTTCATGCAGAATACTTGTCTGTGTATTAAGAAGCAAAGAGAGGTTATCTCCACAGTGGGCTTCTCCAGATGACTTATTTAGTCTCCTGCTCTCTTGATTGCCTCTTAACTGGCTCGATGTCCACTTAAAGGGATTGCATTAACCTCTGCCACTATCTGTGGGTGGATGAGCTGCTCCCTCGCCCTCCCTTTAAGACTTGCTCTGTATAAAAATCTTCCTTCTTTGGCTGAGATTCCTGTCTGGCTCCTGTCCAGACAAGTGTGAGCACATGCACACACTCAGTCATAATAAATTCCCTAGATCTGTACCCTAACCTTAACCATCCCAACTAATCAGCTAAACTCAACTCTTATCATAACCTAAACCCAATTCTAACCTTAGCCCTAAAACCAAGCACTGACTGGCCACAATGTGCAGTGTGCTCTTGTACAGTACAATATAAGATCCCTGCCACGTGTTTCTTAAAAGTACTTTGTACTATTTATGAGAACAGAGTAGAGAGCTCTCTCAGTGTCACATACCTAAAGTGCAAGTGTTTCCCATCAAAAAATGTCAGAGGTTGGACTGAGATATATTTGCACATATGATCTAACAATTACTCTAAGAGCAATAACAGATGCTGATAGAGACGTGTACACATACCCAGCTTCTTTTCATTTCCCAATCAATATCTCTCTCATGCCAGCTCTAGGCCCCCCAGAAGATTTTACGTCTTAGCCCACCTGTACCTGAAGCTCGTGCAGACTGTCTGCCAGCCCGTGTGCCTAATCCTCTCTGCTGCTCACTCTGCCCTGCTCTCTGCCCTCTCCAGCTGGCTGTTCTAGCCTTCTGCTACTATTGTTGCTGTCTCTGCACCTAAGCAGCTGGTGTGCCAGCCAATCTCTGCCTTTTCCCCAGCCCACTTTCCCCTTGACCATCTTGGAATAAACACATCACTTTCCTCTGTTCTTCTTTTTTTTTTTCTGCATCTCTCCATCCTTCGTTCCCCTCAATACTAACGTACTCACTCCATGGAGAGATTGTCTATCCTTAGGAAAAGCAACTGAAGAATCCAAGAAGGATGCAGCCAATATGAATACAACATGCAGACTGATGTAGGTCAGGAAAACTTGCAATGAATAATAAAAGAGAAAAGATGTGTACACTGTCACTCCCCACCCATCACTACAGCCAAGACACCAACTCTCTTCCTACTATCCCCTTTAGCACCCTGACACACAGACAAGGAAAGGGTCATGAAGGAAGGCTTCATCAACACTAACATGGAGCACTGAGAGGGAAACAACATGTTATTTTCAGTGATGCTAATTTGCAGCAGACCTGGTCCCTCCGTGTTACCATTCACAGTAGCACAGAAAGATGCACAAATTCTACTTTCTCAAGTCTGTGTGCATGTGGCAGAGATACACACTTGCTACACACACACACACACACCCACACACACACAGTACAGTTAGAGTGTCACAGTCTGACATTCTTTCCACTGAGCTGTGTATGTTGAGACCAATCGTCCTGTCAAAACATTTCAACTCTGCTGGGGAAGGAATATACAACACCAAGACCGCATGTACACGTACGTGCACACGCACCCATACAATATACTCTCCAGCCACATACAAAACTCAAGGTAGGCTACACAAAATTTCTGTCTGCCTTTAGAAACATATCTGTCTGAGGACAAAAAACTATAAGAGGGTAAAAAACATAAAAATCTGCTGCAGTATGTTTGTGTGTCTGTGCTGAGAGAACAGAGATCAGCAGGGAGCCACTGAGTTGCTGCACATAAACTCGACTCTGTTCTACTCTGTACTCTGTGCATACTCTTCAGTGTTTGCCTGTCAGCCATTGCTAAGGGCCATCCTTGTGAACCTTATGAGGGAAGTTCTAAAGAGTGTTTCAGCTAACCTAAGGAGACCCTGATCAAATAAATTATTTCTCACTTTCCACTTACTGTGTTCTGCTTACTAATTGGTGTCAATGAAGAGCAAAATATTCATTTTAAATCCTGTTTTTAAAGCACTCTCTTGAGCAAGCAAAACAGTTTAAAACACAATTAAATGCAAAGCAGTCCCCCTTTATGGACACGACCCTTATCTTTACTGATCATCTATCTCTTGAGAGTGTTTTTCAGTAAAGATATTGTTACTATCTCCATTAGGAAAACTCTCAAAGATGGTGAAATATTTGGTCGGCCTTTGCCAAACAAATCCCCTGCTGTTTTTAATGATGTGTAGTGCAACCTATTAATTTGGTCACAGTTTGAATGCAACTAACTAACATGCTAATGGAAGTGAAGATGGACTCGCCATTGTCCTTAGTGTACATGTAGAGCTGAGCTGAAACCTTTTCCATTCCAGAGTCTGCAGGTCTGAGTGTGTGCCTGTGAATGAGTACTATCCCATATTAGCAGGCTTATAGTTCGAAGAGGTTGAAACAGACAACTTCCTGTTTCTTTCTGCACGTGTGTTTGTGTACACGTGTGTGTATACAGCTACCAAATGCACAGAAACAGTATGTGCATGAAAGCATGTTAGTATGCCCGAAGCACAGGAATAGCCTTTGGCCAAATACTCAAGCTAACTTAGTGTTTTTGCTATATGGCTGCGGGTTATCCCAGAGGGCTGCAATTAGCATTTTTATAGAGAGTACACACAAGTTACACTCACATCCCCACTCTGAACCAGGGCTGATGTTAAAGATGACAGGAGTGGTATTTCACCACACGTCAAACTAGTTTTTAGTTCAGTGGTGAAGCATGTCTTTAAAAAAAAAAAAAGACGGGTCACAGCTGAGATGGTCCAAAGCAGGTTATACTCTGGAGTCAAACACTGTGCACTGACCTTTACAAAAGCCAAATTAGATGTTACACTTCATTCTATCCTAACATGAACCTCAGCCAAAACATGACAGCAAGTTCTCTTGTCATTCAGCTATTGCAAAGGAGCAAAGCCTCAACTCCATGTACATGTCAACAAAACCTGCCCAACAGTTATAAGAATGCACAAGACACACAAATACATCAGTGAAGGCTGCTCTGGCCTACCCAGAGGCAATAAGTGGGGAGGATACTGCATTGTTTAGTTCCACATAATTGCTAGGACAATAACCCAGAGTCCCTTAGGTTTGTCACAGACAAAATCTGCACTGCACAATCCAATGAAGTGCTGTTCCAAGTTGGCTGAAATGTAATCAGCTTATTGAAACCATTAAAGTTTATTTTAAATTGACCAGTAAAACAGCAAGTGGCACAACCTTAAACTAGCTCAAAGTCACCAGTAACAGTGTATCTGGAGCCTCAGGCCACCTGATGAGACACCTCAGACGGGGAAAAGAGCAAAAGTCAAGAAGGGGTGAACCATGCTACACCTTTCTGTCATCTCTCCTTACTGCCTGAGAAGGGACCTTGGACTTTCACACTCTGACAAACACTATTAATTGGGGCAAAATGTGGTGCCCTTGGCGTTTCAATGACTCCTGGATCATTTATTCTGCTCTGCCTTAAACCTGTATCCCCCTCCAGTGTGGCTTTAGGCTATGACTGCCTTGGGGCTACAGTGGCCATCCCCTCCTCTGCAGAGACGTTTGTAGGCTGTAAAACACATAAACTACAGAATTAGTTTTCCCTCCCACAGGCCTTATTAAAAAAGCAGCATTTTTCTCTCTGTGGAGAAATGAGAAAAAAAGGAAAAAATATAAAGAAAGTTTATGAGACCTCACCTACAAGTCTGAAACTACCGTATAGCCTAGCATGAAAATGAGAATGAATCCTTATGATGTGCTAATCGACAGAAAATGTGAACCGCACAGGGAGGTACAAGAAGGACAAAGAGTACTGAACAAATGAAGTCTAAGCAGAAGTGTGGCTGTGGGGGCAGCTGATAATGGGCAAGGACTGGGGCACTGTCTATCCTGGCACGTAGAGACAGACCAGCATTCTAGCTCAAATTCACACTTACAGGAAATTTAAACTATCCTGCATGTCTTTGGACAAAACCACCAAAGAACGGCCCCAAGTCCAGCAGGATTCAAACCTTCTAGCTGCGAGGCAGCAGTTCTAACCACCGGCAACCCCGTGCCACCCAGATTGTAAAATATAACATATATTAAAAAAGCAAAGTGGCATATCAAGACAGAATGTAAACAAGACTGAAAAAAATGCAATTGCAACACAGCAACAAAGGAAGCAGTTGTGCAGTGAGAGGGTAGTAAAAAAAAAGAGCAGGAGAGCTATATTCAGCATCCAGGATGAGCTCCAGTGAGGCAGAGGGAGTTAGTGTTTAAACAAGTGTGTTGTGACTCCTACACAGCCCACGCTGCATATTGAACTGCATCAGTATACCACAGAACAGGTCTAATGGGTCATCATCAGTAACAGCAGCAGCAGCTGAGAATAGCCTTGTAAGGCTTCGCTGACTGTCAGCCTGCTGGCCCGCTGGCTGGCTGCAGAGCAACAGTGTGGTGTTTAATGCGCAGCTCAAGGGGCTGATAGGAGGTGTGTGTAGGGTGTATGAAGGCTTGTGGCAGAGTGAAAACAAGGAGAAGGAATCAAGGAGGAGGAAGCACGCTACCATCAAAAGAAGAGATGCAGGACTGCAGCAGGGAAATACATACACATGAACGATGAATGTACAGTGGCATAGCATCTGTCTCTGTTTTACAAGACCCCTGACACACAAACATCTTTGTGCTACTGATGCTTCATGCTACTCAAAGAAATCTTTGGTTTAGGGACATTTGAATATAAAAGGTATTTAGTAAAGTAAGTCTGTGCTTAGCTGAGCAAAGCCTCTAAAAATAGTGTATTCTTTCATTATTTTGCTTGAGCACTGTGGAAAGTGTGGAAACAAGAGCATGCATCTTAATGAAGGTGACATCACTTGTGTGTACTACATTTAGAAGAAAGGATGCCATGCATACACATTTGCACATAAACACATACACAGTGTTATATTATATGATCATTATTTGGTTGTGCCAGCACCTTAGATTCACATTCACTTAGAGAAAACACAGTACACACTAACTAATCATTGCAGATATAGTTTTCAAACAACAGATTCTCCAGAAATTATTTCATTTTCCCTCCTGTGGGGGCAACACAGCACAGTCACAAAAACCTAGCACATTAACTATCTGCATTACTACTAACTTCATAAAAATACAACTTGGGTACCCAACCCCTAGCAGAACCACAGGGGAGAAAGGCCGACAAATCCAAAAGGTCAGAAATTCCAAAGTGAAAGAAATAATTGTTTTAACTTTTGTAAGGCAGCAGTGGAATAGAGACAGATTATCCCACTAAGAACCACAGCTCAGGATTGTGGCTTATAGTCAAATGGTAGCGATCTGGTGTTTAAATCCCACAGCTGCTGAAAGGCTAAAACTCACAAAGTCTCTCACTTCTGTGCCCCCACTTTCAGTTGGAGCTATACCTTTTATTGTATCAGATGTCTTATCTGTTGCGGCTTACCAAAAGAGGAAAACTAACTAAATAAATGAATCAATAAAATAAAGTTTCATAAAGCGTCGACTCTGCTGGCAGATTGCTTTGTTTGAATACCTAAATGTGTAAGTGCTTAAGTACGTATAAATTAAGCCCATTTTGGACCAGCACAGCAATCTGGAAAAGCTCTGCCAGCTGGACATGTTTGCATTAAGTTGGTGAAGGATCCAGAGCAACTTTCCTGCACACATCACTGTTGGAATCTGCAAGCCCAAGACAAAGTTACAGTTTCTGTAGCAAAAGTCCACAAAACAGCACAAAAGCCATATTCAAGACTATAGCATTCTTAAGGAGCATGTAAACCAAACAAGATGAATTTGAATCAGGAGATCTGACTCTGAAAAGACACATTAGGTAGCTGTGGTGTATAAGCTACAGCAGGTTACAATGACCAGAAATTGCTCTAATGGTGCAATTAGTGAATTTAGTGTTCCAGATGCCCCGTATTTCTAAAATACATATAAATAAAAAATATATTGTGAAATCACACATCTAATGTAAAAATTTTGTAGCTGAACTGAAAATTATGAAATTTCCATTTTCTAAAGATTTTTCTTCCAATTCCATGTAATTTTACAAAAATTTGATGCTTGTTTCACTGTTTTAAAAAACTATTCTAGCACTAAAATACTGTAAAATAACAGACTATAACCATCTTAAAAATACTGTAGCCTGATATTCTGTAATAGGGTTTTGTGTATTTCACAGCTAATATGAAAATAACTACTAACCTATAAAATAGACTAACCATTTTGTTTTTATGATGGAATTTTTTCTACAACAAAGACATATTCTATGTGCATGTGAAAACCTAAAGGGGACAGATAAACTGAACTATGTTAGAAATTTCCCGCCTTAAGGAGCAACATAGAGAGAAAGCCATGACAGACGGAGTTCCCTGAGAAGTTAATGGAAAGCTCCGTGGCTCTGCAGGGAATAAGATAACAAGTGAACTTCAGGGAATCCGCCTGCAGGGACCTTTTTTTGTATTAGGAATGGGAGTGTTGAAAATCCTATGGGCACGGCTCTGCTGCCCGAAGGTCTGCTGCTTGAAACTATATTGTGTCTCACTACTGCCTGTGGCCATTTTCTTTTCACACACATGAAAAACATGCATGCATGCACACACACACACACACACAGTCAAACGTATTGCATTTGGCATCCACAAGACAGCTTAGAAATGAGACGCCTGCAACACTGCTGTCCTGCTGACATCACCCAAAGACGTCTTCACTTCTTTCTTATTCATTATCACCTGAATGACTTTGTTGCTTCCTTCATATCTTCAGTCACAACCAAGCTTTGGCACACGACCCTTTATTCATAGAGCAAAGTTATGTTTGTAGAGCCATGCATGGTATTGCAAATGAGCCCTGATGGAAAAGCACCGGGTGCCTACGAGAGTCCTTTTAACTTGGAACAAAGTGAATTCATGGTCTCCTCACTACTAACACTTCATTTCTTCCTCTTTTGTTCACGTTCTTTCTTTCTACTCCTGTAATCACCTATTCCTTCTTAAGTTGCCATCCCACTGAAAGCACTGGTGGTGATTCACAGCTCTTTGCCTTGCTCTTCCTTAGCTATTGGCTTAAGTACAGGGATAGTTAAAAACTGTGAAAGTAAGGAAACCTTTCTTTGTCCCTTCTTCGTGACTTTCTCTGACTCAAGTTGCTTGCTCATTAAAGAGGCTGAGAGGGTGAGATAATTCAGGCGGACAGCAAGGTCAAACATGCTGTCACTATTACAAATTGGACTGTACGGAACAGATGCAAACCTGTAAACGCAGATGCGTGGCAGCATGCTGAACATGTACAGTAAAACAACCACGTGCACAGAAAAGGCCATAACGGCCTTGCAGACACATGACGTTCACACCAGAAGAGACGCAAACGCCGACTCTTCTCAGGCCTATGGAGTTGCACCTTCTGCCCTGAAACAGTTAACCCAGAAAGCTCACAAAGTATATGCCCCCTGTGGGACATCTTCAGCGTGAGAATTATCCCATTGTGTGTGAGCACACAAGACCTGGTCGATGTGTGCAGCCTTAAAATGTATACAGCACCCAAAAGTCTCTCTCCCTGTATGACTGCACTGCACATACAAGAAATAATAATACACAGATGTCTGTGAGCGCTTCTTGAGAAATATACTGCAAGGACAAAAGCTGACACAAAGTAAGGATGAATGCAAACATTACAGTTCAAAGACAATAAGCTGCTTTAACAGCCTGTTCTGTCCACAAGATTTTGCAACCTGTGTGCATGGATTAGCTCCCATTCAGCCACCAACACAGCCTAGTGAGTTCGTCTGCAACTAATGATTAATTTCACTTATACAAATACTTAGTTTCTAATCATCACTGGCAAAATGATACAGCAAACAGCCACATTTGAGAAGCTGGAACCAAGTCATGACTGGCATTTTTGCACAGAATTTAGCAATTAGTTAAGCAATTAAGTGATGATAGCTGCCAACTTCTTTCTTACTGATCAATGAATCAACAAATTGTTTCAGCTCTAGTGGTGCAGATTTGTGAGGCAGGGATTACATTAGTTTTTTGCATAAAGTTTTTCCTTTGGCTGCTCCTGTTAGGGGTCGTCACAGCAGATCGGTTGATCCGCATGATCGATTGCTCCGGGTGGGTGTTCACGGTGTGTGTGTGTGTGTGTTCACTGCTGTGTGTTTTGCACTTCGGGTGGGTTAAATGCAGAGGGGAATTTCGAGTATGGGTCACCATACCTGACAAAAATAGTCACTTTCACTTCACTTTCACTTTGATTTAACACAGGTTTTATGTCGGATGCCGCTCCTGCCACAACCTTCCTATTTCTTCGGGTTTAGGACCTCAGTGGGACATTCGCTGGACGGTGTGGCTGCTAGTATTATATTTACTCATGATCATGCAGTCGTCTCTTAGAGCCTGTCATATTATGACACCTGATATATTTCAGCATAGTGCTGTACTAATAAAGTGTACAGCCTGCATTGAATTGGAGATATGCTAAGGTGTTTGTTATGCTCCTTAGTCAGAGGCTCTAAGTCAGAGCTCCTACTGCTGTCAGAATTTTGTTTAATAATGCATTTATCTCTCCTCATGAGACCGCTGTAACCCTGCCTTTATCCTCCACTCATCCTGCCCAGTGTGGGGCAAGAGCCTAAGGCCACACACTGCTCTTTCTGCTCAGTGTCCCACATTGCTGCCCGATTCTTTTTGTCTGTGTTTCTCTGAACCACTGTCAGCCCTTCTCTCTCTCTCTCCTTGCATCAGCCTCTATTTACGTCTTCAAGCTGCACTAACAATATGGAAGAGTGCAGTACTGTTTGACCTTGGTTTATGCGAGGAGTGTGTGAAGGTGTGCATGCATGCTTATACTGTAACTGTGTGAGAAAACTGACATGCTGTCTTCAGGGAATCAGCATATACTTTCAAACCACGTTGTCTCCAAGTCAGTCTCTTTGTTCTCTCCAAGGATGCCTCTTTGTCACCCTGATGCAAAGAAGATGGCAAAATAAGAATGTGAAAGATGTCAAGGGCAACAGGATAAAATAAACTACAATGTCTTCTGATAAAAGCCTGACCTTATTTTCACTATTAGTCCATGTTAAAGGAGATTGTAATGATGTTAGTTTAGGTATAAGTTTTACATCCCTAAACAGTTTGATATTCTTAAGGCACGTCACTTTGATTTCTTTTTACACTTACTAAGTTTCAGAACATTTAAAATCCCATCCACTACCGTACTGATATGAACACAGTTAAAATTAAATAAGGAGAAAAACAGCAAACCCAATGAAGCCCTCGTGTTGCCGTGATGGATTGTGTGCACAGCCAATTGTCTTTGGAAGTTGGCAGCAAATGGCTTCTTTTGACAAAACACACAAAACCATGATAACTTCACTCTGTGAGCAGAAACAACCAAGAATAATGTAAAGAAGAGGAGCAGCTTAGACAATTAGCTTAACATCAAAAGAGACCAGTATTGTTCTCTAAATGACAAGACTATTATCTGTTAATTACAAAATAATCTTTATGCCTGTTTTGCTTGTACTTTATCACTGTGGGTCCCAGGTGTCTTAGAGTTAATAGTATTTATCCAACCGAAGCTCTTGACTTTAATACTATAGACTCTCTGTTCTGCATGTCTGACATCAACATGAAAGGAATTGAAAACGTACTGCTATGACAAGCTGTATTAAGATCAGTGCCATCATAAAAGTATAGAGAAAATCAGCCCTTGGACTGTGTTGAAAGAAGTAAAGAATAAGTACACACACACACACACGCACACACACACACACGCACACAAGCACACACACGCGCGCACACAGAAAATTCCCTTCCAAACCTAATTAGGTGCCGCTCTGTCTGTTTGATCCATTGCATTGTGTAGATGCAAAACCAACACACAAAAGCGCTCCTCTGGACATTACATAACCTAGTAAAATGTGAACACCTCTTTCCACTCTCTCTTCTCTCACCTCAATTTTTCTGGTTCTCACTTCTCTCTTGCTCATTCTCTGCTATGAGCCAGGGCCAATGCTAGGTTCAGGAGGGATTTTTTTTGTTTGTTTTATTTTAATGCAACACACAGATGGAGATAGAGGGAAAAAAAAACAACTTAAATCATAGAGACTAAAGTACTAAAAACCACATCCTTATGATGTCTTAACCTTGGAAGTTATTTTTTTTAACGTATTTTAAATTACTAATACCTGAATGTGAGGCTGCAGGACAGATACAGGTATATAATGTGCTGATGACATGGATCTAACATCCATATTGGCAAAAGTTTCCCAGTGCATTTCTGAATATAGATCCTCGGGTCTTTAATTCTTTCCAAATACCTAGAACCCAGACAGCTGTTCTCTGGCACCAGGGGTGCAGCTGGAGAGCTAAGGCCAGTGCAGTGGGCAAATGGCAGAACTATTTTCTTTCACTGCCAACATATACAAACACCAACAGCAATCCAGTATTAATTTCACTTCCAATTAACATCTTGGTATTGCCTACCATGACTCACTTTTCAAAGTGTGTCAAGTATAACCTGGAAAAACTTCAGCTTTATGCAAATATCCTGTGATATGTGGGAGCAACAGTCATTGTTGTAGATTGTTGCAATAATAATATACATATATTTGCATAAAGCAAGCGAAGTTGTCCACTCCCATGTGGAAAAGAAATCCTATTTGAATTAATCTCAAACATACTTTGGATATCATACGATTAATTGTGATTAAATATTTGAATCGATTGACAGCACTAGTTTTAAATATTTATCTAACACTACACATATTACATATTATATGTTTCATATAATAAATTCAACTTAAACTCTTAATGCTTTAAAAGGCAAATCAGCTGTATCTCACCATAACAAAGATGCAAACTGTCATTAAAGCGTTATCTTGCCTCACCATACTGTATTCAAAGGCCACTAGTGATTATTAAGATTAAGTCACACATGACTCACCGGATATTCCTCTGGGGACCTTTCCCATTCTTTAAACTAAGAGTGTCGTTGAATTTCCATGAATCTCATTGTCTTTAACAGGATGGATTGATGCCCATTCACTGTGTCTCAATTTGTCTCTCTGGAGGCACGTCGCCTTGTCCCCGGCTACCTTTCTCTTTCCAATATGCCAGTTAATGAATCCTAAGTACTGAGACCCACTATATCAGTCGTCTGCCTTTCATCATGTGCCCTCTGTGGATTCACACATAAGTCATCAACATGCACATCATAAAAACAAAGTCATCTCTTCAATAGAGGTGGACTGAAAGGCCAATAAATACTGTGGTGACTTCAGTGTTGTTGGTGCTGGAGTGAGCTGAGAGACAACGAAAGACCAAAAGGCAAAGTTAAACTCAGCAAGAACGAGGACTCACCAATTGTTAAACTAGTATAATTCTGATGTGTAATGTTTCAGTCAGCTACAATGAGTCAGGAGTCAGAAAAGTGAGCTTAAAGGATCTAAAAAGGTTGCTATGTACTAACGTAAATATAAACACTTCACATTTAGGATTAGTTCAGAACATGTTGCCCCTTAGGAAAAAGGGGCAACATGTCTGTTGTTTTCTTCTCTTATCCTAGGCCATTGTACAAACCCCCCCAATGGGCACAGCCTGACACAGCGCGGCAACATTGGGTGTGACAGCATCCAGAGTCATTTATAATTACTGATTTATCAATTCTTTGATCAGCTTTGACAATGAAATTCGAAACCGCCTCTAGCAAGATTATCAGCAACTATCAACACCCAGAGGCATAGATGGCCATGTTGATCTCTTGTCATGGTGCAACACTAAAAGGCATTTCTCTATGACCCTGATTTAGTATGACGCTGGCTGGCTCTCAGCTCCAGTAATGAGCTGTATGATGAGAAGCTGGTTTTAGACAGGAGGCTGGTTATAAAAAAAAACATTAACAGCCTGCCTTGTACGCAAAGCAAAGCAAATAGAAATGAAGTCAGGCTATTTCCTGCCTTTGCTCTGCTTTTATTGAGGATACATAGGGCACTGCTGCTCCCTCTGGATCGGGCTAATTGCAGTATTTGTCACCAGTTCCATTAGAGAACATTTCATTTCCACATACGTTATTGTAATGTCTGAAAAAGCCACAAAAAAAAAAAAGCCAATCCACAGATTTTAGGGTAAACTAGACCAGTGAGCTGTCTGAAGATGACGAGAAAACAGGAACATGAGCGTGTTACTCACAGTTCCCCTGCCTGATGTGTGAGGATCACTGCAACAGGACTTTAATTGGTCTGAGGGGGCAAGATCTTAGGCACTGTACAGCAGAGACATAGATTGGCATATGAATGCTGAGATTCACTCTCTGCCCCCCCCCCACACAAATATGGATGCACGCATGTACACACAAAAGCTCATATGCTTGTATTCAACCAGCAGGAGACTATCCAGTCAGCTGTTCTATTTTTACACACAGCTCCCTAATTACAGCTTTTCCTGTCCACCCATGTGGAGATAAACTATAAATGGAAGTGCTTCCCATACATGCATTTAGCAGAAAGACACGTTGGTAGCAAACCTCCAGTGAAGAAAACATGGAGCTGCCAATTCACTCGGGAGAAGTGGCATATGGTGATAAGGTTGACCTACCTATGCAGAAATTCTTTGACTAAGCTAACTACTTTGGCAACATTAATTACTTAGGTTTGGTGTCAAACTTAATAAACAGTATAGTGCACTGAATTACTGTCTACAGGGAATATTAGGGACCTCCGAATACTTGGCACCTTACATCACTGGAACAATTTGAGTTCATTTGTGCAAACAAAATGTAAGTTGTCACCACTTTGGAGTCACATGGACAATAAAAATGAAATGACCCGTTTTTCAAAAATGGCGTTGATGTGAATACAGTGATGCACAAAATGAATATATGGGGCACCAACTTCAAAATGTTCAAACCTAGACTAAACAGGTGCAACATCAGCCTGTGCAATTATATAGTTAGCCAAATTATATTTGAATTTTGAGATGAGTTTGAAAGACTGACTCATTTAAAAAAAAAAAAAAAAAAAGGGATGATGGTAACCATGGAGACGAGGATGACAGTAAAGGGATGCAAACTTGACATCTTTTAACTGAACGTGGAGACGTCTCATTTTTCCTTTGGATGTTAATGTGTAAATGCTTGGCAGATATGAAAAGGGGTTAGGTGTTGCACTCTTACGGACCTGCACACAACCACACCACTGGAGAAGAAGCACTGTACAAATAGCAACAGCCACATTCATGTTTATATACAAAGATACCTACACAGAGAAATGTAGTGCCGTATGAATATTTAGCAGAACTGTTTCTACTAGCCAATAGGAACAAGATCAATGCTTATGAAATGGTGTTACAAAGGAAAATCAGAGCCATCTGACCACAGAAGCAGGCTGCTGTTTGGTGGTTAGTCGGCACCAGAGAGGCCAGCAGGTACAGTAAGTGATGCTAACACTGGAGGGTGATAACCAAAATGTTATCACCTGACCTTGCCACTCATTTCATCAGGTATGTGCTGCTTAAATTATGTCATCTGATACATTTACACACACACACACACACACACACACACACGACAATACACCATGTATAAAGACTGGTAAACACTGGTGCATATACTTGAATCAACAGTATATTTCACATATGGCATTGACAAACTAAATGAGGCATTTCAGAAACTTCTATGTGAATGATGTGCTTACTTTTGTTGGTGCTCAGAAATGTTTTTGATCCCCTTGGTTCTGTTTTAGATGGAGTTTGGCCTTGAGAGGCAGAGAGTCCTGTATAAAGTCAAGGGAAGCTGTAATGTAATGAATCCATAATTAGGTGTTGATGTATGAGTTTCCCCTTGGGGATGAATAAAGTTTATCTCATCTGATAATCTGGGTTAAGATCCCTCTGTGTGACTCTGTTGTGTTGAATAGATGGAGTACCAACCAGGGAAGAAAGCATGGACGTGGAAATAGACACCACCACCCTCAGATGCTACATCTGGAGCTGCCATGGAAACCGTTTCCCAACAGTAAGCCACCTGACAATCAAGTCTTGTTAAAATTGTCTATGTGTGTGTGTGTGTGTTCCTGTCACCAGGCTGATGGGGCGAGACAGAGTTTAATCTCAGCAGATTAAGTGTGTCTGTTTTTATAAAACGACTCTCATAAAAGACAGTGCAGGATTTATAGGATTTCCAGGCTAATGAATGACCTATGGTGAACAGCATGGTTGAAACTCAAGACGGAAAAAACGAGAGGGACATAAGAGAGACAGAGAGGAGGACAGGGTGAGGAAGAGGGTCATGGGAGAATTAGTGAGAGAAACGGAAAGGGAGACAGCAGGAGAGAGGCACAGTGCATAGTTTAATTAGAGGGACTATAAATAACCTGGAGCCTGACATTTGAACATAGAGACCCACTGAACATCTCTGTGTTTTCTGATAGATGTTTTTGATGTTTGAACACTTGAGCTCTCCTCCTTTTCCTCCCCCTGCTCTTTGGTCTTGTTGAGATTTGAGACTCTCCCACTTGTCAGTTCTCTTGTCTCTCTCCAACACATGCAGACACACATTCCCACATATAAACACACTCGTCAGTCATGCCTCCATGTAATCCTTGCTATATATGTACCAGGAAGGAAAGAAAGTGACATATCAAAAACAGGTTTTCCGTCAGCTGTCAGGAAGAGGAATGAACGAAGAGGCAGACTTGGCACTCAGTATGATGTCAATACGCAGCCACTTATAGCTCGCTCTGACACCCAGCACCAATCTCCTACACTGAAAAACATATCTGTCACTTTCTGTTGACACTGCAACACAAACAATGTAGCGACAGCTCTATTACATACCTTACAGTATCTCTAGAGCCTTTAGGTCAACGAGAGCAAAACACAAACATCTCATCTCATTCATTATGTGGTGCCCGCCCCATTTAGCATCTTCATGTATCCATCATCTGCCACTTAGGCTGTGGCTAATCCCACATGGAGACAGGTGCTCGCATTCACATTCAAACCTGTGGGCAAATTAGAGTCAAGAATTCACCTAACCCCAATCTGCATGTCTTTGGACTTTGGACTTACAGAGAGTCCAATGAGATTCAAACCCTGAATCTTCTTTGAGTGAGGTGACAGTGCCAACCACCACACCATTATGCCAGCCCTGACTGTATTTCTGCCTGTCCTTGTGTCACCTTAAAAGTCTTCATCTATCTCTAGCAAAGTTGCTTTGAAATCCTTTTGCTGCAATATGAAGTATGGGCAGGAGATCAGAGTTGGAGAGCTATAAAACAACATTATGTGCAAGATTATAGGAGGAAGCTGTAGAGAAGTGAGAGCAAAAAAGAAAGTGGAATAAGTCTACTGCATCTCTTTGTCACGAACAAAGAGGAGGAAACATGGGGGAGAGGGGTGGATTGACCAGAGAGAAGAATACTGCTGAAGTAAAAGAGGAGACAGAGGGTTGTTTATCTCTGTCCAAGTAAAGCCTACCTGATTTGCCAGCAATAAGACCAGTCATTACTCACTAAAACTCAGCACTAACACGTCTACACCTCAGTCGCCCTCCCTCCAGCTCTTCTTGTACTCATTCATCTCCCCGTCCCTTGTGTGGAGAGGGTGCTGAAACATGCAGAGGTGAGGGAGTGAAGTCGCCACATACACAGATGTATGGACAGATGTAACAGCAGACGCAACAGCGTAAAGGACAACTATTCGCTAGAGGAAGAGCAGTGGTGACCGATTGAGATCAAGGTAAGGGGGAACTCAGTGACAGAGCAAAGGGAGCAGGGGCCATCGAACCTGAAATAAATAGTGTAAATCTGTGGGTGTCAGTTTTAAAGATTTCACGTTAGTAGGTGAAAATATTTTAAGGAAAAACAAAAACAACAACAACAACAAAAAAAAAAACTAAGTTTGCTTCCATCCATAGAAAGTAATATTTGCTTACTTTCATGATAGAGGAACAGACAATCAAATGAGCAATTATTAAAGCAGCTCTCAGAATGAATGAGAAAGCCTGCTTCAGACTTTTGGCTAGCTCTGCTAAGACCTTCATTCTCCCTACCATGCCATGGTGTATTTCAGCTTGAAATTGTGTGGTTTTATTGCACATTGAACTAATGTTTGTGTGTCTCTGTGAAACTGGTTTGTGAGTGAGTGTTTGTTGAATGCCTTTTTTCTCATTCAATAGGCTGGTAACAAGGTTTTAGCCCGCCAATATGGTGCAGCCGATAAGCACAAAGGCCAATAATCCATACAAATATTAGCCCAGGTTTCAGAAATGGCTCACTTGAATGAGAGAATAAGTGCACATCTGTGTGCATGTGTGTATGTGTTGGCGGTTGGGTATGTATTGTGTATGGTAGCTGCACACTGATTGGTTTGAAAAAACACGATTTGCAATCAAAATGGATAAACAAAAAATCCTCTATGGAGTAGTTGGCAAATTTCTCTTTTGTGCACGTGCATGACTAACAGACTGAATAAATCCTAGTGCACCACACATTAACTTGTGTGGGTGTGTGTGTGTGTATTTCCTTGTGACACCTGTGACCCCTATATTTGGATCAAGGGGAGTAAGAGAGTGTGCCTGATCATGGAAAAGCAAATCTAATTTCAAAAGTTCAACTAGTTATGACCTGACAATGAGACTTGAGTGTGTATGTGAATGTGCGCGTGTGTTTGCATACCTTCAAGCTTTGATTGTGTACACAAATGCTCGTGTGTGCAATATATTACTTTTATTGTTGTGCACTGCTTTGTACTATCTTTGTCTTGGCTGGTTTCATTTCATTTATACGGTATACTTAAAAGACATATTGCACAGATGACACATCACTGGAGGAAGTTTCATGCACTATGCACTTCAGTCTCATGCAACACTACATGCAGTCTTGATAAATGTAAAACACATTTTGCATACAAAGCAAGACAACTGTGCAAAACAGTCTTTACTATACTTCATTACTTTCTGTACAGAAAGCTAAATGGAAAAATGATCATCATGAAAAGCATTTAACCTTTGATAGATATTTGCACTCTATTCCTTCTGAGTTGGTGTGAGGGAATGTGGGCCCCTATGGTCAAAAGTCTCTTGAACAACATCATAATAGCAGTTATTTTCGGCCCTGTGGTACAGACAGTTCAAAACCACTAATTTCAATACAGCTGCACCGAAGGAAATCGATACCTTACCAAGCGCAAGTCAATACATTTCTACCTCAAAATGTCATTAACACAGAAAGTGCAAAAACCTGCATGGAGACAAGCAGTTTTATTTTATTTATTTATTTTGCTCTCTTTGTAATCTTTGTGTTCACCAACCTGGCAACCAGCATAATCAGTGCTACCTGGTATTTTCTTCTTCCATGGGCAAGGCAAGTGGATAAGATCTGAACGAAACCTACAAGGTTAAACCAACATGTGTGTCTTAGAAGGCGAATGTGGGACAGAAACTAGTATATGAACAGAAAACAACTGATGTTGAATCACTCGGGTCAATTGGTGCAGTACAGTACAAATCTCTCATGCTTATTTGTACAATGTTACTCACATTGAAGCAACTTAATAATTTCTTTTAAACAACCCCGGCAGAAATATATTTCGATGTCCTGATATTTAAGATGGTACAATATACGTCTATCACATGTGATCTTTCTAAAGTATTTACATGACCAGCTAAACATGCTTGGATTTCTCTTTTTTCATCTTAATCTGTATCTTTCAACACATAAACACATCCTAGCAAGAGCATTATAAAGCAAGCCCTTCAGTTCGAAGAGCAATGCCAAGTCACAGGAAGCAGTGTCGTCGTGCTCATCTCTGGCTTGCAGGTAGCCTCTGTGTTACTGTATTAGCCAGGTCAGATCACACACTGTGCCCGCTAAACTAGATACTCAGGGAGACGGGAGTCTAAAGTAAGTCCGTGGAGCATGGACGGCAGGCACACACATACACACACTTCAGCTTCTATTTCTGAGAGGACACTTACAACAACTTACAACCCTAACCCTATATCTGACTTTAACCCTAAAACCTAAATAAAGTCGTAGGACTTAAACAGATCTTTAAAGGGATGTGAGAAACAACACATATGCCTGGAAACGCACATATTTCTAGGCATCTGTAGCATCTTTGGGCTGAGAAACTATCTGGGTCAGAGTAGTGCAGTTATTTTACCAAGCCAGTAAAGGCTCTAAGAGAGAATATTGTTGTAAGTGAGCAATGCTCCTCACTCCAACACACACCCTCATCCAAAATATGTCCCAGGATTATGAAATGATGCCCTGGTATGATATGCTCCTTTCAGTGCCTTAGCGCCTCAGAATCCCCATCAGCTCATCCAAACATTAATGCACTCATATCCTGAAGCATAATGTCATACACATTAGTACTCACATTGAATGCTGTGCACCGCAGCTTGGTACTGCTGCTCCTGCAATGAGCCATTTGAGCTAATGATTTGTTTCTATATAGAGCTCTTCTAAGAGTTATCGATCTATACGTTTAAGACCCCGGGAGATTGTACACGGGGCTGTACATCTGACTAAATATAGGAGTTTGCAAATCCTACTGTGCCTGCATGCATGATAAACGTGTTAAAAAGCAACTCAGTGGCAAAATGCATTTTGAGGACATCTGTGCCCATTTAAGCCCCAATCCTCTTTGAACAGAAATCCTCAAGAGGAAAAGACAGGAGCACAAAAGTTGAACCAGAACAACAATCCTAGTTGGATTTACTAATTCCTTAAACAGGTATTGGAATGTTGAGATCAAGGCCTGCACCATAGGACTTTCTGCACCCAAGTGACCTTTAAATTGCAGAGCAGAAATCTCACGTAGTCCTTAAAAAGTATTATGTAACTTCTGTATGGGTGTGTGTGTTCAACAGCATGTTTGTGTGCATTATCTGATGCCAGTGCGTCAGCATATTGTGGCTTGTCCCAGTGGTCTCGGCTGCCTATTTATAATTAGTGCATATGCAAAGAATGCAGGAACACAGAAGTCTATGTGACTGTTCTGGCACAGAGGACCCTTGCATTGCATACTCTTGCAAACACACATTTGTGTGTAATCACTCAAAATGTACAGTATGCATGCCAGGACAATACATATATAGACACGGAGGTCTCTTAGGAGGCATTAGCATTAATGTGAAGTGAGTAAAGATTCTGATTATGGAGACAATATTAAAACAAGGGCAGCCTGCACACTGCCTGCTGTTCCATTGTTGATTACCAAGGTTTTATGCAGCTTCTGGCCGTTCTGCAAGTGCAACTTAACATCTTTGTTATTGCCATTTCCAAGGAAATTGAGGTGAGGGTTCAATGGTTCCTACTTACCCATCACAGACATCAGCAATGCAGGGCCAGAGCCCTGACAATAGTCATCATCACGAATGCCCAGTGGCTGGGTTCATGCAGGTTAAATTACCGACACCACAAAGATGGAAGCTTGACTAATTACTCGGTTGATGTGATTTCCACTTCTCTTAGAAATGACGGCAGGTCAAACTGTAGCAGGTTGGTACAGTCTCTCAGGAAACAGTGTGCATGCATGTCTGTAATTGCTGACAAGCTGCTGAGATACTATCCCCTGTACAAAATTCACAGAAAAATTATTCATTTTTCATTACTGACTATAAGAAGGAACATGATTCAATGTTATGGTAATAAATTGCTTCCTCTTTTAAATATCTCACTCAAGGGAGGAGCGGAAGTGCTCAGGCAAGGCACGGTGCCAGACAGTTCAGGTAGTTGGTTTGCGCACACACACACACACACACACACACACACACACACACACACACACACACACACACACACACACACACACACACACACACACACACACACACACACACACACACACACACACACACACACACACACACACACACACACACACACACACACACGGGAACTTTACATGTATGAGCATGATTAGGCCGATTTTTCAAAACTTTTTTCAATCCCACAGACCACTGGCTGCACATGAAGATGCAGTGAAATTTAGGCCCATATGTGAGATTATTATCATCATCAGTTCGTCTGCAAATTATCTTTTAATCAATTCACAGTTTGGTCTATGGAACATCACAATATCTCAGAGACAAATGTTATATGACAATCGCTGTTGATTTAGTTTATATATCAACTAATCCTTGCAGCTCTAATGACACTGCAGGAGCAGAGATAATAGGAGCCTGAGTGGGTGAGTCATATTTAACAGGATTGCAGTTAAAATAGTTAAAAACATGTTAAAACGGGTACCGGATCTGACAAACAAACAACTTCAGCTCAACAAAGGTTGAGAGATGATTACAAACATGTCACTTGAGTAAAAGTTGTTTGTGCACAATGGCTAAACACTGGGATCTTATATCATACACCACAGGAAGGACCAAATCAGAAAAATGATACTCCAGGCTTTAAAAAAATGGATTTCCTTCAACAACTAGACACATGCACAGATGTGTTACTATAACATCATAAATTTCAACACTAAAGTCACATGCTAATGAATCCCACTGAAACCAGAGAACTTGTAGTTAAGCCTCGTCTCCCTCACACTGACAGTGTTGTGAGTGCCGAAAGGTTCCCCTGTGTATTTCCTCCCGTCTCTGCTCCACCCTTCACCTTTCCCTCCTCGCTTCTTTTGGTTCATCTCCAGCTCTGAGTTCTTGTCAGCCCAAACAAGGAGGCACACCGCATCATTAACTGCCTCTCACAGTACAGTATACACTCCAGATGCTGAGAACAAGGCTTTTATGTGCCATGATGGCTGATGGAGAGTCTAATTCTCTATTAATGGAGGCACTGCAGCCTCATTGCTCATTAAAAATGAATAGAGACAAGCTCACTGCACTGATAATTACACATACACACACCTGGCTATGGCCGACCCTGTGTAATACTGACAATGGTGGCCACTTACAGAAAGACACATACCGTGAGTTGCAGACAGCAAGGAGCAGACACCGAATAACAAGGAGTCTCAAGCATACAGTACAAGAATTATGTTAGAAGAATAGAAATATGACTGGGCTTCCTGGAGTGGCAGTCACACTGTAGTGGGATGTCTGTCAGGCCATTTCAATAAGATTAACAGTTTGAAAGCAATCAAAACAGCAGCATAAGCCTGATGAGTAAACGACAGGCCTGGCCAACGCAAACCAAAAATCCAAACCTGACTCAACTCTAAAAAAATACCTACTAATATTTTCAAAGAATTGATGCCTGTAGAGAAAGAGAAACACAGTAATGTTTCAAAAGGTTAGCTTGGTTCCAGCCACGTTGCCCTCTCACATAAAACATGGAGAGAAAAGTTAAATATTTCAAAAGTAAAACAAAAGCTCACAGGGGAGCACTGAAGGTGAAGAAGTGCTACAAAGAGAATTAGTTAAATAGAGACGCGTAAATGCAATGAAGAGCGTGGAGGTTAATGACGGCTGTCTTGGTTTCAATAAAACAACTGTACGGGGCTGCTGCCATTGTGCTAAAGCAGCCAGGTAATTAACCAAAATGCCTAATTAATTCTAATAAAAGAGTGATGCTGGTGAGTGAGGCAGAAATATGACATGATGGTGGTGACAGAAAGTGACAGTGAGATTAGAAGTGAGAGAGAAAAGTGTGGCGAGCACTGAATCGGGGTTGGCTGCCATACAGAACACAGTAGCACGCATTCAGCCGTGCAAATGTGACTGTTTGTTCAATTACAGCTAATTTATGTTTACACAGGAAGGCGGAAAGAAACCTAAACAAGGCCAAACAGCCTCAAGAGCCAAAGCTATTAAGTAAAGCAGTTTTTTCTCTATTGATCGACTCAAATATTAAAAATTCAGCCAACAACAAGACCTCCTGTTTAACTATGCTCACATTAGAGGCAGAGACACATAAATTGCCTTGGGATGATGAAAGATGCCGAAAGATGCCTGTTCTGGATTCTCCCCACATGACACACTTCTACCCAAACAGGACTGTTCCCTGGCTCGAAGTGCTGAGCTGTGACTTCTGCTGAATCACAATTAAAGAGGCAATCTGCTCAGAGCTTGTACATAAATCAGCTCAACAAAAATACTTCAAACACCTCACACTCATGCACCCAGACCAAGGGTAATCTATCATCGTCTGTACAACGGCAACAAACAATCCTGATTTTGGGTTTTCTTATCTACAGTTACATCACATCTGACTTGTTTAATGCAAGATGGAAGCAAATTCTGAACCAACCACATTTTCTATATAATAACAAGAAAAAGGTGTCATGGGGGAAGTGAGAGCGTAGCATGGTGTGTGTGACTGCCTGTTTATACTATAGTAGTAAGTATCTTAGAGCGCGAGTGCATGTACAGGACAGCAGTGGAAACCTTGAAACAGCACAGTTCACAGCTTTAGCTGACTGAAACATGAAGGTCTTGCCAACTGAATAACATCCTGAACTCTTTGATATGTCATTTGATTTGAGACGTACTTAGTTTACACATTTGATCTGTTCTCTAATAGACTCTATTCACATATTTCTAAGATAAATTACTGTGTGGTTCTTTCTGTGGGGACTTCACTGGTGTTGGTCTCCACTGCTGATGCTTTGCCTTCCTGACATATGGCATAATATAACATAAAATCAACTTTTGTAATTACTTGTCACTGTACCTTACTTTTGTTAACATTCTATCATCTTCTTCTGATGTGTAATCCCTACTGCTGCTCTGTAAGAACAGTAGAAACTTTAAACTGCCAATTTCATTGCAACCGTGTTTAGCTCACAACACAGTTGTGTGTCTTCATGCAAAGTGAGGGCAGACAAAAGACAAGCAGTCCTACAAGTAACACATCCACTGTTGTGTAATTGATCTTTTGAATTGATCAATCTCACACAGTGTCCTTTACAGTTCAAGATGAAAGAAGGCGACTGATGTATGCTGAATTTCCTCACAAGGTAAAAGGTAAAAGCGATTCACTCTTAAACAGCTATTGTCTTGTGTGTCATCTCCTGGTGCCAACTATTACATGACTCACTCACACTGAAGCCATGAGCCGGGAAGACCTTTATACAAAACCACAGAACAGAGAACCTTTTCACTTTAAAAGTCTAGCTTACCTGGCTCCTTCCACTGATGGCTTGTTTAACGCATAATTTCATTTCTGAAGATTATTAAACGTTAAAAAGGTATGTGTTTGTATAAAGGTTGAGGAAAAAAGAGAAAACTCATGGGTGCAGTAAAAGCCTGAACAAAATGCTTCTTTGGATTTCACACATATGATACTGATTTTAGAAGAATGAGGAAAAAGAAAACAAGTCAATGGTAAAACCCTTCATAACTTCATAGCTTCATAACATATATACTTTCAGATATGAAAATGGTGCTTTCAGTCAATAAAAAACATACATTTCAAGGAAGCATAACACACCTCTAATTTAACAAAACACTGAGTTATGAAAATAGCAATTCATGCAATATCACCTTATCTGCAACCAAAGCATTTTGCTTCACATAACACCATTTCTTCTTTGAAGAACAATAATGACTTCTCCCTACAAGGCTGAAACACTTTGTGAACAACATAATGAAAGAGAGGATCAGACAAAATGACCCAATAACACAATCTCAGCACAGTACAGAAGAGTTTGAAAGCCAAAAGATGACATCCTATTACAAATGGAAAAGATTCTGCATAAAATGACAGTTGTAGATCACTTATTTTGTTCCTTTCCACCACTGTCAGTTGTGGTTGACAACACACACACACACACACACACACACACACACACAGCCACATAAATGAGTTTATTGTTCATTCAAATTCCTCACATCACTCCTCCAACTGATGAAACACAAAACAGGAGGCAAAAGACTTGGTTATATTAATCTGAAAATCAGATCAGGTCATTAAAATAGTAAGGGTGAAAGGAAACATGCATAGACATTTTGTTTTCAATCTATGCGGGAACTTCACACTGACCTACATTCATTTCCTGATGACTTACTCTAACCTGAACATTAGATAGACAGAAATCCCAAACAGCTCTGTCCACAGGCCCTCTGGCTACAGGGTTCATTTGTTAGGTTTGTGTGTGCAGGAGTTAATGTGTTTGTGCATGGGAAAGCAAATGAGAGCGAATAGCAGCCACGTCCAGCCGCTACTCTGCAACTCACAGCCACGGGCAAAGAATTCTGGATAATTTGTCATATTCATTATTCCACAGGCCCTGAACACTGGGGGGGGGATAGAGAGATGGAGGATGGAGAGAGAGAGAGAGATAAAGAGAGAGAGCGAGAGAGAGAGAGAGAGAGATGCAGACAGCCAGTCTGCCACCACAAGCCCTATTTACCCTATCACACAATCTGTTAGCACTGACAGATTACCCCATGTCACTGGGCCCAACATTAGTCTTTGACAGCGAGAGGTTCCCACTTCCTCCCTGATCCTCTCTCATTCCTTTGCCCTCTCTCTGCCATCTTTTATGTCTCCCTGGGAATCTGAACAGTTTCATATTTCCATCAGAGAAAGATCTGGAGGATTTAACATCAGGTTTGACGGGGAACATAAGTAAACATTTATTGAAGATGAAAAGAGCCACTGCAAAGCAATGTGTGATGATGGAAAAGGTCTCGACTTACACAACCTTTACATCTCTGCTTTAGGCTGTAAATAAGCAAACAGTAAACAACAGGGATCTGAAATGATGTCAGGAAAACTTATGCACTAAGGCCTTTAAAATAAAAGAAAATAACAGTTATGAATCATCACCTGGGGCAGTGAGTTATCAGCATCACTGAGTCAAAGCTTTTGTTTTTACATGTTTTTCACACACGCACATCCATGTTGCACACAAAAAGGACACGGCCACACACACACACACCCACAAACTCAAGTAGAAATAACAGTACAGGATGACAGGCAGGTAAAATAATGATACTGGAGCCATGACATGTGGTTACACATATGCAGCCAAATAATTTATATTGTACAGAACAACACGGTGTGCCATCTACTTGTACCCTGCCATCCATGTTGATGACACCATGATGAAACTATGGCAATTTTCACTTTTACTTTCCATCATTCCTGTCCAACCTCGTCCCCCTTTCCTCACCTGTCCATTTCCCTCCCTCCGATCATCCGTCTGACCTCAGAGACAGGCAGCTACACCTTGTTCATTATGTGTCTTAGCATGAGACCAGCCTCTGCTGTTTGGCTCTGACTCCCTCCTGGGGTGATCCAATCCTTGCCTCTCCTGAACCCCACCGCTACAAGTCAGTGGTTCAGGCCTCCCAGGACAATATCAGGTCTGCTGTCCATCTGTCACGGCAGTGTTTGCCAGAGCCACACGTACAGAGCCCTGACTACACAGCTATGATGACTCAAATGATCACTGAACCTAATGCTTAAACATGAGTCTATTGCCACTGAAACAGCATACGTGATAAGATATTCTGATATAAAAAAAAATAACCTGGTGTAAAGATATCGGGAAGACTCAACGTGTTAAACATCTCCACACTATAACCGTTCCAAAAAACACATTAAAAATAAAGGTGCCAAAATGGGCCTAAAAGAAGAAAGATTTTACTTTAACAAAAGGTTCATTTGTATTTTGGGCATGTCTTAATGAAAGTAATGAAACTGTGTGTGTGTGTGTGTGTGTGTGTGTGTGTGTGTGTGTGTGTGTGTGTGTGTGTGTGTGTGTGTGTGTGCGTGTGTGCGTGTGTGCGTGTGTGCGTGTGTGTGTGTGTGTCTCGCGTGGGTTTGCAAGCATGTGTGGAGTGCTGTGCTATGCCAGGAAGCCCACTGCGAGAGCACAGTCATCTAATCTAAGATCAAGCAGCCTTGGACACCTCCTCACTGGTCTCCACTGGGAACAGGATGGAAGGCTGGACGCAAAACACATCCATAAACGTCATTCCTTCTTCCCTCCCTCACTTCTTACACATCACTCTCATCTACGTCTACGACACCTCTTCAGTACGTGCTTTCCTATACTGACCCTATACGTCTGTTTGTGTACTAGCAGCCTCACTAGATTACAGCCTCATGAACTTAAATGTCTCATATGTCTAATGTCAGTTTAATGATGTTATAATCTTGTAACATACAAAGACAAGAAAAGAAAAAGACAAATAATGTGATTTTTTTTGAGAGAAAGGACAAACTGCAAGTGTGGCAGGTTTGGTATGTTAAATATATAACAGTCAGTTAATTTAAAATAGCTTAAAACATGTGGCAGGTGAATCATCAGTTGTCATTGATGATTCACAGTGGGTCTGATTAGCTGGAGATTCATGGCAGATGAGTCTATTCTGTAGTTGCTCCAAGGTTAACAGGACCTCAGCAAGCAAAATCATGGGGCTAACTGGGTTCTATCATTACAGACCTCAGCTGCCAGCAAAGGTACTGCTCTCAACTAGTCACAACTCAAACCATTCACCTGAGAACAAGACATAATGATTGCTTCTTAGTGAGGCATGAGTCTTTCAGTTTATCTACAGCAGAACAATTAACTATGTAATGTTTCTGCCAATGATCGTCTGACCCTGTTTCATTCAGTTTCTCAATTTTGCTATTAGGCAGTTCAGATCAGTGCTGAAATCATAAGTCAGAATGAATTAAACAAGATTTCTGGTAAGCAATGAATGTTTGAAAGCAAAAATGAAATAACGGTCGAATCAAAACAAACAAACGTGGGGATTCGGTGCCTTTACTGTATTTGACATTCAGTACTGTAAATGATATATATTTGGGTTTTAGCCAGTTGTTTAAACGAAACAAGCATTTAAGAGGTAATGTTTAAAATCGTCTGGTTCATAATCTGCTGTAATACCATAAGTGTTTGTTAACCCTTCAACAGAGCCAAGGCAGCTGGGCCCCCCTTCTCCCAGTTTTCATGCTATGCTAACTTATCAATCTTGCTCCTGCAGTTTTAAATTCAACTGACAGGAATGGGAGAGACATTGATCTTGTTCAACTCTTTACAAAAATTTCATCTCATTAATTTTGTAATTTCAAGTCACCAGGAAATTGAAGCGAGGATATTTTTGGTATTTTCTTACCTTAAAAAGAGACAAAAACAATTTGATTGAAGACCTATTTAAGCCTAACACATTTTTACATAACATCTGAAACATGCATATTCTGGGACAGACACAGTGATAAAATATATAGGCCGTTACAGAGGACAGAATGATGGGCTGCGTGTTCAGTGCCTTGCTCAGTGACTGCTGATAGTCATGTTAGACACAATGCTAGCTACCCCTCAGGCAACCAGATATAACACAATGAACCAAGAAGCATTTAATTAAGTCTCCCCCTCAACTGCCTGCTCCATCCACAATACCTTCTTCATTCATCCATTGCTATCCCTTTTGGGAAATCAGATGATCCCTTCTTTCTTCACACCCCAACGCTCTAACTCTAATACCATTTGACCATTCTCCTCATCCTTCTGAGGTAGACTTAGATAGAATTCATGATCAGGCAGTTATACATCAACATGTCTCTGTACTAATCAATATCGTCTTTCCATGCTTTTCCAGGAGGTTTTTCCAGTTGTTGCATTTGTTTTTACCTCCCTTATTCCCTCTGCTCATTTCTTTGAGTTGCCTCCTCTCTATCGGGGTGCTCTTTTAAGGCAGCACTGGATCAAAGTCATGAATACTGTGCGTTAGCCACAGGCATGTAAGCTGACAGCTTATACTCTCCTCCTACCACCCCCTATTGACACACAAACACCTGCAACTTCCCACTCAGAGTCTGACTAAGACTCATGCCCACATGTAAACACAAGCAATACAAACGCTAATGAACATGCACAGTCTTTTATTATGAAAACAAAGTCCATTTCCACTATATAGGCTAATTCCCCACTCAGATCAGATGTCTGCTGCTCCTTGATGTGGGAGGAAAAGAAAAGCACCGATTTTAGAGCGTGGCAATTCTGCTTCTTTTACACCCTATATCTGTGCTCTCAGCAGGGCAGAACGCCACAGGGGAGTGATGAATAAGTGGCAGTTACGTATGTACCAACACCACGGACATACTGTACGTTTAACTGTGGGCCAACACTAAGAAAAACCTGATACGGATTGCTTTTTGTAGACACACGTAAATAAATTCACACAGCTCTGTACGCACTGAGAAGAAAAAATGGGCTCAGACTCCCAGCAATATGATTAAATTATAATAAAAAATAAATTACAATTAATGAACCTAAATCATGTGTATGTATCCATTCACAGTTAGTGCCAAAGCTGGGCATCTGTTAAAATGATAAATCCACTATATGTAAGCGAAGGAGTACGCACTGCCTGTCTGCCGACTTTATGAAATACACCAACCTTGGAACTAGCTTGTCCTCAAATGACACAGTGGATGCACTGTGCATCAACAGGAACAATTTTGCCTGGCGTAGTTTACACAGCATTATGAGGAAAAAAGCTGGTAGTACAGATAAACATGGTGGGATAAAAACAGCACTTCAGATGAAAGCTGAAAATTATGCAGCAGCTTATCAAAGATTCATTGTTATTACCCTGTATTAACGTCCACGCACTCCCTGCAACTCAACACTGAGTTTAACCCTTGAATTCTGAGTCTGAGTCAATTTATGAACAGCAGTGAATATTCCTTAGCTTGTTCCTGTGACCACAGCCTCAATGTTCAGGGTTGGGCTGTGCTCAGACACACGAAAATACAGGTGGTGTTGGTCTGAATTTATTCAAACCTGATATTTTGGGAAAATGACAGCTCTAACCTGACAGACTGATAAAAAGTGTTAACAATATTAGAGAAAGAAGTGGACCTGAGTAAGGAATCTACATGGCAGATACAAAATGATAGAGGGTGATAAGCTGCATGTGTGTCAGACAGCTTGTCTATCTTATGATCCCTGAGGGTGAACTGCTGTCAGCACTGCTGTTCAGACAGCCTGCACCTCAGGGCTCAGCCAGCCCATCTTATTCACAGGACCTCATCTAAGAGAGGAGCTTGTAAAGGGACATGCTCTGCAAAAAAAAAAAAAGTATATATGGAAGTCAAAAAGGAGAAATGGGATTTATACAGAATAGGACGATGTTTAAATAAGAACCAAGAAAAATGACATGTCTGAGTTATTCAATCAGCAAATTATGACGACACACTCAATGGGACCTTAACCATAATCTAATCTCTCAGCAGCATGTGTTTTCAACCCCTTCTGAATCTTTTATATAATCAGGGCTACTTGACCTGCCATCTCTTTCTGAGCCTCCTCACTTATACAACTCTCCACCTACGACACTGAAACTTTTATGTCCAAGAATCATGAAACCAAGAGAGACGAAAACAAAGCCATAAGACACACACACACACACACACACACACACATATATATATATATAGTAACAAGCTCACTGAGTCCCAAGCACAAGCCTGTTCAAGAACATGTGAAAATACAACATTACACATGGAATCCCTGTTCTCTTACATACTGAGGCAGCAAAGAGGTAAGATGACAAATCTAAAACGTTTAATCCCCCAGATTCAGCACTGCTGTTTTCCCAGTGTACTTTCTCTTTTCCAGTTCTCCTTTAACTTATTGTGCTTTTTTCTTTTTTCTTTTTTAATACTGACGACAACCCTGATACTAAAAATAGCACTTCCCCCTCCCACCTGCTGCACTGGGACAAGGGCTCACGAAATGGGGTGAAGGGGGTGAAAGTCAGCGCTCGTCAGTCTGGAAGATTCTTTCATCGAACTGCTGGCAGCCATTCACTACCAGTGCCGCCCCTACAAATGACTCTGGCTTGACAACCCTGAACCAATCAAAAAGCACTGTTGTTAGACCCCATGAGCTACCTGGAGCTCCAGTGAAGATAAGGGACTCAGAGACTGATTACAGACTCTAGGTCATTATGCAGCCTTGTCTAACCCTGTCTGTTTACCCCGTCATCTTTATTTTGAAGTCTTTTCCTCTACCTCTTTGCTGCAGAAGAGGCCTATGACCACCATTTCATTTTTTGGTAAATAACACAGAAGCCCTTTGAAAAGATGAGTGATGGCAGAGTCAGAGGAACATGGGGGGAAGGGAGAATAAGTGTGATGAAGAAGAGGAGGATAAGTTAACAGAGCTAGTCTCGACGGGCTCTGAAAACAGACTGAATGAACCAGAAGAAAGCAGACAGGTGGACTGAGCAGAGCAGACTGGACAGGACGCTTTTTTAAACTCAAAGGGGAAGGAGAGGAAGAGAAGAAGGATGACGCACCAAGGCACCGCTTCATGTATTACAAAGTTTGTAATGTGGTTGCAGCAGTGTTGGTGGCAGCATTAGGTAGGTGTTGTTGGAGAGCTCTTATCCTCAGGATCTTTCTCCATCTAACCACCTACCACTGTTACAAAATGTCACCCCTGACCTGGAACTCTACACACACACTGAGAATATTACACCATGATTACTCCAAGTTATAGCAAATGATTCTTTACTAACATTTTAAGACTTTTTTTTCCAGCCATCATGGCAAATGGTAATTGCTTTGCACAGCAGTAAACTGCTGGGATCTGAGTGACTTCAAGTTACCATATCTGCTGGAAAATTAGTCAATATTATTAGTAATCAGTCTTTTAGTTACACGTTGTGAAGTGGATGCTCGCGCTGGGAAACTCAGCTTTGGCACATTATGCCTGCCTGCTTTAATATCATGGGTGTGAAATTAATTACTCCTGCCGTGAGAGTTGGGTGACAAAGTAGAATGATGAAGGGAAAGTTTAAAAGACAGCAAAACCACCACCCACCACATGTCCACAGCCAACAACACGCAAAAAATAAAAACGCAGACTTGGGTTTTTGGATTTTGTGGGATGTCCTGAAGGGGACTGAATTCTTTAATGAGCTCAGTTAGATTGTAATGACCCAGATTAATCTCCTTTCAGTGAGTTTTGTTCTTTTAATCACTATAGCGCAAAAATCAAAGAATAAACATCCGGTATGGGTGAAATCAATAGTGTGTCGCTAATGGGAATATATGCCCATACAGGTACTGCACAGATGGGATTAAAAATACTGTTACCTAAACATAACCAGAATAGATATTTTCTATTCCATATTTTAATGGAATATAAATCTTGCTTTTGATTTTTGACGTAGCACACTATTTCAAATGGAAATAGCATTGCCAAAAATATTAGGATATTTGATATATTTATATACTAATATTTAGCAACACAACCTTTTGAGGTGTGCAATAAATGACTTCATGTAGTTTTTATTGAGACTGATGTTATTGTTATTAAGACCAGTGTCAGTTCTATAGCAAATCAAAGACACTCAGTTATTATGACAAAAAAGCTTTACATTTAAACACTTTTTAGGAAAAACAGAGAACTAAGAGTTTTCCTACAGCTGAATATACTTATACTCTAAGGGCATTTGTATGTATGTATCGTGCTCAACTGCATCCCTTCTTTCAGCTGCAGTAATATGTCTTTCGCCACCATTCTCTATGCTGATGAATAATCGATGGTGGCAGTACAGTGAGCATAACAGACAAAGCAATGACAGACGAATGTTTCATTCTGCCATTCTTTATATGAAGGTCGGAGGTACCTCCACACTGGTCTGCTGCTTTCAGCAACAATGGCACTCTGTCAGCATCCTGTGCATCTTTCATGTGTATATAGCCTTCCCCACTACATCATTTATTCCTATCTGATGCGCATTCTCATTTGTCCATTATTCCACTTCATCAACAGGGGATGTAAACTCGTGCGTCTCTGACAGAAGTTCAGTTTAGTTGTGGTAATGGTCAAACATCCAACGCCCCTGGTTTCTATAGTTGAATCCTAAGTGTCTAAGAGCTAATGTCCTACCAAAGTCATCATTTGTATAATGCATTACGCTGCTGACAAATAAAATGATGGATTCAACCTTGCTTAATTCAATGCATACAGGGGGTTTGCAACTACAGCTTTACTTGATCTTTTATGAGCAGTTACTCATGGCGACTAATGTCAGCAAACTTTAGATAGATGCTGTTATATAACCACCATTACTGAGCCGGTCTGCTCACTTAATGACTCGTGCGTCTCTCATGCTACATTTTAGCATTTACCATTAGTGTCATTACAACTTACGAGAGGCCGATATTCAGCAAAAGGTGAAAGCTGTGTGTTGTTCTCACTGTGTGTGGCTAGCTTTGAAGTCCACATGTACATGCACGGAAAAGAAACTGCAGCACCACCATCCCATATATGCAGGGAAAACTGAGGAGAGACTATTGATTTTGTGGAAAAGAGGAGGATGATAACGGATGCGTGAATTTGTCATCCAGTGAGAGCCTCAGAGGGAAATGGCCAGTGCAATCATCAGCAGAGAGGAGCCTGTAGGGAGACATTCACACACAAACATGCGCATACACTTCTTTATAAAGACACAAAGGAGTCACAAGACAAAAAGGGAATAAATAAATAGCAGGCTCAGAACTAATGGACCAAAGAGGAGACGCTCAGTTGTTTCAAGCATACCAAACCAAACCTCAACCAAAACCTGACAAGCCTTGTGAAAACCAAGAGCTATTCAATGAAACATCTGACTCCTGCCTGTGTTTTACAAAGGTAGTGTTACTTATAGCCCTGTGACTCTCAACCCGATTGTAAAAGACCGTCGTACAGTTCAATTAGAGCCGCAACAGGTGTGTGATGTACACAGGGTGCATGCAAAATGAGTCACTGTGTATTCACCGGTTGCGCTGTGCAGAAAGAAGAATAGTTTGATTGGCTTCTCTGCTCTAGGGGAAAAAGAGAGGGAAGAATAGAGAGACAGAAACACACTCTTGTAGCACTGTTTTATCAGGTCTCCTCAGTAATTAAAGACACACAGCTGTGGTTACAAGAGGAAGAAAGTGAGAGCTAGCAAAGCGAGAAAGACTTTGATAACGGCACATTTTTGGAGCAAATTTGGGATTAATAACACACTGAAAATGGAGGGACGGATCTAACACTCTACCACTGATCCTCTTAGGTGGGAGTCTTTGTGGCTGCAGCTTTATATGTGTGTGCATGTGTTATAATTATGTACTCAACACATAATTCTCATTTACAGCCTAGGGTTACCACGGAAACACAGACATCCGAGCAATGGATAGCATGTTTAAAAATACGGCACCTAAAAAAATGATTACGTCTCATTGTTGTGTGTGTTTTTTTGACCATGTATGTGACTGTGCCTGTTGGAATATACACAGTGTTGATTCTGCACTGCGGTGTATGAATGTGAAGGAGGTGGGGAGGAGACATAAGGAGAGGGATGTGTTGAGAAAGGGGAGATAATGGGAGGGAGAGGAGGTGGTGAAGAGGGAGGGGCCGATGATGAGAGTGTGGATGGTTTCTATTTTTAGCCTGAATGTGTGATATATGCCAATAGGTGTTCAAACCACGGTGAAAGACACATTGGCAGGCTTCATGAGGATTCTGCATTTTCACATTTAAAACCCCAAACTAATAACTTTGTCTAGTATCACTCAATAGCATTTCTGTGTGATTAAACCACCATAACTAACATAATTACAGTCCATTTTGCAGATGAATGACTGAAGATAACAGCCCCTAATATTTTCTTTCCCTGCTAGGAGGCAAACGTGGCAAAAGCCTTCATAAAACCAAGCAAATTGAATGTGCTGAAATTAAACTGAGTGCATTATGGAGCAGCAGAAGGAATAAAAAAACACATCATGATGAAATCAAATCAGGATTATATCCATGAAGCCATTCAATCATTCGTTAATCCCAAAATGATTGGGCTTTGGGAAAAAAAAATGCAATGCAACAGAAACACACACACACACACACACAGAAACACAATAACACAAATGGATTAAGTGACATCAATCAATAAATCCTGATCACGGAGCAATATCAAAACATCCCAACAGTAACAGATCCAGACAATTTCTCAAACGCTATGCTGAACACAATAAATCGGCCCAGAGGTAAGACACTATTATGAGTGATAGCACAGAAAAAGTCACATCTACTGTGACTGAACTATCGCACAATTTTAAATCTTGCTTCCTTCAATACATCTTTGTTTATAATGCTGCAGTGCTGGGGCCACAATCACTTATTGGATTATATGACTATCACATCAATCACCCCATGCAGTGACTGGTCTCCACTTACTAAAGCATTTATCTTATCATCCTCTCATAAATGGGCTGATGAATTACACCATCCCCTGACTTTGGTCTAATCATAATTGCATCTGTCTCCAATGGAGACCGTTTCTTGTCCCTTTCTGTCTCCGTCTCTCTGAATCATTCTCTGGAGTGCGTCATGCACAAACAGCAAAACTGAGCTCAAGTGGCAGACAAGTTTATCAGTATGCATTGTAACTTAGTGTATGAATGCAGTTTTAATAGTCAAATGTAATAGTACAGTCTACAGTCTAATTAGCAGGTCAGTGAGGCAGAGGTGTTTTGAGCTAAATGCTAACATCAGTACACTAACATGCTCATGTTGATCTGCTATGATAGCACACACACGCGCGCACACACGGTTTTGCTGGTATTTGCTGGTAAAGCAAACTAGTGGAAATAGTGAATTTTAGAATTTTAGGTGCTGGCCCCAGAGGTTAAGGCTAACCGGTGAGAGTCATCACAATTCATCTAATTTCATCCAATAGTTAGATGTTAACCATAGATCATGGTGGCGCTGGAGGAAAAGTCAGGGGTGTGTGCACCAAATTTCATGGAACTTCAATTAAATAATTGTAATATTAATATTTTAAGGACCTTCAGCCTGTGCAATTAGCCAAAATTAGATTTCCATTTTAAATTTTGGCACCAAACAATCCCAAAAACAATGTAGTCGAGAAAAAGACAATTATTTTGCCACATTCTGTTTTGCTTATTTTTGCCTTGAGTCCTGAATGACGTGCACTTTGGTCACCTTTCGAAGACACTTGCTTAGCCTATAGTCGTGTGTGTGTGTGATATCTGCACGAGCGATCGAGCAGCCCTATTCAGTACACGTATGAAACAGACCTCAACCCATACTGGTAATGTAAACACCCTCATGTCTAGTGCTCTTGCCGAGTTACAGATCTCCAATACAATCACTGCACTCTTGCTTTGTTCATTTATTTGGTCTTCAGACCAGTGGGGGGCACATGAACATTATGAGGCAATCATGACCAAACACACTAAAAATAGCAGAAACCAAACTTTAGAGCACAACAATAACGGCAGCAGTAAAACAACACCGAGAACAGGTGAGGAAAACAACCAGCATTTCTGCAGAATATGCAGTAGCTATTTAGCAGCACCATATCTGCTTTTCTTACTTCTTCATAAGCATCCACACGTGAATGCCAACAGCCACTACACAGACAGACAGGTACACATACTCAAGCATGCACATACAACAAACACATTTGGACTGGTAAAGCCCCGAATAGCAGCCATCTGTGAATTTCTAAATGTATTTGGCAACGTTGGCTGCTTGTCCACAGTGTCTGGCTCAAATCTGATACTGTTTCCCAGCATGCCTTCTGTATAGAACACACATCAGTGACCTCACGGCTGGAAATTGGGGCACAGGCCAAGTTTACGACTTAGAGCTGCTCTACAGGGAAGGGAAAAACACACAGAGAGACACACAAAAGCACTTTTCTATCTTTGGTCTGCATTCCTTAAAAACTTTTTCTTACTCCCTGACCATCTTTCATCTATCTGCTTCAGTGTCTCTCTCTCTCTCTCTCTCCTTGTTTGATGACCAATAGATTGCAGTCTTCAACCTCATCTAAACACGTTTTTCTCTCCCAGCACTCCATTTATCACTCTAACCTTCTCACTGAATCCCCTCTTCCTTCTTCCTTATCGACAATACAGTGCACACTGGTCAAATTCGCTGATGATTAACAGCAAAAGCAGAAGGAACAAGATATCTAATATTAACAAGTCTTCATGGAAGGTGTGAGCTCTTCTGTAGCTGTCTGGAAATGCTGTGGGAAAGAAACAGGAAACAAAGCAAAGTGAAAGTTGAAATGTTGAAATGTGAGATTCATAATTCAACCTATGCTAATTATAGCAGCCCAGGTCTCATCTGCATTTGTTAAAAGTCACAGCTCCCCCACGGTACAGCTTAAGCACAACCAACACAGAATGTGTCTCCTGTGCTGCTGGAGACGTGCATTTTCTCCTGTCTCTCGTCTGTCACTCAGTCTCTAAATGCACTTCTCTCTTGACAATTTATTTCTCACACTTTCTGGCTCATATGTATACACTGTACACATATATACACACACACACACACACACACACACACACACACACACAGCACATCAAATCCTGTGTAAGTCAAGAATACTAATGTAGATACAGAAGGGAGAGGTTTCCAGGGTGTCTGGTCACAGTGTGCCCGGCCAAGGGGCACTATTGGAAAGCTGTTGCTTCACTTACAGCCACCTGCTGCCAGCCTGCTCCACCTGGCCTGTGAACATTCATTATGGTCCAAAGCACTTGACCACAACATCCATCACTGCAGACTGATCTATATTCACCAATTAGGCTGCTGCTATCATCACCGTCCAACACTGATTAGTCACATTGGTAATGTGAGTGGATAAGAACCTGGATTGCATAGATAAATCCGCCTGCATCGCACTGGTGATTTAGTCATGCAGGCATCTCAGTCAGAATGTAAAGTATCGGTTAGTGGTGGAGGGAAACTACAGAGGCAATTCAGGCATTATTAAACTGGGGGGAAAGTCTGCTGGCATTTTTAATGCACAGTTGGCATACTTAGGATTATTTTTATTTAAATCAAAGTCGGTGTTTATTTCTGCATGAGATAACGTGCAAATGTGTTTCACATTCAGGTTTTTCATGGACCTGAAGAACTTTGGCCTATCAATAACTTTATTTTGTTTTGCTCTAATGATCTGCTAGCGGTAGTATTAGTTTGCCTGTTTCCATTGGTAATGTAACCAATGTCCATCACAGTAGTGTGTCCAATAGAATTCATCTTATTTGCAGTACACCAGTGAGAAACTAAATTAGGATTTTGACAGATTCTTCATGCAATAATCTACAGAAAAACAGATCTGCCTCATAAAAAAGCTGCCACAAAAACTGAGGGAAGTTATCAGACATTGGATATTGCCTTTCCCCTACTGTGCATTATTAGCAGACAGTCTGTTTTGAAAGACATAGTTAATTTCACTCTACTGTGCCACAGAAGCAGAAGGAAATTTCTATATTAACTTTACTGAAGAACAGCCTCCACTGAGTGTTTTCCACTCATTACCAAAACAGTCTCTGAAATGTGATAACCCTCTGTGAAATGGGATTAAGTTGCGCACCAGTTGTTCCTATGTACAAATTTGTATTTTTATGTATTTGACAGAAGCTATGACCATTGGGTTTTATATGTCCTTATGCCTCACCCCCCCCCCCCCTTTTGTAATGTTAATCATTTTCTCTTTCACCTCACAAACATGCTGGGAAGATGAGATTCCCCTGCTGTGTGTCTACACATGCCCAAGGTTACTGAGCATAGAGCACAAACTCTGATAAATTAATTGTAATATAGCTTGAATTGAGTAGATGTTATGGCTGTGCACTGCAGCAGTGCAGGTTTAAAGTCACTGTGCAGGCAAATGTGTGCATGTATTTAAAGGAGAGAGGGAGCCAGAATGAAAGAAAGAAGAAGAGTCTCATGGACTGTGCGGCAACACAATGAAGAAGCTGGTCAAAAAAATGTCCTAGTTTAAAAAACATGTTGAAGTCAAAAGAACTTATGAGAAATATTTACACATCATCATTTCGTATGAGGAGATAAAGGAAAAAAGAGACGCGGTCAGTGCATGTGTAGAGATGCAACATGCTATCAAGACAAAGAGATAAGCAAGCTGACTGATTAAGATTGGAGATTGCATTTAAGATTACACATGCATTTGAGAGTTTCTGTTTCCCTGCAAAATTGCATTTCTTGATGTTATTCTATACAGATGACATCTAAGCTAAAATGATTTACGGTTCCAAATTAACAGCAAAGTTTTTTAAGTTAATAAGATAAAAAAATTAGGTTCCAAAGTCTGACACTTTTGCATATTAGAATCTCTGTGAAGCGTCAGTTGATTCGTTTCATGCTACAGGTTAAAATATGTAGCCTCTAAATATAAATGACTTTGAATGTTACAACCACTTTTCTCAAACTGCCAACCCCAAGTACATCTAATAGCAACCTATTCTCAAGACAGACCTGTCTATATGACACATTGCCTCTGGATGGTGAGGTTATCCTATCCACTAAGCCTCTGCGGAGAAATAACATTTGCTCATGCCCATCAGGTCTTTGATAGTTTGATTGTGCAAGACTTAGGTGTATTGTTGTTTATATGTATGCAATCCCCTTAACAGCTAAAACGGGTTCCTTGTGGTGCTTCATCATGATTTGTTACTCATAGTACACTGATAGCTTTCATGATTCCCTTGCCTTAAGAAGTGCTTTTAAATCGGTTTTGCATATCAGCTGAAAACTGCATTAACTTATGAGCTCTCTGTTTTGAGCAGGTCATTGATGTGGTGTTAATTTAATGCTAATAAGATTAAAACATAATGCAGACTGTCTCCAGTCAAATGAGGCTGGTGAAAGTCCTTAAAGGGACTTGTTATTGAGCGGCAGCAGACCATGGCCTTCCTCCTTACAGAGCACAGAGGTAGAAGACGGGTCACACACAAGAGGGGTTTGGAAATTGAATTAATATTGCCACCAGTCAACCTCTGAAGGGAAAAAAGGCTTACTGAAATCTATTAATGGTGTTAGTCCATGACTTGACTTTTATGCTCTTCCCAGTGCTTGGCACTGTCAGATGGCATATGGCAGGATTAATCCCCCAGCATGTGTAATCCCCAAAAGACATCTGGATCAAAAAAGTTGATTCCTAGATTTGCAAAGGACATGTACAACGTCCATGTACTGAAACTAGATTGACAATACACAGCAGAGAAACTGAATATATTATCGTATTGGGCACAATATTCAGCCATGAAGTGAGAAGCTTACTTTTTTTTTTTTTTTTTTGAAACTGCGGCAAATCAAATGTCATGATACTGAAGCACATCAGAGGGGAAAGGAGTGACAAAGACAACCCTACACACACACACACTCTTATACTACAGCACAGGAAGAGCTCCAGAGACAAGCATTAATCCCCACAGATTTAGTGTCACAGAACAATTGCTTTTGTCACCCTGCATAATCAGCACACAACACAGTTTATGAATTACAGTACAGTCAGAAAGGCATGGGCTGGGCACAGTGTGTATTTTTGTGCGTGCGTGTGCATGAGTGAGAGAAAAATGCATGCATGTCAGCGGGAGAGCGAGAGAACAAAATAAATGACACATACCTGCTTGAAAGCCTTGGCTGTGAAGATGGAAGATTAATCAGAGCCATTCAGACAGCATTTACTGCATTCTCTACAGGGAGATGAGAGGCGATTTATTTCTGTAACTTGGACTATACAGTGTATGTACAGAAAACCATCCCTCACATTCCACTTCAGCCCTCATTATCCCCTCAGTAATGAGCAGGTCTACCCAGTGGACACAACACTGTCTAATCCATAATTGTTTACATTCTGGTGTTTGCTCACAAGTCAAGTAAATCAAGGGCCACTCGAATAAAACAACTAAAACAATACATTACTCAATCAACTCTTTTATTTTTTTAATGTAATTCAGTGAATGTTTTACATTATTGTCTCTAAGCTTAGCATGTTAGCATGGTAAAATCATTAATTTGGCCTGAATTCCCTACACTGCAGCTAGCGTAGCTATAAACTGCCAAGAAGCCCAAACATGAGCCTTGATAAGTTTTCACAGAGGGCCATGCCCCTTGTGCCGCACAAAAGCCTAAAGGGTGCAGGAAATTATATGAATGTGTCTTTACACCCCCTCAGTGGGTAGCAGTCATCAGTTGTCCAGGATTTTGCTAAACACCCTGGAAACTGATAATTACAGACTCATTTTCAGGTTTCTCACTGAAAGCCTGCTGGTAATTGAATTGAAAGGAGTGAGGCAATTGTAGGGGGCCTGGAAAGACCATAGCTAAAGGCAATCAGCTGTGACAGACAGTGAAAGAGAGACAGGGACGGAGGGACTGAGAGAGAGAGAGAGAGAGAGAGAGAGAGAGAGAGAGAGAGAGAGAGAGAGAGAGACGGTTTGAGTAATGAAATGTTTACATGTTATTTTTCTTTTGCTTCAGCACCTTGAGCATCACTCCAATCACTTTCGTTAGACAAAGTTAGACAGGACACAGTGTCCTCCTATATGACAATGCAATATTCGCATGCATCTCGCGTCAATAATGAAACAGGATGGCAAAGCAAAGCACATGCTTGAAATACCTCACTGAAAGATCCTCTCTGTCAATTACCCTTCACAGTCACACTGGCCACAACAAACTCCACCCTAGGCTGACAAAGTGACCAGGTAAATGCATTTTGTAAAAGCCTGAAAGGTTTGGTGCTCAATATTCCTTTATAAACGGGCAAACATCCAGATCTCTGCTTGAAAAGAGGATAAAATACAGACCAAAAACAAAACAGGGGGGTGTGAGCGAGCACCTGGCAGGGCTGAAGAATCATTTCAGTAGCAGATTCTGAAAGGCAGACTGGGGTGCAGTATTGACTTGTGTGACCTCCAACACAAAAACACAAGCAGCAGGTACCAACTCTCCGAGCTAGTGCATTCCTTCTTTTCAACATGTTTAATCTGGTCTTATTGATTCTTCATATAGGAGGTTATTGATTGTGTGCAGATTTCTTTTGAGGTTCTTGGACCAATTTTCACCTTGTGAAAAAAGTTGCTTTTCAAATGCTGCTTTAATCATGGATGGATAAAGGAAGTAACGAGCCCCACAGCAAAATTGTAAGCCATGACATACACACAACTAAAGCAATCGTTAAGAGCTGGTTATCATCTTTGTTAGTAACTACTAGTAACACAATGTAATTGATTGAAAATTAATTAAAAGATAATTGTGCTGTTAGTTTAAGCACATTGTTATTGTCTGTACTTGTGACATAAATGGAGACCTGATGTCATGTCGTGACCAACACCAGGTAATTGCAAAGGGGTTTCACTGTATATATACTGTATACACACACGCACACACGCACACACGCACACACACTGTATATTATATAAGGATATAAGTGTCTATCCGGAATTAAGAGCATAGGAAGAAGAGCATCTTTCTCACATATTAGTTATATTCAAGTCCAATCCATATAAATAAGTAATAAATAGTAAGCCTACTTTAAATAATTAAAATGTTCAAAATAAAGAATTATTCTATAAAATTATTTCTTGATTCAAACAGGTATTTAACACATTATCTTACTGGGCTTTGCAGTCTTATGCATTTTTATACTTCGTACTGACCATAGATGTGCTCATTCTTCAGAGTGGCCATTGGAAATAAACCGTTTTTACTCATTCCACAACAGGGAAATTCACATTGTCACAGGTACAACTTGTTTTACTCTCTGAATCCACTGTAGGTGATGGTGTAAGCTAATAAAAAAAAATTACCTAAAAACTTGATTCATGTTGTCATTCTACTTTAGTTATTCTAAAATTAATTTCCATTTGAATTTCTAAAAAAAAAAAAAAAATGCATCAACTGTAATACAGTGCACATAATTGCTAATGGGAGATGGATGCCATTTAAATAGGAGTCAGATGACTGGGTAGGAAGCAGTAGCATGCTTCTCTGCTCTGGAAGACAGACAGGAAGAATAACAGCAGGGAGTCGAGATTCAGTGTTTCTAATGCATGCTTTTGTACATCTGTGGATAAAAGTATTTTTAATCTTTATTTTAATATCAGTGAGTTCAACTGGTCAGTGTTGCACAGAAACCATCTTAAGGTCAAAGGTAGATACTGTACTGCCGCATTACTGAAAATTGTCTGGCTTCACAATCTAGTCAGTGAGAGAGAGGAGACAGACACACACACACAGACACACACACACACACACACAGACACACACACACACACGTTTTTATTTGCCTATGAAAGAGGTATGAAATGTGGATGATCCGTTAAGTCAATTTAGGAATTTTGACTTCTGTTATGCTGCAACGTTGGTGACCAACCCCCACTGACAGTGTAGGTAAGGAAGTAATAATCCATAATTTGTGACAAGCCTTGATATAACTAAGCCTGGGTGAAATTAGGTTACAAAGTCTTACTAGAAATCCTCCTAAATGCTAAATGTCTGCTGTAGTAAATAAATGAATAAAGAAAGATGATAGATAACGGCTGTGGAAGGTGTTGTCAGGAAGTAAAATATAAAAATCTCTGATCCATGACTTTCTGTGTCATTAAAGGCAAAACTTACACATGGGCTCCAGAACATATAGAACATCTGACACAATAACACAAACCGTAATGAAACACTTTCTGGGTGAAGATGAAACACAAACAGCACTGCATTTCTTGGTGCAGAAACGTGTGATGTGCATGGGCTGATGTGTTGTTTCAGCACGTCCTAGGTCTTCTGTTTTACCTGTTATTGTGATCTTTATCTGTGTAATGGCATCTGATCCAAAGGCTTTTGGAGTCTTGTTGCAGGCATTGTTATTTTTTAAACCATATTCAGAGAGGAGTTCAACATACTGATTGCATGTAATTACCTGTTCAAAGCATTGTTTTACATTCTGTGATAAACAGTAAGATTTGCTACTGTAGGCTAGCTCCCTAATGTATAGCAGTAAGTGCTTAACACATTGAGTAGTTTAGCCCACATTACTGAACTGAGCCATGGTAGTCATACATCATCTACACTACAAATCTCTGCAGTGTATGATCCCATGATCCTTTGTCATTAAGCAAACTCTAAATAGGCCGTAATTAACATGAGTGCAGGTCAGCTCACCCCTACTCATGACTGAAAAATAAATGAAATCATTTCAACGAGAAAGAAGAGATAAAGAACAGGCCCAGAGCAAAAGCGTCGTTGTCATGTTAGCTCCTTAACTGTTCTCATACGTCAGCTGTGACATGTGTTAGTGACATCACACTTACTGTAGGTGCTATCGCTCAGTCGTGCTCTCATCACCCGCTCTAATTAGCAGCACAAACAGCGGCCACCATATGTGTGTGTCTATTGCACAAATCAATACTTGCTCATCTGCGCTGATCATCTTTCTCACATATTGCCGGCTCTAAAATGAATGCTCTGTAAATCAGCGCTCGATGGAAATCGGTTTCGAAAGAGGGTACAGACACATGCGTGATTTAAAGATGCACACACAGTAGGACACATAACTCTAAACACAAATTAACACAGGCAGCCAATTTGCAGACACCGTCCATATACATCTACTACACATACACACACACAGCTCCTGCCAACAATAGCATATGTTAGAGGTCTTGAGTGGCAGTCTGGGAAATAGACGGCCATGCATTGATCTGTGTGAGCAGTGATCAAAAGAAGCTGGTCTTTGATGAGGGAATGAATCATTCTCAGGCATAGCTATGCTAATGACTACAACACAACCCATCCCTCCGGCTCTCATCAATACGTCACCAATGAGTCTGCAGAAATGCAAAGAGAATGCCTGATGTGTTGTGTAACAGAGGGAATTTTATGAAAGCACTGGAACTGATTGTTTTTATTGCTCAAATAACTGCACATTGTTTAGTAGTGTTGTATATTACCTACAAGAAAACAATTGCAAATTACATAATAAACTCTAACACAATAAATGGCAATGATGTTTGGAAAAAGAGATAAATTGCAAAGACAACCCATCATGATATGCGTATTTGGCAAAGGTTGAATGTTTTCGGTGTTTAAAAACACCAAAAACATTTCAAATAGTCAATACAAAAGCCTAAAAAAGTCCAAGAGTCCATAGTCTTTGCTGAGGCACAAAGTAAGAAGACAAACATTTTCTTCTTATGCCAAATATTATTATTTTAGCTACTCAACTGGGGTAAATCCAACACTGGGTTTAGTCTGATAATTTGACTCAACCCACATTTTGTTTCACTTTGTTTATTCAACCTGGCACTAGGCCTCATGCACAAACACCAAGAATATCACCTGTTCATCAGGTGGTGTGAGATTTGTGCATGCTGCATGTCTGTTAAGCTTCCCTTGGCACTGTTCATTCACAAAAAGTCACAGTAAGAGTAGAAAGAGCAGAAAGAATGAAAAGAAGAACTTCCCCACGTATTTAGGAGAGTTGGTTGCATTAAAGGACCCTCAACAATTAGAAAAAGTCAGTGATGTGTAGTGCTGGGAATGGTTTGGGCTACGTGAAGTGAGACACTTAGAAAATGTCTTTCTAGAGCGAAGCAGTTCATGACTAATATGTGAGGTGCTTACAGGGATGACAACCACTGAGATTAGGCAGGAGAATATTACAACTAAAGTGGGTGATGTTACACTATCAGGTGCAACGGGGGATTACAGCGGAAATCAAGCATGAGGAAGCTGTTGGACAGAGAATTTTCTTCTTAACTACTCAAATGTAAAAGCCGCTATACAAAAATATGCCAATAAAAATACAGAACCTGATAGATACCTCTCAGTCACTGGGCAAACCAAGAGAATGAATATGTTCACAGGACTGATTTATTCTTGATGCTTATTGTTACATGTTGGCTTATTTCTTACTTATTCACATTTATTTGAATAGCAAGTGAAGTATCCATTACACCAGTGGCGTCACTATGAACTACCTTAACTCAGTGTTTCTCCAGGCAAACAAAAACTGTAAGCATCTAAGAGTTGATGATAATATCTGTAACAAACAAACAGACAGCTGTCCAACAGCCTGTATGGCCACATCAAACACATTCTCATTATTTTTGTTGCTTTATGGATTTAATTAGGTGCCTAACAAGCTACACGATAAAGATGGGGACTTTCTTAATCTTACCATCAGAAATTAAAGCTAAGAATAAAAACCTCTGAGAGGTTAATCATTTCTCCAGCTGTCAATTGGTAAAACACCAGAACTGTATGAACTACTGAACAAAGTGCAATAGCTCCTGCAGCCAATATTGATACACATTAGATATAATAGCTATGTTGGCTTCCTCCATCAGCGATAAGAGTCGAAACCTTTTGAGCATCACCAGCCAGCAGCTGGAAGACGATCAGCGCTGATGGGTGGTGATTTCGCCAACACCTGGTCCTCCTTTTTACTCTTCCTGGCTAACAGCACAGAGACATTTGACAGACAGTACGATGCTCCACAGATTCAAACTTTGCATCTTTATGGCAGACTTTCAAGTTGCCTCCCTCACTGGATGGAATCCAAGTTGAAAATCAGCAAAGAGGCCTTTAGAGAAGTGAATATTCACAGTTGAAGAGAGAAGAAGAGCATTGTATTTCCTTCTATTAATTAGATAATGCTCCACCAATTATTTTGGAAAAATGAGTTTCTCAAATGGTGCAGTCAGGGACAAACTTTGATAAGATACAGGTAGTCACTCACTTTTATGCTAGGATATTAGCATTTTAATGAGCATTATGTCAGTGTTGGAAAAACTAAATTCCAAACACAACAACAAAACACGTCCACTTCACTGCAACTCATTGTTAGAAGAAAAATATATTACGTGTAAAACTAAAGCTATTCTGTTTTAATTAGGTTTTTCTTTCATTCTTAATATTAGTGTAGTGAACATTTGCTGAGTTTAAACATTTGACTATAATAATGTTTTAGACTTAACAAAACGTTTTAGTTTTAGTAAGGCACAACACATGATTCTGAACCAAACAAAACAAAGAGCACAAAATTTAAGAAACCTTGTTAAACTCTACGAGGATCACACTAGTGCAATCAGGTCCATTAAATGTGCATCTTTTCACAGAGCAGATATGAAGCCTAACTGGACCAGTAATAAAAAGTGAGGGGTTAGCAGTTGCAGCATCTCTCTCATAAATCCAGACAATCACCCCGTCTGCCTCCTCCCCAGCCAGACAACAGTTTATAACGCAGATTCAACCAAATATGACAAATGCTTGAAGTTATTATCATTCAAAAGGTCAAAATCAATTTGTTTAACAACCCAGGGAACAAAATCCCTCACAGGTCTTATTGCTTAAATGTCTCTGATTTAGCTAAAACCTCACTTCTGTGTGCCTGTCTGCCCCTCATTCGCAGGATTTGAGCTAAGCGTTTTAGCCCTGCTAGAGAGTGAATGTGGGACTCTAAGGATGGCAGTCCTGGTTAAGCATGGCTGGGTAAATGGTTTTTTTTTTATTTTGTTTTTTTAAACTTTGTCCAGTTCGTCAAAAGTAACAGTGCAGCTTCAGGGTTAGCGTTTGAGGATTTTAGAGTCTTATCTTGTTTGTAACAAAGCCAATTTATATCAAAATATTGTTCCTGCAAATACGTCTTGCTGTGATCTGATTTTCCAAATAATGAGAAAGTCAGATTCAATAAATAGATGCCCATTTGTGTGTTTTTCTCCCTGTCCCGTCAGCACAGTCTCTATTTCTGTTCTCTTCTCACATATTGTTGTCATTAAATCAACTTCCATTTCCAGGAAAAAAAAAAAAAGGAGAGGTGCACTACAAAAAGCTATTCACCTGGTATTTCATTACTCATTGTTGAAGTGGGATTATGATTCTGATTGAGGCTGGATTATTGCTAGACTAACAAAACACTCTAAAGGCCACAGCGGACAAGGTAGCGTGTATGTGGCACCCTAGGGCACCCTTGTTACATGTATGTGGATGTGCTAATGAACATAGTTGTGTGTACGTAAACACATGCAAAAAACAAAAAACAAGACACAGCAGCACAAACACCGGGGCTAAATATCAAAAGTTAACAGTAAATTAAACAAGGGCACGTAGATAAATATGAGTATCTCTACAATAAGAACAAAGCAGAACCCAACGCAGCACAAAACTACCTGAGGTAGAGTATGTAGACAGGAAAACGAGGAGTCAAGGAAAATGCATGTGAGAACTGTCTTTGATCTCAGTTATTCAGATGAGTATAAATTGCTGTCAGCAGGCAGTCAGGATGCTCTTCCACAGATTCCAGGGCAAGTTAGTGAACGAAAAGGTGGAAACACATTAAGAAAAGATGGTGCTTCTGAAATCATATTCAGCATTTGAACAAAGCAATACTTGGAAAAACCACAAACGAGGTCTGGTATGAATATGAAAACACCCGGCAATATTGGCATTCATGCCTTAGTCTATGCCCAGGTGCACAAAGACGAATACCATTTATGTGTGTATGATCTTGTGTGTTTATAACGTAAACCGAAAGCATAGACCAGGGTGTCAAGCGGCTTTATATTAGTCAGTGGATCACATCATTAGTCACTCTGACACCCACTTCTGGCCACAGTTTTACTGATGAGGCCAAGCTCAACAACTAACCCCCTCTTAACACACACAAACACACATGTCATCCTCTTTTATAGTGCTACTATAAACACAACAGGAGACTACTTTAGTGTCTCAGGTCTCACTTCAGTGGAAAGACACAGGTGTTGTGTGAGCGTGTTGTGTGGACAGCAACGCGAGCAGGTGCATGTTCGTAAAATGAACAGACAGCCCTAGCAGAGAATGCCTTAGTGCTTTCCACATACCGAAGACTTGTTCCAGAAACAAACATCTGCTCAATACCAGATCTTCTGGGCAGGTTGTGACTGGCAGGGCATGATGACAGGGTGCCAAGTGTGTCACAGCAATGAGCTCAGAGCCATTTATGGCCTCCATGACTCTGACATTTAGCAGGATGCTGCAATTTGTCAGCCCTTCAGTCTGACTCACAGATCCACAACAGGGGACACTAATAAAACACATTACCATTAGGGCTAATAGTGCTGCATCACAGAACTGTGTGCGTACGTGCACACAATCTAAAATTAATGATGTATGCGTGGTTCCCCTCACTGCCATAAAATGACTGGTGGAAAGTATACGATGACATAAAAATGGGGAAAAACAGGTTGGGAAACATCACAAAAGACTGTATGAAAAATGCTGAACATGTTCACCTTGTAAAACTTACAGCTAATTCATGACTTTGTAAAAATAACAAACAGCTCTGGGCTGCAGGTTAATTAGGCATTCAGCAAGTAATGGTAACATGTACGCCTTTTAAAATTATTTAATAATATTAATTATCTCAGTCTCTTACTCAAACTCAACTGATTGACTCGACGACTTGTTTGCCTCTTGTAATCTAGAGTATTTTGATATTCTGCATTAGAGCCTTTTTTTTTTTTTTCCCCAAGAGGCACTTAATTTTTCAAGGCCAGAAACTAGTTTACGTCTCAAAGAGCAAGTTAAGGAGAAGGGCTCTCAAAATGCAGTCAGTGTTTCAGTTAATTCTCACTGACCACAAGCCAAGTAAGAAAGGAAAATAACAGCATAATCTGTTTCTCTATAACTTTTTACTCTGATGCTTTCAACTTTCCCCTTTGCTCCGCTTCTACAATTTCCCGTATGTCTTTCCCTCTGTGTCGATTATCGATGGTGTCTTTGCATTATCGATGCAAATACACTGCTGGGAGAGAACACCTTGATGGCTGCTCTTCACCCCAGAAGAACACAGTCAAACACAGTGGATTCAGCCACATTGAGTAATACAAACTGCTATTTCTCTGAAGTCTCCTATCATCATGTGTAAAGTTTGTAAGTGTATCTTGGAAAGGTTACCACTGACTTCTGAAGCAGTTTCAAATGAAATCACACATCGGACTTCCACATAACAGACTCGACTACAGATACACAGCTACATATTCACACACTGTCATGCAAATACAAACACTTGCACACATGCACACACACACACACACACTGCACTCGCAACCAGATAAAAGAGGTGTCTGCTCTGATCTTACCCGAGCGTTGTCATAGTAACGATGGTGTACCAGAAGGAGGCTGGGATGCTGGTGAATTTGCTGGAGCTTGAACCCTTCTCTGCGTAGAACATGACGGTAGCAAAGATAATTATGGCCATAGTGAGGGAGAAGAGCAGGAAGCCCAGCTCTGAGGCACAGCTCTTCAGTGTGTAGCCCAGGATGCGCAGGCCCTGCGAGTGCCGGGAGAACTTAAAGATACGGAACACACGGAAAACACGGAGAGTCACAAAAGCGCCACTCACGTCCTCGTTGTCAGTCATCACCAGGCCGATGTAGTAGGGTAAGATGGCCACTACATCAATAATGCTCATGACAGACCTCATGAAGCGGTAGCGGCTGGGCGCAGCAAATAAGCGCATCAGGTACTCCACGGTGAAGATCATAACGCAGGCCGTGTCCATGCAGAAAAAGGCCACTGTGTAGCGCTCACCGCATGGCACTTCCTTCTGATTGGGCGCTGAGCCACAGGGAACTGTCTCCACCACATTGGTGATTACAGAGACAGCAATGAAGAAGCCGGTGACGTAGTAGAAGACGAGGGCCATGGTGGATGTGTGAGGGTTCTCGAAAGCCCGCCACATGGTCTCCCTGAAGGTCATGTTGGGAAGCTTAGCGTCCTTGTTGTCCTCCTGGTCATCCATCAGACGCTCTGCATTCTCCCTCTTCCGGTCCTTGTACTCTTCATAGCAGCAATCACCGATGATCTCTGGGACGATGCCAAAGAAAGCCAGCTCCTCGTCATAGGAAGAGATGCACTCATAGCGTGGGTAGTGGAGCTTGCCTGTGCGGTAGAAGTTGAGCACGCTGCGGAACACGTCAGGGTCCCGGTCGAAGAAGTACTCTTTGGTCTCCTCGTTGTAGAAGAACTCCTTTTCGGAGCTGCCCAGCAGGGTGTCTGGGTAGCGGTCCAGCGTATTCCTCCAGGTCTGGAAGCGCCGTCCACTAACGTTAAGAATGATTAGCTCATCCTGCCTCTTGTTCTTCTCGGTGGGTGCCACTGGCATAGGCAAATTGGCCACAGGCATCCAGCCAATCGCTGCCGCCCGGGCAAAGGGAAGCCATGCCGCTACTCCCGCCGCCATGCTCTGTCCGGCTCGGGGTGTAGGGGGGGACAAGTCCAGCACCTTCACGACCAGCTTGACTTCAGCTCATTCACCATCTGAAGGGAAGAGGGGGAGTTTATTAGACAGGAATCACAGGAATGCTGTTTTTGGTCATGGGGGAGAAAGCGAGAAGGAAAGTGAAGTGCAAGAAACACATAAAGGAAGAGAAGGCTGAGCCAGTGAGAATTGGGAATGGACGTAACAATGAAGACAGAAACAAGGCAGTCTAGCTGAGACAGCAGAAAAGTATCTTCAATGCAAATAAAGCTCAACATCACACTTTGGGAGAGAAACCTTTGAAGTGCAGAATATAAAATATATTTGTATTTGACAGAGTAAGCGTTAATGTGATGACAGGGGCATATTGCAATTTCCCATAAGCATCATCTTCACTCTAACTACTTTAAGGCTTTATTTCTCACTTGCCCTCTGTTGAGTTACAGCTAAGAACCAACCTTCACTGCATGTTAGGAAAACTGAAGGCAGCCAAGCAAAACAAGTGCAAGAGCCTGAATCTGCAGATTGTTTTTGTCAAAGTCTCTACCAGGCTGTAGTCTTCTGAAGATACAGATTCCAAACCTGTTGAGTTCAAACTAGAAAACTGCAGATACATCTTTATATCAGTCACAATTCAGAAAACCAGTTTTATGGTTTTTCAGGAGCAATTAAAGATTGAATCTAACGACATGTATCCCGACAATACTGGATGACAAGTCTTTATAAACGAAATAAGCAAAAGCGAGACAACTGGCAGAACTAAATACGTTTGACCACTTTCCAACTCACCGATTCAAAACGCTCCATCCAAAACAAACAAACAACCGCCCAAAACAAAAAGACGAGCAGTTCCACAGCTACTTGGTGACAAGTCGCAGGTTATTTGTTATTTCTGAAAACGTGACTAAGAAGAAGAAAAACAGCAGGAAAGAAGTTATCAAGCGAAGAGGAGAGAGAGAGAGCCAAATCAGACAAACGTTACCGCGGAGGCGAAAGCGGAAAAGTACCGGAGACGCACGTACCGCAGCTGTTTTAATTCACTTCCCATTATGCGAGGGGACAAACAGGGCTCCGCCGTGACGACCGTCTTGCCTTGGCTTTTCGGGGTGAGTGGTGGGAAGACACGGAGGAGGAGGAGGAGGAGAAGAAGGAGGAGCGCTCTCTCTCTCTCTCTCTCTCTCTCTCTCCCCCTCTCTCCCTCTCTCTCTCTGCGCAGGGCGGATTGAGGACCAGAACTGCATTTATGGGAAACCTCGCCCAGGACTCAAAATGATGCGCAAAACACTTTTAGACGCAGATTTTAAAATGTATAAATGATACATCTTCTGTCGGCAGTAAAGAAAAAAAAAAAAAAAGATCCCCTCAGAGCAAAAATGAGTCCAGTGCCCAGCCATTCACACACTGGGCTATGTGCGCTCTGTTGGCCACATAAAGCAGCTGCTGCCAGCTGAGCTGTCCCCAGGAAGCATCAACCAGGGGCGGACAACAAACAAGATTACCTTGGACTTCTATATCTTTAATGAAACCAGCAACAGGCTAATTAAACTGATTTATTGAGCACTTGGGCTCAGCAGTGGCAGCAATGACATTTCAATGTTATCATTATCACATAACAATATTGTCATTCATTTAGAGTTGTGTTTCTGGCCACCTAATGAGTGTAAGTTCAATATCGTTCTCTTTTAGTTCGGTTTTGTCTCTCCTGAGGGAAATATTTGGCTCTGGGTCTGTTAAATGCTCCACTGTCATCAGCAGCTATTGCTAACTGTGTCTGCCATTTGGAGCTGAGCATGTAGCATGACGCTGGTTTTAGGGCCATTTCTCTGACAACAATGAAATTAGAGGGAACCCAAACAACAGAGCTGCGGGCCAGGCAGGTAAACAAAACGGCCCAATGCAAACCTGCCCAAACCCAACATGCATTAAATCAATTACTGCTTATTGAGCTTTGATCCACCTGAACAGAACCAAACAGAAAGCCAACACTGGCATTAATTAACAAGCAGCCTCACTCACAAAAAATAAATAAATGAATGTAAAGTCATAGGAGCTAATTCCAAAAAATTATTTGTTTCTTGTGCTTCAAGGGAAATAGAAATAATTAAAAGTCTTAATTTCACTGTCTGTTCTGATCCTAAAACGCTGAGTAGCCGACCAACAGAAAATCATTTTCAATCCGCTGTTGTAATTGTGAAGTAATTTTCAGAATACTTTGCCATTCAATAATGTAAAACCTATTCATTTTGAAACCATGTTTTCCCATGGTTATTATGGGACCAGACACACTCTGGCTGATATACTGATACACAGTTTATCTCAGTTAGGCTGACTACATTTGACCAGGGTCCTCACTGTATCCAAAGTCAGGTTTTGGTTCCCCAGACCTGAGTGGACCCACAAAGACGTCCAGGCATACATCCAAAGATTAACTTTCATTGAAATATCTTACAGTGGCAGCAGACAACGACATTCATGGAGACTATGAGCTGCAGAAAACCTGTTGACATTTATTCAGCTAAAGAGAAAACTACAATAATGAGAGTATGAAATCATATTTTGCTGTATGTCTTTATCTGACAGAGTCTGAGCTACAATATTTATGTTGGTCCTTGACAGTGTCTGTCTGTATTTTTGTTTCTGGGGCCCCGTGAGTCTGCAGTGTCTGGTAATCATCTCGACATGTAAGTATACTCAGAAAAGAAAAGCAAAAAGGCTGCAGTGGAAAAACTCACTGCACTGAAGAGATGCAGGTGCAGCACGTACAGTAAGTAGGTAGGTATTAGTGTTGTTAAATGTTGTAATTCTGATTGATACAGCCTATGGGTTTGGGTTCTTTCAGTTAGCTTTACTGAAACAAGGCAATCAGACCTGCATTATGTGACACTGACATCAACGCTAGAGTTCAAACATGGGGGAGGAATAACATCAATACATGAATATATGGTCATTTATATTCGGAGTAAGACAGTGTCAGTGTCTGTTTCCCCACATTATTCAGTAATCTGCAGAACAATGTGCAACCCTAATTGGGTCAGCAGGGATCCTATTCCTCAGATACATATGGTCCACTTGAATATCAATAGGATCATCACAGTTATGGACAATAGGAAGAATGAACATTTATGTACATACTAAATTCCTAACCACACTGTAAATCCAGTCACTGATGTTTGTAGACTGAAAATGACAAAGCACTAGTGATTATTTCCCACATGCGAGCCCGCACACACACACACACACACACACACACGCACACACACGCACACACACGAACGCACATATATCTTTGTGAGGAAGCTTATTGACATAATGCATTCCCTAAGCCCTTACCCTAACAATCACAGCTAACTAGCTAAATAACTAACTCACAACCTAACCCTAACCTAATTATACCTTTAACAAACGACATGCACACATGTACAGACACTTGGTTGTTGCTTCTGAACAGTGTGTCCTGGCTTAGGAGCAATGATACACTGGAAAGAAGTACCTTCGGGTATTTCACTTAGGTCCTTGACCATAAAATGGCCCCTTGATAAAAATGCAGAATGGCCAGAATGACCTCACCTTGTGAAAAATACCCCCATGTCTTAAATTTAAACTGGCTGTCACAAGAATAGAAGTTCAATAAAGCACACACATACACAACTGTTCACACACATAAACCCACAGACACATGATACACTGAGCTACACTGAGATTGGCCTTTTCAATGAATGAGTCTGTGAGCGATTCCAGTAATTCAAATGTCACTGAATAACAAGGTGGGTTGAATTTCATGGTCAACTGCCCTCTGTAATTACCTAAAGACACAACACTGACATTAAAATTCAAAATCCTGTCTGTCCTCAAGAGGCAAACTAGAAATGTTTCGGTGACAAAACTTTAAGGATAAGTTGATAAAACGGGTTTGTTTAATGTTCATCCCAAGGGAGGTAAGTGTTCATATTGATGGAAAATCATCCTCCAGCAGTAAGACACCCCATTAGTCCACCACATTATCAGTCAACCATCCATCCCATCAGAGCAGTCTTCGAGTTTACTTTGCAAATGATTCCATTATTTAGTCTTACTTTACTCAATATTCAGCATTAAGGACCTCCCGTTTTATTTCCACTGAGTAGTTTTAAAGGAATTGTTTCACATTTGGGGAATGTGGAATATTTGCTTATTTAACACACTCTTTCATTCTTATGCTATTTTAGTTAAATCTGTTAAACATATGTGAAAAACAATGGCATACAAACAGAATGCTGCATTCATATCATTAGTGACCTACATTTATATTTAACCTCGTCCGCAGAAGATGTGACCTAAAGGTTCTCTAAGTAAAGCAGGGGTGGGCAATCCGTGTTCCTAAAGGGCCACTGTCCTGCTTGTTTTCCAACTGCCCCTGCACCACCCACTGATGATTACCTGGATCAGGTGTGTTCAGCCAATCACAGGCTGGAACATACCATCTCAGATGAGGGTGGAAATAGGGGAAGACAAAATAAATTGGTACCTTCCAGCTTCTGATTGGCAGCACGCACCTGACCCAGGCAATCAGCATTGATAAGGCAGAGATAGTTGGAAAACATCTAGATTTAGAAAGTGCTGTTCTAACTCAGTATTTGGTGGAGCACACATTTAAACACAGGATCCACTGAATATTCCCCCCCTTTTATCCATTTATTCATGATCTCGGCGTGTGGATGGATGATTTTGCCTATGCAAGAAGAAAATATCAACTTATTACAATTCAGTATTTCAATAACTAAGAACTTAAAGGATAAATCCAAACAACTCACATCATGAATGCATCCACCATCTCAGTCTCCAATACAATTCAGGTCAAGTCAAAATATTTGGTACGCTTGGCTAAATAAACACAAAAATAATATATAACACAATGCAAATAGTCTAATAGACATTAGTAGTGACATATCAAACAAATACAGTCAGTAATACAGCTAAGGAAACTCAGAATTTGAACTTACATTGTTCTCTTTGTTCTGCACACACACATGGTTTGTAGAGAAACAGGTGTGAGGGGTGTGGCTAATATAATAAGTAAGGGGAGGCAGGTGAAGGCAAATTCACTTACCCAGACATGAGATTTAACAAGTGCAGCTTACTGGCACAGAAGTTGAGCTAAAGGTGATATTTCATATTCCTCCTTTGTCACTCTCAACTGCTATTACCTTAATAACTCTCCTGGCTGCTCCTCAAGGCTACACATGCATGAACAGGCATTCAGTAAAAAAAAAAAATCAAATAACTGCAAATTAAAATATAGAATCCACATTTCCCTAGTTTGCACTTTATTCACATGAGTAAATTTAGAGGCTTTTGTTTTGAAATGTTAATGGTTTTCAGTTGTTTGTTTGCTGCATTCCTTGAGTTCAATTATTAATAAATTCCCCACAACCTGACTTCTTAGTTTCTCTAATCCCCATTAGGTATCTAAAATCTTCCTTTATCCTTGGTGTGCCAAACACCGACTTGGCAGCCCCTCTGTCAACTGTTCAGGGAGGTATTCAGTGGTACACGGGGTGGGGAGGTGAGGGAGATGTGCTCTTGGCCTCTTTCCACCACACAAAGAGACTAGGAGAGCAAATCCTGCATCCAGTCCAACCCTGTAAAATGTCACACTTTGTCTATTGAGTTGGCTCTCACCAAGGGACAAGGAAAGCAGTGTTGCCACAGCTCACTTTGTGGCCTACCTCAAATCAACTTTTGATTTAACTGTATATCACTTGAAAGGAGCAACACACACTGCTAGGTTTTCACGTGTCATTCCAGTCACATGACTTAGAGTTGAAAGTTCGCCGTAGGTCAAACATCAAGGAAAATGTATTGATTGTGCCGATATAAAGAATACATGGTTCTGACGTTCATTCCTGTGGGCTTACTTCTGCATTATATAAGAAGTAATGCTAAGTTTACACCGACCAAACAGGCTGTACGATAATTTTCACCCTCAGACAGAGATGCTCGGAGAAAAGGCCTGAAACTCACCCCCGACTGTCTACTCCCAATTTTCTCTTTCATCACTCTGCTCCTCAGGGCAGAGCAATCGGAGGTGTAAAGAGGTCATTGATATTCTAGACATATACTGACTCACAGAAAATCTAGCACCACACACTCTAGACCTTCTTGTAAACACACGGACTTCCTACAGCAGCATGCAGTAATATTTTCAAGGAATGTGGTAGTGTGTATTCTTTCATCATAAACCATCTGTTAGTTAATGACGCAGCAAAGGCAAGATAGAAATATGTCTAGAAACCTATGCCTTTATCACAACTTGTATATATATATGCACGTTACACTAATTTGAACAATGCACATTTGTGTACAGTGATTTTTAATCTAGGTTTGTCAGTCAGTTTGGAAGGCCACTCATTTGACACGAGTTTAATAACCTGGAGAAATAAAAGCCTTGTGTGTCTTTCATATATAAAAAATACAGCATAATGACTTGTTGATAAACAGAGTGGAAGAACAGATGATAGCTTAATTTTCCCACTATATCAGCGGGACATGCGACTTTTTTATTTTACAAAAAGAAACTTTAGACTTAATAGACAATAAATGCTGACATAGTGAAAACGTAGAGCATCTTTAATTGATTTTGAAGTGTTGCTCATGGAGCATTATGTGCTGTTCAATAGAGTGTGATGAGTACATTATTATAATAAAATCAGAATAATTTAAAATATACATTATGGATATGGCTGTTTGCCTCTGTGCAATCATTAAGCACAATGAGTACATCTCAACAAAGAGATAGACCTTTAAACACATGGAGTACAGACAGGAAGAGAGGAAGAACAGGAAATCTGTTAATCTATCCATCATTTGTCTAATCACTTTTGCAAGTCAGAGCTGCGGTGGCAACAGCAGAGCCTCATCAGGTTAGGTGCAGCTACTGCTGGGAGATGTAGTTCCTTTGTTGGCCCTGAGTCTAAATGAGTCTTTCTGCTTGGAATGGTTGTGTTTTGAATATTGAAGGTGAGGCACACAGGTGTGTTGGCCCCAGGTGTGAGAACCTTGTCAAAACAGTTCAGCTTTTGCAAACCATAACATCAGGTATGCCTTATTATTGAAAAATACCAGAAATACCTCATTCAAAATATGTAACTAGTCACCCTTTGATTCTATGGAACAATACACCTTTACCTGAAAGACATAAATGAGGAGATTAGCCCCATTTTGCCTGCATTAAACTTACCTGCACACACCACTTGAGTGCATATTTAAATCTGGGAATGCTTAAGTTTTACATCATATGCAAACCCTAATGAAACTGAGACAGAGCCCCCAAGAGCCAAAAGGGGAACATGGCATTTGTGGAAGTTCTCTTGTGTTGTAACCCTGAATCTCCCATGAGGTGACAAGAAAAAATAAAAAATCAGTGCAGTAAAACTAAATAAATTAGCAGACATAAAAACTTCAGAATTTTAAGTGCAATAAAAATGCAAAGAACACAAATTAAACGTTTCACAGTGCTTTTTATATAGTTGCCTCCTATACTTTAAAGGAGTGCATATCATCACTTTCTGACAGGGGATGTCATTCAGGACTCTATCTTCCATAAAGAACTGTACTCATGGGACCAAATAGCAATCTACCTGTCAAAGCACTACCACCACATTTACATTGAACAGACACATTTTCACTTAATTACTCAGAGCCAGTGTTGAACAAAGAGCCAAAGGGACACACACCGAGTTTAACCTTTTCAGAAGAACACACAAACACACACATCGATATGACAGCATACTTTACTTTACAAGGCCAGGAGTGAAATACAAATTGTGTTTTTGCTGGCTTCAATCTAAACACCTTTCACGGATCATTCATACAAATCCTTTGATGGTAATATGGTAAATTGGAGATATATCACTTATTACAGGCTGTAGAAGGATCACACCTTTACGTACACTACCAGTCAAACGTTTGGACACACTTTCTCACTCAAGTCAATAGGAAAGAGTTTAGGATCACCAGAACATTTTTAATGTGACTCTTTTCATTATTGAAAAACAAATTTGTCAGTGCTCTCTGGCACTGAGGGGCATTGACACCGAACATAAAGATCCTTTGGCATGTCTTTACTGATTTTACTTGCTGATTGCCATAGTCAGTCAACATAATGCATGTGCTGATATGATATACTATATCTGCAATAAACTAATATTGGCTGATTTATCCGTACAGTTGCAGCCATGAAATTACAACCAACTCGAAACAAACATACAAAATTGCTTCTGTGAGACAAAACATCGAGCGGGTTCAAGGTGACTAGAGCAGTACGTTTTTCCACTCATATCTTTTCCTAGACTCATCTGTAATACCCCTAAGTAAGATTAATAGAGCATTCAGTTCTCATTGCTGTGGCTACCGTGCATCAAATTACCCAATATATGCAATCAAACATAGCAAATATCAGGGATCACACAAATCACTCTGCTGATGTTTGGCCAGGGAAATCAATCACGCAGTAGGAAAAAGGCAGGATAGAGCTGTCTGAATGTGTCTTTGACAGCTTTGCCAATCTACACAGTAATTACATCTTGTGGATCACACAGTAACAAATCACCGTTGGGGTGTTCGTCTTTTTTTTTTTTTTTCACTTGTGTTAGGGGCTGGGAATCTTCTTGTATGATTGCTTGAGTACCTGGAACTCCACTGCATCCTAATGGTGATGATGAGAAGTAATCATTGAAGGTTAATAAGGGTGCACAGCACTAATCAGGGCAGGTCTGTCTGGTAGAGCAGTGGCTGCCTCGTGGCCTTTTATTAACAAAGTCATCAAGGAAAGAAGAATAAAACACAAAACAGAACAGTACACAATGCTGATAATTGACTTCATTCGTCTTTCTGTAGTAATATAACTAAACAGCATCAAATATTTGCATACCAAGAGCTAAAATATTTTTCAGTAAGTCAGTTTACACTTTGAACACCTTATATTTCTTATCTCTACAAAATAGGGAAAGGCAAGCTGAGTTTTGACAAGTAGCTGCTGATGGAGAGATAAATAACTTATTTTCCTCAGATCCCTTCCTCAGATTCTCACTATGTATGCTTCACCTGGGGGTTTTACTGTATATATTGTACCATTTTCAATCACCTCTGCTAAGACCTGAGGGTTTGCACATGCTGTTATCATATTTATAAGTTTCTTCTTTAGACTCCTCATCTGTGTTTTCATTTCTTGCCACCTGGATCTCCAGTCCACTGGGCATTAAAGAAGGGTAGCCCTATAAGCCACAACAGGAAAATTAAACAAAGAGAAATAGTGCTTCAGCCACAAGTAAGTGCAAGAAGTCGACTGGGACAAATATAGACACAATCACGTAACATTCACAAAAACGAAAAAAGGACCTCACCAGGTTTGGCAAATGTGAGAAGTGACTTTGACAAGATCAGTGTAACTCAGGGAGAGCTGGCTGTCCTTTGTCGTGGAGGAGGCTGAGGGCTGTTAAGGGTAGCAGCACACAGAGTAATAATCTGGGGTCATGGTGACGTGCTTGATGCTGATCACTCGTCAGGTGAAGAGATGAGGGAGAAGCCGGCACTTATGCAGTAACAATGCCTAAAGAAACGAAGCATGTCTAACACAGTGATAAGGGAGGCACCTTTTTACATACTTTTTATGTGAATAAAAAGAATACAGTGATCATAAATGAATTATTCAAATAGTGAGTGTGTGTATGTTTGGTTTTAACTGGCTTTTGGTGTGCACAATAGTTTAATTTCATTATTCTACCCTTTGAGAGCACTTTTCTCCCTATGCATACGCTTTACTTATTACTTCTTATACATAGCTAATATGGTGGAACATTAACTTGCCATTAATTTTCTATGGACTAATGGACACAGACAGTATGGGGAATTCAAGTGGCAATGGTATCCAGGGGAAATGATTCTATTTTAGTAAAAGCATTTAGAGGAATTTTTACACATTAATGAAGAAGACAATGCCAATGTCGGCATCCATCAATCAAATTTCAGCGCGCTCTCTCTGAAGGTGTGAACTCACTGTACCAGGGCATTACCTTGACATTTTCCTGGCAAAGTGAAAGCCTTGCTCAATCCCTGTCTAACTCTCAGACAAGAAAGAAAGAAAGAAAGAAAGAAAGAAATAGACACAGACTTTTCTGTGCGTCTATTGGCCATTTGTGGTCATGTGTGACATGTGTCCTGTAAGCTAATTGGCTGGGGGTTGTCTCAGGTGTGTCCAGGTCAGCATGGGTCTGGGGGGACCGGTTCTATTTGCAGCCCCACTTTGCAGCAGCAGCAGTTTGGCTCAGACCTGATGGACAAACGACACGGCCTGGCTCAGTTTTAATGTGGTGGTCAACTCTGGACATGTTAATATGGAAAATCATATGGGAAGTCATGTATTGCACCACTCAGAAAGTGACCTCAAACATGGTGTTAATACAATATTTAAACCCTCAGACCTGAAACTGTTGATTAACCAGAGGTTGGAGCCCTCAGTCAAGAGCATGAGGGATACTGAAGGACGGCAAGCTACAATCTGTTTTAAATTAGTTTCCACTGATCTGTTATTCAGTAGATCTGTTTATGAATTCAATGTTCAAGGTGATAGTATTTCTCCAATCTCATCTGAGACACCTGGTTCAGTCTCCTATTGATGCTGCAAGTCTCAACTTAACATGTAGACCTCATTCTCTGTAGTACATTTCTTCTTCACGTAAACAGTTCCTGCCTTTTCCACTGCATATCTCCAAGGTTCAGATCTGTGCACAGAGTGCATCCTAATCCCTTTATCCTACAGCAAATAAACTTTATCACATTTGTGCAGGTTAGCAATTAGAGCAGGTTGCGTCAAACGCTGCCGACAGGAGCACTGGGGATTTGAAAGGGTCTAATTAAGAGAACAGAGTCAACTACCCCTGGCCCATGCTTGTTCGTATATTTGCTCAGGCCTCCTTGCTCACTTTCATTGCCAGCAATAAAGAGGTGCTGTGTGATCAGAATACATCAATGTCAATATAGATAATTGGCAGCAGAACATACAAGTGTTTTCCAAGAGGACACATGGCCGATGTGGAAGGATGTTCATCAGTTTTCAGAACTGAAGCAAATTATTGCAACATATATTAAATCACTGCCACTTGATTTTTTATTTATTTACTTTTTTGGGGCTTATTATAGCAAACAAACATTATCAATAGAAGCACAGTGAGGGATTTTTTTCTCCATATATTTACACTGAAATCAGTTTGGGAACAATCTCTCTGTGACCAGTACAGAGAAGGGGGGCAATTCCAGCAGCCATACATATTTTTCAGTGGAAATGACCACATTAGTATCGTATTAACATACACTTGAAAACATGTTAACCTATCCTTACAGGGTCATCTTTGTTCCCTTTTCCCACACTTTTCTCTACCTCCTCTCCATCCCCTCATCACAGTCTCATTTCCTCCTATCTGTTTGTCGTCTGCAGCATCTTTTTGATGTGTCACTTTTCCAGTTTGGAGCAATGACTTCCTCTCCTCGTCGTTCTCTTTCTTGTCTGACTTCACTCCATTCGCAACAACAAAAATCCTTGTTCACAGTCTAACCCTGAGGAAGACCTTATTTGAAGATGTCGAGTGAGGTGGCTTTGGGTCAAACCAACATGGAGTCTAGCCAAAAAGTGGCTCCACTTTCCCATATAGATGGCATTTTTATCATGCTATGGCATCTGTTATCCCTGCTACTTAATGCAAAATGACCATTTTTATTATTTATCAGCATGTGAGCAATTAGTTATGACCTTATTAGTAATTCATTTCATTCATTTGTTCTTTGTGACTGACAGGCAGCCTCAGCTAATCTCACATCTGTTCTATAATTGATTACTTCCATTGTATAATTCAAACTTTCTATAAACTTTTTAAAACATGCAGTTTGAACAGTGAAATGAATATAAGTCCAGATACAGTCTTTTCTGAAATGGAAGAGAACTAGCCTACAGTTTAAAGAAGGGTGATTTGTAGATACAGTATCTTTTCATCAAGTTTCATCCAATGCAGCACAAGAAAATAGTGCAAACTGAGAAAATCTGAATTTTAGAAGCCCCTTATATGTTCATCAGTGATACTGAGCAGACAGTGGTGCCCCGTAATTTGTTAATGTAAAGGCCCAAGGTGGGGAGAGCTGCACTGTATTCAAAGCAGATAAATCAATTTATAATGGCATGTAATCTTATTTACTCTGTGGCATATGGTTTGGTTTGTTTGGCTGTCATTGTGTTCTTGCTGAAAATGCACTTCTGGTCTAAAATCTGAAAAGAGAGAGGAACGCAATGCATTCAGGAGGCTCTTTGAAGCCTTATTACCATAAATAAGACAGGCATCAAAAAAGATTCTACATTGCTACCAAGCATTCTTGGATTTCTGCTGTTTGCTGATTCAGCTCTTTGCCACATTAGTTGTGATGGAGGGACAACAGAGATAATGCTGCCAGATAGGAGAGGAAACTTTTTTTTTTTTTTTTTTAGTAAAAACACAGAAACAGCCTTAGGTTCTTATAAAGAACAAAACATTAGATGATTTCTAGGAGGTATAGCAATACAAGCTGAAATACGGAGAGGAATAATAATATTTTTAACATTATTTTGGACAACTGCTTCTTCCTCTGTGCAGCATCTACACTAACATACCTGTCAAAACCTTGCACAGCCAAAATTACAAAACAATCTTGCTCTTGTGGAAACTTTACTGCAGTTTACAAAAAATACATTTGTCTGTGTTCTTTTGTTTCATTTTTGTTCCTTCAAAAGCCAGATAAGAGCATTCATTCAAAGGCCCAAAGTGAGTGAGACAATTGTGTGAATGATGCCAAGCGCAATAATGCTACTGGCATCAGACACGTACAAGAAAATGTTTATTTATAGCAGGTCAGGAAAATCCTAATGAGGTGCTATGATACGGAATTATTGATCACCTCCGTCAGACCAAGACTGGAATTTACAGGCTTACCCTGCATTCACTACGCCAATGATTAAGATGTGTCATCCAGCCCTAGATCCTCACCACATGAATGGAAACTGATGATGCTATTCTGAATGCTGATGTGTCTTGGTCTCTTTCTCTAAAAATGAAGACATTCTGCACAAAAATGCTCAGAATCAGTGACACAGACAATGATCTATTTGTGGTGCATGTATTTTCAGAACTAAAATGGGCTGCAGACCATGAAACAGCTGTGTCTTGACCTGTTAGAGACACGTGTATCAGTGTGCGTGTGTGCACGTGTGGATTTGTGTATCTGTCTATGCTGTTATATCTTTGTTTGCATGTGTCTGTATGTGTTTGTCCATGGATTATCGCCCCGTCACACAATAATTACAGAGTGCACCTGATCCACTTCCCTTTCTAAGAAAAATACCAACACCCTCTCCCTGTGTTAGTTCAGAGTGGATTGGAAGTGAAGGAAACATTTGATCTCATTTTCACCAGTTTTTAAACTCGTCTGCTTCACTGAGTTTTTACGGTTCTTTGACTGTAGTGAAAAGATGATCAAAGTCAGTGAGGAGAGTGTGATTAGTGCCTCGGTCCAAGTCATTAGAACGTTCTGCTTTGATTAATAATCAGTTGATTTGCCCTTCACTGCAGAACAGACACACTCCTTCTCTGCAACATCAAAGAAAAGGCATTTTCAAACAATGTACTAGTGTTTTTTTATTTTTTATTTTACTGTATCGAGGCACATTCGCCCCAGACCCATGCACACAAAAACACGGCTAAAGCTGCAGCTCTCCTTTGAAGTGAGAGGAAATGTTCAAACTGAATGATTTCTGTCTGAACACCTGCACGAACAACTCCCGAATGGAGCTACCTCTAGTATACCACTGTGGTTGTCTTCTTACCCTGCTGTGCATCATTTACATGTTGTGTATATCATTTTTCTCTACATCTTTGCTGCTGGCACTGGTACTGATCCTGTAGGTATACACGGAAACCCACAGAGGCACATTCAGAAGCAGCGTGAACGATCTGCCAAGACAGCCTTGCATTCAGGGATGCTCGTAAAAATTATGCTCGGAAAATAGGGAATTAATTAGGCTCTTACACTCTGACTTCCCATTTCAGTGGAAATCGATACCAGGCGGCCCATTTTAGCAAAAAACAAAAAACAAAAAACGCTGCTTAGGCTGGTTTCACTGGAGCTGTGTGTGTCAAAACAGGGAAACAGAGGGGGCCACACAGAAGACATATGCAGAGAGACAGATAGAGAAAGGGGGAGGATACAGCTGAAAACTGGCTGGCCAAGCATGTTAGGCCACAGCTGGTGGCTGTCGACAGCCTGCTTGTGTGACTCCATTTCAGATCAACCCACCGACTAACTACAGACTGACAACTAAGAAGAATATTATCAGAGTTTTGTTCAAAAAGGAGCCATCCATGACTGACGAAGACTTTGCTACATTATTGAATGCTGCTAAAGTCGTAGTTAAATAGCTGATTTAACAAACCATCTTTGCTTCTGACGCCTTGAAGGCAAAAGCTTTTCTTTTAATACGCTTCCTGTGTTTTGGTCAGTTCACATGAGACAGCAGTCACTGCTCTGTGCTTCACTGACGTCACATACAGTATGTGTATGTGTATGTGCACCATTTAGGGTTTAGCGACATTTGAATTCAAAGCTAATAATCAGAGTGGGGTTGTTTTGTCACTTTTGTCATGTCAGATGACTGTCAATCAACTCTGAGCCATGTTTTTGAATTTTACACTCTAAATAAGTTACAACTCTTCTTCTTTCCAAACTTTTACTGCTCTTGCCCTAAAAATATTCAAATATTTAAAATATAACACTCCCAAGAAATCTGAGTTTGAAAACGTCTTTTTAGGGGCTTCAGTTTAAAGTAATGTATATTCTGTTTGCAGCCCATTGTCACAGGGTCTATGTCTATATGAACTGTAAGCAGATAAATCAAAAAATGATTTTTTAAAACTTTTTTTATTAGGTCAAGTGAAGTAAAACTACTATTTCACAAAAAAAGCAGAAACTCTAAAACTAACTTTTCCTTTTTGTGGCAGATTAATTTTTCTCTCTCCTTTTGCACTGGTGATCATCTTAGGTACATCTTGCACCTCTTCATCACCCTCAGACTGTGAGCTACTGGTTTTAATAATAGCATCATAATATATAATATGCACCTTACAAGTGTGATCTGTTAGTATGTACGTGGTTTGCCAAGGTACATCTGCTTCACCTCAAAGTGAATCTCATCACTTAATAAATGTGATGGAGAAAAACTGAGACTATGTGTGAACTGCTGTAAGTACTTATATTTGTTCTGTCCTGGAAATCACAATAACGAAAGAACATGTGACAATCTGAGCTAAACATATCATCTGCTAATGGGGAGGTCACCGTGTCTGTGCGTTTGTTTATTCATGTATTAATAGATATCAATGTGGATTTACAAAGGGAGCATGTCCTCCTGGGTGTTGTCTCCTCAGGAGCTCCCTCTCCTTCTGCTTCCTCTTGTTTAGTCCTCACCTTCCAAACCATTTTTCCCTCTTTTAATTTGTGATTCCCTTTCAGTCTTCCTTCCTGGCTTTGATTGTTTTTAAATATTTTTTTTATCCTCCACACCATCACCCCTCTCTCATCTTATCTGCTTCCTAAACCTGTCAACAGTCTTCCTCCAGTTCAGGATTCATCTGTCGCCTTCCCTTAATTTCCTGCACCTTCCCTTCACCTCTCTGGTCTTAAAGCTACAGTTAATGATGAATGAGATAAACCACTCTTGGGCTCAGACCAGGGTAGCTTGTGGGGTAGAACTCTCCTACCCACTGGACCTTCAGACCTAATCAACACCAGTCTGACCAGTCCTCTGTGACTGTACTTTCATGATACCCCATTTTCAAAGATTTTCAAAAATATCGCTTTTTGATTTTTTTTCCTTGCAGCAATTTCTTCTCATTTTTTTTTCTATTCTTACTGCAGCTTGTTGCATTTTTCCTTCCTTCTCCTCATCCCACTGGATGATTGAGCTACAGTATTTTTGCAGAATTTGTCCCCACATATTTTTCTCTACTTATTTTACCGTCCTAATACCATCCCTGCTAACTTTTTGATGGCTTCTTGTCATGGAGGTAATTCCCTCTGAATGTCTGATCTGTAGCTCAGCAGTCTATCCAGAAATATTAGCATCGCTGCAATAAAGTAAAAAGAAGCAGACGGGTGCTTGAATCCTTGGCTGTCTGAGAGATTATTTGGGAATATGAATCTATTTTAGGCTTGAATTCTTGTTTACTTTATCTTTATGTACACATGAGAGAGCTTATATATATTGTTATTCTGACAACTGCTGTATCAAATGCAGTCTTCCCTTTCAGCACCATTCCCAGGCAAATTACCCAACAATCACACAACAATCACTTCCAGCAATCACTTCCAGCTCATGCTCCAGCTCTTTCAGAGGTAATCCAGGCAGAGTAGGTGTGAGTGTCAGTGGTTCAAACTGAAAATACGATTATTCACTGGAAATCCTGAAAGTGGCTGCTATCAGGGACACAGTGCCCTCCTTTCAGCAAACGAGGCACCAAGTCTCCTCTGCAGCATGAAAATGAGAAGAGCAAATGCTCACAAGAGAACAGTCAGAGCTTTTGATAATCCTATGTTCCTACAGTTTTCCTGTCTATGCATCAGTGTCTGTCTTTGCACACCCAAACTCATAATTAGTTCAGTTTTTTCTACTTTGAATTTAATGTAATTGCATCAGTGCGTCAGATCCCAGTCCTGCTGTTGTCAAACAGTGGCCCGATAATCCCAGTAACACTTGTCATCATTTATCCACATGTACCCTCTAAATGCACAAAACTCAAGACAAATAAACTGCATTTTGCTAAAACCATAATGTGTGAAAGAAAATGTTCGTGTACTCATGTAGTCTTTGCTTATAAACGCAGGGTGGCTGCAACTTGAGGAGGAGTAAAGAGGAAGCAGAGTAGAAATGAGGTGGAAGGCTACTGCTTTGCTCCCCTCAGAGCCCTGAGCCACATTGATCACTCTGTTCTGTTCTCACATGAATATTGAGCATTAGTCATGGTTTATGAACAGAGAGGCCGAACACACTGGCGTTATAAAGCAGGTACAGAGCAAGGCCAGAGACGCAACCTTCAAGAAAACAATTATTACTATTGTTATTAGTTTTATTATTAAGCTGTGTACATTGTTATCAATATCATGAAACTGTCAAACATTCATTTTTACAAATATCCATCACTTCTGTCCATTTCTCTAACATGAATCTCAAACACTACAAACACTTGATCCCTCTTTGGTGATCCGCTGACCTGACACCTCCGTGTCAACAACAACCATGGTGCCTTATGCATATGAATAGAACAACACTTCTACTGGCCATGCACACAACGTTTCTTCAGTAATAAATTCCATTAAATAAAGCTTAACAGACTCATCCTGAATATTGCTACACACAGTATTTGCTCTCACCAGCCAGGTGTTTGACACAGACCAAGGATCAGGTTCCACAATTCATAAGCATTGACCTGACTCACTGATTCATGAAGGCTCATAGATTTCTCCTGCTGTACAGTTTTCACCTTATTATCAACTTCCACCACTGTTGGTCTGGCTCTTCTTTTAAAACCGTGTCTCTTTTACATTAGCTATCTATGTCAGGCAGTGTCATATCATTTATTTAAGGCTGCCATATTCAAAGCTGAATGCATGCATAATGTATGACTCTTATCCTAAAGAATCACAGTGCGAGTTAGTTTCTCCTGCAGAGAATTAAGAGCCGCTGTGTTTCGTGTTCCTGGCAGGCAGCTCAAGTTTCTCTGCTTCTCTCATCCGGGGAGTAAAATGTCTCCTTCTTAACACTATTTACATTTAAAATTTACATAAGACACATAGCGATGTCTTGACCTGTGGATCATTCCTCTGTGTTTTATTCATCTCTGCTGTCACATGAATGTTTTATTGTTTTGTCTGCGTGAACCGCGTTTCTTTGAAGCCTAGCCTCTTCACTGGTCTTTCAGGGTACAGTATGAATGTGTTGAGTGTTGATTGCTAGCTGTTTCAGTGGGTGTGTTCTTAGATTAACAGTGCATTGCCTTTAAGTAGCAAATTAAATTGCAAGATCATTGTGTATATTCCCCAGGGGACTCAGAGATTTAATTAGATATTCAATCTAAATGGCTAACCAAAATGAAAAATTCATGATTTTACATAGAGGTTCCTGTGGTGTCCCTTGGCGATGCTCAGCTTCATATCAAGTGAAAGTTTATTGATAAAGAAAATATCGCACATTTACATTTGCCTGGGTTGCCAGGAATTTACCCAGTCATTTCAGTGATATATTGAGTCGAAGCACTATCTTGGATCATATCCGTTACAGTGTCAGGAACTGTTTTGTCATAAACTCTATTTGCATCAATCCTGTGGAGGTTAGGTTTCTTCAAAGGTGTATTATAGTAATAGTTATTATTTTGGGAGATGTGCTTATTTGATTTCTTGCGAGTTAAACCAGAAAATCAATAGCACTCTGATGTCTGTCTGTTAAATTTAACGCTATACAGCCAGGAGCTTATCTTAGCATAAGGACTGGAAGATGGGTGCTGGAGCTTTAGTGGTGCTCACACCAGCTCATCAAACGGAGCATTGGAGCCGTGATTCTGGCAAGGCCACAAATGTAAACATGATTGTAATTCACATTTAAACAGTTTGTGTTTGTGAAGCCCACAAACTTTTACTTCAGTGAAATTTGAGTAAGCATCAGAACATTTCATTAACTCCACATTTTCTACTCCCCCAGTACTGCATAATGAATCTTGAAATATGTTTTTTCATAAAATGCTCATGTACTGTCTCCTTTACAGGAATGGAAAATGCCAGCAGTAGGAGTAGATGCACTGCAGTGGAGTTATACTGCAGCAGCACTGATGGAGGGGAAAGTTCTGCTCTGTCCTATCCTTTCAACTCTCAAGGTGAAAGACATGTTTTTGCATCTGACTGGACCTATGCCTCCTGGGTTGCTGTCAGTTGCATAGGCCCAGAGATCAACCAAGCAGGGATTTCATCAATACCATGTATTTTAAAAATTATTTTATTATTATTTTTTAACTAGGGAAGGTTGTAGCCAGCCCCCTTTTGTTCCTACAGGCTCTATATTGTCTGCCCTCCTGAGACAGCAGCACTATCCTTGGCAGGCCAAGAGCCCTTACCTGGCAGGACCTTGGTCAAAAATAAAACTGCAATAAAAATTTTGACTGAAGGTCTAAAGGGGAGTAAACTAATCACAGCCCCAGGGGGAGGGAGAGGGCGGCAGAAAAAGGCATTTACACTCAGTGCTTTATCTTGAGTTAAAGCACTGCCAATTATATATAGATACACCACTGTATTGAAAGGGATTTATGAAAGATTAAGGACTTAAAACTTCAGTGTTTCCCAGAAGCGTGTCCATTCAAATTAGGTCAATGGTACTTTAAGGATTAATAATAAGATGATAGTAGGTTTAGACTTGAGAATTTACACTAAGTGCACCAGGGTTAATGCCCTCTCAGAATTTAGATGTTGTGCTTTTACAGATTTTTTTTTTTTTTTATTTCAGTGAGCTTGCTTTATTTTTGTGTTCAGTGTTGCTGAGGATAGTTGGCCACTGGAGTCAAATAAGGACATGGGAACATGAGAAGGAGACGCAGCATAGGTGTTGCACAAACTAAATAGACTGAAATGTGTCTGGTTTCACTAACAGCAGCCAACAGGGAGGCTTGTCAACAAACCCAGGTGAGGTAACTAAAATAAAAATGTAACTTCAATTCTAAAAGGACATAGGACAAAAGTTTAAGTGCATGATTTTGTAAAACAAACACACCTCAAAATATATGACATTAGGTGCATTAGTATTTTAAGGCACAAACACACATATGTGCTTTAAAATGTTTGTACTTGGAATACAACTAATACACCTGCAGTAACACATCACTATGAATTTAGTTTGTAGGAAAAGACTAAGGACAAGCCCATGCACATTCACACACATACACCACGCACAAATGCAAACACACATACAATACACACATACACACACAGTAAATGTTTTTTTGTACGTACAAAAATATTAGCTATTTTATGACAGAGTAATGTGTGCATGCTCCACTAACATTATATGCTCACTCAACTCTGGCATACTATTACATGTATATAAATTGTGTGTGTGCAATAAAAGACATTTTCCTGTGCGCGAAATGTCCAATTGCATGTGCAGGAATATGGCACAAATAAAACACCATATAACACTCTGCCTTTATGTCATGTCTATAGCATCATGGACCTATCCTAATGCAGTCTGCCACTATGAAGCTCTCAGGAGAGAGAGACACACACACACACACGCACACACACACTGCAAACATACACAAATCCTGGCTTTTAGAAAGACATCTGGAGCAGGAATGTAAGCGATGCCACTGCAAACTGAAAACCAACCTAGAGCTGTGTCACATGTGCATAGATTTGCATATCAGCACAGTGTGTGTACACATTCACACCTATAATGACCTACAATGTTCGAAGTCTGTTCTGCAGGCAGTTCACAATTACGATAATCAGTGAAGTCTCTCCAGACTTCTGTAGAAGAGCTGAAGATCGACTGAGTGTCCACTAAGAGCTCAAATTTGAGTGTGTGTGAGATTTTTGGATAGAAAAACAGCATCGACCTACATTAATAGAAATGACTCTACTACGTGAATTGAGACTCCCTTTATAAAACCATGAAACTATACCTCATTACTACTTAACATTATGTTCTATTTTAAAGCAACATGTGATTTGGCCTCAGTCTTTTCAGCAGATTCACTAAAATGACATGTCTACGTTCAAGCAACAAAGCCTACTGGTGGCTGCAGTAATTGAGAAGGAAACAAGATGAAAGTCAGGGGACATTGTTACAGAGCCACACATACCTCATAGTACAGTGGGGTGGATGGCTGGGTCAAAGAAGAAAGATACTAAAGAAAAGAGAGAGAATGGAGAGTGCTCTGAATTCCTTTTCCAAACTGAGGGTCAATGATGTTTCTTATAACCGTGATCATAGTTGTTCTGCAAGCTTGACTATGTTTTTATAATTGTAAAGAAAATGAAAAAGGCCCTTTAACCTTAAAGAAGTATTTATTTTGAGCTAAAAATCTTTCCCTAAACATAACCAAACTATATCAAGGTTATAAAAGGGTACATTTTTTAATTTTTAAGTAGTAGACAAAGTTTATCTGTCCAGTATCTCCTGCTGCAGATTTAAGCTGGAGGACTTATTGATTAGATGAGATATTCAGGGGGCTTTTCAGACACTTGTCTGTTTTACTAAACCGCCGCGTAAATGATTGCAGTAAAGCAATGTAATTATACATTAAGGAAGTTGCTCATGCTCTTTGCTCATAATCAGTGGATAATCCACAGGAAATTAGAGCATAATGCTCAAATGTCAACTTCAATCAGCTTCACACCAGCAGCAATAAATACATTTCATAACGGCTGCACATGGAGTAAATGACAGAACAACAACCAGACAATATAGCTCTGTGAAAGATAAATTAACATTTTTGAGTTAATTAAACTGGATTCCCCTTTTGTATCCATGTTACAACTAATTACCTAAATGTGAATTACAGAAATGTGGTGCTGTCGTTTTGCAAGTCTGTCAAGAGCTCCAGTTCGATAAAGTGGCGATTAGAGTGACAAACTATACAGGTTTTGAAGTTTCGCTCCGCTCAGCTTAAACACTGACAGAGGCTTTAATGATAAAATGTTATGTGCTTACTAACTAGCTGCCTGCCTCATATTTCAAAGTCTGCAGCCTTGTTTTTGTACTTTGCTGTAAGTGAAGTCTCCCTGCATGCAAATACATCACTTTGGTCGTTAAGGCACATCAGCAGGATTGTGCAACATCTTTTAAGAGTTGCATTTATGAGGGATAATCTGTGGCTGTATGTTTTCTTCTTCTTCTTCTTTAATAAGTTTAAAATGAAAGCAAAGGCAATTGAGAGCTATTTGTGGGGAGAACTTGACCAATATAACTGCAACATAATAAAACATGTTATGATAAAATCATATTTACACAGCAGTACAATCTGACTCAGAGGTATGATTTTCATAAAATCCAATAAAGGCTCCTATATACTTATAAAATATATTGCACTTGTTTCTATTAAACCAAACTATATAGCAGGCACTAAATTAATAACAAATAACACACAATATGAATTAATATCAGAACTAACCAAACAAGCAACATAAATGTGGACTGCAACAGAAGCAAAGACAAGAAGAAAGTATGAATATCAGAATATCGGGCTGGAGTGTGGGCTCCACTGGGTTGTTGTATCGAGCATCTTCTATATTCCTTCATGGACAAACGTAACACTGTTGTGCTTCCTTTCCTCCTGCAGTATAATTTTCCACCTGTGTGTCGTTTCACCTGTTGATGTTTTTCAGCTGTTCAGCTTTAGTTTCAAGAAAATCCTCATAAAGTTTGTGAGAGGATATTGTTGCCTTCTTTAATTTTCCATGGCAGCAGAAGTCTGTTTCTGAATTAGCATAAGCTAGCAGAGCCATTTTTGCTCGTCCATCATGTCTTTTCCTACGTGTCAGACTATTTGTCTTGGCTGAAGGTCCCTTTGGCTAAAGTACACATAATATTTCAGTTGCCAAAAACAAAAGTGAGTTTGAGCTTTGTTTATCAGCCAAATAAAGGGATACAGTAAGAAGCTCATCTGCTTATGTTTACTGAGCTCAGCGACATCACATGACTCTCCCCTCTGTGTTTTTGTTGATTGGCACACCATTGTTCGCTTTGACTATCCTAAGATTTTAGGGCCCAGGTCTAGTAGAGCTTCATGACACTCTGGTGTAGAGAAAAATGGGTTTCTTATCAGCAAATTAGGCTAATACAGAAAGATGTCCTTTGCTTGTCTGTCATTTCTCTTGCTCTGAATGCCGACACCTTTCAGACAGATTAGACAAAAGGATTGTCATGCTGGGACTCAATGACCATTAATGTGAGACATTTTGTTCTTAATGTGCAATCCTAAAGGAAAAACCTGGATCTGGATCTGCTTTTCAAGAATAAAAAGTCTTCAAAGAATGACAGCAGATAAATACTACACGTCTAGTTCTTTTATCCTAGAGTTGTGGCCTCACTTGACATAGATTTTCACATATCAGTGCACTGAAATTTACACCTACCTCTGCCTGCTCTGCCAAACATTTTGTCTGAGTCTGAGTTGACCAAAGGGGCAGCAGGCTAAAGTCAGCAACCAAGTGCGGCTGTCGCTGCAGAGGAACACAACAAGAGGGGAGCGCTGTAAAAGTGGACACTGAGAGCACGGCTTATACCGATTTACTGAGAAGGCCGAGTCAGGAAAGAAGAAAACACTGCAGTTAAATGTTGCTGGAAAACAAATTAATTATTTTTATGCCTAGTTAATTGAATCATGTTTAGTCAGACATGCATTTTTGCAGACAATATTAAGGCGAGTGTGTCTCTGAACTATATGCTGAGAGTCACAAGCAAGAACCAGGAAACAGTCAAATTCAGATTAGTTCAACAGGGAGTACAAAACTTGATTCACTTTGAAGAGCAGATATCTTATTCCACTGCAAGCCCTCTAATGTAGTCTCTGTGTGTTTGATGCAATTCTTCAGCTCAGTAAAGGAGAGCTGAAAGCCCAATATGTGGATGTGTTGGGGGTCCACATTGGCCAGTGCAGCTTTGATTGAGGACTCTTTTGAATTATTCTTTTGGGATGCACCTCTTCAAACGCGTCTCAGAGAAACACTCAGCTAAGGAGCTGCTTGAAACATTTGCTCCTATTTAAATTATGTGACTGTGAATAAGAAGGATTCATAAAGCAACTCTTAGCAGTTCAACATAAGTAAATGTGAAATTTGGGAGTATTTTCAACATTATTTAAAGATATTTTTCTCATTACTGTGCCGCTGGGTGCTCAGTGGAACACACCCCAAACAACTGCAAACATCATTAGACTTTTTCAAGCCCTGATTACAATTTTCAGCCATCTTTGTTATTTAAAACGTGCTAGAGAGTGTAATGCAGCACATAATTCATGTAGACTAAACGTTTTATAGCTGCCACTAAGACCTGAGTGAGAATGTTATTTCCTCAGAAGCTGATGTGTTTTTACATTTTTCACTTTGACGTAAACATCAGGAATGAGGCAGAAGGGTGTGCTGACCATAGCCCAAGGGCCTCCTGCGTCCACACCACTGATACCATCAGGGTGCGATTCTGAATCGTACAGAGCATTAGTTCTTTTGTAGGAGAGAATGAATGTGGGCAAAACACAGGTTTTCCATTACACTCAGCCCGAGCCGATGTCGCCTACGGTTGAATATTACAGAAGTGGGAGTCCTATCTGTCACAATGCAGCCTGTCCCAGGTCTCACGACACAGCCAGCCCTATCCTGTCAACCATAAGGGACAAATTGACACAAAAAGAGTGATCGTCAGGAAGAGGCCCAAGACAGGAAAAATAGCATGGAGAAAATGGCCTATGATTTTTTTTCTTTCTTTGAAGACAGACAGCTGCGAGGTACAGGTCTGAGAGACAAAATAAAAGTTTCATAAGAATGAAGCTCAGTTCAGTCTATTGGTGTATCAGCCCATACAATTATTGACATGTCTGACTGGTTTTTGGAAGGTATATTTTCCCATCATACCCTAAAGTCAGACTACTCATGTACACCTTTTCTTTTTTTCCAGTTACACAATATAATGCAGTTTATGGTCGACCTGTATAAATTAGTCTCATAGAGCCAGTGTTTGTGTTGTAAAACTATTATAGATTATTGTTCTATAAATACTGGTTCAGAACAGCAGATGCTTAAAACACATCTGTTTTATTTATCACTTTAACCAGACTCAAACCATATATCTCCATCTATCTTTGTACAAGACTGATATTTTCTATGCCCAGGAGGACTGACTCTGATGTCAAAAATAAATTATCAAAACATACAGAAAATTTAAAGAATGGAATCTAAATTCTGGAAGGTGTGCTGAATATTGTTGTAGGTCTTAAATCAATCAGCTGTTCCTAGTAAATTGTTTGACTGAATCCAATCAGACATGAGTCAGGAATAAATGTTCAAAGGTAAAACTCTGTGCACTGTCCTTATCATATAGAGTGATATAAACAGAGAGATATGTGCTGTAGCTTGTCTCTGGTAAAGGCGTTTATGTAACCACAGCAGCCTACTCAAATACCTCTTTAAGCCCCAACTTCAAAATGCAGGGCCCACTATGCTCTTCAATAGCAGCATAGCGATGGAAAATGAAACTATGGCAGTGATGTGTTTCCACGGGATGAACTAACAGACCCCGCTCACTCGGATCCTAAACGTTAGATCAGAAATCACGTTGAGAAACATGTTCAACACTAATGAACACAATAACAGTTAGTTGTTCTCCACAGAGAGGGCTCGTGCTGTGTACCAGTGTGTTCCTGCATACATATATGTGTGTGTGTGTGTGTGTGTTTTTGTGCAAGCGTATGTGGCTACACTTGTCTATGTGTGCCAGCTATTGCTCACCTCATAGGAGGTGCTATGCTTTGGGGTTAAACAGCAATCAGGCATCTGGGTTAAAGTTAATAAGATCTGTGTAGATGATTCAGGTGACCTTATAATGTTGGTGCAAAAGGCTTTTGATTATCATTATTATTATTATATGTTTATTTGACAGGGACGCAAACATGAACATGAAAAAAGTGCAATCTATGCCAAGCATTAGATTGGTAAATTGACTGACTTATAAACTGTCTACAAAGCACAATACACACCCTGAAACCCATGTGTGCTTGTGTTTATATTATTAGATTACAGGTACATAATTTACAGCATAGACGACTGTTTAAGATAGAAATATGAACATGAGTAAAGCCATTAAATCACATTGGAATTACTGAATTGAAAGGTCTCAACCCTAAAACAAAAGTCTTTTTTTCCTCAATCCCAATATTTTCTGAGAGAAATGATCAGAAAAACAAGCAAGTCAGAAAAAGGACAAGGAACAGCATCAGCAGGAAAAGATCATCCATTTGCCCATTTAGCCATTTTGATTTCTACTTATCATAAAGTTCGTTCATTAATCCATTTTCTAATGTTGCTGTGCACCCAGTGAACACTTGTGATTTGTCTTGCTCAAATGTTTTCTGAAACTGACTCAGCCTTTGTAAGGAAACTGTATTTGTAAGGAAACTGTCCCATGACAGCAGGCTGAGAAACAAACATAGCTGACTGATCCAACACTGAATCAGGGATCAACGTCTCTTTTTCCATTTCATCAATGCTTCTATGCTTCTGTTGCACCACTCTTTTATCCCTCCTCCTCCTCACACAGCTCCAGCAGAAAAAGTCAGCATAGAGAGATAGGTACTCACCCAAATAATCAAATGGCTCATGAGGTTTTGCACTAGCAAATTAGTCTGGATCTGTTACAATACTGGCTCAGTGACATTGGTTTGACTTTCTAAAAAAGAAAACATTTTCTCCAGTGTCAGGACTTGTACTCGCATGTCAGCATACACATGAGACTGTGCTACCCTTGTCATAATATACATAATTAGTGATGCACCACAGCCCCCATAATTATTATTATAATGCACGACTCTGATTATTAATATACAGCATATGGAGAATAATTATATATCAGATTACAACTGACCATGTTGCTTTTTTTCTTGTCTCAGCTTTCTCTATGGAGTTGATAATTAGCTTTCTTTTCTATGTTCTCAGCTCTTTGTCAGCGAGGACATGACAAGGCAAACACACAAACCTGCAAAGTATAGTAGCCATTTCCACCACTGTACATGGTCTTATCAGCCAGACAGAAGCACATATTGAATAACAGTACACTTGCACAGACACCAAAATCCTGAACATATTTCACATGATCCTGCACCAAAACAGAAGTGGACATTCATTAAAAAAGACTGTGCTTTGATTGTTTTCTCAATGAAAAAAGAATGAAATTAAAAACTAAAAAAAAAAAAAAAAAACAGTAAAGTGTCTGGATATATGGGACAACACAGATGGTAAACTGAGCAGAGAGAGCAGGAGCTGAGTGAACTTGATCGTAGTGAGTTGACCTTAAATGAGCTGTGGCTTTGCAGTAAAAAACAGTGAAGCGTGAAATAATTGCTACTCTGACTCACAATACATCACACTGGTTGCTGTTCTGTTAGCCCTCCTGGTGGCACAGCTCTAAACATGGCTGGCCAGTTCACCTCTTTTATCCAGACTACAATATCTCAAAGATTAAGGGTGGATTGCCATAAAAGGCATTCACGCCCCCCTGATGATAAACTGTAATGACTGTGTGTAATCTCTTGACATTTCATTAAGCCCCATTGTTTAATCTGCCCAATACATTGGTTTATGACCAAATATCTGCAAAACGAACGACATTCCCATCTGCCTCGGCTTTACTTTGTGTTTAGCACTAATTAGGAATTGCTATCATGCTTGGCTAACAGGTTGATATGAGTGACTGAATTTTTGAATATATGGTGCAAATTAAGGTGTAATCAGAGCAGAGTAATGGACCTTATACTAGAAGTGGTAATTGAATGAGTGGTAATGAGAAATCAGCATGTGTTCCCTCTCTTCTAGGTTTTCCAATCTAACTCTGCTCCCAGCTACTCCATGTTTCCCTTTAACAGTACTTGTAACGCTGCTCATCCCTTTCCATACGCTGCTTTTGATTACTGCAGCAACCCATTAAACACACACAAACACCACATATGAGCAGACAAGTGATGCAGCTCAGACATGTTTTTATCGCGACGTGACTCTGAGCAGCGGTCAGGTCAGGTTTTCTGGTGACTATCCATTATGTTTCCACAAACTGTCACTCAAGAGGATTTATTAAAATGTTTTTACCTCAAAAAACAAACTATATGTAAATTATATTACAGGTGTGTCCTACGTGAATGTTCTCTGCAGCATATTAGTGTGTGATTCACTTCATAAACATGCTGTCACCCTTAATCCTCCTCATCATTGCCACTACCTTCTCTGTGATTCATTATGTCGTTATCTATCCACTGTCCACACTGTACTAGTTAGATAGTTAGATGTTCAATAGTGCCTGGGTCCTCTGATTGAGATTTATGACCAGGAAAGCAATAATTTTAAGACCATTACACAGAGACCAGCCACAGGTACATGTTACACTGTCTACCCACATGTTCAGTGTATAAATGAGTGGGGCTACTTCCAGTCTGTAGCAGCTGTATATGTGTCTGTCCTTTAATGGCAGCTGGTGGCTTGTGTGAGCAGTGTCATTACTGCCTCATCAAAACTAATGAGTTGAACCAGGAGGTAAACACTGTTTACTGATTTAACATCTTCCACACAACAAAATTAATAGTGGACTAAAATAGTATGTTTGTAGCATTGTGCATTAATGACTGTAAGATAAATTAATTTGGTCAATGAAGAGACAAAAACGTTCACGTCTCCCCTTGTTACACAGGAATTCATTTTGTAGGTGCATCATTACTGAGGTCTGTTTTCTCATCATCGATGAGAAAATTGTTTTTAAAATTGTATTTTTGCTGCATCGTGACCAACAGGAAAAGGCCGACTGCACGTGGCGGCTCTAACTTTCATTTCTCCACATCAGACTTCACAACCTGTGAAAGCACCTTATCCAAGGGTGGCTTTGTTTGATGTGACGCTCACTCCAATCACTGTTGTCGATTCCCATGTGCATTGCTCTGAGCATCCCAATGCTCAGTATGCGTCTTGCAGGCTAATTGAGCAGCTGGAAATGCAACCTGCTGGGCTCTTCTGCTTTGAGGTGCAGACTCTATTGAAACCATTTTAACAGCTCCCCAAAGCTGAATGTCACTGCTGAATATGGACACAAGAGTGACTTTGTAGGTTTGCTCCAAGCTCCTGTCTACTTTCAATAGCTCTGCTACAGGCCAGTGACACTTCTAGACTTTTAGAGTGAGATGTTTAGAGTCTGGCCTGACACATTCACATTCACATTCATTCAACACATTCACCAAGGGCAACCAAGAGCAAAACATCTTCTTAACAACTTCAACTTTGCATCTTACAGATAACCACATCAAGGCTGTTACGACCATTGCAGGTTGTGTCCTGTCCATTGTCTAAATGTGGCATATGTGGGAGAGAGCTCTTGACCCACCCTGATAACATGACTAAAGTCTCCATCTCCCTTTACACTCAGCAGTTCTGCTGCCACCTACTAATAGAGTTCTTCACACCTTTCTGTTGTTCCTCATTGTCCCAGGAAGGGACGAGACAACACTTGTCCCTGACCAAAAGGAAGGTTATTCTGGCTCTGTAATCTCTTTCTAGGCACATACACAGGCGGCTGGTAAACCACCTCTTTTGGTTTCTGCATTTCACAAGCTAAACAAGCTTAGGTGCTGAGTATAGCAATGCTCCCAGTGGATTTAAAATACCTTTAGGATATAATACAGGATTTACAGGCTAAAAGCAGGCTAAACAAATTTCTCATTCAGAACTGAATTGACTATCGTCACACTTTCATCAGTGACCAGTTAAAATAGACTGTGTGTGACAATGATCTGTACAGTGTGTGTGTGTGTGAGTGAGAGAGAGAGAGAGAGAGAGAGAGAGAGACTGTGCCATTTATCAGATCAGTTGGACATGTCTGGTTATATTTCCAGGTCTGAGCTCAGTCCTCACAGCCTTTAATGCAAATGGTGTTGTCTCACAGTGATTTTAACACCAGACACAGCGAGACTGAGAGTGTTCCCTGCATTAGTTATGCCTGTGAAGCTGAGTGCTAAGTACTGACAGGCATAACATTGGGTCAGCTCGCCTTCCACTATTAATGGATGAGGGAGACAATGACCCTGACTGACATGTAAGTATGCACATTGCTTGGTGGCAGCATGATCTTACTGCAGCAGGTCGCTGGAGCTTCAATCTGAATCCCAGTCGAGCTCTGTTAGAGACAGAAAGTGTTAAACAGCTTCATAATTCAGTTTAATCATTCACCACACTGATTGGTTAAACAGTGTAATTGATAACATTTCATTTATCGCTATCTTGGCAAATACATTGCAGTGGGAGCAATATGTCATAGATATCATTGAGACTAAATGTGCAGTTTACATTCTGCATTCAATTCCTTGCTATGATTAAGTCACAGAACTAATGTTTCTCCCATCATCTATCATCTTTTAGTTTAATAATTTAGTACGGTCAAATTAGAATGTATGTATCGGCCATGAATTAAACATGAGCAGTAATTTGAGCAGGAAATGGAACCTGATTTGCCAAGGTATGTAGTGACATCCAAATGTACGGCTAAATGACTCACCAAAGCAGATCTGAGAAATAGCTGTAAAAACACATGAAATATGCATGGTAGAAGGGATATTATTAGATCACAGATGTTCTATTCATTCTACACAAAGGTAACCCACAGTAACCACCAGAGAACCAGCACTCACACCAACCTTGCTCAGTCAGTGTTAGTTAGCAAACTGCCAGAGGAGGTGCTACAGAAATATGAACACTGATGGGATGCGAAGGAGTGTTTCTAAAAATTACTTATGGTTCTTTCAGCTTGTATGTTTGAACCAACAATGGCCTGACAGATTTATTCAGTTATAAATTCTCTGTTTTGGGAGGCAAGAGCAAATAGTGAGCATTAATCTGCAGTAGCCTTTTGGCAGTGATGAGAGAATTGCTTTAAATTGCCGTGTGGAAGGTTTTTTTTTCACAGCATGAAACCTCCCTTCATTTTGAACTATCATGCTAATTGTAAGCTTTGGAGCAGAACTGTGTAAAGCACACAGTTTCATCCACAGGTTATAATACAGTCTTACTGAAAATCGGCTCTAAATCTGAATACTCTTTCAACGCCTCTCCTGTCCTCTCCCCCCTAAGCCTAGTCTAAGCCCTAGTATTAACCAAAAAACAAATGTGGGTATGTATAATTACTTTTTACACTCGACGTCACCTGGAACAGACGTTTTGATGCGTTCGGTACTCTTGATTTTGAGTTGCAGTCCTAATATAATGCTATCCAGTGCTTTCCTTGCCCATTAAAAGTGAAGAAGAATAAATCAGAAGCTGGGACATTGATTTTTTGTAAACTAAAAGATCAGTTTTTATCCGTGCCAGATGTTTTTTATTTGACTGTCTAACTTCTTGAGAAACCTTGAAAAACAGCAGGGAAGAGAAATACAGCATTGTACAAGTGAACTTGTTCTTTAATTTTATTACCTGACAATTTCAAGCTGTACAAAATATAAGGATTGAATTTGGCATTTCTATTGTCGTGATTCATGTGTGTGAAAAAATGGATAAAAGTGATACAGCTAACACCAAATGCACTCACTCCATCGGAAAAACACACACTGTTAGAAGCTCAAAGTGACTCCCAACGTATGTTGAACCTGAAGTCAAATGCAGGGAAAAAACAATACGCTGTTATTCTAAATAATGAATGGTGACCTTGCCCTGTGCTGCCTATTGTTAACAGTTTCTGAAATGCTTGAGTGAAGCACCATTAACGTGTGTGTTTTGAAAGAGGTCAGGAGCGGACAGAAAACAAATTCATGGTTCTCTGTATGGTGACTGAACAAAAGATTAAAACAAACTGAAACCCATTCATCCACAAACCAGCCACCATGATGGTTCTTTAGTGAAATATTCAGTTTAAAGTAGTACAGTGTATGGGTGTGTGAAAGCTCCTGTGTCTCTAGTGGCTGTCAAAAGAAAGGAAGAATGCATTAGAAGCTCATACAGTGGTCAGCACAGAGCATTAGGCAGAATTTCCTCAGCTGTATCAACTTTCAACATCACTATAAGTGCCTTTTTATATCATCTCCTGTATCTGCACTCTCACGCTACAGCGTAACAGATGAGATGTTCAGCAGAATGAACATGTATTTGTGAATTTATTGTTTGGGATATGTGCTAAAGCAGCAATGTACTAGCCTGAATTTAGATCAGAGTAGTCTAGGTTTAGATACGCTGCCAGCAGGTTGATGCTGCTCATTGTGCAATAGGACTTAAACCAACTGCATAACCCCAGTGGGAGCAACAAGTTCTTGTAAAGTTTGCAGAAATGTTTCCTCACCATCCAGGTTTCCTCTCACACTGTGAGTAATTATTGGTATGGTGAGTAATAACCCAGACAAACTAATATTTCAAGACCACAGCTTCAAAGAAAAGATAAATCCCAGAGGCCAGTCTTTGATTTCAAGTTCAGCCAGCTTGCTCATAATAAATAGGTTCATTATTATAGTACATGAAAACAGTGTAGAATATATGTTTGGCAAGCTCAGCACAGAGAAGAATGAGGAGTAATGGTAATAAGCCTGCCCTGTAAGAGACTACAGTGATAACTTACAGGTGGGCCAGGTGCTGATACATACAAAGAAAAAAATATATGCTAAATAATGCCAGGTTTGTGAATGAACAGTGCAGCATAGTGGAGGGACAGAACATTGTGAGTGTAAACAAAGCCTTACTGCACAGGCTTTGTTGGATATAGACTACTATATGTTATAACATAATGTCAGCCAACTAATATTGATATTAATGAATATTATCTGAATGTTGAATATAGCAGTGGTGAGAAAGAAGCTCTGTGTTTTGAGCAGCAGGGAGTGATGACTGATACTAATGAATACAGCATTCTGGTAGGAACTAGGATTTATAATCACGGCAAAAGGGCGCAGTCAGCACAGCGATATCAGAGTGTCGGATCGGAAAAATGCTGTGTCATTCTGGAGAGCAGCAAAACGATGTATTTTGTCATTTCATTTGGTGAACAAAGGAACAGGTACACCGCCATGATGAGAAGTGTGCAGCGGATACTTGCCGCAGCGAGAAGAGTACGCCTTGTTAGTGCAGCGGCTGACTTGCCCTGACTGCATGAACCACCTCACAGGCATCACTTCGCAGACTTCAATCCATGTAGCCCATACTCATTAGAAACTTTTTAACATCAGCAGTAAGTCATATATTGTTTTAATGAGCTGTGTGTCTGCTAATTGTCTGATCAGGTTAAAGTTCAGTGGTTTCCTTAAAAATAATAGCAACATAGCAAGTGAAAGTAGGACAATGAGACATACGCACATAGTTTAAAGATATCTCCTTTTCATGACTTCACATGCCAAGAAATAAAAATGAGGATTAGTGTGGATGGGATCGAACATCACCCCAGTTTGGATGAAATATCTGTAGCTTAAAGCCTTATGTCTCCAGCAGCCAAGACAAATGAGTAACTCTAATCATATGTCTCCCAACTCTGAGACTCATGAATCATTCCGCATGAACAGATTAATAGCTCATAAATCTTATGAGGAACATTATATCTCTGCAATTAGAGCAATCGAGCTGCAGCACAACCCTCATGGTATATTCAAAATGTTTGGTGAATATTAAAGTGAAAAGAGTTAGGAATATAGATCTGAGTGGAGGGAAAAACTGGCACTTGCTGCAGAAATACATCACGAGAGCAGAGAGGGGCTTTGGTAATGACAGAGAAAATACCAGGGGGAAAAATTACAGCACTTGATGTGAATGATGCAGTAGTTCAGCCACAGTTATCAAAATGTTGAGAATCTCCGTTAGTCCATTTATAGATGACGGCTGCTGTTTCAGGATGTGGTCATTACACCCTATTCTTCCTGCAGAATACAGCTTCGCAGAGGCTCAGCCTGACATTGGATGAATGACAAAGCTGGATGAAAAAGCTCCTCAGGCCTCAGCATCTGGGCAGAGTTACAGTATAAAACACCAACTATCGTGTACACATGCAGAAACAGATTGGAGTGCTAAACTATTTCTAACTATCCAACGTTTCAGTAACATTTTTGCAAGCATTTCTAATTGCCGCAGCCTGTGTTCTTGCTTATAAAGCAGCAGCTAACGCCTTGGTGTGCTGGAGGGAAGTGGAGTTTTTAGCAGCATGTGATTTTAAATTGGTAATCTGACAATTTGTTAGTGATTGTGTCTGGTGTGTGAACTGTAAACAAGCAAACGACACTATGCCAAATGCCATGTAAGAATCTACTCATAATGTTTCAGGTAATGTCCTTGGGCCTTTCTACCAATCGGGTAATCATTCCTGTGCATTATCAAATAAACTTCATAAAGTGGGTCCTGAAGCATAATTGCTTCAAATGAAACATTCGGGTAAGCTGTAGTCAGGTGAGCTGTAGTCTCATCAGCATCAACTAGGTTAAATGTTGTTTCTTCATTCTCTGCTTCTTTACCACAGAATTCATCGCTGGGCCTTTGGTTTGCATTAGAGTTGAAGATTTTACCATTCTGCATTTTGTTTTGACTTATTGTACAATGATCATGACAGACGGTGAGCAGAATAACGATCTGTATCTACTGTATATATTGACACACAATTAAAATGTGACATGTGAGCTTGCTTTTGTTTTACAATGATTGTTCATGGATGATATTTGTTGATATATATGTTTCTCTTAACCATTTCTAAGGGTAAAGGCTGAGCCAAACTGTATTAACTTGCAGTTTCAAACATTAGAAAGCAGCAATGAATATTCAAAATGCCCAAATATGTCAGAGATATATTTGCTGAGTATATGTCTCAGATCTGCAGGGATTCATCAGCCGCTGGTGCCTCAAACAGAACATGGTGAAATTGCTTTTAGCCATTAGGTTGCTCACTGCTGGAACCAGCTCCCACTGGAGTTTAGATTTGCTCCTGTAGCCATTTTTAAAACCAAGCTGCCACTGCCTTTATCTAATGTGCCACTTTTACTTTACTTAAAGTTTGATTTATTTACTGATTAGTTAAAAGTTGTCTGGACATGTTAAAAGTTGTCTGGACTTGTATATTTTATTTCATATTTTAGCTTTAATTTCATCTTATATTTTATCATTTGTTTGGATTATTTTTCATTTACTCTTTTAAACGGCCACACCATCCCACGACTGTCTGATCTGGTCTCATCTCAGAAATTAAGTGGAAATGGGCCTGGTTAGTACTTGGATGGGAGACAACCTTGGAAGACCAGGGGCCAGTAGCCTGAACCACTGAGGTGGCACAACCATGTGTGGTCTGTCTTAAGCCTTAAGCAAATGAGGATTTAATCAGTAAGGGCATCCAGCAGAAAGAAAGTTTTTCATTTAATCTTTTAAAATGTTCTTTGTTTTTATGTTTATGATGTGTTGGTTTCTTTCTTGCATTATGTAAAGTGCTATGAATCATCTGTGTATATGAAACTATTATTGCCTTGGCTAGATGTGACATAGTGCCTTCAAATGATGGTTTAGGCATAAGAACAATTTGTTCAGGTTTAAGATTGTTTTATTTTATTTATTTATTTTGTTAAGGTCTGCAGACCTTCCTTATTATGGCTGTAACGATACCAACGTGGTCAAGGTCAGAGAAACCCAAGATAGGAAACAGGAAACAACAGTTTTTAAAGTTTGATGTTTTGCGGTTTGACCATCCAGTCCAACCTCCTCAGACCGACTTCGTCACTACTGTGATGACTTCAGCTGAGTTCCTCATTTGCTTTAGGAAAGTCTGCCTTACTCTGGCCATTAGAGGGCTTAGTGGCTTAGTGGCTTGGTTGTAAACATTAGTTGTTTTGGTGCTCTTGCTGGAATGACTGATTTAGTTATTTTTCTTATGAGCAAAGTCTTGATGTACATGCAGTATTGGCATATACTGTACCTAGGTTCATCGTAGAGCTTGGCATGTTTCTTTAATCAGTGGCATTAACACAACATTTATATTCTAACTATGACCATGTATGACTTACCACTACATTGTCTAAGACTTCATTGTAGATAAAGAAATATACATTTTTTTTTTTTTTATCATCTCAATAAATATTCATTATCATCTCCTGGATTTTTACCTGTGTAGAGACCAATACATACAAGACCAAATGGAATTAAATAAAATAGGGGGACTTTTTCATCAGATGTCCTTTTGTATGTACTGTGTGTCCTCACTTCACTCAAAGTGTGTAGGCAAAAGAGAGTTTTAATCAAATATGTCCCACCAACCCCTTTATTCTCATTTACCTTTTTTTTCCTGTATGTGAAAGTGCAGAACTACATATTTTTCACATTATAAAGCTGCTTTGCTTTTTGTAGAGCAGCTGTTACAGTGCAGGGTTTGACTACTGTGATACTGGGAATACTGAACCCACTATCTCTGATCTCTGTGCAAATGTATCCTGTTATACATCCTGTATAATGTGAATATTTCCATGACTCCTCCTGCATTCTGTTGTATAAAACCACAGCTAAAATAAAAGAAATTAGCCGACTTTTCTCTGTGTCTTTTGTATCATGTTTCAGAGCAATTATTTCTCTTTCAACAAGTGCATACCTGCATAGTCTCTGTACCCATCTTCCATTTTGCCTTTGATTATCAGCGATCATTGGGGAGGAAGATGGAGTGAGTGGGAGTAGGCTATTCACTGCCAAGAGCAATGGCTGTAAAACAGAGCCCTCAATAGCCTTTAAGGGCTGTACTATGCTCCTGAATATTCACAGTGTTTTGTAACATGCCCCAGCATTCACAACAAAACAGTTTGGAGCACCGTGACAGATATCAATCTGGCTGTTGGGCTGCCTCCACAGGAACCAAGAGTAGCTTTTTACTAGCCATATAACGTCTCCTAATGAAATCTATTTCACTGGAGCATAAACAATTCACACTGTGGCTGTCCATCAAACCAGTCTCCAAGGACTTAGGATTTAGACCTTGGGGAAATTAAATCATGATCCATATCACTTTAACTGCAGGCATCAACTTCTCGAATATGTCCTTGTTTTATTTACATTAGTTACATATTTAAATAATCAATACTCTTCATTTAAAGTAAAATTATGGTAATTGACAAATCCTGCAGTAGCACATTTACAGTATGCACATGCTTAACTGACACACACACACACACACACACACACAGAGCTAGAAAGGCAGAGCCTCCAACATCCCAGAATGAAAAATGACTTCCAGTGTTGTAACTGGGAGGAATAACAGTGGAATTGACTGTGAAGTGTAAAAGCTCTTATTTCTTCCGGCAAATGAGTGACGTGTGTCTACGTGTGTGTTTGATGGATTTTTTTCATGAATGACATTCACATAACCTTGACTTATGAGACAGAGACAAAGAGAAAGGAAAGAGCTGAATCAGTAGAGTGAATTCACGAGCGGACAAGACAATATGGCCAGATGCCTGTAAAGAAATATACATGGGAATTTTATCTACTCTACTAATGTTTTATCACCTGAATCAAACGTTTGATTAATGGAGTAAATGGATGGGCTCCACGGTGGTGACAATAATATTCTGATCCTTTACTGTAAGAACAGTAGCAGTACATTTATGTGAAAATAAATGGTACTTACATAAGTGGAATTACAAAAGTATTGTATTTTAAATTGAAATAACAACTGGGGAACAGCAGAAATAACGAGTAAACGCTACACTGACATACAGTGTTATCACTTCTCAGGTTGCTGGGGACATTCTACCAAACAGTTCAGTACATTGTTCATTTGGAGTTGTGCTTTTGTCCATTTAGCATGTGTCTTTGTGTTATCTGTATTTTATTGCTGTATATTTCATCAGGGAAACATCTACCTCAGTACCAACTAGTGAGCTGTGCCTGTCTGCAGTGTTGTGCTGAGCAGAGAGTGTACAGTGGGGTTTTAAAACCTTTTCTCTGTAAACAGCTGCCTGCTGTGACCAAAAGCGATGCTGTAAGAGTTAACCAACACAGTAAAGTTGTGGGCTTGACAGCCAATGAGGTAAAACTCCATGAAGTAGAGGGGAGCTGCAGATTTAATAATTCTCTCTAGGTTGAACAGACTCTTTTCACAAAGCTAGTTATAAAGCTGTGCTTTATATACAGTACATTCAGGAGGCTTAGTCCAGTACTTTCCACCATGGGGGGGGGGGGACTCATCCAAAGATTTACAAGATAAATCTTAGGTTAGTGAGTTGACTCGGGGGAGACAGAAGAAAAATAAAGTTGGGGATATTTGCTAAGGTTTGGTTTAATATTGACCATGTCCTTTGACCTTAAAACATGCAATTAAAATATGTGTGTGTGTGTGTGTGTGTGTGTGTGTGTGTGTGTGTTTTGTCTTTATTCACAAGTCTACATCCATGTCAGAGTTCACTGTTCTGTGAGAAAGATATTGAGCTTTATGAGTCTCAGTATTCACACCTCCTCAGTGTCACCTTTAGGACCCTCCATACTGATCAAATGTCAGCGGTGGAAACTTGCATTAATTGCTTGGAAAGCAAAACAGCTGTCATAGTTTGTTTTTTTCATCCCACTTCAATAATCAGTGTTTTAATCCTGAGCTTTAGTTTGTTTATGTTTGTGCATGTGCTAATTTTGCCTTCACTGACCATTAGCTCTCTGATCGCCATAAACCACATTCATTTGTCGTGGTGTGGTTTTTCTGGGAATCTTAACAGCACACCACTTCGGCGAGCAAAAAAATGTGTCTGTGTAATGGTTACAGTTTACTGCTGCACTATGTGTAACAAGGGAGACATTCAGATGACATGTGTTGTGTATGGGTTGGAGAATGAAGTAGCAACAAAAAGCTGCAGGGCACACACTTTTGCTTGAGGGTCATTCGCATTACAGCCAATACCTGTGATGCTCAACATTATCGATCAGCAGGCTTGGGAAATGTTTCCAGACACAAAATGGCCATCCAGCATCTGAGACAAGTACGTTAGATCTGTGGCAAAACTGCTTCTAAAGGTAGATTAGGAAATTCAGAACTGCAAGTGTCACTGGTTGACTTTTAAAATGACTAATATCTCCTGAAGCTCAAGCATCTGAATATGAAAACGCTGGAAACAATATAAAACACAGCTTGCAAAGCAGACTCTAAAGTGAATAAAGCCTCATTTAAAATTAATGAAATAGAGGGAAATGGTCTTGGTCAATAAAAGCAAATAAGAGTCCAGGTTGATTTACAGCTTGAGAGAGGTGGTACAGAACAACAGTTTTTCATCAAGCTACTAGCTTCCAGCTACTATATCAGAGCTCAAATCAACCAGCAAAGTAGTGAGCAAGCTTTATCAAATATTAAAGTACGTCAGGTCTAATTTTCCAATGTCACTGCAGCAGAAATGCAGCCATGACAATACACACAGCGGTGATAAAACAGGAGCAAACTGCTGGGTTACATGAGTTACCGGTACACTGTGAGAAGTCATTTAGGATAGAGAAGTGAGTGTGTGTGTGTGTGTGTGTGTGTGTGTGTGCATGCCAGTCTTCACTCATGTCTCCTGTCTGTGTATATACTGTAAATATTGCATGTGAGCGAGAATGAGAGACGTGCTGAGTGTGAGCACATGGCTGACAGTTCTTATTAAGCAGCAGCCTGGCTGAGATGAGATGTACTGAGACATGTTATTGGATTGAAGTGACACATATATCTCGGTAGGTCGAGATGGCTGCTCCCACAGAGGGATGAGGTAGATGTCAGGCCATGGCGAGCTGCATCTCACATCCACGACAAAAATTGCTGCTTTTTTGTCCAAGTGCTATGTTTCAGGAACATCTCAATTACATGTGTGCAGGGTGAGACCTGTTGGCATTGCTCCACAAATATCTCTCTGCAATACAACGTGACACAAAAAAATATGCTATATGCAACATATTCAAATCCCACCTAAAGGTGATCTATTGAAATTCTCTCCACCACACAAATCTGCCTCAATATGCAATATATTTGTAGATGTTGCTTTGATATGTTGCTGCTCTTTTCTTTTTTCTAACTCTAAGTTAAAGCAATTACCTAAGTTACTGCTGAACCGGAGCAACACCACTTTCTTTGGACTCTTAAGCTGTGTTTACGATGGTCTCTCAACGATCTATATTCAGTGACAGTAAACTTGTAACCCTCTTGTTCCACTGCTGTGTTGAGTGAGCACACTAATTGCTGAACTGTGCTCGCAGCCATCGTAATGCCAGACTACACCTCCCAAGGCTGAAAATAGTTATTGTACAGTAGTGCCTGCCTCAGGAGAGGTAAATTCACTGACTTGGAAAAAACTGCTCAGAACGGACACAGTATGTAGGCCTAACAGCTTATCAGTGCATTTCCAAGAGCTGAAATCATTCGCAGTACCACAAAGGTGCAATTGTTCTTCACTTTGGCGTGGCCGTGTACTGCAGATTGTAATGTTTTAGTCTAGGTCCTAATACCTACCGTGAAAACATGGCTGAGATGACTCATGGTTTTATTACTTCAGTCTTGTTGCAAACATCCTGTTACCAAATATTAAAGCTTTTGCTAATTGCATGTCGTGTCCATAATCCAGCTAAAGATAGCCCAAAGGCAAACTGGTCCACAAACTGCTGCCAATGGAATTAATGATTATTCTAATATTTTTGTGACTGGGGCCACAACTCTCTGCTTTTCTTCAAGATCACAATCCCAAGAGAATTAGTTTAGTCGTCCATTTCCCTGCAATGTGTCAACCTCTGCCTTTTCACTTATCACAGAGCAGAGCACTGAACATCCCATATCCATCAGCACTGAGATTCAACTCCTCAGTGGAGAAGCAGCCTCTCTTCTGTTCTGGCATTTATCATTTATTAATGATGGTAAATGTTCCTGGCACCACTGAATAGCGTAACCCAGACACTGTGGATATTAAATCACTTTATCACCCTGAGTGAATGCTGCATTTTCCCAGACGTCATTAGATGTCATGTGACAGTTTACTTTCTGGCTCTTTTCATGTTCATTTATGAAGCGAGTTTTTCCAAAGGCTTATTTTGGTGTTTCTGTAAAGAAACTCACTGTATTCTCTAATTGGATCTGAGGCTCCTGTTCTGCAGCAACCAACCCATGAGGTAGAGCTGCACACCTGCTATACTAGGATGAGCAGGATATCAAATGTGTCGTTTCCTCTCTACAGGCAGATGGGAAGTGCTCATTGAACTTGCCCTATATTATGAGAGTCAGTGAGCCGAAAATAAATAGCATTACCTTGGTGATTTGTAGCTCAGCTGCCACTCTACATATTTGAGGATATTTGAACATGTCGATGCTTTGTATCATTATCATTTAAAGAAAAAGTGCAGAGAGGGCAGCAAAGAGTGTAGATAGATGTACTATCAGCACTGACAAAGACAAAAACATAGACTAAGGACCTGTATAGTGCACTGATAAACATACTGTATTGTTTTTGAGGATCTGTGGGAGAACTCATCTCAGCTTTATTTATATTCTATTTTACACACAGCAAAGTTGTTACAAAGCACAACTCTTCTCTTTTATTGGAGAAAACAAAATATATTAAGGAAATAAAAGTAATAAACCTACATGGTCAGACAGTGCACTAAGCCACAATAAACACTTTCAGATGCACCAAAAGAAAATATGGAAGCCATAAAGGTTTTACAGTTTACGTTCTGCATACATGCATTTTAAGGTAACCTGAAACCCCCAGTGCACAATGCAACCCTGACTGAAGCTTGATTTAATTACCTGAATAAATTAGCTGTCGAACATCAATGATGAATCAAATTGACTGCTATTTGAGAACTGGACCAAGAATAGAACCTTACTGGGCCCCACAGGAGTCAATTGAAGGCAGTGAAATATCAGTTTTATGATTATAAAGAAAACCAGTATGAGGCAAAACCAGAAGACTGCATAGCCCAACTAGGCCTGAACCAACCTAATCCCTGTGTAAACTGCTGTGTAGACTTGCTGAAAGAGCCTGGAGCATGTAAGAAGATGGGTGAGGGGTCAGATTGGGTGATAATGAAAACATTATATAAATCTACATTATGAAATAAAGTGTTACTGGACAAAATGAATATAAAACACACTTCAATGGAATTAAAGGAACTCAAAACTGAAAAAAGGAATAATTAAAAGCTAGTCCAGTAATGTAGCAAATATTGAGATCCATTTTTCTATCTACTTTATCTCAGCTTCCCACTCTGACCTACTTCATTTTAATTTGACATTATATCCTTTAATGGTCTTAAGTGTCTTGATTGAATTAGAAACAAAGATTCAATACCAAGCAGGAATCATGGCCATAAGAGACTAAGCAGGACAGGGAAAGGTGATATAAGATAACTATCACATCATTCTGCCACTTTTCAGCAACTGAACTCTACATTCACATGAATATTGTGTCATGATTTTCTAAGGGTATAGATTTGTTAAAAAAACATATGGGAGGCTGAAGAAACACATGAAAATGAATTGATTTGAATACCAACTGTGATACCCAGTGAAGTGTATCTAGGGCCCATAATCAACATAATCAAGACAAGCCTGTCGACTGAGCTGGGGAAATATGAAGGAAGTAAAGACAAAATTCAAATGCTAGTACAAACTGATAAAGCTAGATAAGAAATCAATTAGCTGCAGCTAAAATCAGCTTTGTTTATCTTATCCATAATTGCCTCAATATGTTTTGGTACTTGCAGAACTGTAGCTAGTCAGCTGCAGTATTGATCCCGTTGGTTCACAGAGCTTTTAGATGTTCCATCCAATAGGGCAAAATATCAGAAATGATAAATGCATTGACGCTCACTATAAACTGGAGTTGATCCCACCTGACTAGGATGAGAGGGAGGGTATTCCCTGGACAGATCACCAGTCTTTCACAGGGCTGACACATTGACTATTTGATTAATAAATATTTGAATACAACAATATATTACCTTTGATGATTTAAACATTCAGACCTTCAGTACTTTGGGATGTTTAATAGTTGAAAGAAGGCAGAAAATGCCTCTTCAAAGAAGTTGCTTCTAAAGAAGGCGAGGCGTCAATCTCTCGCTGGCTATCAGGAACCAAACATGGCATTGCGAGCAATCCTATCTCTGCTGTTAGAGATAATAGCCAGCCTGATAACTGATCAAGGACTGTGCTGCTGGGAGCAACTGAGAAGGATTGTCCCAGATGCAACCCTCTGGCATGAGGCTTCAATTACACCAAAAAACAGCCTGGCATAAGCTCCTGGATGAATAGCAATGCTGTCTTCTAGGCTGTCGGAAACCACAGTGAATTGGTCCAAGCTTGTGGCATTTGCCTGGGCATAGGGTTACACATAATCAAGTCTCCGAGAGCTGGACAGAGGATGAATAGGGGAGCCAGGGTTTCATTGGTGCTATCTTCAAGGCCATTGTATCTGTGTCAATGTGGTAAATGCAATGGGACAGGAGAAGGTATGGAAACATCTGAGACACCATCTCTGAATGACAGCCGATACCGTCCTGGGAGAGGACGAGGCATTAAATAGTGACAAGGTTTGTGTTTTTTGAAGTAGTGAAAGAGGAATGTGTATATGTGTGTGTGTGTGTGTGTGTGTGTGTGTGTGTGTAAGGTTTTGTCTTTTATTGAGCTCCAAGTGTGTCTGTGTGTGTAATGTCTGTGCTTTTGGAACTTGTGTGCATGCATCCACCCGCAGCTATATGTCTCTTCCATTCATTGCCAGAGTTTGGTGAGTTGTTGAATATTTTATGAGTGCTGGTGGTCCTGAATTCTCCTGGGCAGTGTGTTTTTTATTCTCACCTCAGGTAGCCCTAGGTAGCCTAACAAAATGAAAACATAAGTGCAATCAATATTTCAAATAAGGCTGAATCAAACCTCTCTGTCACCAAGGCCAAAGGACACCAGGTGTAGAAGAAAAAAAAGTTGCAGACAGATCAAGGACATTCAAGCAATGCTGGGTCAGCCAACAGAGCTTCCCTGGAAATGAGCTGCCTAAGGTGAACTCATCACACCAATAGGGTGCATAAATCTGCTCTGATATATGCTGGGGACATACACGGGGAAACGCACACACCCATCAGCTGACGTAGAAACACACACAAAAGAGAAGACCGATGGGTGTCAGCAGATGCTGCCCTCACAAATGACTTTTCTATTCTAAGGTTTCAGTTCATGTGGTTCATGTGGGAACAAGAAAGCCTGGAGGGTCTAACACACACAAAGGCAGATGGACACAAAGGCCGAAAAAGAGAGACAGCGAAGTCTGTGGGCAAGTAAGCAAAATAAAACTCTATGAAAAAGAATATATCGACTCCACAGAGGCAATTTCAGACAGAAAATGGGCCATGTTAAAAAAAAACAACATAAAATCTTATCAAGGTATGAGCACTAAGCACTGATTAAGATAGATACTAAAGATAGATTTTTCTGTAGAAAGCTTTGTGAGATGTCTCTTTCTAAATGTGACCTGTATGTGTATGTGCAGTGTTTGTCTACAGCCTCTGCCTGTGATAATTACACTGTGTCAAGCCTTGGGTTAGTGTTATTAAAGAAGCACAGGAGACTGATAGAGCTTGCTGTATTTTTAGAGTTCAGGTTGCTCTGTTGTCCCAATGCCCGCTGCTCTGGAGATGAGGCTGTGGTCAGCAGCTGCTAGAAGAAAGTGTCTGTGCCAGAGATGTGTAGAAATAATGAGCCAAAGAGAAAGATGTCACCTGTTGCAGAAACTCCCACCAGATTTGTCTCTTTCACACATGGGGTTGAAGAGAAAGGGCTACGACATAAACCATTTCAAATTTTTATATGGATCTATGGGTAAACTGAGAACCCAGCTTTGACCATTACACAAATATTTTCTATAAAACATCTTTTTGTGTGGGAAGAACTCTGCCAAAACACTGCTCTACCTACAAAATGAAATAACCCAGAATTTCTTGTAAAATCTTAATATCATCTAAATCTCAGATGCTGCAGGCCACAGGTTGTCAGAAGAATATTCATGATGTTTGTGGGCATGAAGCGATTCTCATGCTGACAGACTCGACGTATTGGCCCATCAATGCTCCCTTCTGGAGGCATTAATGACAGACCAGGATAGAAATCATAAATCAGAAGCCGGTCGGGAGGCCGACTGACATTGATGCATGTAGGGGACACTGGAAACACAGCGGAGGGACGGCAGAAGACAAAGGGACATGCTGTATGAATTCATATGCAGAAGACAATGATGAGTAGTACAGGAAGCATAATAACTTGTAACATTGGTGCAGGGTATATAATCTGGGATTCATGAATGCCAAGGGCTGCAATATATCTGCATAAGTCAAACTAACACACACACACATTTACACATACAAACAAACACAGTTTTCCATGTTTACACATACAAACAAACACATGTTGTCATGCATACAGAACCTTAGCTGTGTTGTGCCTTCAAGGTCATGGCCATAATGAGTCACATTATCATGAAGCTGAGGTTGAGTGGCGTCCTGCACCCCGAAGGATCAAAGAAAAGGTGGACTACATTATCTTAAAGGCCAGCCCGATCCTCCCACACTTTATTAAGAGCCTGGCTGTGCAATACATGCCAAGCCTACATTCATCACTGTTTTATAAGATACTAAAATCCACTTTAATTTCTCACTATAGGAGGGGATTGACAATTCTATATTATTATACTTGATGGTAGTTGCTTTCACTGTCCAGTTACTTAACACAGTATATCAATTATTGTGTTGTTTGGTGGAAAGTGCAGAGGACTGCTCCAGTGTCACACTCGGTGAACACTTACTGTATAACTGTCGTTCCTGAGGCAGGATATCCATTAGTTTTGGTATTACGAAGCCACATAATACAATTTATTCTCATAGGTATTTAGGATTGAGCTGAATACATTTTTTGTTTACAGCCTTAACTTTATTTTCAATATGCATCTTATTTTCAGATGCGTGGCTCAAATATTCCATCTGAAATCTGTGACTGCTAAGCTACAGTAACATTCAGCAAATTCTATGTGCTTGGGATGGAAAGTTTTTAAAGTACCCCATGTGTTCTCCCACCAAACAGAGGGGCTCAATCAGAGGAAAAGTAATCTTCTGCTAAAGCCTAAATCACACTGCTCATCCATGGCAGTCAATGATTTTAGTGAACAGGTCTCGGAGGGCAGCAGAACAGATAAACCCTAGAAGATTGGCCCTGGTTTCATGCCCATACGATTGATTGCCAGGTAAACAACATTACCATTTTTAATCTGCCCTTGGGGTTGTTAGCAACTGGTTCCTGACTGGATGAGTAATTGACTGAAGCTGCAATACCAATTCCTTTTTTTTCCAATTAAGATCACAGATGAGTTTTTAAGAAGGATGGATTTAGAGCAATTGGCTCTGATGGACCTCTGTTGTAGTGTTGCTAAGGCATGATGAAGTCAAGTCAAACGTTACACTTTATACTGTAGCCCAGTAACACAAGGAGAGACAGAGAGGAGGCACAGAGAGTCGAGGGAGAGGCTGGGACTCCCTGTGGACAAAGATCCAGAACCAAAATATTTGGAAAATTACTTACGAGCCCGAAGAGAGAGCACGAGAGGTCCCAGCACAACTAATGGTACAAGCACAGAGAGCCGGAGTATAAAGAGAGGGCAGGGAAGAGGAAATAGCACAGGAGGACGAGAGATGGAGTGATTGGATGCTCATGTGTGTTGACTATCTTATATGTACTAGTTTAATTATGATTCACTGGGACCTACCAAGTCATCGGTTCCCCAAGTTGTTTGTCTTTAGGAGAACCTTAAGGTCTGATCTGCCATGGATAGGAAGCTACGGCTGGTGTAATGTGATCACATTATCTGGGTTTTGTTAAAAAGACCCAGCATTCTGAGCCATCTGAATGTTGACACACTTATGTTATGTGTATTGATGTCTTGTCTTGAAAATTTTACAGTAACATGATTGTTCACTTGACAGAATGAAAGAATCTCTGTATCCAAGTATGTAGCAGAAGAAGGAAATCAGGTTATGCTTTGCAGAGGCGTGTAACATTACTCCCACAGATTTAAATCACTGTGTCACCCTCCCACTTAAAAAGAACTGCATAAGATATTCATGCGTGCCACTAACCTAGATTTCTAAATGTTTTCTTTTGCTGCTTGTCTCCTGTTGCTGAACAGGCCCTATGGAGGCTCAGTGAGACCTCCTCTCCCTGCTTTGATGTCTGGAGTCAGGCTGTGTTTGTGTGCATGCCTTTGCATCTGTAAATAGGCATAAGTGTGCATATCTTTATTTCTGTGCAGGCCAGAAAAAAAATATTTCAGAAACTATGCTTATGTATCAAAGTAGGGCAATGCTTGAGACCTGCCGCCTGGTTTAATGAGTCCTTGTAAAAAGTGTGTGTGTGAGTCACACTGGCGGTATGGCTAGGCAACAGAGCCAATTCACACCATCGCTACACAGTGTATTGCATTACAAATGAACTGACACCGCCAAAGGATCGCAGTGTATGCACAGAAAGTAATAACTCACTCCCACCAGTCTATGTTACTGATACGATGACCGGACAGTACTACCTTGGTACGAATCTCACCTGAACCTTTGTTGAGGACAGCAGGAGATCAACAGCCACTGTCATTAAAGCAAGACATGTAACCACTGCCAGTTAACATGCCCAAACACAAGTACATTATAGTATAGTACAGTAGAAATTACTGCAAGATGATGATCGTGTCTGTTGTCTGTCTGCCATCCTTTTGACATTTTTTATTATTTTTCTTCCACCTTTATCCTAATTTTTACTTCCTAAGTTCTTTGCTCTTTTTTCTTTTCCTTATACTTTCTTGCACCAGATGACCTATTAGGTTGAAAAACAAAAATCACAATTGATGTCAAAAATATATAGTTCTACCTCTGAAAGAATCACCTTGCAGACTAGAATTATCACACCCTGCAAAAACATCTTGCAAGTACTATAGTATTGGCCTTAGAAAAAACAGCCTTGTGTGCTTCTGACAGAACAACCTACCAATCACACCGATTCGCCCTGCATGCCAGAAATATTGCCCTGCGTTTTATCAAAACTGACCTGCAATTCTTACACCATTCTTTTCTACTCTCCCACTTACTTTCCCTTTATTTATTACCATCCCTCATACATTCTTTGCCATAGTTCACTTCATCGCTTCCTGCTCTCCTTCTTTTCAGCTCCTTTTATCATCTTTCCCATTTCCAATTTTCCCTAATCCTTCACTGACTCCTTCATTCAGTCATTCTTTGTTACCACCTGTCCCTCCTTCCACCTCCTCTGCACTTGTTTACCTTCTCCTCCTCCATTTCGTTTTCTCTATCCTTGAGGCTTTTCAGGGGATTGTCCCTGTGTTTTTTCGACCTCCTAGACTTAAAACTAGCAACAGAGGCACATGTTGTTTGAATTTTGTGACCCCTCTACACCCCCACATTGTAAAGTCGGTGTCTAAATGACCTGACCTTTTCATAAAGCAAAAAATATTCCCTAATCCCTACATTTAAAAAATACTTTTTTCCCCATTTGGGCCAGCATTGTCACAAATAAATGCAACCCCTTTTAAAAAATAAATACAAATCTCAGCAACACCATTTCAAATTGTTGCATCACAGTCCCGAAAAGGCCTTTATAGATAGATAGCCTGCAGAGCTTTTCATGTTTGAAAGAGCAACAGTAAAACGCAGCACAGCCAGAGTCCTGACAAGTGTTATAACTACAGCTTTACTGCTCCCTCCTATATTATATACCTCAACCCATTTCAGAGGTTTGGTTCTCTGAAACCTGTTGTTTTTGACTGGATGCATCATAATTAATGATGAATTGTTGACGTTAATGTTATTTTAGCTGCACTTCCCAATCAAATCTCAGAGTCTAGCAGCTGGTTTTACTGAGCAGAGTCTGTTCTATTACTGCTGAGTGGCACTGGCACCATGTGTGAACCATTATAGCCTGGTGTAAACTACTGTAAATAAATACTGCAGTAAACATCACATGATGTCATACATGAGAATGATACCAGTTAACACAGGAATGGGTACATAACATAACACAGACGGTGGGAGATGCTCAAAATGTACGAAATATTTAAATGTAGGAAAAATGTGAGACTAAAAGTAACAATATGCTAAGAGTGAAGCTAAATCACAATCAGATGTCAAAGTCAACACTGGCCAATATATAACTGAGCAGGGTCAACGATAGCTACAAATCTGAAAACAGCAACCGTCTCTCCCTCAGGGACCAGAAAGGCAAAGCTGAGGACCATCAGGAAGAGTTCTTTCCCTCACATTGTACTTTCTGTATAGTGAATCACAGACGTGGATCACAGATATCACTGATGTTTTAACAAGCTGACTGAGGTTTGCAATTCACAGTTGCCTTTTTCTACATTTTAACAAAAGCAGGAAACAACACAATCCAAGCAAAATGAAGAGGATTTTGACCTTGATGTGATAATTTGCAAACCTTTTTGCCTTTGACAGTGATTAATTTCAGGTAGAAATACAACATCCCGGAGGCAATGAAGATGTGCAATCACACAAAAAACATTAAACGACAGGTACAACCCATTCAGTCTACCTGATGTGTCTTCTGATGATGGCTGGACAAAATCTGTCAGAGGAATAAAGATGTGAACACTGCACTGCTATTGTGTCAGCAGCAGGATACACCACATAACAAGCAACAGATATTAATCATTGTCAAACGCAATAAAGAAAAACATGCTGACCGACTGCTTCTGGCACATCATTGTCCAATAGGCCATGTTTATGTTGGAGCCATTTGAAAGGACTCTCAAGAGAACGAAGGTTAATGATGCCCTGCACTGTTTGCTGCTCTAGATGACAGTTCTACCTCCTGCTAATTCTGATAAATTCTTACAAGTTTACATCAAGTTGCTATAAGTCTTTGAGAGACTCCTCATAATGCCAGAAGGTTACACAGTGTATGGGCATCTAGCTCACTCCTGTAGTGTGGCTGCATGCATACATGCATTTAACCTTTGTCTGTGCATGTGTGCCTTGCTAGATTAAAGAGAGAAAGATAATTAAATATGATATAAAGGGCACAAGAAGAGACCTACTCCAGAATGAGAAAACCACTATTTGAAAAATGTGACACCTGTTCTGACACAATGATTGCTGGCATGAAAGTAAAACTCATTACAGAATATTAATGAAGATATTAGCCATCAAAATAGAATCATTTCTGATGAGGCTATCAATCATCGGTATTCTTTAAATATCGAGTAATTCAGGTAATCTACCATTCGAAAAGGATATAGGATTGTGGAATAGATTTATAATGCAGGTTGTTTCACGATGAGGCAGGCCTGCTTTCAATAATGTGACCAAAGGAAAAATGAAATACAAAGTGATGCTCTGCCTGGATGTGATTAAGATCCAGCCCTTTGATAGAAGAGAGCTGGTGATGGCACCATCCATGCAACTGTCATCTAAAGGGCAAATTACCGCTTGGTCTTTATACGTACGCTATAGATGCACGTGTACAGTCATTCACTTTTAAACATTTTAACTTTGGTCAGGTGACAGTGTGTGCTAATGTTACACCAATGTTATGCAACAATCCAACAAACCTGTGGACTTACAGGAAAGGCTTTGGATGTGTGATCAATCACATTATTCCCCCTCTTTTATATGCTTTGACAATTACTTCCAATGCAGTCTCTGGGTATTTAAATAGATGAGTTTTAACCTTTATTACAGTCAAACATCGTCATAAATTCTGCTCTATAATACAATTTTGCTTCCTCTATAATTAAATAAAACGTGCTTGAGTTAAAAGCTGGTGTTTTTATTGTGTTTGTAAGATTACACAAGTGCTCAGTGACTACAACTCAGTGCATTGTGCTGCGTGCTAAACGGCGAGTGCTGCAGAAACTGTGTGGTAGCTTTCTCAGGCAGGATAATGAGTGATCTTCCCATCACTCTAATAAAGATGGATAGCATTCTGTGAAACTTCGCAAGCTCCTTTTCACATGCGCAAATAGTGGTTTTGTGAATCGCAGAGCTCTGAATAATGGGAAACAGGAGGAATAAATGACCTTCATCACTGACGGATGGTAAATAGGTGTAATGTCATTTGAATGCAACAAGAAAAAACAACTTTGATGTTGAGGAATCTGCCTGGTTTAAAATTAATGTTATTTATGCAAGTTTGTAATGTTTATGAGAATTGCTTTTATTGTGCTAATAAGCTCCACTGTGTAAAACAACAGCAAACTATGAGAGCACAATTACAATGTGTGTTTCAAAATCCTTTATTTTGTGCCAACATGCACTTGGCACACATGGACAACGCTGACACACTTATGTTTTGCAGGTATGTTTACCACGCCACGATGCTAGTATTTGTATTTCTAAACCAAAGCAGTGGACAAATTAAAAAATATGACATGAATAAATGTTCAAATTAACTAATGAGTGCAATCTAGCTGGGCGCTAAACTCTATGGCAATACATCAAATTGTTGTTAAGACATTCAAAACTGTGAACCAAATGGTGGCATTAAATGAAGCATCAGGGGACCCCTCAGTCCACAGACTCATTGGGATACAAGTTCTGAGGATGGTGGATGTGTGTACAAAGGCTTGTTGCAATCCATCCAATAGTTGTAAGATATTTCAGTTAGACCAAAGTAGTGAACTGACCAGCAGAGCAGTGCTGCCATCTCTGGACCCACATGGTGTGGAAAAAAAAAAAAAAAAATTACACCTTGTCTCTAAACATCTACCAATTTACTGCAGTGTGTGAACAGTAGGGGTCCCTGGTGAAACTCTTACAGCTGGGCCCTAGCAACCAAGCGCCACTGCATTTCTACACCTCAAACAAAAAGGACAAGATTGTGACCTTTGAGCAACCTGATGCTTAACCGGCTAAATCAACAGTGTGTGTGTGTAGGCCACAATGCTGGAAATAGCCTATTTCGCAGAGAATGAAAGAGTAATCTCACTGTAATGGCCAGTGTGGGCATGCCATCATACATTTACAACACTCATATACCACAGTCATGCATTGCTTTATATGTGCGTGTGCGTGTAATAAGTCAAAGGCTGCTGACAAATGCCTTCAGTTACTTATTACAGGGTATTTCCTGTTTTTCCTATTTAAATTGTGAAATAGACCTTTAGATATCTTATCAGACACACGACTATCATACACCATCACTCTCTGTGTTTTCTTTCCTCTAACTGACAAATGGAAAACATTATTGATCAAAGTTGACATCCAAACCTTTAAAAACAGCAGGACTGGTACATCTATTCACATTTCACCGCTTGCAAAATAACAGGTGGTGTCCAGGTGGTTCTGCTGTTGGCCTCTTGTGTTATGGTTTAGTCATCCATTTGGAGGTCATACCAACAGCACGGGTCCTACACGGGAACCATAAAGATATTATATAAACCCACTGTAAACATCCAGATGCATCTTTTGAATGCCAACATCAAGCTAGTGCTTCCTGGAAGTTGTTTTAAGTGTATGTACTTTTTCAAAGCCATATTGAAAGTGCTTTGACCTTGTGTACACAGTAATGCGCAGAGTGGTGTGTGTGGTTCAGTGAGCATTAAACTTTGATACAACCGCAGCTATCTGAAAATGATTTCCAGGGATGCTATAGTGCCTATTTTTAATAGGAATAAAATTAGCCAGTCGTGTCTATTAGCTAATGCTCTACTGTATCATTCTTGAATGAAGTAATAATCTTCCTGGACCGTTTTATACTGCAAAACTCTGAGACGTGGGCCTTGGCTTGGACTGTGGATTTGCTCTTATGTGAAAAGGCTTGTTTCCCTTCTTACAGCAGAAAAACACTTAAGATTTCACATTTGTTATTCTTAGAGTGTCTGACAACTTAATCAATAATTCTGAGCATAAACACATCTTTTCTGTAACAAGAAAGATCTCGAGTCTAATCTCAGAGACGGACCAGCCCACTCACTGTTTTTCCCATTGGTCACTGTCAAAACTCACACAAATAAAGGGTTTGAATGGCTTCTCTATGGACTCACTGCTCATATGTATGCACACTTGTATAGAGCAGACACACAGAAACCACAGCTCCAAATTAAAGCTTCACATTCTCATCAGTGTGCAGTACAGTCCATCTCCATTTAAGAAATCGGTCGATAATTGATGACTTCATCGGTTCCCCAGCAGAAGATGACAATCTCCTTTACAAAAACCACTCATTCGGTTGGAACATGGCAAGTCAGTTATTATTCTCCATTCTGTTTGAAGACAAGTTATTTTCTGCCAGAGACACCGTGTCCTAGCAGACCTCGAAGGACAGCAGCTGTTAAGAGAAGTCCAAGTCTTTCACATCCACCCAATTTTCCTTGAAAAGCAGCTGCAAAAACACAGATTATTCAAATCAGCAGGAGATTTTTTTTTTCCTCTTAGCTTTTGGAGACACCCCACCCTCAGTCAGCCTCCAACATCCCCTTAAAGCACAATCGATGCTTACCAACAAGGTTGCCTAGCACCAGTTGCTTAGTAACCACCAGCCCATTGCTTTCTACTACAGTACGTCTCACTAATTCTATGTCAGAGCTAAATTTAGAAACGCTTTTGATTTATCCCACTCACTGGATTGACAGAAGTTGGCTGCACAGAAGGAGTCTTTCACAAATGGTAACATGCTTGGTTTTCACCCTCGGCACCGTCTCCCTCATGTTGGAATCAAAAGCTGCCAGCTATTATAAACAGGTACAGTCTCATGAAATCAGTGCCAAGATGGAAAATATGATTCATTTCTGTCTTCTGAAGGGTTGTGCTACTGATAACAAAAAAAAAAAAAATAGCTGACTGACAGACAAAGAATGATAGTTACTATAATGTTCCTAGTGTTAATCCTTAGGAAATATAGTTTATGCACTGTAAACACAACATCTCCTTGATTTAATGCAGTTGATCAAAGTACTCTATAGGTATTAAATCTTATATTTAATAAGATTTATATTTATATTATGTTGCTGTCAAATCTTTCTGCTAAGCTGCTTATTTTGACACATTATTTGTCATTTAAAAGGCTCTATTGTATTTCTAGTCAGAGTACGGTATTTGCAGACATATAGCCCTCTCGAGTCATCAGCTATGTGAATAAACATACATGACACACAGTGTTGGTTTGGTTATTTCTAAGGTGCATTCTCGCAAACACAAATAGCCATCTTCCTAATCATACCACTCAATAACGGCTATTCACAGAAATGCCGTCAATCGTCTTTTCAGGCTTTTGCCAAAACAGCAGACTGATAAGTCAGAGCTGCTGACACATCCTACCCACTTTTCCAAATTCAGAGAGACAGAGAAGGAAAGTACAGAGGCAGAGAGGCTGCTGTAGAAAAACAATGGTGGATGCCAAGTATTAAAACGGCAGGTGAAATTGAGCAGAACGGAAAATGCAGAGGCAATGGCTCATCACATCGTTCTCTGTTAATGAACATACACTGAAAGGTGATGTCTGTATATGTGTGTTTGCATAAATTGTATCTCGGTGGGTGTGTGTGTTTTCACATGTTGTTACTAAGACATAGTGGCCTTCACCTTCTGGCTCTCTGGAAATTCATCAGTGCATTAATTATTTAGACGTGAGGCACAGTCAGAGATACAACCTGCACCACAACACACAGAGATCACACTTAAAACACAGGTTTAGAGTCAGCACTTCATCTTCACCTCTTTAAGTGTCTGTCACTTACAAAAACATACAACATAAGCAAATAGGTTTTCTGACAAACGCACAGATTAACCACGCACAAGAACTTAGTGGTGTAAATTAACTGTATTTTCAAGTGCAGCAATACAGTCACATGTGTGAACACAACTATGCGCAGTTCATTACTGACATCATCACCTTCCTTCCCTTCTTATTTCCTGTATGCATTATGTATGAGGACAAAAATTTTAAAACTCCCCCACATCCTCTCTTTTTATAGGACTTAAAAGGCATGTTTTGACACCTAAATGCCCAGTGCATTATTTTTAAATACTTTAAGCTCAGTGCGCACCAGGATATATGTTGCTGTACAAATGGATAAAACCTGAGAGACCTTTTCATACATTGCTGAAAATGTTTGCAGTTGGTTTTATTTGGTCCTCTAGAAAGCTTTTCAGAGGCCAAATCCCCCGCTATGCTGAGCTAATATGGCCAACCGCGTGGAGTGACTGACTATAAGCCTCTGAATTTAAAGAGGGAAGCTTTCAGCTCTGGGCTTTCACTTATTTCCTAAACCATTTACAGTGTATTAAAGATGGGTTTTTCTTTTTTTTGTTCAGAGAGAGAGTTATACCATTTCACCATCATTATATTTACACACCACAAGCAATATGTTCCTCCCTGTGAGCTAAGTGCGGAGCACATATGTTACAACGGCCATCTCCAGCCACACATACTGAATGATAATGTTGCTGATTTTATTCAAACATAGCTACAGTTATTTTCTTCAGAGACGGAGCCAGTCACACTTCAAATTGACGACCAAGCCAAAACTGAGGTGAACTAATAGAGTCGCAAATGTTTACGGTGAACAAATATTACGGTTGTGGAAGGTCAGGGAAGCATGTTTCTTTAAAAGAGACAGGTCATCAGAATCAGGGCTGTGTGACCACATACATGTATGTGCTGTATGTGTATGTGCGAGCTCTGCAGGTGAGTGACAGTTTTATCTGCTGTTTCTTTTCTGTGCAAGGGGAAATGAATTGCCCGACTAGAACAACACATGCCATGTTCTCGTTAGCGAGATAAAGCACGGTGTTTGATTTACTAACAGAAGATGGTTGGCTTGATGATGGCATGAGGTCGTGTTTGACTCATAAGAGGTGATGAGGACATTCATGTGTCTCTGAAGTAATTTCTCCTCTATTTTTCTTTCAGAGGTGTTCAATACAAGTATGTGCATAGCTTAAACATTCAGTATTTAAAGATCCGACCGTCATTGTCACTCGCTCAGTCAGCAGCTTTTAGCAGTGAAGCTTCTGGACAAACATTTTGATGTTTATTAAATGGGAGGATGACAGCCTGTACCATATTTAATGGCAATGCATCAGAATATTGTGAAGATATTTCTGGTGGTGAAAGGTCAGGACAACCAGAGTCATTAGAATACATTTTGAAGGACCTGTCAATATCTATAACAATCTCATTTACAATGCATTCAATAGTTGCTGGACCAAAGTGTTAAACAGAACAACACTGGCTTCTCTAAAGTCACATTATTAGTAACGTAGCATGAGCTCTGCTGCTGCCAAAGTGCACACAGCACAGTGCTTTGACTGTGGGAATGTAAAGATAGAAAAACAGCCTCTGCTGATCAAAACAGAGTTAATGGGACAAGGCGGTAAACTGTACTTCAGTCCATGGCCTCTAAGTGTGGCCTGTACCATCACTGATTCAGTGACTGCCAATCAGTCATCACAGACTGGGCCATAGTAGGAAGCAGAAATAATAATGATGCCTGCATTTCATTCATGTAAGCCATTTCCAGGGATGTTACTGGGCATGCTGGCTCACTGGGTTGGCTTACTGAGGCTTTACTGAGTTTTATTATTACATGCCCTGCTGTTATGGGTGAAGATGTCTACTGTGAATCTACTATAGTTTACAGTTTGACTGTGTCTGATCTGATATAGATGCAGTGACTTCAGCAGCTTGAAGACATTCAGACAAGATGAACCTAAAATGAACCAAATTCAGTTGTTTTAAACTAAGATCAACTGAATTAGCAAATTAAATGAAACTGAGCTCACCTGAAATGAAATCAGTGTCTTACCTAAGTAACCCACAATGACTCCATCAGAACTGAAACAGAAATTGAGGTAACAGTACTTTATCTGCTGTGATCTCCGTGCTCTGTTCTTCTGCTCTGTTTTCTCTAATGAGACCTTGAGAGGACTGGTAGGGCTGTCCGTAAGCATTACAGATCAGTGCAGATGTCAGCACTTGGTTGATTGCTTTTCTTTAAATCAATCTGAATGACTTTACCTCCTCTGTCCTCTTGCTGTGATTTCCCATGAGTTCTATCTTTCCCTCAAACATTGTGTGTGTTTGTTCTCAAGCATGTATACATGCATAGGTTTTCATGTTTGTTTGTTTTCGGCACTAAAGGGTTTTCCCCCCTGCAAAGTTGCTGAAAAGGCTGTCTGGGGTGCTATGAAAAGAATAAACTTTGGTCAGTCAGCTGCCCCTGCGATAGTCTCTACATTGACAATGTTCTGCAATGTTCTGAAATAAAGCAACTATAGTGAAGTTAGGGTTTACTCTAATCTCTCCAGTTTACAAAAATAGTGATGGGTCATTTTAAATACGGGCCATTGAATTTAATTTTCTTTGCATCTTCCTGAGCAACATGATTAAACATTAGGTCTGACAGTGATCCATTCTATTGCATGCAGAAGCACGTACAGTACTTCTGAAAGTATATTGCCTAGACAGGCTTATACTGAGTTGTAGTTTTTTTTTTATTATCTAAAACCTCTTGAAGCAAAGACTGCATTTCATATATCATTTAACATGGTTTACAACTTCACCTGTATGCCATACATGATTTAGAAGTTGCAGGGCAAGAGTTATAGACTGTGTTACAGATGTGGTAACAATTGTTTGGCTGCCTCGCAGCTACAGCCTTATGATGGGGAGGGAAAAAGTGCTGGGGGTTGGAAATGTCTTGGTGGCAGAGGAGTGGGTTGAGAGCACCTTACAAAAGGCACAGGGTTCCACATGACACTTTATAGCATGACCTTCGATCACAGCTTGACTGTTTTTTGTGCTGTACATTTTCAAGCTCCAGCTAAAAGCATTTCTAGGCTCCTTTGACGAAATGGATTTGGTCACGGAGCGATGAGAGTGACACAGAATAGCAATCTATACTCTCGGATCTAAAATCTTTTCCTCTTTTTCTCCTCATAGTTTCTCTCATGCTGGTAGAAAGTGTGTGAAAACATCCCTGTGCAGCAGATGGATGGAGTTACAGAGAGCCTGTTCTATTCCCTCAATGAACAGCTATCTTTCATCAATGGACAGATTTAGATTTTTCTCTCTTCGTTTCACATTTTTTTCCTTCATGCCACTTCTTGTCTTCTCATTCTCCTCCCTTTCCTTTTTATATGGATGAAAGAGAACTGCAGAGCTGAGGGTACAGTGTTTATTTGCTTTCTTGCAAGCAGTCAACTTCATTTACTCCCCTGAAAAATATCTGTTCCAAGTTAGTCATTTAAAATTTTGTTGCTTGGGCTTGTTCGCCTAAACTTTACTTTCATACCTGTTTTAAAATCTAATAATGAATTTCACAGTGAAAAAGGTGTCTGATATATGCCCCTGTTTTTGCATGAAGTGGAACAGATTGCATGTGAAAATCAGGGTTACTGGAAGATAGCTGCAATAACATGACTCTGGGTCATTCACTGATTATATCTGCATATTGTTTATTCCAGTCACGGAAGCACAGACTCTACCCTGGGATATGGCAGAATAATGCCTTTATAGAGAAGGCAGCTTTTACACTATGATCTTCAATGACAACAAAGAAGGAATAGATAAAAAACTATCCTGTTTAATCTCAACTCTCTATGTTAAAATTAAAGTTAGCAACCCCAGTGCCAGCCTCCTGCAGGGACTTAGGAGTCACACGTGCTGTAATGCTCTCTGTGGCACATCTATGCATGTTTATGTGTGCTTGTATGAGTGATAGAGAGGTTTGCTAAGCAGGAGGCATAGTAATTAGCAATCATATCACCGTATGTTACATGCAGGGCTGTGTGTGCCTGCAGTGACGGCTCTAGAATGATGCAGAAAAAAGCAAAGAGAAACTGTTGAGGAACGCAGCTGGACTGCATAAATAGCCGCTTTAGAAATAAATTTTGCTTGAAAAGATGCATTAGCTGATGCTTGAGAACAAGTATAATATACAACTTGTTTAAAAAAATAAATGCAAAGAAATTTTTGAAATATAAAATCACAAAGTCTTTCTCTTGCTCAGACGGGTGATTTTACTGCATCAAAATAATGCCTGGGAAAACAAAGATAAGTATAAAGATAAATCATTATAACAAAATCTTTATGGTAACAACAACGAAACAAGTGAAAGTGACAAAGAAACAACAAAGTTGCAAACGTCCAAATGAGACATCCCCAGAAAACATGAATTCCTGACAAATCTCTTCCCTTTTCTCCTCTGATATCAGCTGATGTTCTTAATGAAAGTAGTTCATCTCTGCTGTTCACCATAAAAGTGGTAAAATATTCTTAATATACTCAGAATTTTAATTAGGCACAAATTAGAAGTATTAAAAAGAAGCAGTATTAAAAAGTGGCCACAGCGTAGGGCTGATGATTCTTCATTTTCTCAGTCATAACATGTGGGCAACATCTGCTTTATGGAGGAACTGCTTTGTTCAAAATCCCATGCAAGCAATATTGTCACTGTTAAACAAACTGGCAGGGTCATAAACAAAATTTCTCCCTTCACCCACACAGAGATGAAGAGGCGTCCATGGCTGCATACACATCCAGTTCAGTTGGAGACAATGTGTGAAGCAAGTGCAAACACTTCTACATAAACACACATTTAATATAAGTTAAAGCAACAGCACCTGGAGTTTGAAGTTGAAGTTAAGCTGAAGTGAGCATGTGAGCTGTGGAAACCAACAGCACTGGCATTAACACATCAGCAACGTTAGAAGTGTCAAATTATAATGGCGGTGCACCTGCATAAATATGACTGGAGGTTACTTAGCTGCACAGCAGTGAATGAGCCAGTCAAAGTGCAGCATGTGTGAAACACCTGATGAAAACATCAGCTGATGAAAAGATGATCTACACAAGTTCCTCTAAAGCAGCTAGGTGACATGTCTCATCTCATTTAACATGAACACAAACCAAAAAGTAAAAATTAGAGCTTGGAGTTTGTGGAGTGGCTGCTGGCTGCATCCTTTAACTGACAAATGAGCGTGATCTCGATCTTCTTAGATCTTCTCATCTAAGAACTGAGCACGAAGGAAAAGAGGCCTCGTTTATGTGAAACAACAGTTTTAAGGTAGTGTTGCAACTTAGAACATTCATGTGTTCTCACACACAGTGAGCTGCAGTGAGAGGCATAAATAAATCAACACCATGGACTTATACCTAACACAGAGACACACATCAGGGACTGCCACAGTGTTATTCACTGTGTTCCACAGTAGCAAAGAACATTTGTAGAGAAAAATAAAAGCAGACCAGTATACGCACACACACACACGCACACACACACAATCCTCAACTATTACTGCAATGACGACTATCTGTCGTTAGCAACTGGTAAACCTCCCAAGTACACTCTTATCTCTGTATATCAGGCAGATACTGGGCTTATATTAAAAAGGAAATACTGGCCTACTGGTGTTATCTACTAGAAAAAACATATGAAACAGTTCTGTTGTTTAAATTTTACTGCAACCCAGAGAGAGAGAGAGAGAGAGAGAGAGAGAGAGAGACAAAACCTGAATGCTTGTCCCCACAGTGAAGGGACATTTTGCTGACATGGTTTGGGCCTACTTGTCCCCTTAAGAGGGCAGGCTCACTGCAAATCCATACAGAGTTGTTCTGAGTGATCACCTTTATCCTGTGATGAATTGCTCAGGACAACAACACCCTCCATCTATAGGGTACAAAGGATCACTGAGTTACAACTGAACACTTACAGCAGATTTCAGACTGATGTGTTATACAGTCCTTTCCACCACCAAATGAGTTCAATCCTGCCAGCGGACGCCATAAACCTTTGAAAACACTGAAGCTGATTCTGCACATGAGAACTCAACACAGACTATTTCAATTAATGTACTAGAATTTCCTGTGGTTCCTGTATAGACACCTGCCTTTAGGCACATTTGGACACAGTCTAAACACTGTGTCTGTGGTTATGTCCAACTGATGCACTGTCGCACACATGGGCACAATATAACACACAATCAGCCCACTGCCATCAGACAAAGAAAACATCAGGCAACATGTGGATTGTAGTGATAAGTTATACACATTACAGGTATTTAAGTCAGCAGTACGGAACGTGGCACAGAGAACAATCTACATAGCAAACTGCAAATAAACGTGGTAAAAGGTAAACAAAGATAATCAGGTTTGGAAACATATATTAATCATGGAATGGAAAAAAAAAAATCCTATATTTAAGGCAATGGAATAAACCAAAACAGACTGTCATCTCCTGAGTTGTTGTTTAGATATTTCACCAACAGCAGGAAATATATTTTATATCAGATGTGTCTCTAGTTCTAGCAACAACATGACATAAAAAAAATGTAAAAAAATCAGCCAAACTCTTTTAATGACTTGAGACAAAGCAAGTAAGTCGAGATGAAAACATTGAATTTGAGTGAAACTAGAAAAGAAGATAAAAAAAACAGATGGACTACTAAAGAAGCAACAAGTAATATCACAATAAATCCTAGTATAACTATAAATATAGTCTAACAATAATGTTAAAGACCTGTAGGTACAGTATGTAACATCACACACAACTAGGTGAGCAGGTAAGCATGTGATTATATTGTTATGTGACAGGTTATAACATATTAAGCTATTATGCAGTTTGCAGATCATTATTTCCATGTTGTTGCAATTAAATATCCATATATCTACTTATAAACCACTGACTCTAGAACTTGACCGAGAATCTTCCCTTAAATTTTATGTGGAAGCAGAATTGACAGTCAGTCTATGCACATTCTTTACATATCACAGTCTGATACACGTCACAAAACATAATACCTCAGGGCACCACAACACTCGAGATTTCTTGCCTCGTCATTCTCCCTTTTAGCAGTGGCACATACTAATTATTGTACCAATATATTCTTATTACCAAGATCAACAATATTTAGATTCAAGTTGTAACAAACCATATTTATCCCTTGAGACTTATTTGAAAAGGTTCCTACCAGAGTTGTTGAGTCACAGAGGACAACAGAGGACGCTGGACACCTCTGCTCATCTTTCTTCTTTAATTCTCAAACCAGATGATTAGCAGCAGGTTGATAACCTTCAAAGGTAGAACATAACATCATGTTACTAAAACTAATTAGTCACACAAATATCAAATTAAATCTCTTAATCTAAAGAGGTGTTAAAGATGACATATTTTGGGATAATCAGCCTAATCTCATTTTTATGCTGTTTATTACTTTCTAGATATGTATGAGTCAAAATATAAACATTTTACTCCTGGAATGAAAAGCTCAAATTATTTTTCCTCTAAAACGTGAGAAGCTTTTCAACAAACATGCTTTGCATCTTTTTTCTTTTAAACAAACAATTGCTTGTTTCTTGTTTAACAAATAAAATCAATTACTACATACTTTTCTATTTGCCCCTGTCATTCCAAACCAACCAAAACAAAAGTACCTTTACCAGACCAATGGCATCTCTGTAGCATTGATGCAATTCACTTTGGTTTGGTTTGGTCTCTCCCAGTGGAACAATACACTGAACAACAGGACCTGCACACCTGATACTATTTGTCACCATCTCGTTCAGCTGACACACCTTTAGCTCAGTGCTGCCACCTTGAGCTATGGAGCCAAAGTTAGCTTACCTTAAGCATCATATGATGACCAAATTAGAGTTAAGAAATAATCAAAATCATATGATATAAATAATACACTTAACAAGAGCCTTGTCAGCTTTGATACAGGATTTAGACACCAAAGCTTTGACAGAACCTTTACCTTTGTTCCACCTTCCTCATGCACTCTGACAGATTTAATTGACGCTAACATCAGAACGTAGAAAGGTAAGCCTGGTTGGGTTGGGCCGTCTCTAATCTGTTGTGTTTGCAGCTCTTTGGTTAAAGAAGAGAGAAATGAGAATTAGAAGACTTTCCATCAGTAAATCCATGTCGGGTTTTCACAAGCGAGAGAACCCAAATCCAACTAATGCACGCTACAGGAGCTTTCTGTTCCCTCCTTTGGGGATTAGAGGATCTACCTCTGAGAGCAAAGTAAGATGAGTGTAACACAGATAGATGCACATGCGAACACACACAGACACAGATTTTTGTCACCATAATATGATGAAAACACGACAAGTGTGTATATGATGTTTTTGTGTGATGTGTATATTTTATGTTTAATGGGCCTTTCTGAAAAATCTCAAACTAGGATTGATATAAAAAAGGCTGATACGGTTGCACAGTTGGGGGCTTCAGAATGATAACAGCTGTGACATCCTATACATCTCAATAAGACCCAGACTCATATACACCAGCTGCGGGGGAGATACAGAAACACACACACACACACACACACACACAAAGAAAGGCACATTGTAACAGAATGAGCAACAGACACATGAATAGACACTGGGTGTTTTTGGGGATCAGTAGTGCTGTAGTCAGGGAGGATAGTAATGGTTGGTGTGGTCAGACGTTGGTGACGGATGTCTGCCTAAACAATCCAGCCACATGACTTATTATTTGTATTGGTGTTGTATCACAAGTGTCGGGTCCACTTATGATATTTTATTTATATAAAACTTTTTTATCCATCCATCATCTGTACCCCCTTAGTCCTAACCAAGGTCCCAGGGACCTGCTGGAGCCTATCCCAGCTCTCTCTGGGTGAAAGGCAGGGGTCCACCCTGGACAGGTCCCCAGTCCATCACAGGGCCACATAGAGACAAACAACCTCACACACTCACACTCACTCCTATGGGCAATTTAGAGTCACCAATCAACCTGACATACATGTTTTTGGTCATGCTTCATACACTATTAATAGAATTTCACTGTTGATCCCATATTGCACTCAGAACCAGTGAAGTTATTTAGGTACTGGGGTCAGTCCAATATTGTGTACATGAGTGAGGGATGCTGTGTTTTCAATGAGATGAAGCCTGTTATTTCAGTAACATAGTTGAGATGGATGCATAAACCATTTTCTAAGATATATTTGTGCTATATTTTTCAAGTGACAGAAAATGCCCTAGAGTTGCTAATGTGGCTTTAAATGTCAGACTCCAAATAATTCCTGATCCTTAAAGGATTAGGCTAAAGTTGAACCCCATTCATGTTATCAACAAATCATATAAAACCAAAGTGAATTTATTCTCCTAAACAGTAGTGTCTGTTTAGCCACAACCAACATTAATCCTCAGAGCCGCTGGCATCCAAAACCTGATACAGTTGTATAACAAAACATGATGTCACCTTTGGGTGACATATTATAAAAAAAAAATTAAAAAAACATGCCAGTGGTCTCTTTTTAAAATAACTTCTAAAATATGACATTTAAAAACATCTTCTCCATGAAGCCATATTAAAAGTAAGACAATGAAAACAGTCACTATGCACTAAAAGCAAGGTTATGTAACATTTGAAAGACGTAATCGCACAATCTTCCTCTTACAAATGAAAAAAATACAATTTAATTCACAGGCAATAAACCTTGTCCTTGCTCTTTTAATTATACTCAAGATATTTCTCACTTCAGTTTTACTCCACTTGGTATAACCAGTAGGTTTTAGTAGTTTCTGCTGGCAAGCATCTGTGTAGGTGACATTCATCTATATGTTCTCTGACTTTATGTCTGTTTTTATAACTCATTATATTCATTATATTCATTCATTATATTTTGGCATAGCACCTTTAAAAATGATGAAGTCCTGCAGCAGGTAACGCAAAAGAACCTTAGGAAATAAAGGCCAAATTTTTGTGCCTCTGCTAGTCCTGTAAACAGTTTCCCATATGATTCTACTAGGTCTGCACTTGCAGATCCTTGGTTTGGGCAAGTCATTTTTAATGTAGCTGTGTGTGTGTGTACGCTCAAAACTCTAAACCTTTCAAAAACAATCCGAAGATGGACTGAGAGATTATGAATTCTCATCTCCAAGCGGCTTTCACACATTCCAAAATGCCCTTGATATTAGAGAGCAATCTGCAAATATGACCTTAAAAAGCCCAGGGTGTGTACAGCTGCAGCTGCAGCCAAAACCCATATGGTGTTTTTGCTTGTCAGAGTCCTTTGCTTTGAGGGAAATAGTGAATATGTTCAATTTTGTGATTTTCAAACACTGCACACAAGGTCAAGCCAGAAACCCTAAGCAGCTAAATAAATGTCCATTTTGTAAAATGTTATTTGGTCCATCCTGTCTGAATGAGTGTGTGTGTATCTGAGTGAGGCTATACTAAGTATCAGGAACACCTCTCTGTATAATGCAATACTATTTAACAGAACCACAAACCACAGCTGAATGAACACATCTCTATAACAGGATTAACAAAACCTAAAATTATCACCTTCATGAAGGGAGGATTTATTGCAGAACTGATGCATCAGACTGTTTTAGATTTAACTTAGAGTAGCTAATAAGCTGCAAACTGGATGTTAATTCTGTGTTTACAGTGTTTGTTTGTTTTTCTACCTTTAAAACTACTACAGCTAACTGTGATTGTTGAAATAGAGGTCGGGTAAGCACTGAGTTTGTGGAACAAATACTTACGATACATTAAAATAGCAGTCAGATGAGGACACAGCTCTGACCAAAGGCTTCAGATTATTTCAACCGTCATCTTCACTCTACATGGAGCTGGGATTTTAGAATCAGAGGTGCTGTAGCTGACTCTGAGAAATCCTTTAGGAAGGCACGAAAATGCAGAGCAAGCAGACTTAGTGGATTCATCAGTTTTCCACATGCCACTGATGGCAGTGATGGAGTCTTCACAGACCTGCTATTTACAGTGGCGCTCTAGGAAGATTTCACAGCCTCCATGTGCCAGACAAGAAACAATGTCATGGACTCTGAAGCACTGTAGGCCGAACACTTATAAGACTCTGAGCCAGGCTAGTCCTTTTGTTTGACTGGAATAAGATTCAGCTTCATGTAGTGTACCGGTGTGTGTAATCAAGTACTGCTGTGAGGGAGGGAACGACAGGCAATTTAGGAATGATTAAACGGCACTAAATCACCCTGTCACTGTTCTGTGTGAGTGTGCTGTAAACTGTGTATGTGTTTGCTTGTTTCTTGGTGAGCGTTTCCTAGCAAAGTTGCCTTTCATCACGACAGCTCGCTTGGACGAGCAGCCATAACTCACTGAAAGTGGCCACCAGACGGGGGACATGATTTCCTGTCTAAATTAATGGGATAGATTGGACACTAGAGCTGGCATCGAACAAGTAAACACACACACACACACACACACACACACACACACACACAGAAAAGCTTGCATCACAGTTTCTGTCATCCTGGTGTAGGTCTACAGATTCTTGTTCTCTACCCTTCTCCTTTCTTCACTTTCTTTGGTTTTCCTCTCCCCCTAAGAGAAAAAAAAGTCCATGTATCTTTTCAGTCAAACAAATATGCAAAATATAAATAGACCAAATATCTGAACTCTGTGTTGTCACCTGGGTGACTTTGCAGTAGCTCAGTCAGGACACTATCACAATGTTACACAGCTCCCTGGGGTGGGTGCCCCTGTATCTGCTGTTGAACAGAGACATATTGCACCAGCCTGCCTGCCATTAACGGTCCCTGTATAACTCCCCCCATGACTCCATGCTGCCATGCGGCTTTTCCTTTGAGACACTGGTAGGGACTGTGCACCTGATTATTACAAAATTAAATCTAATTGGTAAAACCTGCACCGAGGCAATTAGCTGCTTAAAAACTGATTAGAAAATACGTTTGATCGTTTCACTTCATCACAGTAAACTGTGATAGCATTGGTGAATGTGTTGTAAAAACATAATACGACAATATGTTATATTATCTTTTAAAAAGCAGGAGAAGGTTATCTGGAAAACACAAGTAGCCACTTACGTCGAAACTTTTCAGCAAGTCCCATCTGGCTGATGTGAACTTCTAAGTTGTTACCCTGCACTGCCCTCTGCTGGTAAGTGGACCCAAGCCCAAGTCTTCTGTGGACAGAATAGGATGAGAATTATACTTTAGTTGAAAGCAGTGATGACAAAACATTTTCTGTTTCAAGTACAGACCAGATGGCTTCTCTCTGTGCCTCTAAGTTAAAGACTGTGCTATGAAGTGTCTTTACTTTCACCTTCAAAACTACAGAGCAGTAACACTCTTCTGTCTCAGCTCCATCTTGCCTTTTTAAACATCTTGCCCAGCAGCTGAAGCCAGACTTTCCCACCTCTCCCTCGCGTGACTCACCATATACTGCTTACACATGCATGGCAGTGGAAGAGCCATAAGATTCATGAAACACACATGCACACACTTACTGGTTTTCGAAGGTGATATTCACCGGCCTGTGCCAAGTCACCAGGCAAGCCAAGTGGTCACAGCCAACTACACAAGGGCACAGTTAACTGTGAGAGCCTTCTGACAGCTCTACTACTGTAGGTGTGTATTTGTGGGAGTGATGAAAAGTGCATTTCTGTAGTTTAGGTAAAACATCATGAGGCACAATGGAGATTTAAAGAAAAGCCAGATTTTCTTCTTTAGATTGATCTGCAGTCACTTTAAAACCACCGTTTCTGGATTCCATGTTTTCAAGTAGGAACGCACACGTACAACAATGTACGAGAGAAGGAAAGACTAACAGATGCAGCCATTTTGGTCTGTGCCTCATTACACCTCAGGTTTGCTGTCATCTGGTCAGATCGGCAGGTGTCCCTTCCAATGTCACAGACTCTCCGAGGCTCAGAGCTGACAGGAAGAGCCCAGTCTTCATTAGCAGGTCAATTACCATTTCCTAGACAGCATCTGGAGGACACACTGGCCACCCAGCTGCTATTACACACACAATAATTCTTAAGTAGCAGCAACTATGTAACTGCATTGTAATGACTCCATTTTCAACTTGTACTGAATATTGAACTGCATTAAGAAAGTGTAATTGAATACTGTCTGGCTAAGCACCAAGGACTGAGGTAAAACAAACCCATAAATGTTAAGCTCTGGACTCTAGAGAAAATGTATATCAATCTGCAGTCTATTTCGTGCATTTTTACATTATTCTCAGTCTTCCCCCTACTGAGTTCAGACTTCATCCTCATATTTTTCCACTGTTTCTTGCAGCCTCTCCTCCAAACCTTATCTGCCTCTCCAAGCCTTCTCTCCCTGCTGCTTGGAAACTCATCTTTACAAGATTGATCTGAGAAAACACAACACATCTGCACTATTGCCACTCAGTGCAGCGCTGTAGGCAGACAGGCATTAGCAACACTGAAAGGCATGAACACACACACACACACACACAAAGCGTGTTGACATTGATACGTTCACATGGGATCACAGAAATACAAGAGAAGAAATGAGAAAAACAACTCTATTTATTCTCTGCCAACCCAGCCACAGCCAAAGGCAGCCTACTCACATTAAAATTTCTCCCAACTCATTTGATAGGTGGGGCTGTCTTTTTGTGACTTTTTGATATAGTATTATTTCCTTTTTATTTACGTGCTTCTATAATACAGGAAATGAAAACATATACTAAGCATGAGGTAGAAGAATGATATGGCTGATAGGAAACAGGAGCATCAGGGGACACATCTAAAAAATGCCCAAACAGAAAATCTAGGTGAGGTGTTGTCTGTACTTGCCAAACCTGTGTGACCGTGAAAGCTGAGGTTCTGGGTCTTGTAAAACCAGACATTAGTACAACCTACCTGGTAATGTAACATCTTTCTATCTCATAGCTGTTACATATATTTCATATGGACAGAAATCTACCATTTGTGCAGTCACAGACAGCTCACTGCTTCATTCAGATACACGTATTGATCATGAAAATGTTGCCGAGCAGCTTTTCCCTGCGTCTGTCTCTGTCTGCCAAACTAGACAGAGAGGACAATCTTCTCTCCATTTGCAGGTTTTTACTACGGTTGACTTCAAATAGGAATTTTAGCCCAACACAACTTTGTTCAGCTGCACCTGCTGTGGTTCACGTCTCTTTGTGACAGTACTTCAGTGTCCTGAGTTCAGTAATTTATTAAGAATAATACATACAAAACAGCAACAGCCACAAATCCAAGACATACTATATATATTTATACATATATAATATATAATATACATATATTATATGTGTATTTCATGTCATTCAGCCAGGGCTTCGTCATATCTAACACTTTTGCTTACAGTAAAGTACCAGCTTTGTTTGGGAAATAAACACTTGGCATCTATGTCAAGGTCTTCAAGGCCCTTTGGCCTGAATTTAATTTCACACCATGTCTGTGAAAAGAGAGAATAAAAGAATTATTCAGGCAGTGTTGGTGATGGATTTCTACATTATGTTGTTCTTTTTCCAAGAACCTGAAGGTCTACAGTGCAAAAAGCCACTGAAATCCAAAATAGCAAAGGAAACAGTGAGGAAATCTCTGAATATGTCATATCCTGATGAAAAGGGCAAAAGTATATTATGAAATCAAAACAAAGACGTAATCAGCAGGTTTGGGTTACTCAGTGGGCTAATTCTTGCTCAGTGTAGGAGCCAAAAGGTTCGTGCCGTGACAATGCAACCAGAGATACCTGACGGGGGATGAGGGCTCGTGGACTGATGGGCAAGTTTGATCTTATGTAACTTCCGTGTTTTCCAGCAAGAACCACCTATTGTGAAGAGGCTGTCGACACTGCACAGCAGGAACATGGGCTATTTCCCGGACCTTTCCATTGAGACCTGGACTTTAATAACTATCATCATCACTCTCATTGCTGTGTAAGTGTATTGTCATGTTTATCTCTGTCTTTTAAAATGTTTAAAGTATAAAACAGTTCGGTCTATAGATAAACGAGGGCGGAAGTCGTTTATTTTGCGGCACACCTTTGCGTGACGCCGTTGGATTTGTCTGGAATCGAAATCAAAGTTGCAGCAAAACGATCAGTCCTGGGTGAATGCGAATTAAAACCTTTAGTAAGTTGGCTCAGTGTAAAAGGTGCAGCAAGGTGAGCAGGAAAGAAGGGGGAGGTGAAACGGTCAAATAAGTGAAGACTTATGGGAAAAACAAAGGTGGTGCAGCTTCGCACTGACCCACTAGTCTTTCACCAAACACGTTTGGCAACAACATGTCCAAAGTTTGTTTTTGTTTTTTAAGTCCGTTGAGTGAAGTAAGAAATGATGTGCTGTCAAAAGGCTTTTCAAATTAAAGCGTGCTGTCAAAAGGCTTTTCAAATTAAGATGTGCTCCATGAAAATGTCTAAAGGTGAGAATATTTCTCTTCTACTAAAAAGAGTCAAATCATCCACAGAAGCTTCTCAAACTACTTCTGATCTTCACTGGTGTGATCAGTATGTATGTTACCTGGTGAACTCACCCACATGAACTGAAAAAGAAGCAGATCTTGTTTATGGTGTGAGAAGGTAGATCTGCTTTATTAGTATGTGTGTGTGATGAACCTGCTCACCTTCAGCTGTCAGCTCACAGCCTACACAGGGTTATTATTATTATTATTATTATTTAGTAGTAAGGATTTTATTTTAAAGCATCTGAGAGAGGGGGGGGGGCACCATCTGCATTTCTAAGCTTCCAGATTTTAGGGACAGTAAAACACAACATGGCACATAACAGATAAAATGAGCATTTGCTGAGGGAAAATATGCAGCTACTTTGCTGCCAGGCACTTTTATTATTTCAGTATTGTCTTCTAATGGTGCATTGCATGATTGAATGAACTGTTAACTGCTACCACTAAAATTTAAAAGAGCAAACCAAACAAGTTCAGATTTAGATATTTGTTCAATCACTATTCTCAGACTAAAACCCAAATAAAATAGTTCAAATAAATAGACATTACAGTAACACGAGCGTAGGAAAATCAAACAGTTTGATTTATAATAAGCATAGTCTTTGTGCAAGACACACGTGCTTTATCAAAAAAGGTATTTATTGAAACATGTGCAGTATATGATAAATGGGAAATATTAAAGCAATTCGATACAAACACACAGCATGAAGGAAACAAAGTCTGTAATTTCACAAAAGAAAAGGTATGTAGAGAAAAAGAACTTTTTAAATACTAGATGCATTTGGCCTCATGTAACTAATCCTGTTTTAATCCTTAGCTATGGATATGCACCGTATGGATTTTTCAAGAAATTAAGCGTCCACGGACCCAAACCTTTGCCCTTTATTGGGACTTTTTGGGGGTACAGAGAGGTGAGACATGTTTGGTGCACATTCTGCTGATGGTGGTTTTAACTGTTTCAATGCATTTGCCACTTCCTTCTCATTTTGCTCCTCAGGGAATCCACAACTTTGATACAAAATGCTATCAGAAATATGGCAAGATGTGGGGGTAAGTGTTTTACATCAAGGAATCTATCATTCCTTACATGTCAAAATTCAGGTTGTAACTGAGTTTTTGCAATATCTCTAATTGTATTACAAGCTTGTACGATGGCAGACAGCCAGTCCTGGCTATAATGGACACAGCAATGATCAAAACAGTCTTGGTTAAGGAGTGTTATTCTGCCTTCACCAATAGGAGGGTAAGGTAAACAAACACTAGTTTCTCTACAGTTTCTCAAGTTAACACCGTAATACTAATCCAAGAACACACTTTGAACACGCCATGTGTGAATGTGTGTGTGCCTTAGAACTTGGGCCTAAACGGACCCTTGAACGATGCTATAACTGTGGTAGAGGATGAGGAATGGAAGAGGATTCGCAGCGTGCTCTCTCCATCATTCACCAGCGGACGACTGAAAGAGGTTAGAAAGCACCCTGCTGAATGTTTTCAATGATTACTGTTGATTCCAGTGCATAGTTCACATATTCACATTAAAGCTGTTTTATATCGGTATGCAAATACTGTATTTTATGTTTTAATGTTTCCATTATTGGGACAGATGTACACAATAATGTTACAGCACTCGAGTAATCTAATCAGCAACCTGCAAAAGAAAGTGGAGGCTGATGACGTCATAGAGGTCAAAGAGTGAGTTATTTTCCTGTTTGTTATGAGATTTGGGCACAAAAGTCTTTTCTAGCAATATTCACTTATTCATACTGAAATATGTATCATTATTGTTATTATTATCAACTGCAATTACATGTTTGCCTTTTTTGCAGAGTATTTGGACCGTACACGATGGATGTTGTGACCAGCACTGCCTTCGGTGTAGACATTGATTCAATCAGTCATCCCACTGATCCTTTTGTAGCAAATATTAAAAGGCTGGTCAAGTTAGATTTCTTTCATCCTTTGGTTGTGTTATCAGGTATGCCAAACATTATTATTTATCCAGAATGTTTAATTTGTCCTCTGGAGCCATGAATTAACTATGTCTTTCAATTCTCATTCGTTTTAGTTCTGTTTCCATTCTTCAGACCAGTTTTTGAGAAGCTGGACTTGTCATTATTCCCTGCTGATGTGCTGAATTTCTTTTACAACGTTTTGAAGAAGATCAAGGAAGATCGGGCAAATGAATGCAAAGTAATTTAGCTATAACAAGTTTAACAGTGGCTGCAAGCTATTTTAACATTTCCCTAAAACATTTCTACTTGTTTTTATCTGGCAGAACCGAGTGGACTTCATGCAACTAATGATGGACTCTGAGATTTCAGAGACCAACAAAAATGATCTGAGCTCCCAGAAAGGTAGAAAAAGAAATCAGATGGAGAAATTGAAGTTTCTCTGTAGTCATGACTGAAGGAAAGTTAACCTTTCTCCCTGTCCTTTTTATTTTTTACTCTACATGTACACAGTCAGTGTAGTCAAAGCTATCAAAGGTCACATTGTTAAGTAGCATACTAACTAAAATCCATTGCTTTGCATTGCGCTGACTGATGCATAATACGTCTATTACATCACATGTTTTGGTTAAAAGGGAAGTTTTAAAGGAAGTAAACTTTAAAATGTCAGTTTACACTTAGTGCATTATGAACCCCCTCCTTTGGGAATAATACGTTAATCACGGTGTGTTTGTGTTTCAGGGCTGACTGATCATGAGATTCTTACTCAGGCCATGATATTCATCTTTGCTGGCTATGAAACCACTGGCAGCTCACTGGGCTTTTTGGCCTACAACCTGGCAATCCATCCCCACATCCAAAAGACTCTGCAAGAGGAGATTGATGAAACCTTCCCTGACAAGGTTACTTTCATTTCATTTCCACTCATTTTGTTTTTATTGAACAACTGCTCCTGCGAAACAGCCGATAACTATACGTTACCACTCGCTACAGGCTCAGCCAACCTATGAAGCCCTGATGCAGATGGAATACCTGGACATGGTGCTGAACGAGTCATTGAGGCTGTACCCTGCTGGTAATCGATTAGAGAGAGTGGCAAAGGCTTCTGTCGAAGTGAACGGTGTCACCATCCCTAAGGGAACTGTCATCGTGATACCAGTTTATGCTATCCAGCATGACCCTGCTTTGTGGCCTGAGCCTGAAGCTTTCACACCTGAAAGGTACTTTACTGGTTTCATAATATCATAATTCATAAGTTTTAACCAAATATTTGTCTAAGAATCATCTAAGAATCATAATCTGTTTGTTCATTTTTTAGGTTCAGCAAAGAGAACAAAAACAACATAGATCCTTATGCATTCCTGCCCTTCGGAGCTGGGCCGAGGAACTGTATCGGCATGCGATTTGCTCTCTTAGTGATGAAGTTGGCCATAGTGGAGATCCTTCAGCACTTCAGCTTTGTCACATGCAAGGAGACAGATGTGAGAAGACATTTTCAGTATTTTTGATCTTAAAGAACTTAGAGTTTTTAAAGTAGAAATGGTTGACACTGAGTTTTGGATTTCAGCTTTGGTAGAGCCTCATTTGTGACACTTTTTTTTTTCTAGATTCCATTGGTGCTGGGAAATAATATATTTTCTACACCCAAGAATCCCATCAAGCTGAAGTTAGAGCGCAGAACGACTGCTGCCAGTTCTTCTTGAAGCTAACATCTGATTATCTGTATAATGGATTATAGTTTAACACTTAACTACTTGCTACTATGTTTGTCATTTCAGTAACTAACCTTTTCAATTCATTATGCAGTTTTCATAAGAATCTTCCTCTGTGGTTTGTGTCTTTTAACTACACTATAGATTTTAGACCATAAAACATAAGGTCTTCTTGGATATTAAAGGATACAAATATTTTTAAGCATTACTTTTCTGCCTGGTCATGAATATATTGCGATATGTGACAACTGTTGCTTTTACTATTTCCATGTTATCCACTCAGGTTAAACTCTTCAGAGAAATATAATTATACTGAAAAAGCTTCATGTTGAGAGTTTAAATAATTGTCTTGATAATAGTCATCCAACTTGGCCTGTTTCCACCTGCGTTGTTGTGATCTGTCCTCATCAGTTGAGAAGTTAGGGCGCTCCTGTGTAGGCTGGGCTGTGGAAACAATACAAACAGGCCCACATGTGCATGATGATCTCATTCTCCTCCCCTCATGTTATGAATGATATTGTATGTTTGTATTATTATGTTAGCGTAGGATTGAAAATGCTCACATTAAATTTGGTGAAGGTGTGGACTCTGGTCATTTGACAACCCTTTAGCTGCAGTTTAGTTATATTTCATTTTAGGATAATTAGGCTGCACTTAGTTTGATTTATGCTGCTTTATACTTCACAGAGTCACAGGGTTTTTTTTCTGCATAATAGGTACAGATTTTATACTTAAGTTACATTTAGACATGTAAGAATTTACATTTAGACATTTACCTCAAATTGAGTATTTCTACCCAAAATGCTCTTGATTTCTATTTACATGAGCATCTGAATAATTCTTCCACTAACTGTAATCCCAAACTACAGACTCATTCAGCTGTACTGGAAAAATACAGTCAGTTAACACAAGTCAGCACAGGCCTGTCCTGACATGACGAGACATGAGGAGACATCACATATTGAACGTAAAGTGTGTTGAGTCAATAAGTGTTTAACAGAAATATGATGATGTAACTGTCAGTGCTTTATATCTTAGAGAATATTAGACTGAAGTTTGACTGATAGGTGTCTTCATCAGGGCTGTGCATGTCCTGAATTTGCTGTATTTTACAAGCACATACTGCACTCAGCAGAGCAACAGAACTGAGAAGGACAAGCTTGTAATGTGAGAACACTTTTTATTATTTTGGCAGGTATTTTAACAGCATCATTTTGCTTATCAGGTTTCTGATCCTGCTTTTTAATCAGACAGAGTCCACAGGGAGATAACAGTCACAAAGAAACAAAAGAAGGAGTGGTAATAAAGATTAGACTATTCAGTGCCGACCTTTTCCTATTCTATTTCACTCAATAACTGGCCTAGTTCTAAATGTTAGGACAGGGTTTCAAGAGGCTGAGTCCACAATGACCTCAATGAATGAGCAAACCAGCATTTCCCAGTTCATTTTTTGAAACACAATCCTCAGTGTTTCTGAGGAAGGTGCGTAAACAAAACCTAAATATACTTTGTATCAATGCCTTATATCAATATATGAATGTGTCATAATCTCCCCAGATGAGTTAGGGTGCACTGAAGTGTGAAAACATATAGAAAGCAGTGAAGCAGTGACGTGTTCGATGCCAACATTAACAAACATTTACTGCTATAGATTTCATTTGGACAGCCTTTGTCACTATAACAAGAAATTTATACATTACATGTAAAGTCAGCCACAACTAAATCCTCCTGGAGAACTACCCCTGTACTAATGTCATGCAGTATGTAGTTTGAATGTAGTTTCTTACAGTAAACAGCATGGACTTTGGATTTTGGTCAAAATGTGAGAGAAACGCAGCTGCACAGCAGACTGACGTTGTGTGTCATGTAACCATGGTAACTGTACATAAATATGTAAATACAAAATGTTTATTTATCACAAATGCAGGGAAAAAGACTAAAATGTCACTAACAAAAGCTAAACTAAATTATCTTCATTTATTTATTTATTACCAAAAAGATAAACAAAAATCAAATGACTACATTTGAACTAAAACATACATACATATATACATCATCATACATCATCATCATTATATATACTTCATAAAAAACTAAATCAGAGCACTGAGCAGCAGAGCCTTAATGTGATGTCGCAGATTGGCCATTAGAGGGCGCTGCAGCACCGTGCGGGATGATGCAAACCCTCTTCCCAACGAGGCGGCGGTTTTTCAAGGAAAATAACCTGTTCAGCGAGTTTTTAGACAGTTACATATTTTCTGTTAGAGCAAAACTTGCATTATTTTTTTCTTTTTTAGATTATCTATTATTTTTCTGTTCTTTTGTAAAAAATAAAATCCATTTGAATGCACCCTCACCTTTAAAACAACCTATCAAAACAAATAAATATACACCATTATTGCGATTACATGTCAAACGTGCAGCTTTAATTTTCCTGCAGGGGAAAAGGAGTGGACACACATCAACACTGGACGTCCGAGACAAAGAGGTTTATCCCACGGACTCGAGAACGCCCTAATCCCCGCCCCTTTTCCAAGAGCTCGCCAGCCATTGGTGAGAATCTCGCACCGGGCGCCTCTGATTGGCTAGCGGCCTCGTCACCGAAGCTCTGTTGTTCAGAGTCGCCTGAGAGCTGGAGCGCCTGTGACAGTGGACTGATTTGATTCATGCTGTTGTGGAGCCTCATTTTTGGATTTGCACAACAGTTAATGCGTCCGGACCTGAGCGCATGAAGGTATGTTTACATGTTCATGTTTGTGGAAGTGTTTGCTGCTGCCTTCGCAAAATACAACGTTCGACTTTACTGGGGCTTTTTAGGAAGAAAGCAACAAAATCCATAGGCTGGTCTCTGAAGGGCTTTGCCTTTTCTGGTGAAAGGGAAACTTTAGCAGGCAGGACTTGGTGACTTGGTGAATAATAATGCCCAAACCCTCTTTAGGTGAAGAGGGTTTCCTAGATAGAAGCAACAGCCGCTGAGATTCAGGGCTCTTATGTTGACTTCATTTTCAGGCTTAATGGGACTGGGTACTCAAGTAAAATTGATGTAATATTGATTTTACCATCATCTCTACAGGCAATCTATGGAGGTAATAGCTAATTTGATGTTTTTAGGGTGTTAACAGCTGAACAAATTGTTTCCAACACGGAAAATAACTAGAAGGGATGAATCCCTTGTGTCAGACAAAGGCCCAGGACGGCAGGTGGATCTGTTGCTGTTCCTGAGCAACCACTGCGATCATTTATTGCTTTGAACACACTGGGCAGTCTGTCCTGCACGTTGAGCACAAGCCCTTCCTGCTTTGTCAACCAGGGAGGGTAAAGGTTAACCCAGACCTTGTTTGCTACCTGAGAGAAATGACTGCAAAGGAAAAGGCACTTACCAAGGATGGCTCAGCGCTTTAGACACTCACCACAGATCTGTACTGTCAGATGAGCTGCTATGTACTTCTGCATTAACCTATACAACAAATACAACTTGATCAGCAGCTGCATGAATTTAACATCATTGTCACATTAAGATGATTAATCTACCAGTTCTCACAAAGCCACTTGAAACCATGTGAGCTTCACTGTGGGGTTCAGTGATTTACTCCTGTGGGCATTCCTGAAATGCTGGAATGATTTTCCATGGGAACTGATTTACAGATATCAGGTGACACATTTGTCCTACACTGACAGCAAGCAGCTCAAACACACACACACACACACTAATATCTAAACTAAACTAATGTCAAAGCATCTGAGCGTGCCTGTGGCTGGGCAGGACTGGAAACCGCTGCTGCTAATGTCAAGTTAGTAGCCAGTAAATGACTGGTTCACACGTTGCTGGTCTGCTGTAAATGTGTGGTGAGCCTCAGAATGCACTGAGGAATTCTGGAGAGGCTCAGAAAGTTGTGGGACACTGCAGCAAGAACGTAAACAGAGTCCACCTTCACTGGCAGTGATGAGCAGAGGTTTGTTTAAGGACAGACGGGTGATAAAGGACAAACCTGAACAAACAAGTGAAGAAACATAAGAACTGCGGGTCATGAAGGGGTCACTGATGAGTGTGAACATAAACATGTGATAAGACTAAATGTAGGGCCCACATGACACGTCACCCTCCAACACCATTTTCATTATGTTAGATTGTTGCTATAATTTGACAAACACCCATGTGGATTATTGGTTATACAGAAAATATACTCTAAGGTTTGTTTATTTGATATGGTTTCGTTAATTGATTGGATTAGACATAAGGATGTGTGGCTTTAGTTATCTGAGTTTACAGCTTCCACATACCCTGTCAAACACATGTTTAACTCTCTGAGGAGCAGCCACACTGTTATAAAGCCCTGACAGTAACCTAAGAGCAACCTCACTCCTGTTTCAAAGATGAGGTCAACTGCGTATTGTCTTTTTCCTGAATTTAAGGATGATGTCAGCTGTGTGTGTTATGTCTGGTCCATATGACTAAACTGGACTCACCGTACTTCTACAGTGGAGGCAGTGAGGGATGGTTAATAAATACAGTCATATTTTCCCAAAAGTCTTGGTATTCATTTCATACCAAACCTTCTCAGTGGACAGTTGGGGCTGAATTGAGTGGACAGCTGTCCTCAGTACCTAAGCAACTTAACATGCAGATATGCTAATGACTTCCTGTTTATAACCCTGGGCACAACCCAGCGAGGCTGCAGATGGGACCCCAAGTCCAACCCGATATCAACACTAGGTCTCACTGAAAAATGAACTGAGACATCACCAAGTGCTATTCTACACATAAATTGTAATTCCTAGAAACTATTGCATTTGTTTTGTCTTGTTTACTTGCTTCTCTTATGTAATGAAAGTGAGTTTGAAAAGTCAGGTATAGTGTGTTGTTTATAGGTAACTGTAAGACTTTATGCCTCTTATTCTTTCCCATTTTCCCTGTTTGTCTGTCTCTCTTCAGGAGAAGATGAACGTGGAGGCTCTCAGCAGAGCAGAGCTGCTAACTCTCCTCAGTATCTTGGAAGGAGAGTTGGAAGCCCAGGATGTGGTCATACATGCACTCAGAGTGAGTTGGCATTTATAACTCACACACAAAATTCCCCTGTTGTATCACACACATTGCAGGACACCATGAAAATTGTGTGCATATATTGAAGGCATGAAACTTACTTTAAAAATACGTATCTGAGAAACCTCTCGAAATAAAACAGGCTTTTTGTGTTGTTTTTACTGGGGACATTCTTATGCACTAAAATTAACCAATTTTAGTATTATACCCCCAAAATGAACATGACCTAACAGGCATGGGATGTGTAAACAGGAAACAGAGCTTATAAAGACAATGGCCCAGGCACCGCTCCGGGTTCCTAGGGCTTTTATTCCAACAAAGCAGCAACATCATCGCTAGTCAGGCCAGTCTTTGGCTGAAATCCACGTTTCTCATTTGAACTCTTACGTCAAGTACTATTCCGACCCAATTTGTCCACACTGTGTCTAGATCATACCTTCTTTGTCTTAAATGTGTCTTAATGGACCATTTTGCCTCACGTTTCTTCTAATCTGGGAAAAGAGAAACATATTTTGAACCCTCATGAGCAAATCAACTACAGTATACTCACAGGCAACCCAGACAACCTCTGAATGGTTTTAGGTGCGTTCGCTTGGACGGCTTGAACCCACAGACTTTATTCAGCAACAGTCTCATCACATTTCCAATATTTCCACAGTTGGAAACTAACTCTGACATAGTTGTTCCTTTAATCCTCAGTTTTGTGCAGCTCATTCTTTCATTTTCAAAGAGACAGCATTGCTTTGTACAGCTACAATGCTTTGCTGTGTTTGAGTCCGCTCTGATTGGCTCTATTCACACCCCTTGCTGGTTTTCACGCATATGACCACAGCAGCTGCTCCATGCTTGGATGAAGTTCGAGGAAGGCTCTGAATTCTTGACTCAGCGTCTGAAATAGTGATTGAGGTTGTGACGAGACAAGTAGTAACCACGACTGTCTAATAAGTAGGTCTTGATAGTGACGTTTATCTAACAAGTGAGTAAGACTGTAATCTTGGGAGAATTTCATCGCCAGGGCCCGAGGGGATGCTGTTCTAACCACACCAGTTCAGATGCATCTTAAATGGCAACTGTCCAGGAAACACACATACACATGCAGTCATACCTTTAGAACAAACGTACAGCCACTGTTTTGTCTGTACTTTTTCCTTTTTCTGAATCTGCTGTAGTTTTACTGCTTTTTTTTTTTTCCTCCCTCTTTTCCTCCCACTGTCTTCCTCACAAGCAGCCACATTACAGGGGGTCTTTCATGTTGGACCATGACCCGTGTCCACTCGGCCTACTCACTCACACTCACACACACTCTGGCCGCAATTTTTGTAATTTATTGTGGAGAGGATGTACAGAGTTGTGGGCTTAAATCACTAACTTCCCTTGTTTCCACCAGGGGCCATTTTCACTAACTGGCCCATGTTAGGGCAAAGTGTGTGTAGACGTGAGGCTGCAGAGGGGAGTGTCAGGGGCTGATAGCAGGCTATTATGTCCAATATTGAGCTCCTTGTCTGTGATTTAGCGCTGAGGAGATTTGTTTGTACAACCTGTTTCTTTATCTTGACTGTTTGTCATCTTCCATTGATCTTGATCTTTCACAAAGACATCCTTTAGGTAAAGCTCTCAGTGTTGACACCTAAAATGCCACATTAATCAAACTCAGTGTGTGTGCCAGTAATTTGTACTTGCACATGAGGAGGATTTAGAAAGACAAAGAAATGCTCAAATCTTCTCCACACATTTCCTGTAACATTTAGGATGCCTGTGCATCGCTTGGGTCAGTTGGATTCAGGTGGTAATTTACTAATTTACAGTATGAGATGGAGTTACCCATGGAACTTGTCTCTACAGATTGTTCTGTTTGTAGTTCTCATCACTAAGGACACAGAAGATAAGCGTTTTTACTAGAGGGAACATTCCTGAGAACATGACACCAGAAACAGGTCCCACATTCCAAGAGGAGTGGCATATCTTTTAACTTGATGATCTAGACATGAACTATTGCTGTTATTATCAGGCACAAATGACATAAATCCAGACTAGAGCGAGTTCTCAGAAGGAATGTCATTGAAAGTCATAAAAACAGACACAGGTGAGAGCCTTTATTTCTACACCTGCCCTTCAAATGCTCAGTAACAGGCCTCTGCAGTCTGTCCTTGATTCTTCTGTGTCTATTTTTGAGAGTGTAAGTAAACAAGTGAACAAAGTGGGAAACCAACTGTGAAATCAAAGTATACATCAGGTTTGTGGTCTTGAGTAATTGTGGCTGTAAAACGAATATTGCTTTTTATCACTGAATGTGGAAGTTTTTGTTTACCCAGGCTGTCCCGTTTGTTGCCATCATGTTTTTGATATGATGTCATATCCTGTAATCCTAAAACGCTAATGTCTATTTTTTGCAGGCTGACGTGTTTTCCTGGTTCCATAAACAATAGCGCCTCTGCAGAGTGTGCTGTTCAGATAGGATTGTTTTTTCTGTACAAGAATCACCGGCCAAGAACTGGGAACAGTGTCAATGTTTATAGGGGAAAATACAAAAACAAAAAGTATAAGTAACCCATAGAATAGGATTAAAGTAAGGTAATAACATATATGTGGTACATACCTGTGTCATACCAACAGTCTGAGCCCGGGGCCTGAGAGAGTTAAATTCACTGACCTGAAAAGGATGAGATGATGTCAGTGTATCTGATGGTATTTTCTGGGTTTTATTGTTACATAGACAAGAACACACACCTACGCAGAGCACATCTCAAGCTCAGTTCACAATAATGATGTGCGTCTGTGTCTCCTTTGTGTGCCTTTTTATGGGAGCCTCTCTTACCCCTGGAGAACATAAGTTCATATCTGTAATGGTAATGAACTCCACCCTTTGCTACTGTTTGCACTGAACAGGGGACTATTTGCTTGCTATAAATAAAATAGAGATGTAGGACGTCAGGCCAAAACCAAAAACAGTAGGCTGTCTGACAAACTGTAAAAAAAATCACTGCTTTCTCATTTTTGACCCCCTTTCAAGAAACGCCATGGTACTTCCCTCATTCACCTCATGATATGTGATGCTCCAAAAACATTGCTAGGTGTCCAGAGGGTGAGAGCACTTGCTTCCATGTTTCATCACTGCTGATGACAACATTTGAAGCTGCTATTATGTGGAAGTTGTCTGCATGGCCATAAAGTGAACTTCCATCCCAGTTATCTGTGGGTGTGGGTGTGTGGGTGAGTGAGATGTGTGGAGGATAAGGCTTAAGCCTTAAGCACACACCTTAGCTTACTCTTTGAAAAGCATACATTTAAAATCTCATATCTCTTTGCCTTTGTCTCTCTGTCGTCTCTTTCTCTTGCTCTCTGTCTCTCTCTCTTTTTCCTCTCTGTTCTGAAGAGGTAAAGTGTCCTGCACAAGTGACTTATGTTTACCCCTGTGCTGTTTGCACCTTCAAATCAAACGTGGCGTTAGAGAAACATATTAATAGACATAGCAACTTCAGGACACACACTAACACATACACTAAACTACTACACTCCTATTTCTTTCTAAATGCATAGACCCTACAAATATTCATTGATATTCAATAGTTATTGTATGAAAGCATAAGGTTTTTCTGTATTTGTTTTTAGTCATGAACACAGTCTCATGTCCCTATTTCTAATTTGGAGATTTCAGGATTCTAGATGAGTAAGAATGAAATAGTTTTATTTGTAATAACTAAATTGAACTCAAAGACAACATTATACATCAGTACATTATGTTTTATGAAAATAAGATGTTGGAGGATACCAGTGCAGAGTCCCCTCTCCTCTTCTTGCGAGACTCTTCCACTGAACTCTTTAAGTAAGTCCCATGAAAAGCTCTTTTCACATCTGACAGGTCTGTTCCTGTTGTCCTTTTGTCTCTGTGTGTAATTGTTCTCCTGAAGAGCGGACGTATTCACCAGGAATGCATACTTTTCCCATAAGCCCCACTCCAAAGCTTCTGGATTTGAGATGTTACCCTGGAGACAGACAGTTATGCTAAGAACCTTATGCAGCAGGGCACAGACAGACTAAGACTAACGTGAACCAGCTGCACATTCATATATTCACACATTTTCATTTTCTCAGTGTTGTTTAGGTGTGTGATTAAAGGCTAAACTCTATATTGGAAACAGGAGGTATGGACCCAGTACCATTCAGAACAATCATTTTGTCCATGCTATCTATTCTATACTGTCTGTCTATTCTGACTTCATTGTGTGAGAGTCATGACATTGGCTCAGTCAGGAAACAGGACTCCCTGGCTCCTTTCATCACACACAAGAGAATGATTGTGCCCTGAAGCTGTAGGTAACTGCCTGACTGAGAATTTGTCCAGGTGAAAAGCATCAGGTTGTCTTTCACACCTCCTTAGAGCTGTGGAAATGCATTAGACAAACAAGCTGTCGTTGCTATTTTAAAAGAAGTTATCAAATAAGCTGTAGCACACTCATTCCAACACTGCATCCAGTTGTAGAGGAACTCCTACATATGTTCTTCAAATTCAAAAACATAATTAATATAAAACAGCGGACAAAATGCAAATTGATAACATATAATAGAGTATATTCCTTTGCACAGATTAGTTGCAGAGGCATCTGGAATCAGTATAGAGCAGAAATAAATGCTTTGTGGCACAGAGGGTTTGTTTGCTGTGCTCTCTCATAAGGAAAGCACACTCTGTCATTATGATCAGAACTATCCTGAGAAAACCGAAAGACCAGGCCCTACACGAGGACTACTACTACTACTACTATATACGTATGCACACACACCCACGCACACCCACGCACACACACGCACACACACACGCACACACACACACACACACACACAACATCCAATCTCAGCACAGCCCTTAATGGCCTGTTTAAACTGCTATTTAACTCAGGAAGCTGCAGTTTTGTCTCCAGCTAGATGAAGAAGGTTTTCTGCTTAACTCAGAAGCCCAGCACAAAAAAACACATGCACACACACAGCTAAACATGATGGAACACACATTATTATTCACATAAAAAAGGTGAAAACTAGGCAGAGACATGCTACACACACTCGTACCTACGTTCACACGTTATAGCCTACTGGGCAAGACATGGAGACAATGCAGGAGACTGTAGGCATTGAGAGTCTTTGTTCATCTCTTCACTGAGGGTCACATTCTTTGCTCAAGCAGAGAAAAAGCCTCAAATACAGCCTCCTTACTGATGCCCTAAGGGTGTATGTGCATGTGTGTTTGTCCTTCTATAGACAGCTTGTGAGAAAAAGAGACAAAGAGGCAGAAAGATGATTCTGAGAAGTGATGATGGACTGGAATAGGAATGTGGTGCCATGCATGTTTGGGCAGGGGGACAACATGGCCCGGAGGACTGGGGTGTCTGATGAGGACTGTACTGGGAGGTAGAGACAGGTGTCCTGGAGGCACGTTGGGGGAACCCTTAGGCACGGGCTTACATCAACAGCCCCACCAACCACCCCTGCATTTAAATCTACTAACTATGTGTAGTTAACGAGATTTCCCAAATGACATCAAAGATGCCAGGAACGAGGGCAACAGCTAGTTAATTTTCATTTTTAAAAAAGTTCGCTGTCACTTTTTTATTGAGTTTTATAATTTTAGGTTAGTTATAATCTGACCACTTCATTAGAATCAGGTCTGTGCGTGTGTTTGTGATTTCATAGACCAGTCCTTCACCCCTGGATCCCTGGGGAGGAGTTAACATCTGCCCCTGGTGGGGGTTGGACATCAGTGCTTCACCTCTTTGTGTTTAGGTTGAGAGGAAAGACCATCTGCTTGTGCTCACACTGACAATAACATCACCCCACCGATACAGATTTCCTGCACTCTGTCACACACACATCAGAGTCAGTGCGTCAGTGGTGATAATAATCCCTAAAGTTTTTTATCTACAGTGTGTGTATGAGTGAGTGTGTATGTGTGTATACTTACGCAGTATGTTTGTGATGAGGCACAGTTGGATTTCATGTCATCTTAACACATTACCTCCTCACATGCAGTGCGGAAAGTCAGTCCATGTACTGACATATCCTAATATGTTTTTCTTCTCAGTCTGAACTGAATGTGTGTATGGGTGCTGGCGCTTGTTAAACAGACCACCACAGATAGACACTGAGGACATAGGCAGCGTTTGCTTACATTTAATCTAACACCTTACCAAGAGGTTGTTTACTGAGCTGTGTGTATGTATGTGCACGCACTTGTGTGCTCTACCATTTAGCACAATTGATTTTTCCACCTTGGGAAGACCATTTGATTTTCAAGTGAAGGGCTAGTGTATTGGAATTAACACAATTTCATGTGTGTGCTGTATGTTTGTGCGTATCTTTTAGGCTCAGCACAGAGATGCTTTCGTTCAGGAGCGCTATGGCCAGTATGACCTCAGCGATCCATTCCTGGCCTTGCAGCGTGACAGCGAAGCCACAGAGCGCCAGAACACACTTGCCCAACCTCAGTCACACCCACATGGTCGTGCAGTAGGCCCGAACCCTCTGGCTGTGCTGAAGCTGGTCATGGCTCACTGCAAGAGGATGCAGGAGAGGATGATGGGACAGTTGGCTGCTGCTGAGAGCAGACACAGAAGGGTAAGAACACACATTCTCATATATTCAGTGAGTTCTCAAGCATTCCAGTTTTGTGTGTGGGGACAATGTTGCAACCAGCAAAGTACAAGTGTCACACAGGGGCTTGCACTTGTACAATAGGCTTGTTGTGTGTGTGAATGTGTGCATGCATCTAGTTGTCTCCATGTTTCAGACACTGTAGATTTGGCTTGGAGCAGTGAGGCAAGGGGCAAGAGTTGTGCCCGGGGCTTTGAGGGGTGATATGGAGATTTATCACAGCACATTTGTGGGAGTCATAAACATTCAACCTCTAGTTTGTCTGTGGGTCAAACTGAGAGAGTTGATGAAACTGACAAAACCTTTTCTTTAAGAGGAGGTTCTCCTGTGCAGACAAATCACAGCAACTCACAGCAGTGATGCATCTAATAATGAAATAAATCAAAGAAATATAATTTGCTCGTTTGAGAATGATGCTTAACCTGTTTGTGTGTGTGGCTCTGTGTTTTATAGATGATAGCTGATCTGGAGGAGGAGAAACGACGGCGTGCCCACGAATCTGCACAGTCTGATGATTTCACCTTCATGCTGCAGACAGAAAGAAACAAGCTGCTGCAACAGGTGTGACTCACATCTAAAAGACATAAACTGTATGTCCTGTTGTACATGTTGGGTTTATGTTTGATAAAGACAGTAAAGTCCCGGAGACATGTGAGCACATATGGTGGGAGAAATGTTTCTGCTTCCCTTTCCCTCCCTCCACTCTCCCTCTACTTTGCCTGTGTGTGCAGTGTCTTTCTTCATAGTAGTAGTCGTGATTTAAAACCCACTGAGTGAGTAGGCAGCATCGGTGCAGCTTCATTGTGTAACACAGTAGGGTGGGGAGGGCTTGGTCTGTTAAAGTACAGACACACACAGGCACCCGTCTGCACAAGCACAGGGCTGTTTCATAGGAAACAGAGGAGGAAGAGGCTATTGTTCAGCAGCCATGGGGCTTTATGGCCTCAGGAAACCTGAGATAATAGATGTCCATGTCTAATGCAAGGTCAGCTCATACGCACACACACTCACACACACATACATACACATACAGTGAGCACACAGTCAACCACTGTACAAACTTCATGCGAAGGCCTTATGTAAGAAGGGGTTCCTGAGTCTTCCTGAGTCTCCCAGTCTTCCTCGGGCTTTCCTGCCTGTGTTGTTTTTGTTCACTAATCATATACACTAGACTGTATTTCACCACCTCCCATTTCCGTCTATTACTCATCAAAGCTTTTAAGCAGCCCAGTTATCCTCTAATGGCCTTCAGCAAACTAACTTTCCATAAATATGCCGTACAAGCAAATATGAAAACCAAATGAAATCAAATATGAAGAACTTTCCCTTTTTCTCTCTTTTGTGACTGAAACAGCACAAACTGTACTTCTTCCCATTTCCTGATTCTGTGAGACTTGATTGGAGTATTTAAGTGTATTTAATCAGACAGAACTGTATGAAGGGACAAGAAAATATGCAGGTGAAACGTGGATTATCTACACAGCAAGTCACTCTGTGTCATCTGAAAGAGTTCCCGCCCCTTTTTTATAATGTAGGTGCAAATAACACGTTTGTATGTATATGACTGTTTGAATGAAATGACATGTACCATGAATGGTACTGGCTGGTAAATAATAGAAAATGAAAAGAGGTAAGAGAATTGTATATGCAGTAAGCTGAAAAGACACTGTTGGTTGGTCCCAAAGTAACTATAGTGGGTTTAGTACAAAATGAAAATTTGTTATTCCAATAATTACTTTTCAAAAAAACAAACGTTCTAAACGGACAAGTTTTTCATCCTGTGTTGGATCTAGCAGTGCTCTTTTGCCTCCTTGTGGTCAAGTCTGGAAGAGCTTCCTTGCTCTGACCTGATTCTTCTCTTTTTTTCTAGTTGGAAGTGGAGCGTGCAACAGTGTGGAGGCTCGAGAAGGAACAAGCAGAGGCAGTGAGGAAGGTGGAGGAGTCACTGTCCCAGCAGCAGGAGCTTTCCTCAAGTCTGACTCTGGACCTCCAAAAAGCCAAGAACCAGATTCAGGAGGAGGCTCAGAACGTCTCCCAACTCCGGACCTTGCTACAAGAAAAGACTGGTTCCCTGGAAAAACTCCAGGGGGTTCTTGAAAATGAGAAGAGCAAGGCAGCCCAGCGAGAGGCCAGGTTTGAGAGGCAGCTGGCTGAGTTTGACACAGAACGAGAGCGGATGGAGGCCAGGATCAGCAAAGAGGAGGAGAGGAGCCGCGAGCTTGAGAGACAGGTGGAGGAGCTGAGGAAGAAGTTGGCTGAACCTGAAGGATGTAAAGAGGCAAAGGAAGCTGTGCCAGAGGTGAAAGAGTCACTTTCTAAGATGACAGTGGTGTCCACATCTGTTCAGACTGAGCCAGATGGAAAAGTAAATGTCAGTCCTAAGTTCGCCTCACTGTCAAAGGTCAATGGCAGTCAGAGTCATAAAGACACAGAGCCCACACTGGAAGGGAGAGGAGCAGAAAATGGAGGGGTGGTAGAGAATGGGGGAGGAGCAGCTTTGCATTCCCCTGTTCATCCTCATTCTCACCCTCATCCTCACTCGCCATCCAGCACAGCCTCCTCCTCCCTGTCCTCATCCCCAATTTCCTCCCCTGTTCTCACCAAGCGTCTGGGCAGTCCAGGTTTCCATCAGTCCTCATACCAGGCTGGGGTCAACCAACGATTCCAGGCCGCCAGACACAAGTTCCAGAGCCAGGCAGAGCTGGAGCAGCAGCAGCATGGTGGCCCTCTTTCTCCCAGGGACCTGTCCCCCACCACCTCCTCCATCCCTCTTCCCCCAGAGCACAGCACAGCTAAGCAGCTGGCTCGCAACACTGTCACTCAGGTGCTGTCCCGCTTCACCAGCCAGCAGGCTGGAGTCAAGCTGACACCAATCAGCAATTCTCCATTTGGTACAGACTACCGCAATCTAGCAGCATCTCCTCCTGGGGGGAGGTCTCCTTCAGGGCCCCTATCTCCAGGCATCCGCTCCCCCTTCAGTCCTCGCTCAGAGAGGATCCATGCTCCTCCAGTACCTCCTAAGAAGACTGGCATGAGTCCAACGCCAGGATCCCCAAGTCACTCTGCTCGGACCAGCCTCTTTCCAGAACTGACTGGGAACTGTGGGCACAGCAACAGTGGGCAGGAGGGAGCCAAGGAACCAGACCTGGTCTTATCTTCTGGCAGCTAGTGGGCAGATTATACAAAATAACTGCCAAATAGGTTAGACCTGAATGAGCAGTCTTAAGACCGTCTTTGCAGCTGCCTGAACCTGGTTCAGAGTATCCTTAATCAGTAGTGTAGACACTTCAAAGCTGGATTGGTTCAAACAGATGCAGTTAAGTTGTTGTGTCCCTACCTCTAGACCACAACCTGAGAAACACTTGGAAAAGAACTGTTTGATATAAAATACAGTATATGGATTATTTTATTGAACTTAATATTTCTTACATTAACTTTCATATCTTTATTTCTTTATATGGCATTTTTTTAATGTTATAAATTTAAAATGAAAATATTTATCTGTTATTTACCCCTAAGACTGTTGAAAAACCATACGTAAAGAGATCTAACTCAACACTTTGATTTTGAAGAAAGTATGGTAATGTCAGTTTGACTTAATAGTATAGCACTCCTCTTACTGTGCAAACTGCCAGTCCTGCTCAAAGACTTTAGTCAGAAGCAAAACTGTACAGAGCTAAAATGTAATACAATAATCTGTAGTTATCACCATGTCACAATAATGAGTAGTTCTTAAATGTTTTCCCTAATCATTTTCATGCAGTTTATATTTAGATTGGCCATTAAACATTATGCTGTAAATAGTTAAAAACAATTCACAATTAGTTCTGTATGAATTATCACCACATGCACGTGCTGTTTTACTACTAGTCATAAATACACTGAATTTGTCTTGAAAAGGGAGAGGACACTTTGCACTACATTACTGTAATTTAGTGAATATCTGTAATTTCAGGGAAGGATCATTTCTGCTTTACCCAAACCAAGGACTGTCATGATTATGTGGTAAGTTGGGGCATTCAATCAATTAACATAATGGGGAATAAATGTTTGACTGTTACTTGCGTCTTAGTATCTTATCAAATAATTTATATAGTATTGTGTGTTGTCCTAGTGCTACACGTCAGATATTTTAGGTTTACTCCATCTTGTTTTCTACTTTCATAACAGGGAATTGATTGAAATAATTATTTTAGCCACTTTAATTCTGTACATGTATATACACCATCTGTGAGGGGCAATGTGCCTCAGCTGTCTCTAGTAAATATGCAAATTATATAAACAATTGCAACACCTAGTGTTATTTCAAATAAACTGTCCATGTCTTAAGGCTTATGGTGTCAGATTTTTAATAGAAAAACAGTTTCAACTGGCAAGTTTCTGAATAGTGAGTGGATTTGTATGTGACAGTGTAAGAGGAACATAATCTAGCCAAGACATTCAATCCATTTATTTGTACAACAGAATGGGGCAGTACAGTCTTAAACTTTATAACTGAATAGCACACAGTTGTAGTATAGTGTGAGGGTTGAACACAGCACATATTCTAGCTATCAAGTAACTGATCCAGAGTCAGCCTATTCAGAAGCCATGTAACACATACAGTATGATGTGGCTTGACAGAAGTCATGTAACATACAGTATATGATCTTGCCTTACATTGCAACTGCTTTGCGTTCACTTGGCATTGACCAATACACAAACTCTGTTACATTTTAGAGTGCAACAGTCTAAGACTCCAACAAAAACCAGCATATTAAAATAGAAATTTGCATAAGTGGATGAGAGGATGGAGTCCTTTACCATAGGAAAGAGATTTTGGCAAATAAATCTTGGTTAATATGAGTATGTTCTCCTTTCACAAAGGAAAAGCTGTACAGCAATGAAGTGGTGTAAGAAAAGAAAAATGCATTATAGATGCAGCAGTGTAGAAGTTGCTTCATCATATTTCAGTCACCATTGCTTGCATGGGTGGAGACACATATATCAGAGTACAACAGAAAACAAACATTCCCTCAGCCCTGACAGACACCATCAAACATGCAGGTCTACAGTGCAGGAACAGAGCTATGCTGAGGATCGTGCCATTATCCTACTCTTAACAACAGGTAGAAATACTGTTAATTTCATTAGCAACATATAACGTAAGTGTTGTTAGGTTCAACATCAGTTGGTAAAACTAGCTTGTGCCAATAATTACAAAATGGAAGGTAATTACTACTATTTTCCTGTTTATGGCCTGAACTTACTGATGCACCTGACTTCTAAGCCCACCACACATGACAATCACAAAGAAACAAAATGTATATTTTACCGCTGAAAAATGAATACCTGATATGTGAAGGTGTGCTTAATTTCTTCCATGGTTCTTGACTGTGTCATGTGATCTCTGCAGTGACATGATCATATTTCTGCATCCATTTGACCAAGATCTCAATCTTTAACTTCTGACACCTGCTTCTAGAAAAGTCTGATTACTAAATTACTGTGAATTACTGGTTGAAGGAAGATGTACTTCTGTAATGTAGCAGTCCTGAGCACAGCCCTGCACACTGACCCAACACAACTCTTTCACAGCACACACCCAGAAGTAACCAGTTTTTTTAAAACCATGATTATCTCCACAACTGCAACTTTCTTAGCGCAGACTAATATCTGTGCTTAACAGTCTGCAAATCTTCAGTCAATCTGCAATCCCTTTTTTTATGAATTCCTTGCCCCATACTGATACAGCTTTACTTTGGTTAGTCCTTGCACATGTATTCGTGAGTTGTGAGCCCAGTGGAGTCCTGGTCAATCTCTGACCTTCCACTAAGCATTCTGCATCTCCTTGCCAATTTTGTAACTTAGGATCTTATTCCAGTCAATCTTGGTGCGTGTGACAGGCAACTGGCGACGCAACGCCTTAAAGGTGGTGTCAGACATGGTCTGGTAGTTCTCACTGATTGCAGTCTGAGGAGACAAAGTGAAAGGAAAAGGAAACAAGTATGTACTCAGTTGAAAAAGATTTCTTCATCATAAATATTCCTTCATGCATGCAGTTAGCTAAAGTAAGCTATCACTTTCATAATGATACATAAAATGCATAGACCATAAAAGTTAACTTACCTGGTAGTCGTTTTCTGCGTTCTCAATAATATCAACAAATTCCTTTGCTGTCTGGTTTTCATTCTGTGTGAAAAACACATTAATTCATCACCTTTTCTCCTGCTAACAGGATGGATGACCTCTCTATATACGCCGATCTAACACAGCTAGCCCAACACGTTTGTACTTTGGTATTAAACCATTACTTCCTACTTACATTCACCGGTATTGATTCCTCTACCTCCTTATGGCTAACCAGCTGCACATTCCCATCTTCATAATAGTGCACCTGGAAACGAAACAAAAAAAAACGTTTCATTAGTATGCTGGTGTGTTACAGCTTTATACTATACACTGCTCTTTGACTGGTTATTATTTATGTATATGAGCGCTTTAGATTTCAGTTTACCTGGATTTTCAATACTCCCACCACCTGAGCAGTGGACTGACCAATAGTGAGCTTCCACTCTGATCTACAGCGACCATTCCTGTGTTGGAGAAATCAAAAAAGAAGCTTGAAATTACTATCAGACAGCAGCACTAAGAACCTTAACAGATCTGACAGACCAAATATTTCACTTTCCACCATGCAAGGAGCATATACAAGACCTTTGTGATAAAGCTATACTAGAAAATTCACTAATGTATGCTCTCAGATACATATATATTCGATTAGACTTAGAACCAGCTGTGGGTCATTATACCAGAAGTTTTTCGGTTGAAACTGATGTCCCTCAATGCAGGCTATGACAGTTTGCTGGCCATCAACTGTTTTACCATATACCTGTAACAGACAGACAGCATAGGTTGGTATGGGTAAAGTGTAGTTTAAATTGCTTAAATGATTATATTTATCACAATTTTTGTGTGCCTTACTGTGCAGACACCAGTAGGGTAGTGCTCTTTGACATATGCACTAAGGGCAGCATCACAGGCATCTCGCCAGCTTCTCAGGGCCACCTCTCCTTCATATGGCTGCACGTCGCTCACCTCTTTTCTTAGGTGGTCAAAGCGGAAAGATAAACGGTTGCGGGGATCCAGGAAACGTCCCTGACCCAGGTCACCATGCTCTGTGATCAGGACCTATAAAAAAGGAGAGAAGAATTTCTATGTCTGGCTTTCACAAGTGGTTTTCTGAGATAATTATGAAAAACCTAAGGATGAAACATACCGGCTCATCATAGCCCTCTAGTTTGGCAGGAGTAAACTGATCCATGTTGTACTGCGCAAAGGAGCTGGACAAACACAGTGGGCACAAGGATACAGTATGCATTCATAACGGCATTAAAATACTTTCCACAAACCTGCTGACCATACACATATTACTGATTGTCTGAAGAAGTGATAAACACGTCCTGTGTAATGTATAAATATTTTAATTTCAGACATTAGTCATAATTCAGTGTTACTTACTGTGAAGCTCCCTCCCTAAGGAGGTTGTCATTGTTAAGAAGAAGCCGCACATCTAGCAGGAAGAAAATCAATGTTACATTATATTAAACGCAACATTATTATCATAGGCATCTGGCCACAGACACTTCTTACCATTGAAGACCTCATTGAACTCTCCTGGTGGGGCATGGGTCACAAAGTTGGCCGCGATGCGAACCTAGAGAAGCAGATTTGATGCAATCAATTAATGAAGCCATTATGACAACATGATTGTTTAAGTCTATTATCTACAATGGAAAGAGATCAATACCTACATAGGTAACATGACTTTCACTGTTCGATAAAACAAACCTATAATCAACCTTAAAATCAAAAAAGTTGAAAAGGCGCTCTACTTTTATTTGTTTGGCTGTAGCTAATGCACTTTTAGTTTTGCAACATTATTATAATGCCAGCTTTTTTTTTTTTTTTAATCTCTTTATTGATTAGAGCATCTCAACATTTACACAGGAAAAAAGTCAGTTAACAACAGAATTAACACAGATTATAACTTCTGGAAATTTATAAATATATATTATATCTTTAGGCATTTGGAGGAAAGTGATTGTTTTTTCTTGACTACGTGTGATGTCTTTAAAATCTTGTCACAACTTTGCCTTCCATTTTCCCGTTTGACCGTGAAGATCTCTAATCTTAAAAGTGTCTTGATGTTATCAGGAGAATGTCGCCAGTCTTGTTTCTAGGTTTGAAACTGATATTTAAAAACATCTGCCTGGGTGCACGCACAGACTGGGTGCACGGAAAATGTAATTACAGCCCGCATTCACCTTTTCTAGCCGAAAGAGTTCACCATGCAAAGTCTGTTATTCATGATGATTGCAGCTTTGCCTCCAACTGGTAATGTGTCCAGCTGCCATTGGTTTAACAGTTGGTGTCACTATCGGGTCCATCTAAAGTGTTGCCACCCATATCCTGACGCCGAGCCATGTGAGGCCAAGGAGCATTTGAGCTGCAACTGAATCTGTTTGACCCAGAAATCCAAAGTAATGTTAGCCGCTAATGTTAGCTAACGCTGTGCGAGAGGAATGCACAGCCCACACGGTAATTATTACAGACGAGCATGAACACTGACGATGGGCGTCGGTGCATCCAATTTCCACGAATCCAACTACAACTAATACAAAGTTTTTAAATATAAGTGCCCATGGGTTAAATCCCTCTAGGAGTGTTTGATCCAGCCGCTATCCAACTATAAGCCATAACTAGCACAGGCTAGGAAGCTAACGGTAGCTCAAAGCACAAGTTTACTGTTTTAATGCGTAGAAAAAAACTGACATTCTCCTTCCAAGACATAAGCGTTAACTCTGTTAACCCATGAGCTCGTTTAACTCTCTACAAATCAAAGAACCTGTGACTGAGTAAAGAATAAAATATCTTCAAACCTTCTCTTCATCTGACAGCGGCTCCTCAAAGTCAGCCATCTTGGCTCTGTGTGACCCCACCCACCTTGGCTGACGGACAGAACCGGCGCTTGTCGTTCACACAACAAACTGAGTAATTATGGCGACAAGGCGTTTTATAAATACGTCTTTCTGCTTCGACAGAAAACTCCACACTGTGAAACAATTAGCACAATACGAAACAGTCTGAATAATACTATTAGAACAGCTCGAGAGGGCGTTTAAAGTGCAGATATTTTGTCTGTCTACTCCTTCCTGTTGGGGGTTGCCAAGGAAATCATCCTACAAAATAAAAGCACACCCGTTAAGCTATAGCTAGCTATGCTGTTTTAGTTGGAGGATAACGGTCTGAGTCGTCTGGCACATATTGTACATTATGACAGCGTTATATGATTCATTCACCTACTGGTGTTTTGGTAAATTCATGAACAGTTTACAGGGGCTTTTATTTTGTTTTTGAATTTGCTTCAGGAAGCTGTATCAGGCCGTAGGTTCGGGTTTGTATTGGTACTCCTACTCCATTGTGCACCTCAGTTTGAGGTTTGCAAACCAGCGACCCACACCGTCCCTGTCATGGAGTCACAGGTATGATTATCTGACTACCCTTTTGACCAGGCAACATACATACCCAGGCAAAACTAAAACTTAGTTGTAGCTAAATGTATAAACGTTTAACGTTATTTACGCCGTAAGTGTTTTTTTTTTAATAACAGCAGAATGACATTAGCTTAAGTGAACCCAGTAAAACAGACCCTGGTTCGGTTGTTTTGTGTCAGCTGCTAGCGTTACAGGAAGTTCCTGGTCTAATTAAATCCGACCACCACTGCTAAAAAACAAACTAGCTTACTCGCCTGGTTGTGTGTTTAACCTAACACACAGAATAATTGGGTCGCTTTAAATAACAAACTTAGGATACCGTTAATCAACTCTGACTTCTTGTTTTTGGTTGGAAACTAGCTCTTTGTTCATTTTTACGTTAGAAATTAGCGTATGTATGGTCGGCTAGCTTCCCAGGAAATGAATAAGGCATTGTTCGTTGTGAGACCGTGTGTGTCCCTGTCACGTAGTGTGAGTTTTTCTGCTGCGTGTTGTCAGGTGATGACCAAGCCAGAAGAAATCGCGTGTCTCTACAGGGAACTGAGTCTCTACCCGTCTTTGAGCAGAGCAGATGTGGGACCTGTTATTACTTCCCAGTATGGAGGAAAATACAGCAACATTTACACAGGTAACACTAAACATGTTCGGGTTTGTGGATGTTCACTGAAGTTAGTAACACTTTCCTCACGTTATTCTGCAGAGTGGAACCAGCGTGATCTGGAGAGGAATGAGAATGTGAAGTTTTGCCGGCAGTACATTGTTTTCCACGATGACAAGTCGGTGGTCTACTCTGGAGCCTCAGGAAACTGCACTGAGATCAAAGGAGAGTATGTGAACAGTTTGTCATTTTGTCTGGGGTACGATTTGACAAGCCCTCATGGACACAACCCTGAGCTAACCCAACAATGTCTCCTCAATCTGTGTGTCCTTCAGGCTGATTAGTAAGGATTCCCCTTCAGGAGAAATGAAGGCTGTTGTCAGAGAGTGCACAATCAAAGGAGAGGACAAGCAGTTTCTAGAGGTTTGTGGCTCAATCTGTTTGACTGAGACTCTCGCTGATCCTGTAAAATGTCTTACTTTTCTGTTGCCGTATGTACCGTGCTCATCTGTAACACTGCTCTGCTGCATTTTGTGGCAATTTTCTTGTGTCTGATACCTCATGAGATACTGAATCTTCTCCTGATCTCTATGCAACCTTTCAGATCTGGATTAAAAACATCAAGATGAAGAGCATCAATCTAACAGCCTTAAATAAACATGGCAAAGTCTATGAAGATGGTGAGTCATGAGCTCTTAAACTTTTTTTTTTAAGTTTGGCACTTTCTTTAAAACTTTGTATTTTGTCACTGCAGGAATTAATCACACACTATTTTGCAATTTTAGATCAGTTTGGCTGCTTGGTGTGGTCTCACTCAGAAACCCATCTCCTCTATGTGGCAGAGAAAAAGAGACCCAAGGCAGAATCCTTCTTTCAGGTCTGTAGCAAAAACTAGCTTTTGGATTATCACACTGAGCAGAGACTGCTCTCTGTGACTTTTAAATTATTTGGTTCCCTCAAAGTCATTGCTGAGTTGAGTTCAATCCTGCCCGAAGCATAGCAGGCTTTCTAAAAGTATTTACATAGTGCATTGTTGGCCAGTGTCGGTGCAAGTTGTTAGCCATTCTGTAGTTCTCTGAAAGGAATTGTTTGAAAATTGAAAACAAAGTTCTGAAATACATGTATGGAAAACACATGCTGGGTGATGCAGAGTGATGGTAGACTAATGGCTTCAGCAGTTTTAAATTGCAAGCACACTCACCAAATTGAATTACATTAGACATTTTAAAGGTTGTTTGTATTTGAAAGGAAGATTATTGCTCAGTCAGAAAACATTGCAAACATTTTTGGTTTCGTTTTGAATCCTCAGCAGGTATTTACCATCAGGTTCTATAAGCAAAGTATGATCATAGCCCTGATTAAGAGCAGTGAAGCATGTTTTCTGCACTAAATGTGATTTAGTCTTGAATCACAGAGGTAGACGTTTAATGTAGTAAAAGACAATGATTAATAGGTGATTGCTCAATATTGTATTGTCTTCTGTGTGTAGACGGAGTCACCGGAGTTGTCTTCTATTGGGGATGAGGAGGAGACTATGAGAGTGGAGAAAAAGGAGGCTGTAAAAGTGAATGCAATTAATAAAATTGTTGTTAATAATTATTCTAAGATATCTTTTAATATTAGGCTGAATTGTTCTGTAGCATAATTTGTAATGTTTTTACTTTTTTATTACTGCAGGGGGAGCAGTTTGTCTTCTATGAGGACTGGGGAGAGGCATTGGTTAGTAAGAGCTGCCCAGTACTATGTGTTCTGGACATAGAGGGTGACAACGTCTCTGTGCTGGAAGGGGTCCCCGAAAATATCTCACCTGGACAGGTTTGTATAACGGCTTGTGCAATAATGAATGTATGAAGAAATGTGCATTTCTCATGCTGTTTTGCTCTTGTTCTCTTTTTGCTGTAACTATCTAAAGGCATTTTGGGCTCCAGGTGATACGGGTGTGGTGTTTATAGGCTGGTGGCATGAGCCTTTCAGACTTGGCCTCAAGTACTGCCCCAACAGGAGGTGATTATTACACTGATCAGGGAAAAATTAGAATTAGATCTTGATCATCAGAAATGTCTCCATGCTCATAGATTAATATTGCAAGTACTTTGTGTTTCCCTTTTCTCTTTTAGGTCGTCTTTGTTCTATGTGGATCTTACTGGTGGGAAATGTGGTAAGTAAATAATTGTTCCCTCTGTCATTTAAGTCTATATTATCTTTTTCAAAAATATAATCCAGGTATGATGGTCCATGTCCATTGTCATGTCTTATGAGCTATTAACATCTTATTAAATTGTCCCTGTTCAACATAGTTGAGAACATAATGCAACTTGAGAACTTAAGAACCAGTTTTTGCAAAGCAAAGTTTAACACAACTTAATACCTGACCACTTCACACCACACTAGTCTAGCATAACATTGGCACAACTACATGAAATTGCAGATGTGTATTTGTTTGTTGCGTTCCTCAGAGCAGCTGTCATCGGGCACCAGCGCAGTGTTTTCCCCGAGGCTGAGCCCAGACCGGTGTCGAATAATCTACCTGGAATGTTCTGTCTATGGCCCACACCTGCAGTGCAACAGGCTCTGTATGGTAAGACAGGGTGAAGCCTCTTTTGAACATAAGATACGTTTACGTTCCCTTCTTTACAATTTGTACAGTCTTCATTGAACATAATAAGCTAGAATGGAGGTTCTGACACATAATGTACCATCGTGTAGTTTTCTGTTCTCTAGAGACACGTGCTCATTCAATCAGAAATACGTTTGAGTCAGTTGACAGATGTTGTCATATTCCTACATCTGTGCTTGCATCTTTTATTTCTAGTATGACTGGTATACTCAGAAGACCTCAGTGGTGGTGGATGTGGTAAAGAGACCTGGAGAAGGTACGGAATACTTACTAGTCACATGAATGCACCCCTTTTTTCACCAGCACTTATGTGTGTCTGTGTGTATTGCTGTGGCTTTACAGATGGCTTTACTGGTATCTACAGCTTTCAGCTGTCCCCTCAATGCTGGTCAGCTGATAGTCAGCGTATTATCATTGCCTGTCCCCAGCGCAGCCGCAAGGTACAGTGAACTCTGGAGAAATGGCTTATTATGATGAAATTAGATTACAAGGCTTCATACTGTATTGTTTGTAATGCATGTTCATTTTGCACTTAAAAGTATATATCTTGAGTATATTGTAATCAGACTGTGCCTAAAAAAAAAGCTGACACTGTCTCTCTTGTAGGATCTTTTGATGGTGGATATTAGCACAGGGAGCGTCACCTCTCTGACTTCAAGTGAGTCACTCGATACATTTATCAAATTTGCTGTTACCCACGTTTAGGTCTAGGCAGTCTTGTTTACGGGTGTTTGTCTCCAATAGCCTATTTGCTCACCATACAGTAGCAGTATTCTGGGACAACTTGAGAGTGATAATTTTAGCCTGTGTCTAATGGTGTTTTTTGTTTGTCTGCAGAGTCTGATGTTGGTAACTGGTGCCTGCTGAACATAGAAAGAGATCTAATGGTGGTTAGCTGCTCCTCTCCAAACTGCCCTCCAAGTCTGGTAGGATCAATGTTTTCAATGTGAAAAGTCTTATAGTATTTACATTTTGATATAGGGCGTGTTAACAGTGTGGTTGCATCACTTCCATTTTGGGGTTGGGAATGTGGGTGCTTGAGTGCCTTAAAATAAAATTGAATGTCTCACCTGTTGCAATGTAATTTCCATTTCCAGAGGGTGGGCTTCCTTCCACCTAGAGATTCTCAGGAGGAAGTGGTGTGGGTCACTTTGGAGGACTCTCAGACGTTGCCAGATATTGATTGGCAGATCTTGACTTTCACTCCTCCCCCAGAGCAGGACAACAGCCAGTATCGTAAGAATAGCAAAATATTTTACTGGTGTTAAAACAAGAATTTTATCAGTACCATTTGTCCATTGTTCATTTTACATAATAAGATAATATTAAAATGTAGAATAATAACCATTGTGTTTATCAGATTTAGGTTTAAAAGTTTATACATGTACTAAAACAGACATGGTAGTATAAGGAATTATGATGATAAGACTTGATGATTGACTTGTTTTAAGTCAGAAAGAATATTTGGGTCCCAAGTTTATGGAGGGTTGAAAAGATTTTGTTGTCTGTGGGTTAGATAATATGTAATGGCATTAACAAATTGTTCTGTATTGTAGCTGGCCTTGATTTTGAAGCTCTGCTGATGAAACCAAAGGAAGTGAAGGCTGGAGTGAAGTTGCCTCTTGTTGTCATTCCTCATGGTTCGTTACTCTCATTATGGTTCTGTAGTCTTTTTTTTCAGTGCAAACAAAATGAAACAGTCAGTTTTATATAATTTTTAATCATTGTATAGTATCAAGTTGATGTAATATCACAAGAAAGTATCTCGTATGTTATTTATGCTATCCTATATTGTGTTCTATATGGATACACAACATGCTTAAGTTTGGAAGTAAGAAATGTGCTTTTAATTCATGCTGCATATAATCGTAGGATTGAATCTGTTGGGGTTTGTTCCTGTTCAGTCAAGAGCTACTGTTGCTGCTAAGATTGCTATTGCATACAGTGGTTGCTATGACGATGGTACCCTCAGTGACAAACATTTAATCATATTCTTATAACCAAGCAAGGTCTTTTGTATTACGGCTTATAGTAATATATGTTTCATAGATTTTGATTCAGTGTGCAGAATAGATTTGGATGTTTATGCCTTAGAGGACAATAAGGCAGGCAGCTTCTAATGCTGTAGTCTGTGTTACTCATTGCTTGTTTCTTTCATTAGGCGGTCCTCACTCAGTGGTTGTCGCTGAGTGGCTTCTGTCCGCCTCTGTGCTCTGCAAGATGGGCTTTGCTATATTAATGGGTAAATTTGTATGTGTGTCACTTTCTTAGAGGACAATCATCAATTAGAGGTTATATCTGTTTATCCAAGACCTTCTGGTCTCTGGCTTATTTAAATCATTTCTTTGGTAAAGTGTGTTTGTCTGTCTAAGAGTGCATTGTAACGTCCATCACTGACACATAGATTGTTTTGTGTTTTTGTTTGCTTCATCTTTCACAGTGAACTATCGTGGCTCTCTAGGGTATGGCCAGGACAGTGTCCTCTCATTACCAGGCAATGTTGGAAACCAGGATGTCAAAGATGTTCACGTAAGGAAAAAAAACGAGCGACAAATGTTGTTCAACACCATGCTTATGAAGTTTTTTCAGTCATTCAAAATGAACTAAGCTCCAAAGGTATTCCTTGTTCCTACTGGTAAAAATGACTTCATGTGCTGCTTTATGGTGAGATCTTTGGTTTGTTGGTTGACGTATTTAAAGATAGAGACTTTATTGTCATTGTAGTTATACAACGAAATTTGTTTGGTAGCTCACAGAGGCCAGCAGCAATAAACCAAGAAGCAGCATAGTAACATAGTAAACGTAGTAAAAGTATAAAATATATAAAATAAAATAAAAATAAAAAGGCACTTAGTATAGTAAATAGACAAAAGGAATTTAAGGATAGAAATATAACAGCATGTACAATGTGGTAGTTGAGTGACTTCTTGTTACCATAGTTTTGTTTAAATTCATTCTCCTTCCCGTCTATTCCCCAAACAACTGAATTATTATTCTTAGCGTTTCTTCCAAACACAATTCTTCTCACAGCTTTTTTCCTTATTTCACTTCCCACCAGTTTGCGGTTGAAAGCGTTCTGAAAGGTGGTGAGTTTGACATCCAGAAGGTGGCAGTTTCTGGGGGCTCCCATGGTGGTTTCTTGGCCTGCCATCTGATTGGCCAGTACCCAGGGTTCTACAAGGCCTGTGTGGCTCGCAACCCTGTTGTCAATTTGGCCTCTATGATTGGCAGCACAGACATCCCAGACTGGTACGTAATGCCAAGCACAAACCCATATTTATGTACTCCTTTCATGACTGTCAGTCGCTCACAACTAAACACCTGAAGTGTTTTATCTTTGACAGTCTACTCTGTATATGAAGGGCACAAAGACTGCAGAAAGAAAACTCCTGAAGTCATTCTTTTGTTTTTTATTTTCACTGTTGATTATGATTTTTACAGGTGTGCTGTTGAGGCTGGCTACGACTACAGTACAGACAGCCTACCTGACCCTGCTCTTTGGGAACAGATGTTGAACAAGTCCCCCATTAAATACGTCACACAGGTAAAAGTATTTCTGTATGTGCCACTTAACTGTGTGCATGTAACTTGACTGTTGTTTTTACTCAATGAATTGATCTTACACATCCAGGTACAGACGCCAGTATTGCTTACCATAGGCGAAGATGACAAGCGTGTGCCTAACAAACAAGGAATTGAATATTACAAAGCTCTGAAAGCAAAGCAGGTGTCTGTACGGTAAGCAGCTTTTCTGACAGTCTTGTTGTCTGATGTTTTTAGTAGTTATGCCAAATGTGAGCTGCATAACATAGCTTTAATGCTCTGCTGTGTTTAGGTTACTGTGGTATCCAGGAAACAACCACTCGCTCTCCAAGGTCGATGCTGAGTCTGATGGCTTTATGAACATTGCTCTGTGGATAATTCAACACTTAAGTCAGTAATGCCACATACATAGCAGCGTCTTATTGCTGCTGTTACTGCCAGGAATAATTAGGACACAACTATGTGTAGAGGATGTGATAATCACTGTTTGGAGAACAGTGTGAGGTCCAATTCAAAGCCAAAGCATTGAATGTGCTCTTTAACCGGGACACACTTTGTGTACGTGTTCTTTATGTGTGATCTATCTGTGGCTATGGCTGTTTGCCACAGTAATTTCTACTAAGCCAATGGAGAAATAATATCTTTAACACAGCACTTAAATACAAGCTGTTTTGATTCTGCAGTTTTATTTATACTGTTTCTTGTTTAATTCTAGCAGTCCATATGTACACCAGAAAATAAAGAGATTTCCAGTGTGTTCTTCAGTGCTGGGGTTATGTGAACATAGGTAATTAATTTCTCACTACACAGTTTGTTTTTAAATAAATCACTTTCTGTAGATTTCACGATACGGTGCACTTAATAAAGCATTTGGAAGTTATAACCACTCTGAGATGAATCTTGGTGGATTGTTGTGCCACCATCCCAGTTATAGGCAGTTTGCAATGAAAATATTAAGTTAACAAAGGTGAAAAAATCCCCTAGGGAACTCCTCAGACCCCCCTGGACAAAGACACAGCATATTAGTAACAGCATCTACCACACTGCTGTTAATGTAAACCTCTTGTTCTTCCAGTCAATGCACAAAACACACTTGGGTACAACAAATTAAATCAAATGGACATTTGAATCATGATCAAGTAGTATATCACTTCCTTACATCTTTCTTAGCAAGTTGTGAATTAAGGAAGTCGTCTGTTTTGTCTACCAACAACGGAAACAATCCTCCCCTCTCTGCTCTGTCAGTGCTGTCAGAAAAGGAAATGGCTGAATAGGTTTGATTTATTTATTTATGTTTTTATATAATCCAAATTGATTTTTTTTTTAATTTGTTTTTATATCATTTGAGGTGTTATTAGATACCCCTGATTAATTTGAATTAGTACACATGATTTACATCAGGCTGTTGCGTATATGACCACATGCTTTCACTTCTGCTTAAATGGATATGACCATTTTCGTGACGCTGCTCAGATGTTTGGACGCCTTTTCTATTCAGTCGTGTCCGTGGTTTGTTTGAAGATTGCTTCAACTAGCTCCTGATATGAATTTTTAAGATACTTCTTATCCCTGCTATGGTAAGTGAGATAACATATTCTTCTTCCATCAGAAATGTACAATATTTAACTGTTATGAAATCACAGTATTTACTTGTGATTGTTACGTAATAAGGTTTCAAACTTGAAAAAAGCCAGTGAGATTTCAAAAGCAATTGTTTGAAAGTGCTTAGGCTGCATGAGGTCATACTGATCAAGACAGTGTGTGATTCTTATATAAAATTAAATAACATGTACAGATCATATTTTCTGAGTGATCAACAAACAACTGAATAAGTTTACTTTCCTTTTTCAGGCTCTATTAAGAAAAATCTTCATCTTTAGTCAGGTTCTTGTACTAGTGAGATGCATAAATACCATCTTCTTCCCATGTGAGACTGACATGAATGTCACTGCTGTGGACTGTTCTGGGAGGTCACTCAAGCGTGTCCCCATCATCAGGTCTACTACTGTAGTGTCACTTAATTTAAGTTGGACTAAGATACAGAAAATTGGGCTGCATGATTTTGCAGGCGTCCAAAACCTTGAGACTCTGAAAATAATAGACAATTGTCGGCCTGGTCGACTGAGGGCCCTTGAGGAAAATACATGCAAAATGGAACTTGATCACCATGCCTTCAAGAACCTAGTGAAGCTTAAATCTCTCTTCCTGTCAGGAAACAGCCTCACCTCTATACCTTTGTTGCCTGCAAGCCTGAGTTTTCTTGATCTACAGAGTAATTGCATCTTCAACATTATCAACCCTTTAAACACACCAAACCTAGAATTTCTCATACTAACTGGGAACTGCTATTATGCAAACCCTTGCAACCAGTCATTTTACATCAGTGAGAAGGTTTTCAAAGAACTCCCTAAACTCAAAAACCTTACCCTAGGGTATAATAACTTTACCTCTGTCCCAAAAGGACTGCCACCTTCGCTGAAAAGCCTGGATTTAAGGGAGAATAAAATCGCAAGTATTTCAGAAGGAATATTTGCCAATTTAACTGTCCTGGAATATTTGAATTTGGAGTGGAATTGCCAACGTTGTGACCATGCAGCAAGACCCTGCTTTCCTTGTCCAAACAATCAGTCGCTATACCTACAGCCAAACTCATTATATGCTGAGAACAGCTCCATCACCTTCCTAAGCCTGAGGGGAAACTCTCTGAAAACATTTCCAGATGGCCTTTTCAGACCACTGAAGAATTTAAGAAGTCTGGACCTCTCTGACAACCTGCTTGCATATGCTATACAAAATGGCAGCTTTTTCAAAGAGCTGAAGGGCCTCACTTGGATTAGCCTGATCTATAACTATGAACCACTGAAGACATTTCAGGAACTGATCCTGTCCCCTCATATTGGCAGTATGTCTCATTTACATTCTCTTCTCCTGAGTGGTAACTTTTTCCATACACTTTCAAGAGATAGCCTTAATGTGCTGTCAAAGCTTATACATCTAAAAAAACTAGAACTGAGAATGAACTTCATCAACACGTGTAACGTGAGCAGTCTGACAGCATTGTCATCTATTAATAATATTGACCTCTCTCAAAACCAGCTCACTTTTCTTCCATGCTATCCATATCTATCATCTGAGATTGTGGCGCAGGGAAGCTGTTGTCAGAACCCGAACTTGCGATCAAATAATTTCCATGACCAACCACACGTTGCAATAGAGCAGGAAACCACATCTGTCAGTGACATCTGGGACTCAAAGCAGACAAATCTGCTGGAAATGTTGGAGGACAATGTGTCATGGTTTCCATCACTATGGGATTTTAAAAATAATTTCTGTCGAGATAAATTAACATTGGACCTGTCTCAAAATGACATTCTGTTTCTTACTAAAGATGTGTTATTAGGCATGGAAAATGCTGTTTGTTTAAACCTTTCCTTCAATTATATGAGCCAGGCCTTGAAGGGTGGGGTGTTTGACAACATGAAAAAATTAGTCTTTCTCGATTTGTCACAAAATAGGCTCGATCTGTATTACAGAGAAGCTTTCAGTGAGCTTAAAAACACTTTAAAGGTGTTGGACATTAGTCACAATGAGTTTCACTTTAAAATGAGGGGCATGGGACATCGTTTTGAGTTCCTTCAAAATCTGACCAACTTGGAAGTCCTAAGTCTGGCAAACAATGAAATTGGGATGAGAATAGATCGAATGTTGAACAGCACCTCTGTGAAGTACCTCTACTTCAATGGAAATCACCTGGACATCATGTGGGGGTCTGATAACAACAAATACACTGATTTCTTCCAAAGCGTGGTAAATCTTGCCTATCTGGACATCTCTAACAATGGTCTGCAGTCAATCTCACCAGATGTGCTGTGTAGCCTCCCAACAAGCATTAAAGCCCTCAGCATCAGCAGCAACCTACTGAACTATTTCCCGTGGCACAACATCACAGTACTCAGCAGTTTACGTCACCTGAACCTCAGTCAAAATTATCTATTTTATTTGCCCCATGGCATTGAATTTGGAGTCAATTTTTCTTTATTGGACCTCAGTCACAATCGCATCAGTTCTATTCCTGAGGATTTCTTCAAAAAGGCAAAATCCCTGAAATTTCTGTATCTCAGCCACAATCATATCAAACAGTTGGACCATCAGTATTTCCCTTCCCTTTTTGAAAATGGTACCATGCTTCAGAAACTCACCCTGCATGCCAACCCCTTTAAATGTGACTGTGATTCATCTTGGTTTGCAGACTTCTTGCGTAATACTTCGGTACAAATTCCTTATCTCACCACAAATATACTATGTGAATTCCCAGAATCCCAGCAAGGTCAGAGTATACTGTCCATGGATCAGCGTTCCTGCCAGGACATATATGGTAGCTTGGCCTTTCTTGTCTGTTCGTTTCTGGCTGTGACATTCACTGTTCTGCCCCTGCTGAAGCATCTCTATGGCTGGGATATGTGGTATTGCTTGCAGGTGCTTTGGGCAGGATACAAAGGCTACTCCCAGCTGGGAGGTACTGATACATGTTATCACTATGACGCTTTTGTGGTGTTCGACACCCAGAACCAGGCTGTGAGGGACTGGGTCTACAGTGAGTTAACTGTCAATCTGGAACACTTGGGTCACAGAAAATTTAATCTGTGTTTGGAAGAGAGGGACTGGATTCCTGGGCTTTCGTGCATCGAGAATCTACACAATGCTGTCTACCGCAGTGTGAAGACAGTGTTTGTGCTGTCCAGTGCTTTTCATGATGGAGAGACAGCGAATGGCGTGATCCGCCAGGCTTTCTTCATGGTTCAGCAGCGGCTTCTGGATGAGAAGGTTGGCAGAATTTACTTTTTTACTTTCATTTACTTTACTTTACATTTTGTATATGTCAGTCTCACCCCACTCTGAATTGTTGTCATGTTTTCACAACAAAACAACAACATTTTCTCTGATTATATCCAAACAAGGTGGATACAGCTGTGCTGGTTTTGTTGGATGAGATGTTTCCCAAACTGAAATATCTTCAGCTGAGGAAGAGGTTGTGCAGAAAGTCTGTGTTGTCCTGGCCGAGAAACCCAAGAGCCCAGCCACTTTTCTGGAATCAAATGAGAATGGCATTGTCATCTGATAACCTCAAATTTTATGACAGCAACATGAGTGAAAGTTTTATATGACTGCCTCTTAACGGCCGATGGAGAAAGCCTTGGTGAAAAAACACTCAATCTTTCCATTATCTCATTTTGACAGAATTAGCCTCTTAATGATGTAACATACAATATGTAATTATACGACATGAGATTGTGTTTTGTTGGGTTTAACTATCTGGTAATTATGTTGCTCTCTAGGGTTTTTCAAATGTTATTTAACTTTTTAACATTTTTACTCCTCACATTTTAAAAGATAGAAACCTTGTCTTGACTGCACTGATGCTGCTTTTGTGGACTCTAAAGTGAAATGATATATAATAAATTGATATTGAGCTGTATATATATGCACTTCACTTGCTTTTACCTGAATTAAGCAGTTTAATTGTGAACTGTTAGAGGGTAAAGTGGTGTACCTGTGTAGAAACATCACCAACCCTCAGAATTTCACTTCCCTTTGTTTGGATGTGTTTGGAGGAAATGAAACTTGTAACTGATGATTATTTCTTACCAGTTGCAGATAATGAACAGCTTTGACAGCTGCATCCATTTTAAGTAACAGTCACCCACAGATTTCTTATGAATTGTTGGGGGTGAACTAGGAACGGGACCCTCGTGTGGCTACACTAATTTGCTAGTGTCATCAGGAAGTGAGGAAGCTTTATTCTGAAGTCTGCTGACCTTTAAAGACGCTTCAAGGATAAGGGATCAAAGTGCATGCAAAAATACCCACCAACCTGCTGCCTGAGCAGTAGTCTGTGGTCTGGGGATCCCACTTTCATTTTTTGTCTCATGATCCAACTGACAAACAGCACCTCTGACCAGAAATAGTTATTCTTACTTATTTTCTGAGTTATACGGAGTGTACCTAACAGCAGCTGTGCTCTTGTAACTGTCTCAACCAGGACCAGACTGCCCCAGGTCTAAGGTGATAGGCCCCATGTGAAGCTACTTGTGGCATCATTTGGTCCAATTTTTAGATTCCTTCTCTCCATAATAACAAAACTCACTTTAAAGCTAAAGGGGTTTGGATTAGATAACGCTTTATTGACCAGCTGGCAGGGAGATTCAGGTATTACAGCAATAAGCAAAATAATTGCAATTAAACAGTTGATGGAGTTTGGAGAACACAAGCAAATAGAGAAACATTTAAAATGATTGTATGAAAAATGATCGCAATGCATTTCCGATTTGTTCGACTTTGCAAGTGCCATGTCCAACTGGCGCTCACGCAGGTGCACGAAACCTCCGATCGATGTCGTCCGCGTCACTCGCGCACGCGTCGGCTTGGTAGAGCGCGCCCACGCGGACGCGATGGCAGGACAGGTCAGGAGGAAGCTGAGCCGATGAGATCATGGAGCCTGCGCTGAGGTCGGACAGGGTACGGCTGGGACTTCACGGTGATGGAGAGGTGCCTGTGCGGTAAGCTTAGGGTGCACGCTGTGTGCACACCTGGAAGATGCGGCATCATTTGTCGGCATTATTCAAACAAAACTGTGCTTTGACTTTATGTGGCAGATTAATTATTATGTAAGGTACCAGCTCGAACTCATGTCGCCGTGTGCATATAAGCAAGAAACTAATCCTTCATGTCCGTGGTCGTAGTGGAGTTATTCCAGTGGATGCGTCCAGGCTGCGCAGGCACATGCACTGTGACCGTTTTATTCGTGCACTCGTGAACATAGTGCGTTCTTCGTGATAGTTGGTCCGTGAGGTTGGCAGCATGTTGAGCTTCATTATTATGGATCATCATTATTATTAATTTGGATATCATGCACGTTAGGGAGTCATGCCGTTGCATTTTGGGTGGTGCCTCGACTTTTCTCTTCGCGGCAACAGCTGGCTGCCAACTCAGAAGTAAGTGCAGCTGCGTCTCAACCGATTAGAAGTGAAGCGTTTTCTACTTTTGGCACTTTATTTTTACATCCTCACCAGTCCTTTCGTTTGCTGCCAGTTCTTCCGTTTTGCCAGTGTGGTATGACATGGGGCTACACGGCTGCGTAAACCTGGCGCCTGCCCGTCGATACTGACCAGCTGACTGATGATACCTCCATCTTCATTTAAATATATAGCGAGAGCTAACATGTTTGCACTTTCCTTGATTTGAAGGGTTTAAATAGGTTTATCTTTATCATTTGAATCATTGGATTGCCATGGTAACTGAAATGTACCAAAATTATTCGGGAATTTCTAGTTTATTTGCAGGTTCTCAAAGCTCTATTTGTTGCCTGAAACAATGATGGATAAAGGATTGACAGCTATGTTATGACTGACAAGCAGACTTAACCAATGCAGCCTGTCTAGTGGCTCCCAGCGCCCAATCCTCTTAGATTAGAGGAGGGATTATGATGTAGATTTGCCTCTGCTTTACCGGCAGCCCCCAATATCTGGTCCATCATGATTGGGTTGTGTTTACTTTCATTCTCCAAGGATATTCTTTATTTGTATTAATGTACAGCTTTTTACTATTGAATATGATGTAGATAGACTGTGTCTTGTATGCAGAATGTTTCCTAATATGGGCACAATCTTTATATGATATACTCTCCACACACGTTTTACCATTTTTAAGATGAAACTTCAGGTACTAGTGTGTCTACATCCTACATTAAACTCTGGTCATGAATTTGCAAGTGATTGGCCTCCCACTTCCCTTTGCAGCCTGGCATGTCCTAAGCCAGTTACAAAAATTTATCCATTTCCCTTTAGACCTGAGCAGGAATTAGAGTAGATTTAGTGCTGTCCATGGTCCTGAAATGGTTCAGCTAATCCTCCCTGATTTTTTTTTTCTTTCTCGATCTACTCTGCCTTACAAGGTGTTAGAAACGTGATGAGCAAAGGCTTAAGAGTAGAATATGTTGCACCACTATTTTATGTTCTGGTGGTTAATTAATTTGTCCTCCCATCATTCTCCCAACCCTAAATAAAGAGGAGAGTGTATTACCAGCAACTGTAAGTAAATGTGCCCAGTAAACAGTCTCGTCTAGTTTGGCTGTATCAGTACAAAATGCATTTTATTAATAGTAATGTTTTTAAACAATATCTAGTAATGTCACCCATGTATTGTTTCTGCTTGTGTTATTTTTAATTAATATGATTTTTCTTACTTTGACCCATCTAGAATCCATGATGTCCTGCACTGTAGCTAAAACCACAAGATCTCTGGCCTCTGTGTCTGAGAGTTGGGTAGTCAACGGTCAGTGCCACTTTCCTCTAATAGGACTAACAAAGACTCAAGCACTAGACATTCAAGGATGGATAGGTGAAAACTAAGAAGCTGTGAGGTGGCCTTTACGCTAAGCCCTGTTATATGTCCTTATTTCATAAAGAGACATGAAGAGATTCTCATACTTACCAGGATCCTCTTAGATATCCACTTTTGCCATATTAAAATGCCTTTAAACATCAGAGCCAAGCCCTCGCAGAGCAAGCTGTCTGCTGGCCCAAAGAGTAGTGGACACACTGATGGCAGCGCATCTCATTCACGCTTCTCCAAAACCCCTAAACATGGGAAAGGCAAGCAGGCTCCAAGCTCAGCACCAGGCTCCCGCTCAGGGCTAGAACCAGGCTCTGTGTCAGGGGGTCTGCCTGCACCAGTATCTAAGTTGACTGAAAGTCAAGGGTCAATGTCAAGGCCAGGTTCAAAGATCAAAGCTGCTACAGCAGCGCACAAAGGAGCAAGCCATGGTTCAGCAACAGCACCAGGGGGTAAGACCCTGTCTATGGAGAACATCCAGTCTTTGAGCGCTGCCTATGCCACTTCAGGCACCATGTACCCCAGTGAACGGGATTCCTTGGAACCTTCTGCTGGATACCCCAAAGGCACCATGACACTGGGCAGAAGCACCATCCGCTCCTCTTACACTGGCCGAACAACGGCCATGGGTAGCAGCCCAAACATCACCTCCTCTGGGCTGCATCATCAGTCTGATCCATACGGAGACCAATCCTTGTTTTCTGCAGGGACTTCCAGTTTGAGGCGCCAGTCTGGGAAACAGCCACAGGTACTGGATTTGTCTGGACGGGGAGAGGTTTCCACATTTGATCTTCAGGCACAGCTACGAGAGCTGCAGAGAGAGAATGACAACCTGAGGAGAGAACTAGACGGAGGGAGGACAGGACCCAGCAACAGTGTCAATTTCTGGAGCCCTGATGTCAAGAAAGACAAAGGGGTTAGACGGGAGGAGGGAGTGAGGACCTCAGTCCTGAAAGACCAGTACAGGACAAACCATGAGGATTTACAGGTGAGAAAACTGACACAAACATTACCATTCAGTGCTCAGCAGCTTCCATATTAAAGAGAACACCAGTAAATCTCTATTAGAAATGGTAAAAACTGCTGAGAAACTTTTTGATTTGTGAGCTCAAACATCATATCGAGCCTTTTCATGCTGATCCGCCCATCTCCTCTGCACATCATCATCACTTCCTGCGTAGAAAGACTTCTGTGCAGGTTATTTGTAACGGTATTTGCCTGGCTCAGCGCTGTGTGTTTCCATGGGAACATACTCTAAGTGTTAGACAGAGACTAAAAAAGCTCATGGCTCCTCCTGAAGGGACAGTGACCAGTCTGTCCTTTGCTACCTCCTTGGAGTCTGAGGCGTTATCCATCTGTCTGTCAGTCTGTCTCACTGCATAGCTGCTGTCTATTTGTTCATTCTGTCCATGTCGTCCTTTGGTTTTTCCAGGGAAGTAACTGGAAATCTATCTGAGACACATTTCATTGTGCTGTAAGAAATTTTCACATCACACAGCTTTGGAAGTTTCCATTGAATCTCTTTATTGTTCCATCACGCTCTTCATTTCTCTCACACAAACATGAAACACTTTCGTATCGTATCAGTGCTTTTCCAAATGACTCCTCACTCTTGTAACTAAGAAGCCACCTCTACATTTGTATTTATAGCATTTTCATCTCACATTGTCATACAGTGTGAGGACATTGTGACACACACACACACACACACACACATTTACACACATTTTTCCCATTTCATAACCAACAATCTAACAATTGTAACTTTGAAAATTTAAACAGAATAACTTTATTGCTTTAATTTGTTGTAAATCTGCATTTACAGGTAAACACACACACACACACACCCTCACACACACACACACACACACACACACACACACACACACACACACACACACACACTCTTATCTCATGTCTGTGGCATCAAAACGGAGCCTGACAGTCAATGCCATCAGTCTCAATGTATCAACAGTCTGGTCCTGACCTTTCCGTGTCTGTGATCGATGGATGTGTTTGTCTCTGTTCTGTTCCTTCTGGTGACGGACTAATACGAGTATTAGTTTTTCAAGAGTCCTTTCATTTGTCTCTCCCACACTGTCTTGTACCGTTTTTGCTTTGTGCCGTCTCGCTTTTCACCTTTTATCTCCATTCATGCACTGAAACCACGCCCACAGTTATTATATTCCCTTTCTGAGAGCACAGGTCCATTCAAGAGGCTGCCATTAGAAAACATTTTCCTTATGATGAGCTAGATTATTCGTACCATGTCACATGTTTCTAGCAGGAAACGTATAAGTCACATTTATACAGCACAACAATATGACTTAACATGTGTGATGTATCCAGTTTTGGTATCAGCTACCATTAAGTTCCAGTGTTAATGTGAACAAGTGAATTTGTGTGCTTTCTGTTCGCTTATGTATGTCAACAAACAAACATTATATTACTCACTCTTTCTTTCTGGAGCACAGGAGTAGTAGAAAGCCCGTAGATAGTAATCTCAGCTTTATTAGCAAAATCAATCACATTGTGATTATAGCTCTATCATTTAAAATACGAAGGCAATTTTCTCTTAATCACCTGTTTATTTTGGAAACAGAAAAGCTATACCTCATAGAAACATTTTACTCAGACTCTGCTGTCACTTTGGTCTCCCTTATCACCTCTATCCTCCATCTCTCCTTTTGGATTATCACTCCTTTTCTCCATTCCCTTGTTTTTTGCCCTTCCTGACACTCTGAGAACAGTTCAGTCTGACAAGAGAACTTTTCCATTAGCATAAGCAATGTCACCTTTTCTCTCAGCTCCAGTGACCAGAGTTGTCCCCCAACCATCTGTTTGTTTGGAGTATGTGTGTATATATGTACGTGTAGTGTGGCCACATGTATTTGTGTCTACAGTCTTGGGTTGTGTATGTGTCCATGACTGTGCGGAGGACTTGATATTCAGTGCTAGTTTGTTGCATTGATTATCCATATTCACCCTCGCCTCCCTCCTACATCTCACCCCCGTGTCCTTGTCCCACCATCTCTAATGTCATTACACAAATTTTTTAATAATTTAACTTTTGTTTAGTGTTTGACACTGTGGTCTTTAAGGTGCTGTTTGTGTGTATTTCTTTGTTTTTTCTCTTGTCAGATTTCATAAGAGCCTGTTTTTACTTTCAGGCAATAATCAAGAATCCTCTGTGTCCATTGTTTCAACCTCAGAATGAATTTCCATTTGCCAGTAAAACAGCTATGAATGTAAATTAACATATTTAATTTTGCTTCCTGCCACAACATGTGGCAAAAACAGCACTGTTGTGTCTCTTAGCAATCATTTGTTGTGTGTTAAGTCAATCAGTCAAATCAGCCAGTGCATCAGTAAACCTCTTTTGTCTTCCGTCCATCCTTACAAACTCACTTTGGGCAGACAAATGTCCTTAAACCAGGAACAATCATTTTAATTTGAGGCAGAGATCTTCCCTAGGTTTTTAAATGTCACAACATGCTGCCTAACAGGGAATGTTTCAGGATGGGGCATGTGACATTTAGTGTTTTGTGTTCTATTATGGTAGAACATAGAAACCAAAATGCTCTTATCAATTTAATTGTTTAATTGTTACCCTTAGTTGATTATGTATTTGTTAATCTATTTTTCAATTAATGGAACCATTGGGCGCTCAGAAGGCAGTGAGCCTGGTAGTTGTAGTTCTTATTCTCGTTGAGGCACTTACATTTTGTATTGTTCATTCTTTTGGTTTCCGTACATTGCAGCTTTGTTTCCATGCGTACTAGCATCACCCTTTATCATGTCTTTCCTCCCTTTAATGTTTCTGTCAGTGCAAACACACCCCAGCCACTTTAGCTTTCAAGCACAATGCATTCTCCATGTTCCTTCTGTGTTTTGAAGAGAAATGTCTCCCTCTTATGGCTAAGGTGTGTGACCATAATTCAACGGCTTTACAAACTGAGGAGAGGGAAGTAATCTCCCTAATGGTTATTTCGGGTATGTTTTTTCTACATGCTTTCTATATTGGCTTTATGCATGTGTGCCTTTACATCACATCTCTCTGCTGCAGCGTGTGGATATCAGGAGAAACAAGGTCTGTTTTGCATTCCTCATCATATATATTTATATAGGTGTGTGTCATCATGTGTTTCATTTTTGTTATGGGCGTATATGTTATCGTTGTGTGCTTGTTGTTAGGTGCTTAATGGGAGCTTACTCTGTCTCTGTAGCAGCTTCCGTTAACAGTTCATGAGCTTCAGGAGGAACTGAGGGCTCACAGGGAGATGAACAGTCGCTTGCAGCAACAAAGGCCACAGGGGAACTCTGGCTCCTATCGGGAACTCCATTTTGATGAGGACCACAGGGGTGGTTTCAGTCCTGGCCACAGCCCCAGGCAAAGTCCCAACAACCTGCACAGTCCTGGACCGAAGAACACCTCCAGAGTCAGCCCATCCAGCACCTATAATCCAAGGCAGCAGGAAGCTGATATCATCATTCACAGCCCTGGGTATGGCTGTAACAGTGCTGCACAGAGAATCAGCCCAGCCAACACTCTTCAGCCTGGGCCAAGGAACAGCCCCATTCATCAATATAGTCCCAGTCAAGGCCCTGTGGCAGCGCCCAGCTCTAGCTCCCATCGGCCCTGCAGCCCCTGCCAGGTGCCTGGGTGTGACGGCTTCTCTTCACCCCCTCCACTGGATCTGTCAGAGGAGAATTTCTTCCAGCTACAGTCGGAACACGAGCGCCAGGCGAAGGAGCTGAACCTGCTGAGGAAGACCATGGAAGATATGGAGATGAGAATCGACTCTCAGAAGCAGACACTGGGTGCCCGGGATGAGAGCATCCAGAGGCTACTGGAGATGCTTCAGGGCCAAGGTCAAGGAAATTGGGGTCGGGGACAGCGGACAGGCATCATAACCATGGCAGCGCAGGAGGCCGAGGCACAGCTGGAGAGCATGCATGTGAGAGAGGTGCGTTTTCTTGAGTGCCAGCTGTAACTGACTTTCACCTGCCTCATTCCAACCCTAGTGCATGGTGGTTGGTTAAAAACAATGATGGCATTTAATTTTCAATTTTCAGTACAGCAGCTATTGTAATAGAGTAAAGTATATATTGATTGTTAAAGATTGTATTTATGCTTTTGCCCTTAAATGACTTAAATGCATATGTAATATACTGTTTGTGTATTTGTTTTTAATAACTAATCATGTTTGTCTTTGTATATACAGTATGTGTGTATGTGAGTGTCCCTGTATGTGAGTGTGACAGCAGAAAGCAGCTCAGCAGGGCTTATTAAAGGGCCAGATTAACATACGGAGAGCTCTAACTCTGTGTTGTGCATTGCAGTTTAGTGTGTGTATATGTGTGAAAGTATATTTGTGTATGTTTCTGGGTATGCACATGCTCGAATGGTAGTTGCCCATATGCCTTGTGTGTTGGACATAACTTGCTGTGCTGTGGAATGTGAGCCATAATTTCATAGGGTGGAAACTGTAATTGCAGCTCATCAACAATGACCAGTCAAAATGCAAGAAAAAACTGTTTGGGAAGCTCAAGTCAGGTCTTTCTCGTTTATTTGTCAAAAATAGGAGAGAGACTCAGAGACTAACTAACTGGTTTTATTGACTGAAAGTGTAAGTCCCAGTCAGACCTCCAGTGAGCAGAACAGGTGAGTCTGTATCCTTTGCCTGGAGGGCTAGTGGTAGGCTGCTCTGTGCTCTTCACTCATGCCTTGTTTATTTTTAACTCCTAAATCTTCTTAGCCTTTAATTTCTCTACCCCCCTGTTAGTGTGTTTGTGTGTATGCGTTGTGTGTCAGCGCTCGTTTCTGCTATTGTTTGTGTCGTAATATTCCTGTTTTTCTATGTGTTGCTTGTCTGCCCCTTCTGCCTGCTGTGCAGTCAGAATGCGATTGCAAGTGTGTTTGTGTGTGACTGTGTGAGCATGCGTGCACATCTGGGGCCTGACGGTTTAGCTTTTCTAGCGGGGACACTCCCTCGCTGGGCTGCCGGTGGCTGATGGGATATCCACTCATGCCGGGTGTTTTGTCACTGTGGTGATTTTGAAAGAGAGGAGTGTGTGTGTTTTAGCCCATGCTAATGCAACCACTGCTGTGCGTGTGCATACTTGCATGTGTGTTTACCTGTGGCAGTGTCCGTGCATGTGGGACCTAACCATGATGTGTGTGTAAGAGGTGAGTACCTGTTCACACACACTCTGTGTGCCATGTTATTTTTAACTGCTTGTCAGCTTAACATGTGCCGTGTGTGCAGGAGGAGGAGTGGGTGACTGGGTCTGAGAGGTGAGAGAGATGGGAGAAAGGAGTGTTTTTCTAAGGTAGAAAAACAGACTGTGTTTGTCTGAATATTAATGTATGATTAATGAGGGAAAACACTCTGACCGCCCTGATTGAAAAGAGAGGAGATCGTTGTTCTTTCATTCCCCCCCCCCTCGTCCCCTTTTGGCCTCCATCTCCTCTGAGGTTGAGATGGGTTGATGGGGTCTTTGTATATATGGATAAATATAACTATAAATATATAGACAGAACGAGAGACAAACACTCAGAGACCCATGCACACATAGGCAGCCTGCAGGCAGTTCTGCTTTTATATTTTTGATGTGCTGAATTGATTACGGCTCAAATTGCAGTTAGTGTAATGGTTGATTTTTCAGTTTTCAAGCCAAACTAAAAGCCTTGCCAAAAAGTGAAAGAAAATCTTTTGCAGATAGTGTGAGTGACTGATCCATTGCTAATGCACTGTATAAATATTTGCTATTTGCTATAACTAATTGCTATTTGCAGTTTGTAAGTATTTTTTTTTTTATAATAATTTGATAATAATGCCTGGCTAGTCTGAAAGAAAAAATTGATTCTTGGTGTATATTTTTAAAATTTCAGTCAGGTACAGATTCAACATTGATGCTCTGGGTAATTCAAAGCATAGTATGTTAAGACTGTGCTGAAAAACAGTTTTGTTCGAGAGTCTGTGTTTGGTGTGGAGTGTTAAAATGTTGGATGAATCAATTTAGTGAAGGATTTCTATGCTCTTATTCAACAATCTGTGAAGGCCTCTTGTCATTGTGTCAGAGTGATAATTTAGCCTTACAGTTGCACTTGTGAAGGCAACCTATTCATGCTAGTGCAGCTATTGCCTCTATTAAGGGGCACTGCTCTTAGTTCTTTTGATTAGCTCTAAAGGGAACCAGCCCAACTGCCTTTCATTACTGCATCTATTACTCTCTCTTAAATGACCCAGCTTGTTTAACTTAAACTGGGATAATAAATGCCTCCATTTTCAGTTCACCTCTCCTTCCTTTTATTTGTCCTTCAGACATGGCTGTGGGTTGATGGGAAGGGCTCTCATTATATACTTTGCTAGTTTTGGCTAGAAAGTATTGCCTAAAATTTTTGTTTTACATGTTGTGTTTTAGGAATATTCAAGAGATTCCTTTCTCAAGAATTGAGTAAGGATCCAAAGAGGTTTTCAGTCTCTAACTTGACTTTTCCCCCTCACTCTCTCATAACATTCAGAATTTACACACCACAGCCAGATGTGAAGTTACTTGAACCAGCTGTTTATGTGTGTATGGTCTGCTGGTGTGCAGAATGTATGGATATAGAGCTCACTCCATCACTCCTTCACCTGCTGATGTATGTTGTCAGGGGATGGTGTGTGTAGTGTTGCTCTCTCACTTGTGTTTCCTGTTCAACTATGTCAGCTGTCAGACTGTCTTAGCTCCACAGGCCCCACATAGAAACACTGGCACATCTATGTCTGCCTGGCGTCTGAGAATGATTACACTTGCCCGGTCAACATCACCATCATTTGTTGGACTGATGTGGAAGCCATATATAAAATAGTATGTTTGAGTTCTTCTTGTCAAGGAGTCTCTCCTCTGTAATGTTTACTTGCTGCAGTACTAGCAGCGTCCACAAAGTGGCAGTGTTCTACTAGGATTTAACTACAGTGGCGGGTGCGTGCACTAAATGCGAGCCTAAGTTATGTGGCACACACACACATGCTGTGAGGCATAAATCTGGGCCTAATCGAGTCTCCCCAGCCGCCAGGTCCCTGTAGACCCAATAACAACAGCTGCACCGCTACTCTGTTCCTGCCCAGCCCTGACCTGCTGCCAAGGGCGTGCACATACACATGCACAGTCTCACAGTGAGATTTTACTTGGAGATGGCATATTTCTTTCATACAGTGGAGTTCATATGGTCCTTAGGAGCTCTGGATAAGGTTAAGGCTCCAGCTGTGAATGCAGACATCTCCCTCTGTATTTTCTAAGTATGTAGCATCACCGCTGTCAGTAGTGTAAGGTGAAGCATTTATGGCTCCACTGTTTTTCTACAGTATGACTAGCTGCTGTTTTTGGCAGATCTCCTCTATCTACCATCTCTCAAACTACAGAAATGTAGCTTTTTTACATTTTTTAAACTTTCCGGTGCCAACATGTTGAGAAGTGAAAGGTCATGTTAGCAAATTCATCTTTTTTTTTAATCCTCTTTTTGCTTTGGCTTTCTCCTCACTTTCTAATACCAGCAGCTGCAAAGTGTTGACACCTTCACCTCTCGCCTTTCTCATCTGCCCTTGTGTCTCTTTATGTTTGTCTGTCCATTAATCTCTCCCTCTCTCTCTCTGTCTGTGGTGAAAGACCTGTCCTGGGTGGGACATTTCAGGGCTCCATTTTTGATTGGCTGATGTCAGCCTGTGCTAATGAAACCCCTCTCAGCTAACATTAGAAGACCACTGTAAATACCATCAGCAAACACACACACACACACACACACACACACACGCACACACACACACACACACACACACACACACACACACACACACACACACACACACACACACACACACACACACACCAACTCTCCCCACCACACCCCGGGCACCACATACTCGCTACGCTCTGTTGAGCTCCCAGAATGTTTGAGCGGAAAAGTTTATCGGGACAAAATTACACCCCTCAAACCTTCTCTTTACCCCCTCCCTGTTTCTGGGGAAGGCTTTGATTCTCTCTGACTTTCCCTTTGTCTTTCTAAACTGCACTTTTAAGCTGATAGGTGGACAGAATTTCAAATTTCTGCCAAGTAAATGTTTTTTTCCTTATTTATCAGTTTTTCTCCCACTGATGGAGAAGGGATGGGAATGTGATTGATGAATGTGTGTGTGGCTGTGTAGGATCTGTGCATGTTCTAGTCGGCGTATGGCGTACATGACACCATTGCCTTCAGGCTAGAATTGAACCTTTTGACCGTATCCTTCAGTCAGGATGCCAGCACCTATTGCTATTGAGTTACGTTTGATCCTATTCATTCCATATGCTCTGTTCTTTGACACATGTGGAGCAGAGAAGAGAGCCTTTGATGACATGCTCTCTTAATTTCCCCCATTGAGAGACACAATAATTTCGAGAATTGAGCTCTAATTGCTGTGGAGTTAATACGCACATTCTCTCCGAGGGACATATAAATAATGTGCTTAGGTAGACAAAAAGACATGCACACGCAGTGACACATTGATACACATATGGTCAGCAGAAGATTACGTTTGTGGCAGCAGTGGGCATGCCAGTCTGTGGGAGGCGTGCTCTGACAGCAGTAATATTTCCTTATCCATAACTGATATGGACAAGAGGATAAGGCCCTTGTCTCCTCTCATTTCAACTCACTAGGAGAACTGGAAACAATGGGAGCAATGGGAAATTATGGCAACTTGTTGCTTCTTCCTGAATGTTTATTCATGCTTCTGTTAAGTGTTTTTGTGCGCTCTGACTGTCTGATGAGCTATTTCTAAATGAATTCCCATCTCCATGTGGTTTCTGTCTTTCTTTGGTGGCTTTTCTTTTACCCACTGACTGTCTGTCATTTTTCCAATTTTGGCTGTGCTAGTATTTAAGCCACCCATATCTTTGGATTGTATGCCTGTGCCATTGGTGAAAGAGGCAGTTTCTTTCATTTTTCAGTGAACCTTAGAGGTGCTGCATTTGTTTTTTTAATCCTGTGTATTTAAATTAATTAATTGAAATTTGACCTTTTGGTATTCCATGTATCGTTTCTACTTTTAACCCTTACTTAACATATATGGTTCAGTATTTTTATGTGAACACGTTGAGTCATGTCCTCTGTGGTCTGGTAAAGATAAATACATGTGAAGAATGAAAGAGTTTGAGGTGCCTTTCAGTGAGGGCCACCCCCTCATTACCTCAATCTGGTTGCACGTAACCCTAAACGTCTCCAGTGGAGCTGGATGCTGGGCAGCAGATCAGACTGTCATTGTACAGGGTGACACATGGCCGTGTTGATGTGAACAGTGCGTTTGTGAAAAGGAGAACATTGCCCTGTCAGTCACCCTGTGCGGTACCGTTCATTTGCATAATTCATCACAGTTAGTATCTTTGCTCTGACTTCACACACTTATGCCTGTATAGATAAAAAGCAGATACATATCTTTCCTCCTGACACTGAGAGTTTACAGCTGGATGCTGAGATGGTGGTGCAGCCGATTTAATCTAAGCAGCAGCAGCAGATGTACTTGCAAAGCAATGACACATCTGCAAATCTAGCAGCTCTGGGGGAGAGTTGACCATTTTGGGCAGGTCAAATTATTTTTTCTATGCATTAACTCATGCATCTATAGTTTATTGTCCTATCAGTCGACTTTGCCTAATGCACCTATGCACCCATGCAGTTCCTGTTCAACAAGTGTGTTTTACTTACTGCGTGTCGGTACAGTATGTGTGTGTGCCCATTAGCTTGAATGTGTGTGTGCTTTTGTGTAGGCATAGTTGTAGGTCAGAGCTACCATTAATTATTGATAGAAGAAGCTTAGCGCATGTGCTGCCAGAAAGTGTTGCTAAGCGAGAGCTTTAGCAAGCCAGAGACATCTGCGAGAGAGACAGAGAAAATAAGTGAGAGATAAGAAATAGAAACATTCAGACTGAACAGTAATGGAGACAGATTCGTATGACCTTTAGTTGAGTGTGTCGCTGACCTGCTAATGAACAGAGACAGAAAACCAGAAAAAGACAGAGTAGAGGAAAGAGACACCAGAGATGGAAATATACCCCCCTGGAGAACCAGCTTAAAGATCATAGGAAGTTTTTTTTTTTTTTTTTTTTTTTTTTTTTCCAAAAGAATAATTTTTAATGATTTACAGTACAGGATGAATTAGCAACAAACAAAGACAATAATAAAATAAAAATACAGAGAGACAAAGAAACTGGGATTAATTTATTCGTTTATCTTTTTGAGAGACTCTGAAGCTGTGAGTCGAAAGTAGAAAGTGCTAAAGATGATGAGCCGCCAGGCTTATTTTTACCGGGTCCCTCCGCAGGAGCTCCATCGTCGGAACCAGCTCCAAGCTGACCCGGCCAAGACCAGGGCTCTGCAGACTGTCATTGATATGAAGGTAGGACTTATAGCACATATGGAGAAAAGCCACCATTTAAATGTATGTGCCAGTTAAGGAGTATTGCTGGGATATTGCTGTATTTTTCTTACTGTTCATAACATCAAGTGTAACATGTTGGCCAGTTTATCTTCGAACAAATTCATGATCACTGAGTTTAAACTGTTGTAGCTGTTGAGATCAAAATTATTAAGCCTGGTTGTTCTTGTTTCTAGTTGCAGCATGTTTCTGGTTTAGTTTAATATCAGCTTCACACCAACAAGTATTCATGAGCTGGGTTGTGATGTGAGCAGGAGCAGAGAATCTGGAGTGTAAATGCAGACACAAATATATGTGCAGAAACAACCTACGAAACACTGATGCCTCGTGTCTGTATGGCGACCATACAAATAAAGTCCATTATTGGCCCATGCAGAGTTGAGCACTTATTCAATTTGTTTCAAATGTCACATATGGAAGCTTTCACTCTTAACTCAGCTCTTTGAAGTAGTTAGAGCTGTGAAAAATGCTGTTGACTCCACATGTGTCTCTGTGCACGCCCACACACACATATTCTGCAAATGCTTGTTCCAAAAGTGGCTCCTTTACAGCAAAACCACAGTTATGTTTCACACATACTTTGTGATTTGTCTGCCTATTAACAAACACCACATGTGCTAGCTTGTTAAATCTGACTATGTTAATTAGAGAAGGCAAAACAAACATTACCAAAAGGATTAGACATATCAAGGGAGAGAGGGAGCAAGATACAGTAACTTACTTTGCTGACATTGATGAGGAGGAGATATTTTGTGGTATTGTTTTATGGGTTATTGACTATTGATGCAACTGTGGAAATATACAGAATTTCCACAGTTGCATCAATAGTCCTGTCCCTTGTGTGTATATGGTCTATGCTATTTCTGTCTCTAAGCATTCTATATTTCCACTGTAATTACAGAACACCAACCCCCCTTTCTGTTTTGACCCTGATGTTATCTGGCAGGTACAGTAATGAGTGCTCACTTCTTGAACCTTCTGTCAGCTCAACAGAGGAAACAAATACACAGTTTTTGTCTCTCCCTTATTTATAAAATTCCTTCTTGGTCAGAATGCAACATGTGAAGCACAGGAATTAGTGTTTTCAGTGAATTTGAGGTGCAGTTTTTATTATGTGATTTAGAAATCAACTGAAGCAAAGGAAATAGAATAGAAAGTGTGGGCACTTTGTCTTGCATGTATGTGTGTGTGCTTTGGGTACATGGGTGGGATTTTTCTAGATGCCTGAATGTCCTACTTTGACTTTATCTTGGGTAAAAAAATCTGTGTCCTTGCGTACGCTCTTTGTGTGTGTGTGTTTTTCTTATTTATACCTCTATACATGAATCTCGGTTTGCTTTAAGTCTTTTTGTCTGTCTGCGGTGGTATATGTATAGGCAGGGCTGATTTCAGAGGATGTAATAGAGGTCAGATGCTTACATGTTGTCTGCGGTTTGTGCTGATGGCATCATGCAGACTGTTTCCATTTATTCAATTACCTTTCTGCTGTTTTTCAAGGTTTACCATTTAACGTATGTCTGAACCCATGCAGCTAAACAACCTAAGGACCTGTCCATGACAGACTCTTCATAAATGCTGCAATGGAAAACAACATCCAGCCTAGATGGTTCTCCATTGATTTCTGCAGACATTCTAGTCAGACATATGGCTATACAGCTAGACTCACCACATTTTGAGGTCTTTTGTGAATATGCATTTAGTGCTGTTTTGGATTTTAGGTCTCTTGTATTTTCAGATGCTGAAGAATTTCCCATACAGATACTGTTCACTGTAATTAGTAGTTACGTATATATTTTTGATGCAGCACCTGGAGTTAGGGTGCTCATCCAATCAGGTTTACTAAAGTAGGTTTCATGGTAATGCCTAGAAGAAGATAAAGGGGGTCAGTCATGAATTGTAAAGCCTCCCAGCCAATTAATTCACAGTACTCAGTGTTAGCTTTCATATATCACTCACACAGCCCTGTGATGGACTGGTGACCTGTCCAGGGTGGACCCCTGCCTTTCACCCAAAGAGAGCTGGGATAGGCTCCAGCAGATCCCTGGGACCCTGGTTAGGAATAAGTGGGTATAGGTGATGGATGGATCACTCACTCACACATTGGTAGATAAACATATTGATAAAGCAGTCATACGTGTGGACCAAAAAATCTATGTCACAAGGCAGGTAAACCATAAATGAAGTACAGAAGTTAATGTTCATAGTGAGAATTTTGCTATTTGTCTGCCTACTGATGCTGGTGTAGGACACCAAGATCTCTTCCCTGGAGAGGAACATCAGAGACTTAGAGGATGAGGTCCAGATGTTAAAGACCAGTGGTCTGCTGCACCCTGACGACAGGCAGGATGAGCTCAAGCAGGTGGAAGTCTACAAGAGCCATTCTAAATTTATGAAGACTAAGGTAGCATGTCTCTGCGTGCCACCTGAGACGACTCCACACTGCATGACCTTTTGTGATGCATGTTCACCTTAAGACAGAGAAATGCGTGAGACCTTGTCATGTGCATGTTGCATGTCTCACTTGCATGCTCGTGGAGAGCCAAGCACAAATGTGAAGATATCTTAGAGCCAAACTGCAAATCACTGTGTCTTTTGGCTGCTCTCGAGGCTCTGAGCCTCCTCTGTTGCATGGTTACCAAGAACTCCTACGCTTATAAATGTATTTTTTCATTTTATGTGTGACTTACGTACTTTACTAGTTTGATGACTAAGCATTGTACTGCTCTTGTACTGTGCCTGTACCGGCTGACACACACTATCAGCTTACAGTGCACCATGCCTGTTTACTCTCCTGCCTCCTGTCTGTATCATGGTTTGGTGCTAATTACTTTTTAAATAGCATATTATTCTAGTTTACATGTTATTTTTCCCCAGGAACACACTGGTGCATAGACTGACATGCACACATTTGAAGAGGCATAGCAACAGTATCCACATTATAAACTGTAGCGTCAGCGTTTGTCCATGATGGCTGAGTCCCACGAGTAGTGCTTCATGTGAAAGTGGTTCTCTTTGATTCATTAATGGTGCTCTTTGCATGGTCCGTTTCTCAGAGCATCTGGGAAGTTGCTGACGCTGTCATAAAAGAGATTTTTTTTTAAATAAATGGAGACCTGACAGATGAATGTGAAGTTACAACGACAACAACAGAGGAAAGTGCCTTCTCCTCACCTGTGCTGACCTGTAATGACATACATCACAGTGATGGCCCTTGTTCGCTCTCCCATGTCTCATCTTTCTATGTACAGTCACATGGAAACACAGAAAGACACCACAAACACGGCTCTGCACACAAATTCATTCTATACCCTTGAAGAGTTTAGGGTCCTGGTCTTTCAGCAGTGATGGAGACTGGTGTTGAGGTAAGACTGTGATAAGAGAGAAACCAGAGAGCACAGCATCCCTTCCCTCTCCGGTTTCCATTCTGGGCTTCAGTATACTCAAACACTACAAAGTGGCTTCAGAGGGCTCAGAAATGTGCAGTTTCACCAAGTATAACATTCAGAAGGCTGTGTTTTCTAGTTGAGGAATGCATAGTGTGGAGGTGTGTGGTTGAGTATACAGCTAACTGGGAAACTGTCAGTGTTTCCCTATGGCTGCCTGCATAGTTTAGTGGCCTGCTGTTTTCTTGTCTTTTTGTTTCTCTAGGAGCAGGCCTTGTCACCATGTGTGTCTTCCATAAGAGCAGCTCCCACCTTCCTTCTCCCCACCCAGCAGCCTTGGATCACAGAACAAGCAGAAGTACCCCTCACATTAGTCTCTCCTCTCTTGTTCTTTCATTTTACCCAGCACTTTTTGAACTCCCAGTTCTTTAACTAATCTAAAACGTTCAAAACTTTATCAGAATATTTTTTGTCCACTGCATATTTTCCGTCTCCACTTCTTTGTGCCTCCAAATCGTCTCACCAATCTCAACCTGTCTAATCATGTCTCACTCGGTTTCTTTTGACTTCTTTTCACTTTCTGGCCCCCGGTCTCTTATTTTCCATTCTTCTTCTGTTTGCTTTCTTTCTTCTCTTACTTTAAATGAGGGTTGATTGGTTATTCCCCAGTCCTCCTGTTATGAGATGAACCTTACTCACACAATTAGAAAAATCTCTCTTTAAATCAGCTTTGTGCATTTTTTGGCACCAGAACACAGATGACAGTCTTGTGCACATAGCTAGCCTCTGCTCAGATACTTTGACTATTAGTGCATTTGTGGCTTTCTGTCCTCTTTGGTAACGGCTTCCTTAAAACTATAATCTGTCAGCGATGTCAGTGTATTATTACTGCTGGTAACTCTGTCTGCCCACCTGTGTTGTTCACCCTTTGGCTATGGTGTATGTGGTGCATGTGCATGTGTGTTTGCTTGAGAGAAAAGAAACATTTTTATACTTTTTGAGTTTGGTTTTTTTTTTTGTATTCATATCAATTCACTCATTCCCTGTAAGGTTTTCATAACAAACGTGTGTACGTGTGATTTCCAGGCCGAGCAGATGAAGCAGGAGCTGAACAGGAAGGAGTCAGAAATGCAGGCCCTGCAGACCAAACTAGAAACGCTGACCAATCAGAACTCAGACTGCAAGCAACACATCGAGGTGCTAAAGGAATCACTCAGCGCCAAAGAACAACGCGCCAATACACTGCAAACAGAGGTCAGTGTGTACACACACACACACAAGCACACGTATACACACACGGACAGACATACAAAAGCTCATAATGTACAAATACACATAAACGCACATGCACAGATGCAAACTCTGACCATGATGCTCTGAGCCCATCCAGCTTCTGGGACAACACTAGCAAAGATAAACACAGCTGCAGATGGATGAGGCAGGTAAGAACAGAAGGAAGGGCAGTTTTTAGCTTTCTGTGTTCACTACTATAAAACATTTTAATGTGGATATTTCTGGTTAAACTCCTTCTTTTTGACTTTTAGCCATTTTGCTGATTTATTAAAAGGTGTTGCTGGGAAATAGCCTTTATGTCCAAATTACATGCAGAGATGCTTTACAAGAGGCCATAAGGATGACACCCATACAACATCCTCCGATATGTAGCATCTGCTCTCAGATGCACACCATCTAAAACCCCAAAGAAACTGTGCACTGTCCTGTCTTTTTCTACCTCAGTTTGTTTCACTTTCTGCGTGTCTAAAGGACGTTGAGGTGGGTGGAAAAATGTCTATGCGTGTGGCTCTTTTAGTCCACCAGTGTGCTTGTATGTGTGGGCGGGTCAGTCAGTCAGAAAGCTGGAGAAAGCTGGCAGCTTTTTCTTCTTTATCTTTGAAGTTTTTATACTCTCTGGCTCTAATGATTTAATCACCACTGTTAGGGATGGAGGTGGATTGCATGTTGAGAGTTGGAGGTGTATATGTGTGTGAGGTAGGGGGTTGTGAGGGTAGTGGGAGCATTAAGCATTTTTCTCCATCAATCTCTAGACTTGGAACTGATACTTTAGATCTCTTTGTGTTCAGCAGTTGAGAGCAGCCTGCTAACTATGTCCACTCATCATTACAGGAAGCAATTTGGGACAAAATTAGGCCTAATTGTCCATACATGTGCAAGGAATTTTGGCCCTCGCAGTTAGCTGAATACATCATACTTGAAGGAATTGGTTTTCAGTGGGTGGTTTTTCTCTGTGTACATGTTTAGTTTGTGTGTTCTGAGATAGCAGTTAAAGAAATGTGTGTTCGTGCATGTGTGTCCTTTTGCCGTGTGTGTAACTTTGTGGCAAGTCCAGGAGACCTGTCATCCCCAATTTTTTCAACTTAATGTCCTGCTAAAATATCTACCTGTGAGAGAGAGAGAGACCTGCTTCCCAGCTCATGGTTGACTTCAACCTCTTTTCTTATCTACTGAGGTTAGTTATTGATTGTGGCTGATGTCAGTTTTGTGTGAGAAATATTTAACCTCAGTTATGATTTACACTGGGAAATTGCACATGGTTGCAGTATAATATTTGGAAATGTCTGCCTGTGTATGTGGTTCAGTAAAATGCTATGTTTTAATGCTGAACCTCTTTAAAAGGCAACACCTGAAGAATGTGTTTGCTTCTGACACTGACCCACAGAGTAATTTCTAAACATTAGTCAACACGTGCTTCAGAGCCCTTTTAATAGCTTAGCAAACCTTCAGCAGACGAAAGAGGAGTTTCACCATGGATGAACTGGATACTGGATTACAAGATGGCAACTAATTCATTCCTATGAAAGTTGGTGATGCAAAAAATCACGTCTTATGCTTTGAAATTCTGGCCATAAAAATTGCCTGGATGTTCGGCATGACTTGCTTTTTTTGTGTTCAGCTAACTTATTGTTGACTACCTGTGCAGGTGAATAGGAGGAAATAGAAAAATCCCACAGCTCTTCTAGACTTTCTAAATGATGTTGGACTATAATATATAAGAGTATAATAACAAAAAGACTCATGTTGTGATGTTTGTGCTGCTCCAAAAAATGGATTCAATCATTTATATTTTTGAATGACTGTATGTGGAAAAATGTCAGTGTTCATCACGTGATATATGAGGACGCTGCAGGACAGAACAGCCCAGCACTGCTGCTTGTAATGTGTTACACTACCAAGTGTTTTCTGTTATCTTGTCTATTGTATTTATAAGTGCAGTCCTACAGCACCACAAACTACTGCCTCCAAAATGAAAGAACAGTTGAGTCAGTATCTCTCTTATCACCTTCATGGGGGATGATTTATTGCTGGACTAATGAAATAGACTAAGGTAGTCTTGGCTTGACGTGCCTAATAAACTGTCAACCAAGTGTCAACTACACCTAATACACCCTTTGCTGAACACATGTCAGGCAGGGCAAGGTGTCAATTAAGGTGCCAAAGCATTGCATTTAAAGCAGTTAATGCAGTGTATTACAAACATGAACATTATACCATTTAAACATATCAGTCTTGGTGAAGGCTATAATTGGAGCTGTTTAGCAATCCCCAGTAAATGTCTCTATCACAGTTGAAATGAAAATTATGCCTTTTATGGGGCAGGTGGTGTGTGCATCTATTGCTGGTTATGTGTGTGTGTGTGTGTTTATACATTAATGTGCTATGGGAATGATTTATACAGTGTGTAAGTGAATATGGTATAATTAATAGTATAATTAATGCTTCAGAAACTGGACACTTTAATGTACTTTAGAGCCTGTCTATACTGAATTGATAAGGACCATGCATTCCTCTGGTATATGACAACTATTTGACTAGATAGGACGAATAACCTCACTCACTTTCTTCCATTAATACTTCATATTATTTCATCTTCCATCAGATGTGTTTTTCAAGTTTCCCTCAAGAGCCCCATTTTTCTTTTTTTGTCTTATTCATGACCACTGGCCCATCATACCCCTTCTCATATACCTGTGTGTGTCTGAATGTGTGTGTGTGTGTGTGCGTGCCATGAATGACAGTAATTGGTACAGTAGTCCACTCCCCCAGAGACAGACCACTATCCCTGACCTGAGGAGTAGCTTCATCTTGCAGACATTTGTCTCTAAAAGCAGTCCACATCAGGATGGGACTGGGAAGCGATTGGCCACTGAACAGAGGAGGCACTGTGAGCGATGGAATGAGAAAATGGAAGTGTATTTATTTGTCAGTCAAAGTTTGGGACAGCTTCTAAATTGGCGTGATTGAACCTATCTCCAGATAACTGGAAAATGTGGAAAATAGCGAGTGTGTGTGTGGGTATTGTGAGTCTGCTGCCCATGTCTCTGGAAACGTAACCCTTCAATACAGTAGGTGTACGTGTCTCTTCTGCCCCGAGCAGGACAATGCAGGGCTGTAACTATACTCCAGCAGATCAGGTAACTTATCAGAGACCTTCCTGCAAAATTAACCTGCCAGTGAAAGGAACATGCCAGAGCTCCACTGTAAAGGGGGCTTGTTTTCTTTGAGGACATAATTTTGTGTACCGGTATGACCGTATGACTAAGACGGACAAAATCAAACTGTGGGTCTTGTTTGATTCAGTTTGTTCATGCATCTACTTAGATTTATTTACTGATCTGAGATTTCAGGACAAAGTAACATTCCTTCACTTTCAGATTTTACTCACCTCAGACCAGGTACCTTATTATTTAAAGACAACAGATAACAAATATTTATCTGAACTGATTTGAAGATTACCTCATCAAAACGTTTTTTGTTTTACTTGCTACTAAACTACAGTTTACTTACTATACTTTTGAAATACATTTTGAAATTAAAACAAAATCTGATGCTGGTGACAATACCAGTCTGCTTGTTGGCTGTATTTGCAAAGGTTGCACATCCTCTGATTCCTACTCAGGTCTTTAAGTGCAATGTTTCAAATAGAACATGGACAACAATCATTGAGATGTGGTTCTCAGGTGTGCTCCGAGGTAAATTACCCACAAGCTCAGTTCTCAAGTCTCTGTCATTGTGTAAAAGTAACTAAAAGATGAAATTAGCATTTGCACTTACATACTGTGTGCACTACATGTTATACACACAGAGTTTTACTTATTTCATGTAGTTCTTTTCATTTTAGCAATAAAGAACTCATTTTTCCAGACACACCTTTAGTTTGGATATTTTCCACATTAGTTTACAGATTCTGTGTTCTCCTCTGTATGGCTGCAGAACTACTGACACTTAGTACACGGAATGAGGTGATATAGGGTTATAGTTTATCTGCAGAGTCTGTGGAGCTACTGGAACATTTGTTCTTCCACTTTGTGATTACTGTTGAAAAGTAACTTTCTGGAACAGGCTGCTAATAGTACAGCTGCCCCCTCCAACACTGCTCCTGCTATGGGTCTTGGATTGTGCTGCCCACTTTCACCGAAAATAGGCCCTGAGTGTCAAGTTTTACTGTAAATGGTACCACAGACATTCATGTGGAAATACTTTACACAGAGAGTGTCTTAGCATGGATCTTTTTTCTTGCTGTTCTCTGTGTTCTGTTATTACTGCCTCTGCCATCAATCACTGACAGTCACATCATTTCTGTTATAACTTTGAGGGTCTTGATGCAACAAATCAGCTTTTTTTTTTAAGATTTTTATTTTCTGAAGGTCAAAATACTTTGATGTTTGATGTTCATCACTGGAGTCGATCATTTTGCAGGTGGGCACGTACCTGCAAAGAGGAAATCCAGACCTACAAGGTGCTTAAGTCAAAGTTGGTATTGAGGAACATAAAATACAGCCATGTAACGTTTAGATATTTGGTTCCTGAAGTGTTAGAAGCAGCATGCCTTTAACGCACATGTTGCCATGTGGTAACATGTCTGTGTTTACTAAGAACAGAGTCTGTGGTATTTCAATTTAAGTTTCTCAGATGTGACCTCAAATATCTTGTGTTCCCTTTCATCACCAGGATTTGCACTGTCTGCCAGAAGACCTCCAGTGAGTTTTGAGTTTGAGGCTGAGGTGTAATGATTCAAAGAAGATATAAATGACTCAAAAATGACTAGCTAACATCAACCATGGTGACAGTGATAAATAGGGAAAACAATGGAAAATTAAAAAAAAAAGAATCTGGAACGGGCGAAGGAAAGAGTCGAGCATAGATGGAGTGAAGGAAGTGTGTGAGAAGTGAGAGAATAGAGTGGCTTGATGGATGTCGAAGGCTGTGGGCTTTTGTCAGTGAGTGATGCAGTGGTGTGGTGTGCTGCGGTCCCTTCTGGACTATTTTTGTTGATCTTTCCTTGTCCTCTTTCCTGATTGATGGTTCATATAGGTAGTGAGGCAGAAAAAAGATGTGGTCACACTCCACCCTGGATTCTCCCCCTGCTGTGTCATCTCTCTCTGTCTTTTCCTTCTGCCTCATTCCCTTTTCCTCACTTCATCCTTATTTTCTCTTCCCTCATGCTATCTGCCTCCATCTGTCTTCTCTCCTCCCGTTTCCCTGCCTACTTCTCCTTTTGCTGTGTCCGTTCTCATAGTCCATCTGTTGGTACCATTACAGCACAGGGTGTAGAACAAATTAAACATGGGTGAGAACTTGATGACTTCAATAAAGACAGTGAGGTTGTTGGCATAAGTAAATGGAAAGCAATTCCTGTTTTTTGGATGACCACTAATTCTCAACTTTATATTTTAACCCTCGGATGAATCCAAACCATGACAGCACAGTTTTAATATGACCTCATCTGAACTTGCCTGACCATGGTCACCGTTCTCAGACCCAACAGCATGTTCCCTGGTTCCTGGGGTGGATGCGGTTTGGGATTCAATGTGAGCAGCAAAGCTTCAGGGCCCCCCAGAACAAACATGGCATGGTCCAAAATAAAGCCCCCGCAAGTTCTTCAGAGGCCATGTGGAAAAGCCATAAAGTGGAGTTATAGGGGTCAGAATGGGGATGAGATATTTAATGGTTTACACAGGGAACGAGGTAAATATGTGCATGACTGAAGCAGTCGACAAACACAAGTGTGTGCAGAGGGACACTTAATGCATATGCACATGGAGAGATGCATGTTACTGTGCAAATGCACCAAATACTGCACGCTTCAGCATAAAGCTAGAGGACATCCAAAGTAAACTTACTTTGTGTGATGATTTGGGTATATGTGTGCTCTCTAAACTTTCATGTTTACTAGTTTACATTTAGAAATCAAACAAAAACAGTCAGTAATGATGGCTTTGCTTGGTCTGCGGCCAGTCAGTGGCTGGTTAACTAGAAGTCAGTGAGGTGCTGATAGAGACAGCCAGGAACAATATGCTCCTTTCTTTTTGTTCTGACCTCCTCTCTCCACAGGGTCACTCTGCTTTGCTCAGACAACTTAACCTCTGGTTTTGAAAACACACTTTATTTTCCTACAGGTGCAAAACCAGCATTAGAGCAAATGTAGTTTTTATGAAATTTGCCTCAAGTGCAAATTGTTGTTTTTTTTTTTTTTCATCTCCACCTGTGACAATTTTCCTGGTGCCAAACAAACATGTTTCCTCCGGTGTAGGAGAGACATATCTTAGGCTATATTTATGATGATTAGGTAAAGCAGAACAATGTTGGTGCTCAGTTCAGACCAAAAAAGCATTTGCATTGAAACCTTCTAGTAATGCCTCTTGTGGCAAATGCAGACACTGAGCAGTTTGCATGAACAGCAGCAGTGTATTCGTTAATTTGCTGCATTGCTGAGGCATCATGGGACTCAGAGCTACTTTGTGATGTAAGTTACTAACATTCTCTCCAGTTTCTCTAATTACTGTAGATACATCATAGACAACAATCGTGGCAGCAGATCAAGCTGCAGGCATCACAACTTGCACTTCTCTCTGGAAGCCTCTATACTCTTAATGCTATTTGCAGTCTCAGGCCCAAGATCTGTTCACTGATCAGTAAAAGCTGCATCATATCACCTAGCTGGGCTGTGCCTCTGTAAAATACTCATTCGTTTCTGTGGCTTAACCTTCATCCCAGCCCATTTTTAGTTGGTGTTGGACTCAGTCAGCAGTGAAATGGTGCATGGTGGTGTGGTAGTGATGGTTGTCATGTCATTAATGTATGCCTTTGTAAGTGCTGCTCTGACTGACCTACTTAGATGGTCTAATAATAACCCTAATAAGCTGTGGTGTATGTGTAGTTACACTGAGAAACAACATCAGCACTGCTGTTCTCTCCCCTTGCTGTGTTTGGGAACATACTGTACCAAGAAATGACTGTTGCACCTTAGTCTTAAGTTGTTTGTATGTGATGTAACTAAATAGCTAATATCTTTGTAAGGAAGAAAATACCACAAATGGAAAGAACTTTTCGACTGGAGCCTTGGTTGTGAAACATTGTCCATGCAGCCTCTAAAGTCAGTGTTTTATATACTGAGGGTGTGGTAGATACACCAGCAGACACACAGACAGACAAATAAATTAAAGACGCTGTTTCACATGTTGATCGAGGAGAAATCAAGAAGATTTCAGGCTGTAGTTCTGCTGTGGCCTGCAGACCCGCGTCCTTCTCCACATGCTTGCTACAGCTGACTTTTCAGAGTGATTTGACAGGAAATAGATTTCCTGGAAACAGGATGTAGCAACTGGCATGCAGCGCTGGAAATGATCAGGAAAAATAATCAAAGAAGGAGCAAGTGTTAATGAGGGGGAACGCCTGCAGCGTCTCTTCCTCTATATGCATTCGTGTGTGTGTGTGTGTGTGTGTTGCGTATGTGTATCGTGTGTGTGTCTTTCTCTGTTTGAGGAGGTAATGATGATGGATGGAGGACAAAAGAGGAATTGAGGCAGCAACGTGCAGTGAGCGTTAGTGCGATGGTGTTCGAGGGAGAGTCTCTTAAATTTCTAAATTTCCAGAAAATATCGATTGGTGCAATAACAAAACTATGGCTTGTTTGATTTTTATGCTTTGGCAGAAAACATGAATTCATTCTGTAGAAAAATATCTTTTGTCAGTGGATCTTGGGAGTTCTCTGTGTGTGTCCTTGTCCTTTTTTCTTTCTTTCTTTCTTTTTTTTTTTTTTTACATCTGTGCTTTCCCATGTCCTCTCTACAGCCTGTGGGCAGACAGCTGTGTTGCCATGGTTTTACCAACAGATGTTGCGGTGCACAATGAGACTGTTCACTACCATTCACCCTGCAGCTCCTGCTGTGAGGGAGTTTACATCCTCTTATTATCCTGAGCTGGGCCCGAGGTGAATTGTCCATTATACAGTTCATGGTCAGAGCTCTGACTGTTATCCCCGGCTTTGATGACACACCTCAAATGACACCCAACCAAACCCCCAGGAGAGGGAATGTCTTCATTTCCGCACAGATCAGCCCGTGTCGTCATGTCTGGCATGAGCAGCTCAGGTTGAGAGAAAATCTTCTGTTTGCGTGTGTGTGTTGTTTAAAAAGTATGTGTGTGTGTGTGTGTGTGTGTGTGTGTGTGTGAGATATGGAAAAACCAAGAATCAGTGCAGAGTCTCAAGGAAGCTTCATGCTTCCTTCTTACATTAGGATTGCATTTTTCACCTGGTGCTGTGAACACACATAAAACCAACACACTGATTTAAAAAAAAAAAAAAAAAAAATCACTTTTGCCTTCAACCTCACAACCTTCGACAGTAACCACTGACTGTCTCTACAGTACAGCCTCACTGGGAAACGATGGATCATTTAACACCACTCCTCACATTTGAGTCAGTGAAAGCTACGCACATTCTGGTGCAACATCTGTGTGAGTGAGTAAAATGGATATTCTGTAAACATGTGTCTTTCGTAAGTTGAATCAGACGATCTTTTTTCACCTTTAGCAAATGTTTAATAATGCAGACATTAATCAGAGTGAAAGCAAAACTAACAGCAGTTGACTGTTTGAACCAAGCGGTCTACATTCATTCTATTCTTTGTTCATCATATGAGAGTCTGTTAGTTTCTCTTTGATACATACACTACATACATTTCAACAGTTAATTGGATAATTATAGCTGGTTTGGGACACTCTAGTAGTCTAGCATCATCTTGAAATGAAATAGCCTTCATTCTTTTAGTGATACAATCCAGACTTGGCCACATTAATGGCTAGAAAAACAAGATTTAGTTGAGTATTATATCATAAATTTAGATGATTAATTTCACAGCAGAGATCTTTAAATAAATTAAGTCTAATGACTCCCCTTTGCTGTATTTATTCAGGCTGGCTGGACGCCATGCAGCCAGAGAAGTGACTCACACAGCTGTGCGTAGTGCACCACAGCGACCCGAGCAGACCTGAGTTCAAACTTCAGATACACCCTCCCAGACCCACTCCTGGGATTTAAGAACTTTCATGGTGGTGCTGTGAGCTGAAGTGACATTCAGGAAAATGAGAATGGCTGATGATCTATGACAGTGTGTGCATGTGTGAAGGTCAGAGATGTTTAAATATTTAATTTGGTCGATTTAAGATCATATTAGGAATGTTTTTTTTTCTGTCTCAAACTGCAGGTCTTCTTGCAATATCAGTCGTAATTGGATGAGTCAGTGTGCAACAGTTTGTATGCAATAGTGCGTCCCCAGGCCTTTGCTGTGGTCTCACCATCGTCTCTGGTTCTGCCGTTTTAACTGTGGTCTTCTTATATAGTCCCTGTGTTGTTTATTTCGGCCAGGGGCCGACGCCGGGCCTGATACCTTTGCAGATTCGCCTGCCAGAAAAACTTTTATGATGAAATGTGAGGCAGGAAAATGGGAGGTGAGGACAAACAGTGGAGTTGTTTTCTTTAAGCCTCTGTTTTACTTTTCTAACCAGTGTCCAGAATCCACATTTGGCTGTCATTGCAAGCATGAGAGAAGAAGTCAAAGAGAAAGATTGTGAGTTTATATATGTGTGTGCTTGTTTCAGTGCAGGATGTATACGTATGTGCATGTAGAAAACTGTTTAATATGTTCATGTGAGCATGCACATTTGAAAACACTTCATGTATTTGTTTAACAAAATACCATATATTGAAAAGAATTAATAATCTTGCAGCCACAAGTCTTGAAAACATATCACAACCATTTTTTAAAATGACGTGGTGGTGAGTGAGGGGCTGGAAAGCTTAAGTGGGGTTTTGGGGGGAGATGGGGTGATATTGATGTGTTTTTAATTCATCTGTTCAGAGGGACACTTCGGTGCAATCTCATTGTCCCTTTGGATTAGAACAGGGCCAAACTGGGCCACAGTGGGACCCTCAACCTCACTCCCTCACCTTTTCCTTCTTTCTGTTTTCTTTCCTTCTTTAATTGTCTTTCTTTCCTCCCTTCCTTCCTTGCGTCCTTCCTTCCTAATGTCTAGGAAAGTGCAAATCTACACAGAAACACACAGACCTACAAAGTCATTATTAGAAAATGCAGGCCTGTCCCAAAGACAAACTGTTTCGAGGACTTGAGGAAAAATCGAGACATCACTTTGTCTTGCCACAGGGACCAGCACCTTTAAATGGCACCTCTGGACCATGGATGAATTGGTGGAGCTTTGAGAGAGAGTTAGAAGTGGTCGGGTGAGCGAGACATTTATTGTTGGAAGATGACATTGAGAAGAGAGGGAGAGGAAAATTGGAGAGGAAATTGAATGAGAGAGGTTAATCAGCCTGGCTTGTTAGCTGTCTGTCATCTCAGCATGTGTGCCAGCTGATAAAGCCGTACAGCATTTCCTGCCAAAGTAGTTTTAGTGTTACCTAGTAGAGGAGCAGCAGCTCAGTGGTGTTAATCTGCTAAACCAAATGATCTGTTAGGAATGCCCATCATCTCTACCCACATTCTTCTCCCCACTCACTTTTATCCTTACGCCTCTTCACCCCTTCATCCCTCCCTCCTCATCTGTCCATCTCTCGCCTAGTTTTTTGTGTACTGTTTTTGGCAGCAACAAGCTCTTTAAGAGGGTATTAGCAGGGCGTCTGCACAATAATATCACAGCTTAGTGGGCAAGTGCAGGTGAGACAGCAGGGATTTCCTGTTAGGCCTCTCGGCTACATTCTTGCTAAATTGGTCCTTGCCAGGTGGAGTTGGGGGGGGGGTTACTCTTCCTTCCTCACGCTCATACACACAGAGCCAAAGACATGCACATGCACACACACTCCTGTGGCAGCACATGGGCCTTAGTGCACGATAATGCGCAGTCACTGACACACTGTATGTACACAAGATTAGTGGTGTCACTAGTGTGTGTGTGTATGTGCTAGTGTGGAGTGGGGAGGACAGAGCAGGGCTCAGTATTAGAGTCCGGTTGTCTGCCAGAGAAGCAATATGAGATAAATACTTCACCATCTTAGACCTGGGGCTGCTGGGCTACTTCTGGAGAAGAGCCCATGGTGACCTCTCACATGCACGTACACACATGCACGAGCAGATCAGATCTAACTGTGGCCCAATGCAGCCGTGGCTCTCAGTTCTGTTTTTAGTATGTTCGCTCTGGTATTTGCTGTTTAGTGCCACATTATTGTTGTTATTTACTTACCATTTAATTATCAAAACACTGTTATATTTAAATATATCAATAACGTTCCCACTGACTTTTTTGTAGGTGCATCAGAGGGTTAAGATAAGATAAGATAAACTTAGTCATCTCCAAAGAAACCTCTTTGGTTCAGCTGGTATCATTTATATAAAGAAAATTAGCAGTGCATGTCACGATGTAGGCATACTTTGCACATCTCTAAACAGGTGCCAAAAGATGTATTTTTCAGTTTTGGGGTGAAGCATCTTGTCTCCTGTCTGGATGCAAAGCTCAGCTAACTGCCTTCGTTTTAATTTAACTCTCTGGAAGAAAGGGAATATGCACTTTTAGTTTAATGTGAAAGGTGTGTGGAACTCATTGTAGTTTTTTATAATGTAATCATACCCTCAGTACAACAGTATGTGCACGATAGCTTATTATACTCTCAGTATGCAGTAACTGAAACTGTTAAAATAGATTGTGATATTTTAAAAATTACAGTGTTTTCTTTTGATATTATCCTAAAGTTGAGTACTCAAGTTACCCCAGAAATGTACTAAGGTAATTCATTACTCTGCGGCAGTTACTTCCCCTGACACACTCCCTCTCCTCATGAATCTTCCCTGAAATCGTTGGGAGACGAGTTGGAAAGCACAAAAGCACAATGTGCTTTAAGTGTTTTCACACCATCCCCTCTGTGTCCAAGATATGCTTGTAAAAATGACTTTTAACAAGCCCTTTTTACTGCTTCCCTTTATCTGTGTGTGTGTGTGTGTGTTGGATTCATATAAAGGACACATGCACTACTTAAAATGAAGTTCAGATGCGTTCACTCATTTCACCACGACCGTGCTGGAAATGTAATCATGTGTTGCGAAGAGCGACAGTGGAGCACAGTTTGTGTTCATGACGGCCAGCGAAGAGTGTGCATGTATGCATTTGTGCACATGGGTGTGTGCGCGTGTGTCACTGTAGGCGGTGCGGCCGAACGCTGATATATGTCCAAGAAGAAGTTCTGGAGTGAGCTTAGATATCACTCATCTCAGTGCATGCAGCCAGATGCGGAGGATTTTAATGTGCGAGTGCAAAGTGTGTGTGCAGTCTGATCTGTGGCAGCACTGGTCCAATCACACAACACTCAATAACAATCGATGGGACGGGCTCCAGGCTCCTTTTCTCTCACACATACTTTTATAGCATCAGTCCACAGTGGTTCATATTATGGACATTAGGTCAAAGCTGAAGTTTTACTACTTCCAAACTTCAACAAATAAATGTGTCGAAATATGTCAGGTCCAGGGTTGAAAAAATAATATATGGGCCACCTGACTGAGAACTGGAAAAAACATCCATCTGAATCACTGTGCCTCGTACAATCTATTAAAAATACTTCTAGCCCATGCTTGCCTGTCCATCTGCCTGGTTGGCTAAACAGTGTAAAAACAGACTTATAACACCCACTGTTGTCTGTCTACCTGTGTATTAGTATAAGCATTTGCATTGCACAGCAGCTCCATTGCAGTCTCACTGTTCATTTTGTCTCATTTTTCTGTGTCTTCATTTATTTGTAGGTGGATGCTCTGCGGGTGCGTTTGGAGGAGAAGGAGCAGTTGCTGACTAAGAAGACCAAGCAGCTGCAGGACCTGACTGATGAAAAGAGCACGTTAACAGGAGAGATCAGAGACATGAAGGACATGCTTGATGTCAAGGAGAGGAAGGTTAATGTCCTGCAGAAGAAGGTACATGAATCCAGCTACTTCCTTTTAATTTAGCTCACCTGCATTCAAGGAAACACAATTACCTTGCTCCATTTTTTCCATTGTACATTTGCCAGGCAAAACTAAAGCTCGCAGGAATTCTGTAAGATCAGTAACATATTGTCTCTTCATGTTCTGACCTCATGAAACTGTAATTGCATTGTGAATAGATGGTGAGACAGTTTGATAATCTTATAGACACACACACACACACACACACACACACACACACAGCATATATATACACATGTGTATATATTGAGACCTGCTACTTAACAGTTGAGCACTATTACACCATGTGTGTATGTGAGTGTGTGTATGCATGAGTGGCCTTAAAGACTTTTATAAGGTTAGCCATTTAGACTGGGCCCATGGCCACCTGTGGTGTGCATGTTGGCAATTCCTCTATGGACCAATTACACACATATAAAGCTCCCCTCTCAACCTCCTTGTTTCCTCTCATGTCCTTAAAAAAGATCTCCCTCTCTCTCCTCTCGCCCTCCCCCTTGCTGAGTTCAATGAAGTAGGGCTTCAAAGGTCACATGCGGTGCCATCAATCTGTGAGTGTCTGTGTATGTGTGCACAAATATCTTCAAATGCATTTTTATGTTTATGTGACCTCCAGGTGTTTCTATGTGAGACGTTTAAAGGTGACCTTTAGTGCACCCTATATTGTGCTATACTCCTTTGGGTCTGACCTATAGCTCTTTATTCAAGGGAGATAAAGTCCTTGTTTGTAGCTGATAAATGGGGCCCCTCTGCTTCCTGACATTTCATTCATGTCTGATGTGAACTTTATTCTTAGAAATTAAAGGTTTGGTATTGCCAGTCAGTTCATTTTGGAGAAGTTTGGTTTGAAGTTTGGATTCAAAACTTTAAGTACAATTTGTTTATTTTATTATTCCATTTCACTGTGCAGTTCAGCTGTTTTACACCAGTTACCATTTTCATCCCTGCAGGCTCAAAATGTAGTTGTGTTCATGCTGCCTGTTGCTGTGTATCCCTGTGTTTTTCACCTTTCCTCCTGTTCTCTCAGCACGCTGTCCACTGTGCATACTTTTACACCCACTCTCTTGCGGTGAATGAGCCAAAACATTTAACAAGCATTTCTTTAATATTAAATGTGTTGATGTGAAATGAGTGGAGAAAGAAGTGATACTTGAATGAAATACTAAGCCAGATATTTTACACTGTGAACTGACGGGTGTTTTATTCCATTATGAATACACTGTACACACTGACCACAATCTGATTCGTTTTCCAAGCTTCCTATTTTCCAGCAGTCCCAAAGGGCTATAACTCACAGTGCTGCATCTCAGGGGAAAGGCAGGAGTGCAACTGAGAGTCAGAGTTAGTTTCCTTTCTGGGCTTTATACTGTATAAGTTACTACTGGCTTACTGTACGGTAAAATGCACTGACAAGCTCTGTGTGTGTTGCAGTAAGAGGTTCTCCCAGATATAAACCTAAATGCCACGGATGTATTTCCTCACAAAACGACGGTTGTGTGCTCTTCAGCACTGACAACAATCCTGCATCAAGCAAATCAAACATGTTTAAGGTGTCCTGAATGGAGTCGCTTAAATTTTGGTGTAATCTTGGTCTTTGCTGTCAACCAGAGTTGAAATAACACAAACTGACATAATTATTCAACATTTTGCCATTTTAAAATGCTCATAGACGTGTGTTATATATTCTGTCCACTTTAGTCTTAATCTTTAATCCTAACTGTGGCTGCTTCCACCTTTTTTCATTCGTGTGCGTCAGGTAGAGAGTTTTCTCCAAACAGCTTCCAAAAACCATTCAGATGTAATATGACTTCTTGAGGAAAATTGAATCTGACAAAAGAGCTGACGTGTCTGTGTTTCTGGCAAGTGCAACTGTTCCAGCAGTTTGGTAATAATTTAGCTTTATATAAAAAAATCTGCAGGAATTATAATAACTTCATTACGGTGTCGATGGCAAATATGTTAATTCACTGACAAAACCACCTAATAATTCAGTATCGTGACTTGTACTAAAGAACTGGAAACACTAATTAGGTTGATTTGGGTTGGAACAGTAGCCAGTGAAGGTTTACACTGTGTGCTCCCAAACCTCTCGAATAGTGAGTGAGTGGCTGCACAGATTTGAAACAGGTGAGTGTGAGCAGAGAGGGATGGAGTATGAAGAGCAGGAGAACAGAACAAAGACGCTGAACCAGATCTAGGGAAAACATTAAGACTCAGATTGTGACGGGCAGAGCTCAATTTAAAGTCAGATTACTTTAAAAAACCATGCTAAAGCAATTTGAAATGCATAAATCTCTATGAAATCTGCTATATAAATAAAGTCTAATTTGATTTGATACTATACCAGGGTAAACCATAATGCTGTCATATTGTATGGGTAACAAAACGCTGCAGTTTGATTCCTTCTCTACATTAACTAGTTAAGAAGTGACAGAGCATTTTAGGTAATCTCACGCTCCGTATGCTGTAAATCTACTGCCATAAGTACAATTTTAGCTTTGAGCTATGATAATCTGTAATAGATGCACCATCTATTCATCCATGTGTTCCCTATACTCCTTAGTAAAATTCAGGGTTGCAGGGGGAGCTGGAGCAAATCCCAGCAGACATTGGGCAAAAGGCAGATTACACCTTGGACATATCACCTGTCTATCAGATACATAGAGACAGACACTCATTCAGATTCACACCTATGGGAAATTTAGAGTCACCAATTAATCTAACCCCAAACTGCAGGTCTTTGGACTGTGGGAGGAAGCTGGAGTATCTGGACCCACACAGACATGAGGAGAACATGCAAACTTCACACAGGAAGGCCCCAGGTTCAAACAGGATACAAATCCAGAACTTTGTTGCTGTGAGGCAACACTGCTAACCACTGCCCCACCATGCTACACCGATTCACCATAACAGTTAGTGTAGCTGTGTCTCTCCTGTGCATCTCCTGAAAAGCCATTTGTTTCCATAGTTCTAGTGTCAGGAAGAGCACACGTTTGTCTAAAGCTGTACTGTAAAAGTAGACAGATTTATTTCTTTTTAGACAGATTCAACCCCTTCTAGCAGTGATATCACCACTATAGCTGTTTTGAAAAGGATGAATAAAGCTTTAAAGTTTAATATACAGTAGGCCAACCTCATCACCAATGAGCCTTGGCTGCCCTGTTGCCAGTTCACTGTTAGTTCTTCCTGAGACAACCTCTGATCAGTACTATCCACCGCAGACTGGGGACGCCCAACAACACCTGCAGGTTGCGAGATGCTCTGACCCAGTCAGAATCACTCAGGTCCTTCTGTGTGCTTGTTTTTCCTGCTTCCAACACATCAGCTTTGCTGCCCAATATACCCCTCACGCTGACAGGTGCCCCAGTAAAGAGATCAGTGTTATTCACTTTACCTGTCAGTGGTCGTAATGTTATGGTGTATACTTGCTCACATGTCAGTGCTAGAGATATTTGAGAGGGTAGTAGTTTCCTACAACCAGTGCTGATGGAAAGATACAGATGCAGACTGAACGTCATGCAACAGCAAGACTCTTGGGTGTTGTTCACCTGGTTTTGATCTTCAGTCACATGGTTGTGGTGTACCAGGAACAGAAACTTTTTTTCAATCCAGTGTCAGCAGTTTTTATAGAGACCCTGCCTTCGGTAAGACAGTTGTTCCAGTAAAAACAATAAGCTGGATTAGCCAAAGTAAGCACGACATTGTTTTTGGAAAGACATGTTGCTGATTTTTTTAAATATATTTTTTCAGCGCCTGGAGCACCACAAATGAAATCCCAGTATGTAAAGTATGTTGGTGGTGCCTGTAAACCAAAACAAACAAATACAAAAACTAATTCTTGTAATTTGGGTGAACGGACCCTGTAATATGTTATGACTAGTCATCCCATGGGAATATTTCTTAAAAGGAATATGCTTTTTTTGATGACATTGTTCAAATGGAATTTAAAACCTAAATCTGAGATCAAAATAGTGTAACATCTGTGTTTCTTAGCTATGATTTAGATTACCACACACTCTTTTCCTTTACAAAGTACATCTCTTTTGACAAGTCTGTACACAGTGAAGCCACACTGTGTACTCTTGACTTTCTCTGTCTGATTTGTTTTCCAAATTCCCAGTTTTCCAGCAGTCTTAGAAGGCTATAACTTACAGATCTGTATACAAAGGAAATGAGAGGAGTGCAGCTTGGAATCATAGCTCGTTTCTTCTTCAGTTAAATCCTGAGTAAGTTATTGCATTCCAGTTGTAAAAGACATAGACCAACCCAGCGCGTTTGAAGTCTGAAGCCAGTGCAGGTGTCTGTGGAGATTCTCAGTCAAGGATTTACACTCATGTGACCTTCACGCTCAGGTGACCTTAACGATACACATGATGGCCTGGTGACCGACCTGTCTAGGTGTTAAAGACTCACCAGAGTTTAAACTAGTTAGTCAAAACTGAAGAAGCTACTCGGATGAGAGGTGCAACGTCTTACAGAACATCAAGCACGTCCAGTTACTTGAAATTTTTTGGGTTCCCAGTGTAGGCTAAAGCCTTTTCCTGAAACTCACTTGCTAAATATCAAGGCCACATCTTCTGCACTTGACGATGGAGTGAATGTACTAAAACTGTTGAATTCTGATCTGAGAAGCTTATGGGGATTTGTCTGAATATGTTTTTGGCATCTAAAATATTTGCTGTGGAAAAAGTGCTGCTTTTGTTTTCATGACAATGAGATGAAGTTTAGTTTGGATCAAGTCAAGTGAGTGTTGAGCCTCCTCTTCATAAAATTGTCAGCTCTGATTGAGTCTGATCGAGGGTTAAGATAATACATTTCTGTTATTGTTGCATCAAGCGCTTAATTTTCACCTCACAGTGTTTCTGCCTTTATGTTTCTTTTTATGTGCGTGTGTGTGTGTGTGTGTGTGTGTGTGTGTGTGTGTGTGTGTGTGTGTGTGCTTATACTCTCTTTCCAGTCATAAGGAATACGCATCTGGAGAACTAAGAGCAAAAACAGTCTGGGGTTGTAATATTAAATGGAACAGACATTAAATGTAAATAACAACAGGAAGTCTGTTTGCTGTATTAAGCTGTTGTTCGTGAGCTCATGTTGCAGGTTTGTACTCTGACCTCCAAGCTATTGAAGCTATCGTTGTTTAATATACTGATGTTTTATTGATTTCATTTGAATTTTTCAGCATCCACTCACTTTTAACAGATTTACCTCTGACTGTACTGTACTCTACATATTTGCATTAGTATATAAGTATCAAGAGGCTCCTTCCTGTAGATATAAATGAGAGTACTTCAGTAAAACCACACTTTCATCTGTTAGACTTCTTTGACTTTAAAGTAAAATGGTCTGTTGCCCTGATCCATGTTTGAAGTGTGGAGCCTCTGAATGTAAAATTGTCCCTCTTTAACCCCTCTCTTTTATACAGAAAATGATACTTTACATGCGGGAGAAATCGCTCCCAGACTGGTAGGCAGATGAGACACAGATAGTCCAGAGTGCACAATGAGTCTTTTTTTTTAAATTATTATAATGCAGCACTGCAGAGATTGCCTTGAAGTGCTGCATGTGTCGCTTGATGCTGCTCTATCCTGTCTCAGTTAAGCATAAGGATTTTTATCTTTCGTTCCCAGCCTTTCCAAGGGTAGTCACCAGGGCTTAGTGCACGAGACCATGATGTGATTGCTGTAGGTTAATACATATGCTACAGAAGGTTTGATCGGACATTTTGGGTCTTGCGTATCACAACCCAGAACAGTGGAAGCTCTGTTCCTGCCCTTGGTCTATGAGACCATGACCAATGCATAATGATGGATTTATTTATTTATTTTTTCAATTTTGGTTCCTTTTTTTTCCACTTTTGCTAAGGGGATGTAGGGGATGGGGGACGTACACACGCATAGCCGGTTGTGGTGTGGTTTTGGTATACATGTGTTATTCATGTTCAAACATTGTGGTCTTTTCAATCCATATTCATGCTTCTAAAAAGCCTGGCTGTGTGCGTGGAAGTATAGTATCCCCTATCGTGTTGCCTCCCTATAGCAACCACAGACAGGGAGATTCGATTACATCTGCTCAGACTGTGCTGGGCATATGTGTGTGTGTGTGTCTGTATTGAAGGATGCCCTGCACACAAGAGCCTCTGTCAGTTATGATCGCGTCTAACAGGTCTCCCATAGACGTTCTCTGGGGAACCTAGCTCTGGTTCAGTGCACCCTCTTCCAGGCTCTTTCAGCACTTGCTCTGGCCTGGTGTCATCGGTGCAGGTTCCCCTTTGATTTTTGAAAAAAAGTAGAGAGAGAGAGAGAGAGAGAGAGAGAGATACTCACTGGCTTCTACGTTGACTCTCTTTCCTCTACCCAGCTCTACTTACTCCAGTCGCTCCTCCCTTGGTGAAATATACCCTATTTCCATGTTCCTTTTTGGATGCATACTGACTGTCTTCTCTCTAGCTAACTACTATTTCCATGCAGTCTTTTGGTGACCTTGTTTTCTCAGAACAACCTTCAGTGCCCTTTTCTCTCTCATTTCTCTTCCTCCTCCCACGCCACCCCAAAACAGCACTGGCACTGTTGAGTGTGATGCATATGGATAGCGTGGGGAAGTACTGCATGTTGGGAGAAAAGAAAATATTAGTCCAGCATTGGCACAGTGTTTATTGTTTTTGTGTATGTGTTGGTTTGTTTGTATTTACTGTCAATGGAGAAATATGAGCATTGTGTGCTTTTTTTTCAGTGTGTGTCCAGATGTGCGTGACAGACATTCTTTCTCTCAGTTATAAACCACTTCCTTCCTTCAGCAGTGCAATAAGTTTGATTGCAATGTGATAATGATGATTACAAGGGCTGGGTATCAGACCTGGGTTCTTTTAAGTAATGACTAAAAATGCAGCCATAACACAGAGTTATGGAAAAAAGTTGCAGAAGATAGTATCGAATGCTTGGTTGGATTCTTAGCTGTGTTTGTGCAGCTATTTCCTGATCTAAAGCAGGAATATTTGCTAATGACTATTTAATCCAGAATGCTTCTACTGCTGCTTCAGTGAAGCCAACATTACAAACAGATTAACAAGCATGCCCTGGTTTGTTAAATGAAAGGAAGGATTTTGTTGAAAAACATGGCATATTGTATCATTGCTGATGACGAGTAATTTTAAGGGAAACCCACCAGAGCTACACTTTTCATTATTGATTATGATTATTTTTGTGATTGATTGTTTTGTCAGTAAAACATCATACAATAGTTCAAAACACCAGTTGTGTCGCCGGTTTACAACCAATCAAGACCAGGACACTAAGGAAGCATTGTCATCTGAGCGTTTGAGAAGCCAGAGTCAACAAATGTTTGGCTTTTTTTTTTTTGAGGACTGACTTTAACAGAGACTTGGTTACTAAAATAATTACTGGTGCTAGTGCTAATACTGAGCTCTAACCAGCGGTGTCACCTCGGTACCGTAAATATTCCAGGTGAGTGATTGTGTCACAGCTGTATTTCTCAGAGATCCTCATAGATCAGGCTCTATCGTTGTTATATGTGTAGGCTCGTGTGTGAGCGCATGTGTGATCTTGATAGATCTGTGATGAGGCCACCAATGCCTTTCATCCTAATGGATTCCATCTGACCAATCACAGTGCAGAGACATGACTACAGATAAGCCTGCTGGAACTGGGGAGGTTCCGGTAAACAGCCTGTGATAGGCCCCCGTGTATCCCCCTCTGCTCCTATCAGCAATCAGCCGAGGTTAATGGTGAGAGCCTGAGGCTGGCTGATTGGAGCCAGGCTACACATCAGTCAAGACAAACCCAGTGCTGGGCCATATGTCAGGCCACAGCTATTCAAGTCCGTCTTCTGCCTGACCACAACACGTGCACTCAAATTCAAAAAATCTGACTTGTTTCAAGACTCTCTGACTCGATGAAGAGCTTAAACTTGACGGTATCCTCATAATGACATGGACCATAACTCAGGTTGGCCTGTTTTGACCTGACTTGTTGGCAGCCCAGTGTTAGTATTTCATACGTTAAGATGTCAGACAGGCACTTCAGTTTTTGCCTGACCCTCTCAGAGCAGGTCAAACTTTGACTCTTTGTCTCCCAGTTGAACCCTGTGACTGTGTGTAGCATTTGTCCTGTCTGACCAGATCACCACGAACTGGCTCTGGGTCAAAACTTACAGGTTGACACACAGTTGCTGTGGCCCACGCTGAGTGGCCACATACGTTGTCTTGCTCTTTCTTTTGTCTTTATTTATTTCAGATCAAAGTGCTCGCATTCCCTCTCAAACAAGAAAAGAAGTAATAGTAATGGTGCTAGGAGCAGAGGAATAAAGCGCCAGGGTAATTATCCAGCAATCACCACAGCATTCCGCAGCTGAGGGGGGCACAGATAGGGTCTTGAGCCTAAGGAGCATGGACGTGGATCGACTTGGTCGGCACACACACACACACAGACACACTCGCACTCACGTACAGCCTAGCTTGCACAAGTGCAATCTGTCTTCATTGAACAGCTCTGGGTCTGCAGGAGTCTCTGCCTGCTCATTTTGCACTGCGGTTGGCCTGGAGAAATCACTATGAAAACAACACTTGCTTCGTCTTTCTCGCTGTTTCCCCGTCACTCTCTGTCTGCACGTCTGCATCTTTGTATGTTGGATGTGTGTGTGTGTGCATGTGTGTGTTTGGGGGGGTGTAATACATATGTATGAATGCAGTGGATACAGTGGAGGGTCTCTGTGTAAATGACTTTGTGGAGGAATATGTTGGGAGAGGGGGAGGATGTCTACTTGTGTGTCAGTTTTATATGAAGCCTCCACTGCCTCAGCCCAGCCTGACATTCTTGATAATAATCACAGTCTGATTGTGTGTGTGTGAAACTCTCTGTGCGTATTCCCCGGAGAGCAATACTCCAAGTTCAGAATAATCCACATGTTACAATGGACATGCAGAGTAAAATGTAAAATGTATTATGAGCATGTCTATATACACAGGCAGTGGGCCTCATTTATCAAGCTACTTAAATATTATTGTTTTTAGAAGCAGTAAATTAAGACTGATCATAGTTTTTTGGGAGTTTAATATGTTCAGATAGTGGATGAAAGTATATAGGAATCAGAGCCCTAAAATAGAGTTTCTGTGAACAGTAGTTCTAGCACTGAGCACAAACACATTTAGAGAAAGTGTGGACAATTAATCTTTCTTTGTAATTTTGCATATTAGAGGACATTGCTTCTTTGACCCACTTTTAATCACAATTACATTGTGAAGTACCACATGTAGCTGAGTTACTTAGGGTATAGCTTCAATCCTGGTTCACTATAGTCCAGGAATTTAGAATAGACGTTTTTGTGTTTTTCTTCATGCAGAATGAAACTGTACTGTGGTTTTAGCCTACATGTAAAGTCAAAATAATGCAATAAACTTTTGCCTCCTAACCACCTTGCTGGTGATGGCAGCTGCATTCATCAGATTAGAAGATCCTATCTGACATTTTTTGGCCCCGTCCGGTAGTTTTGTCTGCATGTAGTTTTTTTTTTTTTTTTTTTTTTTTTTTTTTTTTAATTTCAAGTTTCATTTCATGCTGTTTTTATTTCACGTGGTATTAAATAAATGAAATCATATTTATGTTATCTATAATTTGTTGTTAAATTATAAGACTTTGTGAAGCAGAAACCCCCATATTCCGGCTACCAAGTGAACAGTTTTTGACACCATTTAATTCTCCTGTGGTTCTGTGCTCTGCGTCACTTTAGATTTTCTCAGGCTGTGCTATTTTAGGATAAGGTCATGTGATAGAGGTTGTGTGATTGCACTTTTAATTTGGGTGTGACTCGGATTTATCACTATATACACATCAACTTCATATACTATATCAACTTCATGTGTCTGAGTAAAAAAAGGGAGCGTTGCTTGTCATCACAATGAAACTAAAACACATTCATGTTTATTAATAAATGAGGCTCATTATATGTATTTACCAGAGTTTGTTATGTTTGTTTCTCCGTCGGTATAAAGTGCACACGTGTGTGGTTTTGCGTATGTTTTTTGTGCTTGTGCGCCTGCATTCGAATGAGAGTATTTGTGTCACTGATGCACACAGAGCATCTTTGTGTGTCTTAACAGGCACCGGTGGTTAGAGCAGAATGAATGTTGAGGGAATGGAGAGGAAGCTGCTGCTGGAGGCACAGACCTCAGTTGTAATCAATAGCACTCGCAGAGAATTCCTTCTTTTTTATTTGCTCCGTGTGCTACTTTAATTATTCTTTGATTTTTTTTCTTCTTCCTAGCTGTAGGAAAGGTGTGGATCTGCCTGTTTGTCTAGTCAACACTGGCTCTGTGTTCAGGTACAGTGTGTAACCAGGCGTCTTCATTTGGCTAACAGATCAAAGGGAGAAAAGGCCCTTGTTTAATTCCTTTATTAGACCTTCATACCTCATAACTCCTCTGCACTCTTTGACATGTACTGTAAACTCTGGAGGCAAAAATTCAAACCTACCCTCTGACAGAAATAATGACTTCTACATTTCCTTGTTTAGAATGTGTGGATGATTTCAGAACCTGAGCACCGTGCTTTTTGACCCTCTCTTCTCTTCCTCCCTCTCTCAGGCACCACTTGTCTTATGAAGTCATTGTGCTCCATCGTTCCGCTCGATAACAAATGAGTAATGACTCCTTGAGCGAAACAGCGTGACATCAGGAAGGTCATATGAGGGGAAATGGGAGAGGTGTAATTTTCGGCATTAAAGGTCTCTGTGTGTTACGTTGTCCCTTCACATTCCCAAGCAAATGACTCAGCGATTTAGAAAGCTCAGGTGAGGACTTTAACGGTTTTGACAAACGGTGGTAGTTCCTTTTCTATTTATGCAGTACAAAGTTTTGTGACATTTTTATGTTAAGCTCCTACTCTTTCAAGGAAACTTAGAATGGGGTCAGATGTGTCTTGTTCAGTTGTGCAACTGTGGGTCTCACGAGGGCTGTATCCCTACTGTCACAGATATCCCACAGATATGGAGTCCACTTATTCAGAGTCTCCTCTGTGGTTGTGTGCCAGCCTGCTGTCCTTACTCAGTGGATGCTTGGAAGACATAACATAAACACAACATAAACATTATTTTTTTTTTTTTTCATTTGAAGTTAACTCTGGAGTTGGCTTGTGGGAGCAAATCGCCACATGGGGGCGCCAGCTTACACAGTATCAGTGCTTCCACATGTTCTGTATCACAGGCAGAGATGGAGTACGTGAGGTGGTGGTGGGACAGGGGCTAAATGAAGTGCAAACGCACCCTCCTTTCACCGAAAAGGTCACCGTCTTTCCCCGAGCTTCATTACCAAACTGTTTCTCTTCAAAGAGACACATCTGAGTGCTCAGGAGCAGGAGGAAGTCATTTATTAATCTGGGAAGCAACAGGCCCTGATGACAGGCGATGGAAACAGTATGCAGGTGTAAATGCTTGAGTAAAAAAATCCAATTTTAATATGTATATGCTTTTCTTGGATCACGCTATGTGACTGTGGAGCACTTGAAGTAGCAGAATGATATTTCCAGTATGCCGTCCTCATCGTATTTCTGTTTGACTGTGACCTAGATTTCTCTGGGGAAGTACACGCTGTGTTACTACATATTGTTCAGTTTGTGGTTATTGTCCCCCTGTGTATCTGTGTGTGTGTTTGGGGGGGAGTGTGCGTCCTTGTACATGTACTTTATGCACATGCAGAGCCGGTGCCAGGATCTTTGGGTTTTACAACTGTCCCTGTCATATTTTCAGAGGTGATGACAAGTGCAAAGTAATGAGTCTGCTTTCAGAAAGGGTGACCAATTATTGTTTGGTATTTTTATTGGTCCAAAAGAGTTTTAAAAATAAAAATGATTGTATTTTTATGGTGGTCATGCTCTGCACTGGTCTCTTTTGTGTTCTACAGAAATTATTCCTCAGGAGGCCACAGAGTTCTAGCTCTTAGTTTGGATGGAAGACAGATGGGTCGACCGGGTTTGTGGTTCTGCTCCGGAACAAGCTGCTTTTAGATCACAGTTTTTTTTTGCCAGGGACACAGGGCCTGATAGTGTTTCACTAACTTCTCTGCCATTACATTAAAACTCAGCATGTCCTAATCATGATATTCAACAGACTGCAATTCTGCAATAAGTCTCCCAGCACATCTCTGAGCCCCATGAACAGACTTTACATAAATATACGTCAACTATCACTTGGGATTTCGAAGTGCCATTACGAGTTTTTTTTCCACAGATGAAAATTTCACAGCCCATTCACCATTTGTTTTACCAACTAGCTGCTAAATCAGAGAAAACGTGACTGCACTAATTTGTAAACCATATTGGTTCCCATATTTTTGTATGTACCTGTACAGTAATTTGGTTGTGCTGCAGTACTGTTATGTTTTTACTAGCAGCTGTAATACTCCTCTCTGCATCCTATTAGTTTTTATTTCTAGTAGTCAGCAACTATTTTGCAAAATCTCTAGTGATAAAATCTTGATGAAATATGTTAGAGTACTTGACTTTACTTTAGTTGTATTTTGGAGAAACAACTGTCAATATAATTGCAAAGTCAAGGCCAGTGGAATGTAATGTGCATTAAAACTCCCACTTTTGAGGAGTACCTCGTCCCGTCCTATCAGCTTGTTGATAAAGTCATAAGACTCAAAAGAGAATGGCTGCAAACAGTGGGGAGCCATGTGCGTTGGAGATGACTGAGACAGATGTCACAGTTTCTCATGAGGATGCAGACTCACTGAGACACAGCCCACACTGCAATGCCTGAGTTATATGGTAGCTTGCTATTCTAGGTGGTCTGCTTCAGCGGGAGGTGTGTGTGGTTTGAGAGTGGGATGACATATGCACAGTGGTGTAATGATAAAAACCTGTGTGTGCGGGTATGTCTGTGTCTTTTCTGTGCATATGTGTGTGTGTGTGTGTGAGAAAGAGAGAGAGAGAAATGCAGGAGTATAGTTTGAGTTAGCCTTATACACTGAGAGATAAAATGAATGACTGCTGTTCTCATCATAACAACCAAGCTACTGGAAGGGAGGCTCATCTTTCTCCTGAGAAGGCATACAGCTACCCTGCACCTCGCCTGGCCGCAAAAGGCGTTTCTCATCCAGGAGCACTGTATGTTTGGAGTTTGAGAATTCTGACAGAATTCCTAGCCCTCTTTCCCATATCCATATCATTTTCATCCACAACTACAAGGTTTAAGTTGTGTTTAATGTTTTTCTGCACAATTTCACAGACGTCCAAGCTACGAGGCTAAATATTTCATCTAGGGTTTGTTATTTTGTGCGACCAGGCCAAAGCAAACTTAAGCTTGGTGAAGAATGTAATCATTTATCTAAGACCAGGGGTGACATGCTCAATTTGACCTGAAATAAGTCTCTGTGGTGCCCACAGGAACAGGGAGCAGGGGTATGCCTGAGTACATATGTATATATTTGTTGCATATTTAGGAAAACAAGATATGTGAAGCTGCTGAACTGCTATAAAGGCCAAAGGAAGATAATTTGTCTCTGTTTGCACTTCCTTCTGTGTTTACTGCATAAGCATGTCACAGTGTCAGTCTTATATAATCTGCTGGGGCTTCACCTGTGCTTGATACTTTGGAGACTGAGAATGTTAAAATGTGTTTAGCTTAGCGCTCACGTGCTTACGACCCTTGGAAAATAGTCACTCCACTCATTTAAAGTGAAAGAAACATAAAATATTAAATGAGGAAAGCCATAACCTTTGCCTCACTCTGTCCCTTTCTCTCTCACAGCGTCCACCCTAAAATCTCATCAAACACGCCCATGGCAATCATGAATTGCTGGGAATTTTATCTGACTTTGGTAGTGTGAAGCTTTCCCATCATTCCCTAAAGGGTTTTATGTTGCTATCGCTTGTGGACTGACCCACCAAAGACTTCAGCTTGGTTGTGTAATGACTGTCATTAACCTATCAAGATCTGCCGGAGGGTCTCGGCTGCTCTTTCCCAACCCCTCCTGCCACTTTCTCTCCATTACCAAAACCAAGATGGCTCCTTGAAGTCCCTGCTCTTGGCCTTTAGGGAGCAGAGAACACCAAAGTCTAGAGTCTAATTGGATTCATTTGTAAAATAGCTGTGGAGATTTGGACATTATCTGTCTATGTACCCATGACTGGAATGCAGCTTATTCACCCCGTTGGACATTTTTTTTTACCATTTCAGTTAAAATGTGGTCTCTTGATGGCCCGAAGTGCTTTTCTTGTTTTTATTGGATTCTCATGTTCATTAAAAAAATGAATTCTTTTCAGTGCATATGCCTCTCTTTTGTTCAACACAAGCCCTGATCTGAGAAAGGGCCACTTGGGTCAAATGTGGTATTAATGCATGGCAGCAGTGAGTGAATGGTGCTTTGTCTGTCTGTAGTAAAACGGCTAAAGAAGACATGTTCTGTGGGGCTTAAGGGCTCTCAAGAAGAATATCAACTTTTCAAATGGAACTACATTTGATCAGGATTGTGTTAATTCAGCATTTGAAGGAATGTACATTACACTAGATATGGTGTGAATCCACAAGCATGTCACCATGTCCTGTCACCAGATGTGCTGTCTCTTTGGAACAAATTTATGGACCTCTAGACTCCCACTGCATTGCACTGGGCCCTGCCCCAGCTGCATCTGCTAGTGTTTTGTTTGGTACAGCTCGGAGCATTTTGCGTTTGTGTGTGAACCTGTGTGTGTGTCTGTGTGTGTTTTTGTTCTGTTTTGGAGATGATCATCAGATAAAAGCTGTTGAACACCGCAACTCACTATTACACCACCACATTAGCGACATGAGGTTAGCCACAGAAAGGCAGAGGCACAGTTCTGAAAGTCAATGGACTGAACTAACTAACTCTTAGTACAACTCTATGGAACTGGTACAGCACTGAGTTGCTGTCCATGACACTTTAAAGGCAAAGCTGTTGGTTTAAAACTGCATCTGAACTACAGTTTTGTTCATGCTGGAGAAACTGAATCTGAGCCGAAATTTCCTTTCCCACGAGATAAATACACACACGACACTCACTGCATGACAGTGACTGCTACTTACCCTTTCAGATTCAATTGAAACTTTCTGTCCATGATCGTTTAATTGTTGTAATTGTTATGAGCTTTTTTCACACCCGTATGTTTATAACCTGAGCCTGTTGCTTGCTCTGTTTTCGCTCCCTCTTCCTCTAGATTGAGAACCTGTTGGAGCAGTTAAAAGACAAGGACAAACAGCTGGCTGGGTTGAGGGAACGAGTTCAGGGCCTTCAAACTGACTCCAGCAATACAGACACAGCCCTGGCCACACTGGAGGAAGCTCTTTCAGAAAAGGTACAGTACAAAGTGAGGGATGTTGTAAGAGAAAGGGTGGATTTGACAAATTTGACAGAGAGAGTGTGAGAAAAGAGACTCGAGTTGAGGATCCAGGTTGAGGGAGATTTCTGTTGTTAGTTGGATGGTGTGATGAATAAAATCTGCATTCATGAAGAGGATAATACTTGTTTGTCAGATGTTAACGAACTCAAAATGAAACCACTACAGCACCACTTGAAATGGAAAAGTCTGGAAATTTTTAACCATGAAGGCACACTTTTCCTTCGGGAAGCTGGTGTATGGCTAATTAAGTTGCATTCTTGTAGCTATGACTCGCTGCCATCATTTACGGACATAGCCTCCTAATTTATAGGCCTGGGACCACACTACTAAAAACAGTAAGTGAGAGAAGGAGGCACTGGGAGAAGGGAGGTCTAAGGTGAACACAGACAGAGGATTATCCCTGTCTGTAACTGCGATTAACACAGGGAGGGGATGATCTATAGAATAAGAGGAGGTTAGAAGTTTTGAAAAGGGGAGGGATGGAAGGATGGAAAAGTGGAATGCCAGAAGAAGAACAGCTCTGATGGAAGAGGTGGCCTCAGCACAAAGGGAGGGAGAGGTCAAGGAATGCAAGGGTGGAGGCATAGTAAAAAAAAAAGAGTAACTTCTGCAGAGACATATGAAAGAAGAGACTGAACAGAGCTAGTCAGAGATATACAGTCACAAAGGATCAGACTGAGATGGAAATTCAACAACAAACAACACAGCTACACATATATAAAGAAATAAAACAAAGACTAAATGTGAGCATGAGTGTTACATAACAAAAAAAAAAATAGTGAAGCCATAAAGTGAAAAGTCTATGGAATATACAGAGTCTTGGTCCAGGCTTAGTTTAATACCAAATTTGTGTCTGACTATGTTCTGAGGTTTAGCCTTAGTTTCACCTTTCTTACTAATTTGGTTTAATTGGATTACTGGTCTACTAAAACCTCGACAAATGGTGTAACAAACAAAGTCCTGTCCATGTCCATACGCTTAAGTGGATACAGCAGAAAACCCCTAGTGCTGACAAACTAACATGTGAATCAAGGTGAACTGAGCAGCCTTACTCCACATGGGTGAGATTGGTGAGTAGATGGGCTAATTTTGGTCATAAACATTCAGTGTTTGTTGTTTTCTGGCAACATGAGAAAGCAGCTGGTCTCCATAAAGTCTCACCTCAGCACTACTGAACGCGCATGGATCCACCATAACACTAAAAACGAACGGCCTCGCTGGCCACTGTGGTGTTTTGTTTTCAGTAAAATGCACTGTATTTCATTGCACAGATCATTTACCCAATAAAACACTGACGATTTTACAGTATTCCTGGGGAAAAGTCATTTTTGCTGTTGCAAAATACAACTTTAAATAAAAAAAACATTTTTTTCTCGTCTAAACAAGCCTTTAGAAATGTGTTTATGGATTTGAACTCATGGTGCCAAAGATTTCTAATTGGAGACAGGCTTGAACACAGGAATTGATATTATACTGTACTGACTATGACCATTGTGATGTCAAATTTTAGTCTGGCACTATACACATATTACCTTGATTTTAGAGTGACTCCAGCTTGCTTAGCTTTGTTGCAGGCTTAAAGTTTGTTGGTGCTACAGTCTAAAAAATGATCGTTTTGGCACTGCTGGGGAAAAATGATTCCCATTTACATGTTTGTTTGTACTACAGGCTAAAAGATGGATACTGGTTTACAGTTTGTTGGCACTGGCTTCTGGTTAAGAGTTCCCAGTTAGGACAGATGTGGAAGTCCAGCTGCACTGCTTGTTTACCAGTGGCTGCCACATCATATGTGTTACAGTGTGCACACTCTGCATATGTGTGTATATTTATACCTTTGAATTTGAAATATTATGTTTGCAACATGAGCTTGACTTAAATATGAGCTGATCTTTGGCAAGAGGTGGGGTACACACTGGACTGATATTCTAAAAAAAGGTGTCCATGACAAAATTAGGACCATACATGAGAAGTATATCCTGATTGCAACATTTCAAACAATGAGGTGAAAACCAGCAAAGTTTAAACTTTGGAGTTTTTTTTTTTTTTCAGCAGGTCTGTATAACAGATACAACATTAGTGCTCAGCCAGCCATCACTCCTTCCTCACTTACATAATGTTAAGTACTTTGAGACTAATCATGTGTTAAAAAGTTTAAGTGGAGTCGGACGCAGGGATGTTTGAGTTATTAATGGATGAATATGTGTGTGTGTGTTTATCTCCTCTACTATTACATCCTTTGATTGTGCTGAATTGTATTTCATTGAATTACACACTGAATGTATATTCATTCAATCAAGAATCATTAACTTTGTTTTCACAGACATCAGTCCATTAATAGACTCGCCATTGGCCGATTTGAGTTTCATTACATTTGCACCACATGGACTAACACAAGTTTTCACTTAAAATGATCTTTTATCGCCTAAATTTGTTTTTGTTACTGACAGACTTTGAAATGAATAGCATAATGGCACAATAAACTGTAAATCCCTTTTCTGCGTTGGCCTATCTGTTTACCCAGAAACCACTTCTGATGCAGCATACATATAATTCAGCCGTGATGAGGAGAACATTGGCGAGCTTTTCAGACTTTGTGGCCAACACAGGGTGTGTGTAATGTGTTTACAAGAGTGAGTGTGTGTGTTGCTAATCACACACCCTGTCACAAACCTGCTCTTGGAGCCAGTTGCTAGCCACAGTGCTGTGGTTCTAATTAACAGGCTAGAGCATTGTGCCCATGCCAAGCCTTGCTCTTTGGTGTATGTGTGTGTGTGTGATGTTATGGGTGTCTTTTCTGTTGTGTTTACGTATGCTCCACACTTAAGCCTCATAGAGGCAGGTTTTATTATCACATCCTGTTCTCTTTCCCTAAACCCCAAACATCCTCGAGATATTTCATGATGTGGGGAAAACACCCAGGACCCATTAGCCATGTGGTCTCTTTCTCTCCCTCTTTTGCCCCCTCTTCCAAAGCCCACTGTGCACTGTGTTACTGTGCCAGGGCTAGTTAGTGGGTGTATTTGTCCAATTACCCAGGGGTTTAGAGCTGCCAATCATGCAGTGATGCCACATCGTAAAACCTTGTTGCTGAGCTGTGCTCTGTGCCTAAATAAACACCTGAATAAACACCTTGATAATCACTTCAGCCCACACCTAAACACATGCACCTTAACATGCACCTACTACATACACCTTGCATGCTCTGCCGCCCATGGTGTGGACTTAGTCTCAGGCCAGTATCTAAAGCTGCGGCCCTCCTCCTGCCCGATGTGATTACATCACAGAGAAAATTATGATCATCAGCAGGCAGCGTGGAGATGTGAGGAAGTGATCTACAGTACTGTCCAATTCATTCTCAATAAATCTGTCTCTGTCCCTCAGCCTTTCTTTTCCTTCCTCTTCTTGCCGTCTGCTTGGCTTTGATATACTTAACAGCATCTGCTGTTATTTATGGTCATATTATTAATGACGGGTATTTATGAATTTGTCTTTGTCTGTGCTTTGGAAACTTGTGTGGGGAGCCTTAAAATCTTTATTAATGATAGGGATCAACTGTAATCACACAATCGAAGTAAACATCAATTTTATAACGTTTTCTAAATGTCAACCAGCTTTAGTGCTTAGTAGCTATCTTGGCACTTTACCATCACACTACTTACACCTCAGACTACGTTCTCATTCTTTTACTATCTCGCTGTCGCAGGAACGAGTGATTGAGAACCTCCGGGAGGAGAAGGAGCGGGAGGACCGAGTACGACTGGAAGAGCTGGAGCTGATGAAGAAGGAGAACCAGGAATTAAAGGACAAACTCTCATCCTGGCAGTCCCAAAAACTGTCCCAGAGCCAGCCCACTAACCCCAGCCTGACCCAGAACCAGAGGCCTGATGGAGAGGTCAGCATGGCATGTTTCGATGTAGCTACGGTATCTTGTGATGTTGTATAGATTAAAAAAAAGCTGTATCTGTGCGTGTAGTAGGGGGTGTTGGTGCACAGCCTTTAATAGTTTATCGTTATCAACATTATAACAGACTTGCACATACAGAACTATTTGTGCCAAGTTCTTTAAATGAGCCCAAACGCAAAATCTCATTTCACAGACATCGTAAAACAAATAATAAATATCTTCTTCAAAACCCTCGGCCGTTGGATGCTTCAAACAAACACCACGGCACTTTATGATTGTTTTTATTGTACAAAAAGAATTGAAAGAATTTATTTTTACAACCACTCTGCAGTGGTTGTAATATAGTGCTTGTAACCTGTATTTAAACTGCTAACATCTACTAGTAATTGTAATTCTACTTTCTTACCTCCCTGTGAGCAGCCGCAATATTGTCAGAAACTCCCTGCCTTCTTTCTATCTCACAGGATAAAGGGATGAATTAAGAGAGAATGATTTATGGACATAAAAGATCCCTCTAACCCTGTTCAGGTGCCAAGTCAGAGGCCTTGCTGTCTTCTTTCTTTTTCTTTTTCCTCTCCCAGGACAAGCCAGGACAGACTCTCCTCCTGCCAGAATTTATGAGAATGTTTTTTTATACCCATAAAAAGCATACACACATCTCATTCCTGTGAAATGATATCTTGTTGAATGTTGACGCGGCACCACATGAAAGGGACAGCAGCTCAATAAGTCTTTGTAGGGAGTAGATTCACACTCTGACAGAAGTGATGCCATAATTGGACTTTTTTGTGTAATTCTGTTATGTAAACTTGCAGATTCTTCAAAAGGACAGATGATGTTTATGTGTTTATGTTTGTGTGTTTGTGCATGTTAGCGTCTTTCAATGTGCCTGTTAATGCATGCCAGCACAGAAATAGCCGTTGATGTGTGTGTGTGTGTGTGTGTGTGTGCATATGTGTGTCTGCATGTTTAATACTATTTGTTGTGAGGCTGTAATACTCAGTAAATTAGACCTACACACCTACTTGTACTTTTATCCTTGTGAGGACATGCATTATTCCTCAAACAAACATCCATCCAAAATTTCCCCACAATGATGTCAAATTAAAATTTGCCCCCACAACTATAGAAAGACACCGAGACACATGAGACAGTTTTACTGCTGCATGTACTTTAGTTGTAAATGACTAAAAATAGATTACTACTAAATCATCTATCACAGGGATCTGCTGGAGCCTATCCCAGCTCTCTTTGGGTGAAAGGCAGGGGTACACCCTGGACCCTGGACCAGTCCATCACAGACTACGTAAATCAATTTCTAAAATTCAGTATGTTATATACTGCAAAAATGAAATGTGCTGGTCACAGCAAAATGCAGAAATACTGTAAGCGTTTGACGTCACAGTCCTGATATGTAGACACTCACCTCTCTAGCAGAAGGAGAGTTTGTATTTGCCATCAGGTTACATACACAGAGTGGCCCACTCACTGTATCTGCAGATGTTTGTATTTCTGACTCAGTCAAGCTGTTTGCACCGCTTTTTGTCTTGACCTCGCAGCTCTGTTGACTTTACTGCATCCTCATCCTCTTCCCATAAAACAGTATTTGTTGATTCTGAGGTTAATCAAGGGCCTTTGGAATTAAAACCTAGGTCTTCAAAAAGAAAAACAGTAGAGGACCTGAGGGAAGGCAGAGAGATTTGGCTTGAATCAACAAGGATGCACTATTCCTCAACTAACAGCGTGGCCTCTTTAAACCAGGAAAATGTTGCCTTAACTTTTTTGGTTTCTGGCCTCGCTGATGTCTGCACTGACGAGGATATGAGATTGAATATTGTATATATGAGTCAGATATAACCACTGGGATACAATACTGTTATACATACAGTATGTCTGTGTGTGTGCTGGGTATTTTTAAACCATGAGTTAAATAACCCAGTGCAGAGCCCGGTGGTCACACATATTTTACTTATTTGTAATATTTACACTTCAGAGAATTTTCCAGGAATGATAATAATAATATCTATGACCATATATGTAATCGTATCCTTATTGGCCTTCCCCTTCCTGTCATAATATCGCAAATGTCTATTAGACCGCCATCCTCTCAGCCCCTGTCTGTGTTTTCCACTGAAAGAGCATAACAATCTTCGGTACACTTAGGACTAATGCATTTTGTGCGAGCTAAGAAGTGGCTTGAGTTTTGGCAGCTAGGTGTAGAGGTAATGGGGGTCGAGGACTAGGTAAACAATGACTTCTTGTCATGCCAGTGAACCAAGTGCTCCCCTTTTTGTACAGGATTAAATCCTTCATACAGAGATATGGATATACTCTGTCAAGCTGATGTCACATACTGGAACATATATTGTAAATAGGTTAGTCAAACTCATATTCGTGGACACATGTGCACACCTATGATAAGACACAGGTGCACATGTTACACACATGTAAAGCCATCATAATAATACCATCAGTGTACGTTTACAACATTTACAGATGTGTTCCTCCTGTGCTGCATCATAATACATACCTGTATCTAATGTGCAAGAAGTAAGACCTTATCAAACAGTTGTTGTGGAACCAAATGTTGTGCCTATGGCTGTATCTCCCATATACAAGGGCCAACTTTGTTTTTCTGGTGGGTTTGTGATAATTGGAAAAAGGCATTTGTTCAGATTGGCCAGAGATAATAACTGTAGTTAAAAGACACTCCTTTGGATTTTTTCTAATGACAGACTCGAGCACAGCTACAGGTACAGTCGCAGACTTTGTAGACCTGACAATAACTTGTTTGGTATGTGTGTTTGTGCGCGCGCTCACTTGATGTGGTTCAAACGAGTGGCCTCTGCTGCCTCAACAAGTTAAATAATCTTCACAAACACAGCAGACACATAGAGGTAAAGACCAAGAGAAAGAGGGAATAGTAGAGGGAAAGATAATTCTAGGTTACAGACTTCCTCTGGGATATTTCTTTCAGAGAAGAAAGAATTCATCAGTGTAACTTTGGTTTTTTTTCAGCATTTACTTAGAAAAAAAAAGATGTTTGGTGGTCTCATAAACTCGCATCCAAACAGAGAGAGACGGTAATTTTATAATGATAATGACTGAACTCCAAACTCTACACGAAGGATGCCTTGGGGAGGCAACTGATAGAAGCAAACCACAGAAAAGCAGGCAGCAGAGGAACCGGGGGGTGATGAATGGATGAGAGCGGATGAGGGCACAGATTGGTTCTGCTCCAGCTAGATTGTGACCTTAACCGCATGTACAGGATTGATTTACCTTTTCCTTAAGGTTTCAGAGCTATCCATGTGAGATGCTCTCATAGCTGACTCTGTGTAATTTAATGTCCAACCACTGAGTCCTAGAGGATGTTAATTCTTTTAAGACTATGCTTGGTTATATCCCTAATCTTTATCTGTTATGTCTTTTTTTGTATTCACTTGTAGATGCCAGCCAAAGTTGATGGGCTATCAGCAGTAACCACAGTAGGTCCTTTAGTCTTCTGTATGTTATTATATGCCCCTTATTTATTTGTGCTTGCATGTTTGTGCACAGGCCATTTTGGGACCTCTGTGACTCACCTTCTCAGCCCTGCTGTCTGTTGCCAGCTGTGGCTTAACTTTATCGGTCTAAGCTGCTCTCTGTTACACATACTTCCATCAGTCTTACATGTACTTTGTCATTGTGTGCTGTACCTTGTCATTTGTCCAGTCTCAGCTGTGCCGTCAGCCTGGTCCAGCTCTATTTCATCAGCCTCAGTGGTAGTTCTTCAGCTCCAGCTGCTCCCACAGCTGCAGTCTGTTAGCTGTAGGTGTGCCTTGTCATACTCAGCTTCATGTTGTCAGTCTGAGCTGGACTTTTGTCAGCTTCAGTTTTACAGTTACTAATGTATTTGCATAACAGGCCTATTAATGAGTGAAGCCTGTCACAATGCATATGTTTGAAGGTGCAGCTTTATGGTGCACAGTTAAATATAAATTTAAAATGTTAACTAAAGTAAATCTTATACTGAACAATATACTGGACACTAATCTGTAGTTGGATCATGAAGAGCGCTGAACAAAAGGCAGCTCAGACTAATGAATGTTGTGGTAAAGAGGTCCTAAACTGGTCGCTGAATGTGTTGAGTTAAAATTAAATTATGAAGCGTACTGTGGATGTCTTTGTACATAATGTATCTGCTCTTTCTGTCTCTCACACTCAAAGACCCAAAACACAGAAGAAACAGTCAGGAAGTGTTCAGACATCACAGATCGTCTCAGGCTACTGGAGCAAGAGGTGGCCCGCTACAGAGAGGAGTCTGGGAAATCACAAGCTGAGGTGGAGAGGCTAATGGCAGCTCTGAGGGATGCTGAAATGGACAAAACGTGCAAGGAAAAGAAAATTGCTGATCTTGAGAGGTGAGGATCGAAAAGTGACATTCGTATCAATCACGAGACACCATCTGGGTGTCCTCACGGAGTAATGTCCCTCCAAGTGACCGGATTTTCGTAAGATCTCAATTCATTCCTAAGTGCTCTATTTATAAAGTTGTAATCCACAAGACATAAACTGTCTAGATTGTGTCCTCCCAGCACTTGAAACCACTTCCATGCTGTCATGCTTTTTGCCTGATGTAATCACACTCAAGAAATACATTCTCTAACCTATGAGCAAACACGTGATTTGACTTTGTCTTATCATTTTTTTTTTTTTTTTTGTGTGTGTATCGGTGTTTGCAGACCTGGGTAAGTAGTTCTTAGAGTGCCTGTTAGACATGCCATTGTAATACCACCAACACTGTCTGTGGCCATTACACCTGACGCCATGTGATGACTGTGGGGCTGATTTTAAATGGTCCCAGGCAATTTCCCAACTTGGAACTTGAGCATTTTGGCCAAAATCTAATTCTCAGGAAGCTCAGATTTGACAATCCCAATGGGACAATTCATGTACAGTGCATTTATGACAAACAGTCCTCAACGGTCCTCATTCCTGTCACAGCAATAACACAAAGAGTGACTTTGTGTCTCCTGATTTATATGACAGGAGACATAAAGCTTCTCTATTTTACTGACCTTCTCCACATTTCATCACTATCATGAGTGCCAACATGCTTTCCATGTTTTCCTCATATATTCATTTTAAATGACGTGTGTTTTCACATATCTGTCTGTAACCTCAACAGATAAGTAGTCTTCTTTCTTTCTTTGCATTACAGTAAATGAGTGTGTGTGTGTGTGCATGTGTGTGTGTGTGTGCGTGCGTGTGTGTGTTATTGAGTTTGCCAGGCAGGTTGCCAGCGAAATGCCAGTGGGAGGTGGTGTATCCAGCCCAGACACTGTTTATACTGCTCTGTTTATTACTGGCACAGTGCTACTCAATTATCATCTGATTTATGGATTGGCATGGCGTGTATATGTGTCCAAATGAGTGGTTGTTTAGTGCCAACACAGATCTGGCGTGCATATTTGCTTCAGCTGTGCGTGTGTGAAAAGAGAAGCACAGAAAGAATATATGTAACTGAACTGCGGTGGTTGTACTGTAGTTTGCTGTATGCTGCTCTGTCTGCGTATGTAGATTGATAGTGGATGGCGAAATGTCACGAGAGTAGAAAAATGTGAAGTTTGTTGACACACATTGGCCCCATCAGATGTGTTAACACTAGCTGTGGTTCTGAATGGGTTGCATGTACTGGATCCAACACAGTTTCCTGCCTCATACATTGTGCGTTTTCCAGCCTCTACCCTGGCATGCAACCTTTGTGCTGACTCAAATTCTGTGGGAATGTAGGAGCATCAAGTGTAACAGGGATACAGTAATGCCTGCTGAGTCTGAGTCTACTCTCTCGCATGTGTCGTGCCTGCACCTCTGTTTGCTGTTTTGAAGCAGCTGTTACCAGTGTGTGCGTATGCACATGTGTGTTAATCATTAAGTTTCTGGATCAAGCTTTAGAAGAGTTTCTTTCTTCCCTCAGCTCGTTCATCTTTTTGGGGCTCCTGTCTCATTAGTGTCAAACAGTCACTCCTATCAGTCCGACCTCTCCCCTCTGGTCAGCATAAACAGGTCAGGGGTCACGTGCAGGTCAGCTGCATGTTATCAGAGGAGGATCCACTGCAGTCATACCTAAATAGCATAATATCATGAACAAATGTACAATTTGTCTGCATGGCTGCAGTGGAGATAAGTAATGCTATAAGATACAGTACTCATGATGCTTTAACAAACCAAACCTGAAATATATATATGTGAGTGTATATGTGAGTGAACGTGTGGTGTATGATATAACGGACAGACAAGTCTGTGCCGTGATTGGACTTCTGTGTCAGAAGATGTGCAAGATGCGTCTGGGCAGAGGATGAATGTCTTTTTAATCAGAGTGTTTCTGTTGGAACTCAGTCAGATGGCCTATTAATCAAAAGAGAGTAGAACAGATGAGGAAATAGACACGTTCTCATCCAGTTGGCACTTCTGCACAGATAGTTAAAGATGAATATATCCAGCCGGTCATTGTAATAAATACCTTCCAGCTTTGGGGAGATTCACTCAGAGCTATTGCAAAGCTTAGATTACTTAGTGACCTTCTGTAAGTCATCCGTGAAAATATTAGGTAGTTTATGGTTGATGTTTTATTTACTGCTATGTGTAATTCATTTCTAATCTGCTAGTAATCAATAACACTGAGTTGGCTTTGTGGGAAATAGCTGTTAGCACTAATGGTGTTAGAGATCTGAAAGCCGTAGTTACTGATCTCTTTGAGCCGCATGATACTATAAGTTCAATGAAATATTTGGTAACACAGTACTATGTCTTAAAATACGAAGGCTTGTTTCTCTTTCTTTCATTCCTTCTTTCATGGCAATTTATTTACTAGTGGAATTCTTTTCTTTATGCTGTTACAGTCCTATACTTTTAGTGTTTCTGCAATGATGTGGGAGTAAAACACTGAGAAATAAATCAGACTCTCAGTCTCAAAACATCATATAATAGCTATTGACATGATAAGCACTATGGTATGTAAGGGAGGATTTCAGGAAATGGGAGCTCTGTATATATATCTATCTATATATATATATACATATATACATATATATATCTATGTATATATGTATTTCAACCATTTCACATTAAATGTGTCCATTTTGCTCTTATTCCTAAGGCTGCAATCAAACTCTGTGTTGAGCATCAGGCTTTTGAACACATGCACTTCATGCATCCAAAACACAATAACACACGTACTGTAGTTTCTGTTTATATATTATAATATTTCTACACCAACTTCCTGTTTGACAGTAGAAATATAGACAAATTGCACTGAGAGGAGCTGTTTCGTAACACAGATATCAACTACATAGACAATACAGCGAATCATACTGTATCACAGTTTCTCACATTTAAACATGTAGAAACAGAGACTGACCTTTTCCTCCTTTTGAACCTCACCCTTCTTTACACACAGACTAGAAAGGCAACATTGAAACTGTACATGTTTTGCGATAAGACATGTCTAAGCAGCATGAAGCATCTATCAGTAATAAACAGATTATTTCTGTTTGGATCTCTCAGCACTGTGTCTAGACAAGCGCCTAAGATAAAACTTCAGACTGCCAGTGTTGACCCAACTGCCTCAAGCTACACATAGTTCCCCCATATCTTCTGCTTTTACTCTCTCTTTTTCCTGTATCCCTCTTGTTTTTGCACTACAGAGAGCATGTATTTAATTCAGATCATATCTGCCTCTCATTCCTTATATTCTGCAACCCTGGGTAGTAACTGCCCCACTGTGTCCCTGTCTGCTTGAAATCAGAGGATTTCGTTCCACTCTGCTGTTTATTAAAAGAGACAAGAAAGAGACAAAGTAAGAATTAAGAGTTATGAAGGGTGAGATAGAAATCTGGATTTTTTTTCTTAAAAGGTTATTGCTCCTTTTAACCTTTATTTACCCAGGAAAAGTCCACTGAGAATGCAGAGTCTTTTCCTGCAACACCCTGCTATTCCCTGCAGACCAGTGAGACTGCAGCTTCCTGCTGTTGGTCACTTAGCCGCTCTACTGGAGCTATTTGTGCCTTGCTCAAGGGCATGTCAGCAGCAATCTTCAAGTGAGGCTATCATTCATTCATTAAATTTGTTCTCAATGCCGTCCTAAATGGATGTGAGTTCTAGGGGCCACAAAAATGACACAAAAAAAGTAAAAAGGATAATGGAAAAAGAGAGTAAGAGAGGTGAAGATAGAATGATAGAAATATGTTTGAAGTGAGAAATACATGTGCTTTGACAGCCAGAAATAAAACCTAACTGCTTATGTTGGCAGGCAGATGTGTCGAGTGCTCCGGGTGGAAGAAGCGAGAGGAAATGTGAAAAATTACTTATTACGATTCAGTTTAGGAAATGGCTGGACTCAAGTACACTACTCACTCTCTCATTTCACCTTTCTGAAAAATATCACTGCAATTAAATCCTATTTCCCCCTTTTGGATTTTCTCATTTTGTTAATCAACAAATCACAGTTCTCTCTTCATATTTTCCACTCATATGCAGCGCGGCCTGTCTGCTTCACATTCACACCATACGTGCCCTCATTTGCCTTCACATTGGTCAAAACACTTACTTCATTTTGCACTGATGGGCTGATGGGGGCATATCAGCTATCAAAAGGGACCAGCGTGTCTTCTAGTTTATACACCTGTGCCAGTAGTGACTGTATGTGATAGCTGATATGCCCACATGGCAGGTTTGTTCTCCACGGACATGCATCTGAGCTTATAAAAACACACACACCGACATCAAAGATCAGAGTATAAACAGATTCTTCTCCTCCTCTTCCATGCTGTGCAAATATGTGCACACTTGTACATTCTCTGCATGTATACTTTGTTCATAACAGTAACTGGCTTAAATGATAATTGTTATTTTTGCAGCAGATTGCAGTCAGAACTCACCCTTAACAAGTTGAGATCCAAGCCAGAGACAGGAAACTACCGGCCTAATAAAGTGTGTGTAGGGTTTTGTATAATGGGAGTGATATCAGAAATAAATGCTGATATAAATGTTGAATACTCCCTCCTGTTCTATCTTCTATTATTGTAACAGGGTTTTGAAAAGCCACTGCTGTGTGTCTGTGTGGCAACGTGGATGTATATGAGTCATGTTTTTAGTTATAGTTAACATTAATTGCACACCAACATCACTCATAAAACACACACACACACACACACACACACACACGCACACACACACACACTCACACACTCACTAGTTCAAGGACTGTGTCAGCAAATATTTGCCCATATGTGGGGCAGCTTATAGGTTATACCCAGAGTAAACACACCAGTGTGGATATGGAATAATAATGTGGCGCGTTTTAGCAGCGGCTTGGTCGCGGCCTGTTTACAGTCTTGGAGGGTTCTCTTAAGCTCCAATTTGTCACTGTCAGCTTTCTCACACTTTCTGTGCATATTTTACCAAAGTGCGAAGGCCCAGCTGAAGGTTCAAAGAGTGTGTTTTGATTTTATTTTGGGAGTGTTTATGAGACGATATACATTGTGTACAAATGCAACCCTGTGTGTCTGTTATGGCGTATGTGTTTGTGGGTTCATGTGTGTTTACTAGTGAGTGTGTGTGTGTGTGTGTGTGTGTGTGTGTGTGTGTGTGTGTACCATAGTTGTGTGGTTAAATAAGTACGTTTGGTAAATGACAAAGAACAGTGTGGAGGTAAATACACAGCCATCCCCTGGTTAATACACAGTTTAGCTCTGTAATCAGCAGCTCAGCAAGGCACAACACTGACAGCATATTTATTATCCCCTGCTTATGTGTGTGTTTATAGCACTCTATGACATGCACAATTTTATTTAAAAATTACACGTGTGTGTGTGTGTGCGTGTGTGTGTGTGTGCGCGCGCGCGTGTGTGTTGGTGTCATTCCGACTTCTTATCTGTACTTAGCTCTTGCACATGTATCTGTGAGAGGTTCTGTATGTGTGTTTGTGTGCATGCTTGTGCTTGTATCTCCTGTCTGCATGTGTTTGTGTTTTTTTGTTGTTGAAAGATTTACACAGCAGTTTCTTACATCCATCAGTCAAGTTTTGTCTTGTCCCAGTCTGCCATGTAACTAAGACTAGACACAAGCACAGCCTGTGTGCGTCCCTGTGTTACAGTAGAGCTCCACCATTTACCAGCGGGATGCAATGTGCAGGCCGTGCTTGAACTCTGAAAATAAACAAAAGATATATTTGTATGGGTATTTTTGTTTAACTACATTTTATAATTAACCCTGGAAACACACATTAAATTGTTATTTTAGTAATTTTAAGTAAAATGTGTCCATGGGCCATTATTTATGTGTGAAATGTGTTTGCATACAGGGTGGGCACCATCATCGTATTGTTTGAGTCTTTCTTTGTACTTCTTGATTTTAGTGATTAGTTCACGCGCCCTTATTGAGCTTCTCTTTATCTGCTGTCATCCATTTTGTCTATCCGAAGGCAAATCAAGTCTCCTAACATCCAGAAGCAGACTGTGCCGGGTGAGATGAGGAAAGATGCCCTGACTGATGGACATCCACACTCTTTATCACAGGTTTGAATAAGTGTAGGTGTGTGTGTGTGTGTGTGTGTGTGTGTGTGTGTGTGCGTGTGTGTGTGTGTGTGTGTGCATATGTACTTTCCTTGATCTCTAATTTAGCTCTTCATTATTTTTTCATCCCATAAATGTGTTTAAGCTCCTGACATTTTCTTTTGTTTTCCTCACCTTATTTTCAAGGAATTTCTCATCTTTTCCCTTTTCTCCTTCTTTCCATATGTTGTGCACTGTCAGTGTAACTCTGCTGCTCTGACTAAAATGAGCTGTGCTCCAGTTCTTCATACCTCCTGCCTTGCCTCCTTCTGTGCATCTCACAGTCAGTCCTAAGTGGAAGAGACAGGCATTTAGTCCAGCAGAAATCATCTCCCTCCACCAGCTGAGAGCAGCAGCATAATGGCTCTGATTGTAATAAAGATTGACTGAGGCCGCTCAGGCAGAAAACACAAAGCTTAAATACCATTTTTAGATACATCAAGTGATATAATTTGTAATGTACACTAGGTGTCAACATGAGTGTCAGGTGTTTGCACAATATTGTGTGAGTGTGTCTGTGTACAGTACTTGCTTGTGTACTAGACTGCAGAGCAATCCCAAGGTGCTAATATGCAGAGTAGAGCCATGCCAGGATATTCCCACAGGCCAGATGAAGTCCACCTCTCTGTACCTCTCTGCCAAATAGAGGCAGGGCCCTTCTGTCAGTCTGTATTTGGTGGAGTCATTTTGTTATTTATGTGTGTGCGCAGGCAACATTCAACATCCCATTTCCTCCTCTAAACAGTGTCTGAGTACACATTAATATTGCTACAACCTGGAGAGAGACATGAAGCAAGTGCCAAAGAGAAAGAAAGAAAGGTTCATGTGGAAGTGGGGTTGATGTCGGGGATAGATGACATCCACAAAAAGAGAAAAATGGAAAGTTTCAGAGGTAGATGAATTTGGAGTTATGTAGTCACAGTATTATAAACTATCAACCAAAGGAAATACTGCTGTTGTGTTAGAAGAGACGCAGATGCTCAGATTTATTGTCATTCATCCCCATAAGAGCATGACTGACAGTTTTTGGGGTTGACGCTAACAAAAAAAATGGCTGCATGTGGTTTGATGTTGGTTCATTTGCCCTCATCTCATTTGGCATCACCTTGGGCACAGTAATTCATAGTGATAACTCAAGATGATAAACCCTAATGACTTTTACTCTTATTTGAATGAAAGTTTGGTGCACAAACATTTGTGTGCTCCTCAGGATAAAGTCTCTTTGGTGATTCTTCTCATAAAGCAATGCTGTCAGGTCAAAATTTCACTTTGTCCAATGAATAATTGATGTTTATGATCAAATATGTGAAAAACTAACTAGATTTTCATCAGTCTCAGGTCTAGTGTGTGTAGCAGCTCTTTCCACTGCTCGTGCTCGCTCGCCATTTATCTGAAGGTCTATCAGGAACACAGCACGCTCCGAGGGTAAACACAAACAAACAGGGCCTTCCCCCATTGCTCCCTCTCCCCATCCATCCAGGAGAGTTTATGTGGGATGGAGAGATTGCATCTCTTCGCTCCATCGTCTCCATCGTGCCACGCTGCACTTCACAAACACAGAGAATACGCACATCGGAAATGTTCACTTCAAGCCTTCACACAGGCCTTTTACTTCTCTTTTATCTGTAACGTAGAGGCATCAGCGGCACTCGGTGCTTCAGAGACACAAAGATTATAGAAACTGAAATGTGACTGAACATTGTTTTAAATTATAGAACAGGAACATCGAGGTTGATGGTGCACACACAACCTTTTTGACAGAGACAGATATCTATGTCTGCTTGGATCAGGCTATATGGGTAAGTGGTTTGTGTGTGTGTGTGTGTGTGTGTGTGTGTGTGTGTGAGGATCTTAGGTACACAGCTGCTGGAAATGTGCATTCTCTCACTCTCCACTAGTTTATTTTAGTAATTATAATCCCTCCTTCAAACCAGAAAGTGCCAGACTCCATAATGATCCCTCCCTAGGGCATTAGGTGATGATTGGTGCTGCAGAGGCAATTATCTTTCCATTTCTTCCCACTCTCTGTGTCTTTCTCTCTCTCTCGCCCCTTATTTTCCAGTCTTCGTATTCTTGAAAGGCAGCAATATTCTCTTGTTACTAATAAAACTCCCACAACACACAGATACATATACACACACATATACTGTAAATGTGCACACTAACACACCGACAGACACAGCTTTCTGGTTAGATTTCAGTCGGGGGTCCAGCGGTGGCAGCCCCATCTCAGTAGGGTGTCTGTGCGTGTGTGTGTGTGTGTGTGTGTGTGTGTGTGTGTGTGTGTGTGTGTGTGTGTGTGTGTGTGTGTGTGTGTGTGTGTGTGTGTGTGCGTGTGTGTGTGTGCGTGCGTGTGTGCGTGCGTGTGTGCGTGTGTGCATGCCTGCGTTTCTGTCTGTGAGGCGAGGTCAGACGAGTACTTGTTGATTCTGGTGCATCGAATTACTGCCCATCTGTCACATTCAATTATGGCTTCGGACTGCTGACGCACACAGCCTGCCTCTCTACGTGTGTGCGGCTGTTTGTTGCTCACCTCCAGCTGTGGTGTGCTGACGTGACGAGCCACAAGTATCCGCTTGTGATTTGTGATTTGCTTGGCGCTGTTTTCATCATGGACATTCAGGGATATTCCCATTTTTCCTGTTTTATTCAGTGTCACTGAATTAATTGGTTAATTTGTCCTTTTTCTGCTCATCAGCAGATTTTATATCATTTCCCAGTCAGTTATTTAAGAATGATAATCGAATTTGAAGCTACATTATAGGAGGTGCCATGATGCAGTTCATTTTCATTATCAAGAAAAGTTACCATGAAATTAAAAATGTGATGAGAACAATAAATTTTCGCCATGAGCATCGATTCCCAATATTCCTGTATATCGAGTTTTATTCGATGCAAAATTGTAGTTGATTCTGATAAGAGAGCTGATTATAGTGTTGGATAAAAACACATTCATGTTGAGCTCTATACATCAGCTACATACCGGTCTAATCCAAGCATATACATTCACTAGCTCATTTTCACAAACATGCAGCAGCAGTTTCTCAGATGAAGTGGTCAGTTTAAGAGTGTGCAGTGAGGCTCAGTGACAGCTCGTCATCCATCACGGTGAAGACCACGATTTTCTCTCTTACCAGTCTGTTGCTGTCTGGAGAGAGTTTCCTATGCATCTTCATTACTTCCAACAATGCTGCTTCCAACACACCTTCTACACACCTTGTCATATTCATTTGCTTAATATGTCTACACATATTTTATCATGTTTGTGGGGTTCAGCTTCAGGTGTTGATTCTTCCTTTCAAAACACCTACTTTGTTTTTTCCATTTTGGCATGTAGCATGCAGTGTGCCAATAAATGTATTTACATGGCATTTCAAGGATTATTTTATTTATTTTTGCGTTTTATTTTTGGCTAGTGTGGGTTTTGTCACTGGGCATCTGATTGGTCCAGCCCCGGTGTGCACAATCAAAACATCAGTCCGTTTGTATGCGCTCGTGGAAGTGCCTCCTGTGCACTGCTCCTTGGCAAGTGTGAATGTGTGAATTTGATGGGAAGTCAACTTCTAGGAGTTGGAGAGAAAGAAAAAAAAGAGAGAAGAAGAACTGGAGGGGTTTATTATTTCTGTCCAGTGTTTTCTTTCACAGTTCCATCACCCAGTGTGGAGAGGGGTCCTATTCCTCCTCTCACCGTAGGTGTCAGAGAGGCCACACACAAACTGTGCGTGTGAATGTGCACAGTCTACCCTACACAGTCACACATGGACACAGTCGTAGAGATGAGGAGATGATACTCTCTCTTTCCATCACTTATCACTCTCTTCTGACTTGGCTGTGTCTGTTTTTCCAAAGAAAAGTCTTGGTCTCCGCTCACCGCAACTTTGGGGTTTCTTTTGTTTCTGTTTTAGATGGATTGGATTCTTTTTAGCCGAGGGACCAACAAATGCACCTTTTCTCGAGTTATCTTTTGCCAGTGCAGTATTATTCCAATGCAAAAACATTTGATGATGAGGTTTTAAAACAGAGTTTACTGAAAGAAAAACATTCTCTCCTTGGCTTTTGCCTCTTTGCTTTCCTCCACGTCCTCTTCTTCTGAACTCCTTCAGCCTCCCCAGCTTCCTCTTTCAGCTTCCCAGGATGCCATGCGGGAGACGGCAGAGCGGATCAGGCAACTGGAGATGGCACTGAGGGAGAGCATGAACACCTCTGCACACAGGGAGGCACTCTGGGCGCAGGAAGAGGCTGCCCGTGTTCAGGCCCAGAGAGAGGTTTACCTGATGTTGCACACACTGATGGAGGATTTCAAACCAGCATACATATTCAGCATGCACACACACACACACACACACACACACACACACACACACACACACAAATAGATTGTCACATACGTCTCTACACAGGCAGTTTAGCTTATAGTTTTAAGTCAGTGCAGGTAGCAGCTCACCTAGAAAATGTGAGGAAATTAACTGCACCTCCATGTGGCTAAGACTGTAACTGCAGACACACTGTGGTTGCTCAATCCTTAATCACTTAATATATAGCTTTTAACTTGCAAATATAATAATTGCAAAATGAATGCAAAATGATTTTTTTGCTTTCTTGTCTGATGTTATCTTTTTTCCTAATTCAGTTTTACTTCTCTAAATATACTTTTGTTTATTTTCTCTCTTTAGATTGAAAGTTAAAACTGAAACAAAGACATTCCAGCATCCTTCTTTCATTTTCTGTCTCTCATTAAGTTTGCTGTTGCATGCTTGAAAATGTCAGCATATGTTTGACATATTCTGAATTTATGTGCATGCAATCAGAATTCATTAACAAAGCTTTAGGCTTGCAGTCTTGATGGAGTACAGGCTGCCCTTTTACTCTGTATGTCCCCGCTATCTATTCGTCTTTCTGACTGCCAGCTGGTCGGTCAACATCTTTAAGCGGGTCCAAAAAAAGGCATATGTGTGTGCTTTCGCCTGTGTGTATGTGAGCAAAGGTGTGTCTGTGGTGGGAAAGAGAAACAGGGCAAGGGAGTGTGTTTCCTCCTGGTGTGAGTGCGCATTCGAATGAGAATGACCTTGCATTACTTATGAGTGCCACAAGTAATATGAGAGCAATCGGTGGTTAAAACATGAACTAACATTTTGAGGCAGAATTGCTTCAAAGATGGATATAAGCTCCCTCTCTCTCACACACACACACACACACACACACAAATTCAAAGACAGAGGCTGAGAATGGAGCATTTAGAAGATGAAGACAGGAGAGTGGTGGACATAGAGGAAAGAAAGAGGTCAGACAGTTTAGGAAATTCAGGGAGAGCCAATGTTAACTGTGGCTTGTTCTTTTCCTCCTTTTTGCAATTTCTGTACTTTATATGCTTCACTTACAGTCAGCATGGATACTGTGTTTAGCAAACAATACTCCGATTCACTGAGAAAAGTATATTTATGTCTTGGGGACTTTTTGCATGCATAGAGGTGGATGATTCAGCTTTGACCTAAGTTTAACCGCTTGTAGCCAAAAATTCAGGGAAATTCATGTCCAACTTGTGACACGTTAACACTCAATGAACCCAAATGCCATAGTCAACTTACTTTGGTTTCAAGTCAGTCCAGACCCTACACGTAGAGGTCATACTGAGCCAGCATGCAGTCACAGTGTCGACACATGGAAAGATACCCATTTCGCCTGGTGCTGAAGCTGCTCAGTCCCTGATGCTCACTGGTGGGTGCTGTCAACACACTGAACTTTGTGAGCCAACATGATGTCACCACATAAGGAGGCAGAGATCTCAACATGCCATTAACATGTAGTTACACAGTCGTCAGTCAGCTGCCGTTCATGCCTCGGACTTTGAGAGAAGAGTGTGTGCGGTGGGATGCTGGGGGAATAGAGAGAGGCAGGTTCTTCTGACACATCACCTGACCCTGGCACCATTTCAGAGCACCCTGCCAGACTCGCACCCCACACCCCAACCCACAAGTTCTCCTCCCCTTCCTTGATTTTCCTCTTTCTTCTCCCCTGTGTCCCAGAGTAATCAGTCTCATGATGTGCAATGTTCTGAAAGTCCTCCATCAGCCTGAGCTGCTGAAATGGAGCATTGGTAATGCCCTGGGTCACTTTCCTTCACACCCCCTCTCAGTCCATCTCTTGTTCTTTCTGACTCTTCAGTTTCTCCTGCCATCATTCCTGCTGTCCATCCACTGTTCACAGCCTCGTCCTTGCCCATCTTTCTTCTTAAGTTGTCTTACTCAATTATCTCTAAAATCTCTCTCCCTTTCTCCCCCATTTCTGCTCCTGTCTCTCTCCTTTCTCCCACTCTGTGGCGTTTGAACTAGGCCTTTGAACCAGCAGCACCAATGCAAATGGACAAGGGGGATTTGGCCCTTACCTCTGAGCTCCCAATCAGCTTAGCAACTAAAGGGGCTTTGGGCCAGTCTTAGTGTGCCTTAGCCTAACTGGGGGGCTTTGCCTTGAAGTTGAGCTAAATTAGCACGCACAGGCTCACAGCTAAGCTGATTAGGTCGCTAATTTCACTAAAATGCTTTGTATTCCTTATTAATGATGTGATTGTGAAGTGAGGGCTAGCCTGGGTGGTGGATTAATGGTGGAGATGGAGGGGGCAGTTGGGTGGGTGGGGGGGTTGTTAAAGTTGATAGACATGGTGAGTATAAATGTGTGTGACTCTTGGCTTTCAGCATGGAAGGATTGTCTCTGGTTTTTGGACCGTTGGCTGTTTGATACTTCAGCAGTCTGTTGTTGTTGGCATGGAAACATGGTGCATTTTATTTAAAACAATGCTTTGTTACATATCCAAGAAGATATGACTGAAAGCTGTCATTTTTCCATCATTTTAAATTACCCCACCTGCTTTGCTTTCTCTCTCTCTCTCTCTCTCTCTCTCTCTTTTACTCCTTGTGTAATATTCATGAACAGTCAGTGAGCACATTGTCTGACATCTGTGAAACACACCTAGAAAACCGGCAGAGATGGAGACTGTCTTGAAAATGTGTGAACGATTTGGCCCCTTCATAAAAGAGGCCCATTCCTTTTTTTTCATGTCCTACCCCCACGGAGTGTGCTCCCCTAAAACTCTTTTTCTTTATTTTTGTGCCCCTCCTTTTCATTCCTTCCCTCTAATCAGTTGAGATCTGACCCATGAAAATGTATTGTTTGACAATTTTACAGTGTACCAAATCTGCAAATCATCAGAATTCAACAAGTATAAATTCATGTTGTTATGATCTTCTATTTACGTCATCTGTACAGGCTCGCCTACTGGTGGATGCTATTGTGAAGTACTCGTTGTTAGACAATTAGACACTTCCTGTCTTAGGATAATAACACCCTGAGGTCAGATCCTGTCTTTCAGATACTCAGGTTGGACATGCAGGCCTGTGTGGCTGGAGGGCATGTGTGTGCAGAGGGAGGAGATGCAGTTTCGGGGTTGAGCATTATTCTCACCTGCTCTAAAGTAGAACCACACTTGAGAGTGAGATAAAATAAGTGGATAAATGTGGACCCTTCTTTCTAGCACAAGCATCAGCGAACATATCTTTCAACAAAACTTTGAACCTGAGTAATTTCACCTGTTCCTTGATGTCTGCCATTCATTTTCAGATTCAGGCACTCATTTCACCTCACTTTAGCATTCCAACACACACACACACACACACACACACACACACACACACACACACACACACACACACACACACACTCAAATATACATAAAGCATGTAGACAAATATCACCTCGCTGTGCCATTTCCACACACTGTGTGTGAATGTGAGACTGGGCATGTAGAAGTCTAAAATAGACCTTCTGTTTTGCATTTTGCATAACATATTATGTGATTTAATCAAAAATACATTACATTTGAAAACAGAGCCATGTACAGGAGTGCTCTGGTATGCCTTCCTTCCATTTAAACCTGTGTGCATATGTCTTCCTTTGAATAGTTGGAGGAGCTGATGGGAGCTTTGGAGAAAACACGCCAAGAGCTGGATGCCACCAAACTCCGTCTGTCCTCCACTCAGCAATCGTTGCATGAGAGAGATGGACACCTCAACAGTCTGCGTCAGGAGAGACGCAAACAGCTGGAGGAGATTCTGGAGATGAAGTGAGTCTCACACTAACACATCTGTCCGTATATAGATCACTGTAAAACAGCACAGTATTTATATCCTAACTCAGGTCACAGAGAATAACAATCACATCCCATAAAAGCATCTTCTGTATCCTTTACATTCAAGCCTGTGCATTTCTTTAATCAGTCAAAGAAAGATGTTTTAATAATAGAATAATGTAAAGGAATTAAGCTGTTTACATTAAAACAAAGAAATATAGCTTGTAATGCAGAGCTGTAACAGCAGCAATATTTACAGTCAGAAAAAAAAGTCCACTAATCCAAGTGTTTGGTTTAGTCCAAGTGTTTGGATTAGGCAACGCATAAAAGTATGTGATCAAGGATCTTTTATCAATGTTGTCATGATTCACTCAGTGCTTTATCATGAGCATGTTTATTACCCTGCACAGCTGTTTTGTTGCTGCAGCAGAAGCCTTTGTCTAATATTATATTGGGCACATTTATCCACACACGTGTGCAGCTGTGTGTGAGTGTTATATAGACGTCAGTGCTGAGGTGCATTTTGAAAAGGATCAGCTATTGTCTGTAGCTGCCTTGTGAAAAGTTACATTTATTGTGGACAGGTGGTGATCCCTTGAACAGTAGGTCAGAAAAATATGTGTGTGGCAGTTTTGTGTGTGTGTGTGTGTGTTTGAATGTCTCTTTGTGTGACTAAGAGAGCGTAGAAGAAGGAAACCAAAACAAAAAAAAGTATGCAGGATTGGCTGCATTTCCATGTGTGAGTGTGTGTGTATGTGGTTTTGTATGAATGTGTGACTGAGTTCCATGATCTGTCAGTAGCTACATGTGTGTTTGCTTTGAGCGCTCTGATTGAAGTAGCAAGGGGCTGCATATCTGCTTGTCATGTGCCACAGAGAAATGCCTTTAATGTCAGCCACTCAGTGCCATACAAAAGGAAATCCTGGCACATATGTGTTGACAACAAAAACCCACTACACCTCACACACCTGTCTGATCACACTAACTGTAAAAGTGTGTGCAGTGTGCGACTGTGTGTGTGTCTATATGTGTACATGTAAGTGTGGAGTTTGCTGGAGACCAAGAAAGAGGGTGCCTTTTCCCATGTAGCACACACATGTACTGTACATACACTTGTGATAAAAAACAGCTTCCTGTCTGTTCCAATTTCCAATATCAAAACATTACCAGGGATGTTTAGCAGAGGAAATGTATTACATATGATACAGTCACAACCCATGCTTCTAGACATATATTTAAGAATAAAAAAAAAAATGCTTATGGACCAGGCATGTGAATGGTACTTTTGTACTCCACTGGCACTGGGCTTAAATTGCTCTTGTATTACCATTAGAGAGATGTTTGAGAGAGAGTGTGATGGTTGGTTGACATAAACAGCAACAAAATAGATGGCGTTCTTTGCTTTTCTGTTCAGGACTTTGGCTGAATACAAGTCTACACTGGTGAGAGCTAATGGAGGGGGCACAGGGGGCATGAGTGTGTGTGTGGTCTCGTGCACTGGATTCTGTGTGTCTGTGTGCATGAAGAGGTCAGAGGCTGGGGTTTAGGGTCACTGATGATAAGGATTAAAGGACTGTGTAACGACGAGGGGGCGAAGCTTCGTGAGACTGGCTTACATCTCAGCACGCCGCAAAGATACGCACGCCGAATGTACACACAACCTCGGTGGAACTCACATATAATCACTCATGTCTGCAGACATGCGCATACTTACACAAACTTTGGCTTTCTGCTTGAAAAGGGGCCATATTCCCACAGCACAGCTCTGGTTCAAGTTAGCACAAGGAAAAAGCAAAGGAAAGGAGCGGAGGACGAGAGGTAGCGAAAGAGGAAGGGAGTCAGTAAAAGCAAGAAAAAAATGAGAGAGAGAGAATGAAAGGGAGGGGAGGATGGGATGGAAGGGCTACACAAACTGAAGTATTTCAAATCTTAGAAATCATGAGAGAAGTTTGATTGCATGCCAACTTTCTCTTCTCTCTGCTGTAATGTGGCATTTGTCAAGAAGACCATCTGAAGCAAACCATGTGAGGCACGTTTCCCAGTGAACCCGGGAGCTCTCTGTGTGTGTTTTTTAATGTGTGTATATTTGTGTGTATAAGCCAGAAGGAGTGAGAGCGAGAACAGACTCTTGGCTTTTCAACACTGTTAATGAAAGAGACGAGAGGGGAAAAAATAATTTTCAATATCCTCTCAGTGCATGCTGGGCTTCCTAGCTTGTGTTGTGTTGTGTTGTGTGTGTGTGTGTGTGTTAGGGTGTGTGTGTGTGTGTGTGTGTGTGTGTGTGTGTGTGTTTGTCTGTGTGTGTGAGCATAGATATGGAACTGAATGCTTGATGTATAGGGAGCAGTGCAAGGTCTGCTGTATCACCCCACACCAGATTGAGTTTCCCCCATACTGTACAGTATTCTCACACACATGCAGACACAGATGGCCTCCAGAGGAGCTAGTCAATAAATGAGTCTAGGGTCACAGGGTGTAGGTGCACAACAGAGAAATTATGTGTTTAGACATTTTGAATAGCTAGTCATTGAGATGTTTCCATAGGCTGAATGGGATAATGCTACATTCCACAACATTACGTGGACGTACTGAACCTGATCGTCCCGTAGACACTGGGAATGTAGCTCATATTATCTCTGTTTACGTTTTAGTGATGGAAAATGATGATAAAGCAAAGAAAAGGTAGCGGCAGCTTTGAGGCAGGTTCAAAAAGAAATGCCGTGTGGACAAAGTGGAAATTTTTACAGGTCGATAAAGAGGAGAGATGACAATTTGAGAGATGGCGGGGAAATCATGCACACATTAGTAGACTCTGCTCTGCAAGACAGTGTAAGACGGAAAAGAGTGAAGGCATGGCAGAGGGTTAGGGAGGAAATAGTAAATGATGGAAAAAAAAGGATGATAGAGTGTGGGAGTGATTGATGGAGGAAGGGAGGAGGAGAATGATGGAAGGAGTGGTGGAAGAAAGATCAGGGAGAAGATGGAGTAGAGCTGTGAAGGGTGGGATGTAACAGAGCCTGGTTAGAAGAAAAAAAAGGGTCAAAGAGAGGGAGAAGGATGGGTGAGAGCAGAAGGACTGAACATGGACATCCCCAAACATCTATGCCACATTAGAGCTCATACATCCAACAGAGCATAGGAAAGTCTAAATGGAAATGTAATATATTAAAATAAACACGTAGTCGTGATTACTTTATCTTTTTTCTGTTTTTTGCTGAAATTATCAAGAAATTTTAATTAGACACAGTAACTTCTCAGTGTAACAGAAACACATTAGTTCTCTCACTTACAGTCAGTTATTAGCCCTTTCTTTGAATAATTCATAGAAACATACAGAACCTTTCATGCCATTTTACAATCGCAACATGTCAGACGTATCTGTGCCCACTAATTTTTGTGTCACGTCAACCTGTAACCCCAGAATGTGGGCTAGAGACCCATGGTATAATGCAGCTTCGAGCTGCAGGGTCGTTATGACTTTCAAACCCCAGTCGTAGACGTCGTGTCTGCACAGCGCCATTGCCATGGTTACACTGACTAAACACACAGAGCGACCAGCTGTACTGGCAGGGTCATGTCCTCCACTCAGTGATCTCTCCAAAGAGCCTGGACACACAAATTCACACACAGATAAACACACACATACAGCATGTGCACTCACTAGAACACATTTGGAGTGAAAAGGTATATTTACACATTCATATATTCAATTTAAGCAGCACTGCTTTCACTCGCTTGAAATTACACTCTGATATACTGGCAAAACCATCAAAATTTCATGTCGAGCTCCAAAAACATAGAAAAGTATACAAAGACCTATTTACGATGTACACGTATGCATATGCATACAGCCACATGCATATAGGTATAGTGTTACAGTGCCATTGTGATGGGAAATGGTAACTAAAGAGGATTGGTGCGGTGTGTGAATGGGACTCTCTGTACTGCGGTGATGTGGAGGGGTTGACCACACATCACCTTCCTTTCTGTCGGTGCTGGTTTGTATGTGTGTCGCCTCGTGGGAACCTCAGGCCATTCATCATGTCTGTCTGTGCTCCTGTGCCCTCTGACACTCGTGTTTACCTTCGACATGTGTGTCAGCTGTCGGGCCCGTAGGTGTGTTATTATGTCAGGGACCAGGCATGCTCCGCCCTACTCCTCTTCCTCCTCCTTTGGGGTTTTATCCACAGAGGGCTTCCTCACGTGGAAAGCCCTGCTTCTAAATGCCTGTTCAGTACAGTATGGTAATGACACCCCTTTACCTGGGTCCCATACAGTGAGCTTCAAAAGTGGAGAGAAACATGCCTAACATTTAAATTTCCTCCACCAATTTTTTCCACTGTCATTGGCCTGGACAGCACTCTGCCAGCCATCATGTTTTGAAATCAGTTCTCTCAGGATTTGGCTGTTGTAGCATCAATTATGGCTATTTTTATCACTACTCATTCATATTTTATCGGTGCTTGCTGTATATCCGCATAGTATTTTACAGTACGTGAACACCGACTGCAGTTTTGTAGAACTCACTTTGTTTGCCTAAAGATCTGCTCAGTACAGTGTTGTTTGGAGAGGACTAGTGAGCCATGTGCTTGAGGGAGAGTCTTTCCAGAGACAGAAAGAACTTATCCTAATCTGAAGACTGACGTTGTGAGGATGGGAGGAATGTGACATACCAAAACAAAAAGAATGCAGTGATTGACAGCCAGAGAACAAGATAGGGAGCCCATGTCAAGGTGGCAGCTGGAAGATGCTGCATGTGGAAACGGTCGTCATCTTAGTACTGAGTCACAGTTGCCCCACAAGAGTAAAATATTTCTTTCATTACCTCTGCATGCTTTTAGTTCATCTCTCCTTTAAGAGTGACCTCCTTAACTTCTCTAGAGTATTAAATGCTATTCCTCCCTGTTTTTGTCTCTGTTTCTCTTTTTGTCTTGTTTTATCTCTGGACAGGTGAAAGAAGCCCTGGAATTTATCACACATACCTAATAATTACTATCACAGGAAATGGTCCAGAGGAAGTAGGTGGAATAGCCCTGCTAATTAGTGTCAGTCGTAAACACACATGCACATACTTGCGTGCACACACACAAAGTTAATTAGTGTCATTTGGCTGGTGTAGAAGTCTCGGGGAAGCCTTATCGGATTGGCTTTAGGGAGAGTAACACCCCCAAGTTTACCCGGCGGTATAAATCTCAAGACTAATTGATTGGAAGTTGTGTGTATGTGTGTGTGTGTGTGTGTGTGAGAGAGAGAGAGAGAGAGAAAGAGAGGCTATTTAAGTGCGCACATGAGTAGGCAATTGATTAGGTGGGCCCTGCAGCCATAAAAAAGCTATCCCAGAACACAGCGCCTAGGGGTGACCATTGATGGCCTCCTAAAGAGCGGTTCTGGCCTCAGGGTCATCAAAGGAATGAAGGGAAGGAAGGAGGGTCAAGGGAGGAGGCGCGGTCAGTGTTGACAGATATGTTCTTGCCTCTAAAGCAAATCTTAAATTGAATTTATATGGCTATAGAGTACAGACAGGTACATGTACAGATGTTTAGTAGCAGAGATGGTGCACAAGGGGTTAACTGAACGAGCACAGCGATGAGAGATTTCAGAAAAAGGGATGGGTTATTTTAAATACAGCTGTGTGTAATATGTTGTTGGATGTGTTGTGTTGTAAAACAGCCATTAAAACAGTGGCCTCATGGTTTACCATTATGGGCACATGAAATGCTGGTATACCCACACAAGTGAGTCAATGGGACTTACAGGCATAGATTGACACACTGTAAACACCTCCAAGCCTCTGTGGTTGGCACACACACCTGAACTTTGGCTCCTGTTTTTCTCTTCCCTTGGACATGTCTGTCTCTGTCTGTATCTGGGTATGCCCCTGTGTCTTTCTATCGCTTTCATTTCTCACATTTTACAAAACAAATAAAAAAGGTCTGATGGCAGAATATCACAGGATTACGTTTACACGTTCTCCTTTAGCGTTTCTCAATCAGATTAAGATATTTATGTCAAGCCATCAGTACGGGCTTAGTCCTTTGACTCTTTTGGTTTGACTGAAGTTTTATTGGCCCTGCACTTCTCCCAGGAGGTTTTAATAGAGGACAATAGTAGAATGGACCACTTCCCAGGACTGGGCTGCTACAGTCCTCCCCACCAGTCAGCATTTGCTGCAGCCGCCCCTGGCACTTTAGGATTGTGTGTGCATCTAATTTGGTTAATTCAGGGATGTAGACCCAAACTGTAATTATCATTATGTACTTCTCGGTAGAGGCAGGAAACAGCCCAAGCAAGTTTGGATGAGCATGTGTATCCTTGCTGATGTGCATCGAATATGTTTGTGTGCAAAGAACAACATGTGCATACATGAATTTGTCTCTATGTGTGTGCATGTGCCCATGCATGTGTGCACATACAGTAGGAGCAGCGATGTGAAGAGCATTGGAGCTATTAGCAGTGAAAGATAAGCAGATTACACCAGTGGGTATGTCATGACTTTTCCTGCTCTTGTTTTGGCCCTGCTTTTGTTCATTTGGTCTCTGCTAAATGGAGACATATTAGAAACATGACTGTTCTCTCAGGGGCGGGTGGGTATCCACAGTTCAGGACAGGCAAGGAGAGGAGAGTGGGAGAGAAAGAAATTCAAGGAGAAGGGTGGCAAAAGAATAAGAAGAAAATCTAATTAAAAGAGAGAGAAAGATGGCGTCAGTGGAGTTAAACTCATCACTAGGATTTCAAATCTCATAAAAACTAACTACATTTGTCTTATTTGTTTGTGGACAGAAATTATCATTCACAAGCATCACAGACACTTTTAACTTTCACAGTTCAGCAGTAAAACCTTTGTCTCATTTTTACAATTCCAGAGTTGGTTTCCAAGTAAAAGCAAAGCAAAACCTAGTGAAAAGAGAAGGAATGAGAGAAAACACACAAAGCTAAAACCCAATGTTTATTTGGAGCAAGCATCACATCCATTCAAAATGCCAACCACAGTTTAATCTGCGTGCCTCTTCATCTTTAAAGCTACTGTAGCATCAATAAGACAGACGAGGCCTTCATGTGGGCGGACAGACTACATACAGACAGGACTGGTCACCGCTAAACAAACAATGCAGGAATCCAGCAGAGACGAGAATGGTTAGAGGGAGGGTGAGCAAGGACAATGGCATGACTTTCAGGTTCTGGATGAAACACAGAATACAGACAGTGTGTGTATGTGTGATTGAAAACATGAGCACTCGTGAATGCCTTGATATGAGGGTATTGTACGCATGTTTATTTCTGGAGAAATTTAAGTCAAGATCAGAGAACTGTGGAATATGACGAGTCATTTAATGTATAATATTCAAAGTCTGTGTGTGTACCATGGCATTACTGTAATACTTGACTTGATAATTCATCTGTTAGAAACAACAGTAATCAGTTTTAGTAATCATACAGTATGAAAAAAGAAAAACACTCCCACTTGCTACGATCTTGCCACGTGGGCATTTTCTTTCAGTATTCGGCATAAATCGAGCTTAATACTGACTTTACATCCAAGCAGTTAAAACAGAGTCAAGTATAGCCTGACAAAGTACTTAGCAGAACCTTTTAACCTTATGCACGTTATCAAAAATACTGACCCTAAAATGCAAATGATTAGGAAGTCCGTTTTTCTTTTTTTATCCTTTCACTTATACACCGATAAGGCAAAACATGACCACTCAAATATGAAGTTAAAATGGTGAAAAGTTCTTCCACCTGCCTCTGACAAAATTATTATGACCAGACATCTGGGTCAGCGCATATCATCTAAACAGCATGTTCTGTGGAGTGCTTCTGGTCAGCAGGGTTGAGTACTCAAGTTGCACAAGTTGTAAAAAATTTTAATCGTGGTTATGGGAGTCATGTCACAACCTATAAGTCATCGCATTCTGCTGCATAGCCACATAACAGGCAGGGTGCCCATGCTGGTCATAATGTTTTGACTGCTAAGTCAAAATATACATATATATATATATATAAATAAAAGTTACAAAATTCATGACAATCAGCTCTTTTTTTTGTTCAAAGCCATTAGTGCAATTATTTTGATAGTAGTTCCACATGTTTTTGTTTTTTATTCCAATCTTCTCTGTGCATTCATGTGTGGTCAGTTAAATATGCATGCAAAAACTAGCAGCATATCCATTTAAATAAATAGTGTGAAAATCAAGCAACAACAGCCTTAGTTGTTTAAAGAGTCGATACTGACTTTAACTAAGTAAATGGACACTCTAATATTTGTGCATCTTAAAGATACAGTCGTGACACATAACAGTTTTTCAACATGAAATCAAAATAGACACGACCAAAGTAAAATCCCTGTTTCATTCTTCTGTTTCTTACACGCTCGCTTGTCGCACTCACTCTCAAACACACACACACACACACACACACACACACACACACACACACACATATCTATTCACACTAAGCTGCACTGACATATATGACATGTCTCTGCTCCATTCTAGCCACATGTCTTTGGGTTCAGCATTTACTGAAATCAAATGTGTGTGTTTGGCCTACGGTTACACACTCGATTGAATTAGAGAAATGGTGCACACGTGCACTCACTCTCCCACACACACACACACACACACACACACACACACACACAGAGCCTCACAGGGACACAGTTCTCTATTAAGTTAAAAAAGAGAGTTGAGTGTCTTCTTCCATTGCAAGGGCTTTTATGTGATAAGATCGGCTCTGGGTGCTCTCCTATGCAGGATTCCTGAGCACATCAAACAACAGTAAACCACATCACAGGGGCAGGAAGAGCTCAGTTCCATTAGCCAGCCCATAAAGAACATGTGTGTGTAACAGGAGAGCCATGCTAGCCACTACAAAAGGTTTACACACATAGGACAAACATAGAAAGGTATGCAATGGCCTGATATACTCAGAAATCGGTGTGCAAGTGCTTGTACTTACGTTCATATGTAAAACATCGGTGTGTGTCTGTGTGGTGTACGTAGGAAAGAAGGACATTGTTCATAGTTTTTGTGGTATGCACATATACAACAAGAATACACACATGCTCACATGCATATGTGTATCATTCTAGCTTTATCGGTATCATCAGAGTACATTCTGCATTTTATTCATTCCAAGTGGGTTCGAAGATTAAAGTAATGGTCTGGTAACATACTGGGCCTGGTAACATGGTGACATGAAAAAACTGGAATCTGTTTGCTAGCCAGATGGCAGTCATTAGCTTTATTAGCACACAACTGGTACAGACATACCACCAATACACATAGGCAAACATCTTACCCTATCACTCTCTCCACAACTGCAGAACTGCTACATCTCTCCACCCTGTCTTCTTTCACTTTTTTGCAGAAAGAGACATCTCTATTATGAGGTGTTTAGTGACAAAAGGCCAATGAGACCCCCAAATACAGTCAAAGAGACAGAAAGATAAAGCGAGAGGAGGAGTGGGTTTTGTAGGGAAGGGGCAGAGGGAGAAAGAACTTGACCCAGATTGAGTTTACCCACTTTTCTTCCATTGATTTGAAACAGATATTCACCATGACTGCTGTCCAAGCCACAGGCAGTGAGATATCGCCCTCTGCTCAGACTCCAACTGTACATCCATCAGTCACTCTGATTGGCCTTCCTCTGGCATGACAGGATATCTTAATCATTTTCTGTGCAGAAGTGACTTAGGTTGTATGTGTTAAACTGGTTAGAACAACAGTACAGGCAGGAGTGCAAGTTGGTGTCTCTTTATAATGTGGACTGGGTCAAATCTCTCCTGAAGTCTGGATAAAATGGAAACACTGCCGCCGACTGGCTCTGTGCTAAACCACCCCCCCGTTAGCTAGCATTATGGGGAATCATGCGCTGGTCAGCGATGGTCTGTCCACTAACAGTTAGCACTGAGGATAGCATACACACAAACTGTTGCCGCACAGGATGCTAGCACATAGCGAGCACACAAATGTTCAGAATCACAGTGTGTGTTTTGAGGATGGAGGCTCATAATAGTGCAGTCCTTGAAATGTGTGCTGCAGGAGGAGAGTGGTGGATGGTGAGGGGGAAACAGAGGGTGTTCAGAAAAGAGTTATGCACTATGGCAGGCCCTAATTGCTTGTGGCTCCTGTTGTGTGTTTAGCTTTGTTTGAGCATGTCCAATATAACCAGTCACAGGGGAGCCCCTGCCAGAGCAAATACACACACACAAACACAGTGCTGAACCGTAGAGAAGGCTTTTATGGTGTTGAAGATTTCAGTAACATGACACCTAGGGCAAACACTGAGTAATAAAGCAATTGTGGCACATTGTTTAGATCCTCCTCCTAGCATGGTTTGTTTATCAGGCTCAAAGTGTCTCAGTTTCCTGACATTGGTGTCCTGACATGTCACTTTTGGAGTTTGGTGCACAATAAACACACATGCACGCACACAGTCACATTGACGAAAGCGGGCTAAACATTAAATGCATTCATGCACATAGACATAGAAACACAAGACCACATGGTGCTGCACACATACCACACTGCAAAACTCTCCACAAGCCAGTCGCAGTGTGTTTCGTGCCAGTGTTTCTCCAAACCTCTAAGCAGCGTTCTGGTGTATCTGACTGCATGACTGCAGAATAAAGAGCAATAAACATTTCTTGCTTGCTTGGTAACTTGTACTCCACACATGCTACTCACCTCCTTTTAAAGTTGATGTTCTGTGACACAAACAGATTTTCATGTCAAAATGTTTATATGTATGTCTGTACCCTTCCCAGCAGAGTGTATTTTGGATCTTCTGGCACTCTGAGGTGGTTTTCTAGCCCATATTCTGCATGAAACTGAGAGCTGTTTGTTAATGTATGTCATCACAATGAGCCTTTTTTTTTCATTCTTTCTAAAACTATTTTTCTCATTTGACTATTTACCACTTTCTCAGTAATAGTCCATTTCTGTAATATCTATTTCTCCTTCAAAGTTCTGGAACCACAAAACACACCTGAAACACAAAACACACCTGCATTCGCTCTGTTCTATCCAGGAGGCTCTAAAACTGACAGCACACTTACCTAAATTAAACGACTCATGCATACAGGCAAAGCCCAGGACCGTGTCTATCCAGGGAGTCAGATTCAGTGCTAGGTGGTGCTCAGGAGGAATATCCATACCTGTATTCATCCTCTTTTTTGAATGATCGGTTAATTGAATGTAAAGGCACCTTGAAAAGCACCTGTAGTACTATTTATACTGTAGAACAAGCATAGGAGAGTAATGTGATGTAATGTCAGTGCAGTAGGATGAGTAATCTAAGGCCATCTGTGGTGTAGATCCCCCATAAATATATAACTTTGTGTGTGTGAGCTCATGTGAGTGGCTAATTTTGTTAATTCCACTCTCGTCTCTCCAATGTTTGTCAAGCGTTGCTGCGTCTTTACGCAGAACAGCACATTTATAATGCTGCCGGGTCACAGCATGCACTCACACACACACAGAGGCAGATGCGTTAAGCTGTGTCCATGTTCTGCATAAAAACAAAATATATATTCTGAGTTCATAAAGGAGCCTGGTGTTCTTAGTGGAATATTCAAATTATAACCAGCTTAAATTCCTACCGACACCACTTTCAAGTTACCATAGAATGATTTTTATTAGTCTGAAATAGGAAAGAAAAGAAAACTCATTCATACACATGCACATGCCCCCGTATGTAACCAAAGGACTGAGTGGAAGCCATTGTTAAAATAACTGTGATGTAATCTGCCAAGGGAGCTGGCCTGGCTGTGTATGTGTGCATTATCTATTTGGACATCAGTGAATCTGTCAGCGGTATCTGACTGCACATTACCGCTGGCCTCTTTATTAAAAACTAGACATATGCTGGAATTCAGGAACAGGTGTGGCAGGGTCATCTGAGCACTTATCACAGTTCAGTACAGTCTGTTTTTATGCATGTGTGAATCCCTTTTATGTTTTTCAGTTTTTATGCATGGTTGTGAGATGCGGTCTGCAGACTGCATAACAAGTACTAATGGGAAGTGTACTCGGTCCTGTAAGAAAACCAGGATCAAGGAGTAGAAAGGTCAAAGAGTGAGCGTACCTTATCTTTGCATGTGTGTGCGCGCTTGTGTCCACAATTATCCCTTCAATTTTCATTCTCTCGTAAATCCATAAACACACACTCAGCCTTCCAAGAACGAGAAATGTCATTAGGAGAAGAGCACAAGTTGTTCAAATGTGTCTTCTCACACAACAACTACTTTATAAATACTTTAGGTATGTCTCTATTTGGAATTCACACCCACTGATGAACAAGCAAATGCAGTGACACAACAGGCTCAGTGTACCAGAGGCATGATCTGTCTACACTAGCCTCAACGTACAAATTACCCAGATTATAGAGTGGTGTGAGAGTGTGTGTGTGTGTGTGTGTGTGTGTGTGTGTGTGTGTGTGTGTTTGGAGTCTTCTTGTGTTGTACTTGTGTGTTTACTGTCTGCCACTTCATCTCATAGTACGTATTTTAATAATGGAATCCATACACTGTAACTATAAGCTTATCCATTTGTGTGTGTGTGTGTGTGAGCTATATCAGTACCCCTGTGTGTATTGGTAGTGAAATAATAGTGAGTTTTCTTTTTTTATCAGAAGGCCAGGTAGTAATCACGTTGCCCTTTGATCCCATGATCCTGACTGATCAGTCAAAATATACAGCAGACCTGTCCAGACGTGGAAACAGCTCCTCTAATCAGCTCCCTGTCTGTCTGGGGAGGCTTCTGTCTGTCTCTGTGCCTGCATCTCTGTTTCTCTTTCATAATTTCTTGCTTTATATTTACCCTCCATGCTTTAAAGCATTTCAAAGCTGAGCTAATGAAGTCTATATACTGTAAGTATGTGGTCAGAGTGTTTGTGTAGCAAAGCATGTGGTTCCCACTACCTCAACATAAAGCAGAGCAGCTTTTTTTATTTAACTTATATTTTACCATCATTCATTAAAAGAAAACCTTTAACCAAGGTTGGAATGATATAGCTGCTAATTATTAGCAGATGTATGTGCATGTGTATGTACCCGGTCTTTGTGGTAATCTGCTTGCATGTACAAAGCTACATGCAAGCAGTAATTACATCTATTCAAGTACAGTTTATCTTTAGTCTTATAATTTATTTAAATAGCATGTATCAGAAGAAAACACTGACTCTGATTATATTTAACTGACAGCCATTGTTCAAAGTGCAGATAAAGATTTTCACATGCAAAACCTATGATCTGTCAGTCCATTCAGCAGTGTATATATTAATTCGAATTAGCTCCAGCTCAACTAGATACAACAACAAGGCTGCCTACACAGTAATGAAACAGTAAAAATAGTACAATCATACAAAAATTGAAAAAAATAAGTATCAAATAATAGTAATAACATAATGGTTTTTTTTTTTAATCTCTCCAACAAAGTAGCTGGTTCAGGTTTCATTTTATGAAGGAAACAGAGCTCTGAAGAACACATTGTGGGTAATGCAGTTCTCTGAATATGCAGCTTTTTTTGATATTTAAGATCATGTGACAGTTATTGGAAATATCTGTGATTGGCTGATGGAGTGTGGGGGGTGAATGTTTTCGTGACCTTGCATGACCTTTACAAAGTGACGGGAAATCGACTAGTTCAAGCTCCAAGGAAAGCTATAATTCTGAGAGTTACACAGGCCAGAGAAGTGTGCACACATCTTCTCTTTCTCATGCACACTTGATTTGGACAGAGTAAAGTCTGAGCTGTGCTATAGTAACCACATTAATAGGGTTGTGTAATTGTCTGGCAAAGCATTGTGGGAAATGGCATATACAGATCTGTCCCTTCACGTAAAACCACTCTTTAAATATGGACTCCCATTGACACGACAGTGTTCTCCTGGAAATTGCTGAAGATATGTGCACATGTCTATCTGAGCGTGTGTGTGTTGCTCTGTATCCACATCTATATGTGCGTGTGTGTTTCTATGGTTCCTTTAAGGGAAGTGAGTGCGGTGGCCTCTCATTCCACCGCATGTCGGCTGTGGTTCAGCTGTGGTCCACCGCCAGACCCTACATTTGGAACACAGAGAAAATACACCAGGGGTACTCGCTCCCACTGTTCTCTGGGCCCGTCTTTCATCAGTTTGTGTGTATGTGTGTAGTTTTGGTGCACAATTGTGTGTGTGCATAATTATGTTAGTGTGCATGTCTAATAGCGCACCACTATGTTGTACTCTCTGTCCCAGATATTTTAAAGCTTTTTGGCCCCACGTCATGCGTGTGTGCTGTATTTCCAGGCTGCAGTTAGATGACCAGAGTGAAAGAACCAGTACGGAGCACAGGAAAGGCAGAAGGAATGAGGAGAGAGGAAAGCAAGGCGGGTAATTGAAGGGTTCAGGGTAATACTTAGGCCAAGGATGGCTGTTTCAACGTGTTTGCATAACCTCCTTGAACTTAATATTTAGCCCAATTCTGGAGTGAGTACAGGGCACGACAAAGCCAAATAGAGAATGATAGAGGGAGAAAGAAGTCGAATGATAGAGAGGTTCAAGTCCAAGGCGGAGGTGATGCCATTCCTCCCTCCGACAAGTGACTCCTCTCTTTGATTAACAAAGAGAATGAGAATGGAGAGGCAAGGCGGCATCTGATTGTGGTTGCTTTCTTGTCCAACAGCCTATGATCAATTGTTCCACAGATTTTTTTTTATTATTATTTATTATTTTATTTTTTATTTATTTATTTTTTAACACCACAGTGGTACACACAGGATAATACAGAGGACCTCCACTTTAAATGAAGCTGCACAGAAGGCGTCCTCCTGGTATTTGCAGTTTACATTACTGACAGTTTAAAGAACAAGCTTTACTGTGGCTCCTCTCACACTAATGCAGACGGAGAGAGAAGGAGGAGGAGAACTAATTAATAACGCTCCACTTTTTATTTAATCTTAGATGTACATTATCATTTAGCTCCATTCAAACATAGCTTATTGTGCTTGTTATTCTTTTACATATAAAGCAACTGGTAAGGAAAGATAATAGAGCGTCTTGACTTTCAAATGTCTTAAAGTGTCTTAATGATCTTGTGATAAAATGAGACAGTTATGATGATAAATGATGAATATATTTCAGAAGTCACTAAAGAAGATTTTATTCCACATTTCAGGATTTTCTGCTTCTCTTTGTTTTATGTCACTCAAGAATTAATGTATACATGCAACACTGGCAGACGATTTCACATCTTCTCATAGTAAACGATCACTTGATAATAAAGGTTAATAACGTAAATATGTGGTAGACTGCCCTGTCTTTTTCACAGAGTCATGTGATAGGACCTCGCTCTGCTTTTGCCACATCTTGTTTATTCTTTTGACGTTAAAAAATGGGAATGAGGGGGGTGTGGGACAGTACTCTGGTTGGATCAGAGACAGATGGAGAAGGACATAACTCATCAGTGTTTATACTGAGGCTTTACTGCTCTTTTTTAATATGGTGAATATATGTGCATGTGTCTTGTTCCCTCTGTGTGTGTGTGTGTGTGTTCTTACAGTCGTGTGGTGGAACAGTGTTGCTCTTTCTATGGCCCTCACCTCTATCTTAGATGACAGGGAGCTTTAAACAACCCAGCTGCTGTATTACAGTGTGTGTGTGTGAGGGGGTGTGTGTGTGTGTGTGTGTGCGTGCGTGCGTGCGTGTGTGTGTGCGTGTGTGTGTGTGTGTGTGTACTTGTGTCTGACTGTGAGGCAGGAAAGCCCTGCACATGTGTGGTACAGTACAGCCCCCTGTCTTGTTTCTTGTGCCTTGGGGATACACTGTCAGTCAGCTGAGCAACGATAAAGACTGAAAACAAACCTTGTCTTTAAGAGGATGGAAAACGTTGCTCTGCTAGTGATAGGATCTCTAGAGGTCTGAGGTCACCATTCACCTTACTGGTCAAAGCTGTGTAGGCAAGCCTTGTGCCAGACTGCTCTAGAGATTGGCAGAGGTTTTGACTAATCTCATATGGGTTATGTTTTTCTCACACTGATGTAAAAAAGGTAAAATGGAAAAAAAAAAAACTACAACAAAAAAGTCCCTCACACACACATGGAGACTCCCAAGGTCATCTAAATGGATAAAAGCTGGTGATGACATCATAACCATCACTGACATCCTACAAGGCCTTGTTTATTTATCTAACCTGTTTTTAAAACAACAGGAATTCACTGACCCCTCGCTGATCCCTAGAAAGTGATGTAATGGAGCTGTGAATGAGAGAGGGCACTTAGCTGCACTTCAGTCTGTCAGCAGCCTGTGCATGTGCATAATAAAAGAATAGCTTGACAATTTAGGAAATTGTCTTCTTTGGTTACATTTACAGAAAACACAGTTTGCTGTTTTACGGGGAGATAATATTAGGAGCTACTGTATATTTTACTGCAGAGGGTTTGGGTTTACATGATATTAAAACAGAACAATGCAGTCACTGCACTTAAATAAGAAAATCCCCAGAAAGCCCATTTTCTGTTTATCACTGGTCTGACAGACTTATTCAGCTTCATTATTTATTATTCATATTGGAAAGCATATTGTGAACCCTGCTTTCAGTCCTTGTGGTAAATGTTCTCTGTTAATTGTCTAAAATCCAGCTCTGCATTCATGCACAAACATGAGTTCAGTATCAGTCTTCTCATCTCATTTTTCTGGACAGAAGGCAAATAAATGTATTTTCCAAAATGTTCGACGATTACGTCTTGTTTCTTGTGCCTTGGGGATACACTGGTGTCACAGGTACGGACTTTGCCTTGACAAGTCTTAGAGAAACAACTGAATTCTCATTTCATCTTATTTGTCTACAGTCACACACAAACTCACACGGCCACCTGGGTCCTCGCTCCTTCTCTCTCTCTCTGTTCCCTGTTTGGGTCTCTGCGTCGCTCCCCTCTGTCTGACTGGAATGCAGTGGTGGTCGTCTGGTCCTGCTCATCTCTGGGAGCAGTCGACCATCTCTCCCTGTCTCTGCTTCCACTCTAAACATTTGGCTAGTTTTGGCAGATTTGTTGATTTTTGTCCCCTCGTATTTTCCTTCTTGTTGCTGTAAAACTGATACATACTCTTTCAATTAGACCCACTTCACTGACCCCTCCCCTCCCACCAGTCAGAGTACTAGTGTGGGAGTGGGAGTGAGCAGAGTAAGTGGGTTGTATATTTTATTAGTGAAGTGAAAACACACACAACGCGGCCCAGTTCTGGTAGAAGCATCTGCTGTCATGGATTTTTCTTTGAAAATACAGTTCAAGGTTAGCATGTAAAGTTTAGCATTCTTGCTCGCAGCTCAGGATTAGCGTGTAATGTCTAACATAACTGCTCAAGAAGGATATTGGAGCTGACATGAGTTTCAAAACAAGACAGGCTTGAAAGTTGCATTCATGGTGGGTATGGGTAAATCACACTGTACTCTATATTATGATAAATAAAAGGTTTAATACGGTCAAGCATACAGAAGGAACTGGAACATACATTAGGTGTGTTTGGCATGTGGCTGCAGATTAACTGATACAGGTTAGCATGGATAAGATCCTCACCTGTGGTAGCCAAAACCTGGACCTCATAAAAATACATTTAACCCACATTTACAGTTGAAACACAGCTTTACCATCTCAACTGGCTTTGCAGTAAGCTTACCAAAGAAAGCCAAAGTGTGTGTTTTATGTTGGAAGTACACATTTTCCTTTCTTCCTCAGTTGTAAATAACATAGTGTTCCAAGGCCATAAATAACAGTGTCACAAAGCCATGCCCCATTCTCATGTCCTCTGCTTGCTCTCACCACAGGCCTCTAGTACTGCCTAGCCAGGGGCCCCCGGCCTTGTGCCGCACCTTCACACACTCACAATCAAGGCACAGCCATAAAATTTTGTGAGGAATGTTTCTGCAGAGTCGGACAGTTAAGTGGTGGAAAGGCATGATCACAAACTAGAAGAACTCGTAATGGATGTTCTGGGAACAAATATTAGTAGGTTCCCCATGTCCTTGCTAACAAAATACATCACACATGCACAAAAGGACATGAAAGCAAAAGTGTGCACGGGCAGTCAGATACACACACGCGTGCGCATGCACGTGCACACATACAGACACACACACACACACGTGCACACACTGCACTTAAGGGCAGACAGTATTGATGGTTCCCTCGGGCATCACATGGACGCATCTGTTTCTGTCCCACTGACTCTCCACACTCATAATTTCAAGTAAGTCATAACACAAATTATAAACACATATCCCTCAACCGTGACGCCTAGGAATAACAACATGGAGTACGCTGAGCTGATTTAGGGTAGACTGGGACTCTTAAATCTTTATCTTTGCTCCTTTCTTCCCTTCCTTGTCTCTTTTTTCCCCTCTTTTCTCTTCCATGCAGCACAGGTGGCAGTTACTTTTGTCTCACATCCTTCACTGTCTTCTGTTGCCTTCATCTTTTGCCATCTCTTGTCTCTGTTTTTATTTTCCACCTATTGGCTCTGCTGTGCTTCCTCTCCCCCTTCACAGCCACAGTATACATCACTTCACGTCCGCTTACTTTGAATTTGGTTTGCGCAAATGGATGCATGTGCGTTTATGTTCACTCTTGACCCCATCTTAACCCCTTGTCACCCAGAAATTTGTCCGGGCTGTCATGTTTCCATCTGCCCTGTCACTTCATAGTCCTTCAACAATGTCTTCATCATCAACATCATCATCTTCTTCTTCTTCTTTGCTCCTCATTTTTATTTCCTTCACCATGCATCACTTCTTCTTACCTCTCTGCTTCCACACTTTGCATTCCTTTTTGTCTTTGGATATTATCTCTGCTGCCTCCCCAATTCTTTCCCTCTCACCTCTTATCGAGTGGTCATGTACTTCAGCCATCCATCTCCCACCTCTGTAGATCTGAATGTCTCAATGTGTCCCAGAGACCATGAAGGTTCAATTGGAATCACATGTTGAAGTTGAGCTGAGAATTTCACCCCTTATAAATAAGATGTCAGTCCGGCCGATGCTTTCCAGCCTACGCTCTCAATCCTAAAAGTGAATGCAAGGCGTCCAGCATGTATACACATTCAAAACTGTTTGTGTGTGTCAAGTTTATCTTGTCAGCCAAAATATTATCATATCACACAACAGAAAAAAGAAAGTAGATGGGTTTTTTGACACTGGAGATGCAGCAGCAGAATATATTTGTCCTTTTATTGGAGTTCCTTATGACGTTTATTTGTATGAGGTCGGACTTTTATGAAGATTAATCACAAGTTTGTCATGATAAACCATTTCATTGTCACCCTTTTACTCAGACAGGAAATGAAGATAATGCTTTGTTTGTCCAGGGAACGCCAAGTCGAAGTAAAGCAGGGAGTCAGGCAAGAAGGGAGGAAAAAGAGAGGCTTCACCCACTCGAGATCAGCCAGCAGATATAATACAAGCATTTGTCTTTGTGTGTGTGTGTGTGTGTGTGTGTGTGTGTGTGTGAATGTGTGTTTGCACGTGTGTGTGTGTGAATGTGTGTTTGCATGTGTGTGTGCGTGATAGATGAATTCTGTCTGCCAGATTCATGTGCATTGCAAGTGTGTTTCGAAGGCCAAAGAGACACTCAAATTAGATGTGATGAAATACTCCAGTGTGATTCAAAGACTGTTAGTAATACTAATCAGCACACACACCACACACACACAACCACTGATTGAGGATGTGGGAGGCAAGGTTTACTGGCTGGTTAATCATAGTAATGCCCCTTTTTATTGTTTTAGGAAGACATCACTCAGCAGAATCCTGCAGTATCACTCAGAGAGCACCCACTGGGAGACATAGTTGTAATCTGCTGTGTTAATGCAGAGACTGGAAGTGATTTAGCTTGCACTGAATGCTGACCACTTTAGCTCAGAGGTTTCATTTAGTGTGGCTGAGAAGGTCTATCGATAATTACCGGTTCTATCGATAATTACCTGTGCTAATGAACGCAGATGAGACAGCAGCACGTGTTATGTTTCAGGGATGAAAAGCCAACATACGGTAATTTGTTTTGAGTATAGAGTCATTTCTTCATAGACTTTTACAAATAAAGCACAGATAATGTCTAAAATACACAGAGGCAACTCCGTGTATGACTTTTCTTTAGCTGGCGTAAAGAAAGCAACGAGTGTGTCAGTGCAACACTTGGAAGAATCAACAAAGTATCACATCGTTATTATCTTTTTTGTAATTAATGAAAAGCCAAATAGATGTCTTTCAAGAGTTCATTCAGCAGAGACAGCTTGATGAATGAACGCTGATGAAATGACTCGGTGGAGGTCAGAAAGAGATGGATCTCTGTTTGGCTTTTTTTCATGTGTTCCTAGATAAGACAAACCTCCCCTTTCAAACTGTGGTAGGGTTCATGCCCATAACCTTTCACTATACTATTTTCTTGCACCCAAATGGACCTGCATTTCATGCATCACCCACTTTGCCCACGTTCTCTAAAAAATCATTTTTGTTCTTAATAATAACTATAATATTTTGTGAAATAAACTAGTGTAGCCTGTTCTTCTATTTTCAGTTACGTGCTGTCTTTGTTCCCCAATATCCTAAAGCTGCTCATCTTAAGTGGGATCTGGAAATGCACATCTGTACAACTGCTGCTGCAGCATGATTTGATGTTGTTGACTTTCCATGTCTGGCAGTGAGGTGTAAAGATGGCCATCGTGTGCGTTGGTTAGGACTGTTAATCTGACACAGTGTTTATGAAGAGCGACACGTTGGGCTGCATTCCTTGCCCATATATGACGCTGTACATCGCCTCGTCACTCCGTTTAACACGACCAAAAATAAAGTAATGGGACTGGGGTTGCCATTGTGTCATACTCTAAACTTCATAATTCATCATTAAGTTGCATAGGCCAGGAATGTAAAATTGGAAGAAGGACTCTACAGTCCATCACGCTGTTGTTTGATTTGGGAATTTCCTGATTAGATTTTCTCAAAATGTTAACATCTTTTGTGAACATGACCATGTTAAGCAGAATGGGCCTGCAGTTGAAAACACTAGCTCTACATTATGTAGTTCTGTGTTCCCATTAAGGCGAACATTAAAATAGACACTGGAGGTGTGCAGAGAAAGGTGTTTCATTGCTCTTGCTCTGTGATTGCTTAAACACTCACAAACACACTGAGGCCTACTAAAGGCCTTGAATGAGGGTCACCACAATCCAGATGTGCCATGGATGTAATTGTATATTATGTCATCTCAGGCCAGTATGACTCCTTTTTGAGTTCAGATCTTTAATTTCATAAATGAATTATTTTTTTTATAGATCTAGATCATGGAATAATGTGGGATAATTCAGTCTAAAGTGTGTTTTGGATGCAACTTCCTCCTTCTCACATTACCTTACCATGATGGTTTACTGCTCCAAATTTAGTTGCATTTTAAGAGTTTGGCATTCAGCTGTGTTATGGTTGTCCACCTTTGGATAAACTAAGTAGAGCTACAGTATATTATACTTATAAATGAGTGTTTCTAGGTTCTCTATTTCCCTTTTAATGATATTTTTACAGTTTGCCTGCAGCAAAAAATAGAGAAGGTGTGTACTTGGTTATCTTGTTTGGGTTTCTGAGGGTGTTTACAGCAGTGGGCGGATAGAATGTGTGTTTGTCACAACATTGGATTTACGACATCCTGTTTGATGATGAGGATAGTCATCACCAATCTGCTCCCAGGAGTCAGACTTCTCTCCACTGATTACACAAGGCATTCTCTTGAGTTTTATGGGCGTAAATTTATGTGTCTGGATGTGTGTATGATAAAGCTTGGTAGTATGTTTCCACTGCACCTGTGGACAGTCATTTGTTGTCACACACCACCCCCTCCACACATACACACAGATATACTGTGGTAACTACCAGTGACAGAAGAAAGATGTCATATCCTCCTCAGTCTACTCAATTAGGCTCCATTACACTATTACATGCCCATGAGTCACACTGAGGCTTCACGATTACAACACTTAGTAGACCACTTCAAAGATGTCTGCTTCTTTTTTCTGTGGAATCTCTGTCTGAGTTTAAAGAGCCCTCGAATGAGTTTGCTATGTACATACGCACAAGGACCTACAGCTGTACACGTGGGCGCTGTGCATCTGGGTCACTGAGCTGTCCACCTGTCTGTTTTCTAACCATAAAGGCAGCAATTACAAATCTAACTTTTTTTTTTACTTTGGAGAATAAATATGACTTGTTTTGACATTTCGTCCATATATGAGAAAATCCCTGTTTATGTTTAGAATACTGTTTTCCATAGTTTCCATTTTCTCTCCCTCAGGCAGCAGGCTTTGCTGGCAGCCATCAGTGAGAAGGACGCTAACATCGCCCTGCTGGAGTTGTCCTCCTCCAAACGGAAGAAAGCCCAGGAGGAAGTGATGGCACTGAAAAGGGAGAAAGACAGACTCATGCACCAGCTCAAACAGCAGGTACATCCACCACATGACCACGTGCTATTTATACACGCATATAAATGATTAATTCAATTTACAGCCCTCCTGGTCTAAGAGGTTGACTAACCCTAAACGTGACTCAAATGGATCCTGGTCTTGCGGTCACCATTAAGACAGATTTTGGTTATGTGCATCAAAGCAGGGCCTGAAATTCAAACCTGCTGCAGAAGGTGAAACCTTGTCTGCATTAAAGCAGCCTCATGGGGTGACGTTTGAACTTTAAAACCAGGAACAGATAGAGGTTAATACTTCTTGGTAGTTAACAGAAGAGACTTCCCCGCCTGAAACCACACTTACTGTGTTCAGTCATCATAAACCAAACCAGTCAAGCAGGAACTGTGATTCCGAATCCAGGCACATAAACACGAGCACTGTTATTCTCCTGACAGTCATGTTGCACTTGAGGTACTACACTCAAGTCACAGACATCGTTTGGTATTATTGGTGAGTCACTTTTCTCTCTGACGTCAAACAGATATAAATCCCATCACACACTCACACACATACCTAAGAACATGCACCTATTTCCCATGTTGCCCTGGTTCTCAACAGGACCTGAGACTGGTGAAGGTATGTGGATTATTAAGGTCTGGTCAGACCACATCAGTGAGTGAGCTGAAGTGAATGCTAACGATAATGAGGCATCAGCAGGGAGTCTACATGCACCTCCTGAGTCACTGGGGCTTCTGGGAAACCTGGTGTGTTTGAAAGTCAACAGATGCAGTGGCTGAGTGTGCATTTAAGTGCCAACCTATGTTTGTTCATCCCGTAAACCTTAAACAGTTACTAGGGGGGGTGCAATTCCATTTGAGGAATTTCAAGGAAAACCTATTATCTGTTTATCGCCATCGGATGCGTCATGTTTTCCCGTTCGGTAACCAGCAGTTAAAGTCCACCTGACGATGTGATGAGCTCTAATTTCAACGATGTGGCCTCTGGGCCTGCAGCAGAGCAGAGGAGAAAGGGGAAAGACATGAGAAGAAAACAAAGAAAGGGATGGGAGAGGAGTGAGCAGCACATGCATAATTTGTCCCTTTCTTGTAACTTGCTTTTTGGAAATATATACAGGCAAACATGCCTATAAGTCCAGGTAGGTACTACTGGTATGTGCAGCTGTGTACCCAGTAATGCTATGGCCACCTTGCACAAGGACCCTAAAAGGACCCCTGCACTTTGTGGGTTCCTCCCACTCCACAGATTAAGCTCTTTTGAGCTTATATTATCCAATATGACACACATTGGTTCTCTGTATTCTGACCCACTGACACACATACTGGGATAGGTTGCCTTCCTCAGGACCCTTAATAACCAGTGGTGGAAGGAAACTGACCAGGAAATGCCGCAGAATTATGGAAGTCAGAGTCTCTTAGGAGAAAGCTGATCTGTAGACAGCAGATAGATTTACAGATAGCAGAGTCCTGTCTGACCTTGCCACATCAGTCTTTTGGAGGATGTTGTGTTTGTGTGTGTGCATAAAGCAGGCAAACTTTCCTTTCTCAGACAATTGCCTCTCTTTGAGGCGTAGGCCTTCCTCTGCACAGACAAACACACAAAGACACAGCTACACACACACAAAAATGCACACAAAAGTGTAGTGCTTAGACTTCCTGAGGAGGGAGGATAAAAGTTTGTAAAACTCTCTCTGTGGTGCCATCCTAGTGATCAGTGGCCAACCCCGAGTGGTGCTTTGAAGCTGAGAAGATTAATTTGGTATTCTCAGAGTTGTGCCATTTTCTGACGTTTTCTCTCTGTTGCTATACTTTTTCACTCTCTCCTTTTCTCTTTTGGAGGCACTTCAGTCTCCACCATCTCTTTGTGCTGAAAAGATGGATTTTGTGGTCACAGAGATGTGCCACGGAGAACACCTTATGTAAAGCAATCTGCCTGCTTTGAGCTGGGCCATTCTGTTTTTAGTGCGGTATCATGGTAATGCTGGACAGAGACCTGATTAATGGAGTATGGAGTGTTTTGTGAAAGCCTTCCCCCAGCATCCCCCAGCTGTCTGTTTGCTTAAGGCCTTTCTTGTCAGCTCCCTGTGTCCATATGTGTTAATACAGCTCCGCTCTAATCAAGACAGGATTGTGATTTACAGACGGCTTGGATTGGGGATTGGGGTGCAGCTGCAAGCACAGCAGTTGGATCAACATTGCCATGTTTACACCAGCAGTTACACTTTGATACACAAGCAGACACGCAAATTGCAGATATACAGTACAAGCCAAATCTGTTTTGGTTAAAGATGTCAATGAAGAACTCGCCTATCCTCTTTTCCCCTCTCCTCGCTCCTGTGTCTGTTCCCAGCTGCCTGATCCTCAAGTTTGCCTGGAGGCCATTACTGAGCTGTGTACTCTGTAAAGCCACTAATTAACACAAATTAAAACACACATTCCACCACACAGGCATTTTATGTGTGCACACCTTCTTTACACTTGCACAAGGGGATATGTCTTGGAAGAGGAAAGTGGATGTGTCTGTTTTTGCAAGTGTGTGTGTGTGTGTGTGTGTGTGGGTGTGTGTCTGTTTGAATAAACTAGATGGCCACATGTGGTCTGTCCTGACCACACAGTCAGACTCTTCCAGAGGCAATTCATCACTTCATTCATTTATATTTGCTTCTCAGGTCATTAAATATTAAGCACGTGCGCACACACACACACACACACACACGCACACACACACACACACACACACACACACATACACACACACACATACCAAGTCATACTAGGACATTTGGCTTCGTAAGCTACCAAATATGGTTGTAATTATATGAACAGGAATAAGTAGTATGGTTCTTATTAAATGAGCAGCAAGGACTAAACATACAATAGCCTGTTTGACCCTCAACCACAAATTAGTTTTGAAAATATTTCTCTATGAGAATTAAACAGCATTACTACGATTAGAGAAGAGTCCATGTGGTAGCATCTACAACATGCACAGTACTGTGTGCTAGTACAGTCATTTCCTCAGCTGCATGGTATATGATAATAATCCTCCTCGCCTCAATAACAGGTGTCCGGTTTGTAACTATCGCATGAAGTCCAGCCCCACCCAGTCACACCTGCTAGTGTCAACACCTGAGGTCATGGAGGGCGGTACGCCAGCCTAGCCTTTAACTGCTCTTAACCACTGGTCTGGTGTCTGTCTGAGCCCTCCTCCATCCCTCACTCTCTACGTCTTGGTGGTGCTTTTATCCTCACACCACAGTGTCAGAGTTCTTACCTCATCTAAGCTGCTGTACTCTAGTTTAAGCTAATTGCTGACTCCTTTAATACTAGCCACATCCTCTCCTGTGATCCTGACCAGCTCGTTTCCTCAGTCATTAGGCCCTAAACTCAGCAGTGATGTCTCCAGGCCCCTGACTACTGTAACACCATCTCCCCCCATCTTCACAGCTGACTCAGGCTCTTTGTCTCATCCTGCCAGGACTGTCTCTCATTTAAGCAAGGGAAGCCACAACATTTTGGATGAGAGATGTGTGCATATCTTTCCTTCAAATCATCTTCATCACATGCACAACCCCACCTCCCTCTCTGCAGTCATGTCCACCCTCCGGGGAAGTATCTGCAGTTGAGGGAATAAAGCTGAGACTGTCAATATATCTGCACCCACTCTGTCTCTGTCTATCTCACAGGCAGCTGGCCTCAATGGAGTTTGGCTGATTGTTAATGTTACTCAGCCTAAGCTGTTATCTCTTTCCAAAGTATTGAGGTTGGCAGTATGACAGCCTCTTCCACATGTACTCACCCAAATACGCACAGACACACTCACACAAAGGACACATAGTCTTACTTACCCTTTTATAGGCAAGTACAAAGACGCATACATGAGTATGATTTTAATCAGTGTCATATAAAATGAGGTTACTTCACCTGGGCCAGAACGCCTGTACCCTTAAGATACATGAAACACTCACTGTTTCTAGTAGGATTCATCTAATCCAATTAAATGATAATCTGCAATATGGATGACATTTGACAGACTTACGATATTTTCATCAGGCACACCGACTCACTCGATTTATGACTTGTCAAATGTTGTTAGCGGCACTCTTTTTATCATCTTAAATGGCTTTCAGCAAGTTTCCCCCATCCAGGAATCTCACTGCCTAATCATTCTAAGACAATTTCTAAGAAACAGAAAAGCATTGTTGGGAATATAAATGCCTTGGTGTATGCATGTTATAATTGTGCCATGTGCGTTTTCTTGTTTTCTTTTTTGCAGACTCAGAGCAGAATGAAGCTCATAGCAGATAACTATGAGGAAGAGCTCATCCATCCCCAGCATCATCCTCACTATACTCATCACTTGCATCCATCAAACCTGCATCACCGAAGCCTGCCAAGAGGGCCCCCCCATGCCAACCACCGACCCCCTATGGACCAGGTCAGTATAAGTGTGCACACACAGATGCACACTCACCCACAACAACCAGTTTCAAGCCTGGCTTGTTTATACAGGTTGATGTTTTCATCTTTTTACTTTGAAAATAGTCCTCCTCACCACCAGTCAGTTGTTGTCAAACTCAGCAGAATAAAATTTCCCCTCTCTCTTCTCCTCTGTGTCTTCTCCTTCAACCTCATTTGTTTCCTGCCAAGTCAGTTACTCATATCATTTCGATAAGAGACCTGAAGGTGAAAGCTGCCAAATGAGTGTTTTTGATTGATGGAATTTGTGTGTGAGATTAGTTTATATATCATTCATCCCTCATATGAGCTCCTTTTCCCTGTCTTAATGTCATATCCAGACTGCCCTGAGGACAAACTTAATGTGTCTGTTTAAAGACAGCTGAAGCACAAACTGTTGTTGTTACCAGCACAAAGTGTTTGTGTGTTTGTCTAAGTGTGTTTGCATCCAAGTAACATAGATGTGTGCATGCCTGTATGTGTGTATGTGTAAATGGAGGTGCACACCTAAGGCTTTGTTGATACTGTGTACCCAGATGAAATCACTAACGGGAGAAAGCAGGCTTCAAAGTAAGAGAGATATGATTCAACTTTCCATTTGATGATAAAAGCTTCTTCCTATCTGACTGTGATATAAACTCATCACAGTTTAATAGCTGTCAAAAGGCTGTGTGTGTGTGTGTGTGTGTGTGTGTGTGTGTGTGTGTGTGTGTGTGTGTGTGTGTGTGTACTTGCATGTTTTGGTGGCTGGTCCTCACTTGTCAGACTGTTGACATTAGAATTAGGTTTAGGTTAGGGGACGGGGAAGGGTAGGGATTAGGCATCTAGTTGTCATAGTTAGGGTGAGGTGCTAGGTGCATTAATGCCAATGTCCTCATAAAGATAGAAGTACGTGTGTGTGTTTGAGGGTTTTGGATGGATACCTTGGGGATTTCCACCTGAGTCTAACTTCCAACATCTATTCTGTTTGATATACTCTATTACATTTTTCTAGACTCTATAACTGGTTCTGAAACTATAGTCTAAATTGGAGTCAAACATGCACCGGGGATCACCCTCCTTAATACCTCCCAAACAGACGGTCATGCATACAAGCACGCAGTCATATCCATGCATCACCCCACACATACCTTGACAATATGTAAGAAGACAGGATTTCTGGTTCTAATTTTTTTTTTTTTTTTCGCTTTTGCCTTTTATGCCTGTGGAGTTTTTCACTCCAAAAAGAATGTGAAGGTCTGGGCTCGATTGACATCCATATGCACACATTTCACTCAAGAATCTCAGATGCACTTGCGTTACGTTAAGATAGGGTATATTTATGCGAACATTTGCATCCATTTCAACCACAGAGTGAATCTGCATCGACTTTCGGAGATTTTTATGACAGTCATATGCTTTAGTGTATAAAGGTTTAAGTTCAGTGAGGAAACTGACATGGAACATAGCTTAACCCTCGAAACCACCTTGTAATCCCACAAGGGCCACTTTTAAATTTTTGCTGTGTAGTTATTAGATTATGTTATGTTTTACAACTGACATTCTAAAATAATATCATCAAACTATAAAGTCTCTGCATTGGTTTATGGTATTGCAGAATACTCGCAACCACAGGAGGCTTGATATTAAACTCCGAGCTGCACTTCTTAGTATCACACATTACTCCCCCTTTCATTTATGAATGCCTTTCCCTCAGTGTGTCTACCCAACAATGTGCTACTGCAGTGGTGTTTATAGTGTTTGACATATGAATCAGTAGCTCTTTGCAAAGTGATATTTTCAGCTTTTCACGTTGACTGAAAAGCCAAAGAAGTATTATTAGTGTAGCTGGGAAGTCTTGTTAAAAATGTAGGGAAAAACAAAGTAACTCTGGGCCAATTTGCTGAGTTATAATTTAAATTTTTATGTCTATACAAAGAAACTGTGATGGCTCATACTTTGTATGCATCATTTGGGACAAAACTGAAAGTCAGGGTTTTAAATGGGGCAAAAATGGAAATATATTAAATGTGTCTGCATGTGTGTGTGTATGCGTTGCTGAAGTAAGATACCAGATCACACAGTGGCGTCCTGAGGTGTTACTGTTCCCTCTAACACAGGCCTCCTTTAATTTCTCACTCTCATTAAAATGTGATTAATTTCTCAATTTGTTTTTCCTTCTTGGTTACTTTGTCCTGTCCGTCTCTCTTAGTTTTGTTACTTTATCTCCTCTTTTGCTGCTAATGTAATTTTTATCATACCTCTTCTGTCACTTTTTTTTACTCCTTTATATACCTCTTTTGTTGGTATATGCTCTTCCCAACCACCTCTCTTTCCTTTCTCTCCATTTTTTCCATTCTTTTTTGTTCTTTCCTTCAGTTGCCTCTCTCCTTCCATCTTTCCCATTTCAAATGCAATATCCAAATGCGGCCAGGCCAGTGGTTCAATGCAGTGCTGGGTCCAGGAGCACCACTCGAAGGATGATTGATGATGATAATGATAATGATGATGAAGAGGGTCTGCACGCTCACCCTAGAGACCACAGTGCCTTTCCAAGATACAGCTGGTGCCATGAATAACATAACAGTGACCACACATTCTTTTTAGTTATTTATTTATTTATTTGCATTTGCATTTACGCAAACACAGATTTAGACACACAGCATGCACACCCAACTGGCACAGTTAAGACGTGATCGCAAATACATGCCCTGGAATAGTGGACACCTAAATGCAAAAACACCTCAAGGAACTAAAGGAACTAAACCACACGTCAGTCAAACTCTTTGCTACGACTAGTGGGTTCATCTCTATTCTCCAACTACGTTCCGTGCACTAAAATGATAGACTAAGTCCATTACATAGGACAAGTGAAATCTAATCTGAGGAAACAAGTACAGGAAGTGGATTTAGTCTCTTGAGATGCACCCCAGTGTGCAGTTTGACAAGCATGTTGTGTTCATGTTGTTCTCATTTAGCCATACCAGTACCACTACCAGATATTTGGCACCAGCCTCAGAAGGAAATAGAAAACAGCCATAAAGTGTTTATCAGAGAAAGAATTATACAACCTTTTCTTTTGGGTTGTTCTTTTTTTTTTTTTCTAAGCCTTAACATACTGCCTGCTTCACATTTATGAGAAGTAGCACATGGTATTTGGCCTGTTTGTGTAAATGTGTGTGTGTGTCGCTGTGTATGTGTGTGTATTTAACCTGGCAGAATGAGTGGTTATAGGTCTGGCTCTGTTTAGAGGGGCTGTCACAGCCATTCATTGCATGTTAGCCTTTAGCATCTAGCATGTTCCATTGAAAGGCCATTATAAGTATAGCTTAGCTGCTTAGGTGTAGCCTACTGAGTTTACCAAGGCTGTCACAACCACTCAGTCCAACCAAAGCCACTGTGGACTGCAGCCAAGACACTTCTGTTCTTTGCTCCGGTGTAGCTTTAGCATAGACTGCGCTTTGTCGGAGCCTAGCTCAGCATTATGCAGACAGGGGCTCGGCTATAGTGAGCTGCCAGCTCATGCTAACCATCATAACGTTAGTGTCTGAGTGAATTAGACTTCCTGTTAGCAGGGCTCTTGTCTGCACAGTTTCAGCCCCAAGGATACGCCTTGTGTGTTTAGTCATTGGTCCCTAACCATCATACTAAGGAAGGCATTTCATGATATCATACACAGCTTTGCTGAATGAGGAACATGAACAGGACTGTTTTGATTAAAAGCCAGAGGGGTTTAGGAGGACCATAAGATTAGGCACCGAGACTCTACCTGTAGACGCACACTCTGGGCCAACATTTGTAGAGTAACTAGTTTGTTTTGAACTAAGGTGCCATAGATGCTGTAAATACATGCTGTATGTTTTGGCATGAAGTGTCAGCAACATGTAAACTGATGGTTAATGAATGCATGATGACAAAAATGATATAACATCTTCCTTGTTTTTCTCACAGGATGATGAAGAGGGAATATGGGCGTGATTACCATCACCGTGGGGACCCTGCATCCATTTATTCACAGTATGTTTCCACTACAAACTATTATGTTTATCTTTAAATTTTAGAGTTAATATACTCCATGACACTGTGTAGTACTCTAGATCTGCTCCAGATATTTTAGTGATCTCCTACACAATAGGCTTCTTCAGTGGGCTTGAGTAACCATTAGCTGGGAACACTGATGATACCACAATAACCACAGCATTACCCAACTCTGACAGAAGAGAGTGTAATAGTATCCGGCTCCTTTTCCCATCGCTTATGAATTTCAGTTGACTAAAGAGTCTCAGTTGATTCAGAGGTTTCTGGCGGGCTTTCTGTGATGTGTTCATTTTTGTGCCATGTGCTGTCCGTGCACTGCGCGGCTATATAGGTTACTGTGTGGTATTAGACCTCGACACACCCAGCAGCCTAAAGCAAACGTACCAGGACCCAGAGGTGATAAAAACGACACAGTGAGAAAAACCAGAGATGGACCAGTCTGTCTCTCCGTGCTCCACTTTTTCAGTCGTTGTAAAATTTTACCACACTACCCCACCCTGTTGTGTGCCAGTGTGTGGGGTAGTTAATTACAATACAACACAGAACAACCATGATGTTTTGTTTTTTTTTATTTTTTCAACTTGCAGGCTGAAAAAAAAACATAAAATGAAGAATGCAGAGTCATAAAGGATAATTCCTGTTTTGGGAGTTTTATATCAAAGCCCCCCATAGACTCAGGATGCCTTTGAACGCAAAGGTGCCAAAAGAGGCCTGTGCAGGAAGGGATATGATTTGTTTAGAGCTGTGAGTCCAAGACAAAGAGAGGCAATAGAGAAGCGTAGAAATGCATATGTGAAAACCAGAGAAGTAGAAATAGAGAGATGGTGAAAGAGGGGGAAAAGGGAAGGGCGACTATGTATTTATGTGGAAGCATTAGGAAAAAAAAACAGGCAACATGGTATACTCAAAGTTTCCAGTGCATCTCAATCTTTTCCCCAGTAATCCACAGGTAGACCATCACAAGCAAATTCTCTCTCTAACCTCAATGACTTAGTAGTTGTACACTTTGCCCTAGTGGTGCTTTTGGGATTATGAGTCCTGTATGTGGTGAGCAAATGGCTAGTACAATGCAAAGCTTTAGTGTGTTTAGTGTTTATGGATGTGTACACCATTTGTAAGCTGGTCCTGAGCTTTATGAGCTATACAGTGCCGGAGCAGCCCACATAGCCTATAATCTAGTCCATGTGTGCTGAGAATGCAGTAGTGTCAGGATTCACCGTAATGAAACAGAGCACGCCGCCCCTTTTCTCTCTCTCTTTCCATCTCTCCATCTTTTTCCATCACTCCTGTTCTTTCCACCTCTCCCCAGATTGGAGCTTGCTGTGCTCTAATGTATATTCCTTCAAGGTAAACCTGGGGTGGGATCTGTGACCAGCCTACTGCTTCAGTATCTCCAATCAGATATCATGACGATGTGTGTCCACATGTTGGTGTGTATTAGTGCTTCTTATCCCAGTCTAATAGAATAAGCCAGTCACATTAGCCTTTAGCGCTGAGTGGTGTTGTGGCTAGCGATATCAGTGCTGCTCATCTATCCACTGCTGTTATTCTGGCAGTGCACAACGCGAGCACAGCTAACGTGTATTAGCCATCCTCTATGGGAGAACAGATGGGAGCCATTTAGCAGTGTGTAGCTACAGCGCAGTAAGACCAGACCTAATCCCCATATCCTGTCCCTGAGTGAGCCCTTCCTAATATGAGCAAACAGAGATGACAGCACCGATAGACGAATAGCCAGGGATCCTCATGTCTGCATTCATGTGTGTACTGTACAGCATATCACTGTCTTCGGTGCTTCTTATGGATAGGCTTGACTCCCACTGCTAGGCTGCACTGGCTGCAAGTGCTGAGTTTGAGTTGGCAAGTTGGAGTTCTGAGTGTCCAGGTGTGGATTTGTATTTGTTAGCCATGGTTCTGTCGAGGAGGACACTGGGCTCTTATTGGCTCTTTATGGTTGTGTATGTCCTGCTGTTGATTACAGAGGTTTTGTTTACACTCTTGGCCTCCCAGTCCCCCCCTCTAATGAAACAGGAATGTCCTTTTGGACGGAGAGCACAAGAGGAGGAGGTTAGAGGAAAAAGTAAAGGAGAACATGGGGCCAAAAGAGCGAAGCAGAGTGGGGGGAAGAGGTTTTCTGGAAACATTATGCTTTTATCCCACCGTGAAGTTATTTGTACTGAATGAAGCGAAAAGGAGTTGAGAAGCTTTCCAAGTGGGGACAGAAATATGTTTGTGTATACGTGTATGTGTGTGCATGCAGGGAAGAGGAAGGTCTTGTTCAGATTAACACAAGACAAGTAGATGGTGTTCATTTGTTCATGCTGTGTTTGTACTAAATGCTGTATTTGTATGATGACATTGTGTACATATGTCAGTAAGGATCCCGCTTATCTGTCCGCACGATTTAAGGAAATCTAAAAAAAGGAGTGGGCAACTGAATTAACTATAATTATTTATAGTGTGTTTGTGATTGACTCTTGTTTGTCTATTTCTGGTTGGTTGGTAGCTTCAAATCCAAGGTTGACCAGACAAGTGGCTCCTGGTGGTCTCTGTACTCTGTGTTATGAGATTTGTGAGGAACCTAAGTCTGATTAACATGTCTTTGTGCTGGTACTGTGCATGGGTTTCAATCACAACTTATCCAGTTAAACTGAAACCTTACGTTGTTCGCTGTAAGCTGAGCTGGTATTGAAATGAAAATATAGGTAAGAACCTTTTGCCTGTAAATTTATTTTCTTAAACATTTGTGGATGGTTTCATCACAGCTTGGGTAAAACTAAGTGAATCACCTCTGTAGATATGTAGTAGATCTATTTAAGGACAAACTGAAAGGTAATTTTGTCATTTTGTTAGAATAAAAAGTCAAACTAAATTCCACTGTAAATGTTTTATGAAGTTTTTGGGGACTGGAACTGGAATGGGTGTTTTAAAAACCATAAATGCAGTACAGGCAGAAATGACAGGTAATATCAGCTGTTAGAAGCTATGTCAACATCTGAGATTTGTTTTGGTCTGTAGCCATTGAGATTGATTGCTTTTCTTTGTGGTCTTTTATCTTCAGGTCGACACTGAAACTTCAAATCCAACCGCTCTCACAGTGCATACGATTGATATTGGAACATGAAATTATGCTATTAACGGTAGCAATTGCCAAATACCTTTTATTGTCCACAGTTTTACAGTTATGATGATAACAGTTTACAGCTCCCATGCGTCAATTATCATTGGCAAGTTTTCCAGTAGCATCTAAAATGGTCGAGTGGAGCCACCTTGTCAGCGGCGTCTGCCAGGTTGAATCTTAGACAACAGCAAAATCCCACACATAAATTACTACAAGCTGATGGCAAATATTTTTACAAGTCGCCTGGAGAAATATCTGCCCCATGTTGTGAACAAAGTTCAGTAAGAGTCAATTAATGAACATGTTGCTCTAATTTTGAGTTATCGAGATTCAGGGGTGAAAACAAGATAATGGTTCAGGGTTTTTTTTCAGTATTCTGCATTACACGTTGGGTTTGTATGTGAAAATTTAAGTAGTTGGAGATTTTGTCAGAGTTACAGTCTCTATCTGGATATTATATACACATAAAAAAAACTATTTTCATTTGTACAATAAACTTAGGTTACTGCATTGGCTACAGTTTTTGTGAGGCTGTCAATTATTCCAAATCTTTTGTTTTGAGATTTCACTTTTGCTGAGCATAAAAGGTCTAAGTAATCACTTTTGCCCTGTGGAACATACAGAGACACAGGGCTTATGTCATGGTAATGTCTTGTTAAATTCTAATACGTTATTAGCAGATATTTGTCCAGGCTGTGTCCTAATGTCCACAACTCCCACCTGTGTGATTTTATGTAAATGTGTGTGCATGTGTACCCACGCATAGAGTGTGTGTGTTTGGGTAATGTCTGGGTATGTGGGTATGTCCTCGTGCATATAGCATAGCCATGTATGCCATGTGTCTTTTGTGACTGGTGAACCAAAGCTTGGAGGTCAGCAGAGGCGTCTGACCGAGGCCATCCCTCAGCCAGCTGTCAGCATCATCACTCTATGAGGGCAAAGGTTGTTCCACCAGGCTGAACATGAGTGGAGAGAAGGCAGTAACTCAGCAACACCTGAGCACAGACATGTGAGAGGCCTGTATATTGTATCTGTTTCAGTGCATCCTGAAACAACACAATTGTTCTCCAAATTGCCCTCTTGTGAAAAAGCAAGGTGCTACGTGTCTTTATGTGCAGAGACACTCACATATGCACACTCCCTTATTTTGGTTGAACTGAACATTTTGAGATATTGAGAACTCACACGTATGTAATAATAATTTAGACTGTAGTTCTTAAGTTCGATATAACATATAGGCCACCCCTTATATATATATATATATATATATATATATATATATATATATATATATATATATGCATAAAAACCAAATAATCTGCTTTAAGAAAAGCAAATAAAAGAAATCTTCTGTCTGAAGTTTCTTGGATAATGTAGTAGGGCAAGAATTTGGCATTTGACAGAAAATTAGATTTTCATTTTAGTTTGTAAAAGGTGTAATACAGGAGCTCTATCCCACTCATCTCCACCATGGTCTCATGAGTTTACTGCAGTTATACTGTGGCATTATGATTAATTTGACAATGACATATTGGTGTTTAAATGCCCTGCACAATATCAGCTTTAAGTAGGTAAATGAAGAGCATGGATAGAGCCGCTTTGTCATTGTCAGCATGTGAAGCTGTAGACAGACAGGACCCAGAGACGCCTCTTCAGACCCAGCAGACAGAGGGGTGGGGGGGGCGGAGGAAAGGACTGGCAGTAACTACGAGGCAGACAAGTTTATTCATGTTTTATGTGGTTTTCTTGAAGTTGTGTGAAGGGCAGAAGAGTTAGACACTTGATGTGTGGATCATAAGGCATATCATCCGAGAAAGCTCCTTTTCTCAACCCACAACACAATCATTACACACGCTGAGACGCGGCCACACACACACACACACACACAGACCAATAGTGAGGGTTAGTAATTCTGGTTCTATAATCACAGTTAAATCCCTACACATCGGTGCTTAACCATGAAATGAAAATTTACGTGTGTGTTCATCTAATCAGAATGAATCCATGAAACCCTGTTTGGGAAACCACAGCAGCACAGCCTGAACATGCAAATCTGAAGAGTTATCTGTATTGGCCACACCACTGACTTCACTTACTGGACTTTAAGGTCGACTATGTACTTGAGCATGGAGATGAAATGAATACCAAAAATTAGATTTCTCCCACAGCCCCTGAAGTGGCCTGATTGTGATTTTTCCCCTATTTTTACCTCATAAATATATAAACAGTGTAGGGTAACGCTGACGTTTGTTGGAGTGTTTTTTGACTCAAATGTGCAAACATATCTGCCAGAAGTCAATAAGCACGTTCTTTTACTTATCGGGTATCTAATCGTATTGGCACGTTCTCATTTATGACCACTAATGGCTCAGGCTCAAACTCTCAAGCATGCTCTACCTGTGCCAGTAACATTCATCTTTTTTTTTTATTTTTACCTGATGGACATATACATGAAAATTTACATGACATGGACGTGTGACTACTTTTTATCTAAACATTAGAACTTTAGACGCAGTATTTCTATAAGCCAGAACACTTCTACTAAACCACCTCATTCTACTGTCTCTGTCTGAACATGCCAGATGTAATTCAGTCTGTGTCTGTAAAGTTCTTTCTGCTTTGCTTTCCATGCAGAAATGGCTTAGCTAGCCCTTAGCTATAAATCAGCTTACCTCAAGCTGTCGCTATTTTTCACCTTCTAGTTTCTCTGTTTTACTCTTTATCAGTTATCTCCATCGCTTCTTTAAATGCCATTGCCACAAGATAGATCCAAATATCTTTGTGGTTTTCTCACAGAGACCAGGAATATTAGAAATCCAGATCTAAATGTCGTGGAGGAAATGTGTGATTTTGAGGTCAAATTAGAAAAAAAAAGATTTATTGATTGAATGTCTCTGGCAAGCTCTTATTGTGCAGCCATCTTGTGAGTGTGTGAGTAAAAGCAAAATCAAGAAAGAGCAAAAGGGAGAGGGAGAGGACGTGGCCTTATTGTCAGGGTGTTTTGTGAGCTTATGGAGATGGCAGTACACAAAAGCCCTTCCCTCAGGAGAAACCTGCACCTGGGGAGGAACATGTGAGCATTGCGTGCATTTGTGTGTCTCTGTGTGCATGCATGTGAGACGAGAGAGCGAAATCACTGTGTTTAAAAGAGTCCTCTCAGTAGGATGCTCTGAAGGTCATATCCCCAGTTCAAGCCGGATTACATCCCAAAGGGAAAGTCTGAACATCCACAAAGACACACTGATGGAGGGAGGTATAGGGATTTGGAGACATAGAAAAGAGAATCGCAGCCTTTTCACTTTAAACCTGTTATTTTCTTCAGACTTCCTGTGCTCTCCTCTCTTTCCCTTTAAAACACACACACACACACACACACACACACACACACACTAAAAGCACTAAAAATACCACAAAGCCTCAGGTCTTGGGTAAGGCCTGTGTTGTTCCCCAAGCTGTGTTTTAAACATATAGACCCACCCCTAGGCTGCCAATCATAGATGTGGCTACTGCTCCGAGACAGAGAAAGATATTCAGGGGCAGTGAGAGGGAGCTGAGGGTGGGAGGGTTGCAGTTGCTACAAACTAAGACTCACATCTGCTGAATTTACCATATGTGACATTTGATCACTACTGATATTGTACCACTCACTTACTCACTCACACACTCCGACATATAGAAGTTTTGATCATACTTATTCACTGCTTCACTCCCATATGCACACAAATGGAGATATAAATTCACTTATTGCCTAATAGAAAACATTTATAATGAAGACTGACACCCATGGAAACAGTGTGGTGGAGGAATAACACAAAATGTATTTTAGTAAGTAATACCAGAAGGAATTTTACTATTTTCCTTCCCTATTCCTGAAAAGCCAGAGCTGCTATTGGACACTCCTTTTAGAGTTAAAGAGGAAAACTAACAGGAATTTACTTGTTTCCTCCTGCTGAAAGTCATCCCTGTGCAGCCAGTGAAGAGGCTTCGTAACTCAGGCTGTCGTTGAACTGCTACAAGAACGTCAACAAACTTTGGACTGCCACAGAACATTAAGTGCTGACTAATGAACTAGTTAGGCCTCGTTTAACACTAGGCTTCAGTTTATTTCTCACACTTGTCCAAAGGTTTCCCATGTCTAGGAAACTTAGGAAAAGAGAAATGTGAAAAGAGAGTTTTGTTATGTTGTCCTTTGTCACAACAACACTTTCCTCCGTAATTGATGTCTTGCAGTGTAATTAGCTGTGATAGCTTTCTTTTTCTCAGAAGAGCTGCTGACATATGATATCAGTGACCTTTTCAAATGTTTAAAGCCCCTGTGTCTTAGGGCTACAGAATAAACTTCTCATTTGGGCCCCACACTGAAAAAAGCGTATAAACCTCTGGCCTGAACGAAAGTTAGTTCAACACAGCTCAGTGGTCTGTTTTCTGCCAGGTTGTGTTTTCCAGTGAAACCTTAGAATTGGAGGCCAGAAGGGCCTCTATCTGTCACTCGATGAGCCAGGACAAGCAGATTAGTGCTAGAGCTGCTCTGTGTGTCCCTCACAACTTACTGTATGTCACTGCCATAATCCTTGTCATCAAACCAATGGCTCCTTTACAAGGCTGTCTTTCTCATGAATCTATGCACTCACAGTCACATTCACACTTGCATATAGCTTACACATGTGAAGTAGAACTCTCTCTACTAGAGCTCTTTCTCTCTCTGTTATCTGGGTCCATGGAAAAGCCACACTTGTACGATGACATTCAGCACAGGATTAAAGCCCATGTAAGACCCTCCTCAGCTTACAGGGCTGCTGCCAAGAGCAGATCTATACAACCAGACACTCCAGCCGTGCACACACACTAGCAGAGACACAACTGCATGCAAGCACACACACATCTTGTAATCAGGCAAGCACAAACCCGTTTACGTGCACACACATTCACACACAGATCCTTGCACCCTTGTGTTGCTTAGCATGTCGCCCTCTTGTTGCTCTATACGAAAGGAAGCCTATCTCCTCTACAGCACACTACTAGACACAGTCATGCACACATAGAGCTCATACATGCACATACACACTAATATCCTTTTTTCCAGCATCCCAATACACTGAGTATCCTTGCAGGGAGTGAGCCCACACACCCATCCCATCTTTCTATTATGGAATTGTGCAACACACACATAAACACACACAGGTCATGCAGTGGTGCTGCAAGGATGGACAAAGAGATGAAAGGTTGCAGTAGAAAGACCAGATAGACTGGAGGTAGATTGAACACAGACTCCCTGGATTTTAGTATGACATGGTCAGGACCTTAGTTAAGACACTGCTGTGTATCTAGGTTATATTGCATTATGTGTTTTTTGTTTCTGCATACCTCTGGGGTTAGTTGGTTGGTTCTGGAGAGGATTTTCAATGGAATGTGTTCTGATTGGCCTAGACTGCGGCTCTTTCCCGATTGGTTGTCTATTCCCAGGGTACCATTTTGGGGGTTGCTTTGAAGGGCATACTTGTCACTCCCTCTCCAATTTTCTCTGTTTTTTCTTCTCTCCAGCTCTATATCTTGTGGAGTGCCACTGGGTTTGTGTTGGAGTTGAGTATGTTTAACAGACTAAAACAGAACCAGCAGGGGGCTGCTCTGTGTTTCTGCAGAGCTAGCTCGCACTAACCTTAGGTGCTAAGTGGTCAGCTACAATGTGCTTTACCAAATTTGCAAGAAGTAGAATAAAATGTCTATCGTGTTTGAGAAATATAAACATGTTCTGTTCTACTAAAATAAGTCATCACATGCGTGTGTTTTATTAGACACAAGGAGTCATGCATGAACATTGCCCAAAGGAAATTCAGTGTATTTTTAGTGTTATTTATTTAGCCAAGAAGACACTTGAATCCTGCTGATATCAGAATACTTAGAACTATCGCCTCAATTTTCCTGTGACACCCAACCTGATCTTTAAAAACACTGCTATCACCCAACTAATAATAAGCTGTTAAGCGCGAACAGTACACCATTTGGGTCAAGATGAGAGAGGGCTCTCTGAGCAAGAGAGGCTTACTTCATTATTCTTTCTCACCAAAAGCAGAGTAGAGCATGTCAGGATAAAACCACTCATCAAGAGGAGCCATTGTGTTTTTGCTCCACTCTAATATCCTATCAAGGAGTGGGCTAGCTTGTTGTACGCAGCGAGGCTTCGTACTTGCAGCTAGGGGATTAGCTCCACTGCTGGGTGGTCCTCCTTCTGCTGATCTCAGAACAGCATCACACTTACAGCACACTCATTCTAGGTGTCAAGATTATGAAGCAGGTCAAGCAAGATTTGGTTTACATGTTTACATATTACAGTTGTTTCGGTAAACTGATGGGAGAAAGGTCTCAAGGGAAGAAAGGTTCAAGGGTAGAGAAAGGGCCTTGTGACTTGAAGGTGGTTGGATTAAATCCCCAGTCTTGCTGGGAAAAGTTGGCCAGATAAATGGGTTGTGCTGGCCAACCAGCAAAAGCTGCAGTTGTATTATGCCACAGTCAGACCAAAACTGGCAAGGCAAAAACTTGCTTGCTGAGGCGAACATCAGGCGGGACAGGAAATAGTGTGGGCAGGGTTGCAAGCATAAGCTAGCCAGCTAACAGTAGCTCTCCACAAGTTGAAAATGATCCAAGTTTTTATCAAATATTTTATTTACCCTTATCCTTGCACGCAGTGCCAAGCATGAAGACTGGGCTTGTTTTTGTTCACCATGCAGTTATGCAAACATGAAAAGGCAAAAAATCAGTAACCCCTGAATGAAAGGTTACCCTCTTTTTGAAATTGCCTGGATGTTGGTGAGTCTCACTATTGTACTATTTTAAAGAAGTGAATGAGTCTTTTGTATGAGTCTGCTGTGACTTTATTCTTCTATCTTTACATACAGCAGTACAGCTGGGGATGTGAGGCAATGTTTTGTTGGCATTAGTAACCTTACTGGATAAATTCATGATCAAAAAAGACAAAGACAGACATAAAAGAGTGATAATCACAGGCAGTTTGTAGCTCAGAGTCATGGCCATTAGTCTTTTTTTATCTGCTCTTTGGCTTCCTAGCTTGTCTTCCACCCTTGAACTCATAACTCTTAAAGGTTAAGCTGGTTGTAAAGAGCACAGAGCAATGGTTGGCATCCCCCAGTCTCTCACACACACATACATGTACAGAGCCAGCACATGTTCTCGATAACAGAAATCCCAGAGACAGACAGGTAGTGTGACAGGAATGGAGACCTGGTCTTCTCCACATCTGAAGGGATGGGAGCAAGGGACAATGTAAACACTCTGTCACACACATAAACAGGGGCCTGCTCAGGTTTCACTGCGCAGTTAAAGAAAGCTCACCGTCTCTTTTATAACGAAAGTATTTGTGTAATTTGTTTATGTGACATTCCATAGCTCTATTAGGGAAATGGCTTTTTCTGCATCACACTACACCTGAGTTCAATTTCACTAGCTCTCTCTCTCTCTACAGACAGATCGTAAAGATGGCATACCAGAGCGGACTCAATCCGTCCTTCTCTATTGCGTCTCAGTTTCATTTCTCTGCCTTTCTCAGTCACATTTTTTCTCTCTGCCACTCACTCTCTTCTTTTCCTCTTTGTTTTTATCTCTCTTTAAGTGTAATTACTTTCAGTAACATGAACCAGAAGCACTTTGTTGAAGCACTTTTAACTGTCATTTTACGCGTCTGTGAAAAAGTTGTCACTGTATGACAAAAGTGTGCATCAGCCTTAAAGTTGTTTAAATTATGTGCTTATTATTTTCTTGACAGATATCTCAGAAAATGTGACACACGCTTTTAACTCTTAATTAGTGAGAGCTCCTAACCAATAAAATCTGCCTTCTGGCACAGAAAGCCAACATGTGCGCATGTGTGAATATGTGCGTGTGTGCCATTCTGCACACACATATGTTTGTATCAACACAAAAGAACCAGCCCCCCCCCGACACACTCTTTTAGGGGATACAATTTAAATAACCACTGCTTGATAAAACCAATATTTACAGTGTTGATTGTTCTATGCTAATAATATTCCCCAGCCAACTATACTAACAAATACAAATACCACACAAACATGAACATGCTCATTCTTGGCCAGCTTCAACCTCCTTCTCCTCCAGCAAGACACCATGTGTTTAGCAGCACCAAAAACAATGGCTTAGTGGAACCTTCTGCACCGCTTTACAAATGAAGTGAAGTGCTGGCCAAAGAACAAGACTCAAACATGTGTTTGCTTTGTTTTTGCCTTCTAATTACATATACACATAGTTATTTCTCTCACACAATGTCTGTAGTGTGTGTGAGTGTGTGTGTGTGTGTGTGTGTGTTGAAACATTGTGTGTGTGTGTCTCCTGCCCTGTTGTAATGTGAAGCTTTGTGTCTGGAACTGGGGTGTTTCACGGCAGGTATTCCATTCAGACTAACTCTGTTTGCTTTGGCAATAAATGGGCTTAGCCATAATTTGTGTGTTTGTATGTATGTTATTGTGCATTTGTGTGTGTGTGTGTGTGTGTATACATGTATTGCTCATGTCGTGGAGACACATTCTGGGGACTCAGCTTTAGTTTGGGGACAAAAAAGCAAGTCCTCAGTATGTATACACGTTGAATTATGGTGTGAAGACTTGATTTAAGGCTAGAGGTGGGTTAGGGTTAAGAATAGGATAGTGGAGGTAATGGATAGGGTCTTGAGGAAATAAATGTGATGGAAACGTGTGTGTGTGTGTGTGTGTGTGTGTGCGCACATACTGTATGTGTCTCTTTATGGCTGCATGGACAAAGTTGAAAAGTATTTGAAACCGGGACATTTTAGTGAGACCTCACAACTTCAAAAGGCTCATTGAGGTTTAAGTCTTGGTTATCGTCAGGCTCAGGGTAACAGTTGTGGTTGACATTTAGTTGTGATGGTTGAGGTTACAGTAAAGGGTTAGGGAATGCATTATGTCGGTGAGTGTCCTCCCAGAGATACTGTACAGTGCATGTCTCTCTGTGTGTGTGTGTGTGTGTGTGTGTGTGTGTGTGTGTGTGTAAGACAAACCGATTGCTTTGAACTTGGAAACAAGCCAAACCTAATTTCTTTCTCCCCCTTTTTTTTTTGCGCCCACAAATATGGCAATTAGAGAAGCGCTGGCTGTTAAAAGACGTTGCGAAATACTGCCTCTGTGCACCGATTAAAGTGAAATACACTGGTTAGCATCATTTTCATACTGATAGGCCTCATTGATTTTGTGGGATGGTTTGAAGTGCATACACACACAAACACACACCACCTACTGAGAGCATATTTCTCCTCAATGCCAGAGGTCAACAGGGGCCAGTAATTGCCAGATCTGCTAAGGGGTTGCCAGGTCTGAGTTGCTGCTGCCAGCTGAGTCCAGCGCCACACACACTGAGATCACAGGCCACAGGTTTTATCGGTGATGTCAACTGTTATGTCAGGTCAGTCAGTCCTACCTCTGCCTCATCCTACCACTACTGACACACATTATCATCTGATGCTCTGACGTCAGAGAGAAAGACTGATTAAATGTTGTGTATTTTGGATGAAGTATGAAGCATTTTTAGTTTTCAAACAGATAGGCTAGGCTAATGCCCTTTTTGTGTGTTGATGATTGCATTACAAAGTAAATTTGAGTGAGTGCATGTTTGTATGCAGTTTTGAATGAGGTCCACCTTTGTTGTATATTTGTGTGTGTGTGTCTGTGTGTGACTGGGTGGGTGGAATGAGGCAACATACCGTGACTTTATCATGGCAAAGCAGAAACAGTATTAACAGCTGGTGAAAGATGTTTTGTGGACATTTCTCAGATTCCCTTTTGGGGGAAAGAAAAACGGGAAGAGATAAGAGGGAGAGAGGAGAGACAGGGAGAGATGGGAAGAAAAGGGGGAGTAAACTGAATGAATAGCTACAAATCCACATATTTATGGTGGTTTTAAACTGTGTTGCTGCTCAGTGATCAGTGTAAGTCTCCTTATAGTCGTTCTTTATCATCACTTTGTGGCAGTTTTGAATTTCCAAACACAGGAAGTGTTGCTTGATTTCTTTTTTCTTTGTGTCTGACATGGGTGTGTGTGTGTGTGTGTGTGTGCGTGTGCGTGTGCGTGCGTGTGTCTGTGTGTCTTTCCTTCTTTCTCTTTCTGTTGCCCTCAGCCCTTCTCCCCTTTCTTTCTCACATCCTCACACATGTATACAGATGTGGGATAGTTGTTTGCTTTTCTTGCCAAGCAAAAATGCTTTCTTCTCTTTGTGACCCGCTTTGGTGTTACCTGACAAGTGTGTGTGTGTGTGTTTGTGTAGGTGTGTGTGTTTGTGGAGAGAGTGAGCAAGTGCTAAACCCAGTTTCTTGCCTGAGTGCTGCTGCAAAGGCCCAGGCTAACAGAGAGGATTGACAGTGTCAGTCCTGGGATTAAGTATAATGAGTGAGCTTGAAAGACAAGACAACATTGTACGCTTAGACAGACACATACACTCTAAACATACACACAGAAATGTACACAAGCAATTATAGAGAGGTGTATCAAAGTGCTGGCATAAGCCCCTGTTAAAATGCGTGTGAGCAGGTCATTCCATCTATGCCTGCACGCCTCCACAGGGAGGGAACAGGGATTACCCCTCTTTACTTTCACTGAATCCTTTCTTTTTTTCTCTTATGCCCCCGTCCAAGTCTCGGTATCTTTTGTCCTCTCTTTCCGGCCTTTATTTTTGCCTTTGCATGTATGCTGCGTATGCCAAGAGACAGACTTGAGTTTCTGGACTGTCTTTGAGGCTGGATGGTGTCCTGGTGTCAGATTCAGGCAACACCCAAAGATGGTAATGACTGTTGGGCAGGTTGAAGCGAGAGTTAGGCATTCCCAATAAATGCACCAGGTTGGATCGATTTTGTTCCAGTCTGAGCCAGCTGGTGTTGGTAGTCAAGAAATTAGATCAGAAAGCATGTGGTTTCCTTTTTTATTAGATCAATGGACATTGTTCCCGTGAAGGTTATTCAAAACATATTAGATTTTTCAACGATAATTTTTTTTGTCTGTGCCAGAAAAAAATCATATTTTTAAAATGTCTGAAATAACAAGCAAGTGCTGTGACTGAATTTTATTATATAATCCAGTTTATCAGATTTCAGTGTGGATCTAAAGCTCACCTGAAGTTTACTTCTTTCCTGCAAAGTTCACTCTGCTGAGTTTGCAAATTGGTTTCCAATCAAATTACAGCTTTAGACAAACTGATGTAAATCTAGATTTGTTTCTGTTTTGGTTCCCACATGATTTCAATGTCCATTGTGTGTCTGCTGTGCTCTGTTCTTTTGCATTTCCTCTAATGTTCAGCATGTGCACATTTCTGAGCGTCAGGACTGAGCATATGTATACATTAATGTGTTAGGCATCTTATCTCTGCAGGTGTCAAAATAATCGATATGCTGTAAATCTGTGCCTGGAACAGCATCATAGTCATGCTATACAAAAAACTGAATATATCCATCTACATTGATTTTACCTTGCATTCTTTCAATCCCATCTATTTACCTGTTTGTTAAGGTTCAGCCTGGAATCCATGTGTGCCTTAGAACTTCAAAAGACCTTTCTTGTCAGCAGATCTTGTCCAATTTTAATCTGTAACTGCCAAGTGGCAGCTTACAATTGCTGTCCAATCTGATAGCAACTGATAAATGTGGCATGTAGCAGTTAGCTTGGCACTCACCAGGCTCTCCTGGCCTAGGTGCAGGCTTGTCGGCACACTGTGCACTTGAGGTTTTGCAAGATTCTTTGAGGGGGAATGCTCAGCTTTCATCTTATCACTTTGCACAGTGACACCGGCTTCAAAGAGCACTGGTCATTTTTACTAGCATCGCAGTGTGTGCATGTGTGTACCTGTGTGAGCTATCGACACATTCCCAGAAAGCTGTTCCAGGCTCTAAGACTGTGTTTAATGAAGGCAAGGGCATGGCTTCAAAGACCTGTGGTCCAATCTATGTGTGCAGATGTACACACGCACTCATGATTTAACAACACACACACACACACACACACACACACACCTCTTCTGGCTGGAAGAGCTCGATCTCAGATCTCAGTCTTGTAATTTGGCAGCACACTTCTTAAGCTTCATATGATGACTGAGAAAAACAGATGGATATCTCTGTTTGTCTTAGGAGTGAAAACCATAGAGGTTTAAAAAAAAAAAAACTGAGAAATTCACCTGTCTTCTTGCCCGGTGTCTGCTGGACTTGGCTCCAGGCCTCCAGAGACCTTCTACAAGATAAGCAGAATGGCTAATGGATGGATGGATGCAATACACCTGTCTTAAAGGCTCACCTGTCTGAACGTAAATGTTTTCTGCTCTACTCTTTTTTTTGTCATATCACTAAGGCCAGATAGTGCAGCTGTATGTATTAATACAGTGTGTCATGATATACTGGTACTGATGAAGCACACAGATATTGGAGGTGACATGCTAAGTTGGAGGAATGATAAAATTTCAGAACTAATGGAAAAATTGTGGAAAAAGAATTACATAAGAAGCTTAACATGGCTTAAAAGTGAACCAATATGGCTGTCATTTGTAGCAGTCACCGCACACTCAGCAGACTGTCGCTGTCAGCTAAGGAATTTCTATTTCCAAAAGGCAAATTTCCAGGATAAAAGATAAGATTTATGGTTTTACTTTCAGATTAATGCTGACTTTGCTAATGCTGGACTTTAAACATAAAACATAAAATCTTCTAACAGTCATAATATTTTTATGAAAGGACTCAAAGGCTCTTACCACTGTTGGGAAACTTGAGATACTCCCAGGCCTCGGATTGACCCTCAAACCATACGTTGGAATCCTTCATCCTTTACGGTTTATGAGAGTGCATGTGTTTGCATTTGGAAGCTTAAATGCATGTGTGGGTGTGACCAGATGCTGGTTCCAACATGTAAATCACTGAATTTTGGTTTAAAATTTTGGAAACTTGGTTTAAAGTTGAGCTGAGCCCAGGTTTAGGTTCAGGTTAGGATAGGGTTAGGCAAGTAATGGTTATGGTATGAGGTTAGGGTACGTCTGCAGGAAAGGAATGTAAGTCAATGAGGAATGAGCACAAACGTGTGTGTATGTGTTCGCACACATGGGTAACTGGTGCCTTTGAGGTGTGTTAAGGTGTGTTTCTTGCTTTGATGTTTGGCATTGGGTTTATAAAAGGGTTGGTTTTAGAGGCATGAGTTTTTTTAAGTGTTGGAGTGTGTGTGTGCGTGTGTGTGTGTGTGTGTGTGTGTGTGTGTGTGTGTGTGTGTGCGTGTGTGTGTGTGTGTGTGTCTGTGTGTCTGTGTGTTGGTCAGTGCAAAGTGGATGTGGTTCACTTTGCACTGGCCACCTGTAAGCCATCAACAGAAATTAGCCTCTTTGGTCTTGATGAGTTGCAGAACACAGAAGGAAGGGGTGGTGAGAATGTGGCAGCAGGGCAGTTGGTGGAAGATTTGAGAAGGTACGTTTGTACCTTTTCAAAACTGCACTCTCAGACAGAGAAAGGGGTAGAACGTATATACCATACAATGGAAGTGTTTGTTTCTCATCTGTGTGCATTGTCTGGGAAACTGTATGTGTGTTTTGTGCCTATTTAGTACCAGCATTCTGGAGGTAGTCCCAATCCTGCTCCAGAGTTCTGCTCTGACTCTGCTTCTAAACACGCACAACTCATTCCATTTAGTAAACAAATAAGTCATTAATACCAGCCCCAGGCTTCACACACACACACACACACACACACACACAGATACAAACATATAGTGTATGGGCACACTTGGGGACACACCACGCCCATTCCCAACATCTCGAAGGCTCCTGTTGGCTGTGGGGTTTGGAACTAGCGAGACTAATGATGTGGTTCGTGTGTTCCTGCTTCCTGTCCTTTGCTGGAGGACTTCCTGTGGCAGAGTCATGTGGTCCTGATTATAAATCACATCTAAGACCCCAGGAAAGTTTTGATCTGACACACACACAATACGTAGAATAACCTGCATCCCTGTCGTCAGATATGTGATATTACTGACCAGGAGAACTTGAAACACTGAGCATCTGTATTTACTTTCTTTTCTCTTTAAGTTTCCCTGTCTGTTTCTGTTTTTTCTGCCATCCCTTGTTCTGTAGCCAAGAGGTTGTTTGGTTTGATGAGGGGTTGACTGGTCCTGTTGTATTTTTCTCACTGCTCTGCAGCCCAGCCCTGGCACCCCACTTCACAATGTGGGCTATGGATCTGCAGGTAGTTTGGTTCTGTTGGGAGAGCAACGCAAAAAACTTTTACTGAGCAAAACTGTCAAATTTGCATAATATTTTCACTGCCTCTTTGTGTGGATGCATCAGCAAATAGTTTCCCCTGTATTGAATTATATAACACTCAGTACTGTAAATTGCATGTTCTCAAGCATGTTCCAGGTATCCAGAGTACATATTTATCATATCACATGTCTGTGCCTGTAAGATCAACACTCAGTCCAAAAAACTGTAAAAAGTTCCAATAAACCTGATTTGTATGTAATACGTGTTCTTAGAGGCATAAAACATGCAAAAGTAGAGTCTTATAAATAGGGTGGAGCTAACAACTGACAGAATCTTGAGTAATTTAATAGCCCCATTGTGTTGTATGGGTAATGTTTTACATTTTGTTTAGCAGAAATGACTCTGTTATCTTGTTGGAGCATCTCACAGTTTAACAGCTCCAGCCAAGTGTAAAGTTGTCATTCCTCATCTGTACTCTGCTGAGCAGCAAAGGTGTGTGTACAGTGTGTGTACAGTGTGTGTGTGTGTGTGTGTGTGTGTAGAGCCACTCTCTAAGGGGAAATTGTTAGCAAATGGGCTCCAACTGCTGGCCTTTTAGCTTTGCAAACACAACCTGAAGGCCTCTCCCCACACCCCCTTCTCTCCACCCAACCCCCGTCCCCTCACCCACCCTCCCACCCACTACAAATCACCTGCACAACAACCCCAAGGCATCTCATCCCTCTACTGCTCCCTCCCTTCCTTTCCTTCTCCCATTTTCTATTTTGCTCCCACTCACTTAGATATTTCCATACCTCTTCATCATTCCCTCTCCCTCCCGCTCTGTCTCTCCATCTTCACACACAGAGAGTCATTCCTGAGTGGGTAAATAGAGTAAATTGGGGCTGACCCCCAGGGTTAGCAGAGGCCACACTCTCTTTTCATGTCAAAGCCATCTGAAGGCTGATTGGTTGATTGCAGGGCTCTCTGCTTCCAAAAGGCTCCCTTGTGCTGCTGTAATTGCCCTATCATGTGCGTATACACACATCCACATACTTAGCGCACATACAAGGAAACACGCACATTTGTACGTGTAGACAGACACACACACATTCTTACAACCAAATGACTTAATTGGTGTTAATTGCATAATGACAGTAGTGAATTGGACCTGGGTCAGAGGTGACACAGGTTTGAGTGGAAAGGGGGATGGAGAAAGGATGTTGACAAGATGTGAGAGGAAGGCTGGCACTTTTATTCTGTCTCAGCCTCCGTCTCTTTCTTCCTCTGTTCCCATACTAAGCAATCCTTGACCTGATTGCAGAAGTCGGCCCGTGGGGATGACACACATACCCACACAGACTCACACACATAAAAAACAGACAGTCCTTTGTGGTGTGGAGGGATGCTCTATACACTTAACACAAGGATTCAATTTGACTCAGTCAGCATCTGTGGCTGTGTGTGTGTGTGTGTGTGTGTGTGTGTGTGTGTACCTATATGTGTGTATTTAACTATACCAGCACAGAATGTTTGTGTGTGAAAGGACTCTGTTGGTAAAAACGTTTAAGCCATCATCATTAGAGCTGTTGGTTCAGAGGTATGTTTTAGTGAAGGATGTAATTGGCCCGTCATAGTGCTGTAATCTTCTCATATTCTATAAAAACAGCAAAAGCTATTGGCCATAATGGCCCCGTTTAAGGTGGGACCTTCCCATCTTAAACATACAGCATCTTAGCTTGATTTGGGGCTGGGACTGAATAGCAGAAAGGATGGGGTGTGTTATGTTGGGTGTCTACCAGAAGCCCTGCAGTCATATATTATGTCTCCATATTCTACTGTATACATTTATTTCCCTTTTATTTTATTCCATGGAAATCACTCAGCAGTTATGTGTACATGGATGCAGTTTGAACCCACTATGTACTAGATTGCGTGATTTCAAAACCAGAGCTTTCTCAAGTGGAAACATTGCTGCGTCTGAGACCACCCGGGATTAATTTCTCTTTGTGAAAATGTTATTGTGTATATGCATGCATGCGTTTGTGTGCATGTCTGGACTGTGCTAGGATTGCATGAGTAGGCCTGTGTGCACATATGCCTGAATCCCTGTGTTTTCCTGAAAGTGCATGTGTCCTTGTGCGTGTGTGTGTGTGTGTGTGTGTGTGTGTGTGTGTGTGTGTGTGTGTGTGTGTGTGTGTGTGTGTTTATATGTGCCCTTGCATGTGGGAGTTACAGTATTCTCCATCCTGCTGTTTATGGGAGGGAGTGAAACGTGATGGAAGGTATAGAGAGAGATGGACCAGTGATGACATACCCTTATGTTCACCCCCTCTGGATATGGCACACTCTATATTAGATCTATCCATCATGCACTCAAATCCCACATGCTTCCTATAACATCAATGCTAGATGTCCATCGTACATGTGCTAGCCTCATCAGTGTTCTTCTCATATAGCACATGTCACGCTCATATTTGTAAAGCCTGAATGTACTTTGTCATACCCAAAGTGTCCATTTCTCTGTGTGTAGCCTGTATTGACTCTCTTTAAGTGGTTTTCGAAGCTCAGATGATAGATGTATGGTTTTTGTCTGGTGCCTCCGAACGAAATCCCCACAGGCTCATCTAGACACAAAAGGAGCTGTCATTCTCTGCGTTTCTGATCTCACTGTGTGATCATGCAAATATGTGTGTGCGTGTGGAGTCGGTGGTGCTAGAGGGTTTGTGTGTGCATGTGTAAATGCCTCCTTGTGTGTCAGAGTTGTCACCTGTTCCTTGTGCTCTGTACAGGCCACGTCTCTCAGTGAGCCTTTGATCTGGTCGTCAGGAGATTCCTACAGTGTGAAATAGCCCCGGCCAGATTTACTCAATGAAAGAGCAGGCCTTAACCACTGTTATTACACATAGCTTTTTAAACATCACTTCTTGCTCTCTCTTTCTCCCCTTCTTGTTCTTCTGTCTTTTTCATCTGCTGCTTTCCAATGAATGTGCTTGGAGGTGTACATAAATCTTAAATAGGAGGGGATTTTCTGTAATATTTGCTGCAGGAGTAGCCAATGTGTTCGGTCGTAGCTGGATTCCAAAAGCCACTGAATCCGTGCTGTCATAGCCAAGGTTATCAATGCTGCTACTGAAGGCCAGATGTGTTGAGGTTCAGTAAGTGTGAAACTGAACAGGACAGTACATTTTTTATTCTCTTTTACCCCCATTTCTGCACTTTCAGGATGATAAACTTGATGGAATGATGTACATGACGTTTTTTTTTACTGTTTGTTCAGGAATATTTCAGTGCATGTGAAAGTAATTGAAAGGCTTTGCAGATGTGAGAAATTCTCTTTTTCACTCCTAATATGTGAGACAAGGGTAACACTCGAGGGTCCTGCTCCATGAACCTGTGCTCCGACAGTCTGACGTTAGTGTGTTATTTCTTACAGGTGGTTGGGTGTGGCTGTCTGAGCTGTTGAACTGTCAGAGCCCAGAAGGGGACAGACACACACAATGTAATTATACTCATGAAACACCATCCACGTAACACAAACACTACACACTCGTACTGGCCGGTATGGAGGGTAACTCATTGCGGTCGGCTGTGCTGTGTTTCATGTGTTCGTTCTACAGAACTAAAGAAACAACAGTGTGAGCAAAGTGATGGGAACGAGGGATGGCGGGGCTAGTAACTGAGTGAAATAAGGAAATCCTTTACCTTTGAAGAATTAGTCTCCCATTCAAGAGAAATCTCAAGCTGAGTTAGACAAATGATGTGGGTTTCTCTGTCTCTTTTACTTTAAATTTTCTCTTTTTGAACGTGCACTGGTTCAGAAAGGAAACACAGTCCAGGAAATCAAAAAGGGAATTATGTGCTAAAACACCCAAACTTGGAAAATACCCATTTTGATGTGTAAATCAAGTGGGTTCAGCTGAAATTTGGAATGCCCCTTATCATAAAATGCAGACTGTGTATTTTTTCCTCCCTCACGTCTCTTTTAAATCACTTTAGGAAGAGATCTCTTAAAACAGTCAGGGTGAGAGGAATTATTACAGCAAACAAAACCTCTTCAGATGTTCCTTTGGGCATGTGACCATCACTGTATCTGTTAATGGTGTCATTCAATGACCAACCTCTTTGGAGGAAAATTTCACATTTGGAAAAGGTGTAATTGTTTTTAAACTAGGTCAACTTTGTGCTAGAACACTGCAATTACTTTCAAAATTGTTTCCTAATAGTCTCCATCGCTCTAAAGCAGAAAATTCTACAACAACTAAAAAGCAGGGCACACACCACTCTCAGGCTACTCCATTTATAGGTTTTTTCCCATGGGGTTGCCACTGGTTGTGCTGTGTTTACGGAAAGGCAGCTGGGGAATTTGTTTCCTAGGCTAACAACCAATTTAGCAGAAAGTTGAGATTGACCAGCGTTGTATCTGTTTGCTTAGGCTTTTGTTCATTCATCAAAAAGTACAGTTGTATTGCACCAATGTGTAAAGATCACAAAAGCAAATGGATTATGCAGGAGTTATTGCAGATACGTCAAAAGCTGCACACAAGACAGTATACTGGGAGAGTGCTATGGCGGTCAGTCAGACAGCTCCATCTTAGTGTGCACTGAGGTACGAGGGCGTGAACAACTAACATTGAATCGTTGAAGCTGCATGTTTCATACAGATGAGACAATTGTGCTGTTTTGTGGCAACTCTCATTAATGTTCAGAGCTGATAAAATATCGATGCCCTATTTTAGCAAAGCTACAGTTAGTGAGGAACAGAGAAAGACAAAGAACCCCAGGAGTAAAACAAAAAAGCAGAGATATGTGAGACTGTTGTGTAATATTTTATCATTTTATGACTATTTAAAGCAAATTAGTTTTCATTTAGTTATCTGTATAGTTGTATCCTTTATATCATCATCACGTTTGTAATTGTAGTGTTCAAAATTATGGTCTTTGTAGGTTTTATTTTGTATTTTTACAGGAAATGTCAGAATGAATTAGTGTTTTGTTTTGCACATTTACACCCTTTTTAGTGCTAAAACTTGCTTGAGTCACTTGTAAAGATCATACTGTATAGAAAATAGAAACTGTGGTCCGAGACCCATAAATAAATTGGTAAGTGGAGAAAGTGAAGTTTGTTGCAGCAAGCTGATCTTAGTTCGGTCTCCTTGAGTGTGTGTCTGCCAAACAGTCATGACCCCATCCATCACGGAGCACCAGCGGGTGGTGCTAATTCAGCCACCTGAGCCTTCAGTTGCATTTTGTGTCTGAATCCAAACTCCTGTATTTAGCTCTGATAGAGTGGGGTCAAATATCTGAGTTCAATATTATTTTGAATGTTTCTTTTTAATACACTGGTATTAATTTTGCTAATATGAAAACAATACGGAGAAGAGATTAATTTGGTCCCTGAATTTAGTTATGGACTATGATCATCACTGGAGCAAGGCCTACAACGTTTGTGTACAAGTTGTAGTATAAGCAGTTTGCAGAACTGAATAAAGCAGTTTAATGGCATTCATATACATATACCTCACCAAACTAGACCCATAGGAATTTACGTTGCAAATCTGTGAACTTGCCTGTTAATGTTACGTCACTAGTTATTTTTAACTATACATGTTTTTGCATCAAGAGAAATTCAAAGCAATAATCAATAATGCTATTATTAAATGAAAGTGATTTTTTTAAAGTCAAATCTAAATCTCTGTTACAGCCATTGGCCAAGTTCCCCTGCCTAACATTTTCACAGAATACCATATCAAATGTCCAATGTCCGTTTTATCTCTAGCAGCTATTTGGTTTGACTTCTCCTTCAACTCAGTAAGTGGACTGAGATGGCTGTCACCTGTCATTACAGCAACATGGGGGGAGATGAGGGGCATGCCATTTAAACAGACCTCCTCAAAAAATGTGGGGTAATGTGAGTGATGGTTGAAAGTCGCAGTCTGACCTGACAAAGCTCCTACTAAACATCAGCACATGACCTTGCTTGGGAGGCCTGAATTCTTTCAGCTTTAAGCTGAAACTATTCCCAGCACCACCCAGACAAAATTGACCAAGTTCACACACAAACCTACGCAAACACATGCGCCAACATTTCATACTGCAGATTTTATGAGTTACTGGAAATCTGCACACACTTAACTAAATCACTTTTTCACAAGTCGTTTTAGTGGAAACTGTCACTATATTTCGATCCTGATATCAATAAGATGTTTGGAATAGCCTGATTCATGGGTTTCAGTTATTTCAATGAAGTGAAACTTAGATGAAAATCCAGCCAAAACTTAGCTTGTACATCAATTTCCCACATCAAAGATGCTCATAAACACAGTGTGGAAGTGTTTACATACACTACAATCCTAACTCCACTCTGTCGCATCCTTGGATATCATATCAAAGACTATCTGACTGGAAAGTGCATTAAAACCTGTTGGCTTAATCCCACAGTAGAGCTAAATGTTAGTATGTGGATGGCTCTATCAGTGCGTGTTTAATGGACAGAGTGTGCTTCGATACTAAATATCACAGAACTATGAACTGTTTTGTCAAAACTAATGAGGATTATTTACTCTCTATCTGTGCCTAAAGCCAAATTTCTGTCACTTTCTACGATGCTTATTTATGATCCACAGTATCTCCCTTCAAGTTTCACTGGCAGGGCTTTACACCGTGTCACACAGAGAGCTCCAAAAGGTTGTTAAAGGTTCAAGATGGCTGCGCAAGGAATGTCAGTGGTTTTAGTCAGAATGAAAAATTTACATTGTTTAGGGGTTTGCAGAGCTCCAGAGCTGTTTTATAGTTCAGAGCAGTCTCACGGATCGTAACAGGCTCAGAAAGCCAAACTGTTTTTTTACTTAAATGTGTGCGTTTCTGGCCTTTCTCTACTGTCGTGTTCTCCTGTAGCCTGTTTTATCCCATCTTCCCCTCCCTGTCTCTGTCTCACCCTCACTGCCCCACTGTTTTATCTCTTTGCCCTGAGGCTACAAAGGTATACTTCCCCCAAAAAACATTCCCCATCACTTCTTCTCAGATTATCCTCCTTCCCACTCGTGTCACTGCCCTACACCATGCCTGCTGGCAGTAGGACCCCACAGTCCGATGTACCTACCACATACTCACAGCATTAGACAAATAAAAGCTTTTCATCTTGTCTGACATTCATATTTGTTAAAGGAATCAGAAATGCACCATTGTTTAAATCTCTATATGATCAATTCGTCCTGTTACTCACATTTTTCTTTACACTTCTAAAAGAGAGCGCTGCTCTAAATAGGCAACTTTGAAAGTAGCTGCTCCGCTTTTTACGTTTCGCACAGAGGTCATACTGGGCCAGAGGTCGCCATCAGACCACCAGGCATTGTGAAAGCTTCCCTCATTGTGTAAGGCATATATCCTCTGTGTCTCATGTCCTGAGGCTATACTGACCTCAGGAGCACCAACACGGGCTGACAGATTCTTTCCAACTCATTTTATATTTGATTTAAATGAGAAGTAAATAGGCAGTGGCTCCATGATGTGGAATTTAGGGGTACACACTTATTAAAGAGAGAACAAGCCACAAAACAAATCATTTGGCCTCCCACCCGGAATAAATACACTTTGAACATTGGATGGGATGTTTGACCAAAAACAAATCCTAGCTGACTGTACAACTATACTAAATAGAAATTATTATCAAATTTTGTTGACACACACAAAGACACAAATTCATAGGCTAACACAGAGATCACCTATGTAAAGGTGAGCCTGTTTTTCCTTCTGAGCAGATTGTGATCAGAAGTATCACGTTTATTTGCTTAACCGGTTGAAGTAATCCAACATAGATGTGAGATGACCAAACTGAAACAAAGCTCTAGCTTCATTGTTCCTGTTTATTAATGGCAAGCACACATGCACACAAGCACACATATCACTCCCCAGTCTACTTACATATAAGACTCATCCAAAAAACCCTACTGGTAATCAGCTTTTTCTTATGCATGTTACATCAGTCAGAGAGGAATTTATGAAAAGTGCGGGGAAGTGCATTTTTCGTCGTCTGCCTTCTGTCAAATGTGTGTGTTTTGCCTTAGCTTTTAGGGATCCCATTTTTATACTATAGAACCAGAACAGGAAAAAAAGATGCTTCTGTGTTTCCAGTCTGGTGTGGTAAAAGGGCAGAGCAGTTAAGAGAGGGAACTGAACTGTGGGCAATAAAGAACAGATGGAGAAACAGTGAGTCTGTGGCCAGTGAGAGTGAGAGGGGAACAGACTAGTTGGGTCAGAACTGATCGGTCAGTGAATTTGGTCTCATCTTGAGAAGATATCAAGAGGAGCACCCTAGGATACAATGAATGGGTGACTGCCTGAATTAGCGTGCAATAGTTTATTTTTAAAGATATGCATGAACAAACTCAAATGTGAAAAGGAAGACAGAGAGTCAGCAGAGAAGAAACCTTAATGGTGAATAGAACTATGTGTCTGCAATATTGCTATTTGTGCAGAGTAGGGGTGTCTTTCTTTTCCATCTTTCGGAAACAAGCTCCTGAGTCCAGCCCACACCAAATCTCCTGCATGGAAACTTTTCTCCGCTATAAAACACTAATATGATTTATAACATCGTGTCAGACTTGCCTTTTTCCTATATTTCTGTGTGCATGACTGTGTTTCAGTATGCTAAGAACAAAGGAAGCACAAGTAAAAGTCTTAATGTATTCACGTTTCACTATACATTTGCTTCTGTAAATATGCAATGCATACATTTCAGGGTTTTGGGTCAAACCTTCAAAGCCAAGTGAAAACCACCATGCACTCACTCCCCCTCCTGTACCTGCATGAGAACGCGCCACAGTTAGACTTGCATCCACTCCAGGTTTTCAAATGGGGGTGAGAGGCTGTTACCGTGTCAGTCGGCATGCGGTCTTATCAGACCATCAGACTACCCTCAGATTCTCTTTCCAGATGGAGGTGAGATAGGGCCTCAGAGGCCCGGACCCCCGCAGACACTGAGAGCATGGAGGCCTCCACTGATCTCCTACCTGATGGAGGTGCTTTAATGTGGACTCGGGTTTCACTTGTCTCCCCTGCCTGGCTGGGCCTGCACTCGTGTCAGGATGCAGGCACATTCGGGGCACATGGTTCTGCCGTTCATCCACTTCAGGGTTGGGCTCCAGGTCAAGGTGTCGTTATGGGACACGAGCTCACCACATTATTCGTACTGTGAAGAATAGGTACAGTGAGGGGTTGTATACACAGCTATTCAGGCACTCACTGGCAGACTGACGTACATACATGCAGCTGGCCCACAGTAGAGCTCTCAACATCTCTTCCAATAACATAAACACTGCCACTCAGATTGTGCTCAGGCCAAGAGGAAAGGAGAAGGAATCCCGTGATAAGACAAAAAAAAAAACTTGAAGGAATAAATGAGTGAGATTAGTCAGAGAGGAACTTCTAAGTGCAAAGAGAGACAGATCAAGAGAGAAGGGTGGGAGGGGGCAGAGGAGGAGAGAGGAATTTGGGAGCAGAGAGATAGAATTCCATGCACCTTTTATTGTTGTTGCGCAAACCTGTATTTTGGACCTGCATGAACACTATGCACATTTATGAACATATTTTATATTCCGCCTTGGGGTTTTGAAGTGATAAATGAATATTTGAACATGTCCCACCAGTAACACATTTCCCTCCCTTTCTGATCTGTGTGCTTTGTGTATTTTTGTGTGTGAATTTTGACATTTACGCCTGTGCACTGCTTTTTTTCAAGCATGCATACATGTGTGTGTGTGTGTGTGTGTGTGTGTGTGTGTGAAAGGATGCGTGTCTGTGTGTGCAAAGTATGTCAAAACAAGTTTCGCATTAGAAGGAGCTATTGCAGATTCCACCCGTATCATTTGTACATTGGCACACCTTGGCTGGACTCAGGAAACGCACCACCATTCCACAGAGAGCCCTCCATCATTCCTCACAGGATTAGACACAAAAACAGCGAAAGGGAGAGGGAGACAGTTTCAGGGAGGGACTGCTCTTTCGCTTTTCGTAGCTGGCACTGTCTCTACCATAATTTACCTGAAATAATAGAAGTTTCAAAATTGCTACCAGCATATGCCTCTGTCTGTCTCCCTCTCCGTCTCTGTCAATTTCAAACCAGATGTCAGTTTGACGAGGCTCAAGAAGTCGATGCACGCTAGTGGAGCGGCGTTTGAACAAGAGAAAGCACATGTGAGGCATACACGGTGTCTGACTCACTTACAGATGCATGCTGCCTCTCCATGGGAGTTTAATGAGTTTGATACATGAGATAGACTTTTTTCATCAATAGTCAACTCCACCTAGTGGTGTTTGTGCTGAACAGATTTCTGGCTGCAGTCAAGGAATGAACTGTTATGAGGGAAACATTACACCAGCAATTGTTTATCTGCACTGAGTCACTTTATCCTGAGATTGCTGTGGAAGGGAGAATAAATACTAAAGTTTTGGATATGAATTCCTCAAAAGCTGCGCTGGTGTTGTTGCCTGTGAGATCGGCCTCGGTGCATTGGTGGCATAGTCTGCGTGCTGATAGAGAGCAGTTGTTGAGTTTGTTAGCAGATCACCAGCACCTCTTGGCTTGGCATCTGTGAGGCTTGCTCACACTTGCTTTCACCCAGCATGTGTTTGCTCAGATGAAGGAAATTATGTAATTAGCCTGTGAGAGATTGTTTTCTTTCACTCTTTACCCCCCTCTCTCTCCTGCTCTCCGCCTTTACCCCTCTGTCTTTCTTTTTCCCCCTATTCATTTTTTGCACTTGTGCTCTTTCTTTCTAGTCCCCTGGCAGCATGAGATGGTTTCAATTTAATCCGAGCCACTCCCTAGCTCACCTCCTTCATTAATTGCCAGGGACCATCAGTGGAAGAAAATTAGGCCTTGTCATACAGATCCACCCTAGCTGTTGAAGAGCAGCTTTGTTATACATCAAAGGGAGAGTTTGAAAGGTGCATGAGGGAGTGGAAATGGAAGCGCTGGGTGTGCAGGGGGTTATGTCAGGCTGGGTTTTGGTTGGGTCGGGTTGTGTGCTGGGAGATGGGTGCAGGGATACTCATGGGCAGTATCGGGGGGGGGGGGGGGGGGACCTGGCATTCTGCTCTCTAATTCCAGCCGGCCTGGAGGCCTGGAGCGCTAAGAAGGGCCTCACTGTTGCTCTCTGGATCAGCCAGGTATTGCTTACATAAAAAGCAAGTGAAAACAGCTGTAGGGATAATTAGCTTGATTCTCCATTACATGCCATGAGGGCCAATAACTAAAAAATGGAGTTTTGTTTGGGTTAGAGCTGCAGTCCCAACCAGGAGGAAGTTGTAAAAGTCAGGGAGAAAAAAAGAAAACGAGAGGGGAAAAGGAAAAATGTAGGGAAGAAAGAACGAGCTCTTGAAGTAATTGTTGCAGATGAGATGTTCTCTCTTCCTGGGACGGCCTGATGTAGACCATATTTTTAGGGTTTTAAAATGCTACAGTTTCAAAATGATTGGATGGGAATGTGCGCCAACCACATGCTTCGACCCATCTAATGTAATCTGAGTTTGTTGTTCATGACAATGTGTAAATTCAAATCAATGAATTGGAACTGGAAGCAAATTTGAACTGTTTTTTTTTATACCATTTGTTTCCTCACAATGGAGCAGCAGAGATGCTGCGTGATGTTTTAACCATTGCTGAGCATGTTGAGTCACAATCACAACCTCAGACTCTGCATTCAGTAAATCAGACGTATGATGAGAGCAGTGACTTTTGTCTTTGTTTTCATTGCAAGGAACTTTGTCAGAGCCGCTTCTCCTCCGACGTTTTTGAGGGTAGATATCATCCTCTGAAACATGATATTTTCTGTGGTCACGATCCAGGCCTGCGTTCACACACACACTATCTTAACAAAAAAGAAATGTGTATGACTATTTAGACAGCTCAGAAAGTCAGCCCAGTCGTTAGTTGTCACTTCTTCCTCCCCCTGTCTTTGCCCCTTCATACCACCGAATGGCTTGTTTTACATCTCTCCTCTTCATAGACTGAAGGGGGGGGGGGGCCTAATCTTTGTTCTGGTAATTGAATTTGGTGTGTTTCTCTTTTTTTCTGTAAGAGTGAAAGAACACCAACCACAGGGTAATTCCAAGGGAATGAGCAGCACTCTGACATAGGTGGTCCCAAAATACTGCAAGGATCCATTTAACAGGCAGTTTACAATAGTAGCACTTAAAGACAAGAAGGGCTTTGGCCCCTCACATCCAGACTCTCAGCCATGATTTCCAGTCCTCCAACTGAATGTACTTGGACCTGGCATGTATATAGTACAAAATACTAGTCAGTCCTAACAAAATGAACTGGTGCCAGGATGTAGAAGTGTTGCTGTTTTTTGCCACTTCAGCTCCATCTCTGTTTCTGCAGCAGGTGAACGCAAACTGTGATACAACAATGTGTTTCCTGTCTCCAGGATAAACCAGTATTGATATGAGAAAGTGTTCGCCTAGTGTGATCCTAACATCAATCACGCTGAGCGTGAAGGAGGATGAGAGTTATACAGAGAGTAGAGACAGGAATGGCTGATTACCCTGAGGTAGAGAGGGAAATTTTATTTTGCTAGTTGTAGAAATTTATTGCTATGTTGACAATTTTAGGGTTTTTTTTAACTTTCAGTACCAGCAAATGTCATTTTTTCCCCACTAAATCTACTCTATATAACGTGGCTGAGTATAATAGTAGAAGTGATGCACTTGGCTTGTTTGAGTGTCAATGTTTTACTTTTATCAGTAGCTGTTCCTGTGAACGTTCATGCAGACACACTGCTGCTCATGACAAATGTCTGTTTTGATAAATGGGATATTTATGTGTATTCACCACCATTTTCTTCTGAACATAGTTGCCTAAAGATTTACCTGCAAGTCGCACCTTATTTCCATACTGGAAATATTACAACTAGTAGTTTAATGTCTGTTTAATCGTCTGAAAGGAAGTAGCTGGTTTCATTTCAGTTCTTTTAAATCATATTGTTCTAAAACTCTGAGTCAGACGAAGGAGCAGAGAAATATAGAGATGACTTTAACTCAGGCTCAGTTACTGAGGTAACTTACTCTGCAGATCTAAACTTCTTGCTGGCTGTTTTTCTTTGTCTCCTCCTCATGCTGAGCCTGAAAGAGCTGCCTGTCAGGCTGTTTCATTTCCTCATTCATACAGTGAATGAGGAATGATATCAAAGCACATACCAGGATGCCTCAAACTAAATAAAACATAATAGCGTTGACGTATTGTCTCTTTTCTCCAACTCAGGCTTTTTCACTGCAGCTGCTGTGTTTTTTTAATATAGTTTCACACATGTTGTGTATTATTATCTCAAACACCACTGGATTAAAATGGAGACTCCTCTTTATTTAACCACTGTCATAGTTGATTGTAGTCAGAGTAGAGTGAACTAACTGATAAACTGCTCTCAACAAATAAAAATCCTTTTTCCATCTCAGTTAGTGAACCCAGAGTCCAGGGTTACCATCAGACTTAGTTCAACCTTTTTTCCAGATCAGCCTCCCTGAGTTTACATGTTTATTAAGAAAAAAATCAATAATGCAAAATTTGTCAGACGGGTAGAGATGTTTTTGTGTGTGTGTGTGTGTGTGTGTGTGTGTGTGTGTGTGTGTGTGTGTGTGTGTGTGTGTACTCCAATACACATGTAGCTAGCCTTTTTTCTGCCTTTAGAAGCTGATGATGCAGAAAATTGTAGACAATGACCCTGGGCTCACTAAATTATCCGGAGCCTGGTTCTGGCTGTCCTGGCTCATGTAATGTGCTTTTCTTTGTCACATGCTTCCAACGCAGGTATAGTCATGACCACAGATGCAGCTTTTAAACACAAGAACATAAAATTCTATATGATTTTAACGCTCTGTCACAACAAGCTGACATTTAAAATAATCATAGGCCGATAAGTGTACACACATTCATGACCACATAGCGACACACACTTCCTCATTAACAACAGGAGCAAAGGCGACACACGTGAGTTTGTGTAGTGAATGCATCTGTTGTGTAGAGGTAGTGTGGTGTTGACAGAGAAGAAAGGGGAGCAGTCTTCAAACACATCCACGGGCAGGTCGGGCTCTCCATTATGGCCTGCCGGGGGCCATATTTGTTGATTCTCTGGCCTCCAAATCATTAATTTAAGTGCAGACGACGGCAAAGAAACCTGAGATTGGCGTCCAACACACATACACATACTTACACACACAACCATGTACATGCACGGACACACATTTGGTCACACAAGCAGGCTTACATGTATAATACACACACACTCACAAGCTCTGTGTTGCATAACAAATGATGGCACTTTAATTGCTGTGCCTGTTTATTTACTCCTGGTTGTAATGGATGGTCGTCTGCCTGGCAGCCCATCAGAGAGTGAGCAGCCCTGCACAACTGGACACTTTCCTCATGATCTGACATTCCTCTGCATATACAACGCACAAACCTATGATGCTATTATTAAAAACTGGTTAACTGCTTTACAGGTTAAATGATTTCTAGTGCAACATATTCCCCAAGTCTACCTGTGCAGCACTAAAGTTCTTTCGCTGTGTCTTCGCTGAGTGACTGATGATAACGTTTTCAGTGATTGGTAGTTATTTTGGGGGCCTATTTGCTCAGCCAATGAGGCGCCCTCAGCTTGCCAGACATAGATCATTGTTTCTGTTTTTTTCACAACACAACCCTAAGGAAAGTGAGTCGTTGCTGACTGCTGTGCAGCCTGGATAACAGACACATTCCAATAGAGGGTTTTTTTTTCCTTTTTATTAATGAGCATTTGATGTTTGGACTGCTGCCAGCCGCATTTAGACCATTCATAGGGAGATGTGGAGACTCGCCAGAGTTAGAGGAAGAAAATGGTCAAGCTGCAAGGAAGAACAAAATACGCTGGACCTGAGTGTCTGAGTTCTCTGTGTCCATTACCAAGACGACCAAGGAAATTAAAAACAACTTAAGATCCTTGGCTAGATGATGCATCTTCATATTCCTGTGTGGGTTTGAACATTTGTTTTTCATTTGTTGTGGTTGACCTCTCATACTGATTCTTTTTTCTTAATGTTTCTTTCCACAGCTGCTTGTAGAGCCAGGTACCAAGAGGTTCAAGAGCTTCAACTGGGGACGCCGGCACCTCCCCAGCATTATGACCAGCAGACACACATATAAACAAATACGCACACTCCAGGACCTACCAATTTAATGTAATGTGGTCAAGCCCAGAATTCACTGGATCAGAAATTATCCTTTGTACAGCTGAATGTCACTGTCTCTGACAAATGCAGTGACCCGCTGAGGATCTGTGGGTCACTGTGGGTGAATGTGTCTCACCAGAGCATCAGTTGTCAGTGTATTGGCAAGAAGTCCACTGCCTTCGTTTCCCTATAGCTGTTTTCTGAAGGTTGCAAGCTGGATTCGTTTTGACAGTGCTACAGAGTTCTGGCTCCACATCAACTGACAATCAGTCCACCGCTGTCGACTACTAGTGTGGTTACGCAGAGCCAGTGGAACCACTGTAAACTCATGCCAACTCTAAACTGGTTTATTATGGCATGAATGTGTTTACTTCTGCAGCTAAATATCAGACTTTGTAAATGTCACAACATGGACCTCAGTCCACAGACAATCCACAGAGACCTTCTCAATGTACTGTGCCAAAGGAGACATCCCTGTCTGCTGAAACAAATTACTGAAATGGGATTGCATCTGAATCACTTGGCCTGCCCAATAAACCACCCTAATTACTCGTTTGTCTGACCATCTCCCATGTCCTGTGGAGAGATCAACAAGAAATGGTGAATTTGGGCTTGAGGATGGTCCACAAAAACACTTTGAGGATCAGCTTTTACCTTGTCTGAAAAACAGGACCTTAATTAACTGGGAAGGAAACACAGTTGACCTCAAATCAGCCAGATTAGCGTAAGAACAGTCTGTTTAAACATTTCTCCTTGTGTTCTTTTAGCCTGCTGTGCATTTGTTAATGAACCGATATCATGTTCTGTTTGCTTTTCTACATCCGAAACGGTTCTGAGTGCCACTTTTTTTTTTTCTGTTTTTGAAGTTGCAACAGCTGTGTGTGACTTATTATGCTGATGAGTGATTATTTTGTTGTCTGTTTTTTGATCCTGTGAATCTGAGAAGCTAATCTGTTCAGAGTAAGGTGGTTTGTATCTTAAAGCAGTATCACCGAGGGACAATAACAAACTATATTGTGTTCTGATTTAATAGTGTAACAGTGTTTCCACTGACCCATACCTAATATGTACAGTTTTTGCACAGTGTGTGTGTGTGTGTTTGTGTGTGTGTGTGTGTGGTTTCGTGCTGCTCTCATGATTGTGATGACTGTGAAAGTTTGAGGGTTACAGTATTCACCCTTGACTTGTTCCACAGTGTTCTGCAGTGGTCAGCTTGTCTCTGTTGTTTGAATAAAGTTGTTTTCTTTCCCAAGAACTGCAACATGTATTTTATCAGAAAGTTAATAATGTGAACATTGACATCGTCTGTGTTATTGGTAAATGTGAGTGCAACAATGGGTATTTTCACAAGATTAAAGTTTCACCACCGCTAATGGCAACTACTACAATGGGCTCTTGCACTACCCAAGAAAGAATTCTTCCCAGTTTTCATGGTCTACCAATTCGCTCTCTCTCATAAACTCAGCCAGATGTTGCCCAGTTTTCTTCCTAGGGGAACGTGGGGGGATTGACGAGGGAGCATGGGGGGGTTGAGGCATGGTGAGGCAGGAACGGGGATCAGAAATGTGGCTGCGCATGCTTTAAGTGCTCTTTGTCGCAGCCGGAGCCTCCCCAGCCTCCCCAGCATCCACCACTGTAACCTTAACTGGGAACAGAACTCGTGCAAAACTTTCTGGCACTTTACACTCGACTGTGTCACTGGTATTCACAGTCCAGCGAAGAGTTTCAATCCTGAAGGAGATATACACTTTATGAAAAATCTCACATCCATTCTAACAAAGCCATGGCTCTTACAAAAGCATCATGAGTCATCTTAAAACATTGTGGGGGACAGAACCAGATGTGCATTTTGTGTGATTGCTTTCTGCCTTTGGATTTTCTTTCCTTTCGACACACCATAGCTTTAGAATTAGCTTTATTACGTAATTCTGTTTTGTTTTTATATACACTGCAACAGAGCATTTTAAAAGTGTGCTTATATACAGTTCACGTAAATAAAAATCCAGCTTGGTGCTGTAAAAACCACAAAACTGAGCATGCTGGAAGCCAAATGACCCAAATCACATACTTCCAAGGAAGAGTTTTAAAGCAGACCTGTAAGACTGACTGCACTTGATTAAGACTGTAACCAACTAGCTCGGAGTAGTAAAAATGTTTTCTCCTCTCTTTGTCCACCTCCTATCACCTGAGGCAAAAGTCTTTGTGTACAGCCAGATATTCAGGTGACCGGCCCTCACATTAACTTGTAGCATCGTTTACTTATGTTTAGTTTGTTATTCCATCTCTATTTCCTCGGCTCAGATCAAACATATCGTGGCCTTGGCTGAGAAACCTACACTATTAAACACTTTGCCCTCTGACACTCACGGTGGGGTTCACTGAAAAATACCGAACTGTAAAGCGACGGATTCTTGCAGCAAGTTTTGAAATCATGCACCATAAAATAATAATTAATCTGCCATAATGGCCGTAATGCTCGCAGGCCTTCGTGTGATGGGAGCAGCCTGTGTAAGCACACGATATGGACCTGCTTGTCTTGATTTTGCTGAGTGGTAACTCGATCTGCTGCCAGTGAAAAACCTAACTCTGCCCTGGTATGGATAGGGTAATAGCCCCGGGTGCTTTATAAGTTTATTTTAGGTAATAGAGACGCTTGTTTTGTTACAGCCTGTTCCGCCCCTCTCTCTCTCTCTCTCTCTCTCTCTCTCTCTCTCTCCTCTCTAAAATTTTACCTACACTCAAATTCCTCGATTCTTCAAAGTTGCTGAATGGAAGTAGAAAAAATGGATTTGAGGAGAAACATGACGCGCATGCGCCATCTGAAGGTCTTGCGACGCGCATCCATGCGGCAGTGTGTTAGTTTGTGAGAGGAGGTGACTGAAGCAGGTGAGAGAGGGACGGAGAGAGGGAGGGATAGTCGGCGATACTTTGGTGCAGTTCGGCACACACGGTGTGTGAAGACGACAGACTCAGCGAAGTCGCTGTTCACACGCTGTGCTCTTTTTTGGCACCGTGCGCGCTCGCCAAGCCGCACAGTTTGGAGAAAGTTTTTCCTTTTTTTTTTTTTTTTCTGGAGCACACTGTCTGGAGCCCATTAATTGTTGAATTTGTATTTGTCAGGCGGATGACTTGTTTTTTGCACCTGAACACCGTCAACCCGAGCGGAGGAATTGTCAAAGTCGATTTTGCACAGAATGGAAAGTAAATTGACAAGTCGTTTGTGGCGAGGATCACGGTGTGGATCTTTCCGCAGGTAAAACGCGCTACGAGCTGAGCGTGTGAGCGGCTGGATTTAATGTTCATACAGACTTGAGTATTGAGTCTCTTTGATAGAGTTTAGCTGTGTCCTGGAACAGTTTTTCACTTGGACAGGGACTCTAGAATTAGGCCGCTTTCAAGTACAAGACATCCGACAAAGCACCTCAGACGTTTTCGCCAGTGGCACTTTTGGTTGCAGTCGGTGGTTTTACGTGTTGATAGTTACCGCAAAGTCACGCACTGATTCTCTAAAGAAACTGGTCGTTTCCTCGCTCCGTCTTTGGACATTTTAAATATCGTGCTGCTTCCTACCAGCCGTTTAAGCTGCCTGGCGCAGGGAGCGCATTCACTGATTGTTGGGCGTCCGTGTGCAACCAAAACACCAAACCTGAAGAACTCTCAGCTTTAGCACTCCACCTTCTTCACCCCAACGAAGCACTTTCCAAGAGATCCGGATAAAACGACGAGTTTGCCGTCGCTGCAGCTGAAAAGGAAATCTTAAATCTACCTGCACTGGGATTATTGCTTTGATATCGGCTGCAGAAAGTGGATTACAACTTCTAACTGGCTGTGCTCCCTGGTGAGTAGCCTACAGGTCTGGTCTCCTGCCTCACTGTGTTTCAGTGGGAGCTTTTCGGACTGATACTGGTTCTTGGATGTGGAGAAAAGTTCTTGACAGATGTGATGTTTGAAACATGCTCCCTCCCTGTGTTGACTGTCACAGTGTGTTCATGTCCTCATGGGTAAATAATGACTTCAACAAAAAATAACCATGAGTTAAGTTAGCATTCCTAAACATCATTTTTAAAATCTCTGCGCTTTTCTTCTCATCCGTTAACGGAACCCGTTTAAAGTCAGGCATTATCCTTTGTGCTGCTTCTCCTCATCAATTCCTTGTACCTGGCTCCCTCTCCTGGATTTTCTAAATTGCAGGCGGACATCTATCCGTTTGCTCTTAATGCGGATAATATGTCACTAGTAAATCACGGTGCCGCGCAGCTTGGGAAAGATGTGGTTTTATTATGACTGCTCTGCGAATTAAACGTTTTGTTTATTTCTGTAAATACACCCACACACCATAACCCCCAAAAACACTACGCAGAGGCGTCAAAGTGCAGGCCACACTGGAAATACAAAATGGCCCAGTCATGAATTTAAAGAGTCCCTTATTTTGAAACTTAAATCACCCTGATGCTTTTCCCAAAGATTGTTGCTAAAATTATTTCAGTAGCTAATTGTAATAGATAGTTGGGCCAAAGGTGCTAGCTAGAAAAAATCCTAAAGAAGAAAAATGTAGGTCAGAATTGGACTAAAATGTGATTAAATCATTTTCGTATTGTAAAAGAGCCGATGGGCCATTTTAGCTTTACAGTTAATCGGTTTAGTCCCCCCGCCCTTAAATGATCATTGCAACAGCAGCGGCCTTTGTCTCTTCTCTTCAAGCTGCAAGCTTCTTCTGTCTGATGCCACTTTTCTATAGGATTATCATGACAGTGACGACTGATGGTCGTCTTCACTCGGGTCAAATCGTTTCCAGGGGTCAAGGAGCGCGGGATTTGCGCAGCTTTCCATGTCCAGGAATGTATATTTAAGTTTAAAAAAAAAAAAGAAACACTCACGATAAATTCATGTGCAGTGTTCAAGCGCTTCACAATAAAACAATACTAAGAAATTAGTCATAACTGCTGTCATCGGCTCTTAAAAGGAGGCTTTGCTGTTCTCTGCTCTGATTGGATGAAACCTGGTTGTGAAATGGCAGATAATTGCACGCACCTGTGGCATCAATTAATTTAAATATGAATATGCTGCACTTGTAGTGTCTAGTTTTGAAAAACAAAATAGACAGCGTAATAATAATAATAATAAAAAAACATTTACTCACAAAACGTAATTATGCGTAAATCAGAATATATTTTTGGTTCCACTTCCTGGCGCTTCTTAAAAACCTCAATTAGTTGGTTTAAAGTCGGTGTAAAACCGCCGGCCTCTGTAGATTACTGGTTTAATTTATGTGGAGGGGATGCAAGGAACATAAGCTCATCAACTATTAGTAACGCAGTGTACAAACTGAAAGCACATGCTCGTCTGTGTGCGCGCTGGGTGAATGATGGTGAACTTGGCCGGGTCTTTAATGAGTATTAGGCAGGCACTGGGCTCCTCGACTCAACCCTGGAAAATAACGCAGCGTGACAAATTAGAGTTGTTCTCAGACCCAGAGTTCTCGCACGGCCCGATCACAGGGTTGGCACATCAGCTTAATTCGCCAATGTAGGGGCAATTATTTGAATTCATTTTCTGCCTACATGGCAGTCAGACTGTATCACCACGGCTGTATGCATATAATAGGTTTCCCCCACTTTTTAATTCCTTGTGTTTTTCGTTATGCAAGAGGCTGCACTGTTTTCTGTATGTAACCAGGCCACCAGACCAAAATCCGCTGATGTGTCTCCTCACAGATTCACATCCATTTCCTGGTCTACATATGAAAATTAAATTGAATATAATTACAGACCGACATAACCATTATTTAGCCCACCTAATTACTTTAATTCCTTAATAGCCACATGCTGCAAACAAATGTTTTCTTTTTTATATGCAGCCTTTTAAAAGTAAAGTCATATTATGTTTTCAATTCACTATAAAAACGAATTAAACGAATTTGTTCAACATTTTTTTTACTCTTTTCAAAAATTGGTTTCTTGCTGACATAAAAGGACAAAATTGAACTAGTCAGTGGGAGACGATGCAGTGTAGTGTCTTGTATTTTAAACCCTCTTGTTTTTGAATATCTTGTTTTTAAGTTAACTTGCCCCAGATATTTTCTTAGTTAAAATTAAGACTTAATTTTGACAGTAAATATGTATCTTAAAAATGTAGGCTATTTAAAATAGGATGCGCACACACACACACACACACACACACACACACACACTCTCTCTCTCTCGCTGTATTTGACTAGGCCTTTCTCAGTCAAATCTCTCCTCTTGTGTGTCTCTTTCTCTGAGTAAAGTGAGCTGTCAGGAATGTGTCTAGCTGGGGTTTCACGGTCCTCGTGTCTTCTCCGGCTGCACGTCTATCAGTCTTATGTGATTCACACTCAGACCTGCTGCCAAATGACTGCTCTGCTGTGCAAGCACTGATGGCCTCAGGGCACTCATCACAGACATACACACAAAACCATGGTCTGTTTTCACGATTCTGTGTAAAAGAGAGTTTAGATATGCAGGTTTGCAGCTGAAAGAATTTCTCCTACGTTTCCCTTCATATATTTTGATTTCACATTGGCCTATATCTGTCTTTTTCTGAAGTATGCTTAATAAAGTGTGTGAAACAAACACGGAGACTGACATGTATCTTTTTCTCTGTCTACTCTCAGATCGGCGGCAGTATGAACCTGGGCCTGGGCTGTGTGTGTCGGCCAGTTTTCTGGCCCTTTGGCAGCGTGTTGGACTCCAGACACTGTGTCTTTGCCCTTACGCTTCTCACACTCCTCATGCAGGTGGTGGTGGAGGCCAACTCATGGTGGTATGCATTCATCTTCTTTCCACATGTACAGTATGTGTTAATTTGCACACTGTGTTTGTGTGTGTGTGAGAGTGTGAGTGTGAGTGGAGATTTTCATTATTTAAACGTCATTTTCTTCTCTTCACACTTTTCGATGAATCACATTTGCAGATGGATTGACTGACAGTGTGTAAAAGAGGAAAAAGCCAAAACAGTTAATTCAATTTAAAATTTAATTTAAAAAATGTTACTGGTCTTATATTTTTTGTTTTAAATTAAATGTCAGACTTATATATGGCATGTTCACCAAAAAAGCTTCCGCAGCTGCAATTGCACCACACATGAAGTAACACAACATGCTGACTAGAGCACATTAGCTTTCAGGAAGCTCTTTTTCTCCCTCATTTTCTCTTCACATATTGCCAAACCAAAATTATGAATATTATAGAAAACATAGATATGCTGTGGTTAACAAGGCGGCGTCCAAATATGTGCAAACACTGTGTATGACGACTTGAATGTGTTTGTATGTGTGTATGTACACACACGTTCAGCTGCCATTGGAGAAAAAAAAAAAAAAGTCTATTTGAGCATATTGCTTACTGGTAACCATTAAAGCACAGCATAAAGCAAGTCACAACTCTTCACAGCCAGTGGCTGTTCCTTTGTTTTCATCTAATTGCACACTTGTTGAAAATTGCTTTTTTCCAACAAACAGTGAATCCTACGTAAGATTTTTATTTATACATGTCACAGCAAGTGGTGACATCATGTGGTGACGGCCCAGATGTATGGAAATAATAGTGTCAACGATTAATTTGATGAGGATTAATAGAGATAAACATGATTTAATGATCTCAGCTCAGTGAATGACTTACATTAATGTTCAAATAATGAGTTGGATTACGGACCCACTGAGGACTTGAAATTTACCACGGGCCCTTTGGAAAGCGGAACACACACACACACACACACACACACGCGCGCACGCGCGCACGCACACCTAGTGAGTGTGTGTTTGTGTCCTCTTGGAGAGGTCACACAGGTGTAAATGATTTGGAGTGTCGGAGCAGTGGGCCTGCTGACTGTGAGTGTGTGTGTGTGTAAGACAGGCCATCAGTCTACGTGTGTGTCTGAGCAGACTAGCTGTGTATGTTGATTTTTGTTTTCCTTCGCCTGTGTATATCTTGTGTGTGTGTGTGTGTGTGTGTGTATTCAGTCTGAGTTCCATCGCAGTTGAGTTTCCCCAGTCGATCAGGTTTCACTGGGGGCTAATTGTCTCTCTCTTGGGGCTCAGGATGGGCTGTTCTAATCGTCCTGTGGCCTGGAACCAGATGCTCATACTGGTGTTTCTCTCTCTGGTTCAACTGTATTTAGTCTCTTATGATCCAATTTATTTTTCTTTTCTTCAAAATTTATAGTTTCTCTCAAGCAGGCATTGTATGTGCATGGTCAACTGCAAATTAGCCTCTAAGACGGTGGTTTTCCAACCTGAAATTGGGACTTTGGACCACATCAAGATGAATTGGAAATGTTTTCAAGCTCAATAACAAGAAATATCACATTTCTGGAAGACAAAACTGTTTATATTTTCTGCTTGTTTTTTTGTTAACTGCTTGGGAGTTTTTCCTCCTAAAGTCACTGAAATCATGTTATCAATCCCAGAGAGGAGTAACACACTGGTTGCCACAGACGAGGCTTGGCTTTGCTGGACTATAAGACTATAACAACAAAAAAAAAGCGGCTGGCAGGCAGTGCTAAGAAAGTGAGAACAAGAATTATGTTTGTGTCAAACTTACTCTTTCCTTGATGGATTCTTAATTTTTCTCAATTTTTTTTAACTTTCCTCTTTCTTACTTCTTTTTCTTTCTGCTTCCTTTTACTCCACGCTCTTGGCCCTCAATGGCGCATAACTTTTCAGTCCAGTGTTATTTAAAGCAAAGAGAACACTTTTTCTCCATCTAGTAAAGAGCTCCAGCTCATTTCACTGATTAACCTAGCTCCATCCATGGGGAGGAGAAAACAGTCAAGTGAAATTGGCTGTTGATTGTGAATCTGACCTGAAAACCTGGATGCATTTGTTATAATGGCAATCGAGTGAAAACAACTGCTTTGTGTGTCCCACATAATGTCCAGGTCTCTTGCCATGAACCCATTACTGATCCCGGAGGCCTACATCATCGGTGCCCAGCCTCTGTGCAGCCAGCTGGTGGGCCTGTCTCAGGGCCAGAAGAAGCTGTGCCAGCTCTACCAGGACCACATGCAGTACATCGGTGAAGGTGCCAAGACCGGCATCAGAGAGTGCCAGTACCAGTTCAGACATCGGCGCTGGAACTGCAGTACAGTGGACAACTCCTCTGTTTTTGGACGGGTCATGCAAATAGGTGAGAAATAGGCGGATATGTTTAAAATTGCATTCATGTGAGCACGCAGGAGATCAATACACTCAGTCAAACCAAGCTGAACCTAATGTAGTCCAGTCCAACAATCCTGCAGCAAATCCTCTTTGTAATGTTCATTTTTTGTGTGTGGATTTTGGAGGCTGTATTTTTTTTTTGGTGCTACTGAACTGGACCTCATTATACAGAGAAGGAGGTCCAGTTTAACCTATTTAACCTAACCACATTGAGCTAAACAGGCTGGACAAAATAATGGAAACACCAGTCAGAAATACAATTTAACAGCACTGAAAGCCACACTTCAGAAGGACCATACAGTTGAATCAACACCTCCGTAAAACAAAAAGTGAGTATCAGCTTCATGAAGGAAGGGTTCACTGAAGCACTGTGGTGTTGGACTGCATTAGTTTTAGCTTGGTGTAACAACCTGCCGGCCGAATGCTTAGATACAAACAAGGATGTGTGTTCCCCAACATATATGCACACATTTACACTACATACTGTATTCACCAATGTTAGTTAGAACTTGTTTATTCTATGCCATGCCCTTCTTTATTCTTCCATATTCTGACTCACTGACACTCTTCTGTATGTGTTTTTGGAAGGCTATGTGTGAAATGTATGAGGCTGCTGATTCTCAGCAGCTGTGTGGAGGGAATAGTTGGTGGGTGAGGTTGCTGGATAAATCACATGTGGCTTTGGCCTGCTAAACCAGCTCCTGACATGGAGCAGGAGGGAGGCTGAGACTGCTTTTCCCCTGATGAATGAGAGACAGTCTAAGACACACACACATATGCAGTGGAGCTAGACTGTAGCTGCCATGTATCTGCATAGAAGTGCAGTGAGTATATACTTATAATATATCACTTCTGTCAGAAATCCCTATATGCCTGTGTGTGTGCACGTCCATGCACTGTGCGTAGATCTCCTTTTGAAAGTTCAAGAGCTTTGCAGTCTGGTTTTAAAGTGATCCCTACTCTGGTGTCACTGTTTAACATGGTTTGTTTAGGTTTCTTTGGATGTTTGACTTTATCCTGGAGGCTAATGTAAAGGTGGTTTACCATTTATTGATCGTAACTTTCCAGTTGAATTAGACTGAATCTATACAACGTCAGTGTTGTGATCATAACAGAATTACTGCAGCCTTGGCAGAATCAGACTAGATAGTCGGCAGACATTATGTTTGTGGTGCTCACATTAGGCAGTTCTTTCCAGTCCCCTTTCAGCAGCACGTACAGAAATTTTATTCATTTTATACATTTTATTCATGTTGATACTTTTAAAGGATCTGGCTCATCTAAAAATAAATAAATCAGAAAGCAAATGATTTTTCATCTGGTCACATTGCACATGGAAAGTTCAGCTTATGCAGATTTTGAACTATCCATCTCCATCATCATTTCTCCTCCCGCCTGATTGCAATGAATGGAGAAAACGGTGAATCGAACTTCTGTTATGTCCACAGTTTAAAAATAACATTTAATAATTTCAGCAGCAACTTGTCTTTTCTGAAGTAATGTTTCTCTTACTCTGGATAGTTAACAGAGCATGCTGTCATCAGCTGCTGGAAGATTTTTTTTTTTTTGTTAGAAAGTAGCTCCCACAGAAAACTGATCACACCGAGGTCTGTGGAAGATCCTGAGTAACCAGGACATTGTTTCTAAAAAGAGACTGTCTGTGCATATTCAAAATGTCATGTTTTGTGTAACAAACTTTTAATTTGATTTTACTGTACTTGGGCGGTGGCAAATGTCTGAAAATCTTGGCACATAAAACTGGAACTATCTGCAGGTTTTTGTTTTGTTTTTTTATGAACCAACCATTGCTGTTCGTGCATACATGTGTGGGTCTGTGTTTTTACACTGACCTTGGCGATTCTGCCTGTCTGTAGTTGCTGCTGCCGAACCCCCCTCCACATTAGTCTTTATCAGCAGCCATTCTCCCATTCCTCTTCTCCCTCCTACTTCCTTCCCAACATTGCTCCCATCTCAGGCCAGTCTGGTCCAAGTAAGCATATCCTCCCCTTACTGTGCGCTTGTCGATCTGAAACCTTGTCTTTCTGCTCGTCTTCTGGCTTAGGACACTGATGATGATTTAAAGCTGAGCTCCAGGGGGTGCTCATGTGGTTGGGTTCAAACCCTCTCCCCTGCTTTGCTTGGTTAGCTCCATGATGCAGGGGCAAAGAGGCAGCAGGACGGGGGGGGGGTGACAGGTCCACAGGTTCAATATCTCCAGGCAGGATTAAAAGTCGTAATCAACAAATAAATCCCTTTCCTCTCTGATCAGACAGGCTTTTCAAGTGGGTTTTATTTATTCAGCTTATTTTTCCCATTAATCTTTTTCTGCCTTTTGTGATATCAAATGCAGGCATGTGCCTCCTTTTCCATTTTACTCTTTTCTTTTTTTGCTTATTCTGAACTTATCACTACAGTCATCTTTTCTTTCTCCTTCCTCATCTGTCTTTCCATCTGCTCTTGCCATTACAGCTCGCTCTTTAAGGATTTGGCCCAGCAGGTATATGAGCTGTACATTTTTATTTTGTAGCAGCCCCCGTTTTCAGTGTCACTGTGCAGCTCTCTAAGTGTGGTTGCTCCACTCATTCTGGTCTTCTCTTCTAGCCTGTGGCTTTGTACGGTGGTAATGATGGATAGTCTGTTAGGTGACAGCAGAAACTACTTGTACTTTTGTTTTTTAAGTCATATTGTCTCTCTGGTGGAAATTTTGAGGGAGTTAATGAGCAATGGCTCCACAATCTCTGTTATGACAGAAAGTCATTGTCATTTTCAATTTGGGTGAAATGGCAGTTGCTGCTACGAAGGATCTCTGTCACTGGAGGGCACTGTCTTCTCTCTGGCTGAATCCCAATAACAGCAAACCCAGTTCCACTGTTCAACATGTTGGTGATGAGGAGCCTGCAGCACTTGGCTCAAGTGCTCTGTAATCTGAAGTGTATAGTGATTGCTGTCATATGACATCACATCTCACAACTGAACAAATTTTTAAAGCAAACTGACATTAAAACTAAAAAATCCACACGTGTAACCTGCTCAAATGGAAGCAGTAGATGAAGAGGCCAAATGATACAATTATATTTATACATTTCTCATTTACTCTGGTTCTTATCCTGTCAAATGTGACATGACATTCCTGTTTTGTGCGTCTGCAGGCAGTCGAGAAACGGCGTTCACTTATGCCATCAGCGCAGCAGGAGTGGTGAACGCCGTGAGTCGCGCCTGCAGAGAGGGGGAGCTCTCAAGCTGCGGGTGCAGTCGTGCAGCTCGCCCCAAAGATCTGCCTCGAGACTGGCTGTGGGGCGGCTGCGGAGACAACCTCAACTATGGCTACAGGTTCTCCAAGGAGTTTGTAGATGCACGCGAGAGAGAGAAGAGCTATCCCAAAGGCTCGTATGAGAGCTCACGAGTGTTGATGAATATTCACAATAATGAGGCAGGAAGAAGGGTAAGAGACCAGGGCTTACACGCATGAACACACACAGAAAACGATCTTTACACGCCACTAGATAAGAGGCAAAGAGGTATAAACTGCAGACCATGTGAGACCAACCAGTGATAGAAAGAGCAAGAGGAGTTTGGAAGTGAGACAATCCAGGTCAATCAGATAGGCCTCCGCTGATCATCTGTGTAACAGCTCTGTCTGCTTTCCTCTCCTGAGGCTTTGATCTGTGGGTTGATGGAGTCACTGGAGGCAGCTCTGGGGTTTCTTTCCTTTCCAAACATCTTGAAACAACCTCAAAAGAAATGGAATGCCAGATATCTATTGCCAGGCTGTTCTCTTTCAAGTTGGACAAATGAGTGGACAACATTTTATTTCAGTACACCATTAGACACATGGACAGGATCATTTGGTCCCTAATAGCAAAGTAATGACTTATGAGATCATGAGCAACAAATATTTATGCAGACAGAACAAATTAAAGATATGAAGCATGTGGCACTTAGACATGTTGTTTCTCTATAATTTGTCACATAAGAATAAAAACTTTATCTGTTTAACTCAAACGATTTTTGTCCCTTTCTTCCCCACCCTCAGACGGTTTCAGATCTTGCCCATGTGTCATGTAAATGCCACGGGGTGTCGGGCTCTTGCAGCCTGAAGACCTGCTGGTTGCAACTGGCTGATTTCCGCAAGGTGGGCGATGCACTCAAGGAAAAGTATGACAGTGCTGCTGCAATGAAGCTCAACACGCGCGGAAAGCTGGTGCAGATGCACAGCAAGTTCAACGCTCCCACAAGCCATGACCTGGTGTACATAGAGTCAAGTCCAGACTACTGCTTGAAGAACCAAAGCACGGGCTCCCTGGGCACAGTGGGGCGCCTTTGCAACAAGACCTCAGAGGGCATGGATGGGTGTGAGCTGATGTGCTGCGGCCGCGGTTACGACCAGTACAAGGCCCAGATAGTGGAGCGCTGCCACTGCAAGTTCCACTGGTGCTGCTATGTCAAGTGCAAACGCTGCACCAAAATTGTAGACCAGTTCGTCTGCAAGTGAGAAGAGGAGTGTTGCCTGTTTGTGTGTTTGCTCGCAGACGATGGGTATACATCTTTGTGTATTCATGAGCGGAGGAACAAAGGAGCTGAACACAGTGAGAGAATGGAAGAAAGAAACTATATAAATTATATTTATAGAGTTAAACAATTATGCCATTGCAAAAAGACTGACTTTTTTTTTTTTCAAAAAAAAAAAATCTTATGTCTTCAGAAACTGAGAGTATCGTGAAATATTTATTTTCAGATTGTTATGTTTTATTTTGGCCAAGTCATCACCAGCTGATTTTTAACCCCTTCAAGTGCCTAAAAATGGCTGGAAATCTTCCCACACCCTTTTTTTCTTATATCACTTGCCTTGTCTAATGGGTCACACTGATTGTGAAATTGGACTATGCTTCCCATTTCCCAAGAAGAGTATAATTTGTGGCATAGTTGTCTAAGAGGTCCTTGTTTATTGTTTGAGAATGTCTGTGTCAAGAGGAGAATACCTGTGTGCTGTATTGTACGGATGTGTTTTTGTGGTCCCAGTCCCAAACCAGCCTTCACGTCCTTACTAAAGTCTATTTGTCCACTCTTATCACATGCAAACTAAGGAACACTGTTGGTCTGTAAGTCCTTGGAGAACAGTGGGTACAACAGGAGGGCTGATTTGGGAATTGGGCCATTTATTAAGCTGCCCTAGAAGCCTTAGAGTTCCCCAGGTGCTGCAACAAGCTCTCTTTCCATTATGCACTTTGATACAGAGTCTTAAACCTGTCTGTATGTGTCTGTTCGGCTGTTTTTTACTACAGTGCATCAGCAAATATATCAATATTATAGCGTACATTTTCCGTATAATTCAGATTATCCATTTAACATTATTTTACAATACATGGTTTGACTATATATGGGCAATGTTGTGGTTACAGTGGTGAAATATCCATGCTCTGTGTATATAGTATGTATATCCAACCAATGAGTAAACTGTATTTATTTTCTTTAGCCAGATCCTCCTCTAAATTTCAAATGGAAAAGCATCTCCATCACAGATTCATGTTTAGTCAGACATCCCCAAACTCTGAAGTCACTTTCCTCAAGGTTTTGCTCTCACTGATGTGGCTCTTCACTTTTTTTGTAAAGGGAAATGCACCTTATTGTTCCAAAACACAAATGCCTTCTTCTCACTTATGTTCATCTTCACTGTTACACACATGTATATCACAGATGTTCCAGATTTTATCTTCGCCACTGACTCCCAGTACCACTCAGTTAACTGCTCACTATCCCTGTGATGATTCTCCATAGACGATCTATTTCTACCAATCCAACTGTATATTTATAAGCTTCTCCTTGAATTTGAGGTAAACTTAATGTGTTATAGCTGATATTTTGTTACTTTTTACAAATTGGCTCAATGCTCTACTTTGTTTCAATAAATATCAAGTGTAAAACCAACAGAGAAGTATTCACTCATAATATTTGTTCAAGTTTTGTCTGTGCCTTTGACTACCGTTTAAATCTCCTGAAAAACACTTCCCCTCCCTAAATAAGTTTATCTTCTTGAAATGTCTTTACCCCATTAGAGATTTGATTGCTGATTCCATAGAATAATACCTAACCCTTACATTTTCTTTTAAAGCTAAGAGTATTTCAGGAGGTTTCTGAAGCACTTACATTCCTTCATTCAGTCTTCTCACCCATGGGCAGATTCAGTAACAGACACTCAAACCCACACTGGATTACAGCTGTTTTAGGTGTGGAGTGTGTTTGCTTGAGAGCTTTGGAAGATGGTCTGGAGATTGAGTGTCTCTCCGGGGGATTGTAAAGGTTGTATTATAAACACTCCTCAAGAATAGAAAGAAGGAGGGGAGGTTCAATGTGGGAGACCAGGGTCTGTCTGGTAAATGGCTGGATCTTGAGAGACAGCAGGAGCTCAAGAGGAGATGCAGAAAACAGGAGAGAAGATTGGGTAATGAGAAAAGGGGGATTACTTGAGGTCCGGACGAGAGTGGAGTAATAAGTAGAAGGGCTGTGAGAAGAGAGGCCAGAGGAAGAGGAGCAGAGAGAGAGGGGGGGGGGGCTTTAGGGAAAGATGAGCTGAAGGACTGTCGCAACAGTGTAAATGCTGCTGCCTAGAATTTACACTGGTAAAATGAAACTGACTTTAGGAGCACACTGCATATGTGACCCTGTCATTTGTGCATGTTTGCATTGAGATCTACTTGCACAGAATGTGTTACATCGTGACAATGGTGTTATGTAGGCCAATAAGCAAACGCAGGAGAGAAAGATCCAGGGTGAGACTCAAAGAGGTTTAAGGCAAACAAAGGGTTACACATATCTGAGCCACCTGTCAACAGCAAGATTTATAACGATATGAAATCACCTGTCAACTCTGAGTTTCTTATGTACATATAGGTCAGAAATTACAAGGCTCCATGGATATCTGAATCAGTGACTGACTTGATACCAGCAGACTCCCCCAGGAGCAGCATAAACAGAAACCCAGGTGTGCTCCAGGCTGATACACCAGGCAGATGAAACCTGAAACCCACAGGTGCACAGGTATGACTTACCTGACTCAATGAAATGCTCCTTCAGAGGAATAAGCAAAGCATACTTCCAAATGTTCAAACAAAATTCCTGGACATCTTATCTTGGCAGAGCTTCCTACATCTGCCCATTTCTCTGCTCCCACCCACTTCTTGACAGATAAAGTGCTCAGCTCTGACTGTATTTTAAGATGGCGTAAACCTTGGCATCTCTTCATCTCCTAAAAAAGAAGAAAAAACGTTTACAGAAATGCTTTTTTTTTTTGTTTCAAAAGGAACGTAAGTTGAAACATGCAAATAACTCAAACATTTATTGGGCACGTGAAATGCTTGGTTGCATCTGTGAGCATGTTTTTGTGTTAATGCAAAGATGATAATGATGTTGATGATGCAGAGAACAGGCTGGGTTAACACACACACACACACACACACAGCTTATTGACTGCCTTAACTCAGTTCTTCTCCCACTAAATTAAAATTCCTCAGAGATTCTTCAGGACGATTACATGACAAGTTGTGTTTTTCTTAAACAAAGCAGCTGGTTGATAGAAGGCAAACTCCCTCTTCTGAAGCCAGATCTGCTGACCACAGATTCATATTCTGTTGATTCTGTTCCTGCGGTGAAAACGGTTGAAGTAATGCGTCACTGTAGCTGCACTATACCGGGCTACACATGTTGATGTAATACATTTACGCCACATTTTACCATCTGTAAAACAAAACCTCAGCTTCACCTTCAGTCCGTGCTGTTTTTGTAAATTATGCTACGTTACGCCTGGAAAAAGAGCATATAGGAACAGTCTCCCTCCTTATTCTTACCCCCTCATTAAACCATGTGTCTACCTTGACCACTGTAAAACTGTCATTGCAGAAAACACCTACAATTTCACAAAAAGACTTTCTCCTTATTGATCAGTGTTGCCCAGCTATGTGCTCTAAAGCCTCAAGAAGCAGAATACATGAGCTGTCAGTGGAGCAGCGCTGGCAAAGCTCATCCCTCATGTTCCTTTTCCCAACTCTTGCTGTAAAACTCTTACAAAACTACACGCTGGCCAAAATAAGAGCGCTCCTCAGGGCTGCATTTAGAGCTATTTGGGACTGTGGTTATGTGTTTCAGAGAAAGAGGGCAGGACGCCGCACTGTGACGATGCAAACAGTCTGGACTCGATCTGAGAGACGGGTCGGTGCCACGGAGTTAACGGCCCGCCATCCCCAACCCAGCCCCCCACCTCAATTCTCTCACTGCCAATTCGGTCCCAGTGTCCCCCCCCAGAAACCACTTACACCACAAGTTGTTTCACTGGGGCACAACTCTGGCTCAAAATAGAAAGGTTTTACATGGAGGTCACAGTTTCTAAATGTACATGACTGAGGCTTTTGTGTGTGTTTGCATTTGTGTGTGTGTGTGTGTGTGTGTGTGTTTGTGTGTTTGGGGGGGTAACTACTAAAGTAAAATATATCAGTTCATTTGCTGTTCTCATTCTAGCAACTTTTGTTCCATTTTATCTGATCCTGGCCTGCCACAGTTACTCAGTCATGAACAAACCCTTTGTCCGTATTACATAGATTATTAAAGCTCTTAGTGCAGAATAGAGTTGCAAAGCAAGAATCGAGGATATATATCTGTGTGTGTACAGCACTTAAGTATAATGCATTGCAGCGCATCTCGCTCTATTGCTCACAGATGTGGAAAAATATTCACCTTTGTATGACAGTAAAGGAATCCAATCTGTTATTCTGTCATACAGAGTGATCACTTTTTTCTTTATCTAAGGACTTTAGTTGATTGTACAGACATTTTAGGGGAAAAAAAAGTAGACGTTGAATGAGAAGACGTCCAAACTGACATTCGATCTGCCGTTCCTATAGACGTTGATGCTCTGTATTTCTGTCTTCTCACTGTTCTGGTCTCCCACAACTGCATTTTAAGTCATTGTAGGTTACGTACATTCTCAGTGTCAATGTAGCTTTGCATTATTTTCAGATTGCATGCACTATATTTTACACAGTGAGACATGTTTACAAACCCAGAGCAGACTTACTTACTTGTGGTTTGCTATGGGATCTTCTCTTGCTTTCCTCTTCTCTGGTGGTACTGTGTGTGTGTGTGTGTGTGTGTGTGTTGTATATGTGTGTGTGTGTGTGTGTGTGTGTGTGTGTGTGTGTGTGTGTGTGTGTGTGTGTGTGTGTGTTTGTAGCTCTGCCCCACAGGGAGCTGAGTGCCAGGTCAGAGCCAGTAGCTGAGTGATTCTGTCAGCTTGCTAAGCCTTCGTGGATTACGCTAAAGTAGGCCCCTGGGGTTGTTCCGACATCAGTGCGGTTCTGCTCAGTTATGGTTAACGTAGAGTTTCTTTTTCTATCTTCATCCTCAGTGTCTTGCACTAACTTTATATGTACTTTTATCATAACTATAAATTCCACCTGCGAGAGCTACGCTGAAACACTGCCAGAAAGTTAGGAATTAGAGGAGCTGAAGAACAAACTGTTACTCATCTCCAAGAGAAACCTGCTGGATGTTATCAGTGCAGAATATCCTTTATAATAATTTAAACTCATCTCAAATCCATTTCTTTTTGTCATGGTCCACTGCAGTCCCATAGAAACATATTTTTCTTCTGTATAGACAACCTTTGTTTTAAAATAGGACCATAACATGGACTAAAGCTATAACAACCCTTGGTAGATTCACGCCCTACATCACTGCGAGGACTGTGAGCATTAAAAAATCCGACAGAGGAAACGACAGAGGAAGGAGACAGACAGAGACTGATGCACTCCTGATCTATGAGATGAAGTCATTTGCTTTAACCTTGATATAAATAATAAGTGTTGAAAATTAGGTTTCAGATGGATCCTGGTGGGAATCAATCAACTGACTACCAGTTCTCATAGAAACTCCTGCCCCTCCACCAATCCATGCAATGTTCTGAAATATTTTATAGAGAACAAAAGCAATGAGAAAAAATATCTGTCCACCTGCCATGAAGTAGATTATGCTGAATGAGAAAATAAGATAAAATATGGATTACATATGGTATAAAGCACTGCAGTTATAAATGACAGGTGCGTAGTCTGAGACATAAACTTTTCACGGTGCAAGATGGGGAAAACCTGATATTCAAATTGAATTGAAACTGAGCGCCAAGAATTAAGTCCTGAGTGAAGATAAACCACTAACATCAAACCTACTAATGGACCATATTATTATGCAAGTGAGCCTGGTGGGTCAGCGAGAGCTGTGCCACTGCCAGCTTCACTATTCTGAAACAGCGACGCAACAAAATCCACCACGTAGGTCACACAGGATGTGCTTGGACTCTGGAACACAGAGGAACTGACAGACACACTCATCATAACTTTTACCATCACAGGAAAAATGTAATAGACCATAGAAAAACATATTTTTTCCAATAGCTTTGGCCATTTCTTTCCTGATGACTGACACATGGGCTAGTTAGCACCCTCATTAAAAAGCACTTAATGAAATAAGGTGTTTAAACAGGGGCTTTACACTGAGGTCTTTGTGGTTAATGAATCAACACAGTGCAGATGGAAAAACTGAATAGCTGGATACGCAGGTAATGTCCCGCTAGATCCAATAAACCTAACACCTTTTTAAAGGTGAATATCCTTCTGTAAGGCCCTGTGTCTGGTCATGGAGTACTCACACTTCCTATTGGCTTTGACTCTTCTTAGAGGGGCGCTCGGAAAGACTGCCTTATTCCCACATATTGTATGTCATGTTTATTTGTCTGATTTGGCAGGGACGTGCGTTTTTTTTTTTTTTTTTTTTAAATACTGCAGTTTTAATAGTATTTCTTTACTGTTGTTTTTAGGACCACGCCCACAGATAAATACTGGAAGGGAGAGAGAGGTTTTCTCATATGTGATGATAGTTTGTATTTCAGGTTCTCTAAAGAGAGTTTATGAGCACTGAAGTGGAGCTGGTGGATCCAGTAGCCTGTCTAGCCTCACTGACCTCAGAGAAGGATGGATACTCTTTCTTATCATCACTTATTGAGTGTTTAACAAGCTCACAGTGAAGCCACCCAGAAAGATTTCTTTGTGATAATAAAGTAAAAGTGAGAAAGAGAAGGACTGCGACAAAACAAGAAAACAGCCGGAGATACGAGGAGGTGCTGTGTCCCAGTGTTTTGTTAAAATCATTTCTTCATTTAACAACATCAAGGTCAGACAACGGTTAGCAAAACTTTGAAATACCACAACTTTTCCCTTCATCGTTCATATCACATTGAACATATCCAAGAACTGCCAATCAACACAAGCATACACATCAGTGTTTGTTGTTTTTGAAACGTGAATGTTGTTTTAAGTCATCCAAAACCTTCTGCACTGAGTGTTGCACAATCCGTTGATGGCGTGTCGTGTGTGAGGGTTTTGTGCCTGCAGGTATTTATGTCTTATGAGAATGAGAGCGAGGGAGAGTGGGACTAACCTGTCTATGCAGATGAGAGTTGGCACAGCACTTTAAAACACGACACAATTCAACAGTTCAGTGGATTTGCCTGCTTCCCTCCAATGTAATCAATCTTTCAGGCCTCCGGTGCTATAAAAGACTATATTTCTGTTTTCAACATGATGAAAATCTGACAAATTACAGCTCAGCATGTGGAGCAATAAAACTGCGTATTTATGGCAATGTTAATTAGGTAGAGTTCTATAAAGCCTCCAAATAAAACAATTAAGATCACTTAATCATATTAGAATAGAAAATATTTCAAGCGCTAATATAATTTTATAACAAGGAGTTTATGCAATGGAAACTTCAGTAAAAAAAAAAAAAAACTAAACAAAAAGTCTAAAACCTTTCCCTAAGCGGGTTGGAGACTTGTACTGTACCATTGCTGTCTGCATGTGTGTGTGTGTGTGTGTGTGTGTGCGCACATACCGAATGCTTATGGTAGCTTGCTGCCCCACTGCGTGTGCTGTGTAAGTCCTGTGCTGAGGGGCCACCCTCTCCAGCCATTTGGTTATCCAGCTCACATCAAAGCTGAAGGAGGGCTGGCTCGTGGCCCAGCGCCATGACAGACTGGCGGGGAGCCCGGAACTCAAGCCCCTGGCTTGAGGCCTACAGGCTTGGGGCTGGGGGTTGACAGGGCCCAGCTATGAGGGCCTGATGTATGGGTTCTGGCACTCGGCTGGTGATGTGTGTGAGTCTGTGTATTTGCATGTACATGGAGTGGCTTTCAGGGCCCCCTTAAGCTTGATCTGAGTTACAGTGGGAACCCATGGAAAGGTTATGGTTGGCCACAGTGTCAGGCAGAATGAGAGGACCAGCTCCAGCTCTTCTTACACCTAGAGATTTGCTTTCCTGGGGTCTTTCAGTCTCTAACAAGCAGAAATCTGTGCAAACAACAGTCAACACACACATATTTACACCCCCCTATACACGTACCCACACACAAACACATACCACACAACAGCACACGTCATTACATGTGAAGTTCTGCTGTGCTTTCATCCTAGAGAGATGGAAAACATTATTCATTACCGACACAGAGAATAATTATGTGCTTTGAATCCAGAGAACTCATAAGCTTTGACTTGAATTCATATAGTCTGAGTTGAGTTCAGAACTTAGAGAAAGGCCAGTTATCTAATTTATAGGAAATACATACCTCATATTGACTTGGAACCACTATGCCTTTTCCACTCCTGCCTGCTGAATTCTCAATGTAAATGCATGTGACATAGTATATTATCCCCCAAAGCACGTTGAGTTCAGGCACAAACTCGAGGCGGTGCTAATCCTATTTTCTTATTTATGTGTGTATTTTAATGGTTGCAAGGACATCTAAGGAAAAACAACTAAAACAAAAACCTGACAACTTGACAGTCTCGGGCCAAAAAGGATTGCTGTGTGTTGCTCGGCTGTAGAAAAATGTCCCTCTGGTGCTCTTCAGTTTTGGGAACCTTCTGGCACCATAGCTCACATATATAACATAGACAAAATATATGCAGCTCTACTGGAAAACACCATAAAAGTTGGGTGCAATTATTTCCTTGACGGTCTCCCTTCTCCTCACAGCCCCTCACTTCACACTCTTTACATGCTTCATCTCACAGAATCCCTTGCATCCCTGCAGAAATATAATTTTGTGTTTGTAGAAGAAAATGGCCAGAAACAAAACTGAGATCTGTGCTCTGACCCTAAACAACAGATGTCTAGGTTCTATTTCAGTCATTAGAGAAGCCTGATACACGCTCAGGCCTCTTACAAGCTGATGTAGCATCTACATCAGGTGCTATGGTGTTGGATGAGGCCCAGCCATCGCTGTTTTTGAAAGATCTGTCTGTGTGTTTCACAGCCAGTCTCCAGTTTAACCTTTAGCTCATCACTTGTGCTGTGGGTCTTAATGGCTGTTGGAGAGACTCTGTGTGACGTCTGCCTAGGAAAACAAGCTAAGACTAACTAAGGCAGTGTGTTAACCTGATGCATAGTAGCTTCTTCCATCAGCCCTGAAGCCAGGTTAATGAAATATGATTAGATCATAAAGTATCCTGCTGTGCCACCTCTCTTACTGCAAGGATCCAAAACACATACACTATAGTAGAAGTTGTTTAAACTCTAATCTGCAGGAGGGGAAACGCACCAGGTGTTTCAGTTTCACTGACCATGTAAGGACTGAACTTGCTTCTGTAATTCTTGTGGAACTCAGGATGAAGACATCTTGTGTAATGAGGCAAATTCTTAGCAAGCTGCACTAATTAATAGGGACGTTGCCTGCCAGGCCCCACATACAGGTCTGCATAGCTAAACTATTTCCACTACTACACCCAGATCCTGCTGTTCTCCTGCTGCTCATGTTGAGTGGAGCAGAGGTAGACCAGTAAAACCAGTCACCCATCCCAGAGACAGTCCAGTGCAAGCCTACAGACAAGCTGTACAAATAACTCACTGTCTACAGAGGAGGGCTTTTTTTCTGCTGAAAGTCTGAAAAGGAGCAGAGGGGAAGTTTCTTTGGGAGTGTAGAGCATTTTTGGGTCTTGTCCATCTCTATAACGCACGGATAGAATTTCATTACACTTTAACCATTGAAGGCAAAGATAAAAAAAAAAAAAAGTTACTAATGCTAGAGAGGATTAGGTAGCCACGGAAAAAAAGATGACACAGGCAATATACGTAGTATGGATTTATAAATCTGTGCAATATGTGAGCACAAATGTCTTTTTATGCATATTTGTGTGTGTGTGTGTGTGTGTGCGCGCGTATACGTGTGTTTATCCTGTACATGCGTGTTTGTGTGAAAGCGTACATTCATGAATGTGTATGTTGGATCAGGATGTTGAAGCTCTCTGTACACTGGCTTCTATAAGGTGCAGGTGTTTTCAGTCAGACCGTGGTTCCTAAGTCCTTACCCGAAGGGTTATAAGAGACTGGCATTCCTTTTAGACCTGTCCATCTGCACTGTAGCTCTGGGGAGACAGTGTACTAACTTAACCCTACTGCAGCCATCCAGCCATGCATGGGCTTATTTTCCTCTTCCTTTATCGTTTTATTCTGGAAAATATTATTTTAAAGCGTAGCAAAGATGTCCTTTCTTCCATAAATATAGCTGCAACTATCAGAGCGTCATCAAATGCATCCTGCAGCCTCTGTTATAAAAGCCAGACAGCATATTTCATACACATACTCTGCAAAGAAAAAGGTAGTAGGACATGGTTGTCTTCTCCTCTCCGGTAATATATGGCTATTCCCCTGTGCACAGAGAGTTTTAACAGAGCACAAATCACCATACTGCATAGATGCATGCGCACATACTACAGCTACAGCTACACAAGCACGTCTTCTAGTACTACGACAAGACCATCGCCCTATTTAGCCTGTAGAGTTATATTTAAAAGTAATAACCCACTTCTATGAAGTGAAGCAAAGGTGACAATGAGGATTTAAATCCAGCAGCTCCCATTAGTTTCATTTCGAATTTCTAAATCACCTGCCTACTTTTGCCTTGGTGTTGCTTTAAAAGCATGTGTTTTCCTTTGCCTGGTTCAGCCTAAGTTGTGGCGAGGATAGGAGGCTATCCAGCACCATCAGATGATAAGTAAGCAAAGAGACAGTAGTAGGAGCTGTCAGTGGTGTCCCAGAGTAACGTGATCCCTCTACAGGGGGAGATCACTGCAGCCTCATACAACCTGATCGTTTAAACCCATGAACAGCGACGCAGATTAAAGTGATCAGTGCTGGCTTTAGCGAACTAGTAGTTATGCTATAAGTCAAATGGTATGCAGAATGATAGATTCAATCTGACAGGGGAAAATACAATGAAGCTGCCACGTAGAGAGCCCAGATAAGCATCAGACCACAGGTATATATTTTTAAAGGTATAGACACATCAAAAACACCTCATGCATGCGTGATGCATTTCTTTTCATTACATTTTAGAAATATGAGCGATTGATATCAGTTCTGAAAACTCCAGCCACAGTATATTTAATGTATTTGGTTTGGTTTACAGAAATCTAAAAATGAGTGTACTAGTTACGTCCAGATCAGAAGATTTAAGTGTGAGATTTAAACTGAAGTATAAACCTGTCTGTGGACAAACCTTTTTTAGTGTTCTTGGAACGCAGTCATCAAAGGGTTTTAAACCGTATATCTGCTGTGATAGGAGTTATCTTTGCACGGGTGTAGATCACACTTAGAGTTACTGTGCATGCACTCTGTTTGCCTTACTAGCTCAGACATCCACTCCCGTGGCTAACAAATCAAGTTATGTAAATGCCACCATATTGGTGTGAGTGTGGGGAACACAGAGCATAGTCAGTGCTCACATTTGTTTTATTGATAGAGACTTGAGGTGAAAATTCCATATTTCTTTTATTACATGTTGAATTGCTAAGAATGTGAGCTAAAACATCCCATATGCAAGCCGCTTTCATTTCTTTTTATATAAAGTGTTTTTGATTTATGAGCCCACAATGTCTTTTTCCTGCATGAAATAAATTACTGAGGTGAGTTTTACAAAACAAAAAAAAAAGAAGAAGAAAGGAAGAGGGAGACTAGGGAAGTCTCCAAACCAAAGTCAGACTGATTTGCCAAGTGTGCAGCGCGTATCGGTCCTTCCAGGTTTTTATAAGGAGGTATGAATATGTGGGTAAAAAAAACACGGGACAGCTCAGCTGTTTAACAGCTTGACTGTTTATCTTTCACATGCTTAGCTGGGAGATTAATAGGGGAAGTGGGTATTCATTAAACATTTATGAATAAATGAATAAATAAACTTTGGTGAGGTTTATCACATAGCACAGTTCATGTTATGAAAACATTACATTTTAGGTGTTCAGCTAACACTCTTATCCGGACAGTTGACTGCACCAGTAAAAAAGCTCTGACTTTCTCTCACAAAGGTAATTATGCATTAGTATATTTTTGTTTTTATGGTTTTATGCCTCTGTACCCATTTTAAAATGCCTTTTCCCCAAAATGTCTAGTCCAACAGTATTACCGTGTCTCTCATGTTTCTTCATATGTGTGGCAATATCAGGCCAGATTTTATTTTTTTGTTTTGTTTCTAATTGTAACATTTTGTGAATGGGCAGGGAGGCATGTATATATATACAGGCATATGAAACATCATAGGAAAAAAGAGAGAAAAGAAAAGTAAACCAACCCCTGAAAGACTTCCTGAGCTGAGATTTTGTTGAAGTGAACCTGCAGGTAATGACACTACAGAAGGGGGGCGGTCGACTGCTTTTCCTTAATACCATCTTGCAGAGGTAAGGCAAAACTTCAACCTAAGGAATGACCTAAAAATGCTGGATTCTTTATTTCAAGACTGCTTATAACATGAGCGGGTTAGTAATGATTGGTTTCATGGTTTGTCCTCACAGTGAACATCTTATCCAACAATGTATCATCAAACAGCTCACATTCTCATTCTGCTCCAGCCGCCCTGCCCTCAGTCCACACACACACACACACGCACACACACACACACACACACACACACACACACACAAACACAGTGACCTGACTCAAAAGAAAACCATCTAATCTCCTTCTTCTTTCTCTGATGATTACGTTTTGCTGGAAACCCCCTGCTTGATAGTAAGAGGTGGGTCATGTCATAGTCAGCTTTGATCCGTGTATATATCTATATCTATCTATCTGTATATACATATATATATATATATATATATACATATGGACAAGATGTTCACTGTGAGGACACATATATAGCTAAGAAGCAAAAGCAAAAAGAAATTCAGAGCATGTGTCTTAGCAATTTATGCCTACTTTCACCTTCAATTCACCCTCACTCAATGCTATAATTTACATTTCAACTTTAAAGGCTACAGCTGGGAAATACTTAAGGCTTCTCAATTGTAGTGTAATTCATGTTTATAACACACTACAGATACAATGTAAGCCTTTGGCACTCCACACAAATTTGTAGTTTGAACATAATTTCTAGGTGACAGGGTTGCACTTTGCTTGACATCATGCCCTGAACATTGCATAAAGAAAAGGGCAGCAAACTGTAGTTCTGATTTACCAAGTAGTGATGATCTTATGTTAAAAAAATATATAATTAAATATAAATAAATTAACCTCCATCCATCAATTATCTATACCTGCTTATTCCTAATCAGAGTCCCAGGGATCTGCTGGAGTCTATCCCAGCTCTCTTTGGGTGAAAGGCAGGGGTCCACCCTGGACAGGTCACCAGTCCATCACAGGGCCACATAGAGACAAACAACCTCACACACTCACACTCACTCCTATGGGCAATTTAGAGTCACCAATCAACCTGACATACATGTTTTTGGACTGTGGGAGGAAACCAGAGTACCTGGAGAAAACCCATGCAAGCACAGGGAGAACATGCAAACTCCACACAGAAAGGCCCCTGATGGGTTTCAAACCAGGGACCTTCTTGATGTGAGGCAACACTGCTAACCACTAAGAATAAATGAACCTATGATAAATATTCATGATTAAACAGGATTTGAATTTGGTGTTTGGTGTACATTGTGTTTAGATAGATAGATAGATAGATAGATAGATAGATAGATAGATAGATAGATAGATAGATAGATAGATAGATAGATAGATAGATAGATAGATAGATAGATAGATAGATAGATAGATAGATAGATTTTTAACCTAACCGTAACCATAACTAATACTTGCCTAACCATAACACTTATCCTGAGTTATCCCCACTGATTTACACAGTGGGGATAAGAGTCTAGTCCCCATGAAGAAAAGCCAAGTTCCAGGTGAGTGTTTCAATAGGTTTCAGTCCCCACAGTGATAGTAATACCAAACACACAAACATGCACACACACATGCACGTATAATTGTCATCCCAGTCTCTGTGTGTGTTTCTCTTGGCCTTCTGGGCAAATCAGATTGTGTGTTAGCTTCCGCTTCTCATCTCCCAGTAATGACACACTGCAGGATTTATAGATTATACAGCTCATTAATAATACACAGACTAATAAGCATTATGAATCCCAAACACTCATACATCCACCCACACACACCATGCCTCTGAGCTATGACGAGACTATATTACAGCCCTGATTATTTTTTATTACAAACATGGCATTTAACTGTGGAGCTGCAATGGATACATAAACAGGAGCCCTAATCAACTGGTTCCCCAGGCCACCCTTCTAACTGCGGACCTCCAAAAACAAGCAGACGGCGTCACGGCCCAGTTTGTCTCTACCGCAAAACACACATCAGTGTCCAACTTTACCTCGTTGTGATGTCATGTGCTCTAGACAATTAGGATGAGAGACAGCAGGAGGAGCGCGTGCATGTGCAAAAGCAGAAATGTGGAGCACAAGCGCTCAGGTCTATTCTAACTGAAGGATCAAAGATAAAGAAAAGGGACATTGTGGCGTTTTGAATGAGAGAAAACAGGATGCAGTCGACTGCGGTTGATGTCAATCAATTCAGAGATTCCTATGGTCAAGAAGGTAATGATGGGTGAGGGCAGGGTGAGGGAGGGGTGAGTGGGGAACACCAGGGCATATGAATGTCATACTGCTGTACTTATTTTTCTCTCAGGGCCTGTGGTTGTAACCTTAGTCTCCCTTGTGCTGCTCAAATAAATGCAAAACAGAGGTGTTTAATTCCAGGGCCAGGGACATGCAGAGCATGCAGCTCATTTAACGTGGACACACACACACACACACACACACACACACACACACACACACACACTGATACATGTTTTTATGCTTCATGATGACAATACTTTGAGTTACACTCCTTTCCTGGAGACTTACCCTAACCTTAACCCAGTGGATCTTTGTCTACAGGGCCCCCCTTTATAGATAAGAATATTTTCACACACCCCCAATTTATATTCTTTAGTCCCCCCTACACACACCAACACATATGTACACATCTTTTGCTTCCATGCTCCACTGCAATTTATTTTAAGACCCAATATCACAAATCACAGATTTACAGTCTGTGCAGCATACTACACATTCTGTCCTCACACTCATACTGGATAAGGAAAAGCTGTAAGGGAGGAAGGGAAATAAACGTTTCCTACGAGGTAATTATACTCTGTGTATGGGTAGTAAATATATAATGCATGAAAAAGTCTAACCCTGCATAACACAATCACACAGACACACAAACATGCACACACACTAATGTGCCAGTAAGAGCAGCTATTTAGTCCTGTCCACGCTGAGTTCACAGAGGGAGGGCTAGAAGGAGCAGCTCTCCAGCTGGGGTATAAAGATACTAATCAAACACGACAGATGGACACACACACACACACACACATACAGACATGTATAAAATTTTGATGTAACCACACCAGGTTCACAGTCGCCATGTACAAAAAAACACTGCATCAATTATCACGTCAAGATTCAGCCTTCATCAGCACAGCAGGATTTACAGCAGGCGAGCCGACCGCCAATAGTCCCTAACTCATTGATTGGTCCTCCATCCAACACAAACATGCTGATGCTGATGAACTGTGATCCGAAGGAACTCTAACATGCTCACAATACTTACAGCAGTTCTCAACACAAATCCAACGCAGGAGACCTGGGGACAAATCAAGGCCAGTGGTGTTGCTTGCTTTGAGCCATGATACCGTGAGACCACCTACTCCGCTGCAATCAGCCTGCTTTTTCCCTCCATTGCTTCCTTGACCTCCAATCTAGCCTTCCTCCTTCACGTGCACACCCTCCCCTTTCTCCTCTTTCTTCGCTCCTGACTGTCCATTTTGTTAAGCTGGCCTACACTCAAAAAACTGCTTGGGTGCATTTGAGTGGCAGAGGCAAGGCGGGTGGGGGTGGGTGGGGGGGGGGCTCCTGGGTCTCCATTTAGCCACTTCCTGTTTGAGGGAGCCAATATACATGCCCCTCCAGGCCATGTATAACAGAATGGGGCTTTTCGTAGACTGGCAGAGCTGAGATCGCAGTTACAAAGACTCTGCTGAATATGCTAATACTGAAAAAATCTCACTCATCTTTCTTGCGCAAACACAGAACTGAATGCTGTATATATGCCTGTGATTTGTTCTGGTTTTGTTACTCAGTATTTGGCTGATCTGAGTAAGCTTCCTGTCTAAAAGAAAAATGATGAACTACAAGCTGGTTAATTATGCGCTTTCTTCTTCCCAAATATATACTGTATGCTAATGCTAATCAGAGCACAAAAACAGTGAGATATTTTTCCTGTTTAACAAACAGACACACACATACACACACACACACACACACGCTCTCTCACAGTGAGAGCATAAGAGTGAGCGAGAGATGGATAGAAATGGAGAGACACTATTAGTTCAGCTGGCTGTCAGGTTCTCAAGCTCACCAAGAGGTCCATAAGCACTGTATGCTTTTCTTCCTGTCACAGCATGGGGTGCACAACTAACTCTGTGCATATATGTGTGTGTTAAGAGTGTATGTTTTCAGCTGGCACCTCTCAACCTTGGCAGCAGAGTGTCTCCTGGCACCCGCAGGAGCAAATTTGTCTTTGGTTTGGGTTCAGTTTTCATCTCAAATGTATGTGTGTGTGTGTGTGTGTGTGTGTGTGTGTGTGTGTGAGGGGGGACATGTGCACATATGGCTTAGGGAGTCAAGAGGTCTGGTCATTATCACCACTACATTATGTTGGAGAAGGCGGTAAATAAGGACACATCAGAGAAATGATGCAAATAAACTCTAACAGACAACAGTTATATTGCAAAAGCAAAATCAAAGCATTGGAGTATAAGTGAGCTCTGAAAAATAAAGGACAAATGACAAAAGTCCTCTTCATTTTTTGTCATTGTTTCTTGAGAATCCAACATCCACTATATCATCTATGCAAACACAAGAATACATACACAGTGAGCTGCGGGGCTGAGATGTTGCTAGTCACTCAGTGGAATGCCAGCATAATTGTGTGTGTTTTCCCAGCTTGTCTTAGTTGTGGTGTGTTGTGGTCACCAGGCCTGTGTGTGGTCCTGGTGTAGTTCAGCTGCTCAGGATCATTTCCATTTAAACATATCTGTGGTCTTCAAAACAAACCGACAATGTTATTACCTCCATTGGAGGTAACACCAAAAGCTGTGCCCTCTGTGTGACCGCCTCTCTCTGCCTATGTTGTATTCGTGTGTGTGTGTGTGTGTGTGTGTGTGTTAATGCATGTCTAAGAGTATGGATGTACACACAAAAGTTTGAATGTGCTTCCATGTGTTTGATTCACTGTCATCTGTCTTCTGGCATATCAGAGAAGGAGATTCCTCATGTAGTGGAGATAATGGTGAGCAAACAGGGTGACCGTTGTGTGAGTGCTGATGAATGGGTGTGTTTGGAGCCGCAGGGCCCCTTCAGGGCCCCTTCAGGGCATTGTGTCCCAGTGATCAGTAACTCTGCTCTCAGGGGTTCCTTCCCGCCACAAACAGCAGCGTGGAGCAAATCACTGGGAAAGAATGTAGAGGCCTTCTCTTAAAATACCTACAGTGATGTTTCCATTGCATGCTGTATCTTTAAGTGTGTCGCCGTTGATGGACAGGGGCTATAGGGTATGAACTGGTTTGTGTATCCTCCCATCATCAAACAGCTGAATCTCAAGTGTATTGCCTGAATGCTAAAATGGGGAGTATTGTGAGCATTTTGGAAAAGGGTTTCTATATGAGTTTATTTGCTATTTAGCATCTGCACTGGTTTTGTTGGCTCTAGCAGTGTGTGGAAAAAGCAGCTGATAGAAAACACTGAGTATTTATCACTTACCAGGCCCTGAGGTGGCAACAGGGCTGCCATTAGAGCAGCTTCCCAGAAAGAAGGCTTCTTTCCCTAGTCTGCCTTTTGTGCACACATGGCATGCACTTTCCAATAAGTCATCTGGCAAACAGGAAAGAATCACAGACCAGACTGGATGTGTGTTGACCCAAAACAGCTCCAATACCATTATGCAGTGATAAATGAGCAAGTCAGGGAGTCTTTGGATCACAGAAAGAGGGACTGGGAATCATTAGACAGTCACACAGTTTTGCTCAAGGAAAAAGATCATTCAGAAAGTGGAGAACAGATTAGACCACTATGATGGTGAGAATTACCTTGTCAGAGGAGGAGGAAGCAGGGGCGTAGCTGAACTGGCTGGACGAGAAGTGGGGAAAGAGAAGGAGATGAAGGATGTCCTGTTGTTGACCACAGGGACCTTGGTGTTGACATGGAGAACACAGCTGAGTGGTCTTCTGTCGGTCCCAACAGGGTCTCTGAAAACTTTTATTGTTTTTTACTTACAGTGACTGTCTGTGCACACACACACACACACACACACTGGCATTGGGGCAGTAATTCTGCTCTACAATGTATGTATATGCGCATGTTTGTTAGAAAATGTCAAAGGCTTGATTCCTAAACAAATACAGATGTACAGTATGTTGTGGTTGGCCTTCAATTCCAGTGTCATGGTCTTCATTGTCTCTCTTTGTGTGGGGGATAAACCTCTGGGGCAGAGGCATACATGAATGACAGAAGTATGAAACACCAGATGCACACACACACACACACACACACATGCCACATCTCTGCTCATGCGGAGGCCAAAAAGCAGCCAAACATTTCCCCATAGTCAACCATTACACGCAGATATATAATAATCAGAAAAATGTGCCAACAAAAATAGGACAAACTTCAGGGATGAGAACTGATGCTTCAGATTAAACCTATTGTTCTGTTCAAAGTCTGCTTTGCTAAGAAGCCTTTTTAACAACATTGCTTTCAACACCAACATAAATTTTAAATATAGTTTTATTTCAAAAGTACACAAACAGGACAAATATCGTTCAATAAGGCAAAGCTCAAATATTCACAACCACTCATGTCAGAGGACTCAAAATCTCACAGTTTATGGGTATCACTTGCAAATCATAAATAAAACTTTTTTTTCTTCATATATATATATATATATACATATATATATATATATATATATATATATATATATATGTATATAGACTTGATATTTTTCATCATGGAAAAAAGATCATTAGACAAACATTTCATTACAACCCCAGTCACATATTATCATCAGTAAGTTTTGTCTCCCATGAAAAATCAGAGTGGACCACTGGAAGGTGCACTGGTCTTTCTCCATATAGGTGTTACGTGGCTTTAATGCCCAGTTCCAAGCCCAGCTACAGATCCCAGCCCTTAGCTGCTACCTGACAGGACTGAACACAGTGGTGTGCGTATCAGTGGGTATAACTGGACCACTTGTGCAAAATTTAAGCTACTAAGTGCATTGTTGTATTATTACTATGTTCAAAACTTTGTATCTTCCCAAAAACCTCTTTTTGGGAAGCTCATGTGATATTGCTAAAGCACCTTAATTATGACTACTTAGCAGCTGTAATAGCTTTCCATGATCAAATCCTTTCATACCTTGTATGGGAGGTACTTCAGGGCTACGGGCTCTGTAGGTGGTGAGTTGAAATTGGGCACAAATAAGGGGCAGCAGAAGTGGATTTTTTCTGTGGCATTGTTGCGATTCTTTTGCATGCCGAGTCAAGCTGATCCAAGTCAAGTTCTGGATGGAGAGGCGTGGCCAGCTCAGGTCACCTAGGGAGCAGCGCCAGGAGTATGCAGAGCAGTGCTGCCACAGGAGACAGGGTGAGACTCACAGTTCCCCCACACTCCATCGAGTTCTCCTAGAGACAGAGGGAGTCATAATACGGACAGATATTAAATGTTCTGTAAACATAAAAGCAGAATCTGCAAAAGATATAAGGAGAGTATTGGGTGTTTGTGTGTGGTTCAAATACCTCTGGGTGAAAAGGGTGACAGGTATCTGGGCGCCTCCTGTCCTTCTGCATCTTTAATCTCTCACACTTAAGAGATTCATTATGTGCAGCTGAAGTCAAGGCAATAACAGATAATGTGTACCCTCTGCAGGGTGTTTTCCTGCTGGAGTGCATTTCTTGTTTATAATGGAGAGGAATGCATGTATTTGAGTGCACCATGGAAAGGAGTTCTTCTGGAGTCATGGATATTTATTTCACAGCACGATGTGCAAGAAAGCAAAAAAAGATGACTTTGAACAGCAACTGAGTTTTCTTTTGTCTCACAGCAACAGTATTATGCTTTATGCTAGAGTAAGCACTCCACAACAACAACAACAAAACCAGTGGACATGTATAAACAGCATGCCTGTACTGCATAAAATTTCATAGAAATGCACATAGTATGAGAAACCAGCTTGGGTATGTGGTGACGAGTCCATTTGGTCTGAATCTACTCAGTTCTGTGTCTGCATTTGATCAGTATCCCATCTCACAGCGTAGGCTGTTGTGTAACACAGTCCAAACACAGACCCCCCCACCCAGCACACACACACACACACACACACACACACACACACACACACACACACACACACACACACACACACACACACACACACAGAGCACTGTGAAACAGACTTCTAATACTACTGCTGTCTCAAAAACTTCAGATCTTGTCCCCCCACAAGCTCCCATCTCTTATGTCCACTGCAGGAGTTCATGGCAAACACTTTATGCTTTTCCCATCAAGTTAAAGTTGATGGCTATGATAATTCTATTTCTAATGCTATAACTGCTCCAAAAAAAAAAAAACAACAAACAAAAAAAAAAACAAAAGAAACAAAGAAACATTATCAGGTAATTTAATTTTTTTCCTCAGTCCATCTGGGGAAAGTTGCAACATGCCAGTTTTGCTTTCAAAAACTGTTCATTAATTTACTCTTTGGATGAGTTTAATCAACGTTGTATTGTTGCTCTACAGTAGGTTTTCTGTTGGTCGACTAAGATCTCGTACTAAACCCCCACACAACTCTCCAGTGTTTGATCAGCAAAGGATATACATGATTTCAATGGGGTCCATGGTGATTGGCTCGAACATGCTGCAGTCACACTTATTGTCCACCACCACCATGAACAAATTACTGCTGGGGATCTGCTGGATCACAAAGGACCTGCCAATCACAGCACAGACAGCTAGTAACAAAGAAATGAGGGAAGAAGAGGGGAGAGGGAGCAGTGTGGCCGGGTTGAGAGTGGGTGCATGGGCAGAATGTAAATTTCAGTGCGTGTCAAAGGATTTGTGTTATGAGTGTTCACGTTCTCCCCTGGCTGACGGGAGATGCACTGACGAGATTCTACTAGATTCATGAGAAAAGGATGACTTATCTCACTGCCGGCTGTCATTAGACATACACAGAGTCACACCGAGCGACACACACATTAAGTACAAACACATACTGCTTTATCTCACTCCGCCTCTTCCTCATCCACTGCCCTTTGCCTGTTTTTCCCATCCAAGGCGAGCACCAATGAAGTGTTGCCGAATATACAGTAAAACACTGCAAAGGGAGACAAATGGGAACCACACTTTTGTGCTTATATCTTCCCATGACTGTGTTTTACTGGCCTGAGAGATCAGGCCTCGCCTCAACCTCCTGGCCAGTGATTTATGACCGTGGATAAGCTTTATGAAGAAGAGAGGTCGTAAAGATGATCTCTTCTTTCTGTCATCCTTTCTTTCTTTATCTCCTGGTTCTCTCCCGCTCTCCCTTCTGCTGCAGCTGGGTGATTTATGGAGTTCACTTTGAGGCATTTATCAGACACATATGAGAACATGCACGTGTGACGGAACGAACACACACTGGTGCAAACATATACACGCATCCACAGTCTAAACTCTCGTGAAGGAGGACGGGAACAAAGACATAGAGGAAGAGACGAGATAGATCAAAAGAGACCTAGCATCTACAGGAATATCTAAATCCTTAATAACTCAGTACCATGACCAATTTAATTTGACCACAAGCAGCCTCCAATCCCTGAATAGCACCAAACCACCACTAAAACAGTCATCCCACCGTGACCAGCCAAACCCAACCAAAGTAGTCCAGCAAATATGCCAAACCAGTTCCAATCAGGGTGAATTAGGATCTGCTGATGTTTAATAATCCGTGCTCACCCCTGCCCAGCGCTGGGCAGCCCTGGTTCAGCCCGCTGATAGAAAGCAGAGCAAGTGTTCTCCGAGAAAAGACTTAAACACATCCTGACACCACAGCTGCTGGCCTTGATCATATAGTGCCGGGAGAGGGAACACTACACCTCATAGAAATGCACACACACGAGGACGTGGTCATTATGCACAGGTACACAGAGGCTGTACTGTACATACTCTCTCGCCCCAACACACGGACTTAAAGACAGCGTGTTCTTGACATGGTCTCCTAGTTTTGGCTAGTAGAGAGACAGTCAATGTGAAGACATCCAATATGTTTGTCCCTGTCAAGGCAGAGGACGACAGAGAGACACCGAGTGACCGACAGAACGAAAAAGAGATGAAGAATTAGATACCCTGTAGATGTATAAAGCTGATGCACTGCAGAGAAAGATAAACACACATAATAACATGATGACAGAAAATGTTTTCGTCTCAAAAATGTGTCAAAACATATCTAACAAGCCGTAACTGGTCTTTAAAGCTGATAAAAATGTGTTGCTTATCAAACGTCGTTTTGATAATGAAAGAAAATGTTTTATCTTTTCGGTGACAGCTTTTGTGAAGTTCATTTTACGGGTTCGAGCTCTGATAAAAACGTACTAACGGTACATTTATAAGATCTATGTTTTGCATTTGATGCAAATGAATAGCAAAGTTTTGTTATTTGTTTTGTGCTTTTCATAGTAAAATGTTCTGTGCTCAGTTCTGGCTAAATGCAATATTTCTATGTGTTTTGTATAGAATATTCCTATTTTTCCAATGAATTAATATTTGAATAACTCAACCATAACCATAACTGCATGTGCTGTATGGCTTTCAGAAATATCTATCATCTCAGTCGGGAAATTTGACCAATAATTACTGTGTGTAATTTAACAATTACTAATTCAATGAGCTGAAATTACTCCAATAAAATCTCAAAAGTATTCTGGCCAGTTATCAAAGCAATGCTGTCATCTCATTTCTATTTCTCTTATTACTTTCGTGGAAAATGGGCACAATGACGCCAACATTTTTTCTTTTTTTTCACGTTTTGATGCACATTTTTCTATTTTTCTCCATCAGCGTAAATTATTTTATATTTTTAGATTTTTAAGCTTCAGTGGCTTTGACTGCAAACGCACTGAAGACTTGTAAAAAATGTTCTGGCTGTTTAACATGAGTGATGAGAAAAAACATATCGTAGATGTCAAAACATTGCAGGACGGGGCAATTTGTAAAAAATGTCTATTTAAAACACATTTACCACAATTATTAGAACCAAAGTTTGCAGATAAAATTAACATGTAAACACCAATGTAAAAATACATATAATTAAAACGTCAATGCTGTACAGGCTCTGTTTTAGCTGTCAGTTTCTATATATTCTAAAAAAAGAAAACAATCCCAGTTTTGGAACGTCAAACTGCACAATGTTTGCTGTGGAAGAGAAACAAAACTTGTATTATACTATGATGGGAGCAACATACACGCCGTGTATTGACAACTACAGTGTTCTGGTAATATCATGACTGTTAGTGTGACTTGGCATGAAGAAACATATTTATTTCAAGAATGTGTAACAGATGAAACCATGTCCAGAAGTTTGACTGTAGAGCTGAAGCTCACCGCAACTATGAACCACACTCATTTAGGGACATGTCTAAGATGGACGAGAGAAAGAAACGGGGTGTTTGAAGGGGCAGAATATATGACTGCAAGCATTGTCACTAATTGTCCCCTTCAAGACGTTCTCTGGTTAGAGACATGACACACTCTTTGTCCTAAATCTCAAATTACAGTCTAGAGGATCTGGCAACGCATTAATCCCAAGTGAAACCATCCTATAGGGCCACTTAAGCCGTAACATCATTCATTAGATTTCAGTGTTTCTTGTGATCTGTCACTCTGTCTTGTAATAGACAAATACAAATACTGACATTATACACACACACACACACACACACACACACACACACACACATGCACACACATCGTCACAATACTGTAACGAGAGGCTTAGCAGGCAAGAGCTTAGGGTATATTTCCTACAGCATAAAGCACACAAACGTGTCCCAATGAAAATATGAAAGACCTCAGTCAGCATGTAACGTGAAACAGATGTTTATCACCAATATCCTCTATTACTAATATGAGCAATAAAGTTCCACATAACTAAAATAAAAAGTCGATTTTACTTTGTCAAATTCATTGTGCTTTAAAAAAGATTTATTTAAAGGGGACATGGTGCTCAGAGGACAAAGCCCTGAGGGCTAATCTCGGTTTTGGTGTCGTCACTGGAGATGGGACCATTTTTGTCTGAAGCACACTTCTGTCATGTGTATTGGGGTGGGTGTGAGTATGTAAAAGGGTGCTGTGTCTTTATGCGTGTGTGTGTGTGTGTGTGTGTGTGTGTGTGTGTGTGTGTGTGTGTGTGTGTGTGTGTGTGTGTGTGTACAGTATGTCAGTATGTGTGTTTTGGGGTCTGACTGCCTGACTACATCCCCAACCGCATTTTACTCCTGGCACCCAAGGCAGTGGTTACCCTGCTGACCTTGTGGGTCTGTACCGGCAGCAGACACACAATGAAAACACACACACGCACACACACACACACACACACACACACACTCAAACACACTTCTGAGCTTCTCTGGCAGTTCCACAGCTGGGAGCAATGAAGGGCCCATTGGAGGGATTCAGAGAACACCCCACAATTGCCTGACAGAAAAGCCCAAATTGTTAATGGGGACCACACTCATTTTCCCATTTTTAAAGGAAGACATTTTTCCACCTCTCTCCCTCATCTTTAAATACCTCTTATTTCAAACTGCTGTAGGGGAGAGTCAGTGTCTGTGTGCTTCTCTCTGATTGATGGCATGGATAAAAGTGCCTTCAGCAGACAACAAATGATTTGAATGTGTGTCTCATTATCAGGGATTAAAGAGACAAAAATAAGACAAGCGTTAACAGGATAATTCATTTCTCATTGTTGTTGTTTATAGTTTTATAGAGCCCAGTGGCGAGGTGATATCCAAGCTTTATTTTACAGTAGACAAATATTTAGACTGTAGATGATGTAACTTGGGATAATTTATGTGCTTATGTGTGTGTGTGTGTGTGTGTGTGTGTGTGTGTGTGTGTGAGTGGCTCATACTTGATGCAGCCGTCACAGTCAACATTGCCTGTGTTCTCTTTGATGGTTCTCTCAGAGAGGAAGGCTGGGTACTCTGTGTCACATGGTACCTGCATGGTCCGCCCAATCCTCTGAGCTGAAGGGAGGGAATGAAGAAAGTTTGAAAGGACGGGTAGAAAGAAAGGCAGAAAGAAGAAGAAAGAAAGAGGCAAAGAAAGAAGCAAGCAATAGATGGAGTTAAAACTAGAGAGAAAATCATGGAACATCCATTTTAAAGTCAAATATTTATTTAAAATTGTTATACAAATAAGGAAACACTCAAACATGCCACATACTTGCAAATATACAAGTTTGAAATAAAGCAGCATTTCTGAATCAGTGCTCCTGTCCTGCTGGAGAACTAGGCTAACCAGTCACGCAACATTGCTTGAACTCTCCTGCCACCCAGAGGCCTGACATTACACTGCAGGGTGGACAGGAGTGGGTAGGCAGGATCATACAGCTTTCTATATGAGTTAGTATTTTGAAAGCATGCTTATTAAAGCAGGGGCTAATTTAAGCCAAATTTATATATAAACCATAAATACAGATGGTTTTATTTTGTGAACTCAGTTTACCCCTGTACTCTTTTAGAGCGCTCTACTGTATATACGTGTTTTAGACCACATGCAGATTTCTAAAGATGTTGGACTGATTATGTGTGTGATTTGGATGGAGTAGCTTAATTACCGGGTGTTAACGCTGCAGCATTGTGTGATCAAAAATGCGTGTGTGCAGTTGTACGTAAACTATACGCACGTGAGAAAGGCAGCCTACATGTAAAAACGTCTGGGATTAGTTCAGCTTGAGAGGCTGTGCAGATTGTGTTACGGGCTGCTAAAATGGGGTGTTTCAGCTGCGTGTCACAGGCCTGTGTCTCTATTGTAAAAAGATATAGAAAGTGCTGCTAAGACCTGAGGCTAGCCAGCTGTGAAATTGTCTCGACTGCTTGGCAAGCAGCAATGCCCAGCTTCGCTTCATTCAGGATAAGAGGGTGAAAGAAAGCATTTTATAGACCTTCGCTTTGTGATTCTTGCTCTTTCCCTCCCCCTCCCTCTCTCTCATTAATATACAAAACAGTCTCATATTAGTTTTGGCGAGAATTAATTCTATAATATTATGCTCCTTAGCAAGGCTTTAATTTCAGACATGCAAACTGTATTCAACACCCTATAAAACATTAGGCATCACAGCATTGGCAGCACTCATACGAGAATGACCATGTGGTCATGGAGGAAAAGAAACTAAGCTTGAGAAAGTAAGAAAAAACATAAAACCAAAGAAAATGAGAGAAAGAGAAAAAGAGAGACAAACCATTTTTTCTCCTGTTAAAAAGTGAATATTGCTTCCCACCACCAATATGACACGTCCTCACAGATCATAAAACTAGCAAGTATAACCCCCTGTGGACACACAAACTAATACAAATGTGTCTGCAGGCAGACATGCATACATACAGCACACACTTCTTCACACCGAGGTCACTTGGGGTAATCTCGCGTTCTGCCATTTTTACTTGTAGGTTTTGGATTGTGCCTCTTTATTCTGTTTTTCCAGTGGTCACACTGACTCAGGCCGAGTGGAAATGGCAAAGACAGCAGGTCAAAGCTGAGGACGCTGGTTATTTATTCTGTATGCAACAAACTTCGCTCCAATGTAAACGCAAACATAACTATTAAAAAAATGACAGCATATGTGTTATGTTATGTTTTCTAAGTAGGAAATACAAAAATGCAAATTACTTGTACATAATTTAAAAGAACCGGATGCTTGATCTTCTATGTAAAAAAAGTTTTAATATTTTCTTTGGGTGATGTTAAAACGCTACACAATCAGAAATCTAAAAAAATACAAAATAGCATATTTTTATCTTTTTCTGAATAAAAATACTGATGTTCAGTTTAGGTTAGTTTTTCTTTTCACCTTAAAAATTCAAAACACAAGAAAACCAAAAGAAAAAAAAAAAGTCATTCATCACCTGATTTACGACCTTTCTAAGGTTCTGGTAGTGAGATATTAAGTGAGACTTGTCAGCTGTGAACACACCGAATTTGTGAAAAATTTTAAAAAATGCATTTCGGTATGCATAAAGGGAAACTGCAATGGAACTTAGCATGTAGTAATTACCCAAAAGTAGAGTAAAACATTTATATTGTGACCATAATTAACAGACGTATTTGCAATAATTATTTGAGGAACAACTGAATTACTTTGCATATTTGCAGTATATATGTCCATTGTGGATATTTTCAACTACAGCAGACAATATAAAACTAAGATTGATGTGCCATCAGCTAATAATGTACATATCATAAATATAACATTTAGGGATAACAATGTTTTGTCTAGTATATAACCGTGTATATATAAATATAGTGTGTGTGTGTGTGTGTGTGTGTGTGCGCGCGCGCGTGTGTGTGTGTGTGTGTGTGTGTGTGTGTGTGTGTGTGTGTGCTTTAGGTCAAGAGAGGAGTGCATGCTTACCTTTGGATGTGAGGTCAGAGTACCACCAACTATACATGTTGAACTCGACCAGGAATCTAAAAATGGGCAAGACACCAACCATAACAAGACACTTCAACACACGCTTATATAATGTAGTTATACTGTAATACTCTGCTGCATGCCACAGATTTTTACCAACATGATAAAAGTGTATGCAGTATAACAGAAAAAAGTCAGATTTATTTTGATAAATTAAAATTATGTATAAATGTTACTTAGATGCCTCTAAGGCTTTCAAACCAATCAGACATAAAATTCAATGCAAAATACCATCTGAGATTTTCTGTTTGTTAGTGTGCCTAGATCCTCAGGCTCTTTTCCATTGATTAATGTGTTAGGTGGGAGAATAAATTTTGTTTTTTGAATGGTCCATCTGAATAAAGGTTTTGTTGATCTCATACGTCATCATTTAATGTATAAACGTATAAATAACTTCAGTGCTAAACTTATATAATTATTAAAAACAAACATGAATTCTATTTATGTTGAAATATTCTTAATTTCAAAACATAAAATGGACAAAAAGAAAATATCACACTGGCACTTACAATGATCTAATTAATACAGTATAATGGCATTATATTAAATGACTGTGTATACTTAAATGCTCAACTAATGTCAAGGTGCCATTATACTTAATTATGGCCTGATACTATACTGTAGAGGGCCGATTACTAAATATAGTATTGGTCCTTAAATCAGAACCAGCTATAGTACATATGCCATTTTTTTTGCATGTGTCTATAATTTGATGGGTACACACAAACATTTTTGTAACTTTTTCATACAGTAGGTATATTTCTGTGATCATTTATATTTTATTTTAAAAAGCACAAGTGAACCAGTAATGGAAAATTAAGCACACAAGTCCAAAACACTAATATTTGAAAGACAAAACATTGTGTGTGCTGTGGACTGACAGCTCAGTTCTCCCATGATGCATAGTGGTGACAACAGACCACCCAGAAAGACACCACAACCAAAATGTGGCATCACAGGAATACCCATGATACAGGAAACATCAGGTAGCCATTACTGACCATAATCACTGATGATCACTTCAGTGTCGACATGTGGAGGCAGTCGTAAACATACACACAGATGATACGTACTCACAAACACACACAGTTCACCTCAGACAGGAGAGGCCGACATAAGAGTCCTAAAAAGCACGTGCATGCTGTGAACACAGGCTATTATAAACAGATCCAAGACACTGACATACACAGAAGTCTTACATGACAAGTTCGGTCAGTATCCACTTCATGGCTGAGAAGACAGCAAAGTAAGGCTAAAGGAGAACAGTGGAAATATTGATCAGATGCCATAACGTGTTGTGCTCATTGTGCGTTGCATGGGATGCAAACAAGGAGGCTGAAGAGTCTGGAAACAAAAACGCAGTACTCACATCCAACAATGTGCGTCCACTGTCACTACTCTCTGAATAGACCCAGCACAAAGCCTGGTAGTCATACAGTGTGACCCTGAGTAAATAAAAACAAGAGTCAGACTAGGCTTTAGAAATAGAGATAAATTGAGACAGATAACACACTGATTTGTAGACTTCAAACTAATGCTTTTGTCAGGACAATATGGCCCAGAAAGAGGTAACACATCACACATCCACGCTAATATTATATGCCTGCAGGGCCTTTTGGACTGCTGTGTGGAAGCAGAGAGGAGAGATCCCACCTCTGCTGTAAGTGCCAATTTACCTAACGATAATATACTGGATGGATGGGAAAGGGAAAGCGATTGAAAGCGGAGAGCTTCCCTAGAGGTTCCTCAAAGTGATGTAGGCAGGTGTGTGTGTGTGTGTGTGTAGATGATTTGGGGATATTGAGGGAATATTGGAGGATTTAAGGGCTTAATAGACCCTGAGGGTGTGAGGTCTGGGTCTGTCTGGGTGAGGTTATTGAAAGGGTTCCTAACACAGACACACACACACACACACACACACACACACACACACACACACACACACACACACACACACACACACAAGACACCTATTCTCAAAGACTGTAGAGAAGTTCCTTTATACTTGACAATATTTTGTGTGTGAAAGTGTGTGTGAGCATGTGTGTGATGTCTGAGTGGGCCCAGTCTATCCGCTGCCCTGGGCGATGTTCAAACCTCAGTAACAATTCCAGTGACACATAGCTCCAGCACACCGCCAGGAACCAATTAGTGTTAAGCCAGGCCACATAATGGCGTTAGCAGCAATTTTAGTCCAATGTCATATCTGTGTATGAGTGTGTGTTTGCACGGGTGTGTGATTACTTATGTGTGTATGTGTGTGAGTGTGCTTCATTTGCTCTGCATGGTGCGTAGCATTTTTATTGATTTCTCTTTCTATTGCTTGCTCGTCTGAAAAGACTAATAATAAGAAGGTAACTGAGAACAATTTGCCTACATTTGGTTTTGTCTACAGTCTTCATAAATTCAAGCTGCCAGCCTGGGTGCACTTTAAACGGTGCACTTTAAAACGTCTTTCATGTTTTTTAATCAAGGCAAACCCCAGCACATTAATTCTCTACAGATGGCACTGGGTTAAGACAGATCATACTGGATTCATTAGTGTTAAGATATATAAGCAGTATTACTCATCATGCTAATGCTTCACTGACACAAACCGCAGTATTCATTCATCTTACGTTATCCTCAATTTTTTTTAAACGGTATCTCATCATCTGACATTAACTATTCAAGGAAAGCTCTTGTATGCCTCTTTGTTTTTATGAGTGGGACTACAAAGCTTTAGCTGTCTGCTTTTAAGGGCTCATCCCTATAAAACACTTTCATGGTTGTCTATTTGTATGATGATTTGCTGTGATTTCTCTACACTGAGACAACACGGCAAAACTCTCCTGACCCACGTCTTGATGGCAGACTCGAACGCTCGGTATAGTCCTGCTGCAGTGTCGGAAATGTGGTTCTAAACTTACACTTAACCGTACAACTAAGGTGAGCGCGCACAGATACCCGCTTGACTCCTCGGTCAAACTGCAGTTTCAGTTGTTGCCTGTTTCTCTGCACGTCTGCTCTGTGAAACTGGGAAAAATATCCTCCTGGGTTAAATTTCCAAATTAATCACAGAAAGTTGCCACCCACTGCTCCTGGCGTTTAACAGGAGACACAACTCTGTATATGTGTGAATGTGTCTACATGTGTGTGACTTCAAGTTTCTTTTAATTCCTTCATTTCAGGAAAAGATTTGCTGTAATCCCCTAACGGAGAACTCCGCTGAGCGAGGGGTCGGAGTTCAGCGTTGAATAGCTCAACAAGATTGGCCAAGTTAAGAGCTGTCAGCACGAGGGGAGACATGCTCTCATTCTGTGGGCTGTCTGATATTCTGCACATACATTTGCGCACATGCATATACACACATACTCATACATGCACTTGCTGGCATGTGTAAACACACTCACATGCACTCACACACAAATGCAATTTGAAATACTTACCTCTTGAAAGAGCCCATCTGCAGAAGCTTACTCATTACAGCTCCCTCGGCTTCTCCAAAAAATTTCCCTGTCTGAGAAAGAAGAGGAAGAGTTTTCCAAATATTGACATGTGCATAGTCAAGGCATGCAGAAATGGCCAAATGGCTCTGGCCAAAGGGAAAATTCAGTACTACACCATTTAGGAACAGCATTAAGAATAAATTGTACCACACAGAAACTGCACCACAACCTGTTAGACAGGATTTCATGTTCCAAATAAACACAAATAACCTGAGGACAACATACAAACACGTGAACTAGTGTCTAATAGTTTGACAAAAGGCTAAAAATCACATCTTATTTGCGTCACAGCAGAACAGGTTCTGGGTTCGACTGAGGCTTTTCTGTGTGGAGTTTGCAGGTTGTCCCCATGTCTGCGTGTGTTTCTTCCTCACACAGTCCAAAGACATGCAGATTAAGTTAAGTTTTGACTCTAAATTGGGTGTGAATGTGTCTGTGTATATGTGTCAGCCCCATGACCATCTATATAGGATACGTGGTATAGATAATGGATGGACGACTTACTCACATCATGACGTTAGTTAATTGACATTTTGGCTACATATTAGCTATGAAATGACAGTACTTGACAATTAGAACCCGAAATGCACTGTCACCTCCAAATTAAGATCAAATCAAGGATGGAAGTCAGCAACTAAGAGACACATGCAGGGGAAGGAAAGGGCAGTGACAGCCAGCGGACTGGCTTCTAGATGAGCCAAAGTCAGAATGACAGCATGTCTGCTGACAGCTATGCAGAGGGTATGTGTTGGGGCAGCACCATGTCCTCCTTCAGAGCAGTCTACAAAATAATATATTGCATTAGATGCAAAAAAAACAAGAAAACACTGAGAACAGATCTAAGAAGTAATTTAATATTAATTCTGCACATTTATCCAAAAATCCCCAAAATGTCTGTACATTATAATCATGTCATACTAAGACAGTATGACATGATTTAATACAGTAGCTCCTACTGAAATATAATATCTGCATTTCTGCCAGCACCAGAAACAAAATGAAACAGGTTCATTTTAGATAATAGCTACTTTAAATCAGACTTTTGATTTATATTGACTTATCTGATTCTCTGTGTGCTCTGTGTCCATGTCTTACCAGAGTATAGTCCTCTGCTACCAGAATGAAGCCATTGTTGTCAATGAGGTAGCAATTAATATTCTGTTAAAAAAAACAGTGTCAGGAGAAATATAAGTGACACCATGAAGGGCTGACTGAGAAAAGGAAGGATGACTGACCTCATCATCACAATTTATGGAGCATTTCCCATCTAATGCTGCACACTGTAAGATAGAAAAGATATCTGCATACTGTATTTGGATGTTACATAAATAACATAAAAAAAGTGATGCTTCATAAAACAAAGTTAAGAAGTGTACTACACATTCGTACCTGAGCAGCTTGGAGTAAGAACAGAGTTATCAGCCTATTAAAATCAGCTTTATTTAACTGGCTGAGTTACAACCGGTTACTTTTATGATACAAATGTTTAAAGTGTCTGAGTTATACATGTGAATGTGTTTAGCATGCAGGACTCGGGTCTAAGAAATATGTACCTGTCTGCTGGCTGTCCAGAACTTCCTCTGAAAGAACTCCAGTTTCATCTGGATGCCCACAGCTGAAAGAGAGACAACACAGTCACTGAGACGTAGCAACGAGACATGTGTGTGCTCGCTGTTGCACAGTGCACTGTAGCCTTCATCGCAACACACATCGTCAACCTACAGACAAGACAGAGATTATTAATATAAACAGAGCCAAAGTGCATCTTTGTGGGGTTAATACTGCACTGTCTGCATACATCTGCACAAATGCAGTTTCACATGACTCTAAATCAGACCTCTCACTCTCTGTGACCACATGAGAGCTGCTCACTTCAATAAGCCTCATGGGTCTAAATGCAGATCTGACTTGAATTCCTTGACTGGGAAAAAAAAAAAAAAAATGTCGCCGACATTATGTTTAACTTTTTTCAGATTTGGCTGAAGAAACACTGACATGTTTACCACTAGTTTTAACTCCTCTCCTCTACTCCCAATGCTCCTCTCCCACTACCCCCTGCTATGAAGATTCAGAGGACACAAGCTTTCTCTCAGTCTGACTTTCCCATGCTTTGGGGGTCTGTAAGTCTTTCCAGGAGCAAAATTTAGACCCATATCCAAATGCAGAAAGGCTTTCAGGTAGTAAACTAAATGGAAGAAAAACATGTCCAAACCATCACTATTGTCTGCAGTGCATTTGCTAGCTGAACGCACTATGATCAGGACTGAAATTTCTTTTAATACATAGGCTTGTAAAAGTATCATGCAAAAGCATGAAAAGCTTCAAAAAGAAAATCAAACCACAGCAGGCATAATGTCTTCAGACAGCACTAAATTAAATATAATAGTTTAAAGGGTGGGGGAAATTGATGAACTGAATGATCAGCTCTTTTCTGACACCTGAAAGAACATCTCAGTCCTAACTACAGGTTACTAAAATGCACATCAGCATGTGAAGAGACTTTTCAGAGAGAAATATTCTGCTGGTTTGCATGTCTTTTAGTATGATTGTGTGTTTGTGTGATTAAGTGCAGTGGAGTGCTGCTGTGGCCTGTTTTAGCCCTTGCCCAGAGGAACAGGTGCAGATTATCCCATCATAAGCTTTGCCAGATCCTTTCAGCAGCCCACCATTTCGACACCCACATGGAAAACCCAGGAGGAGAGTCTAATTTAAGATGCTGGGCAATAGCGATGGAAACACATATGGCATAAAAATGGGGAGAATCTAGATTATTAGGCCAATAAATGAAGCAGGATCATCTACTCTACAAATTGTTAAAACAAGGAAAATAGTGAGATGAGTACGTGAAACTTTCAAAGATTAGAAGATTTAAGGTTTGGAAAAAAAAAAGACCATCCGACATTCTAAATGCTCCATCAATATGAAATTGTAAATTACATATCTGCTCAGCAAGGAAAGAAAATTCATGGATCATAAATCCAATAAGAGTGCAGTGGAGGGATATTAAAGGTTAAAAGTGCACTGATGTTGACTATTAGCCAAAGTCAGCTTAGAATAAAGACAAAAGCCCAAATCTGTTTTACTAATGCCTGGGAATTTTCTGTACTATGGGGGCGCATTTAATTTCTCTAGGTATGATTTAAGAACTTGGGGGTATTTATGCCTTGAGCTGGGTTTATGAGTCCAAAAATGAAGAAATATAAAATCCACTCCAAATCCACCCCATCACCAATCTCCTATCACTGCAATCCCAGGCAGGAAGAAATGACAACCGGTTTAAAGCCAACAGATATTCGGGATTCTAATAAGGAGTGTATAAATGCATATGTCCATTAGCACAAAGTGTGCTTCTGAATGTATGTATGAATATGCTCATGTATCTAGTAACAGCAATCATTAGCGTTTACTGTGCATGTGTGTTTTTGTTTCAGTGTGTGCATGCATCAGTTGGCCTCACAGTGATATAAAAAAACACCTCTAGGATGAGCATAAAGTCACATATAGTGTGTCACAAACACATAGAGCTGCCTGAGTGATGTAGTGATTTGCAAATTCGGTGGTGCAGCGTAGCACCAAAGCAGCTACACAGCGCAGGGGGCGGATCATGTCAAGATGCTGAGCAATATTCAGAGGATGAGCAGAACAGGAGGCTGTTGTTAAGGATGCACAGTCTACAAGACCTAGGCTCATCTGGCATTTCCATGTGTTCTTGTTGAGAAAGAACAGAGTTAATGGAGTGTTGATGCAATAACTGTGTCACAGGAGATGCATGAGTCCCATGAAGATAATATCTGGTATCTTAGCCAGAGGTGGAAGAGTAAGGCATGTTTTCACGCTCTGTTTTTTTTTTTAAATTTGATGCTTAACATTTGTAGACGTGGCAGAACAAACACGACAAACTGTCTGGACACATCAACGTATGTGTTTTTAGCAAATACAAAGGTGTCATCACACATTTGAAGATGTATTTGCCTGTGTAGGTGTACATGATGACTCCGGTGTGTATGTGTGTGTGTGTATGCACGCCCCCATACTGTATATGCATTTATGCTTTTTTTGCATTAATTGCTCAAGGTTGCTATCTAAACAGATGTACCAAAATAAATAAACAGCTGGCACAATACTGTACATGTTTTTACTGTACATGACATAATGAAAATAAGTGTCATGCCCTTCAGGAGGCAATGGGACATAAATATGAATGAATCCAAGGGAATAATATCAGGGCTCTTTCTGCAAACCTCTTTGTAATCTGATTCTTAAATATTGTTGAAAAATGTCAAAAATATCATTAATCCCCTCCTTTGCCCATTTTTTAACTTCTTCAAGCAATGCATAAGCTTACACGACCTATTTAAATGAAAAAAACAACAACAACAAATCCATGTAAATTTACTGCAACAGCTTAATGTCCTGCTGTGTGCGTGCGTTCTGTGTTGCTGTGCTGGAAGCATGTTCTGCCAGTCCTTCTGCCCACGGCTCATGCATAATATCATCAGAGCATGCCACTGCAATGGGCATCCTCCAACTGCGTTCACCGTGTATTGAAGTGCTTGAGTATTTGTGTAGTCACAGTGCAATCCAGATCTAATTTTGTCTTGTTCATCTCTTGCCAGACCAACAGGAGGTAAAGGGAATGCATGTGTGCTGTGATTTAGGAGGCACAGCTGTCCACTGGGAGATGACACACTATCACTCTCACCAATACAACTGGGGACAGGGAGAGCGAGCAAGCAAAACAATGGGAGAGAGAAAGAGAGAGAGAGACCAGGAGCAAGTATTGTTTTGGATTTGACAGAGGAGCAAAAATTAAACAAAAGCAGGCAAGAAAAAAGGGAAACAGAAACAAAGACAAGAAATTTCAAATACAAGAGGCACAAAGGGAGGTTGAGACACGGAAAGCAATAGAGAGATATACAAAGCGAGAGAGAGAAAGAGAGAGATACAGCGCAAGAGAGAGAGAGAAAGAGAAAGAGAGGGAGAGAGAGAGAGAGAGAGAGAGCGAGAGAGAGAGAGAGAGAGGCAGAGCTCCCTAACTCCAGTGATTCCCACACTGACTGGCTGGCTGGCAGTAAGCTCTGTTCTCTGATCTGCCCGCTCTGATGGGGTTTCATGCCCGTGCAAGCAGTGCTGGGGATCCTGAGGGCAACACAGGTTTCTGCTGATGATTTCAGCCTAATTCCTACCTGTCAGCCATATCAGCCTACACAGATGAGAGTCAGCACAAGCTAATCTCAACCTTACCCACGGCTAATGGATCATCAACCAGTGACAATCACTAACATCCAGAAAGGGAGCTAAAAGAAAAGCAAACACAAGCAGCACAAGGACGACTGGCAGATATGAGAGGTAGGAGTTCCATCATTGGGAAGAGTGTTAGCGTGACTGCATTTGTGTGTGTTTGTACACTGTATGTGCCTGGCTAGGTGGGCTGCTGTCAGCTGCTGAGACTAGTATGTTGTGTAAACTGTTGTATAACACAGTGATATTAAAGTACTTGCTTGTAACAGTTCCTGAATTTAGATGCAACACCTGTCAACATTGCATTCACACTGGTATGTTTACAGCTGTAAATTAGCATCGCCTCTGAATGTTTCCTGTTGCTGACATTGGTACTGAGCTAATTTAAAGCGCTACTAGCTCTGGGTTGTGTGTATGTCATTGTAAGCCTCTCTGTGTGTACTTTGGGCTGGAGGGACACATCAGACCAAAGAACCATTCTCCTGTGCTGACCTGATTACAAAGCTGCTATCACAACACTCCACTGAACTGATGTTTATGCATTTCTATGTATGCATTGTATGCATGTGTGTTGTTTATGAGCAAAGGATGAGTAGAGGCACATGTGTAGGCTCATGCGATCGAATGCGTCCTTGCATACACACACTCTCGTTTCCCTAACAAGCATGCAATTAACACAGGGCTCTACAGAGGTTATTTCTATTGAAGCAAGCAAAATAACATCCTCGCAGCAACACTGCCAAGAGCCACTGTACCAAACTAACACCTGAGATTGGACCTGGGAGCGCCTGGATGTTTCTAAACCTGTAAATAACAATCCACTTCTAGAAGTCCATAAACCAGGCAAAGACAAAATAATGATGGCATGTTTTGAAATGAAAATCAGTAGACTAATGTTAAAATAGTGTCTGTACACAGAACAGCTCAATGCTAAATAGTAGTTTCTGTGATTTGAGTGTTCGGTGTCCCCACAGAATTTAAACAATTAGACTATGCTGTCCCCTTCATGTTAAATCAGTGCTTGTTTAATTATTACAGTTAGAATACAAATATTCTAATGAGAGGTGCCACTTGACACGAGAGAAAAATGAGATAATTCCCAGTTGAGAAATGATTAAACATTCAACATTGTAGTGGTTGGGTAGATGAACATAGCACAGCTTATCTTTTTGTTCAAGACTGATGAGTGGAGCTTGTAAGCTAGCTGCACTTCCAGGCTCTGGTCTGAGCTTCATTTCACTGAGCCTCAAGCTAGTCCAGCCAATGCTATAAATACTACCGTAATGTTCCAGTAGGAATGGACATGTGAAGTCATCTCAAAGGGAATCAGACACCTAATATCTGCTGTGTATGGATTTGTCTGTGGGTGCAGTGTGGGTAAGAGGTTATGAAGCCCTGGTAAAGTCACCAAGGGCCACTGTCTGAGGGGTGTGTGAGCTGGGAATTGGCATATCAGTAACAGGCTTAGTAGACAAAGGCCAGGACTATCTGAGCAAAAACAAAGTGAAATACGTTACTTTCCAAAATAATCATTGCATAGATTTCTGATGACTTTAGGCATTTGAATGTCTGGAATTATGTAACTGTCATCCATTGAAGCAGATCACATTTTTTGACAACAAACTAAAATGACAAAAATCAACACGTATGTTACTATGGTTTCTGTTTAGATTGTTTCGATGTGATGCATTTACTTTGAGCATGCAGCATAATCTAATGCAGTATTATCTCCCCCTGCTCCACAGTGGTACTGGTGTGTGCCCTCCTGTCTCTCCCCTCTTTGTCACATGCCTGTCCAAAGGAGTGTAGCTGCATCAGCAACACCAAAGTAGTAGACTGCAGAGGTCGAGGCCTATATGACATCCCCCGACGGCTGCATCCGGACACACAAGAACTGTATCTCCAAGATAACCGAATCAGGGGACTTGGATCAATGGCTTTCAAAGATATACCCCTTGTCCGAATTCTTGATCTGTCCAATAACTCTATAACATCTGTTTCACCAACTGCTCTGCTGGGTCTCAGGAGTCTACAGCGCCTCAGTCTGGCTTACAACAGCCTGAGAGAGCTTGACAAGCGGTTACTTGGACCTATCCGCTCGCTTTCACACCTTGACCTCTCACATAACAGGTTAAGCAACAAAACTGGAAAACTGATCCAATTAGTTGTCATTTGTTTAACAATAAACTTAATTCCACTAACTCTTTGTATCTTATCTCCTCTCCTTGCATTGTCCCTTCTTCACAGCCTGTGGGGTTTGCCTGGAGCCATCGGGGAGAGTCTGAGGAACCTTAGCCACCTAGGGCTAGCGCACAACAGGCTAACACGGCTGGACCGCTCCCTGTTAGAGGCCCTGACCCACCTGGATAGCCTCACACTACGAGGCAACCCCTGGAGGTGTGACTGTCAGCTCATAGGCCTCAAACTCTGGCTGGAGACCTACCTCTTCAAAGGTTAGACCACTAGTAGCTTTAGGTAGTGGCTGAGGAATATCTGCAATGTTCCCAGCATCAATCCATCACAATGCCTTTCCTGCTGGGCGTGCTATTAAATTATGGTAATATTTAAATGTAGTAATAGTGACCTTCAACACAAACAAGTAGAGAAGAAATGATTGAACTCTTTATTCAAATGGCCAGCTTACACAGTGAGGGCAGAGACTCTTTCAGGGATTAAAAAACACTGACTGACCCCAAATGGATAAACGGTTCATGTATTTTTCCTGTGCAGAGATTGACACAGTGGAATTAAGACCATGCTAAAAGCTTTGTTCAGTTATTGAAGGTGGTGGAATAAGTGCGTGTTGTTGCATGTTTTTGGTGTTTAGCTGTGGGTGCATCGGCTTTTATAACATTAATAACACCTGAGTAGTGTGTCTTTATTGTGACTGCTGGTTCACTGATGGTGACTGAACTTAAAGCTTAGCTTGTGATGTCAGACACCATGTAGCAGCTTTTCTAACTAGGGTGGAAATCTGTACAACCAGCAATGGAAAGTGTATATGGGTAATTAAGGGTTAAATTGCCAACTACATTATCTTCCACGCTAGACCAACCCCAGCATGCATTAGATAACAAAATAACCACTGTACAGTGAAAGCAGGCTCCCTTGAAGTCGGCCGGCCCGCCCACATGCCTACGTTACCCTGACACAGCTTTCGTCTTAAAGGCTGAAAATTCTAATTACTGCAAAAACAGAACAATGGACTCAGATACAGGGATGTATGCTTAATAGAAACCCAGTGGTTAATCAGGCAGGCAAAATGAAAGTAGAGTGTGACAGAGCATGCTCGACATGAGCACAGACAGAGATGAATAAAAAAGATTTGTGTGACACATGTAAGGCAGCCGATGTTGGTCCTAACTTAACGTTTTCTCCACTCATTTAGCGTCAGTGACTCCACAGAGACTTTATGTGAGCAGTTAATCATATCACACTTGCAAATACAACCCATTGCTCCCTGGAATAATAAATAACTCAGGTAACTCAGGGGCTGGTTCAGGCTCAACTATCATGGTTATGATTCTAGCCTCCTCTGTAACAAGCTGCCAAAAAGGAAACAGGCAGTTAACAGGAGGTAATGAGATTATGATACAAGATACCTGTTGCATGACTTCCTATTCATTACTGTCCTCACTCTGTCTCTCACTATCACTGTCTTAAGGTGGAGTGGTAGACGAGGTGCTTTGCTCACAGCCAGAAGAGATGAGGGACAGAGACCTGCAGAGAGTCCCTTACCAGCTGTTTCATGCCTGCATGACAACAAGCTACCATTACCTGTTTGCTAACATACACCACCTGGAGTCTGAGAGGCTACTGCGGGGCCACACCCATGGCAACCATGCTCATCCCTCTAGCCATGCTCTCCATGTCCCCATAGCAATGGGCGAGGGTGGCGGGGGAGGAGGTGGAGGGAGTATGCCTGAGTGTGAAACTAAGCAGAAGCAGCGGCCTGTCAACTTGCGCCACGCTATTGCCACAGTAATCATCACCGGTGTGGTGTGTGGGATCGTGTGTCTGATGATGCTGGCTGCAGCGGTGTACGGCTGTGCCTACGCCGCCATCATGGCCAAATACCAGAAGGAGCTGAAGAAGAACGAGGAGCTGGCAGCAGCAGCAGCGCAGGGGGCAGATCATGCCACAGCAGATGAGAAGGAACCATTGGAGAATGCTATTGCCTAAGAGATGATAACATGAACCTTGGACCTAAAACCTGGGCCTCAACCCTTTAACCTAATCATCTCTGGATGCCATGCGTATGCTTGTGCATGTATGTATGTGAGAAAAAAGAAGCGTGAGCGTGAGATCATTTGTGTGTGTGTGCGCGTATGTTCATCTCATTTCTGAGACTTTGGTAGCTAAATTCCACAGGTATTTGACTATGCACTGATGAGTATGTTCTACTGTATGCAGGTTTGAGGGGCAGGCCAAAGAATTCAAACGTATCAATTCCATTGTGTCTGAGAAATCACAGATAGAAATAAATTGCTATATATTTATAATTGTGTATTTGTGGGTATAACAGCTGGTATTTAAATATAGATTTCTGAAATTGGTTGTGTTTTAGTTTTTCATTAGTCTGACTTTGAAAACCTAGTAGGCAGCTGCTGTCAGTTAAGTTCTGTTCTGAGTTGTCTGTATCATCAACATGAGCATATGGGAATAAGAATGAAAGTGTTTATGTCAGTGTTTCATTTGTGCTTGAGCGTGTGTGTGGAGATGTACAATGTATGCACATATTTATAGAGAATTTAAGAGTCCGTGCCTAACAATGTGATAACGTTTTGAAGAGGAAACTTGTTTTCTTAAACGATATTTTTCTGACAAATGAGGTAAAGATTCATTGAAGCAATAATGAAACAAAACATGGACTCGACCTTTCTACAAATTTACGGGTTCATAAGTCTGAATTATCATCCTGCTGCACACACACACCCACAGACACAAACTTTTAGAACTGCAGTTTTTGAGATCAGTTGAGTCTTGTTTGAAATTTAATGCTGATTACATAATTGTAGTCATGTCGTTCAGTATGTACTATATATAATAAATGGAAACGTTTTACCTGATTGCTGTATCTATACTGGTAATTAATGTGACATGCATCCTCACATGGAGAGAGTATCTTTAGAAAGGGGCATTTTGGAAGTAAAACACGTCCTCTATGGAATGAATCCTGCCAGAGCACACTTCAGTATCATTTTATGTAAACAAGGCATTCTGCCACCGTGATGTGATGTCTAAATTAGAACAAAATAATAACTCGTAATAACTGCTGACAGTAACATATTTTCTTTTGTTTCTAGTGTTTAATTACCGTTATGTCAAATAAACTAATGAGAGAAAGTGGTGAAACATATAATTCAATTAGAATAATGGTGATTAATTATAATTAATATTCTCCTTGAGAGATACATTGAAATATCCAGTTCTCATATTTAGATTTTTTTATTCTAGTCTTAGTTAATGTTGATGCAATATTAGGTGACATGAATCGAAATTTAATCTCTTTATGTTTTCCATTCTGTGTTGAATGAAATGATATTCAGGCATTATTTTTAGACTATATAATAAATGCGTCTTGTTGTGCCCAAGCATTCTTTATTATTGATTATTAATGCAGCAGAATCACTGCACGTGGCCCTGGATGTGACCACAAACACAAACACACACACACACACACGCGACCACTTGTGTATGTACGCACACGGTAACACTGTGATGTCTGCGGGGCCCGTGGTGTGTGATGTCATCAGCCTGTCCTGTTAAGTTAGTGTATTAGCGTATTCACAAGCCTACAGCTCAGTGGAGCGCAGGGCAGTGAAAACTGGCCCTAACCAGCCCACGCTAAATTTGCATTCTAGCCTACATCTCTCCTCCCATCTGACTCTCTTATATAAAATCATCCTTACAGACATCCCCCGATCTGACAAGCATGATCGTCATTACTGTACATCAGCACCCACTGGAACAATAGGGTCTGCATGAGTCTTCGTAACAGATTAGTCATTTGGTTTTCTGCTAAACAGGATTTGAGAGAATGATATTATCTTAAAAAGACAATGATCAAGTCAACAGGGTCAAATAATACTGTGGGCTGGTGTAAACTGTGGGCTGCTTGTGTACTGCTTAGCTAGAAATCTGATGCATACTCTCTGTGCATGTGTGTGTTGGTGTGTGCGCATGCTGTGGCATCGCACAGACTCTCCCATATCTGTCCTTCTGCTCCAGTGGTTTCCCCCAGGGCCCAGAGTACCCACAATGCAGCGCTTTCATGTCAACGCATTCATGCACCATGAAATAATTTTATATTTCTCTGCCCTTTTACTTATTCTCGTAATTTATTTCTGCATTTCCAGACTTTCCTTTTTCCTTTCATCACTCGTTTCCTTCCTTTTTACTATAATTGCTCTGCTGGCAATATTTTCTCTATTGACATGAGATATTACATAGACAGTCATCTGAAGAGATCTTTAATATCTGGCAAAAGATGTGCTCCATGTTCATCCTTGGTACATATATCGGGCAGTGGAAAGGATGATATGACTCTACATACTGTACACTATATCTAAACAGGTTGCTCATTCCAGATATGTGCACTGTGTAATTCCATCCATACATACGTCCTCTGTAGAGCTTAGTCCAATTAATAATAAAATATAATGGAGAAAATAGGACTTCCAAAAGAATAAATGAAGAAAGATAAACATGGAAAATAATCAAGACATCTTATTTCAAGCATAGCTGTCTACAAGCATCTACATATATTAAGCCACTTGATATGTTTGCAGTTTACTCAATGTGTCCATTCTAATTTTCATCATGTCAAAAACCTGCTTGCACATGTGCAAACAAAAATGTGTATTTCTCTAATTTCTAGTATCGTCAGAACTATCCAGGACTACAAAAAATGAGCTACTTAATACAAAGAAAAGTGAAAACTGAAAACCAAAGGGCCACACCTCATACCATCTGCACCAAGTTGCATTTTATGGGTGTGACATTGCAGGACTTCTGAGTCACCAGGATGTGAGATTGGGCAGGCCACAAAGAAATCCTCTGGGCCTCAATATGTCTCAAATAAGCACTGAGGTAGAAAAAAGACACTTATGAAACTTGCTTCTATTAATATATTTGTACATAAATACTCTTGGATGCAAACGTCCAAGATGTGTTGCACTCTCGCCTTCTGCTGAGCATACATTCACGCAGGACCAAGTGCGCAGACAAAAAAAGCAGCAGACTCAGTATATGTGGGCAGTGAGTGTTTCAACTCAAGAGGAGGAAAATAAGTAGTGGTAGACAACTGTAGACCAGGAAAACAAAGCCTGCATAGCAGTGTAAGAAAGAGAATATTGTGGCCTCTGTCAAAGTAGAAGTGTGTGTGTGAGCGAACGAGGCCACTTGAGCTCCCACTTACCCGCAGCTATGGGTGATTTTCTCTCATCCAGAAGCTGAATGGCAGTACTGGCCAATACGACACTCTTGTTTTCTGATCCTAAGCCGCACACATAAGCACAGACACAAATACACAACACAGAGTTCACATCTCAGTCAGATCATAATTTCTTATATTAGTTTTGAACTGACCACAGGGAGACTGGAGCGAGAACGGCAGAACCTAAACACCGCAGAGTATGATTTCAAGGCTACAGCTAACTGCCACAGCCGTGAGAGGAAGAGTGCATCCAAGGCGAGTCCGGTGAGTAAATCAGAGGCTTTCAGATTACTTGTATTAGCTGGCACTAATGGAAAGCCTGAGGCTGAGGACAGAAGAGAACATATTCTTCCTTCGGAGGAGCCACCATTTCTTAGAGACACAGTGAATATGTGTGGAGGTGCCTGTGCTGTGTGTGTGTGTGTGTGTGTGTGTGTGTGTGCCTTTTTGGGAATGTGTATTTGTATGTTCTGGCCAAGTCACCATGGCAAGGGCTGAACCTCTTCCTTACGTATCTTGTTTCAGCCCACAGCAATCAGTCGTGTCCACAAAAACACAGCTTAGAATTAATAGGAGAGGAAGGGGAAGTAGAGACGCATGGTGAGCGAGCCAAATATGGGTGAAAGAGGAGAGGAAGGGATGGGAGAAAAAGTCTTTCTAATATAAGTGACAATATAATTTTATTTGTGCAAAGTTGGTTTGATTTATTTTATAAGGAGTGACTGTTTGCTCTGTAAATCATGACTGTGACAATTTATTACTATATATCACAATAATAATGGTTAATGTGTTGACGTATAAAGACTTTAAAAGAGATTTTTCCAAACATTTGACATGAATTATCATCTTTTAGGAACGGAACTGTACAACTAACCTGTGTTGAATGGAAGAGAGTAGACAAAGGTCCCAGGAACCTGTTCTGCAGCTCTCTTGTACCACAGGGGAAAGTGATCAGCGTTGAACACCCCCTCTTTGTCTTCAGCTGTCAGGAAGTCTCTTGAAGCAGAAACAGAGGTGATGATGTAAATGATGCACATTCAAAACATAAGATGACACATGTACAGAATACATAACATCAGCATACTTACTGGTTTGTAAGCTCATCGGGCAGCACAAACAGGTTAATTCTGGACAGGCCTGTTCTTGTGCCGAGGTAGGCTATCTCCACTCCTTTATCAGAGTTCCTGTGCATTTTAACAAATTCATAACCTGACACAATTATACAACAGGTCTCCTATCGGTAATATTGAAACAGAACAAAGAGCCTACTCAGACTTATTGAGGACGAGGCTGGTCCAGTAAGCCTCTAAGGGGGCAGTCACAACCGCATCAAAGAGAACCTCCTGAATCAGCTCCTTGTCACCTAACAAGCAAAGGTGTGTGTTTTCACAAATGAATCGTGCTCATCAGCTAGTTAGCGCCTACAAGAAAATATCAGTTAAGAAAAGTTGGACATGGATGAGTTTAACTAACACTGTAGGTGGGGATCGTGTCCACTGAGGTAGAGTTTGATTGCCTCTATTTGGGACAGGTAGCGGTGCTCGGGGTGCTCGTCTGTGTTGCAGTAGGTCCTGTCATAAAACAAGAATGGACAAACAGACACTGCTTGTCATGATATAGTGTAAACACACAGTCAGACTGGCTCAAGATCATTTAAAAGCAATTTCTTAGCTGATTTCTGATTATGCACTTATGATTTCAATGGCTACTTAACCATGGTCATTTAACGGAATCCACTTGCTTCTAGTTTCTGCATCACTAGGCATATGTACAATGAATGAAGAAGTAGAACAAAGACAGTTTTCTGATTTACAAGCATTAGTTTGAAAAGCGTTTACTGTAATTTGTTTAGATGTTGTTTCCCAGTCCTGGTGACCACAAATCATCAAGTGACACAAACCATCAAATCAAAGTCCTACAGTACCCAAAGCTGTTGTCATACTGCAGTGAAATCAGAACTCTGATTTGGATTATTTGTATAGTATATTTTAGGTTCAGTAGAAAGTCCAGTCAAAACGTCCCTTGAATGAGGATGAGGACGATGAGGAGGTGTCAGAACAGAACCATACAGCAATGTTGAGTTTCTCTTACCATTCATCTGCCAGTGCTACATCAGGATGCTCCAAGTCATGAAGTCCTGTAACAAAATAAGAACTATACATCTTAAACTAAAAAAGCAAAAGCACTCTATATGAACTCATCATTATAGGGGTAGGCACCCACCCTTCAAAAGCACACACACTTAAACACACACAGCACTGGTGAAAAATGTGCTTTTTGAATGGATGTGACAGGTCTGATTAGATCAGGAAGAGCCAAGTCATGCTCAGAGGGCTTCGCATGATGGACATGTTTAGAGAAACACACAGACACACAGACACACACACACACACACACACACAACCGCCACATGAATATTAACATGCATGAGGCTGGACACAAAAACAGACACACATATGCACAGAGGCACACGTACGCACTGCCAAGACAAGAACAAGTACAGCACACGTAAGGAGCTAAAGAAATATTTATCTTCCTGTCCAATTGTGGTTTTCAAGTTTATTATAACTACATTTCCACTGAATCAGTGTGTCAGAGTGTGAAACACAGAGATAAAAGAATACGTGAGACAAGAAAATCATGAATAGGTATGTATATGTTAATCAGAAGTGGTGGAAAGTAACTAAGTACTGTTATTATGTAGAGTTCAGAGGTACTTTTGAGGTATTTTAAAGTTGTAGGGTCAAATTACTTTGCAGACTTAACATAACAAATATCTGATCAGCTTAGTAAAACCTGATGCATGGTTGCTGATTAAACTACTAACATTGGTTCCACTTACTTAAAATACCACTTAGATCTTAATATGAAGTAATCACATATGGAATAATAAACCTATTATGGAAATATTAAGAAGATTGGAAAGAACCCCACTAGTATTTTTACTTACTTGTATGTAGCAAAAACTACTAATATTATTAATATACTAATACTAACTTTATATAAATATATTTTTCTTTTTTCTTAAAATGGGTTTAAAATACTGACAGAAGACTATTTACTTATATGGGGATGTATATGTGGTAATATGTGGTATTACTATTTTTACTTCAGTAAATTATCTGAATACTTCTCCCACGAATACAGTTGAGAAGTGTTGGTTGAGTGAGGGACGGGCATAAAAAGTCAACAAAAGTAAAAAGGGCGGGGGGGAGAATTAAGGACAGATGGAGCAAAGCAGACAGACATGAAACAGATAACAAAGATCACTCATCATGAGCAACAAAGAAAAGGAGAGGGCAAGACTTCTTACCTTCTTCCACGGTGACATTTCCTTTGAAGAAAAACTTCCCATGGCCTCTAGAAAGGGCCACCCCGAGGCTAAAAGGAAAATTACATATGTACAATATTTGTTTTTCAAATAGACATCTCATCAGGTGTTGTACAAGGAAAAGTCAGTCACTCCTAACTCTATTGACTGCTCACAGAAATATCTCCAACCTACGTACCTGAAAGGAGTCCCCTTGATGTCTGTGTAGTAGTAGTCATTATGCAAAACCAGTACGCGTTTCTGAAATAAAAGATTAATACACTCTGATTCACTACAGCGTGCACATAGTATTCTTTTCTTTACATCACATCTGTAACTTTTTCATTTTAACATTGTGTAAAACTAAATATTCGTTAAAATGCATATGGGCAGTGTGATGGCAGTTATCTAATGTGATTCCCTGCACTCTGGCTCCATCTAGTGGTGTCGAGACGACATGCTTTTGGTTGACAACCGGTCACAGGACCTGTTACTCTTCAGATGGGTGTGAATATTTGGATAAGGACTGTGAATATGCATGTACTGCATGTGTGTCCGCACTTGAATGTGTGTATATGTGTGTACGCACGTATGCATTTACATACTGATTGCTTAATAATGAGGCTAATGTAATGCTCTTGACTAAGCTCTGAAAATGCAAAGTACACACACACACCTCAGTGCCTCTCTCTCTCTCTCTCTCTCTCTCTCTCTCTCTCAGACAGGCGAGTAGTAAAAGAGAATCACTGGGCTGCTGTCTCTCCTGTATTCAGCAGCATGTGTTTGGTGGAGATAAGGGGCTCACACACAGACAGACACACATCCATGCTTGCAGAGCAAACCAAATCAGAAACAAAATACCCAAGTCAGTCCTGTACATCACTGTGCCAAGTGAAACAACCCCTTGGCAGAGTGGATTCTCCCAGCTAAGTATTTTCTCTGGCTCATCCGAAGGGACCATCCAGAAAGTGCTTGTTGGTGTGGTTGTGCATTTCTAAATTTTGGATTCCTTACCCCTTTGTCCACACTCTTCTTCACCTCCATAGAGAAGGTCCCTGTCTTCCTGTTGACCATGGCATTTCTCAGCTAGCAACAAAAAGGACATACCAAATCTCACATTTGATATGCACTGAGACAGGTGCAATGAGGATGCTTAAAATATATTACTACGAGTCCCTCACCGTGTCATCCTTATCCTCCCATTCCACCTCGGACAGATCCACACTGCTGTAGTTTGGCTTCCTTCGCTTCTTGCCATCCCCGTACTGGACACACGGGTCCATGTAAATGCACATGTATGCACAGACACACAACTGAGATACTGAGATACTGAGAGATACTCAACTGAATCTATGCTTTTTTGTTAGACATTATAACAAAATGCTAATCCAACCCCAGTGATATGAAATGTACAGTGAAATAAACAACCAAATAAATGATGAAAAAAAGCAGCAAATACACAAATGCCAACACAAAATAAATCATTTCTGTGTGATAACGTTTAGCTTAGCATAAAGACTGGTGGCAGAGGATGCAGCTAGTCTGATTCTGTCCAAATTATTCCTTTAATTAACTGATTGTGTCCTCGATGCTTTTCTTTTCTCACTATCTGGCTGGACCACAGACCCTGTCTGACATTAAATAAAGGTGACCCTAAGCAGACTATTTGGTTTTTTAAGTGCACTGCACGTGTTTGTGTGTTTGCATAATGCATGTGTGTACTTGCAAGTCCCCCTGTCCATTTAACTGTCAGTGAGGACAGCCTCCCACCCCTCATTACTTGTTAAACACTGTTCATTAACGTCTTTAATTAGATCGCTATTAAACCATCTGTCTGTCTGTCTCACTGCCCGTTCCCTCTTCTTCTCCTCTCATCCACGTTTCTCCATTTTCATCCAGTGTTGGATCCTGTACCTATTCTCACGTTAAGCAGGTTCCACGCTTACCTCTCTCTCTCTCTCCCTTCCTCTCTGCACTCTCTCCCCTCATCCTCTTGTGAGAGGAGTGAATGAGCACAATAGAGTTAATCACAGCCATTCAGTAGCACTATCTCTATCTATTCACAGCACAGTGGAGCCCTGGAACACACTCTGCTCATCTACATACCACCATGCAGCCAACACACACACACACACGGTGCGTGGAACATAGACACAGAGCAACCACACAGCTACACACACATTTTCAATTCAAGTCAATCGGCCTCAGTGTGCCCACGAAATTAGTAATTGACTTGACATGAACTCAAGAGTAAGTTTTTCCTCAGTCGCCTGTACAAAATAAATTAATACATTTGAACTTCATTGTCTGTGACCTAAAAAAAACAAAAAAGGGATTGTCATGATAATAAGGTTAACGTGTTACAAAGCGTCTAAATGGTGCTGGAGGTAACACTCACAAGTGGCCGTAGATCTGGGTGCGTGAGGATGTAGCCGTTGTTGGTGATTGCAAAGGCGTAGCCGTGAATACCCAGCTGGGAGGAACAAAACACATCCAGTCATACCAAACTGATTCATGGAAACTCTGTATGTCATTGTAAATCCCAGCTAATCAGGCTTTTTGTGATTTTTACAGCCAGAGTCTTTGTCTTTGTGGTGAAACTCAGAGAACCACACAATACAAGAGGATGGTGTCGTTCATCCATAACCGGAAAATAACACACTTTTAAATGTCAAAACCTTACAGCTAACCAAGGTTCAGATCTATAAGCATAGAGGATGTGGTGGGGGGGGGGGGGGGGGGACACTGTCAGAAAGCCTTAGGATAAAGAATCTGTATAATTTCCCTGTCATTACTGGAGTGAGTCAGGAATGAGCCATGAATAATCAATGTCAAAACTTCAACAGAACCTCAGAATTATCTGCTGCTGGGTTTGGCATTCAATTACAGCACTGTAGCGTAGGACTGACAAATGTGTCAGTAAAAACAGGTAAATCCTTTTAACCTGTTTAGTGTTTTTTTAGTCTTCCATCCAGGTCCATGGAGCATTCATTAAGCCTAGTTTGGTTCTAATAACAAAAGGTGTGATGTATGGGGGCGGGGGTTCTCATGTAGCTACTCAGAACTACAGTTAATTGTCGAAATAACTGAGTGAGGTGTGGTACCTTATATTTGGGGATGGTCTTGAGCAGCTCAGAGACAGGCACGTCTGTCCCAACCACCCCTAAGAGGATCCCACGGTTTCTCTGGAAGCATACACATTTTACAAATATTCTTAAGTTGTGTTTGAAAGGCTACCTACATAGCACAGTTTCTTTCAGACCACACTGTTTCTGGTATAAAAGAATGATAATATATTTTCAATTAGTAATGCTCCACTGTATCCTATTTTACACTCTCCAATCAAAGAGAAATTAGCGTCCATCAAATACAAATATATCTATTATTTCACAATTTGTGCCTTTTTGCTAAAGCCATGCAAAAAGTAATTACAGCTTCTCAATTCAAGTTTGTAAAGTCAGGTTTGTGGGAGAAAACACAATAAGACAATATCACGTTAATGAGCTATTGATTCTACAGCTCTCTCTCTCTCTCTCTCTCTCTCTCTCTCTCTCCCTATGTGAACTTACAGTCTCATTCTTGGTACTGAACACTGGCATTGCCACTGTGGTCATCAGAACCGGACCTTGACCGTCCTCCAACTGAATGAGTCATGAGAGAAGAACAGTGGAAACAAATGAGGAGTGAGAGAGAAAGAGAGGCAGAGGAAAACTAACAATGAAGCATTATTAGTGTAGTTACAAAAGAAATGCATCCGCACAGTATGTGACACATTTTGCCTCGTCATGCTCAGAGTTGATATTTCACGATGTAAGATGAGAACCTGATAGAAATTTTGCAGCGCACCTATTTATATTATCTTATCGAGGAACCTACAAAACTTGCATGACATCTTTTATTCATGTTTATTATTTGCTTTAAAATATGTTCAATCACAGCCTGCCTTTGATCTAGTGCAGAATAAGCTTTTCCAAAGGCAGTGCTTCTAGTTTGGATCTATCTTCGCTCCCTAAAGACTGCTGGAATAATTATGATATTTATCTTTCCAGCGGCTGTATGTATCTGGCAATCATATCCATTAGAGATGAAAGCTTGACACTGTTAAAAGACTGGAGCAAGGCTTCGTACTCAGCAGAACGTCTGAACTTGTCCACTCTGTAAATGTCAGTCACTCATTCGGTGTGCTTTCAAATCACCGCAAGGAACCGTTGCATTAAGTGAAATATGAAGCCACAGTGGTTTATTTTAGATACGTTGGAAAAAAACATAAATCACACTTCATGTGATTTGTTTCTGCTGTAGGAAACAATCTAATTTTGTTGGAATGACTTAAATATTGGATTCCAGCATTCTGTTTTATTTACCCAGTCCGCTTAACTGAACGTTGTACACCTCCTGTAACCTCTCCTTTCTCTGGCGCTCGGCCCCCCCCCCCCTTCCCACCAGTAATAATAGGTAATGACAGAAAACTGCTAACATCCGTTCTGTCTTCCACAGACACCAGAGAAAGGGGAATTGGTGACCTGAGCTCAGACAGCTGGTAATAGCAATCCACCACGCAGTATTGGACATCAAAGACAGAAGAAAGTACACCTAAGTACAGCTGCTGTAACAATAGGCAGCCTTGCTCCTGGAGAACAGGATCGATCAAAGGACAGGGGAAATGAGCAGAACCTTATCTCAAAAAAAAAAAAAAAAACAGAAACCACTACAAAATATATTTCCAAGCACAGGTCTGTTGGATCGCTGGTATAGAAACATACTGCCTGGCCATTATTGTGAATCCTGATGGAAATCCCATCAGAAATATGTTTTCAAACACTAATATGAGCTGAGATATTTTTGGTTTGCTCTGGAACATGACATACTGTACTTAAGCAGGCAACAAGAGCCGTGTAGAGAACAGCAGCCAACAGCTGTATCTGCTGGACTCAAACATCACAGGATGGATTCAAAAACCAAACCCAGGACAGGAATGAGGTGGTGAACCTTAAATAATTATCTTCCAGCAGGACCACGGGCTAATTCCTGAGTGCAGTGCTCTGCAACTAGAATTTGACTTATCATACATAACCTGCAATCTTTGACACAAGGTCAGAACTGAACACACATTTGGGCCAAATCTGCTTCATCATTGCCTTTGTGGCTTTATCTGTATCAGTCAGAGGAAATGAGGTGTGTAAGTCCTTTCCCTTGCTGTGGGTCAGAAAATGAAAAAGAACCCCAGCAGGCTCTAATACACACACTCCCCACTGACACAGATACCCATCCACCTTCGCCCCTTGGAGGGCTCAGATACACACCCCTGGCCTGTGTTTGGTGTCTCATAGGACACCTCATGATCTAACTTGCTGTGACAAATTTTGTGGTGGTAGACGAGGTCACCCTTGTTTCCTTGGAGACCAGGCTTAATGATGTTGGTGTGTGTAAGTGCTGCAGCCAAAGCTTCCTATAGGCTTCCTGTGGGAAAACTAGAACAAACCCCACAGGGGTCGGACCTGGCACAGAACCAGCACACACATTTACTGCACAAGTCTTTTGAGAATTATCTATGAAAGCTCTCAATTACCTCAATCAATGTTAACACTTCACGCTTAACAAAACATCGGCATTGATCTTTGTACTTCAGTGGGGAAACACTCGTCTCTACTCTACCTCTTTATTTTATATCCTTTACATTATTTTCCCAGTTCTCACTGACATCTTTTTATTCAAACTCTGACATTCGTTCTCTCACCCTCCCTACACTTCTTTCTCAAATAACCCCCAAATTCCTCTCACCTCACCTCCCTCTCATCATCCATGAGCTCCCGTGTCAGTTCATGCAACAGAGTGGGAAACAAAGCCAAATGAGCCGGAGAATGATGGATGAAGCTGGTGAGACGAAGGATAGGAGTCGAAGGGAGGGGGATCAGGAGTGGAGGGGAGACCACGGGTGGAGGAAAAAGAGCTGGGGAGGAAGGTCCAAAGTGAAACAGACAAAAAAAGTGGATATATGTCTATGTATATGTTGATGAGGAGAGGAGAGGGAAAACGATAAGATGAAAAGTCTGGAAGGATGATACACATCAGCCCTGGAACACAAATCCCAGATGATCAACACTTGGGATTTTTCTAACTTTTTATCAGACACTATCACCGTGCAGTGTGTGCATGTGTGCCTTTCTCTCACTGTCTGTTTTACTTTCAGATGAGGCAAAGCTAGAGCTGTGCTGGGGTGATTACATGCAAAAAAGCAGAGCAGATTCTTTCCTAATCCCAATTATCATGTCTGACAATATAATATCTGTTTCTGTTTTCTGCTGAGCTGCTTCGATGTCAATCAGCTTGGGTCTATCATACTAACAGTACTCTGTCAGACATATGGCCTAACAGCTGTCTAATGTGACTGCTCTGTGCTCAGCTCATGCTGATGGAGAGAGGGGGGGGGACGAGCACTCTTCTATTCCACCATCATCGTTCTTACGATTATAGCGCTGCTTATCTCAACCCACATATGATTCATAAAACGCTGAAAAATAAAACACTGAAAACAATAAAAAGGCATCAGAACAGATCATCCTGCCAGTCATTAGAGTCTATTGGATTTTCACCCAGAAGATGACAAAATGGCTTATTCTGGAGAATTCTACCAAAACAAATAACACAGGCGATCTTGTTTTCTCACTAAACTCACACAGGCAAGAGAGAGAGCCTCATTTTTACACACTTGATCATACTACCAGCCCCAGAGATACTGACAAAGCATGGCCAACACAGCATCACCAATGACCAATGAGTGTGAGCATGTGCACGGATGTGAGCACGTGTTTCGCCAGACGTGCAGAAGAGAGCGATCAACTGAGCCGACAGCAACCACGATGCAAGGCTTGGAGGCTGACAAGCAACATACAACACTGACACACAATAAAGAAATGCCATGAGACAGCATGTTGGTTAGTTCACCCAAATCACACCTTCATCACACAGAGTTCAGAGCTCAAAACACACATGCACATGAAATACAAATGAGCACACACCAGGTCTCAACAATACAGTGATGACCTCATACCATATTTTTTACCTTTTGCGCTTGGGGGAGCTAAAGAGAACAGATTAAGGAGGAGGGGAGGAGAGAAGGAGGAAGGGGATGAGAGAAAGGGTCAATATGTTTGTGGATAAGTGTTAGAAAGCTTCCCAGTGTCATTTCACTGAACTGAGTTCCAGCACCAGTGGGTGCATTAAATCCACTGACATTGACTTTGACTGCAACTTAAAAACAGTGACTCTGTCAAGACAGGAGAGCTTTATGGCTAGGAGGTTCACAACAGAGGAAACAACACTTAAGATGTTACTGCTGAGTCAATGCTGAGTGCACAAACTTTGTGATAAATGGATGGGGATAATAAGGACAGGAATAAGCAGAGAAAGACAGAAAAAAAGTCAGACATGAGGGGGTAAGGAAGAGGACTGCAGAGAGAAAGAGTCCATTTTCATGTAGTGTTGATAGCCTGTGGGTACTGCTGCTGGAGGGCACTTGCCTTTGTCTCCTTCAATTTTTTAAGCTCTTTGTCTCTTAATCTATTCAGGAACAGCTGAAGACAAATGGCTGCCTTTCATTCTCTATGGTCAAACACATTCACCTGAATAAAGGAGGGCCACTGTGCATAAATACTACAGTATATACATGTGGTGTGTAGATTATGTATTGCAATGAATTCTACAGGTCAGTCTCAGTGATGATGTCCCCTCCAGAGAGCGTTTGCCAGTGGAAGCATGTACAGGGAGTTTAGCTGTGAGATATCTCATAAAAATGTTGCTGTAGAATTAACCAAGAGTGTGTGTGTGTGTGTGTGTGTGTGTGTGTGTGTGTGTGTGTGTGTGTCATTACACCCAGGTACATACAATTCCCTGTCAATGAAAGTAGGCTTCATAACACAAACATATCAGTATAATGCAGAACATTTTCAATAGCACCACAAACTGCATCTCCTGTCCTCCTCCAAAACGATTATAACAAGTAGTTAACGATTAGTTATAGTTACATTAGTTTTAATGCAGAGAAATTAGAATTGTTTATCACACGTTGTGTTTGTCTATTGTTGTGACCAAGATCAAATGACATTTTATGAAAGATTAATGCAGAAAACCAGTTAGTTTCGAAGGGTTCACACATTTTTTCTTGCCATTGCATATAATATGTGTGCCTGTGTGTTGGAGTAGGGTACAAGGTTGAGAGACCAGAAACTAAGTTACCAATGTTCTGGTCATGCTACACAACTCCCAACCACGCACAGGAGGCTCATTGACTTAATAGTTCCATCTGGTGCACACACACACACTTCACAGACTGTGGCATACAAAGGCAAAACACACTGTCAACCCTCTACTCGTATTTGTCGCTAATAGCCTAATTAGGATTATATAAGAATCCATCCTGAAAATATAAATGGACTTTTTAAAAAACATGCTCAAAGTGCATTGTGGGTAAACCTGTTTGACTTTCTCAAACCATCACAGAGTATTCTGGACTAATGCTGTACAGAACCCAGTGGATGTCACACATGCACAGACAGAGGGAACTGGAGTCCAGTACCGCATGAGAGATGGCAGATTCAACTCACAGTGCTGTCGATGTAGGCCTCAGTCCACACCGTGTCATGCTCCCGATCAATCACCTTTGGACGACTCAACACGTGAAGGTACTCCATCACATTCTCTTGCACGTCGGCCAATGTAGAAATCTGAGTGAAGTAGCCTGTTGGGCGGAGAGGGGACCAGAAAGACAGAAAATATGATGAACCATTAAACTGAGATTCCTACCAAAGTGTGAACAGGTTCTATCAGAAGTCCACCTTCAATATCTCCGAAACTGTTACACTTTGGAGCAGGTATCAGCTCCAATATCATATTTGCTACATAATCTGCTTCAGACCCATTTTTCTTACTTTACATCTGGAATTCAGTACAGTATGAAGGAGATACTGTATGTGCTTGACAAAGCAGACGGAAACCTGGATAAATGTATAAGTAATAGCTGAAGAATTCCCTGCGGTGATGTACAAGTGGGAGGAAACCAGCATGGGTTTGTGAATGGATAAGTGGTATGTAAATGTAATGGAAAAACTATCTCAGTTAAACCAAATGCGATGCCATTTCCTACAATGGTAATGCCACCATTATGATGCTAATGTGCATGTGGAAGAGGGAGTATACCGTTATCTCAGCGGGGTGACAGAAAAGAGGAGAAGAAGAGGAGGAATCAAGACCACAGAGTCAGAGAGAGAAAGAAAATGAGAAGTAATGCAGGGAACAAGAGAAAGGAGAGAGAGCAACACATTTCCAACAGCAACAGCAAGATAACCCCACCACACTGAGGCAGCCAAGGAGAAAATCATAGTTGGAGGTAAGTGATTTTGGGGTTATTGGTCCCAACAATGACCTTTACTCCACAGCAAGATAAGAGCCAGAGTCTAGACACTATACAGAGATCTATGATGGATGCCATGTACCTCCCACATACCTAAGGAGAAGATTTATCAATATTAATCTAATTGTGAACCCATGAACACACTAAAACACGTTTTAAATAAAAAAGGCTAACTGATATTAACACTGGAAGCAGAATGACGACATGATAACTGCAATTACTGCAGCACCTAGAATGACTGGAAGTGAACCTTGACGGATTCCTGCTTTTTATCCTCTGACACTCGGATCCAGCTATTACTTCGCCAGACAGTACAATGACAAGACACGCATACAGACACACATCACACACAAAGCAAGCCGCCACTATCGAACTGCATCGTTCATCACGGTGGTGAGTGAAGAATAGCTACTCCCTGTGGAAGTCTGAGGGCGTCCTTCGGGCTGAGCCACCAGGGCCAGTGAGATGAGCTGTGGAGAGAAAAATGAATGCTCTCTGCTTTTCAGTGACAGGCTACACCTGTTGTACATACAGGGCAGCACAGACCGGATGGTCTGGTCAGGGTGAGGGTATTAATATATGTGTAAAGGACCATGGTTTGAGTGATTTCTCAGCAGAAAGTGTCCTGATACAGAAAACTTATTGACAAGGTGGAGAGCTAGACTACACTGAAAATGCATGTGCATGGCCACATAGACTCTTGTCTTGGTTTGCAGGTCATTTTCAAACAATACTTTTTGTATTGTGTGAAAACATTTAGTAGCACTTAAAGTTCCCTTAACCTTCAGGACCCTTGGGTGTTTCTGAAAACTTCTTTATTTACCATAATAAAATGTCGACCATGCCAATGTTTAGTATCCTGTTTGATCACGTCAGTGTGATAACTGACTCTTAACTGGAAATAAGGGGCCCAGACCAGACAAAAGCACAGTATACAGAAATATTTTAAGTGGATTGCAGCTTCCACAGACATTTGATCATTCTCTGCATATTTGATATGTGAAAATGCACTGATAGAATAAACCTATAAACATATAAAAAGGTGCTATGTCTTTATTTCAGGGTCACAGGTTTGTGTGACCATAGCATTTATGATGGTGAATGAAATGAAACCAACCAAGCTCTGTAAATGAGAAGCAGAGTGGACCTGACCCGTGGTCTGCAACCTTTGTTGTTGATTAGCAAACAAAGGCATTTGTCATATCTGTGGCTTGTTAGTAGATACATTTGCTTCTATTCAAAGACAACGGGGAGAAATGTTGACATCGCAGCCTTCAGAGGCAGGTCAGACAGGGCTTTTCACCTGTGAAACTACTACTTTTGCTGTAGTTTGTTATGCAGAGGGAGCAGAGGTGATTGTCCAGCACAGCTCTTGCAGGCCAGAGAAGGATATGACTATCACAAGTCTAAATCATCATCTGAATCTCTCTCTCTCTCTCACACACACACACACATAGACACACACCAGTCTCATTATCACGGCTAACACCCTCAAACTGACTAGATGGCTTCTCTGATATCACTTCCAGGCAAAACTGTGGATGCCCTTGTCCTCTTATCTACACACATGTACACACACAGACACAGCTACAAACAAACACGCACATCCCTAGTGTGACCTATGGCTCGTCCGTCTTATCTATAGCAGCCTGAGGAAATGGAGCCAGACTGTCTCTGTCACCCACCTCCCAGTTAAATATAGAACCTGGAGAAAAGTGCTCTATGCATTGAGACAACCATGACCACACATAAAGCAGCTGGAATGTGGTGTATCACCAAGATAGTTTGGACTTTAGGCTTAGAGGAAGATGTAATGTGACATATCTGCTCTGCGCAACTGGAACCAGCTGCCTGCTGTCACATAAACATGCTAATACTGATGAGCGCTGACAAACTCATCTGTGCAACTACGTGCACGCACACAGACACATATGACAAACTCCCCAAACAAATCCTGAGCTCCATGATGTAGTCATTCCGTCCGGCTGACAGCAACATGCAACAACTTTTTGCTGCAGAAACAGATTATAAGGAGAAAAAAGTACAGCTGTCTGTGTATGTGTTGTAAGATCCCACCTTTGTTAGCACATGCCATCCATTTCAGATTATCTGCGAAGGCCGACTCTCGACCAATCAGGTAAGGGAATATGCGGACCTGCAGAGAGAGAGCAGATAGCTTCTGTCAGTCATTTTAATCACATTTTGATAGAGACCACCACAGTAACCATACACAAGATAACTCTATCAAAGGCAGGCAGAAGCCACATTCTTTATCTGCAAGTGATTAACAGCCCCTTTCTACTTCGTTAATAGCGTTGATTAGAGACATGTGAAAGTTTTAAATTTGGCTTTTAGATTTTAGTTCAAATTCAAATAATCAATACAATTTTTACCAACTAAAAAACCTTAAGGATTTCCAGATAAAAGATGTTATAGTAGAGTTGGAAAAGAAAATATGAAGTAAATATTTAGGCTGAAAAAGCCAAATGCAAGTTTTATGGGTTCAATCCACAGAATCATTTACACTCTCTGCTGCCAAACTGATTTTTTGCCCAGCAGTGCTCAGTTGGCTATAGCAGCAGGTGCAGTTGGCAGGTGTGCATATATATATATGTGTGTGTGTGTGGGTGTGCTTGGGTGTGTGTGAAGAGCAGGTTGCCAGATTGGACCAGCTGCAGGCCTGTGGGGGCACAGATGCTCCAGCTCTCATGCCTGCATTTTTCACTGTCCCTTCACCCTGACAGCATGTGCCTGTTTGTGTTTATGTACGTGTATGTATGCATGTTCCTTCACGTACACATCTGAGCGTGAGCAAGCGTATGTCTTTATCTGATTCTAGACGACTGCATTCAACAAAAAGATCTGGAAACTGCAAAAGTATAATTTATACCAAAATCCTGTTTCCTTTCTGAAGAGTATTTCCACTCAAATTATGTTTGTGATATTGTTACTGCCCCATGTCAAAGATGCACTCCTTATAAATTCAACAGTAATTATAACAGCTTTAGCAAAAAAAAGATAGAAGCCACAGCTAATTCTAGGCTTGGATTTTCTAGTAAGGATATTGTTGGTCTATTGTCAACTGTAATGAGTTTCACAGTGAATAAGTACAGTTGTCAAACTGTCATTTTTAAGCAGCACTCATTATCTAGACCATAATCATTCTCTATTCATACAAACCTAAGCCATTTGAATGACATTGCCAGAGAGACAGGAAAACACAACATGGCTGAGACAATCATAACTGCTCCATGTAGGGCGAGGGGTAAGGGTTGTCACAGTGGGATTTTCTGTTTGTGGTTATGTGTTTTCCTTCACTGGTCGCCAAGAGGGAGGTGAAACTACAGTAGACTGGTTATTAAATTTGAAAGAGGTTTAAAGTTGAGTTAAGGACAGTGGGGATAAAAATCTAGCAGGGGCTGTAGCCAGAGCATGCAGTGGTTAGTCATCTGACTGCACAACAGACAAATATACACATCTGTTTGTGTCCATGCACACAGATACACAGGCAGTACAAGAGTGAAGGGCAAGTTTCACTTTAATTTTAAAATATCCTGGTGTGCAAAAATACATTTGGTCACACTGTAACATTATAGTAATAATAATTTATTGCTTGTTTCCTGCATAAACATTCCCACAAACACTTAAAGGCTGCATGTGCATCGGTAAGAGTACCTGTGTGTGTTTTTAATGTCTGAAATACACAGTTACAAAGAAACAGCAATGACCTCAGATTTGAAAAACAAGTTACAAGAGTCGTCCCGTCATGTTTTTATCAACTGCATCAACAGCATCTCTGCCTCTCGAGCTCATCTCCAAAAGGGTCTTCACTTATCGTTACCTCAGTTTTCAATAAAACTTTTTACTAAACTTTCCTGCATGTCCCTCTGCTCTGCTTTTGGGTCTTTGCCTCTGAAGAACCTGACATCTGTAGCAAATAAGGCTAACCGCTAATGCGGAAAGAACGTGTCACCAAGTCACAAAATGACATTCACATTCAGGCTGACAACTTTTTAAAAACTTCTTTATCAACAGCTTTTCATTCTACCTACCCCAAAGGTACGGCATTAAACCTTTTTGTTATTAGCACATCCTGAGACGCAGATAACACTGTGCCACACTTTCTAAAGTTAGCAGCTAATTTTATTTCTTCTTTGGTAGCACTTCTTTTTAATCTATCTTTTACCTCTAATTAAAATCCTTATTACGAGGTCTGCCTTTGTTCCACCACAAATGCTGATGACCTAACACATCTAATTGATTACAGACCCAACTATCTATCAGTTTTGGCAAAGACCCAACAACTGATCATTTGAAATTATACATTTTTTTACTCTAATAATAATTTATCTGATGGTTTTAGGGTGATTTTAGGAGAGCAGACGTGGGTGTAGGAGATTTAACATATGTCTGTGTGGTAGGACAGGCTTTGATGCTGCTCTCAAAATTTAGACTAGGAGGCAGGCTCGCAAGGGGCATGTGTCTCTGTCTCTTAGGGCTCGTGGTTTTGCCAGTCTAGGCCATTCTGCTGGTCCTACTACACATGTGCCTGCTACAGCTGTGCCCTGTGTGTGCGGGACTGACCCAATGGGGTCCACCAGCGTTCTTTGCTACTGGGACAAAAGAAACAATACTGGAAGAGGACATGCACAGGGGCCTTATGATTCACGGCCAAGTGGTGGTGACTGATAAGGAAGGTTTGGACAAGGGAGTATCCAAGCATATAAATCTCCTGGAGCTGAGGGACATACATGTGCCCATACTGTATGTGAACAATGATCACCTGACTGACTAATTGATATTCACCTGTGCCACCTGATCCAGTATATATGACACATTGATGGCAAATCCCAGATTTCTGTCACTGAGGGTTTCCATGTGCCAGACATGGATAGTCTGCCAGCAGACCAGCTGGTCGGGGAGGTCACCAACAAGGAGACTACACGACGACACTCTCAAATAGGGGAGACCACAAGCAGGAAATAGTTGATAGTTGTTAATTGATATAGCTTAACTGTAAAAAGTTTTATTAGTGTTGAGTTTTAAGAGTTTTTATAATGTTTTTGAGACCCATGCTAAAAAAAAAGTCAAATGCAAAATAGCTTATCTACAACCAGCAGTAATCACTGGTCTAACATGAAACAGACTTTTCATCAGCAGGAAGTGTTTTTCATGGCAGTGCTGTGCATTTATGTGTATCTTTCTTTCTCTAGCTATGCCATCTGCATACAAATATCCAGTAACTTATTTGCAATCATTTTTTCCTGAGCATGCCTCCACACTCTGCGTGATACTATATAGCGCTGAAGCTGTTGGGCTAGTTGGAAGGAAACCATTAAAAACCAACAGTAGAGAGAAAGAAAAGGGGAGAGGGTGACAGAGACTAAAGACTTCTATTATCAGTGGGGCTTCTTATAAATTGAACTATCTGGAAATCTTGTCCCCACTCAGCTCGTTGCTGCCTATAGGCAGGAGTATAGGGGTGGGGATCATACTAGACACACACAAACACATGGGAGTGTGATAATGTGTTTTTTAACACTCACATCCACAGGTAGCATCCATACTCACAAAATATTCAACATTCATATTCTCTGGGAGAGCATTTATTGTCAGTGCTGTTAAGACTTACTGAGCCTCAGACAATAAAGGTTTGTACTGTATGTATATGAATTCATAGAGTGTCTAGGGTGTATAAGTGTCACTGCCTTTGGTATTTCTATCTTCTGTGGGCTGTCTTGTACCAAAGAAAAGGGCCTAAGAATAACACTTTTCTTCCCCTACACCTCATCTCTTCTCCCTTTTCATTCCACGGCCTGTCAGAGTAGCACCACAATTACCTTGCAGGACAGCAGAGACAGCTCAGTCCTCAGAGACAGGACCATACTTAACTCTGTTTTAAAGCCCTCTGAGAGGACCCCATACTGGGCTTGCTCAATACCTTCTGTTTGTCAAAACCTCTCTCTGAAAAGCAAAATACTAAAACTTTGAAAACTGCAAATCTATATAGTTTCCTGGTATGAAGTTGTTAGAATATTTGTATATAATTTGTAGTTTGTAACCTTATATCATTCCCACTATTTCAGTAGATTGATGTATTTAAGAGACACGCTAACAGATACCTTGGTATCCTTTTAAAATTGTGGCAAACAGGTCTGTTTCCAAAACAGAATTTTATTTTTTAGCAATCAATTCTCACAAGTGAGTTTAAAAAGTCTTTCATAGCCACAGGAGGGCATTAGTCCACTGTTTTCCAGTGGTTATCCTCTGTTGGAATATATGCTTACACTTCCATGAAGTTGTACCCAAAGCCTAATGGGAAACTGACTTTAGCTGACCTCACTATACAACTGCCCAGGACCACAAGTGCACAATAATATGATGTGTGTGTTTGTGCGTTTAATACTCTACCTTCCTCTCTGGCCAGTTATATTTGGCAAAGATGGCATCATATGTGTCCACTGCCCCATCTGTCACCAACATAATGGCCTGGCTACACTCACTACCTCTCCCAGTCTCATTGAACTGGAAACAGAGAGAGGAGGAAAGGAGGTGGAGGTTACTTCAGGTGAACGAAAACAAAATATAAGCATGTAAAGGGCTGCTTTGCTCAATCACTTACCAAACAGCTCATCGAGTTCCTTTCCATTAGAGCTTATAATGTAAATTTACATGACTTACCTTCATATCATGAAAGCTAATGGAATGATAATTATATGCCTCTTACTGTACAAATTAATGCACATAAACTACAAAGATATCTGTCGTAACTGCATTACCATCTTAAGATACAGAGTCATTAAGCACAACTGAAACAATTTTCATTATACTGTACACTTACATAGATTCATGCTGTTGAAACAGGAGCATTTATAAATGCAAGCGTCTTTGTGTTTATGTGCATAAGTGTCCCATTAATTGTGTGAACATAACGAGGAGATGTCAAGCCAGAGTCATGAAGTGCCCATTTACTTGTTGTCCACATGATTCTGTTGATTTAGCTATTAATAACAGGGCACTAATTAATTTTGTGCGTGAAACTGTTTGTATGCTGTGTACATGTGAGTGTGTTACGTCTGTGCGCGCGTATGTGTGTGTGTGTGATCATGGACGAGTGTGTTGCTTACGTCACTGAGAAGATTGAAGGCCTCAGTCAGAGCTATGTCTAACATACCAATGCCCTGAGCAAAGAGCTTGTCCAGGTGCTCCCGGAAATGCTGAGAAAATCAAATTTGGAGAGAAGCCATTACAATCGTGGCGACAAGATCAGAGAACACAAGTGAAAACCTAAACATAATTGATTTTTATGGAGACAAAGACAAAGGTTAGCTACAATACAAATGTAGATATTGATTGATACATAGAGAAACATAATATTTGACATGAGTTGATTTACCATCGTTCATTTGTGAACGGAGATGGCAGCAATTGCAAGACGGGCTCTTTAACCCAGTATGTGTGTGTGTATATGTGTGTGTGTTTGGCTGTAGGGATGGGGGGTGGGGTGTTCATAGGTGTGACTGCCACAAAGGACACAGTGTCTCCGGCAATTAATAATGACTTTAATGTTGTCAGCAACCTAACAGGTCTCATGTGCATGTCTCATTATTTGCAACAGCCTGAAGCCAACAGGCAGACATTGACAGGGCCTGTTATCTAGTCTAATCTATTTATAGCTATTTACATCCAATTGCTGGCATTTCTTGTTAACCCTGACTCTATCCAGCCACCTGGAAAAAACAATTCCACTTATGGAGGTAAGAAACACTTTTACTTTATAAGAGGTGGCCAGAGAGCCATTTTACATATATATGAATGTCTGGATCCAGACCCCAGACCTAGGCTCATCATCCCCTCAGCCTCTTATTGGTTTGTCTTTTTTCCTTCTGTTCCCACTAGATCCATCTATGCAAGTCTTCTTCTCTTTGCTGACGGGAGGAGGAAAGTTTCTCAATACACATTAGGAGGCTCCTATAACCATATTAGAACTTCTTCACTTGGGAGGACAAGTACATGCCTAACCCTAACCCCAACCTAATTCGAACCTTAGCTCTCAAACAGCTCTTTGAAGGCCAAAATGCCACAAATTCAATACAACACACACAGAAATAAGCACCAAATAACTATGTCCCTGACAACACTACAAAAGACACAACCTTTCCTCTGATGTGGATAAAAAGGTTAATCAGTTCCAAGAAAATGCTGAACCCTGGAGCACTTCATCAATTAATGTCCTCACCAGACATTACCTATTGTGTGTGTGTGTGTGTGTGTGTGTGTGTGTGTGTGTGTGTGTGTGTGTGTGTGTGTGTAGCATGTGTTTGCTACATTGTGGGGATTGAAATCTGTTTACACAATGACGTGTAACTTCCTAAGAAGGACAAAATCCAGGTCCCCACCATGTAGATCACTGCATCTTGAAGAGATAACTTAGGGTCAGGTTAAGGTAAAGGTGAAGGTTAAGGTTAATGTCAGGGCAATTCTCCAGGTAATGATTTTAAGTTGAAACAAGTGTGTGTGTGTGTGTGTGTGTGTGTGTGTGTGTGAGGTAAGATCGGCATGATTTGTCTCAGCCCAGCAGGCTACATTCAGAAAGTCTGTGCACATGCGATGCTGAATGTGCCCTGGCTATTGTGCTGCACAGCAAGACTCTGAAATGTGCAGCACATTCACCATCAAACCTTTTAGTGCTGCTGATTCTTTATACTAGAAAACGATCACAGCAGTCGCTTACTGAAGCCTGGCTACAGGGACATAATAACAAATTAACAAAAATATCTTCAATTGCAGCTTGTTGAAACCTAAGGTTTTGATTTTTATGGCAAGATTACTTATCTCGTCACGGAGGCAGATACAGTTCTGATAAATGCATGAAAAAGACACACAAAAGGAGCTGGGTTTGCTGGACAAAAGCGGTAAGAACTCTGGTGATTGGCAAGTAAGGTAGACATATTTCAAAATTAACTCAACAAGTCTGGCAATGATCAAACACAATGACAAACCTAAAGACATTGGGTAATATTTTAATAATTGTTTTAATAATAGCCTCATTCTTGCATTTGAGTCTACATTTAACGCAATAACTTGAGTGAAAGGTAATAAAGGTTTCTGCTAAGCCTGGAATTATAATGAGTGAAAAGATTGGAAATAATAAGCCTGAATGTATAAAACATGTTTCAGCCATTCTCTTCTAAATAGTGTTTCTGTTATTTGAGCTGCACATCAACAATTCAGTCTTCTGATTTCAACATACTGTAAATGAACTGTCCTCTGTGGCAAAACTGGAGGCAAATCCTCAGCACACCTTCAGAGGTCTGCTCTGAGTCCAAGCCCAACAACAGTTACATAGTGACAATGACAAAATTCATGATCATTTCTTTTAAAGCTCTAAATATTTGACTGGAATTGCAGCGTATGTGAGTAAACGTCAGACAGGACAGATTTCACTTTTGTCTAATTAGACGAATAACTACTGATGGTAATATAGCCTGATGGATGTGCATTCCATGGAAGCTTCAGTTGAAGTTGGATGTGAAATAACAGATTTTGGAAACACAGGTCACTACGTTTACCTCTCCAGCGTGGCAGTCGATCCTGCCCCCAGCTGAAGTAAAAGACATTAGCCTTATCTACTAGTGCAGACTGCCTTTCCCTCTTAGCTCGGCTGACTCATATACATTAAACTACCATCTGGAAATAAACGCATAATGCTATAATCTGTATGCATAAGTGTGCACTCACTTTGAAACTAACAAACACCAACAGGTTCACAGATGTGAACACACCCATAACTTTACAGTACTTACACCTCACGCACAGAAAGAAGTCCACTGCATTGTCTGGGAAAACAACTGTGTCACAACAGTTTGGCCTGGACTAATAAAGGTTAACAACTGAATTAATAAATGCAACTTCAGAGAATTTGGAAGAGATGGATTTTTTAGTGTGCACATGGAGATGAAGCCTATTATGTCGACACCAGAGAGGAACAGAAGGGAATCATACTGCACTAACAAATGAGCCACCCTAATGAAAATGTCTTTTGTTGAACAGTACACACACACACACACACACACACACATAAATGCAGTCAAATATTAAAATATTCTTAAAACCACATTACATGGTCATATTAATAGCTTTCCCAGTAAACTCCAAATCATAATTAAAAGAATATTTATCCAATTTAGCTGTAAGACTGTAAAATGTATAATAATGTATACATCCCTTATTTATGGGTCATGTGAGTGGCATCGTGTACACTGTGTACAGTTTACATTGTATATTTTAATATTTTAGATATTTGTTAAATTGATGCAAAAATGTTATTGTTAAAGTAATTGCTGTGTTTCTTGTACAGATAAGAAGTCAAACTTGAACGAGTCATTCTGAACCACGGAAATTCATCAGTGATTTCCAACTGGAGAGAGCAGGAGAGAACGACGGGAGAAAGAGAAAGAAAGACTCACATCTTTGTTGGTGACGTCTGCTTGGACCAGAGTGCCATTCAGACATGGCTCCACATAATGCAATTCCTCATTGTACTAGAAGAATATAAATGGAATCATTAAAGTCATAATAGCAAAGACTTTACTGTGAATGTGCTCTGCATTAAGACATTTTTAATTCAACATGGTAACAATACAAAATATGAATATGTTAGAAACTTCACTCCACTTGATGAAAAGGACACACACACACACATGCACACACATATGCACACATCGTAGTACACCATGTAGCCACCTCCTGCCATTCAGCGATAATACTCACCTTATATGTATGAGTTTGAAATAGATTTCAAAATCCAAGAAAGAAATTGAAAGTGAGTTTTTTTCTAAAGCCAACAATTTTGTCCTAATCTGTGTATGCATAAGAATCTGTGTGTCTGTGTTTTGGGGTGTGTGTGTGTGTGTGTGTGTGTGTGTGTCTATACAGCAACATGAAAATGCTCTTACTGCAGACATAAAATCCACAACTACTTTTACTCAAATGGAAAACTTTGCTTATGTATATTGAGGGTATCACAATAAAAGTTGCACAAACAAAAAGGCCAAAGAAGAAAGCGATGAGTTAAAATCCCACACTGTTTTAAAGAGCATTTTGGGAAAACAATATGTTTCTGTCTGATTGACTAAATCCTTCTTTCTCTGTTTTTCAAAACAATAACTTTCCAAATAACGTTATTAGGATATGAAACGATAATGAACACTTTGTTCTGTGGAGAAAGAGAATGGGGGTTGGCTCGCTTTGTTTTGATGTAAAATATCATCAGACACACGTGCATGGTCACACACACACACACACACACACACGCACGCTCACACGCTCAAAGAGTTTCGTCAAGCTGAGATGTGATAACTGAGGTTTGGATGCCTGAGGCGGGATCCAATCACAACTCTCTTTAGCAATTCAAATTTTCATTCAGCTGACTTCTAATTGGTTGCGAGCGTGACAGAAGAAAAAGCTGATTCGTTCCAGCATTTCCTCTGATCCGAGGAGAGGATGTGAGTTTGTGTGTGAGTGTCTATCGGAGTCTTAAACACGTAGAGGTGAAAGAGTTTATGTGCCCCCCGATACATGTGTGTAGCCTTACAGCAATGATGTTGAAAAAGTCGTCGTCACCAAGAGTGTCCAGTATGGAGGAGACAGTCTGCCTGGCAATGGTCAGCCTGAGGCCTTTCATGCTGCCACTGACATCCACCAGGATAACCACATCCTTTGGAGAGGTGGCAGCCTGGATGTACCACTTCCGGTTACGACAGTCAAAAGCTATGACCCCGTGTTCGTCTGGCTTCCATTTGATCCCTTGAGGAGCACAAGTCAAAAATAACCAATGAACTGCAACAAGCTGGCATCGCAAGAAACTGGTACCTAACTAGGGACTGGCCAGAAAATGTGTTTTTCAAGCCCTAACGGCTTTGTGCCAAAACACTTTTTTCATCCTCTTTGCTATAACTGCCTCTGTCCATGGTACTTTTAGAGATTCAGTTCACTCAGTTTACAAAAAGACACATTTTCTGACTTGTAGTAGCATGCAGCCATGATAGAGATTTGAAATATGTGCTGTCGTCCTACTACAATAGTGAGTGTATTGCTTTATCACTCCGTTGAAAGGATTTTTTTTCACCTGAAAAGGTACATTTTATCCATCTTCTTCACAGCCTTTCTAATACCTACACACCTTCACACATCTACCCTCCACCCCCCTGCTCTCTCACCCTGCTAGCCTCCAGTGCCTGTCTGTCAGTCAGTAAAGATTCCCACATACTCCTTGTTCTGCTTTGGGGAGACAGAAACTTAATTACAAACACACACACACACACACACCCTCACACACACACACACACACACACACACACACACACACACACACACACACACACACACACACACACACACACCACTCAGCACTCATCTACCCTCACAAACAAATGCACACTTACCAGGGTACTGCCTGAAAAAACCTTTAGCGCTGCCAAAGTATTGCCATATGAGTGATGGGTCTCTCTCAAAGTTATCCACAAACACTTTATTCAAGGCCTCAGACCAGTACACTCCGTTGACAATTGCAGAGTCTGGAGATTAAAGGGAAAGAAACAGAGGGGCAAACAGGCATTATTTGAGGAAAAAAGCCAACATTGTTTTGTTTTTTTTAGAGTCTAGGAGGTTGGAACAGGCGCTCTCTAGTGTCTGCTCCTACAGACCACTATCAGCACCTATTCATTACACAGACACAGGAAAGGTGCTATCAGAAAAACTGTGAAAGTTGAGAAAAATAATTATAGTATTAAAAGATATATAAAGAGGAACAGAAAGGGGACTGTGAAGTATTCTGCACTGCATAGGCAAAATGCAACAACTACATATTTGGCCTAAATTGAATTAATAACCTCTATCTGTGTTTATGATGTCTGTGAAAACGTAATAGCCACACTCTTGGCTGTGCAGTTTCTGGCTTTTGCTTTCAGGCTTTTTATTTGCTGCTCAGATTGTCATAACCACACTGTGGTATAGTCATGTTTGACCTGCACTCACTGTTACATAGCATCAAGAGCTAGCTGGTGAGACAATCTGCCTTTGTAGGGCTGTATTTTATGTGTGCAACATAACAGGAATGCCCATCTGCATCTGCACAATATGTTGTTTATACTTCTCTCCATACTGACTGTGATTTATGGTGGGATATATCTAGTTATTAAAGATTTTTTTTTATTATTTTAGAGGCTGAGAGCCATAATTGTAACCGGTTTTCTTATTACATTTGCTTAATATGGCAGTTTTGCTTGATTCATAATCTGAGCGGGGAAGATGGAAGTAGAACAGGATAAACAGACAGAGAGACACAAAAGCCTTTAGAGAGAGAGATAAAAAATAAAGCCAGGAGGGCAGATGGAGAGGCAGGCAGAAAATGATTGAGAGACAGACAGACAGACAGACACGTATGTAATGGACAGAGAGAAAGAAAAGCAGATAACAGATTTCCCATCATCTCCCATGCTGGCAACATTGTTCCGCTGTCAACAGTCATGCCAATAGGCCATAATTGAATTAGTCATCTGGAAGCTAGCACACTAAAGCCCTCTTTTGATAGTAAACACCCATCCACCTCTATGGAGTGGAGTGGAGAGGAGCCTGGATTTGATCCAGACCCTATTTACACAACAATGAAGTCACTTCTGGTGCAGTTCGAGTGTCTATTACAGTCTGAACTCATCATGATGAGGGACAGAGCATGGGTTCTGCTTTCCCCCTAAGCTGCCATTTAAATTCATCTCAACTAATGCACTCCTTAATTCGATCTGATCAAAGTAGCTCCCATGATTCCACATATTCACGTGCAAGCGTAATCAGATTAAAAAGTAGAAGTGTGTAGGTTACCGAGCGATCTGAGCTGAAACCATCTTCTCTTTATTACGTTACTTGTGATGATTAGAGAGATGGTTTAACGAGAGGAGCAAGGAAGCACAAGTGGAAATAGATGAGAGGAGAGAAACGACGTTTTTGTATGTGTGTGTGCATGAATGCATCTTGCACCATCTTTAGAGGTTACACAGGGATGTGTGTGGAACATCGTCTGCATCGACCTGCTTCACTGCATTCATGGAGCATGATGGTGTCATATAGCCTCATATAACGTATGATGGTTTTGGGAGCGATGTGACTTTGGAAGATGAATGTTTGATGTGGTGTTTTCCTCCTACAGTTAATCCCCGGAGCACAAAACTCTCCGCTATAATGGGCTTAACCTCCAATTCATCACTGCTGCCTCCAAACCATTCGCTGTATGTAACGCACAGACTACAGACAGCTCTTTAGCAGCACGAACACTTCAGATGATGGTGATTGGCTGGAATATGACAGGAAGATCCAGCCTCCTTCTTCATTTCAGTGAAACCACAGTGTTGGCACCGAAAGGCTCCCAAGGCAGACAGCTCCAAGAAAAAGAAATGAAAGACAAATCTATCTGTCTATGTTAGATTTCTGTCTGATATTAAAAAGGTAGTTTTACTGTTTCCTACCTCTGAAGATTTCCCAGAAAAAGTAAAGTGGTGTCTTATATAAAATAAGATAATTTGCCAGCTAGTGTTTTGGCATGATAAGCTTTTAAACCAACTGGATGTATTGCTCAAACGTCCTGGATAATGTTTCATCTTCTCACCTGCGCCTGTAGCAGCACCATGTGTTTTATTTCCTATCTGAACACCAGCTCGCCTCTTGGAGAAAAGTTATACATGCAATTAAATTGCATATGTTAAAGCAGCATTAACATTTCTTGTTCATAACACTACAAATGCTGTGCTATTGGCCCAGCAACTGTTCGCAAACTTATCCTGAAGAAGTACAATTTACAATAAGTGAAAACTCTTTCAGAAAATGTTCAGAAGAAAGATTATTCTGTCCTAAAGACTAACCTCTGAGACTCTTTTTGCACTTTTTCCACATTATCCCTCCCTGAATAAAGCCTACAGATCTAACACTCAAACTGTGTGTGTGTGTGTGTGTGTGTGTGTGTGTGTGTGTGTGTCTGTGTATTCTGTGTATGTAACACTCATCTGCCTGCATGAATCCAACCAAAATTACTCTTCCTTTCTCTGTATCGGTCTGCCATCCTGCCAACCTCACTCTTCTAACACTTTCATTCAAGTCCTTTCCATTTCATTCATTCTCCTACTGTCACTCTCACTTGCCTTTTCTCTTTTTTTCCTCCTCGCTGTAATTAATCTGTTGCTCAGACCTTCCATCAGTCTGACTTAACCTACTTTCTTCTCGATTACTTTCTCCCTCTTTTCCCCTCTCCCTCACTCTCACCATATAAGTTCTTTGCCCGTGGTAGCTGGGTTAAGCTGACGTGACATTCACTGTGTCCACCGAGCATTGTACAAGGCCGTGACTTCATTGGCCAGACCTTGAGTGGATGGTAAATCAGCAGAATGTCTGATTATTTAACTGCTAATTAAGTCAGTGTGTGGTAGCGATGATCCAAAGAGTTACAGTTAATGAACTCAAATCCTCCTGGCGACACAGGCGTATTAGACATCCATGTGTGCAAGCACACATCCTAACTGCAGTGCTGATTGCTGTTGATTTTTAACCGTGGTTTCAATTATCCAAATTACTGAACAATTCAGCAACAGATTCACTTTCTGACAAACATGCACAAGTTTTGTGTTTCTTTTTTCTGTTGATGGTGCTAAATGTAATCTTTTCTGCATCCTTACTTTTACCGGAGCTCGTGAACATACCTTTGTTGTACATGTTGGTGGGCACCTGGACCACGCTGAGGCTGAGGTTGACCGACAGATTGTTAAAGTGGTCATTAGGTTGCAGGATGAACTCTCCCCCAAGCTCCACACTGTTCCCCTCCTCATCCACCTCATTGATCAGCACGGCGTTGAAGTATTCATACTGGAGGAGGAGAGAGGAAGAGAGGCAGATAAGAGAACAGGCACATTGAAGTCAAACCAAATCCTTTACTTTACTGACGCTTTCAATCTAAATCAAGTGGCTCAGGATCAACATCATCAACAATGTGAATTGTGTTCAGTGTATACAAAGACTGGATCACTTAACTGCTGAGTCAGAGCAGTTTTCATGCAGAGGAAACTTGAATTCCTGGATCATCCCAAATGTGTATGTTGGTACAGTGCAAAACTGCTGAGTTGACGAATCTCTCATGAGCCTCCGCACACTCCCTTCAAACCTAGTTGGTGCTCTGCCTTCATCGTATTTTTAGTACTGCGCATACTGGGGAGACTATTAATAAATCATAGAGCTAGATAAATATAGAGAACATGGCTCCCTGCATCCCGAAGGCCCTGAAGTCTGAGATACCACACAGGGGCAGAGCCTGCAACGGCTACAGCCGATCCAGAACAAAACACGACACCGAGATAAAGATGCTCAATCAGTTGAAAAAAAAAAATATTTGGCATGTTGTAGTAAAAACCCAAAGGCATGAATATGTGTCACTAAGGTTTATTGTGGCTTTACAAGATATGGTCTGTCTACTGTATGTATGATCACAATTTGGATTTTAGTCTTGGAAAACAGGCAACTGATGTGGTCACACTGCATCATTGTCAAAGTGCAGGTGCAGTAATTTTTAAATAACTTTAGAAGGAAAGTCTGAGTAGCATTTTCCAAGTTATATAAGCATGGCCAAAAACACTTTTCTTATTTCAAGCCAAGTCACTGCAATATCTGAATACTGAACCAGATCACAGTTCATTACAGACATTTGCTGTAAAGTAACAATGAGTAGATAATTGTTATAGCTGACGTAATCGTAGTTATGCAGTTGGCAATTATAAAACTATACATGCTGTTAAGCAACAGCTGAGGGTTAACAGCTTTTTTTTACTTCTTCAGTAAAAATATATTAGTGTTTTCACTGTCAGTCGCAGCGGCAGCAGCAGCAGTTTATTCTTTACTGGAGGTGAGTGTTGGTGATTACATGGCTTAAGGACACATTGATTTCTCCTGTAATGACTAAGAGAATAGGATTTGAAAAGGGCCTCTGAGAAGAATAAAAAGCCATTCGCAAGAGTCCAATTCAAAGCTTCAATACTTGTGTTATTATTCAGAGGGGGACAGACACTCTGAGGACTTTGATTTCTGAGGGCTGCGCAGAGTGAGGGGGGGATAAGACTAGACATTTAAAAGTCACCATACGTTGCCCAAGACATGTTTTATTGTGCTAACATCATTTTCAGTGGACTCTTTTTCTTTCTGCCCTGTGAAACATTCACCCTCACCATCCTTCATTCTCCAACCTTCACGTGGACTAAATCTTTCCAGCTCCTCCAGAGGAATACCATCATCCCCTCAGCCCAGTGCAAAACACAGATAAAGTCATCAATTAGGCTGGTAAACACAGTACCTATCAGTGTAATTAATCAAGCCTGGTTAGGCTTATTAGCCTTTTATCAAGGGGGACACTTACGTTTCAAGGTGAGTGCTGCATATTCTTCCTTATATTTTCCCTCAACCCATTCACCTGGCTCTCTCTGCCTCTGTGTGAACACAAAGCCTACATGTTTGAAAGACCAACTATCTGAGCTGTTTTTGTTCATTCGTCAGACAAAACATAAACTTCATCTTCAAATGAGTGAGCTGGGGGGGCCAAACGATACACGGGTGCAGTGACACTCAATATTCAAAAGTGCTGCCAGTAATTTTAGGACACAGGTTTCTTCAGTCAGCATACAGGACATTAGTATGCAACGCACCTTTGGGTCCTGACCCTGCAATTGTGAGAATCTGATCTACACTGACCTTTACAATGTTTGGGATGCGAGCCATTTTCTGCGACCAGTATGCCACCTATTTTGTCAATGCAACAGGGTGAACAGAATCCAAATTAGTTGACTGTGCCAAGGACTTTCTGTGCTTTAAATCTGACAGGTCAGCGCTGACAGTAAGGCTCTTAAAAAGCAAGCAAGTAAGCAAAAATCAAGTCACAGTAAAAAGCCTTTTTCAAAACAAAAGTGAATGTAAGAGTGCCTCACAACAACAGCACTGAGCACATTCAGTCAGCAACACTCTCAGTCACAATAGTAACAAACAAAAGGAGAAAAAACATCAATACAAAACTTCCCTTAGAAAGTTTCTATTATCTTTAATTGCACAGGATAAAAGTGACTAAGAGGAGTCACTGAAGAGAAAAACAAGATGAGCAAGAACAGAGAAAAGAGAAGAAAGGACAAGAGACAGACAAGAGGCACAGGACAGGACAATAGATTAAGATATGATATGACAGAACAGGATGGGCCCGGATGATATAACATGATATGATATTGCAGAAAGAGACGAATAGAGTAGGGAATGATAGTATGTGACAGGATAGACTCCAAATGTTGCTGCACATAAACTGGATCCATAAACAGGCAACCAATTCCACTTTATCTTCATCTAGCTGTGATGTGCTCACAACTTAGGGCTACAACAACAGGGGCTAAGATCTTTTCAAATTTTTACAACATCCTTTTGAGTCAGAAACAAGAAGCGTGATGATTCCTGTTGACTCCTTGTTGTAATATTGTTTGTCCACTCTTACTTGAACTGTGATCATAAAGCTGCCGCCACCGACACATGGTATTAAATCTGGTGAAGTTGCAGGAATGATGACCTTCAGGCAGTGGGGACCTCGGGCACAGTTTCCCGTTCCAGAGAACTGCTTACGTGTCCTCTTTGCACATCTCTTGCATCCACTATACCTGACCTCTCTTTCCCTGGCAATGGTTTCTCTGTCCTCTGCCAAAGAGGCCCATGGTGTCCAGAGTCTGCCTTAATTAAACCTGATTATCACCTTCACAGCCTCCCCGAGTCTCACTCAGTGTGTTGCTGTCTAGTCCAAAGAAATCCTTACAAACCTACAAGTGGAGAATGACTACTTTCAGTTCAAAGGGATATAAAGCAAATGAAAAATATTTTTTACCACTTTCCAGCAGAAAACAAGATTTGACCTCTGCCTAACATCTTTACAAAACGGGGATACTTAAAAACTGGGATCTTTGTGCAAAATGTTGGGAAGACAGAAAATAACACACACCATCATAAATTGTACTCTACACAGGGGCTTAGCCAACAGCACCTGCAGAAGACAAGGCCCCATTGCGTCTTCACACTGCTCTCTTTCTGCCATTGTCTTGTTAGTATCTGTTCTCTCATTCTCTCTCTCCCTCTGTCTCCCCCAGCCTGATTTATCCCTTTCCTTTTCTGGCTCAACCTGTTTCCTTCCTTCTGTTTCCCATTGTTCACTGGCTGTATACAACCCTCATCAAGCTCCTCACCACCCTTTGTCTCTTCCCGGTATTTAACTCAAATGTGGTCTCCCATGAATACGACTCTCATTTGCAACGTCTGGCTACTATCGGCTCCATCACTGAGGCCATTGTTGCAATTGCCAGTTTAAATGATTCTAGTCCTCTTTTCTGTCTGTTTGCCTCTCCCATCTTGCTCTCTGTGCCAATTCTTTACTCTCTAAATAACTGTGAATAAAAGTGGTTCCCTTTAAAGAGTAGAATAACAAAGTGCATTTATAAAAGGTGTAAAGACCATATCCACAAGTCTCTATCTAAATATCCCCCAAACCAGAAGTTACTAAGGACTAGATTTGCAGAAACACTTTGAGTTGTACATGTTGTTTGTTGTGCTTCTGTACAATTTGTCAAAAAGCAAAGACAAGACAAAACATTTCCAGAGTTTTTAAACACATAAAGAATATAAGTAAACTAAACAACATCTAATGAGTCTTTTCATAGACTTATTTGAATTCACAGTGTGTTTGCTTTAATTTTGATTAAAACTGTGCCCATTAGCTTTTGAGCTTCAACAGTGTGGGAGTGAGTGTGGGTGTGTGAACAGAGGCAGGGGCAAAGCAAAGAGCGTATGTGTGTGTGCATCCATGCATGCTGCCGAGCATCATTTGAGGTTGTGTGTGTGCGTGTGTGTGTGGTGTGTGTGCGTGTGTCTACATGTGGGTGTATAAGTAAGTCAATTACAGTATGCCATTCCAGCATTAGAGTGAAGTGAGTGCCCAGTGCCACTAATGCAGTCCCTGATCATGATGTTAACAATCTGATCTTTAACGCAGCAGTGCATTATGCTGAGAGACTGCACATGTACCATCAGCACCCACTCACTCAGAGGGAGAGGATGAGCAGGGGTTAGTGGAGATGAACAGTGGAGCATGTTTCAGCCCCCTGTTTAAAACAAAGCCAGAAAAATGACACAAGCAGTAAATTTAAGCAACATTTACTTTACATTTTCTGGCCTCTCAGGTACTTACTGTGTTTCCCATAGAGTGTACACTGACACATTCAAAACACATTCTGTCCTTAAACCCCATTCTCTGTTTGCTTTGGCAGTTTTATTAAAAATAAAAAAGAAACAAACAAAACACCACATATTCATTCATACTGTAAAAAAATCATCATCAGGTCAAAGCTAAACAATTTTTTCTACAGTCGTATTGTTTGTTATTCATATCCAGCACTGCAAATTCCAATTTACAGCTACACAACATAAAAACCTGCTCTATTTATAACCAAAACAACCAGTTGTTGGCTCATTTAGATGATCACCAAAAAACAAAGCTTAATTAGTAAAAATGCTTAACACAACAATATTCGTCTCATTCATTACTACCATCAACTTTATATTTGCTCACTTTTGTTGTAAAATGCACTGAATTTAGTCTAGAAAGGCGATTTGACTTTTTTAGGTAAGACGATTAACTAAAAGACCCAAGACTTATTTTCTTAGTTTCTTTTTTTTTTACATCAGGTTTTCCACTAAATGCTATTAAATGATGTATTTTACATATTGTAAGTACCTTCAAATTGTCATTTCTATTCATTTTTATATTTTTTAAGTTAAATTATACATGAAAGGGCCTCAGTAGAAATTTGCTGTATATATAAACCTTCTTCAGCGCTCCTGTGGACATGTGGTTGACTGGTCTCTGACTGTCACAAACCTTTTCTGAGTGCTGAGTGAGACGTGCGCAGAAATTACAGAGGAACACTTATGTTGCTGACTTTAAATGCTGCTATTTTCCTGCAATCACGAAGTTGAGTGGCTGTCTTTTCAAGCTGTTGCATAATGTCACTCAGCAGTGTTACTAACGTACCCTCTGGAGTGTAATTTATTGTATTCTTTTTAAGCTTTTGTGTAATTTTTAAAATTGTAACCTTACTGTAGTTGTAATGTCAAAAATTGTGGTTGTCAGTGATAAATATGTGCATGGCAAAAAAATACACACGCACATTGCATTAAATGCGTAAAGGCAAGAGTACCCTTTGCTTTGAGATGTGGCACCCACTGTATATAGCTTTGCGTCTTACAGTCGTGCATGACCCATATGCATCACTTACAAAAAAACTAATGATTTAAATAAACACACTAGCTGCAAAGAGGACTACAGTGAGTCAACAGCTGCAAGGGACAAATAAAGACAGAGGCAGAAAGAAGACCAGTTGTGGGAGAGAGGGAGGGAGGATTGACCGTGACACACCACCCTCTGGTATTCACTTTTAACTCTCATCGCCATTTCGACTTTACTCTTTTCCTCACCCGCTTCTTTACTCTCTTTCCTCATGGTTGGGAAAGGGGAAGACATCATTCCCATAGTGTAAAAATGTGACAGGAAAACAACCAGAGGGAATGGATGCAGGTAATCAGTGAGTAAACAAGACTGAGTAAAACAAAACTTGGCCATGTGGGGGTTCATTTGTTGTGCTTAAAATCCTCCTTCATGCATGTTATACTTTGTGCTCATCCACTCTGATAAACACATGACTGAAAACCAAGAGCAGCCACATGTTGCCCATCACACAACTCAAAACAGATCTGCTGCAGATTTGTGTTTGAGAAACAAGAACAAAATTATCACAGTATTTTTGTTATTATTAGTAAGTAATGTTAGAATGACAGTGTTCCAGGGAATAGTAACACTGGGATGTTGACATAAAACTAGTGAAATCCAATTTAAACTTTATCTTCGACATCTTGTCTTCTTTGTCCAAATGATTTCTGGGTATTTACATCTCAAGAGTCTCATTAGACTCAACACTGAATTGGAAAAGAGAGACAGATTGCAGGTAGCGCCCTGTTTGTCAGTGGGGATCCTTTCGGAACCCTGCTCTCAAATATTGTAGATGAAGGTACTGTAGCTTGAAATGCTTTGTGTCTGCAGCTTTCACATAATGTGGATAATGAGAGGAGTGTGTCTTGTGCATTTGTACATTATAACCTAGACAGCCGAGGCAAGGTCTCGACAAAATGACTTAAAAATCCAATTTTTGCATCACTAACCAACCCTGGATATTCTGGGTACACACAGTCAGATAATTTTTGCTGCTAATAAGAAAAGCAAATTGGTAAATCAACAAGCATGTGGTCACCTCTTGGCACTCTATGGTAATACCCCAGACAGTAAAGTACAAGAACAAAAAATACAGGGGAAAAAAAAGATTAAGTATGTCTTTCCCTCTGCCCCCACTAAAATGGGTTATGTTTTCAGTCAACATCAGGTTTGGCAATTGGCTGCTTGTCTCCATCCTCCAAGGAGGGATATCATTGGTTGCAGAGGGCATGGGAGACTGCTCTCTGCTTTCCTATTTACAGTACATGAGCATTGCGGGAAAAAGAGCGAGGGAGGAAAATTGCAGCAGATTACCGTGCCAATTTCACAGGGAAGCAGAAGAGCTCTGGAAAGGATAGATAAGAAAATTCCTATCAAACCACTGCCAGCCAAATATGTATCCAATAGCAAAGAAACACACAAACATTTTATAATAAACCCCAAATAGTGATGGAGGAGGTTTCACCCTACAGCATGGATGTGGTATTTTTAGCACAGCTGGCGATAATTACCATATATCCACCATGTTCTGCAGTAAAACCCACTATCAGAAATGCCACCACCAGAGCTGTGCAAACAGAAACATATGCACACGTGCCTACACAGGTGTACAGGTACACCGCTCACAAGGAAATACATGCATGAGAATATGCCTGTAAACAGCACAAGAAAAATGTAATACGGTTGGTAATCACTGCTAAAAAGTGCTTAACCATCTCATTTAATATTCAACACAAGAAGAAAATTAGCATTGAAACATTAATGGCTAAAAAATGATTTGCCAAATGGTACTAAGAAGCTTCTTAACTAAGATTTAATGCCAATGCGCGCACACACACACACATACACACACACACACACACAGGGGGGACTCTAATATGTTAGTATAACAATGGCCTAAGATATTTTCTGAAAAAACTGATGAAGTAGTAGCTCCCACTGATCTTACTTGATAATTGATTTAGTCAGCATCATTTTTACTCATCAGTCTGACCCTAAGCATGTTGAATTCACTTCAGTGGACCGGCAGGGTGGTGATAGCCACAGCACCAGTGGCCAACATAGGCGGGTGAGCATGATGATGAAGATGAAGAGGATGAGAAACTAACAAAAATAAGCACATGTGGTTTGATTACGATTCTGTGGTATAAATGGGAGTGATGCAGAGTGTGACTACTGTTATGATGAAAATGAAAACAGGTTTACAGGTAGCAAACGTTTCTATTTCAGGATCATATTAATTTTAGTACCAACTATTTTTTTGTGCCTTAAATACTAAATATCTAGCCCACTAACTCTGCGGGTCTTCTTGGTTTAAAAATTAACTTCTGTGCTGAGCACCAAGCTGCATCAGTCATTGTGTTAATCTACAGTAGATTCATCTCTGATTGTCATGGCGTTTTTTTTTTTGCCTCCGTTTTCTCATCTTTCCTCTTCTAACTCCTCTTCATATTGCTAAAGTAGTACGTACCACACAGATAATACAGATATGCTAGTATAATCTGTCTTGTGTAGAGGTCTTATGGTTTGGTAACTGTCTCTTGCTCCGTCCTGAGCTTTGTGAAACCACATTACACTACAGGCTCTCTGACCAGCTCTGTTGTTAAAGCTGAAACACAGGTACACTCACTTTTTTGGACTCGTCTCATCAGCGCCAAGTAATTACTGGCATAAAACACCAGCGTGACCCCACATAGTGTTGCTGTCACTCAAGCAGCGTATGAAAACACACAAAGAAAAACACCTACAAGTGACACATACACCCACATTCTATGTTTGTTATTGAGGTCACGATTAAAGGCGGTGGACTAGACTGTATTATATTTACTTCACTCTCTGGGGCAGGTGTTGCAATTGTGTGTTGCTCTGTAAATCCCCTTACTGTCAAGTGAAAAGGTGTGGGTGGTAGTCTATGTCCACACTAACAATGATTAGATATTGGTTAATATGCACACACAAAAAAAGTAATTTTGTAAAGAAATGTTGCAATTTCCTTTTCTGGCTGATCCAGTGTACCTGATGCTGCAGCTGGTGATATCCTGCGTTTTGCAGAATGGTGTTCAAACCCAGAGTAAAACTGTTGCAATCAACTGTGGGTGATGGAGCAAGTGGTGGAGCAAACACAATTGTCAAACAGTAGGAAGAGAGATGAGCAATAGCATGAAAAAAGACCCTTTTCCCCAAAACATATCATCTTGTGACAGCTGTGCATTCTAGTCTAAATGTATATTTTTCAGTGCAAAACTGTGTATCTTCAATTCTCTGATAAAACTTTGGTCTAAAAAAATGTTAGAAAATCAGAAGAAATAGAATTAGTCCCAGTAAAACAAACATATTCAGTTTACAATAGAGTATGTGTGAAGTTTTTGTCTTTTATGATGAATTTTCTGTCAGTTCCATTAACGTGTATTGAATAAGAAAAAACATATACCATCCAAACCAAATGGACCCAAATACTTTTCAAAACTCTTGTTTAAGTGTTAGAGGGTAACAGCAGAGGAAACTGCAGAGCATGTGGAGAATCAAGCAGGTGACCAAAGTCCTATGAAACAAACTGGTATTATGAGAGAAAGATTCAGAGCTGGACAGCAGTCAGTGGTTAAATTTAGTAATTGATCCTCCCTAATGACCCATGGCAGCAGAAAACCACAGTGCATTCACTGTAATGCCTTAAATAGCTGACAGAGTAAACACATACTCATTGCCACAGGAGCAGACACACACACACACACACACACTAAAGACTTTAAAAGTAGCAGCAACTACACCCAAAACAGCTTAGCATCATATTTCCTCTATAAAACCCAAGTTTCTGCTGGTTCTCCTTTAATAAACTGCTCTGAGATGTTCATGATGTGCCACAAACTCAGGAAAACACATCACAATCCACACACAAACATTGCGATTGTGCACTATTCTGTTTCCCCCTCTCTCTCTCTCTCACTCACTCACTCACTCACACACACACACACACACACACTTTCACACACACACACAAAAGTCACTCTAAAAATGAAAGCTGCTCAAATGGATTTGAAGCAGAACCATGAGAGCAGAGGCTGGGTTTGGAGGTGTGTATGCAGATAGTCTGCAAAACTGAAGGTGGGACTCCCTTGGAATACTTCAAAATGTGTTGAGTGTTTATAGGTCCTCATATGATCGTGATATAATACCATAAAAATATATGATTTATTTATGCTTCAGATTTTAAATGTGTTTGTCACACAGTAAATTCTGGCATTTAATATGAAGATTAGACTAATTGCTTCACCCCTGACACAAAAAGATAAGATGATTCCCCCACACAATTAGTTATTACAATTATACAATAAATAAGCCTTAACTGAGAAGTAGATTTGTTCTACTGAGACTGAGTATTTGGACTATTATACCCCATTATAGGCTCATGTGATGGGGATGAGAAGAGGTTTTAAAAACCAACTTGAATCCAATGTGACAGCCATAACTAATTTAACAACTTAGGTTTATATATAGGGCAGCACGGTGGCTTAGTGGTTAGCTGGTTACCACTGTTGCCTCACAGCAAGAAGGTTCCTGGTTTGAAACCCATCAGGGACCTTTCTGTGTGGAGTTTGCATGTTCTCCCTGTGCTTGTGTGGGTTTTCTCCAGGTACTCTGGTTTCCTCCCACAGTCCAAAAACATGTATGTCAGGTTGATTGGTGACTCTAAATTGCCCATAGGAGTGAGTGTGAGTGTGTGAGGTTGTTTGTCTCTATGTGGCCCTGTGATGGACTGGGGACCTGTCCAGGGTGGACCCCTGCCTTCCAGCTGGGATAGGCTCCAGCAGGTCCCTGGGACCCTGGTTAGGAATAAGATGAAGGATGGATGGATGGAGGTTTATATTTACATACAGTGAGACTGGGGTTTAAACTATTACCATTTACCATATGTTTTATTATTTATATGAAAAGACTTACTTCGTCTAATGGATGACAACCTATAGCAGAAAACTAGACTGTAATCAGTGTACCAGCAAGTATTAAGAACACAATATGATTTGTAGCAGCTCTAAAATATGTAAGAGTCGCTCCTCTACCAAAATAGTGAAAAGATCTGGGTATAAAACGTGTTACTTTTTCTATGCATATCTTTAGGCATGTCTGCACCTGTGGGACTGCGACTACCTGACAGTGCTCCGTGGCAGAACGGGACACATGCTGACACAATGATTACGGGGAGATGTAGATTGACACACTTTTAAAAGAGAAAATCTTGTCATGCGAGAACAGCAATAGAACATGTTCCCTAATACCTTCTATCCCTTTGTTTACACAGGCCCTTGTTGTTCTTTTAGGATCAATCACAGAGGCACTGGCACACAAGATAAATTATTTTAGCATGACCCACTTAATGAGCTTAGAAGAACAGGGAATGAACGTGTGTTTGTGTTCCGAATATAGCATAGATCCAGATGACGTGCACACACACACCTGTAGGTTTGGATCCTCCTCGTGTTGGAGGTGAGCTTCCTCTGCCGCCTCCACCAGTCTCTGCAGGACGAGAGGAGGAGAAGGAGAAATACAATAGCTTTAATACAAACATGAGTAAGTGGGTGAAAATATAATAGGCAGGGAAACATCAATACATTTACATCTGGCTTTTCAAATACCTCTTAGCAGTACTGCAATACTTCAACCACATACTGTATACAGCGCACATACAGACGCAGATAGCAGACAGATATTTGACCATCTTGTGAAAGGAGGCTATTTTCCTAAATGGTTCAGCAGTAGAGGTAATGACTGCCTCAGGTTCTTTGGACACTACCACAGCACAATAAACTCCATCATCAGATCATGCTGTTTTACACATGCACGCTTTTTACAAAACACACACACACACACACATTCACTCTATCTTAACCCCCTTGCTGCTGCCGTCTGCTGTGTGTGCCTCTAGGGTGGTGGGAGAATCTTTGTGCCTTTGGTTCAATGTTATCCTCTCTCTCCCCCCTCTCTTCCTTTTTCCTTTCCTTTTAATGGACCTATCATAATTTTGGAAATAGCTTTTTGTCAAACGCCATGATGTCACTGTAATCACGCTCAAATGAAAGATAATCATGGGCAAATGTAAGTTGCATAGTCTCTTTTTAAAATAAACTTCTCCCTGCTCTGTGGTGTGCTTTCTTCGTGCAGTGGCAACCAGCAGAGAGAGATATTACAGTATAATATGAATTCACACTCTTGTTGCAGCTTCTGCACGGTGAGCTTGAAAAAATGTCACCATTCCACAGACTACGTGTAAAGACAGGCAACGCTGTGTGTGACTGTCTGCACTCGAGACATTTTGATAAACACGTGCATGCATTCACACAGATATACCTAAGGCGTATACAGTATATACAGTGTCAATGACGGGATTTTTTTCAGGGCTGCTTTGTCAGAAATTAAAACTCTTCTGTTTTAACTTCCTGTATCTACAAACAGAAGAAAGGACTATCAAGACTGGAGTTTCATTTGGTGCTGTATACATAATTTAGTCGGTTGTGATCAGTCTTCGCCATGGTCAGAGGTGGAGTTCAGTCAAGTATGACGAATGTTTCAAGTGCAAATGACCAGTTCTTTTGTTTTGGCAACTTTCAGCTGGAGGCAGTTTTCTCTGGACCATTGAGTGAAGTGGAAAATGATGTGTTGATAAGCTGTAATGGAGTTATTGTCATTGAGCTGTCCAAGTATGGAGGTCTCATCACATGTGGATTATGTGAAGATGGGCTCAGGGCTGACACAGTCATTTGTTATTTGCTGTCATGGTTGTGATGATGGTTGAAGATGTAACTGTGGCAATCTTTAATGAGTGAGTAAATACATTCAGGAATCTCTCTCCCACTCAAACACATACAAATACACACACACACACACACACACACACACACACACACACACACACACACACACACACACACACACTAAAACCTCTTTCAGCGTCTACCTACGATGTGCACTGATGTGCATTGTATGTTCTCATAGCAAGTAATTTCTCTCATTCACAGCTGGTCCTGGTGTCTATGAATTTTGGTAATGCGGTTTCATTACACATTTCCATTCAAATGGCTTTACTCGTAGAACTACTGCAATCAGCCAGCCTTTTTCAGCTGAGCCATGTGTGAATGTGTGTGTGTGTGTGTGTGTGTAGGTGTGTAGGTGCATGTGTTTGTGTGTGTTGTGCCACTGTTGTGTGTGCAGGCAGGTTGTTTTGGGAAGCAAACACTGTAATCTAGAGCTGGGCAATCATTTTCTTCACCATAGCAACACACCTGACTATTGCATATCGCTGCATATCAATCTGTGCATGGTTCCGTTTGGTTATCGACTCATGTATACATTTTTTCTGCTTTCTTCTTAGTGTGAAAGGCTGGGAGAACACAGTGAATGCTTCTGTATCCTAGAGTATGTGTCATAAAGTGTCTGGGCTTCTTTGGATCCTTTTTAGCATTGAATAAGGAACTTGAGTATATGTGCACTTGTGTGTGTGTCCAGGAATATAGGTGCCGCTAAACCTAAGGCAGGTGCATCTTGCACACACACAAAAAATGCTTCAGGAACAAACGAAGAAAATGACGGTGGAATAAATGGAGGATGGGAGAGGGATGAAAGAAGCACATTCTCTAAAGGTCTGAACGCTTAGCCTAACACTCCCAGTGAAATGTCAGATGCTGCCTGTGAAGTCGGTGTCGATAGATACACACTTTTCAGCATTTGAGAGCGAGTGACGGTGTGTGTTTATGCGTGCACGCGGGAGTGTTAATGTTTTTCTCAGCTGACACATGTTCACATATCAGCCTTTTGACCTATTCTCTCTTACTGCTGCTTTTGCAAATGTCAATCACTTCAGCGCACACACACACACACACACACACACACACGCACACACACACACAAAAACAAAACACAGTTGCTGTAAGTCTTACACAGTATTACATCATCTCATGGCCAACAATGTCAACAGTACTGCTCTCTACTGAACATTTAAACACTTGATTCCCACCTGTGGATAATCTGTTCTGGCATATTACTCATGTAGGGTAACCTACCATGCAGGAAAATGGGAGTTTAAGCTCTAGGGTAAAAATAACTTGCACAGTAGCAGGGAGTTTTTCAATTGGAAAAACAGATTAGAGATAAGTAGGTGCTACTCACCCCTGTGAATTTCAATTCCACCATATCACCAGGATGAACACTCTAGGAGGTGTGTTTGTCTTTGTGTGCATGTTGTGTTGCTGCGAGCGCACACTAGTGTATGGTTGGCTCTGCCTGCGTGTGTTTGTGGGTGTCTCGCATATATTCAAATGAGCCTGCCATGGATTTTTGTCAAGAGGTGGTCCTGGGAAAGTGTATGATGCAGTTTAAAAAGGGAGAGGAAATTACTTTTCTTCTGAAATCATTCTGTGGAGGCTCGGGCTCAGTATGAGATGACAGCAATAATTAAACTGACACAGTCAGAGAGGCAGGCCCCATTTTCTCCCTGAGAACATGCACACATGCTCGTACACAAACGTACGCATCCACAAGCCTTCACTGTGGCTGACAGGGTAAAAGCTGAATGCACAGAGCTAACAAGACTTGATGTGGTAACTGGATTAGATTTGTTAGAGTTAGAGGAAGAGTCTGACAGATCGGTACCTGATTACAGATCCAAGATGTGTCTCTATCTTTACATCAGAGCTTTGATTATCAGCACAATCCTGATTAGACCCGACCCCGGTCTGGTCTGGTCTGGCTCAGACTCCATTTTCACTTGATTCCCTCAAGCTTATTTTATTGAATAATTTCTTATAGCCGGTGTAATTTCTTATGTGAGCTGAAGAATTGTCTTCCTCCTCAATTAAACACAACGTCTGTTTCCATTTCATCATTTTTCAATGCTTTACACAGCCCAGTCCATTTCTCTGACATTTGCACTCATGTACCTCCTTTCATCCTTTCATTATGACTTTCCTGACAAAGGCTTCAGCTCGTTTACACTTTGAAAAGTTCATAAACAATCTCCCTCATTTTGCTGCCAAATAGACTGGCTTATTATTCTCGCACTGTACTTGTGTGGTAGGTTTCTGGATGGTTGAAGTTGCTGACCTTAATAAGCATCTATCCATTATAAATGCAAGACTAAAGCTGTGAAAGTGAGCAATAGCCGTCATATATAGCTGACCTATGCTAACAACCACTGTCGGGGCAGCACAGGAGGGGTGGAATGGGAGTTGCATTCATTATTGACTGGTAGCGGAAATCTCTCAACTTTTTTGAGCAGTACATTAAGCCCTGGCTCAGTGCGTTCCCCTCACCAAGAAAGGAGGAGGGCAGTGGCCTGAATCTGAATGTTCTTCTGAGGTAGTGAAGAACACGACCACAGTCATCAACAGACTCACACAAAAACATCCCTAGAGGTGCTGTGTGCTGTTGGTTCAGCATTCATTCCTACTTCTGCTTGAAACTTCATTTTGGTTTGTTTTTTTCTCCCCCATAAAATCAGCTTGTGAAGTTCTAACTTGAAGAAGTTGAAGTTCTCACTGAAGAGATCTGACCCCATATAAGTATGTTTTTACATTAAAAGTCTGTATCTACAAGTAAATTACAGGAAGCTAATGCACTTGAATAACTTGATGATGATTCTGCTTGGCCTGACGTACACTTTGTTTTTTACTCTAAGAGGAAATGCTAACTAAGCTTTGGCCTACTGGATCGGGGCAGGTCCTACGGGTCTTGGTTCTGCCAGAGGCCTGATCCGTTGGGGCTTGCGTTGAGCTGAGCTGGACTGGCTTGGGTTGGCCCATCAATAGCGCTGGGGACAGCAATTAATATTGTCAAACCACCCCAGGAAGAGTTGCAGCATCAACAAAACAGAAAGGTGCTCTGTGACACTTTGCTTCTTCCTGTTTTGCACATTTAGGAATGGATACAAGCCAAGTCCACAACACATGGTGAAGAGACAAATACAAAGAAAAAGTGAAACAGAGTGGGAAAGGCAGAGAGGGGAGCGGTGTGCTTTGAAATATCAGATCCCAATATCCAATATTGAATATTGGGATCTGATATTTCTATACTCTCTCCTCAAACTTTGACTTACATTTCCTCTTTCTCTGATTTTATTTCATGCTTAGGCTGAACTTTTGACTTTTTTTTGACATTTACCTTTCCCACCCTTCCGACCTACATCCTCATTTCAACAGTCTTAAATCCAAGCCTGATATCCTGGTGACAGAAAAACAACCAGAGAGCAGGAGAAGGAAGGGACTGCTGTTGTCCTGACATCTCCTGGATGGCTTTGCCTTGTCATCTCTAGCCATCACTTCCATCGCACACACACACACACACACACACACACACACAAGCACACAGATGTGACAATGATCTGCAACTGAGGACAGCCGATGAAATGAGGCAAATGAGGGAAGCAGTGCTGTGCGCTCAGTGTGACAGTGTGGTGTGCCAGGGAGGCAGGCAGACAGGGGGAAAGGGCCAAACCATGGCATTAGTATACACCAAGTAACAAGACAAAATCCCAGAAAAGCAGGTTTTACTCTATTGGCTGCACTTTATGTCTGCAATAAGCAATCAACATATTTGTCTTGTCCTCCTTCTCTTCTTTTAAGGCAGAGAACTTCACATCAGGCAACACATAAAAAAAGGTAACTGAGGACAGATAACTGTGTTTTTCCAGCGTACACATAGAAAAATGGAGAACAGGTTCTTCAGAATCAGACGTAGAGAATAAATCAAACACGTCCACTGAGAGGAACTAACATTGGCAAAAACAGCAGACAGATTTAGAGAAATAGGGAGAATGTGACATTTTTAAGACTAATACATGAAACAAATATAAATATATTTCCATCACATTTCTACATAGTTGACTGTTTATGCCATTTTGTTGCACCCTCTTCTTCTGCAAAGACTTGAATGGAGAATTTTTGCCACCGACTGTTTATGTTGATGCCAGCCAACACTATGAGGAAAAAAAAAAAATCAAGTTGCTACACAGAATTGGACTTTCACTTTAGATTTTTCTCAGCCAATAAGAGAAAACATCTTTATTCATACAGTCTCCTGCAGGTGACTAATTGCGCCACACTGTTGAAATGCTAAATTTGCATTTGAAATGCAGTGTGCATGTCAGCAAATAAAATGAAAGTTAATGGGAGATTTTGCTGGCAGAGAAATTCCATTTAAAGTCTTGTTTCAGTCATTATACACCCATGCAGCCCAACATAAACCCATGCAGCCTTTCTCTGCTCTACACTGGTAATCATGTTGAGGGCTACAGAGGCATAGCTGCCACAGGTAAATGATATCAGCAGGTACAGAGCAGAAACCGAATGTCATTACAGGAGAAACAGCCCTAGCAGCAAGGCATCCACTCTGCTTTGAAGTGCATTTGTCACATGAAACACAGCCTTGCTTGACTTCAAAGAGAGCATTACAATACAGCTCCACGCCTTTCAACTTTGATAACATTTTCACTGTTTCTTTAACCGTCTGCTGTTGCTGCCATTTGCAGCCCAAAGACAAGCTTCCCTTTTTTGGGAGAGATAGATGGGGGAGAGGAGAGAAGCTGCTGTCTGTTAGACAATGATAATATCCCACTGACTCAGGAATTGATTAAATAATAGTAATTAAAAAGTAACAATGGTGAGCTAAGATGCTTGCTGAGCCCAAGAATAAACACATAAACACACACACACGTGTCTACGGGCTCACAGTACACACTCAAAGCTACACACAAGGACACAAACACGATGTTCTTTGCAAACACACACACGTTCGCTTTGAACCATTGTGTGACTGGCCTTTCTGATCGTATCTATAGTAGCGGAGTTGCAATAAAATTATTGAAGCAACTAAAAGCCATAACTGCTCAAACTCAAAGCTTCATTTACTGTCATGCAGAGAGGAGAGTGTGTTTGCCACAATAATGTGGAGGTGATAAGGGAATTGATTGGGAGGCATGGACACAAACACTGTTTCTAAATGCAATTCCACACATACCTACAGAGCGTAGTACTCTGTTAAAGACAAACACACACACACACACACACACACACACACACACACAATAACACATGTAAAACCTAAATGCCATCTTCCTTTCTCCAAAAGTAGAATTAATAAAAACAAGAATGAAAGCACAAACCTTCTCTCAGAATGACATCAACTCTCCTACGCACACATTTATACAGGTGCACTCTTTTATAGCAGCTAAGGCCACTGTCTCTCAGCAGGTGGCAGCGAGCGATAAAGAGGGGGCATCGACGTGGACACGCAGAGATAAAACGCCGTTGATGGACAGGGGAGAACGCCTGCACAGAAATTGAATCACTGAGGCGCCACATATATTTTAGAAAAAGCACGGAGATGGGGATACGCAGTGTGGGGAGCACGGAGACAGGGAGAGAGGGATGCTTACGGACAGCTGGCAGGGTGCACACTAGGCCAGACGTATGAGCGCTTCAGTAATAACAACAGAGCTGCAGAAGGAAAAGAACTTAATGGATACTTCCTGCGTGTGTTTGTCCAGTGACACATCATCACAAGATAACTATCGGGGCTAGAAATGAGAAAGGTAGAGGTGAAGTGGAATCATTACCGCAGCTAACAAGGGTTCATTTCTCTCTCTCTTTTTCACTCCTCCACTCTCTTCATATTTCTTTCCTATTATATTTATACTTTTTCTTCCTCCCTGGACTTTGATCTGTCTTTGTCACAGCACAAATGGTTCCCCAGAATTCCCTCTCATCTTTGTATCAGCTCCTGTATGTTTCACACACACACACACACACACACACACACACACACACACACACAGGTCACCACTCACAAGTGAACACAACCCCTTGAGATGCACAATTATCAGGCATCCAGCACTGGGGCAGTTGACTTTAAAGGAGCCATTAGCTAACCGATCCTCATATCTCCAGGGTTTCTCATGCACACTGAAGTAGATGACACACACATGCACAGCTATGTTACTGGACTCACTACATCTAATCTCACGGCTCAACGAAATTACTCTTGTCAGCAACTGTATTTATAAGACAGTCGAAAAAGGCTGAAAAGACGTGTCTGTGCAATGAAAAAATTATTTTGAGCTCTTCCAGTTAAATTGATATTGGTTTGGGAAGCATATAACATTGGTTTAATTACAGAACAATGAATTTTAATATTAGAAAACTGATTAAGTCCACTATTTTCTATAACCAGTGTTAATAACATAACAATATTCAATTAGAACAAAGCTTCTGTGCCAGCAATGGTTGTGTAAGAGTAGGAGTCATATTTTTTTAAATGCCAGATGACTCATATTAGCATGAAATACCTTATCTTTTCCTTGTGAGGACTGATATGCAGGCAAAGGTATCATACGTCAGAATAATAACAAAGCTAAAGCACGGAAATAGTTTTCTTCTTTTTTTTCTCCCTCCCGCACTTTCCTCCAGTTTGTATCCTTGGACCAGGCTCTCAAAGAGAAATCCAATTTCTGTTAACAGCACCATGTTGTCCTGATAGGATCTATCACCTGGAGCGAGAGCTGCAGCCAGAGAGGCAGTGCAGTGTGGACACATCCTGAACTGCACCTGTTACCACACTGACACTGACAGACACACACACACACACACACACACACACATATACATACACACACACACACATATACACAGACATTTGCAGAAATGCAAATACGCTCATGCACTGATATGGACCAATGTGCTTATGTTGTACATGTCCTCATGTTTCAAATGAAGCATTCACGAGTCTTGCATCCAACTGCAAATTACAAATACAAAGTATGATCAAAACATGTAGCTAAAGGATCATTCCGATTTATTTCAATAAGCATATTTATCATTATTTTAAAAGTCATTATTGTGGTTCTGTGGTTTGTGCCCCATCACCTCCTCGGTTCTGGAAATAAGGGACTAAAAACAATAAATATTGTGGCAGGCTCCAATTAAACAGCTTCAAAACTGACCCTGGTTTATGGTGAACACATATTTGTGAGTCTGACTCTAAACACAGCAGCTATCTGGAACAGCCATTAAACAAACTGCTATACTTTCGGTCAAACTCAAGACAAGTGTTTGAACATATTAATGTTAATGTTATGCTTTTTTGGAAAGCTGTAGGAGGCTCAGGGAGCTCGCTTCGATACAAGTACTTTCTGTATGTGTCCTCTTTTCCCAAAGCCTTTACAGCAAAGGCAGTGAGTGCAAAGTTAACACAAGCCATAAAGCTACAACAGACACATTTATGGGGAATATGACAGGCTGAAATAATAATAAAATAATAATTAGTCAAATAATTAAGGAGTATTCATAATGCAGAATGGCGTCTTTCATAGTTTATACAATTATTGCATCAATATGTCTGAGGCATTCATATTTGAATAGCATTTAATGGTACTCCTATATAAACCAAACAGCATAGTGTATACAGTATCTATTAAGCTGATTATATTGATTTAATAGCAAAATTTTAAATCTGCAAGGTAACTAAATGTAGTAGAGTACTACTTACTGTGGATGCTGATAGTTACATTAAAAACATTTTACAGTCTCTTCACTTCCTTTGTGCTAATATAAAATATATACACAGAGAATTGAACAAACACATAATCACATGAAAATATAAATCATATGACGTCAGTTGACGTTTAGAGCTTAAAGTGGCTTCTTAGATACCAGTGTTTGGTCTGAGCAGATCATCTCTCTGCGGCTATCACTTCCACCCCTGACACTCGACCTTCCCCACACACACACACACACACACACACACACACACACACACACACACACACACACACACACACACACACACACACACGAAACGCAGATGTGTCTGGTTTCACTGTAGTAATGTGACACTGTAACGCTTCTTCAGACACCCAATAGGTCCAGAAGACACATTAATGATTTCACAGTGAACTCAGTACCCTTTATATTTCCATTTTCCAGCCTTTTTGGGATGGATGGATTTTGTTTTTTTATTTACTTACTGATTGTAAAATCTTCACAGTTTTCTAGGACTCATACTTCAAAACAGTTTATTTATTTATTGTGGCTTAATTCTAAGGACTGTGACAGATAAAGACTGAATTATAGGAACAAGTACCTTCATTGCCTGGGCTTTCTTATGAAACATCTCCTCCATGTTCTCCGCCAGCCTCTTTACCAGACGCAGCCCATCAATCTCCTCCACCCGCACTGCCCGCTCAAACTCCTTGTATTTCTGAAAGAAAACAACACATTCATATTTTTTTCAATATTTTTCAAGTAAAGTAAGGTAAACGTGATAGGGAAACTATTAAAATGCCATATTTTAACAAAGTTTTAAAAACACCTTATTCTGAATTATCAAAACCATTTAAAAACCCAATGGTATTTTTTGGGGCAAGAAAACTGTAGAGTAGATTTGTCACTATACCAATTCAAGAGGAATATTTTTAAATATCTGAGGACCATGTACAGCATAGGACATTATCCTCTGAGTTTCAATAGCGAAAACATTACAAAAACACACTTAACAGGATAAAAATGAGATCAACTTAAAGAAGAGGAAGAGGAAATCTTGTTCCAGGATAAACAGACATACTATAAATTAAACAGAATATCAGATATAGAAAAATAAAATGACAATATTACAAGTAAGGATTCGTATCAATGCCCAGAGAACACATTAAAACGAAACAGCTCAGCCAAGAGAATCAGTCGCCCTCAAGTTTTACCGACCACACATTAAGCAACCAGGACACACTGCGGCCCTCGCTATCTGCTCTACCACAAATCACATTAGTCTGCTCTAAACTACCCTAGGATGCTTAGCTTAACGAACGCCTTATCCGGGGACAGTGACATTAAGTCTTGCTAATTCCACACCCATACACACCACACACACACAAGTATATACCAAAACAGTTGAAGTGGGGGGGGGGGGCATACTTGTACTGAAAAAAAAAAACGAAGACGAAGAACAGAAAACCATTTTTGAAATATGTGCAAAGCTGCAGGCGGCTATGTTTCACTCTTGGGGGATTTAACAGAAGATTACCACCATATCAAACAGTATGCCCTCTCTAATGTTATGCCAGTCTGCTTAGATGCACGCTCTTAGCTACTCCTATACAGCAACACACATGAGGAACAGGATGTGGGTAGAGAGATCACGGGAGGAGGAGGGGAGCGGGGACGGCATCAGACATCAGGCAGCAGCTTTTAGATTTAGTCATCTGAAAAACTGCAGGATATCACCAAACAGAGAGGAATATTTTTTTCTGCTTCAAGGCAAAACTTTAGATATGGGTAAGTTCTCCAGTTGCGACTGAAGGTAACTAATGAAAGCAGAGAGAAGAACGATGCCAACAGTAAGCCATGTCAGTTATGTGCCACGCAACTGCACCAGAAACACCTTAGTGAACACATTCAAGCTCAAGAAGGACATTGACTCTGATCGCTGCTTGGGATCTTTTTATAAATCACTGGTACATTCTTTTGTATTGGTATTTGTGTAGGTTTGTGTGTGAATGTGGGCACCCTTGGATTTGCACCATCCCTTGAGAAAGACACAGCCAGACAGACAAACAAATGAGGAAGCCAAAGAAAGATAAAGGAAACAGAAAGACAGAGGGAGATAGAGAGAATAAAGGCTGTGACATGCAAACACTGTGCAGGTACTAAGAGATCCAATCTATAATGTGTGTTTGAGGAGGGTCAGGTGGACGCATGTAGAGGAAAATCACAGTTTCCATTGAGTTTAAAAAATAAACAGAATGACTTACACTGTGCATAGTACAAGGTACTAAATCAGATTTAAATCCACTGATGACTACATTCATCATTACGAGCAGCCAATTATAAGAAGCTCAAGGGCCAGAGCCTAAAGGGACAATGTTCTTGTTATGCCAGAACGATCATGCAAGCGAGAGAGATGTGCTTGGAGAAAATTCAAATAAAATGATTCTTCAAGGTTTCTTAAGGGAGACACTCACTGTTCCGTCTTTATCTCAGTATCATTGCTGCCATAACACTGAACAGTCTATGAAATACTGCTGACAATGTTCTCTGCTGCCGAATTCATTTGCATGTCATAGCCAAACAGTTTAAATTCTCTTGAAAAGCCCCGAAACAGCCAGTGGTTCTGTTTCACATCGGGCAAAGATTTGATCGCATGGAGGGAAGGAAAGATAGATAAAATGAAAAAAGAAGGAAAGAACTTGACACAGACACAAAATGTTTTTTAGCAGTGTTAACTTCGACCACAGCCAAGGTTTACGTTTCCTCACCCAAACCTATAGTCCCACATACAACATCACTGCTAATCAGCTGCAGCCTGAAGTTACATATTCTGGAGCCGATCAAAGGGACTGACTGGTGACTCAGGAGCCAAGTCACAGCGATGGTAACCGTATGAAAATCAGACCGATAATCCTACAGGCTGACAGACAACTGTTGTATGCCAGAGGGACAGAAAATCCAGGTTTTAAGACAATCCTGATTCCTGGCTGGCTGTGGTAAAGCTGACAGGTCAGTGGCAGCTCAAACCTGAACTGGCTTCACTGTTTTTTTCTCTTTCATCCTTTACTTCCTCCCTAGAACGTTGTCGTCTCTCTAATTTCTGTATCGCCTCTTTCACCCCTCTTGTTTCTTTGCTAATTATAAAAATGAATGGGCTGACTTTATGACTGCAGTCATACCTAAGAATTACTCCCTATATAGCTGCTTCATAGGTCTTTTCTATTAAAACTGACAGATATTGCACACTTTGCCAAGGCATAAGAAAAGCGTTGAGTTCCCATGTCCCTAGCTGACATGTTTATGTGTTTGTGGTCACGTTTGGTCGGTGAGAGGCTGAGAGGCTCCGGCTGACCACGGGCTGTCTGCAGCGCGATGTTCAGTCAGGCTGACCGGAGCATACTAGGCACAATTAGCCCAAAGCTATCCTCTTCACATCACATCATCATCAACTGACACACATCCAGAACAACCATTCTGGGACAGCGGTGCAGAGAATGCAACCATTCTGATAAGTATCTGCCCTGCTGAAGTCTTTTCAAACCAGACAGGGAGACACTCTTTCACTTCCACGAGTTGCTACTACTACTAGGTGGACAAATCTGTGATATGCTCTCCTGCAGTACAGACACACAGTAGCTCAGATATCATCATAATCCATCCACCCATTAGCTCTACTGTTCACCCTGTAGAGGGCTGTAGGAGGGGCTGGAGCCAGTGTTGGTGGGGAAGAGACAGGGTGCATTCTGGACCGGTGAAAACATTCGCACACACCTACAGGCAATTCAGAGTCAATCAACCTAACCTGTAATGTCTTTCGACTGTGGAAAGATGGTGGCTTGTATTAAACCTTATGCCTGAGCACCTGCTCGTGTCAACTGCTCCAACTGCTCATCTCCTGCTGTCTCAGAATTAGGTGTTTTCGGCCCTTACTTTCTGTTCTGCACAACAGTAAGTTTTCTTTTCCCTCAGGAAGTTTATGTTTTGTTGAAATGGCTCGAGCTTGCACCTGGAAACTGGCCTGACTTACATTCCCGCTCACGCATGCGGCATTCCTGTCCACAGGGATTTCTGCTAACCTATAATATAGGCTGGGTTCCAGCTCAAGCTTTTTGCAACTAACTTAGAGATAACATGCTGGGACTTTAGGACCTTCATTTTAAAAATTGGTTCATGCAAATCACAAACATTTTTCAGGCGATTATGTGATGCTCAGGTGCAAAGAGGTGAAAAAAAATTCACGAATAAATTCAACTGCAATGTGTCTTTCAGTTAGCTAGCCATAATAAACATGGAGTACCTGTGCTGGTATGTACAGCGCAACAAATTTAGCAGGCTGCTATTGCAAAAGAAGCAGAGATCACTAATAGCTGTTCATCAGGAAGAAACATGAAGAAACACCCAGTTCATCGTTGGTGCACTGGTGTGTTTTTTACTAGTTTCTGGGAGTTTTCACTACAGAACAGACAAATAAGCTGAAACCAACGTCTGGATCTACAAACATTACCTGGAGTACACAAATTCCCTTGTTGGTTTTAGTCTTTGTATTGCTTTTGTCGACAATAACAAACACACAGAAAATCTCTGGCCTTATCTTTTAAGTGATGCAGTAGCCCTTGAGGCTGGACATCAGTGTGTGTTGCATGCAGTCACACCTTGGAGCTGTGCAATCCAGCAAGCAAGCAAGCAGTGGTGACACATGTTGTATAGTCTGTGGTAACTAAACCCCCCCCCTGCTTTGGTGCATCACATGAATGAGCTCATGCTGATAATCTCTCCCCTACACAGTGTGTTTTAACTGTGGGACAACAGTCAGAATATCTCTGTCGAGCAAACAGAAACAGCAACATGCACATAGAGACAACAGCGACAGGTATTACAGGTATAGACCCACAACATACTGTATGTGCATGTGAAAGGCAGCTATCATAAAGGTTTTTCTGGCAGTGACAGCATAGGAAGGCTGGTTTTCTCTGTGTCTATGATCTGATGGTCTGGTCCACCTCCATGATTGAGTGCTAGAACGCAGACATGTAAATGACATAAAATGTGTTTGTATCTATGGGGTTTCCTTGGGGTTTGATACTAAAGTGGTTAATGAAGGGGAAAAACTTCATTTCACACTAAGAGCGAACCCGTAGTTCCCCAAATCCCAGCTCATTTTACGCGTCACCAGAGCCCACTTTACCTTGGCTCATTCTCACACAGTCTCACAGTTGCTCGAATCATCCCCTCTTTTTTTCACACTTTAACATCCGTGCACAGGCACAAGCATCAACATTACTCCTTTAATTCTTCACTGAATCTATTTTTTTCAACACATTTAATTAACTATTTTAATCATGGGACATGTAGTCAAAATAGATAGCGATTCATTTTCTTAGTTTGTTACTCAGATGTTTCCTGTCTCTCTGGTTCACTAAATGAGGCTGAACATTCACAACAAAAAAGGAGAGGCAGGATTTGGAAGCATGTTCCAAGAAGCCATGCATGCTACTGTCTGTCTCGCTCGGGCTGCACTGCATTATTTGGTTCATTATCAAAAAGCAGCTCTCTTTGTTTTGTTTGCTCCTTCTGGCTTGTTTGACTAGTGGGTGAATCTGTTTTGATGGACAAAAGCGACACGGTTCAGAGAAGCCTCTTAATGTGCATGTGTGTATGTGTGTTTGTGCTGTAGGAGACCAGGGGAGACAACACGGGAAGACAAGGACCAAAAACACCACTTGGCAGACTCTGATCTAATCTCAAATACAAAACTAGGATCACAGAAAGGAACCACAAAATCTGAGTTTTTGTGCTACTCTTTTAAGACTAATCCTCTCAGTATGATTCTTTAATAACAAGGATTAGCATCTGCCACTCATATGTTATCAAGTCAAAATGTTCTGGGTTTGCTAAACCTACTAATGACAAAATGATACAATGTTTAATTTGAACATATTAAAGAAACATCTGTGGTAAGATTCAAATAACTGTACTTCACCGCTAAAGCAAGATTAAATAGCCAACACTGTGTAAACTAGTTAATTTTGTTCCATGTATAAAAGTACAATAATTTTACACTATACATCACAGGTAGCAAGTTTTCTTATAAACAAAGCTCTTTGTACAGTGTCACTCAGTGTGCATCCATTGAGCTCTAACAAATTTTCTTCATCATATAACATTTTATTATTTTATTTTATTTTACTTTATTATGGAGTACTTTTGTACTGTGATAATACTTTACTATCTGAGCATGTCTGCTATCGCTCCATAAAAGATATCAATATTGTCACAAAAATAATCAGTATTTTACGTTGGTCTGGAGTCAAACAGAATAAATATTTTTTAGCCTAATGCACATTATTTTATCTTTCACCAACATGTGAACAATATTATATCAGAATACGCTGAATAAATTATTTTACCAGCTCCCAAGACATAAAAGCCCAATTTCCCTTTGGATGAAGTTCACTTTGAGCGTGTGTGTTGTGTGTCCACTTGTGTACGTGTGTGTGTGTACACAAATTACATCTCTGTCTACATTGCATGTGACAATGTATTCTGCTGAAACATCCATCCATCTACCCATTTTCTAGACCCGCTTATTCCTTAACCAGGGTCACGGGGGTCTGCTGGAGCCTATTCATGTTTCAGAAAAACAAACATCTTGCAATGTCACCATTTCACACAAAGGGCCATTGATTCCCCAAAGCCATGTATATAATTATAACCAACATGGCTCAGGGAGGAGGTTGGGAGCGGGTGTGAAGAGATAAGGAGAGAGGAGGTGAGAAAGAAAAAAAAGGGGTAGGGCCTAGAGGTACCACGTGATTAATTCTGTTTTCTGCCACTATGTCACTGGGATGCAACTACATGTCCGTCTGAGTGTGTCAGCGCGCACAAACAAAGAAAAAAAAGAGAGAGGGCAAGGGTGAGAGGCAGTCTGAAGTGATCGCACTTTGACTGATGCTGCATTCTGCCTCCTGTGAAACACTTTGAGTCTGTTACTTGAGCGAGATGGGAGCATCAGCCCAAGTCCACAGAAAGAAATCTCTACTGGATCACAGGATCCCTCAGGAATGCCAAATTGTCGCGGTGCCCTCTTCCTTTCATACCCTCCCTGGTATGCCAGCCGACAAATTGTTCCCTCAAAAGAAGAGCACTGGCTGGAGATGAAGTGGAACAATTAATTTCACGCTTGTCCTCCCTGCCTCAGAACCATGTTGGTCTGAGTCCTGTATCTGGTGGCACAGAGACACTCCCCGCAGATTCTAACACACATGAAGATACACACAAAAAGGAAAATGTAAACTAACGCATTGTGTAAATATTAAAATCAAGACATATTTAAGCATAAATCAAACTGAGGTGGTCATGAGCTCTTCTCGTCTGAGCGGCCACACCTTCGCCGCGGTGCCACTCACGATAACACGATTTATCAGTGGAGGTGAATATGGTATTGATCATAAGGTGTAGATGTCTTGAAGTCTGATCAATGCACACTGAGTGAATGGGAGGACTGTGAGAACACATGCACGCACAGATTTGACAGACCACTCAATCATACGATGAGAAGAGAGCAGCTCCTGATAGGAAATCAACTGTGGTATAGGAAGTGGATAAGTCACTGTGGTCAGTCTCTGGCGCCTACAAATCTGCCACCAGGTCAGACCCAGTCAAAAGGCCCACAAAGCACGAGCTGGAAACCAGATGGGTTTTTTTTTTTTTTCTTATAAAACAAATAGTGCTGGTCTTCATTTCTGCTTGGCTGAGTCACATCTGAAGGGCTTATAAAGCACCTTTTAAACATACACATGATCCCAAACAGCATTTTGATTGGCAGATAATCACTGAAATACTGAAAATAACTGGATGATTGATTAAATTAAAGGATAACTGAGTTCTGCTTTGTGTCAGGCTTAATAACAATGTTTGAAATTGTGGTTATCTCTGCTTTTGATTGATTAATGCTCTGTAAGTCTGCACAGATAACAACAGCTAAATAATGTCGTCCTTTATCATCACTCTTAGACACTGGTTTCCTATTAATGAGTGTGTTGACAGCAGTGACAGCAGTCGTAAATGTGTTATCACCAGAAGAGCCAAACTGAGAACTGACTGTTGAAAAACAGCTTCATTGACAACACAAATGTGAATTTTCGCAGGGACTCATCCACTGGTGGAAAAAACATGTTCATCATCTGAGGGGAGTGGTAGTTTCCAAATGACCAATCTGTCTGACTGACTGTCAGAACTGTAGGCTGGGACTTGTAACATTAGGGGCCGGTAAATGCCACTAGGACTACTTTTTAGACAGGTGAGTACCTTTAGAAATCCCTTCCCAAGCCTTTCCAGCCTCAAATTAGGAAGTGTCAGATGCACGTCGGGTGCACAGAGGTGAGAGAGAAGTCAGGGTTTGAACTTTGGCTACTTTTAAAATTCTTGACACCACAGTTTCTGTCATTTTTCATGTTAATGCTGAGTGTAACACTATTAATTAGTCAAAAAATGAGTGCCATCATCTGAATTTTTTAACTATATTGTTTATTTTGGCTGTTCACAATATGATCCAGTTTAATCGGCCTTCTCCTATACCAAGTTTCACCTAAAGTCACAAATGTCGACCTGAGCAAAGTCAAGGAATCACCAAAATCAATAGGATTCATGCTCAGGGGACGACAGGTATCACACCTGGGCTTTGCCTCTATGACACATTCAACCTGTAGGGTATTAATGGGAATTATATATGATAACCAAATAAACAGTGGTGGAAGGTAACTAAGTACATTTATATATTGTGAGTATGAGTACATTTTTGAGGTTTCTGTATTAAGTATTTCATTTTGTGCTATTTTATACCATTTTAGAGGAAAATATTGTACTTTTATTCCACTACATTTATTTTATGACTTTAGCTACCAGTTATTTTTTTGGAATCAGACATACAAAACAAAAACACAGTATAATCATTAAACTTCATTAGCTACCCAGCAGTGTGTAAAGTTAGCTCAACAGTTAGCTCCACCTTTACCAGCTGCAACATTAAAGGGATGGACACAATAATGTATCAATAAATATGATCAGATACATTCATGTGAAATGTGAAACTTTTACTTTTGCTACTTCAAGTATATTTTGGTGCTGATGATTTAAAATTTTGAATACTACATACTTTGACAGAGTATTATTACACTGTGATATTTACAAAGTAAAAGATTTCAGTACTCCTTCTACTACTGTAAATACAAACATGGATTTTTTTTTAAAACTTCACTCATCCCTGTGAGCAAAAGCGATGTTGTTCTTTTTTCATTTTACTATAATTATAATACATACCTCACTTATTTAGTTCCTTAACAAAATTCATCCACCCACAGTGTGTGTGTGTGTGTGTGTGTGTGTGTGTGTGTGTGTGTGTGTGTGTGTGTGTGTGTGTGTGTGTGTGAATGCATGTGTACTGTGAAGAACAGTACAAAAGCAGTTGTACACTAACACACATGCAGTACACACACACTGAAGGGCTTATGGCATAGCTTTTAGCAACACTCAGGATTTTGTCCCAGGGTGCACTGCATCTGTTGGGTATGCACCATTGCCCCTCAGAGTGGGTGCCAAATCCCTGCTCTCTCTAATGACCGCCATCTTTCAACGTCCTCACATGCCTTGCCATCATGGTGTACCCCCCACCTGCACACCCGCAGAAGCTCCTCAAGGGCTGAGGATAACATCATCTATGCCAGCATGAGAATTAGCTGTATCTATCCTAAAATACTTATTTCATGAAGCAAACACAGGCTTTCTCTTTCAGAAAGCAAGTGAAGGAAGTGGCTTTACTTGCCATTTCCACTCCACTTTTTCATTCATACAGCCATAACTCACTTCACCAAAAACATAATAGCACCAGGAGCAGGTCTAATCTGTTCTCGTGGAACTGATTAATAGTCCACAGTCTATCTGTAGTTGCCTGCATTCAGTTGAATTCAGCAGAGTCCTGGAAAACATTTTTCATGCTTAGCAGCACATACAGTGTGGCCTGCTGCTTCCTCATTCCACTCCATACATTCTCACAGCCTCAAATTGATTTTAGCAGCAGCCAACGTGAAAGTGGAAGGAAACAGCCAAACATTTTGGGTGTGCAGAAGGCAAAATTCATCCTTGCAAGTGGAGCTTATTTATAGTTATAGTTTCATGTGAGTTTGCTTTGGAAGCCTCACAAAGGATCATTGTCCATGTTGATTTGGTAACACAACATTGCACATGGACTGATATCGAGGACCGGGAGTAAACTGCAATCACGAGGTGAGGGATCCTTTCTGGGACTGGGATCATCCTCAACATATTGTATGGGTGGTAGACGCCCAACTTTGCTGACAACGTGTACCTACTAAAAAATTAACTACACCATAGGGCTATGGCATCGACGGACATACAGTTATAATATGGGGACTGCAAGAACTGCGATTAGCTGCTTGTGTGTCTGAGTTCAATGTAAGTGAAGACAATATTAAAGAAGTTAGACTCTACAGGAGCCTCCTGATCAGTAACAGACAGCAAAATAATGTCGTAGTGTCGTATTAATAGCTGCATTTCCATTCAGTGCTGAACAGCCTGCTGATTGATTTGTTAAAAACAGCTCATTTCTTTTCACAAACTGACTTAACATTAGCAGAAGTGTCCCGAGGCAAAGTATGCGTATGCATTGCGACACACCCTAAAGCGCTGCCACTAAACGTAGTCGATTCAGTGATTAAGTTGAATCAATCCTGTGTTAAAGCCACTGCCTTAGACAATGTGCCTATAATATTGACAAAACTAAACAGGACTTAAACAATAAATGGATTTACAGTGAAAAATACAGAAGGTTGATGACTGAAAAAGGAACAATTCCTCTCTGTGGACCAAAGGGGGATCTCTTACTTTCCACAGTGTATCTATCCCTTACTGCACATGCCAACAACACCGTGTAATCAATATGGCTCAACATTGATCATCACTGATCTTCTGTGTCTAAGTGATCGTTTGTCACTTACCCAGCACTCAGCATTACCTGAGCGTCATCTGCACATTAGCCAGCAAAGGCATCTAGCCAATAAATAACATGACATGTAAACTAAAATACATGAAAACATACGCAGCTTATGCAGGTTTTGCAATGTGATTGATATGGAAATGCTGCTCAGCGAATAATCTGGAAAGGCTATGGCTGTACTATGTGTAGTTCCACAGTTCTGTTTATAGATAACTGTAAGCCTCCACACTGTGTTAGTGAGTGAGTGACTGTGTGAGAGGATAGCAAGTGCAGGTGAAGGTCATCAGGAGGGGGGGGGGCCACTGCCACTCTGGCAGCGTTTTCACAGTCTGTGGGAAGTGTTGCGCAAATGGAGCGCAGTGCAGGGATCTATAAAGTACAGTCAGTTTAAGTGTGTGTTTGTGAGAGTGTGTATTCTGGTAGAGTTGATGTGCTGTAAAGACAGAGAGGGTGACTTGGGACACAGGAGTGCAGCGAGTGCAGGACATTGTGCTGGGCCAGCGGAACTATTTTTTGAGAGTGTGGGCATCAACACTTGGTCCAAACACCAGTGTGTCCCAAAATCCCCCCCTCCCCCTCACCCTGTTTTCTTTAGTGTTGTAGCTGCTTCATACAGTATTCATTATTAAAACAGAGGGATTGAGGGAGAGGAGGAGAGATTTAGAAAGCGAGAAAGGTAAGAGGAAAGGAAGAGAAAAATGAAGAGGACAGGCACAGCAAGGATGCAAAAACACACGGGAGATCATGTTCATAGAGAAAAGCTGCCAGAAACGCTGAGGATGATATAAAAAAAAAAAGGCAAGTGAGGCAGAGCAGCAAGAAGGAAAAAGAAAAATCTGTCTTATTCTGAGCGCAACATATAAAGCACAGGTTTAAGAGATATGAAGAGACACCTGTAATTTATGAAACAGCAGTAATGAACTCAATGTCCTTTCATATGTTCAGTGCATTGCTTTATAAGAGCCAGCACATTCTGGACCCAAACAACCAGCAGGATGATTGATGTGGACAGCAGCGAGTCACAGACAGTCCTTCACACAATGCCGCACACGTTAATGTGCTTAATAGTAATAGTCCCGCCCCTTCACCAAGTTGGCTAATGTTTGCTCTCTGCATGAAATAGAGTCTGGAATACAACAGGTGAACAATCTGTCATAATTACAGAAATCTCTAAGTGTGTGTGTGTGTGTGTGTGTGTGTGTGTGTGTGTGTGTGTGTGTGTGTGTATTAATGTCCAGTGGAGTCACGGTAAGATGCTCTTTATCTGCAGGCCAACAGAGGCAGAGCCAGACCTGAGCAGCCGATGACAGATGACAGTGGATATATATCTTCACTGCTCACATTCATCATCCCAGCAGCACAGAAATGCAAAAATGTGTATGTATGAGCATCTTGTGCAGAAACCTCAGGAACTGGAAAGAAAAATCTACTTCATCGTAAACACAAATTAACTACTAAATCAAACACTTTATACGCCAGTAAATGAATTTAGTAAGAGAGCTTGGGGATAAATCAGGGAGGAAATCTGCGCAACAAGTCATCAAAAGACACTTGATTTTCTACGCACACAAACACAGCGTCAGCAGTTGTGTTCTTTAAGTTCTTTAATCTGGTAGCAAAGGACCTCGCTCCCTGCTCCTGAGATCTTTACAGTAAAGGCAGGGTGTTTGATTCAAAGTGGCTTTTCTTGTGCTTTTCTCACCAACAAAGCACTAATTACAGTATGAGTGAGTGGCTGTGTTGGCTAAAGCTGGTCTGCTAGGACATGAAAGGATATAAGCACAGGCTGCACTCTCGCCTGCTAACGCTGTAATTAACTCTGTGACACGGCATTCCCTGTTCCTTTCCCCATTCTGTCTTTCTCTGTTACACACACACACACACCCGCACGCACGCACGCACACACACACACCCTCACACACACACACACCCTCACACACACACACACACACACACATCTCCTCCTCCTCCCTCTCTGAACAGGAGGAATCAAATTTAGCAAGATCATGGTTTGGTCAATGAGAACAAGAGAGAGAGAAACAGTAGAAGAGATGGGAGGGTTATGGGAGGTTAGAGAAAGAGGGACACTCATCAGTACACACCCCCCCCCCTCCCTCACCTCTTCGCCAGCCATGCTGAACCAAACCTGACAGCTATTCAATTTTCCCAAAGCTAAATCTAATCTGCAGTCGTCTCCCCCTCACTGACACACTGTTACACTGGAACGTCTCAGCCATCACCCACCCTTGGCGGCAGATTGGCACCATCACACATACTTCGACACAGACACACATACTCACGCACATGTACAATACAGTCCGCGGGGCCAGAAAGGCAAATGGAGGGCAAAAAGAAAAACAACTTAAACTGCAAATCAGCTGGAAGAACAAGCAATGTTTGGATCCAAAAAGAATTTATGAAATAATAATAAATTTCTGGATTTTATTGGATAATTGGCTGAAAGCTATAGGCAGCATTGGCAGGATTTTAGAAATACTGAGTTTATGGACCTAAATAGCTAGAGAACAACCCTGCTGCCATAAAAAGTGAGTACAGGGAACTGAAATACATAAAAACAGTATATTTTTAATTTTTTATTAAAAACCACCTAAAAAAAAATGACAGAATCAACCCGACAAGCACTTCATGCAATTTGTAGGCATTTGTAGGATGTAAACTCATCCTCAGATATATTTAAAACTCACACTGTGGATGTATCGTCAGTACATCCAGAACTTGACTGAGGAATAAGCGTCCTGAGTTGGTCACCACAGCACTGTACATATATTCTTACATTTAAAAGTGCGCACTACAAGACAGACATCAAGTTTGTCAAAGTAACTTCAATAACCTTAAAATACATCAATTAATTTTTAACTAATCTGACAGTGTCTAACATTTAGAAATAAAAAAGGAATGCTTAATCAAATTAAAACTTTAAGTGATTTTTAATACGAGTACTGAATGGGAAATATATTTTTTTTTAAAAAAACTCATATTGCAGTTCTCATTCAGACTCCTTCTGCTGTTGTCATCCAAATATTTAATTAGGTTTAAATGGATGTGAAAATCTGAAATGCATAATCAGTTCCACTTTAAAATTACACAATTAGTCATGCTATTAAATCTGGTTAGCGTGACTAAAATACATATTGAAAACAAATATAGATCTTTTTTCCATGGGCGACAAAAACGAAACCGCTGTCTGTAGAAATATGAAATTATGTTTATGTGAAACACGTTTTGTAGAAAGGCCTCTAACGGCGTAAAACGCTTTCGCATGTAAATCACTTAACTCGTCATCCATCCATTAGTTATATCGCGTATCAAGCTGAGGCTCACTGGGGGAAAGAGGCGAAGTGCAACCTGGACAGAGCGCCGATGTGTCACAGGCCTGAAACATAGAGACTGACAAACACACACACACACACACTCACTCACACACACCTCTACAGGCGATTTAGAGTCGAACTGTAATACATATATATACAGTCTGAGTCAGAAAAACACCTAAATACTTTTACTATTCACTTATTTTTCTGACTTTAAGGAAGAACAGTATATATTTCTCTTTTTCACTTGATGATGGCACATAATTCTTTAAAATCACTTGGTGAGACAATAAATATTTATTTATATATGATGAGTGGGCACATCATTGGAAACAAAATTAAATACATGTTTTTCACCTGCTCACTCACACTTTCTCTCTATCCTCCAAAAAACCCAGCATGTGCACATGGCATGTCTCTCTTCAAACCTTTTGCCTCTTTACTTCACTGGGCGACTTCTATACTGGTCTATATTTTTCATCCACCATTTCTTTTGAAGAACCACTCCACTCTGTCTTCTCATTCTTTAGGAATATTGTCATTAGACATGTCAGTGGCTCTCAGTGCTTGCTACACTAAGCTTCTTGGTAGTAAAAGAAAATGGTATGGCACCAGTCTGAGACCATACACACTCTCAAACACACACGCGCACGCACACACACACACACGCACACAGCTTCCTCGCCCAGGCAAATCGATTCCAGCATACTCTTGTCACACATCATTACACCTTCCTATCATTCTCTGCTCTTTTGCTCTGTATATGTGCCTCTGAGTGCGAGAGAGATGATGTGTGTGTGTGTGTGTGTGTGTGTGTGTGTGTGTGATTGAGAATGCTTTAAGTAGGTATGCAAACTTAACACACGCGCGCACACAGACACTCTGCAAGCACACACTCCTGCTGCCCTCCTATACATCTTATGCTTTAGGAAAAAAAGCGAGCAAGAAAGAAAACAAACGTGCATGGATAAGTTTGAGAAAGCTGCAGAATGATCATTCATCTTGTATCTTCCATTACCAAGAGGCTTGAAGTTATTGCAGCATGACATAATATCCCACTACTTTGATTCCAGAAAGTCATAACATCAGTGAGGTGAAAACTTGTCCAGCTGAACAACATACACACAGACACACACACACACATGCTGACAAAGCCATCCCAGACAGACTGGCTCATATAGACAGGTTGCTCAATGATACATGAAATTAAAGATTTCAATAGAATAGCAGTGAAGAGGGTAAAACACACAGAGCTAATTCTGACAGTGGGAGATGTTTAATGTGTCTCAAACAGAAGTTTTCTATCCTTTGTGTGTGTGTGTGTGTGTGAGGTGTATGTATGGATGTGCTGTACAGTATTTATACATTAATGAGCCTACTGCTGACATTTGATTTAATGTAACAAATGTTATTGATCTTTTTTCTCTTCTGCACGAACACACACTCACTCACACACACACACACACACACACACGCACGCACACACGCACACACGCACACACAGTATATGTATATGTGCCCTGACCGGTATAACCTTGAAACAAGAGCTGTTTCCGATGGATACAGGAAGTGTGCTGTGGCGTGAGAAGGGAGGACTGATCATTGCAGGAGAAGAAAGAGGAGAGGTTTGGATGAAAGGCTAAATCCGGTCCAATGGAATTAAAAACAAAAGATTTAAAATTTTGTCTCGGAAAACAACAGCAAACAAGTCAAGGCAAAAGTTATTATTCTCCAAATTTTAATAAGGATTTATGCCCTTTTGTGTACACTGGGTTGTTCTAGGAATTATGTTCTTTCCCAGCTGAGTAATCATGACTATTTATTCTCAGAAATTAGTTCAGAACAATCTCTTTTCATTCTGACTAAAAAATATATATATATATATAAAGACTGTATATGAATTATCTGTGATGAAATATTAATTTAAGAGACTAAAATATTTGGAATAGAGTTTTCACTCGATTGCAAAACAAAGTGACACATTTATGGACTTGTTTTATTAATTATGATTCCCCACACTTTTGTACTGTTTAAGAATATCTCTTATTAAAGATGATTAAAATGGAAGTCAAGCCAAGCATTAAATGAACGCAGAGTCAACACAAAGGAAATATCAAATTCAATTTGTAGCAGTTTAACTTGGAACATAAAGTTAACAGCATGAGCCACAATAATGCAGCTGCCACTTTCAAATCTGTAGAGAAATGTTACAAAACAGAAATCCTAACACGCACCTCATGGACTCTCTGCTGTGTATATTATAATCACACTATAATTATAGTCTGTGAAGTGTATGGATTATATCGGTACGTTATTATCAGACAGCTAGTAGAAAATTCAATTCATACTGATGTTTGTTACTTCTTATAAAATGTTTAAACCATTTTCAACACATTATTTTGTTTGTTTGTAAGATTTTGGTTCGATGGTATGAAATCATTTTAAAAATAAAAAATGCCATGTTGAATTGTGTGAAAAGCGTATGCTCGTTCAAACAACTCCTATGGAGGATGATTCAGGTTAAGTTGCACAGTGTATTTGTTTGTGCGACTCCTGCAGAGGTATGGTTATTTCCTAGGGAGTTTTGTTATGCTAGGGTCACAGAGATAACTGAAGAGAAACTAAGTCCATCTGTTCCCTGCCCAGGGGAAACACACACACAGACCTGCCTTGGTCTTTTCTCTTCTGTACCATCCTCCTATCTGTGTATGACAGTGTGTATCCCACTTTCTTTCTGCCTATTTAAAAGCATATGTGCCCTCAGGGGAACTGTGGTCCCTCCTCAGCAAAAGCAACCAGACTGTACCAGATGCACAATAAGGCACCACATAGAGGAGCTGTGACATGCTACCAACGTCTGAGTGAATGCAGGCGTGCATTTATAAATCCTGCACATCGGATGATACTGTGCGATCTAATAAACGGGCACAGTGCAACACACCAGTTTGGTGTGAAAAGGTGCACTTTTGCCACAAGAGGTCTCCAGTCTTTTCTTTGCTCAATTAACCCTGCGGCCTTCATTTGCATTTCATAAAGAGGTCGTCACTCTGTGGGAGGGTTATCTTCTTTCTGAAGGCAGGAAAAAATGAGAAGTGGGAACAGTTTTTATCCTGTCAAAGAGATAACACCACTCCTCTGCCTTATCGGCAGCTGATGAAATCCACGCTATAGGCCCGTATGCGTCTGTGTGACGCTATGCAATGTGCATATATAAATGTGTGCGTGTGAGGGGGCATGATCATGTGTGTGCACACTCGTGTATGGGGTACAGAGAGACGTCCTGGTTTTGCGTGTCGCCTTGAGTCTCCGATTTGGCCTGTGTGGCACCTTAGAATTGCCAGACACCACGGTGGGTCTCTGCATATACCAGGGGCCTCTAACTGCTGGCCCCGAGCACAACACTCTGTCAGCGCACCCACTGAGAGGTTACCTTCAGCTTGGTCCTCTATCCACAGGCTATCCATTAGCCAGTTTTAACTCCTGCTTCATCAACTGACCCTCCATTAGGAAAATTTGCATTCCATCATGGCGAAATTTTGCATTAATGCCACAAAGCAGAGTGGAAGTATGATGTCTACTGACTGCAGAGAGGTACGGGAAAGAAGCAAGGGGGTGTTAGAAATGTGACGAACAGTCAGTTGATTAGCAGAAAAATTGTGCTTTACAGAGCTTATACTGTGTCTGTGTGTGCTTTTGTGTGCGTGTCAATGCATCCGTTGAAGTGCTTGAGAACTGGGCTCCCATTTAATAGGCACATGTTCTGAATATGCTTTTAAATCAGTGCCTGCCGAGCAGACATGCATTACCTACTCTCAAGTGGCTAAAAAGCACCTGTCCAGCAGTTTGAGAGTTTAAAAGTGACATTTCATTCAACCCATAAATTACTGAACAGCGGTAATTTCCTCTCGTATCTTTTTCTCACAACCACACAGCAATTTTAAAAAACTCTCAAAAAGGTATCTTTAAGCTGTTAAATAAACAGTTACTATACCCACAGTACCACATGATTTCAGCTTTTCAAAATGAATATCCGTACTAGTACTGTGCATCACTACGTCTGCGAACCGTACAAACCAGATTCCAAGGAGTTCTTTCAAAAAGCAAATAATTTATCATATCTCTTACACTGCATTTTGCTTCAGAAGCACCAAAAGAAAAATATGCTTATGGTGAGATATCTGAACAACAGTATAGGAGGATTCCTGTTTTGGAGTGTGTGTTTGATTTGAGACTTGAAGCTCACCTTCTGCAGCAGCTGGGAGCCAGAATACTTAGTGGAGATGGACTTCATCTCCCCACCAAACGCTGAAGCCCACAGCTTCACCCTGCACACATAACCACAGTGCACACAGACAAGCAAGAGATCAGAACAAAGAGTACAACTTGACTTTAACTGCAACTTCAACATTCACTTTTATAACCCTGCAAATTTTAATCCAGACGAGTGGGAACAAGCTGATAATATGATAATATGATAATATCAGAGTCGACTCCTACAGCAAAGTTCTGGGTTCAAACTTGGAAAATCAAGTGATGCGCGGCACTTCAGCGAAAAGAGCATCTACTTACACGGAGGGGGGGATACTTTGGTGGGTGCTTCCCACCTCAGTGACCCTGGTGCTTAGAGTGGAGAAAAGTAACAGCAGACACGCACACCACGCACTGGAAACCACACAGCTCCGATCCATCTGCATTTTGGGCAAAGAAACCCTTCCTATATGCTCTCAGTGCGAGTTTCGGGTTTACGATGCCACCTTGGATTTTTGTCTCCTCCAGGGGATCCAAGAACAAAATCAAAAGTCACCTGTGCTCACTGACTAAATCATTCATTGCAACGTGTTCAGCTGTTCTTGGTGCGGGACGCGGATGAGGCAGCACGGCAGGATCCTCAGCTGTGTGACTTATCCAAAGTGCAGCGGTGTGGCCCCACTGACCGGCGCGGTGCTCACGCCTCTGCTGCCGGGCGGAAAGTCGAGCTCGACTCCTCCGGCAGGGAAAGTCCGCTTCTAGTCGCTGTGTTGGACCGACCTCACCCAGTGAGAGCACAAGAGTGGAGGTTCAGGGGGAACCGGGGAGCTCATCAAACGATGCTGCGCACAAGAGCACGCCTACTCCTCTTGAGTGATGCGAATAGCCTCCTCGCTCCCCCTTTCTCTGGTTCTCTCTCTCTCTCTCTCTCTCTCTGACACACACACACACACACGCACGCACGCACGCACGCACACACACACACTCATGCACTTTCTCTCCTCCTTCCTGAGCATGCTGTTGCTGAATTACGCCATTCTTTTGACCTGCCTCTCTCTCTCTCTCTCTCTCTCTCTCTGTCTCTCGCTCTCTCCCCCCTATAATGGGCTCTAATACAAAACTATAACAGCTAGCCTTTAGCTTTCATGTCAGACCAAGTCACGCACTGTATATGTCCAGTTCACTGAAGCAGGAATTACTGCCAAAGTGCTGACGAAAGACAGAGAGGGAGAAAAATGTGAGTGTAAAAACACAGAGGGAAGTGTGGGTGTCCAGCCTCTTGGTGGACGTACCAGAAGAGATAAGTCAGTTATGCTGAATGAAAGCATGTCAATTAAATGCACTTTGCAGCAGTGATGTGGCACCGGCAGTGTGTGGGCATATGGGTTGTGAAAGAGGATGAGAGCACCCCAGGCGACGGAGCCCATGCGACAGATCGCTTTTCACAGAGAGCTGGAAGGATTCTGGCAAAGCACTGGAAGGGATCAACAGTGACTGAACAGCCTATCTCTGCCACTGCAGAAGAGGTGTCCTGTTTATTACAGAACTGCCCTTTTTACATTAGGAGACTCACCTCTGACATGTGAGAGTCAAACCTGGGGGGGGTCAGAACATCTGCTGCAGGACTCCTGGTTCTTCTTGGACCTGCACACTGAACCTGGGATCAATAAGAATCTAAAACATATAAAATGCCTAAAACTTCTGTACAGTACTGTATATTTGCAGCACCAAACCTCTACTAGCCACTCGTATTAATATACATGACACATTACAATGCACTCAGGTAAAAGAGAAAATGCGAATCAACATTTATTTTAATACTTTGATTGTTGTATAACGGTTACTGCTCCTGTGTTTACTGCTTTTCCCTATAGTGGCAAGTACTTTGATGCCACTGGAACAGCTCCCAGGCTTCCAAACCAACAAGCATGGACCATATTAATGAGGCTATAATGAAGATGAGACTACAATGAAGTCGGCCTGTGGTGGAACAGCAGTGAGCACAGTGTGGAAATGGGCAGTACAGGACAAAAACTAAAATAATCTGCTGTAAAAATAAAGTGTTGATTGATAACAACTACAGCATAGTTGTTTTAATGTTACAAGCAAACAGACTCTTCATTTAGTTTAAACACAAACTGTTCACATTACTATTGGCACCATTCAGTACCTTGGCACTATCCATCCATCCATCCATCATCTACCACTTATCCTGGAACCACAGGGCTGACACACAAAGACAAACAAACAATTTAGAGTCACTAACTAAGTGAACCCCAATCTGCTTGTCTCTGGACTGTGGAGGGAAACCAGAGTACCTGGAGAAAACCCACACAGACACAAGGAGAACATGAAAACTCCCGGGTCGACGTCGATTTAAAACGGGAACCTTTTAGCTGCGACGGTACTAATCACGCTGCCATGCCACCCACCTTGACACTACACGTCAGTAATTCACCTTTAATCTAACGCACTTTCAGAAATGAGGCTTTAAACAGCTGTTTGCAGTTATTCAGTCCAACTGTGAAGTATTTAATTTATGTGCATTTATATCCTGACAGTAACAGCATGACAGCAGCAGAAAATCACCCAGTACAGACCATTTCACCTAGGAGCCGACCACTTTTCCACATAGTTCCTTATGATAAATTTCTGTATGTGAGCCAGAGACATGTCCCAGAAGACTTTCTGGGTTGATGGGGCGGTGAGATGTGGGGCTAGAGTCTAGATTGTGCAGCGCATAAAGTCACCAGAGAGACGAGGTTAAAAATGAGGTAAGACGTCAAATTATTAAGACACATGAACAAATAAAAATGCAGTTATAGGTACATTTATTATTATGTTCATAGATAATAGCGTCCTCCACATACACGTCATGTAAAAAACACAGAGCAGAATTAGTCATGGGTCACATCAGAGGGAAAAACATCAAAGACTAATGACCCAGTCCTCCTTTCTGTCTTCACACGCCCACGACACCTCTTGTTTTTGCTGTAACCCTCAGTTCCAAATGTTGTAATCCCACCTGATTCTGGAGAGCACCCTGTGCCTAAACTGGCGCTAACCGGGCTGTACCTGGCATTGCAGTGAAAAAGAAAAAAACATTCTGACTCCTGCCTCTAACACTAGATTTCATTTTCCATTCAGCAGTGGTGGCTTTCAGTTTCCCCAAATACCACTCCTGCATAAACTATGCAGGTTTACATTTGACACAAGTGACACTAATTTATTTTGAATTATGCTTCTTTCTGACTATATCATTTTATTAAACAAGAATTTTACATATAAAGCCTTATTTTTGTCTCCCTTCCCTATTTTAACCTCGCCATTTCTTGAATTCTCCCTACTGCAACCTGCTGCAAACATCAGAGATAAAAACATAAGTGTATTGATCCTCTATCAAAAGTTATCAAAAGGAGGTAAAACCCTGCTGCTGTGCATACAGGTGATATATTTGACACCAGTAGTTTAAATGGGAAATAACTTCTAATGAAACTTATTGCTACTCTACTGTATGTTCTCTGTTCTTGCTACTTTTACATAAACTTGGCAAACCAATGCGATGTTACTGTGCTCCAAGCCAAGGAAATGAAAATGTCTCAGTGTCTCAAACTCCGTGGGACGGTGGCCAGTCTGACAGCTTCATCACTGCCGTATGTCCATGTGTCCTTTCCTGCTGTGCCTAGGTCAACCTCTGGGCTACCAACTAATCTGTTACTGTAGCAGCTCACTAGCACCCATGCTATTTCAGCATATCACTACAGAATAAAGGATCAGTGCAGAAGCTAGGTATATTGGCATGAATGGACTGGATTTACTGATATTTCAATGTGCTGTTACATCTACTTAGAGGCTTGAAGAGGAAAGGCATGAATGAAGTAACGTAATACTGGGTATTTTTAGGGAACTGACTCTTTAAAAAAGCTGATCAAACTGACTTCTATGGTCATGATGACCAGATAACTGCTAATGTTTTGTCATACAGGTTTTAAAACATTCCCTATTAGAAATCTAGTTTATTTACTGTCTATTCTATGTGTTAAATCATAGGATGAGGTGGTTCTGTAGTCTACTTTGAGCTATTGCTGAGCCTTAAAGCATCTCGGTCCATCTGTGTAGAAGGCAGAAAGCAGTGGACTGTGTGCATCGATGTTACGGTATGGACAGTGATGGGCTCACACCATTAGTGCCTGAGAATTTCAAAGCACACCATAAATAACTCTTTGTTACCAGGCTCAGAATTCACCTTGCTCCAGAAATACCTCCCTTAATTCAATTAATAATGACATGCCGAAGACTTTACTGCATCAGCACAGGCGGAGAAACAGACGACTGTGTTTGATGAGACCGCACACGGCTGCCTGTGGAATACGCACCGGCATGGATCAAAATATCCACCACATACAAGATTCATGGGCTTGGAAAACAAGGACAAAGTGCGCCCATCTTGTCATGATGAACAGCAGGAGGCGGTGGCAGCCTCCGTGTGAGACAGGTGAGCATCCTTAGGATGTGTCGTCTGTGAAATCAGGACAGGGGAAATGAATGACTGGTGGACTTTCCTCCATCGCTTGAACCACCTCTGTCCTTGAATTAAACATTTGATCTCTAATGTTGGCAAAGGCTGACTGCGCCTGCACAAGTAAGTTCTTTAAAAAGAAGGTAAATCCCGTTAGAATGCAAGCAAAGGATTTTGGGAGAAATCATCTTCAATAGTGGCTGTCAATATACAGTACACTGAGTTGAATAGATGATTAAAAAGCTTGTGCTCAGAGATTGCTTAGACTCTTAAAAGATTCCTCTGGTGCTGCTGAAAAGTAGCCTAATTTTCCAGACTTGCGTCTCCTCTTCAGAAAACTGCTGTGGATGTTTTGATGCCATTTTAATACATTTGCAAAAAGCGGGAAAGGTTTTCCCCATGGGGTACCATTCAGTCACATCTGGGAAATTGCTCATTATTTCTCAGCCTATATCAAATCATAAAGTCTATACCTTAGAGATGCATAACGACCTAATGCGGAACACAAGAAGAATAAATGCATATACTTTTTAGTATGCAAGATGAAATGTAGTTCCTGAGTGATAAAAGTTCAGAAATTCCTCTTTGGATAAATGGTGCAGGAGACCATCTACCATGGCTAACGTTCCCAGTTTCACCTGAGAATATCTGCATAGCAGGCCTAAGGCATAAGCTGAATAGTTCAGTTAGCAGCTGCTTAGGGCCCCAAAGCCTTGAGGAGCAGATTATACATTTGAAGTTCTCTGTTCATTTGTTTTTAATAATTCAGGCATCTAAATTAATTATATTATGCTTTGTACTGCTTTATGTTTGCCCTTCAGTGAACTTTACTGAAAAAGGTATGACTGGGTCAAATCAATTTCTGTTTAGAAACGACAATGATTGGGATTAAAGACGTACCTACTCATACAGTCTGTAAAATATCTTAATCACCAGTTGATGGACGTCTCTGACCATGTCTCTTGCGCCGTATGAGAGAGATGTTGACCTAAAAAATAAAATTCTTACTAATGGTGATCCTGTAAATGATATTGGTGCGTACTAGATATTGTTTGTCCTAAAAAAAAGAGCATAATAAATGTATATTTCATATTTCTTGCGCTTTATACTATTATATGATCACATATCTCACAAATGCTTCCAAGATCAACATAGATGTTCTGACTAAAATAACCAGCAAGTAAGTAAGAGCAAAGACGAGGTCCCATACAATGGAGCGATCAGGAGGAGCTACAGACCTGCACAGCCCTGCATCTGGTACTGTATCTTCTGACAGACGGTCAATATTGAAAGAAAGAAGCAGCTTGTTCAGCAAAAGAAAAGAGTGGGAAATGAAGAGGGAACAAGAGCCTGTGAAAAAGCAGAGGGAGGGCATGGAGAAAATAAGTGCTGCAGGCTTTCTTAAAGGATACCAAAGATGAGTTCATCATCAAAATGTTCAGAAAATGTAGAAAATCTACAAAAAATGTAGAGAAGCGAATGCATGTTAGTGAATATAATTGTGTTTAAAAGCAATTATACACCAGTTATTTGCTTTGCTCACAGATAAGAATCAGAACATTGAGCCATTTATAAAAGCCAAACGAGCCGATGGAAGACTTATAGCCGTATAGCCGAGGAAACTACGTTACTGGTGTCCCACTACGCAGCAGCTGACAGAGACAAAACTAAAAAACTGGCAAAGTTATTTTGTGAAGACAACTCATGTGTTTGTGTGCCCAAGCAGCTCACATCTTATACTTCAGGCAGTAACTGCAGCACAAAGACAGACTGTCTGGCAAACAATCACATTGTGCTTGACCCCCACAGTGAGGAGATCCAGTGGCTCTGTTATGCTCTGGGGGGCATTTTGCTGGGATGGTTTGGGTCCACTTATTATTTTTATAATTCAGTGATTCATTCATCACCTTCATCATCCTGTGATGAAAAATCTCTGTCCTGATGGGAATGGTCTCTTCCAGGATGACAGTGTCCCCATCCATAGGGCACGAGGGCTCATTGGGTGATTTGATTAGTATGAAAACTATGTGAATCATATGCTGTTGCCTTCACAGTCACCAGATCCCAAGCCGACTCAGCACCTATGGGAGACAAGTGCTCACCATCATCATCAATGAGGGAGTAACTTTTAGAGGTATGGTGTTCATCTCTCCTTTAGAGTCCGCAGATTTGTTGAATCTATGCCAAGGCACACTGAAGCAGTTCTCATGGTGGTCCAACACCTTACTAAAACATGCATCTTGGTTTTTACTTTAACTTATCACCCATCTGTGTGTTTTAATAATCATAACCAGATAAAGTAGATTTCCATACCACCAAAGTGTGTGGCAGCTACAAGAATCTCAATTAGCCAAGTAATTAGGTCATATATGAAAACAATAGAGCATCTGGGTAGAGAGGGATGGAGATGGTCAGGGATGAGATGAAAGGAGCAGAAGAGAAATGGGGTAGACAGAGTTTAACAAGGAAAGGAGAAAACAAGGATATACTGTATAATGAGAAGTAAAAAAAACAAACAATGGGACTGGAGATCACAGGTGAAAGGAAGCCACAGAGAGAGAGGCTGGAACAGACAGGAGGAAACATCTGCATTTAAAAGGCTGGGGAGTAAATGAGAGAAAGAAGAAGGTGTCAGAGAAGGACAGACCAATAAATTGAAATCAACTGGAGCGCAGTGTGACAGAGGCAGAAAAGAGGAAGGATTTGTTGGACCATATAATCTGGTCTTTAAGGAGAGGTCTTGTTAGAAATCAGTAAGTGCCATGCTGGTGACAAATCTGCATGGCTCTCCACATTTTCAGTTTGTGAGGAAATGCACAAAACCAGGCTTACTTCTTGGCTACCTCGTGGTGCACACCAGTGAACACGAGGCATTACGTCTGCTCACTGTTTTTCTTGTCATCAAAAACTGCAATTTGACATCAGTGAGAGCTGAATATCTTTAAGAAGCTGATGCATATTCAGTCACTTTTAGTGATCTGATATCAAACCATAAGGACAAAAAGACATTTCAAACACTGGAGACAGATCCACACCAGGTCTGCCAAGAGGGCACTGGGATGTCAGTGTTATTGCCTGAATATATACGTATGCAGCTACGCATGCATGATCTCCAGCCCAGTCCTTTTCCCCCTTTTCTACCCCATCTTGTCTGCAGTGCTGGTCTCCTGAGGGCCAAAGCATCTCATATCTTGCACTATACATGATGTCCTCACACTGGTGTTGCGTGCAGATGCAAAACAAGCCAAGTAAACGAAAGGAAAGCAGCGATTTTGGGTCTGTGTATAATAAATACACATATCTTTTTAAACGACAGCGAAATTAAAAGCACTATGACAACATGCATAATTAAAAAGCACTCTCCCTAAAAATAGAAGAGTGGGAAATAGAGAATATAGAAACAAGAGATGAGTGCGAACTGAGAGAAAGATGACAAAAGAGTGAGGGATGTCCACAGCAATAAAAAAAAAAAAATCCAATGCAAAAATTGTTTGGCTCATCTGGCTTTTGCATTAGGGAGTAAACTTGTCAATTTTCTTTTCCATCTTCAAACGAACAGTGTGAAATGACTAAAGCAGCTGTCTTATTGCCTGAAAGAAAAGACATGATGGGAAAGGTGGCTTCATTATGTGGAAAAATAACAGGCAGCCAGAGAAGACGTCTGTGATATTTGCATTATTTTGGGTAGCAGATTAACAATGGCTCTAAAGTGCTCTACATTCCCAACATGTTCACAATTGATTTGCCCAAAGCGTTCCATTTCGTTTTATATTCCCCAGCCACTTCAATTAAAGAAAAAACACCTTGCTGTTACAAGTCCTTTCCTCACGCCCATTATTCTCTGTCTCCCCTTTATTTTCCTCCACTCTTACTATCATCAGCTTATTTCAGATATGCAATCTCCTTTTTAGCTTTTTCTTGTGTCTGGCTGGCCGTGCCTCAGTGCACCTTATTAATGTATATTCTCAAATCCTTCTTCAGAGGCGAACTATTTGAGAACTCCAGCCATGCCACATGTTACAGGAAATTACAGCCAGACGGAGCAGAACCAGATAACTCAACTCGCTCTTGCAGGCTGATTTCTTTGTACTGGCTTGGCAACAAATAAAGGGGCTAAACATTGTATACTTTGTCAAAACAACACTTTCAACCTTGTGTAACAGCAAATATTTATCTCCACGCTCATCAGTATCTATGCATATACTAAAATAAAACACATATTTATGAAACAACAATGCACGTCTTTAAACGAAATGACTGAGCTACAGTAGAGCGACACATTTAGTGCGGCTGCTCTCACACAACCCTTGGTCTGTTTGTTTGTTTAAGCCCCACAGTCTATGCTGTCTTGTTGATAACCAACTCATTTGCAATGATAACATGCCCAAGAGGCTAAAATGAGGCCGTTCACTGCGGCTGTGCTGATAGCGGACGAGGAACTCAGCAGCTGTGATTGGCTTGACTGTGGTGTTCACCTAATTGTCGACTCACCCGGTGCTAACGCACATCAAAGTGCCCTGTTGGTCCAAATCAGTGATTCACAGAGCAGAATAATCCCAGTGGACTGAAGAACCGGGCAGTATTATCTCTCTCTCTATATGTATATATGGTTATTTACCATAGTAGACACAAAACAAGACATATTAATGGGAGAAATGAAAAGGTTAACAGACAAAATAGGAAGAGGGATCATGTGGTCTTGTCTTCTATCAGGATGCTGCAAGCTGAGAACATGAAGTCCTACAAAAGGTCCAACTTTACCCACCTACCATCTTCAGCGTCCTTCCCACCTCTTGTGCACCCAGAATGCAAAAAGGCTTAGATAGTGGGACCCCGCTACTGTTTGGCTGCAAACAGGAGCTGTGCCGTGCACCCTGTGGGCCTGTGCTTTTGGCTGGCAGCTTTACATATAAAACAGGCAGGCCTATCAGTCACCGCACAGGCTGCGGCCACAAAGTCTGAATCCCCAGCTTTGAGCACTCTGAGGATTCTCGCACTGGAGTTCTGTGAGGGGAGAGATTAACAACAAACACAAAACAAGACCCTTCTGTTCATATCTCAGAGAAGGAGGGAAATTATGGTTCACTAAGAGAAGTTTGGTCAAACAAAAGTCTCTGGCTCCACTGTCAGCTCGTGAATCACTGCCCGTCGTTCAAAGTTATTGATAAATCCTCCTTATTTCTTTACATTCACGTTCACCTGGATATGAGGGGTGTTATGCTATCATGTGGTTAGCTACTGTAGTGGCCTTCAGTTTCACATACAGTTCTAATCACATTACAAGCTTCTGGTGCCGACTATGGCGGTACTCTCTGCATCAAATAAAAGCCGTCTGAACCCTGTCTTTACTTTGGCTTTCATAACTCTCAGTCTAATCTCATGTATAGGGCGTTACAACATATAAGAGCTCCTGTAGGCAGAAAACACTGACACAAGCAAACACTGACATCTAGAGCATGTTTTATGAACTTGCAGATATTGGGCACATCAATTGAGAAGCACATCGTGAAGTGTGATATCCAGGACTTTGGACCATAGGAGGATATCTCATCAATTTCTGCACTGACCAACATGAACAAACATCACACCAAAACGTCAACACCACCAAAATCATTGGGATTTGATTTTGCATTTTTAACACAGATCAAGCTGCTTCTGTTCATAATACAAGCTTCATGGAACAAGGACAATAAAGGAGATTGTGGTTAATAAGAAGTGTTTTCAAGAAAAAATGGATTTTTCCAGGTTTGGTTTACAACAACAGTTCAAATTAAAAATGATTTCACCCTGTGGTTTGCACAGCGTGCTTACATAAATAAATGACAGACAGCAAACACGATATAATTTACATCAATTGGCTTCAGTGAAGTAAAAAACAAAGCTACGATGGGTCCTGCATCTTTTGGCCTTGTCATGTAGAGAAATTCTAGATACAGTTTTAAGACCATCACTCTTTATTTATACTGTGCCCTTAAATTTCAATGATCAATTATTAGTCAAAAACTCTAAAACATCCTGTTACCATCTGAGAAAACTTGGAAAGCAGCAAACAGTCAGAAGCTGGTGCCACAGATATTACTACCAGCTTTCAGAAGCTTTTGTTTCAAAATAATACTCCACTTATCACCAATGTTTCCGGGGACATAATGAAACCTCCATGAATAGTCCGCGGGTCAGAGCAGCCCTGGGAGATTAACCTGACCATGTTTAGGTCATGAAGGTGAACAGGGTGAACGATACCTGTCTACTGTCCATATGTTGGCTTCAGCACTGAGGGTGCGTTTGTTTTAAGTCCCGCGTAGCTCCAGTTGGCGGTGCAGTGAAAAAGACAGTAGCGACCCTAAAACTTCTTCTGCTTCTCATCCATTATTATCGATAGAGACAACAGCTCTGAGCATCTGCTCACCGCTGAAATCAACTTTGCACACAGTCAAAGCTTCACACTCTCAAACAAAACTGTCCAAACAAAACTTCAGGAGTTAATACCTGTGACTTAGCTAACGAACCCCAAAGACGACACTGAAACGAGGAAGCCAGGTTAGGCTAGGCTAGGTTACCTGCAGGCTGCAACGCACCTGTAAAATGTGATTTCTTAAATTTGCTCCTTTGCATGACCAGTCTGATACCTGGTCACATGACACCTGGTCACATGTTCCCCACCATGTTTAAGCGCCAGCTGCTTTTACCATTTTTGGCCACTAGATGTCTCTGTCGGACAAGAGCAATATCACGGTTTGATGAAGTCTGACCCCAGATAATCACAATCACAACAGCAAACACAAAATGAAACATGAGACTTTCTTTTCAAACCTGCCTGCAGAGAAGAGTGGGTGAAAGTGAACAGAAAGACTCTTAGCTGGGTACAAAAAAACATCTGCCCAAAGGAGGGAAGGGGAAAATCTAATCCTGTTTAAACACGTACTTATGTTGAAAACCATCCAAACCAACAGCTCAAAATAATTTTGGAGGATTAATATTTCAGTTGCTTAACACTTAACATAAGTGTTATTTATAAGACTATGACACCTACTGCCAAGCATAGGATGCTGTTGTTGAGTATTTTAGTCCTCCTATAAAATCTACCCAAAGTACAGTCAAATTTAAATAAAACCGTGTATGATCTTCAACAATCAGGTATATGTTCAGCAGGTAAACTCTGCTCGTAGGCATTTCAGCTCAGCGTCAGGTGAGACAGCTGCTAGAAGACACTGGGTTCATTCTCAGTGTATTCAGTATAAGACATACAAACGCGGCACACGTTTTCCTCTGAATATCATTTATTGTTCAATCTACAACAGTTGGTCCTTGGACTAACCGCCTCCACTCATTTCATAGTTTGTAGGATACATTAATGACCAAAGAACACATTTCACACTGCTACAGATTGACAGAACTGCCATATCAAATGTTAAGATATCTATTTACTGTCATGCTGCATGTTTTTATCAGTAGTAATGACTTACTGATGCTGTTACTGCTGCTAGTGTGGCTTCTGGCATAATAATGGCATCTATAAGTCCCAGTGGGTGGACGGCATTCCATAGTTTCGTCCGTCTATGGTAGGAATTTGTACTGTAATTTACAGTTAGATGAAACTGGACCTTACATTGTCTGGCTCAGCTTAAAACAAATAGACAGACAGTGTAATATGTTAATACTTGGTAGAAAAAAATCATATGCATTGATACCTTCACCAATCCTCATAGCACAATGTCTTATTTGTATGTATGTGTATTAGTTGTGCAATATTTGAAGATAGTAGACAGCTATGATCGTATAGAGATCTTAATGTATCTACAGCTTTGTATATCCTTTTGGTTATGAGGATTAGCATAGTCATCCTGTACCTAATAGTATTTCATGATTACACTGTATATAAAAAAGATGTCCGCAGAGTGACACTTCTGTACAGTACATGTATGTGGTTTTGATTTGTACATAGCTGTAATGGTTAGCGTTCATTTTCACACTGCCTCACTCTGTCTCTCACCAAATATCTGTGGCAATTCCTCTGCTTCACTTTGGCAGTCAGGTCCAGCGGTGCAGATGGAGGACCCACGGCCTCCCTTGTCCAAAAGCTTGAGTCTCTTAGAGTCAAGCGATCCCATGACCCGCATTTCTGACATGCCTTCAGACGGGCCATCTTGTGCAGCATAGTTCCTTGTGTAGTCTTTGACAGTTTGTCGTTAGTGCTTTCGCAACTAACCAATGTTGTGCTAGTTTGTAGAACCCCCTTTTTCTGGCTGGTCTGTAAAAGGCCGTTTCACAGTTAAGTCCCAAGCAGCAGTCTTGTTCAGGGGTGGGGTAAGAGATGTCTGAGGCTCTGAAGGGCCACTAGTGCTTATCCATTCACTCCAGCCAGATGCTAGACCAGTGGTTCCCGATATTTCCCTTTGCTTACACTCAAAAGCTTGTCAAGCTTCCTCTACTTTGTGCCATACTTGATTATTTTAAGCTGCAACTCATGCAAGACTCTCTGTAATCCTTATTATTAGGAAACACTGTGCCAGTTAGACCAGCCTTTTGTGGCATGCAGCTAATACAGCTATTTCATCTATAAAAGTGGCTGTTTGAAGTATATATTTCTTGCAGCGGTATCAGACAAAGTACACTGTAATGAAAGCTGGAAGGGCAATGTGTGTGATGAAAGCTTGTAATGTGACACTTAAGAGCCATGTAATACATACATTTAATCAGGAGCATCTGATGTTAGCTGTATTAGCTACAGTTGCTAGCCTGTTGTGGTTTTAATGGCTGGCTGGGGTAAAGGCCTGTGTACGTTGCTGCCCTTCAGGGCCCCGGGACTGTCCTTGACCTTTGACATGAGGCTCGTGAATCATCTCTCGGGGAGAGGCTTGAACATCCAAAGGCCTTATGCAGAAGATGGATGTCAAGATGCAGGTCAGTGAGGAAAGAAGAAAAAGTATCCGACCACAGTCTGCATTTACTTAAAGTAGCTAAGACTTACAAGGTTTTCATATGAACAGGCAAAGTTGTCATTTTGTTGAACAAATATTCTGTGAAGGATACTTTTTCACTCTTCTATTCACTCGCACTCCCTCTCAGCCTTGATTCTCAGCTTCCTCTCTCCCTCTCTTCCCCTATTGTCCTCCGGCGCTTTGTTCTCCTTCACAGGCTGTTCTTGTCTGGCAGCTCGGCCTCTGGACTGCGGGGAAAGTAGACGGTGGCTTTGTGCTCCTCGTAGCGGTCGATGTGCTTGAGGTGTACCACCATGTGCAGGGCATAGGCTAAGACGAGGAGCAGGATCAAAGATGTCACCAAGCCCATCAGGATGGCTGGCGTCAGGAAAGTGGCACAGTCACTGGCTGATGCAAACTTGTCTGACTGCACATTGAAGGCCTGGATCTGGAAGAGCAAGGAGAAGGGAGAAAGAAGCGATTATGCTGAACTGAAGAGGACGACCGGCTCTTACTGGGCTCACCAGGGACGGAGACACTAGGCAGATGGACAGGTTGAGACAACCTAACAGATGGCTAAACAGACAGTACACAGACAGATTGACAGGGTGCCAAACAGACAGTAAACGGGCTGAGTGACTGACAGCAAAAAAGGCGCAACACAATTGGAAATGGCGGGCAAACATACAGGACACATGCAGGAAATGGGGGAATAGAATATGATATAACAGTGAATATTCAGACATTACTAGAAAAGCTACACAACAAAGGACGTGCCCCTTGTCCAACAGTGTACCTGGAAATCAGTGAAAGTGATGTGCCAGTTAGCGGATGTGTCAGTGTGAGAGCTGGGCACTAGCAGGGTGTCATATTTGTGCAGGCTGCTGACGTGCTGGCAATGGTAGGATGAAGTGGCAGGAGCGTAGACCTCGCTGGCATTGAACGTAGCCTCTTGGGTCCAGTTATAGTGAATGTGAACACTGTCTAGTGTGAACCAGTTCTGACCAGCTGCCTCATAGAAAGTGTTTGACATCTGAAGCCTGGCAGAAGAGACAATACAGCTAGTTACACAAACTACCACACTGTATGATAACTGATAGATATTAGATTATAGATTAGATTTCTACAATATTGGTCAGTGAAAGTATTTGAAGCAACACGTGCATGTGTGTATTTTACCTGATTACTAGACCTCGTAAGTCCTCCACATCACCAAACTTTAATGAAAGCCTGTGGCAAAACAAAACCACACATATTCAAATATCTGTTTGCACACACTATCCATTAATATCATCTAGATACGGTACTTTCCTTAAATGATTTGATTTCTACTTCCATGTGAAATAGAAAGTGGGCATCAAACCTATCCCGTGTATGTGAATAAATATGCTTTCCTGTTGTTTAACTTACGTAGCTTTCTCCTTGGTGCAGATGGAGCCTTTGGTGTCCACGGGTGAGTTGGGATTGAAGACCCTCTCGGTCAGATCAATAAAGGTGTGGTTCCTATAGCGGATTGCCAGGCGCTTTGCCTTGAAGAGAATGCAGGTCTTCCCATTGTAAGACACACTCAGAGGACCATAAGGCCCCATCAGAGACTGGAGTAGCTTCCTCTTACTATGAGACATCCCTGGCTGATGCCAGTTAAAAGGCTGCAAACAAGAAATAATGCACATGAGAAATAAAGAAACTGCACTAAACTGGGCCTAGCATGGAAAAGAGCAGCTTTGCATTCTCTTACTGCCCTCTAGAGGGTGATTAGATTTCTATTCACACATAAAATGTGCCTCATTTGAGGGTCTGGACACTTAAAAGGATGAGGTCCACAAAAGGTGCATGCCAAAAACGTTTTGCTCCTGTTCGTCCTATTTAAATGAGAGTATCTGGTATCACCCCCCAAAAATTGTGCATTTGTGAATTCTTATGTAATTACTGAATCAGTAATTTCTAGGTTTATCAAGAAGAAAACTACCTTAAATGACCAAAACATAAAGTCAAAAACTGTTACCTGTACACACGTGGTAAACACAGCGGTAATGGGAAATTAGCCTAGAAATAATGCACCTCCCTCTAACACATGCTGTGATATTTAAAAGGCAAATTCAAAAAACACTTTTCTGTCATTATCAACATAAAAATGTCAGTAATGTGCAAATTTCCCTTTTCCAACCACCACTGAATGTCAAATGAGGCAGGAGCAGTGCTGCCTTCTCAGTAAAAAACAGGAGCTTTCTGAATTGCACATAATGGTGTGGTACTGTAGCTGTTAGACTGCATTTCTGCACTGTGCAGATAGAAACTGCCCCCTCTGGCTCTTTAATCTCTTTACTCAGTGGCCACATCTCATTGGAGGGCATTTGGGCTAATCCAGCACTATTTTACAAGACATGTAAAGTGGCAGTCACACTGGTGATGAAATGACGTTTTTGTAAATAATAATTGGAAATGTGAGGTTTGGTATATAAAAGCTTCAAATCTGAATATAGCAGAATTAAAAAAAGGAATCAGTAAATCCATACGTAACTCAACATCAGCAGCTGAGGCTGCATGTGGTTTCACTGAGTTTTCAGTCAGGGTGGTTCTTCATTTATGGGTGGTCAAGCAGCAGAGGGAGTGATTTGCTGTTTTGTTTGTATCCCAGTGTGTGTGTGTGTGTGTGTGTGTGTGTGTGTGTGTGTGTGTAAGGAAGAAGACAGCAACAGAGGGCTGATGGTAAAGATAGTGAGGGGGGAAAGAGAGAATGTGTACCTGCAGTATTCTCCTGAGTGGGTTTTCATCTTCAGGCTTCAAAATAACTTCTTCACTTTCTAAGCCGTACTCACCATCTTGACCTGAAAACACGTACGCACATAACTGCACCATGAAAGATCATCTCAGTACACGTGTGAAGCTGATTGCAATGCTGCATTGCAGATTGCAACATAGTCATCAGAGTTCAGCCAATTTCACACATTCCAGACACACGTACATAAGCACAAAGAGATCCTGCATACACCTCGGTGCTCGGGCTCTTATCTATTTCCAGTTGTTTTGCGTCATCAGAGTGACTCATCAGCAGTTTGTTTGTTTCACAGTTACAATAGTACTGCTCAGTGTTTACAAATACTGTTCAGCTTGTTCCAGAAACACAGCCTTTGCTATAATACAAAAAAAATGTTTTAATCATATATATATATATATTTTTTTGGTCTTTAAGGCCTAAATATATCTAAACATCTGAACCACCACTGAGGTTTATGGTTGACACACAAGCCGCACTTCAAAACCTGCTTGTGTTACAATGTGGCAGAGATGTCTCCGGCGTTAAGAATGAAACGCTTTTGTCAGGGCAATCTATCCGACCATCAGCGTCAAAATGACCATGGCAGGTTTGATTGAATCAGGCCTTGTGTCACACCACATTTGTTACTTACTTGACGTGACTCTCGTTGCTTGTTTGGGGTTCTCTTTGCTGTGGAAAAGACAGAAGACATAGAAAGGTCTTATTGTAGCAGAGGAATGATTTCAGTGTTCAGTGGTTTCCCTTGAACAGGAAACTTCAACGTCTACTGACCCATTTGTTGGCTGGTCTATATAAAAACTGATTATATTAAAGAAATTACTTCATTACCTTCTAAAATGAGGGTTGTATATTTAGTCATAAATTATTATAGCCTCTTTCATACATATTTTTAAAACTTTATTTAATTATTACTAAACTAGTGTAGAAAAGAGTATGTACAAAATATACATTTGATTGCCACTTTATTAGGTACACCGAAGTAAAGTATTAGTAATGTTCTGCTGAAAACGGTTTAGATTGTGTTCTACCTTATGGCCATTTTGGAGGCTGCAGTTTGTGATGGTGTCAGCTGTTGTACAGAGAGGTGTTTCTGTTATTTAGCCCACTCTCAATTATATAAATACCATGGACACCTGTTAGCATAATGCAATTCAGCTCAACACACTAATTGCAGCTAATCACCTAATTGCATGATTATAAAGCTGTGTTCATACCTCTCAACAAAAACGGAACAGTAAAACTTTCATAGAGGAGAACCTCATTACGGGGCTGTTTTAGTTTTAGCTTGGTGTACATAATAAACTGGCAACTGTTCAACTGGTCTTTGCTGTGGGACTGGCCTACATAATGTCGGAGGGACAGGGGACGAGCCATTTCCTTTTCCTTCACGTGTTTGCCCTGACTGTCTTGCTCTCAGTCCAACTACACCGTACATAGCCTTGGACTTCTTAAAGCTAATCCTGATCCTTTTAACTGTCTAATCAAAGACGTAATACGCTGGCAATGGGCTTACTGAGCGGCACCAACATGGCCAGTTTTGCTAGTCCACCCAGTGCTCTAACTGTGTGGTCTGTCCTGGCCTGTTCTTATTGATCATCTGGGCCGTCTCACTAATCTCCACACAATAGCCAGTTATAAAGGGCTTTTAAAAGATAAACCCTGATATCTGTGGGAGTGGGCACGGCATCCAACATCTGTCTTTTGTTTCACATCACCGTGATCATTTCTCAGCTTTGGTAACAGGCATCTCATATCATTTTATGAATTGCAGCACAACAGAAACTGTGTCTGTAAGAAACTTCACTGATATTATCATTTTTATCTTTAATTCAGCAGTAACGCTGCAGTCTCAAAGGGAATGCCTTTTTAGACGATACACAAAATACCCTGAAGTTGACCTGAATATTTATACTAAATTTAAAGACACAAAAACCAGTCAATAGCTGTGACTACTTTGTTTCTCTCAGTAGACACAGCTGGAGCTGCCCCATATACTGTAGTTAAGTGATTTATCGAGAGCGTCCCAGACATAATTTGTAATGAAAATAGTTAGTGATGAATGATTCAGTTATTTACCAAAAAAACCTATTTGGGCCATGTTGCATCTTACAGCTGCAAGGCATTTGTGGAACAAAGACATCGACCTAGAAACTTAAAGTAAATAATCTCAATTAATAATAATATTAACTAATAGTACTAATAATTCATGAATCAGGGTTATGAGGTGTTTGTAAATACTGTAGTTTTATACTTCTTTCCTTGTGTCTTATATATTTGTTTTTGCTTGTCATGCTCAAAATTTCAAATGGTCAGTCTGGATTTTTTCCAGGAAACGATGGAGCTTTTAATGTCACTGTGACATTTTCACTACACCAAAGGCTGAATTCATCCATTCTCCATTAACAGTAACTATTTTGTTGTTGTTTTTTCCAGGTTAAAGAAAAATAATGCATCCTGCTAGTGCTTTCTGACATTGCTGAATGTTTTTTTTATTGGTTGAAGGTGGGCAATGCACACGATGAGCAAATGTGGGCAGCAGCTAACAGATGACAAGGAATTAACAGGTCCCATGTTTCATAGCAGTGGAAGTTAGAGTCTTATGGTAGATTGCCAGACATATCAATGCCGACTGCCTGAAGCAGTGATCTACCCGTCTGGTGCAGTTTGCACCTGGGCAATATTGTGTAGTTTAGTGCCAGATGGATAAGGATTAGTGGCAGGCACAGACCAGGTCTACTGGAGTCCAAGAATGGAGAGACGTAGTCCCTGAACAAGATGAAGAGATTAAGGCCTGATGTCAGAGCCCATGGCACTCTTGACAGTTCAAGAGCTAATTAATAAAACTGAACTGACCTCTGAAATTGTGACCTAACGTACACATATCCACTAGATTTGGATTTTGACCATCACAAAGTAATTGAATTAAGTTCAGCTCATGAGATACAACAGAATACAAACATGTACTTTCCTTGTTTGTTATTTGTTGGAGCAATATTCATTAGACTGAATACACTGGACTTGTTGTATTTCACTGTCAGTGAATGAAGCTTCAGTCTGTACAATGTTGGTGAGTGAGCAGCAGGAAAGTACAATCCTGCCATTCCCTGTTTTCCAGCTTCATTATGTGTGTGTCCATTTCAGTGTCTCTGGGATGTGTGTTTGTTTGTGTGTCAACAACATGCTGGTGTATGAGCCCACATCCTTATGAACTCGCTTGTATGTATGTGCGATTGTACTATCCCATGAGTAACAACAGGAGAGTTTAGACATGTATATAGTAAATACAAATATTTACCTTTCCATGTAAAACTTTACAGGAAAGAACAAACATACATTCAAATATCTACAACTCGTATCAAATTGTATGTTTGAATTCGTGTAAACACCACACAGCTACAGCCCATGAGTAACAAGTGTTTGTGCCATTGTGAACATGCTGCATACTCACCCCCTCCACCCTCACCCAAGCCTATCCTTTCAATCTGCACTCCTTCCTCTGCTCCTACCTCGGCCTCAGCTGGCTGAAAGGGGCCAGAGGAGTCAGTGCGAGTGTGTGAGTGCTAACTAAAGCCCGACCGTTTGTTCCTGTGCCAGTTTCGCGAGGTCAGCAACCTAGGACTGCTGCGGCCCCATCATTGGCTCAGCCTGTCGCACGGTGCCTGTGTGCTGAACAGGCCCTTTATATAATCAAAACCAGAGCCACTCCTTGGCTCACCTCACTCCCACTGCATACATCCTACAAAACATGCACATATCAGTGTGCAAACACACTGTATGTCCAAATTACCTGTTCTGCCAAAAATGACCTTACTAAGACGTCTAGTCTGTTATGCACAGACATATTTTAGAATAGACTTTTAAGTAATACGAATCACTTATTGATGCTATTTCAACAAGCATTTTTACAGACTAATTTTACTCATCGTGCTATTCGAGCCCATAGATGAATTATCGTCTCTCGTCTGTGCCTCTGCTGTGTGCTGCAGAGCAGAGAGAAGGTGTGGTAGTGACTCCCCAAACTTGTAAACACATCCTGCCTCCCTCTGTTACCATAGAGGGCCACTCACATTCTCAGTAAACTGGGATCAGTCCGTCTGAGCCTCAGCATCGCACTAAAGGAGTGCACTGTTGGGGAGTAACAGCTGTTAGCAGTGTTGAACACAGCAGTTAATTGCTATGTGTAACTGTTAATTAAAAATATTAATTAATATTAATAAAAAAGATGAAAGGTAATATTTAGCAGATGAATGTGGTGTCTCGACCTAGAACCAATACTGTATGCCAGTTATGGATCAGACTATAGAATATATGTGTTCCTGTTCTCACATTTCCTTTGTGAAAATTCAAATGCAGCTACCATAGGATTTCCCACTATACAGGATGAACTGCTTTTACAAAGTAATGTTAGCATCAGAGACACTTACTTGGCAGGCCATGCAAAATATAATATAACTGCATTCGTTAAATAGTACTGTTCATTAAATAGTTTGTTTTGTGGATAACATTACACAGCAGGACAGCATGCCTTAATCCCACACTGTGCAGGTGCCGGCCTATTAATAGATTTATTAGTGCAGATTAACATTTAGGCGTTTACGAAGATGCTGCTCAGATTCCTGCTGCCATTTCAGTGTAGCTTTGATTGCAGCCTCAAATTTGACCTCGGGTCAAGTGCTGGAGTTGCCTAAATCTTCCCGTGTTTCTGCCTTCAGGTAGTGCAGGTGTGTACGGTCTAACATCACACCTGCAACTAGAGTACTTTCTCATGTGACACGCTCCTATTCTGTTTGCTTTCTGACACTTTCCGCTTGTAAAATAAGCCATGTACATATTTTTATGAACTTAAATAATATGTTGCTCACCCTTTTAACCCTTTAACTTACTTTGAAAGGGGATCACTCATCAGTTTTACCTTGGAGAGCCAATTGTTTTGCTGTGTCTCCGTCTGTGTTTGGGTCATTCAGTGTTTAACTGTTTTAAGATACATTTAAGCAAACGTCAACAACACAGTGATGTACTATCCTTGCAGACACAGTACACTAGAAGACGTAGCCATATCGTTATATGACACATGCATGCAAATATGTAATTGTACTGCACTTTGTGGTTTTTAAGCATCTTTCACTTGGTTCCTGTATTTTGCAGAATTTCATGATTAATTCACAACTTGAGAATGAGTTTACCTTTTTGTAAAGATGCAGGATTCTTGAGATTCTTGAGTAACTGCGCTAACCCTGTTTAGCCTTTGTAAACATTCTCTATTAGATACTCTGAAAGTTTAATTCAATTTGAATCTGCTGCCGTGGGTTGAAGATATTGGGTCATATCATAATCACTTGTGCAACAGACATTTATTGGGTCAGGCTAGTTTAACACTGGTTTCATTGTTAGCTGAGTGGCATTTCATTTTCATTGTCAGTTCATTGTAATTTAAACATGTGATTAGTTTTGATATGTTACTAACTTACTTATTTTCTGTTGGCAGGAGACATGTTTTCAATCAGTTTCATCAGGTTTTCATCTTTTAGAATAAACTATCAAAAGGTGAGTGTCTCATTATGTTGTTTAGGATTTTTGGTCCTTCACAATATTCATCTGTGCTATTTTTCTTGTAGCTTATGCTGCTCGTGGTGACATCCGTGACCAGCTTTGTATCTAATCATCCATTTTATTTTCGTCTGCTTCCTTCAGAGTCTAGCAATAAAAAACCAGCTTACAACAGCATCAACATTTTTTTTCTTCTGCAAACAAATAAACTACAGCTGCAAAATCCTCTCTAACAGTAGTTCATCTTTGCCTGTGCTGCTGGTACACTTGGACCACATGACTGAAGAGGTCATATCCAAATTACAACTTAGTCCTTTGACCCCCAATCTGATCATATTTGAATGATATTTTCAGCAGATGTGTATTATGATTTGAGTATTTTATAAATATTGCTACCACACAGATGAATAGTTATATAAAGATTTGCAAACATGGTGAATTTGTCAAATTGTTTATCCAGTTTGGAGGTGCAATTATTTCATTGTCTGCTGGGAAGACATATTTCTGAAATCGACCTCTGACATAATTCCCTATTTGGATGTTGATGAATGCGGTTCTTAAGGCAAAAACAAATATAAACATTAATGTTTCCTGTTTGACTACTATTTTTAATCATTTTTAAAGGCGATCAATCAAAGTCCAGTTCCATATTTGACCACAGAAAAACAGACTTTTTTCCTATCATGCTGCAATGACAGGTCTATCAGCAGTAGAGACCTCTAGCTCACTGTATACCTCTCCCTCTGCATTTCCAGCCAATGTTATGCACCCTAACAGGCCTCTGAAGTAAAAGCCATAACGACTGAGCTTATATAAGAGCATCTTGGACCGTGTCAGACCTGAGAGCGGAGCTGTGACTGGGGACCTGAACTGTTACGTTGCAGAGTTACGTGCAAAGTTTGAACCAGGGAATTGGTTAAAACCCCCTAGAGAAATTAATGTAGCTATTCTCTGATGAACTGACTGCAGTGAAAAGTTAAGCTAGGGAGCTGTCAGGGTTTCACCAACACTAGATTGAGCTGGAATGAGAGCAATCCCATGAGACTCTTTATACTGAATTCTAAATCCAAGTTATTTGTGCCCCAGATTTGCGTACGTGTGTACATACAAGAGAAATGAGAGCATGTCAGTAATAATCTTTCATTCTCCAAAGAGTCAAATGTTTCACCCTCACAATAACAAGAGGTTCAACTGTTTTAACAGTGATTAAAGAACGTTTTGTGTTAAACTGCAGCGTATTATGGCTTTAAAGCATTTGCGCTATAGAGGATTGTGCGAGCCATCATACATGGCACAGTTTCAAGAGCCTTACATGGCTTTGGCACAGTGTTCTAGGTCTTTGCCTTGATGTGTCTGTAAGCAGGGAGGAACTAGTGCTAGCAAAGGCTGTGGCCGCTGGCTCAGTCCCGTTCCTGTGACACTGTGGTGAGTGCCTGCAGGTTTGAGCCCTGAATATTTTATTCAGATTTGACCTGCAGGACTGCATGTGCACTATGCAGACATGGTCGGCTAGAATTCCCTTCTCCACGCCCCCGCCCCCCCAATGACTGCATCAGTAAACAGACCCCAACAGACCATTCCTGATGCATTCTTTGCTCTCCTCCCTGTCCTATCCTTGTTTACCTTCCCTCCGCTCTGCTGCCCCTCTTCCCTCCTCTTTCCTTTCCTCGCTCTCTACCTTCTCTGCAGGCCCACTGCCCCAGTCTTTTTTAGCTCCCTCCTGCCAGGCCAACACCGGTGTACGGAGACAACGGCCCCATCCGTGATCGATGAGCAGCGTCTGATGCAGTCCCCAACACGCAGACAAACAAAGCCTTGCAGCTGAGCTCTCTCTCTGACACACCAGTACTGCCTGCATTCAGCATTTGTGGGACAACCAAGGTGAGATGGGGATAAGGCAAGACAGGCCAGGGAAAGAAAGACCCTAAGAGAAGACATCAGGACCCCAGCATCCCTGTATGCATCTACCTCAACCCCCCCACCCCCTACCCTCTCATCCCCTACACCCCTCCTCTGTTCATAGCCAAAGAGAGGATGGACTTACCTTCTGTCCAGGATTTCAGGCACTTCATCATAGGTAAGTCCTGTCTGCAGCTCTTCCTCAGATAAGGAGAGCCCAGGCCGACTGAGAGCGGACAGCAAGGCGAGGGAGCAGAGGAGGAATGCGTGTGCAGCCATTGAGACAATGAGAAGAGACTGCCGCTGCTTGAGCTCCGCTTCATAATCTGCTCTCCTAGCCGTGCCCGACTCCCAGCTCCGCTGACTGGCAGACACGGTGGCCAATCCGCAGCAAGAAGAGCCGATCAGCGTGCGTCACAGCGCCCCTCGCCGCACCCCTCTGTCCTCCCCTCCCTCCCATCCTACTCCCGTTTCTGTCATCCACCCTCTGCCTTTCTCACTCCCCTCACCCTCCCACACCCACTCCTGTGCGCTCCGTCTTCCCTTCTTCTCTTTCATGTACACACAGCCACAGGCGAGCCCTGGGTATAGCGCATCTCGCCATACCTATGGTGGGCTACCTACAGGTGACACACACGTACGCATGAAGACACGCATACTCGCACATGCATCCACACACATGTTGGCACACGCGCCTGCGCACACAAACACACTGTGTCACAGGAGCAGGCTCACGGACACGCGCACGCACCTCTGTGGAAAATCACCTGGGAACGTCAAGGTCAGATTGTCTGGGAGGATTAGGCGGCTGTTGACATGACTTTAGGAGGCCACAGGAAAAAAAGAGCCACGACTGCATGACCCAGATCTCCAGCGCGCCGCCACAATAGCAGAATTAATTCACTTGATCTATGTGTTGTTGTGAGCATTGAGGTGGCCCGCGGCTCAGGAAATTGTCCACTGAGGCTGCAAATATGGATGACAGGAGCAGCTGAGCAGCCGTGGGATGAGGGTCCAACCCGGACGACCCTGACGACTGATCCCGTTTCCTCCTCATGCGTGAGACGCCACAGGATCTTGATACACCCTCTCATATCAGATGATGTGATGGTTTTCAGAGCAGAACATTAAGAGTGGTTATATAAGCAAATGTTGTGACCTAGTATCAGGGTGGATTTTCACATTGATGCATTATTCCCACTAAAAGAGTGAAATAATTCTGATTGCTCCTGTCCAATCAATCCCACTAAATGTTCTGCTGAATCAGCAATAACAATAATCAATAATAATAAAGAATTATCTTTGCTCTTTATTATTATTGTTATTAAGCTGGAAAACCTACAACAGACTTATATTGACATACCGATACTTAGTTTAGATTTCGTTGGCAGGATATACACTAATAACTAACATTATATCAAGAATATTAACATATACACTGAAACATTCATGTAACAAATTAGAGTTAAGAGTTTTCTGTTCAGGTGTCATATACATGCATATACTGAACATATAGGGGAGCTTTGCATTAATTAGTGATGGTCATGTCAACAGCCAGGAGACAGTTATCTCGGCTTGTGAAAGATTTAGCAGCATCTAGCAGTGAGATTGCAGGATGCAACCTTCTGAGCCTGCCCCAGCTGTCTTCATGTCAAAGGCAGGGCTGACCTCTGAACAGGCCACCAGTTCATATACGTATATTTAAAAGCTTTATTCTAAGATTAAGAAAACATGTCAGGTATTTCCTGACAAACGCTAATGACAACATATTTATGGGTAGTATATTCAATTTCTGCTAATAGATCGTTCTATATACTGTATTACACATCGAACCTTTAACAGAACCAATGTATGGAGACCTGTCAGGGACTGAACAGTAGGGCAAAGGACACAGCATTGAAATTTGAAAAAATATCAGCTTCTTATTTACCCAAAAGTAGAAAAAAGTACAAAGCACCATTATTAACAAATAAACTAGGCCTTAAATAAAGTCAACAAAAGATGAGGAAACCCAGAATACAGCAAACTGAAGTGTAGCACAACTGCACAATACCTGACAAATCTTATTATTGAATAGTTTTTATGGCAGACTAAGTTCCAGAAATACATACATATATATGTTTATTATCTTACCAGGAAATACTCTATTAACCACATCTATTAAGTATTTAATAGTAATTTTGTGTATTTTATTACAATTACTAATCATTATACTTCTACTACTGCAGGCTCTTCCCAGCAATTCAACCTACTCACACATGTAGACAATATGTGTCATAGGCATAATACACAGGTTGACTATAATACACAGCCTGTATAAACTATTGCCAATTTCTTTGGTGTGGAAAATTTTGCAGACTACGGTAAAGTTTTCTGGGTGTCATTCTCTATGCATGTGTCTCCGTATGACACGTTTGCATCTGCTAAGAGGGCTAAAGTATTGCTGGGAGTATTAAAGGTCAGCTGTGTCTCCTAGGCCATGCAGTAACAGGAGGTGACTAAAGGCTGCCTCAGCCCTCTGCGTCCGCCTGCCACGGTCACTTCAGCAGGCCAGTGTGTCAGTCTACTGGAGGGAAAGTGAAAGCTAGACAGTCACTGCTGCCATCAGAGCGTGACAGCATCACAGGACATCCTGCAAGTCTACATCCCTGTGTGACAACTTTAAAAGGCGATATTATGCTGCTTGGTCTGGTCTGACCAATAGCTTGTGGTAACTAATGTTAACCTGCAGTTTTAAGTAGTGAATTTTGTGAATAAACCGGATCATGCAGGAGTGAAAAATTAAACAATAGCCCTGCAGTATCAACAGTATACTACATTTGAGGGCTTGTAATAACACTTTGTTGAGAATATCAAGTGTGTTACTCGAGCTCAGCTTCCTTTGGGGCTGTAGTCCGTGTCGTGTGTAGCACTGGGATTGAGTGTAAGGTGCTTTTTTTTGTCCACCCATTTGTGTTTTGCCCTCTCTTGGTGAGTCATACAGCATTTTAGGTTATGAAACAAATCGATCACACAGGGCTGGGGGGGTTACTGTCTATTTATAGGTATGATCTCATATCCAACTTTTTAATCCTGCTCTTTATGCGTGCACAGAGTACCGAGGCCTGCAATACACTGGGGTGATGTAACGGGTTAGTGCAGTTTTAGACGTCTCTGCAGCATGTGTTGATGATGATACATTACTGCTAATCTAGTAGCAGGCATGAACATCTGATCTCTGTGATGTTTAAGCTGTAGCAGCATTAATCAAAATGCTAAAGCCTGTATTCATTAAGTGGCCTCAGGTGTTGTGGGAGTGTAAGTATGTCATGTTCAGTACTTAAGTGTATTTATAGTATGGTGCATACATTAGTGTGTGGCTCCACATCTACAGTGGAATGTGTTTGTTATGCTAATGGTGGAAAACATAGAAAAAGACATGTTTCTAATTAGCTTTTATTGGTATACATATATTCTGTCTGCCACAACAACCTATTGTAGTTCACTGCTTGTTACCTTGTTTGCTGATCTTGCCCCTACACAGGTACACACACATATACACACACACACACACACACACACACATATATGCAATCTTTCGTCTTTAAGACAAGATCAGGAAATAAGGCAACCCGAGATGGCATCAACAGGTGACGGAAATGTTATGATACTTACTTATAGTGATGTCATTTGTAATTACTAACACCTCATTTGTCATGAACACGGAAACATCTTTCTAGTCAGGTGGGTCGCATCAGTCACATTTACACTCAGATGTGTCAAATGAGTGTATTCAATGACAGAATGAACTCCAGATCAAGTTTTTAAATAAAAAATGTTATCATGAAGTCTCATATCTGGATACTGGCTTTGCATTCAACTATAGAGTTTCTATTTCCAACACTTATGAAAACATCCTTTATAAAAACTAGCCTATTTATGAAATATATATCAATCTCCAGGTAAACACAGATTTTGCTGATTAATCTGCTGAGATTAAATAACATCCTTAGCAGTCGCTGCTGCTTCATGTCATTTAGGCATTGTCTCAGGCAATAAGATAAATAAATGATATATCTATTGATGTGCGACTAAATAATTCTGGTAAATAAAGCTACAAAATTAGGTCGTCTTATTTTTCTATGAACTCTGTCAAAATAATGTTTGTACAACACTCTTGTCCATAAATAAACATAGATTCCTTCTGTATAACTATATCCATTCATAAAAGCTCCTGTAGCTTTTGATCCTATCAAGCAGTAAAATTCCTACAGTTGTTCTACACCTTTAAATTGGCAGGATCCGTCATGTGATGCTATGCAAACAAGAAACCCTCCACACAGATCAATGCAAAGACCTGATTGGCTAAAACCTGTGAATGGCTAACACTGATGATTAACATTCATGTCACAACACTGCAGTTTCATTCAGTCCTTGGTTTCTTTGGCTGGAGCTATGCCAAGCTGTGCCACTTGGGGGCGCTCACATCTATCCCAGCCACAGGCCCTCAGTCCTTCGGTAACATGAGCTTATGTCATGAGGCACAATGTAAACATAAGAAACATGAAGATGTGGTGTAAAGGGATCATAACCTGCTCTACAGTGGAAACACATCTGGACTGCAAAATCCCTTTAGAAGTCTGTGCATGGAGCTGCACCAGTGACGCAAGACATAAATCAATAAAGTCAATACATTCAAATTAGCATGAGCGACACACTACCTGTTAGTATGATAAAAACAATTCATCAGTAGAAACGTCATGTTACAGTGTGTCATTGTTCAAGTTATTTAGTTGTGTGTCTCACCATTTCCCTAGTCAAATAGCAGCAAGAAGATCTTTTCTTCACCCGAGTCCCTTTCCACAAACTAAGCACCTCACCTGACAGACTCTGTTTCCACACAAGCTAAACTATGATATACACTCAAAATAATACATTCCAAATGGCTGATATGAAAATAAATGAATGCCAGAAGGATGAAGTGTCTTATAGGTCACAGAAGTAGATGATCACTGATCTGTCAACATCTATATATGCATGTCCTGATTTGGCAGCCCTAATAATAAAATTATTACATTTTCTGTCTTAATACATTTGTTTATCTTCTTTGTCTTATTTCAAGACACAAAAGCTTTGTTCTAGAGAATGAAAAAAGACCAGACAAGTCGCACTGAGGCCTGACTAAACTAAATACTAAATGTACGCCTTTTTGAAACTACTGTACGTAAACTACTATTAAAAATCTGAAATATGTAGACATGTTTCTACAATATTCCCATTCCCTCCTGATGTATCTAAAAGAATAATGATAAAACCACAGATAATATCAGAAGCACAGGTCTATCCATGTATCTAGAGCATAGTCAAACTAAAGAAAAACTACCTCGCCAGGTTTATCTGGCAGGCATCAAGATAGTCATGATAATGTTTCCTCATTCTGTTATGCGGTTAGAGTTATCTTTCCATATGATTTGATTGTCTATGAACTAAATGTAAGAGAGGCACCAGACTCTATGGAATGAGAAGTAAAACAAATTAGTAAACAAATAAAGAAATCTCTCTATATAAATATAAACTCTAAAACTGTCTGGTAACGATGAAGTTGATCAGTGCTTAATCAATGCACGCAAATATAAAACGACAGTCTTGGAACAAATCATTTGTTCTGGTCTAGGATCAGCTTTAACCACAGGGCAGGGAAGTTAAAATGAACCCCAAGTCAGCTTCTAAAAGCAACTGCACCAGTCTATAAAACGCGCATAAAAGAGAGAAGGCACAGAAACACAAACCCACGGTGGAGTGGGGTGGACTGACAGCAGCAGTTTGTTTAGCAGCAGACTCGATGAAGCTGCAGATCTGCTGGCAGCAGACTCACAACTAGCAATGTCAGGAAAAGAGCAGAGGTTGATATATTTTCTGTCTCTTCTTCATGTCGTTTGTTCGGACCTCGATGTGGATATGACTTAGTTATGAGTGTGACCAGATTTGCGTCAGTCGCTAGAGCCAGAGTCACATTCAGTGAATGATAAACCAAGGAGAGGTGGCTCAGTTGTTTTCCTGAATGCACTCATGTAGATAAAAGTGGCTTCTTCATTTGATCCTTTGCATAACTATTCCTAACATGCACTGAGCACAAAAAGCTGGTGTACTAAGTCCCACGACAGAGCAGGTCTACGCTGCTTTCCTCTATGTCGTCCTTCAAATTAAAATGAAAGGGGAAGCCACTTTATGCTACAGATATTATGCAGTCCCTTTATTGTACACCTCATCCTATTTCATCACACCTGTCTTCTCCTGTGTTGTTTGACTTGCCGCCTTCGACTGCGCAGGTTCTGTCTTTTCACCGACCGACTTAGACAGGGTCCTGTTTGCCACCACAGGATCTTTGCTCTCTTGCCTCTTCTCCTGTTTGGTCGTGCCTCCGGTCTTGCTGGTGCTGCGAGGGTGGAGAGGGGTTGTTGTTTTCACAGAGATGTGGCCTTTCCCCTGGGGAAGATGGGGGTCTTCTCCAATGTTGACGGTGAGGTTGGTGTAGAGAGGCTCCAGCTCTTTGGAAAGGAGCTCATAGGTTAGAGAGTTGAGGCCATCAGAGCGCCAGTTGAGCCTGGTCCTTTTCAGAAGGTCAAACCTCAAGAGAAACATAAACTGTGTATGTGTGTGTTTCAGAGTCAGACGCAAGGTTAAAAATCAGTTTGACATTATGGGATGTTTAGTGGTTTGCTTTCTTGCCAAGACTTACAAGATTGATAACCACTCTGGTCTGTGCAATAAGTATAAAGCTGGTAGGGGTCTTCTCATGTAATTCTGTAGAGAGTCACTAAGGATCCGCCTAGACTGTCAAATGATTCCATTTACAACCTCATAAAAGTTATGAAAGTGTTCAAGGTTAGTCCTTTGTTATGTGCTTTAATTATGTGTCAGATATATTCACATGTGAATGTGACTTTGGGAGCTGGAGCCAATTTCCCAGAGCATTTTATCATCAAGAGAATCTTTCAAAAGCATCGCGGGCAAAGGGGAAAATGTACTTTTAAAAAACAAATTGGATGCAATGAGTTAAGAAAAAGGAAACAACCGTCCCTGTTAAACCTTAACATGCAAGGGGTTGAAGATCCACCAGAAAATCAGGTCAAGGTGAAAAAAATGACCCCACATAGTCTTTGTGTGACTGTGTGTGTCCAGCTGTACCTGCGTGGGTTTTGCTCATTGCCTCTGTCTCCTTTATGCTTGATCATCTTGTAATGACCAATGGCCACTGGGGGGCGCACAATCTTCATACCAGACAGACGGACTCTGCAAAGGCAGCACACAAAGAGGACTCAACATGAGCAGCACATTGTCAATCAAAAGAACAAAACTGGAAAACTAAAGTCTAATACTAGAACAGCAAACTCACTGCTTAATATTGATGCTATTTTCTGTTACTCAAAGCAACACTGCTTTATCTACACAGATCCTTTAAGGGACACATTTTAAAACAGGGAAATAGAGAAAACATGGGTGACATATAAGAATAACATACTTTCATGGCCTAGAGACGGTGGAAAATACTGTGGTTCCCTTTTTCCATCTCTGGTGCTTGTGTATCACCCCAGTCATCTAAGTCAATCAAAACATGTAACTAATGTTGTGAATATCCTGTATAATATCATTTTGAAGCTGCAAACATCATGCACAAATAGTAAAATATTATTAAAGGTAGGAAGGAAATATTGTCATTTTCCTTCACGGTAAAATATGTGCAAGTCCTTGTGCCTCTCAAAACACATTGGCAGACGCTAAAAGAGCCAGAGAGTGGAGAGTGGGGACCGCAGCATAGAAATAATATGAGCCTAAAAACTGCTTAAAGGGTTTTTAAGCACAAAGCCCAGCCCAGATCTGTGAGCTAGTCCACGCAAACATACTCACTGAGCCCACTCCAAGAGACACACAGCAAAGCCACGGCGATGGAAGGAGACATTAGGACGAAAGATGATGTTAGAACAATCAAATAAAAGTCAAAGAAAGGGAAAGATGTAAACATGAGAAAAACGATGAACGGGTAAAGCATAAGGTGGTGAAAAAGCACCAGAAGCAAAGAGGCTTAGACAGCCATGCATGCCGTTTCAGCGATGCCAAGCACCCATGCACCCACGTCTCATTGTGTCAACATGCACGGTTCAGTCTGTCATCATGCAGGGTGTGGCCGCCTGCCACTTTCATCCTCCCTCACCTGGCAGCAATGTCATCATCTTCACCGCCCCAGCCCCAGTACTGGTTGGGGAATCCGTTCATCTTCATGTACTGGTCTGGGGTCACTGCAGACACCCCACCAAAATACTGCGGGTACGGCAGCCTGGGAGGGTCACATCACCATCACACAAACTTGAAATGAATGTAGCAGCACAATGCTTTTAAGATAGAAATGTATCCATGCACACATTCTTCACTGTCCTCCTACCTGTATCTGAACTTATCCATGGCCACAGACAGGTGTGTGGGGAACTGCTTGTGGCAGGTGTAGGTGTTGTGGTCATTCTCAGGCAGCAGGTCAACATCGTGCAGGAAGATGCAGCTCCAGTCTTCATCTCTGAGGGCCTCTCGCACCCCCACATTAAGCAGCTTGGCTCGGTTAAATGTGCCATTCCCCCACTGGGACCGGTAACACAGGCACAGGGTGACACTTATCAACAGGTGTCACAACCAGGATTAAAGCAGTAAAAATTATTATACAGTAACACACAGGTACTTCACTGCCAATACCCTAGCAGTACTCGACATTACAACAATAATATGCTGATAATACACCAATAGTATAAAAGTATTATTTGGTAAGATATAATGTTAATACACCATTAAAATAGTGTTATACCAGTGTATTGTTACATCACCAACACGTGATTTAAATTTAAACACGTAACAAACCACCTATTAACCATAATCCCTGCACTATATAATTACATCAATATTACACTAAAAATATACAGACATTACATCAGCACAACAGCTTTAGCTCATGGCGAGAAACAGCACAAGCTATTGACAAACACTGAAAAACATAGATATCAGCAGTTTAAAGCAGCCCGCAAACAAAGCTGACCTGCTGTACTATATAGATGCTGTAATGGATCTGCTGTCTTTGCAGGAAGGGGTGGAGGTGATAGAGCAGAGCACGTAGATGAGTCTGCCGGTTCCGGTACGGTACCACTATTGCTGTGTGGTGGCGGGCTTCACAGTCTGGAGGCCGGTAGCGTCCACCTGGCAACACTAACGGGTTCCTCTGTCTGATCTCCTCCAGAGACAGAGGAGAGGAAAGATGGACAGACACGGGTCCGACTGGAGGATAGAAAAGGTAAAGGCGATATAAGTTATTCTGATTCTTGGCTTGTACTTGACCAACGGGACAGGAGAATGCTGGATAATTGCTCACACCACGTTTCACTGTTCTACATATAACAGCACACATTTAACTGACCCAGCAGTGGTGATGGGATCTGGCAGTCTCTCAGTGGTGGCCCTGTGGCAGGGAGTCCAGTGCCAGAGTTGCGAGGTGGAGGAGGTGGCACTCCTAGATGACTGAGGTTGGTGTAGACGTCGTGAGGTCGAGAGTAATCAAACTCTGGCTCCGTGGTGTGCACCAGGACAGACACCAGGCCTCTGAAACCCCCGAGGGAGAAATACAGCACAAAGGCGAACTGGAAGCCCACAAGCAAGGCAAGGGTGCACGGGGAGTCCAGAGAGCGCCCACAGCACGCCATAATTAAGGTTGTAGAGACACTGTGAATTTCCAGTGATGATGGAGGGAGGGAGGGTTGGGAGCAGAAATGGAGGGGAAAGCAAGTGTTAGCTGGAGGAAGTGGTGGGAAATGAGCAAGGAGGGGCAGAAGGAGAGAAGGGGAAGGAGGCAGCACCGAGGCTCAGACGTGCTGATGGTGGGTATGCATCTGTAAGAACGGGTAATAGTAGTGGTGAAGCTCAGCCAGCACTGCCATCACCTCCAGACCATAGGCGTCACTGGAAAAAAAACAGAAGAAGTTACTGCTAGTTCCTGTTGTTTTTCTTATAATTACTGCTTTACATCACTTTAGATGTAGAGAACCTGATTTTTAAGGATCCAGTTAAAACCTGTCCTGGGCCAGGAAAGGCTCACTCCGCCTCTCTCCTCCTCTTCCTCTTTTCATCATCAAACCTTCTGTAAGAAGAAAGACCAGAGTGAGTACCAGGCCTACTACGTTTCCCTACCAGCTGAACCAGGCTGAGGAATGACAAGCAGCTCCGCACAAATGTCATGTTTGCTTCTTTATTTAGAATGGCTTATTTTCAGCTGTGACATTTCCATGGAAGAGAGGCTGATGCCTGCAGATCAAATGAATCCAACAACAATCACAGGACCGGATTCATCAATGGAGGCGCTGCTGGATGTCCTCAGACAGAACATAACAATTCATGGTGATTAAAAAAACAGATCACTGTAGAGGAAAAGCAGCGCTGCTAGTTACCGGTACAGTTTTCCATCCAGCTCATTATCCTTATCATTATCTACCATCAGGCCTGCGCAGGAAATCTCAGTATTTACATGATGAAAAGGCGAAAATATTGCAACACTTGCTCGACAGGGCCGCCGGTACCAAGATTTATCCTGTCGAGCACAAAGGCCGTTTTTTTTAAATCTAGGCTCCATACAAGCTCTGCTGCACCAGCTGACTTACCAGCACATCTCTGCGACATTTCCAATCCAGGCCCCGGCTTCCTCTGAGACCCGACGGGCCGCTGCCACGGAGTGGACGCGACGGACCAAACGATACCGTGGTTTGTTGTCCGTTTCTCTGATTTCCGATGCTCGTCGCTCCTCCTCCCGCTCCTAATCTGTGCTCTGGGGCGAAATCACTCCGTATCTGCTTAGAGAGCGCTGCAGACGCTTTCACACGCAAGGGCATCGCAGCATTTCCGTCCAGTGTCAACACAATCTCAAGTGCGCTCTGCCTCATAGAAACGCGGCTGTGGATGGGCTGGGGCGCACCGCGGTGACGCGCTGGGCGGCATATTTAAAAATGAAGTGGATATTATCGTTTAGCCACCTATGATTTACTAACAGGCCTAGACGCCTTCAGAACGTGCTTAAAAAGTGCAACTTTCCAGTTTAAGACGCACAATATTAAGCAGAGTTTTAAAAAATACAGTTTCCTTTATCTTCCTAAATTTGTTTGTCTTCATTTTGTCAGTGTGAAAATAATGAAGCCTTTTGTGTAATTAAATGTCTTTTTTCTGCAGGATTCTTTTTGATGCTCCCACTGAAGATAACTTGGTGAGAAACCACCACAGAGAAGAAGAGCTGAGGGAAAGAGTGAAAGTGTGAGACTAAATCCCACAGCAAGGACAAACGAGTCTCACAGAACAGCAGGGATATTTGTTGTGCACCAAAATAAATGTTGGTAGTTGAATCCCACACATGTCTAAAGATTTAGCTGTCATAAGATGCATGTAACGCGCTCTACATGTTTGTGTTCAGATGTGGACTTTTTCTAAATGTCTGAGATTTGTTTTATTTATTTCTTGGTTTACAAAGTGCAGTATTCATTTATCAAATGTTTCCGTTTTTGATTTTCCTTCTTTATTCATCCAACCCAGGGGCATTGTTCTCTGGCTTATTGCAGTAGGCTAAAAAGGTTTTTATTCACATGCAGCAGTAGCTTGTCAGATTACAGAACAGAAACAAAGACAGTATAGTGAAGTAGTTCCACATAGATAGATCTACTAATGTAAACAGACTAACCCCCCAGTAACCCTGAAGCAGACAAAGCATAACAGAAAATTTGTGCAAAACAATGCATCAACACTACTATAGTTTGTTGCACTATGTGAACACACTGCCTTCATTGTCTCAAAGCAAAGCAGATGTGTGTTTTCCCCAGATAGAGAAAACACACACCACAACAGTGTCCCCACAAGGAATACTGTAACAATGTATTAGACAGCTATTTAATAAAGGCACAGAATAGGCTCGTTACACAGGCACACGGGTGGTTCATAAACCTCAGATGAATAAGAAAAGATGTTTAGCTCTGGTGAGGTGAGTCTTAAAGTGTACAGTACCTATTGCCCTTTAAGTCAACCAACTGCGAGGATATATACAAACTCTTTGTGCAATGGTTTTCGTGTCTGTTCATGGTAGAGAATAGCCCCAAATCTGTGACTGGTTGTTTTTTTAATACAGTATAATTTAATCACAGAGTTGAGGGCCAGTTGGCTTCACACCAGTGATACAGGGACAATAATTTTTCTTCCAAATCAGTACACACAAAAAGTCATACTGAGCAGTTTTTTTTGTACATATATATAAAAATCTATAATGCATTGTGTTTCTATCTTTTGCTTGTAATCTTAACCTAAATTGTAATAAAAATGACTTCTATCAAAATAGGTATTCTTGTGTTAAAAAATTGAATGCCGTGTTTCACATCCTCATTTTTATCCTGTTTTAGACTGGGGAAAGTGTCCTCCTCAGATTAACTCCTCAGTTTTGTTCTTTTCATATAGCAAAACCTAAATTCAAAAATGCAAAAACTCAGATGAAGAACTGCAAGCGCTTTGCTTTATACTCCCTTCAAGTTGTGTTACTCTATATTTCACTTCTTTTTCCCTTTAATCAATTCGTTGCCAATTTTCTGCATCATTCTTTCTCTTTCCAAAAACATTAATAATAATAAAAAATAAGATTCTTCTGAATTATTAACTCCTTCCCCCTATTGCTCAAGTTTATTTAAATTATTATCTGATCCTCCTCCATCATCTCCCCTTACTCTCTCCGTTTCCCAGCATCTCCCTGTCTTTACTTTTTGTAGTTGCCAAACTGAATCGCCAGTCGGTCGCTGACACAGCGGAAAGTTGCAGGCTGCACTTCCCAGTAGTTGACAGGGTTGGCAAACAGGCTGATGCCATTATAGAACGTCCTCTTCATCCCAAATCCTCGAGGGCAGAAGTCATCTACACCCACCTTGTTGATGTTGTTGGAATGGAGGTACACAACCTGGAAAATAGGCGAGGGTGAGCAGTACTGTGGAAGACGTTCAGCCTCAGATGTCTGTGCACATTGCACTCACCTGTAGGTATTTCATATCTGGGAGGCCTCTGGGAACGTTATTGAGGCGGTTGTTGTCCAGATGCAGCTCTCTCAGCATGGGCAGGTAGGACAGACTGCCATTCTCTATGTTACGGATATGATTAAAGCTGAGGCCCAACCTGGAATAAGTGAGACAAAGAGGGGGAAAATGTGAAAGAGGCAGAAAACACTCCACTGCATGGTACATTTGGCTTAACTGTTAAACTGCTTAGCACAACTGATTATTATCATTGCAGGAAAGTGATATTAAGCCATGTGGGCATTAGTGCCACAGCTGCCTGGCGCCTCAGACCCTAAACAGTCACATCAGAGATTAGGATTGGGCAGGAAGTAGGTGAAAGAAAACTGGAATGTAACACCACTATTAAAATTGAAGTTGTCATATCACATTAGAAGACGGGGAGATGCTTTCTTTTTGAGTGGGAAAGCACATAGAAGCATAAACTAACAGTGTTATCCTGCTACCTCTAAGAGCGATGTCACTGTAGTTCACACACATGTGGCACAGCTGCCTGGGAATGTGTCTTTTTAAAACCACATGATAATTCTTATCAGGTACGCAAAATAGACCTTAGACATCAGAGTGTGGGAGGCACCTGTTCAGGTTTCTGTAGCGGCTCAGGTCTTCCAGTTCCACGGCCTGGATCTGGTTGTGGTCCAGGTGAAGCTCATGCAGACTCTCTGGAAGATCTGAAAGACCAGAATGACAGGGAGGAGATTTTATTTTGTACTGTAGGACATCCTGCAGGATGTGCAGGATGTTCGTGAGATTTGCTTGGTTATGTCCATCAGTTACATATGAAGATACAGGCCACAGCATGAAGTTAGCCTGCCTTTATCCAGAGGTGGAAAAACTCTATCAGCGCCTCTAAAGCACTATTTAAGACATTATGTGTTGGTATTTTATGAATACACAAAATCAAAGTATAAAAATATAAGATTTGTGGTTTCGCGGCCAATTTAATTCTTGGCTGCGGACAGTGACTTCCTGGAGTCTTGTTGTTACTATGCAGTTGCCAGGAAACAGCAGAGACTTGGTTTAGAGACAAAACAAATAACAGACAGTAAAAGGTTAAATAAGGAGCTGTAGAGGTTCCAGTAGGCAGATCGCTGCAGGTAGGATTTACATACATACTGCACATTTATGAGACCAGCACAGTTCTTCTCATCTAAGTCTTGGCAAGAAAGTGAATGAGAGTATTAAAGAGTATTACAAAGAGTATTTCCCAAATGCTAAACTTTTCCTTTAGACAGCCAAAAAATGTGTGATGCCTCCACTGTTGCATGTTGAACACTGAGGTATTGTTACCTTTAGGCACCCCAGTCAGTCTGGCCTCTGATATACGAAGATAATTCAGTTTCAATCCCTTGAAGGCTCCAGGCTCAAAGCCGCTGTTCTGAAGAGGGTTTGCTCCCATCTCTGCAATGGAGTATTTGTAGCATTAAACAAAATACAGTTACTTTCAAAATCCAATGACGAGGCTATAAAGTGGCAAACGCAGCAGTGAGCACCACAGGATACACGTTAAATTAGCTGAAGTCGTCAGCATTTCTCACCTATGCAATTCATTTTGACCAGTCCTGTGAAGGCTCCAGCCTCCACCTTCCTGATACGGTTCTCGTGGATCCTGATCTCAACCAGAGAGGCGGGCAAGTTTTTGGGGATGGTGGTCAGCAGATTCTTGGAGAAGTAGAGCTTCTGCATGTGCTTCAGAGGGACAAATACTTTCGGATGGACTTTGGAGATGAGGTTATTCCTCAGAGACAGACCCTGAAGTTACAAAACAGCACTCACAGGGTCAGAAAGAAAAGACAAAAATCATATGCAGAACACACCAGCAACACAATGTGTTACAGTGAATTAAAACATCCTTCAACAGTTCACAGCAGTGCATCACCCAAGCGGAATGTCCCTGCACCAGTGCTGGCTGAAAGATGGAGGCATGATGGCTGAGGTAAACAGATCTTAATAAAGATGTTATTGTATAATGTCATGTTGGGTGTTTCCTGAGCTGCCAGATCTAATATTGCTTTTGGACCGAGCTCCTGAATGCAGGTCATCAATGAACAAAGCCTTTCTGAGTAAAGAGCCTGAATGCTCCCTTTTGGCTTCGGGCTCAAGCATTAACACAATTAGAGCTCTCAGAGCACAGGCTGATGCAGGGAGAAGAAGAAAGGAAATGAACCTCTTAATCTCTCAGGAGATGCAGGATCATAATGGTATACACTACCAAGCTGATACAAGCTGAGACGAGTCAGTTGCACATCCCTGAGAGGTGCTGAGCTTATGACGGCAAATGTGACCAGATTGTGTGTGTCTCTCTTACGTATAAATTAGTGAGGCCTTTGAAGTCATTCTCTTTGAGCTCAGTGATGTAGTTGTTCTGCAGGTCCAGGAACTTGGTATCCCGAGGAATATTTTTTGGCACCTCAGTCAGACCTGAAGACCAATAAAAATAAAGAGGGGAATTATATTAAATGCTTACATGGGTGACTGTGAACCAACACCCTAAAAGTCCAGTTTGTTTTCACTGGGCAAGTTCTTAGACATAAACTTTGAAAAATAAATACCCACTGTCTGTTTTGAAACCTCCATCAGGCCTAAAAATTAAACCAATTCTCACTCCCACACAATCGCAAATGAGCACTCTGGGGCCCCTCGTCTATTATTGTAATGAGACGTGGACATACACACAACGCTGGAGGTCACACACAGCAGTCAGTGCAGCATATAACTAACAATACTGGTTTGTCACTGACAATGACATGAACACACACACACACACACACACTCTCTCTCTCTCTCTCTCTCTCTCTCTCACACACACACACACACACACACACACACACACACACAGAAACATAAATTCCCCTCACACCAGATGGGGACACCAGATGTTTTACATCTGGTTTCCATTTGACAGAAGTCACACAGGCTGTGACTTAAATACCATCAGCAAAATCACACACATCAAATAAAAGGGAGACGAACACAACGCTGACACATATAAAACACAAGCTGTGTGTGATAACGCATGGTGAAGCTGCCATTGCACTGGGAACATTAGGGGCTTCATTTTGGCTTCTCTGTGATGGACACCTGCTGAGAAGTAGAGAACGTCTGTGGTTAATAGTCACCACTCACCATAAACACCAAAAGCAGTTTGGGTCAGGGTTACTTATAAATATTATTCACCAAGCAGTAAATTCATACAGGCTAAGAACGGGTTATAATAAGTGGACGGCATTAAGGAATACACCTGCATTGTTCCATTCATGGCTCTCTCTGGAAAAATGACTCAACACACACACAAACACAGTAACCAGTGATCATTAACCAAACCACATTACAGAGCCATGTGGACGAGTGTATCAGATGTGGTCGATGGCACAGACGTTAAGCGAATCCTCCACCAGGATCGAACTCGCCATGGACCATGACCATGATGCAACCAGGCCTACTGCTGAGAGAGTGCCAGCTGTCCCACTGGGATCCAGCCTGCCACCAACCACATCTGACCCAGAGCTGTCCATCTAGAGTTAAGTTTAGATATATGGCTTTGGCGGTACTCTGCCACACCCTCCATGCCACCACACAGGATCAAACCCTCAGCAGTTTCCTCTGACATTCTGTTTATTTCATGTCTGTGCAGTGCTGAAAGATGTGGTGCAGTGGCTGGAGAATCTTGGAGGTTCATAACGTGTCTTATCTAAGAAATTATGTAGCTGGAAAAATTCATTAATTCTAGGTCAGTGATCACATTTCAGTCTTTGGTCTACTGCACCTTATAAACTCTGTCTATGAGCTGCTTTTGTAAGTTATTACAGCTGCTGAGAAAGCAACGTGACTCCAAAGGTTCAGACTGTTACCAGGTGGAAATATTTACCGTCTGGTCAGCACCTGCAGAGTTCAGCATGCATCCTGCCAACAGGTATAATAAACAAACCTGAAAAACCCTTTGCCAACATCCCGATTAACTCGGGCCCTTAACCCTCACATCCCCAAACCACAGCGCTTCACCCATATCGCCCACAAATCTCAAAGGCTTTACCACAAACTGACAAAACTAGCACCCTTCTAAACCTAAGCACCCTCCAACACAAATACCCGACATCATGCAGGGATGCACACTGAGAGGATACAGACGCCACCGCCTAAATACACTGGTTCTAAATAAGCACTTGACATCCTGGAAATTATACGCTTCCATATTTACCCACTGCAGAATAGCCAGAGACAGTAAATATATAGAGCTCTTAGAATGATGATTCGACAACACCATTATGTCTAAACACAGACAGTGTATTAGAGTTATATAGGCAGTATATTCTGAGGAATCTTTCTATATTCAGAATTATAACTGAATTACATTTGTCTGGCCTTAAAAGAATAGACAAAAAAGCATGTAATTACAATATCTACAGTCAGGAAATTGCAGTATATTTTTATATGGAAACAACTAAAATTAGGTCACAGATTTAAAAAGCATCATGAAAATCATATTTTGAGGATTTGTTTAGTTGATTATCTGGGAAAATGGAGAATAATTTCATAATATTGGAAATTCTTTTAAGTTGTAAATTCATCATGACATAAAAAGACATTTTATCTCATGCTCATGTCTTTCTTCCCAAATTGCACCATCCACACCTTTAAGTCTTTCTGGACTAACCTGTTGTTCCTTCTATTTCTCCCTGTTTTGGGTTCCTGTTAAACATCCATCTTTTTCTCTACCTTTACCTAACAGCCTTCATTCTTCTCTTCATCCCTTTCTGTATGTTATTTTCTTTTCCTCCTTCTTTACCATAACTCTCCTCCTCCTTTTCTGCTCAAATTGCCTCTCTCTTCCTCTCTAGCCAGTGACTAGAGTCTGGACCATAAAATCCTGCAATAAGATGCTTTCCCTTGAGAAACTAAACCAGCACTGTCCCAAGGGAGAACGTCCTCCCTTAGATAATGCACCAAAAGGGGATTTTAATCTCTGGAGCTATTAAAATCATGCAAGTCTCGGGTCATGCTGACTCACTGTGCAATTCATTTGTTTTTGTTTCTGAACTTACAGCCGCACTCACACACTGAGAAGTGATGGCGAAGCATCACAAATATGCATGGCTTTGTTGTTTCTTTCACACACAATCTCACTGACCGAGGTCAGAGCACTGGACGACCCTGAGCCGACAGTGGCAGCCGAAGGGGCATGTGGGTATGTCAGGGGGGAGGATCTCCTCTACGGCCGAACCTTCCTCCTCATCCCTCATCATCGTCATCATCCCGACGCTGTCCATACTGTCCATGGCAAAATCCCAGAAGCCTTTCTGCTCGAAGGGCAGAGCAGAGGAGGGGGAGAGCAGCCGGGCCACACATAGCAACAGCAGGAGTGAGAAATGTGGCAACATCTTTTACTGACACACCTGAGAAAACAGAAGAAGGAAGGGCAGCAGCGTCAGTTTGGTTGAACGTGAACACTCGGTTTCCAGCTTCCTACATTCATCAAGGTAAGACTCGTTTGTTTTTAGCAAAAGCGTTTTGGAGGTTGTTAATTGCTTCATACTGACAGGTGTTTCCAGCATTTCCTCCTCTCAGTTTACGTCATTGTGGACACACACCAATATGCACAGGTGCCAAAAGCCTCAGGTTCACTCACTCACCTGAAGGCAAATGAAACAACAACTTGGTTTAAAGTTAGCGTTAGGCTTGGGTTGGGGGTATGACTGTGTGTGTGTGTGTGTGTGTGTGTGTGTGTGTGTGTCACAATGTCTCTAACAGGTTAATCTAGCCATGTGCAAGTGTTATAAATTAATTGCATAGTAGGCTATGGGTAGTGCTCTGTGATAAATGGACAGTGAAATATTATGAAATGGTCTGGTTGTCCGTAATTACAAAGCTCTACTGTTTATACCACACCTAACAGGCAGACCAGGAGAGCTGGAGGCTGGTCAGGAGAAATGCCCTCATTCCCCCTGGTAAACTTGCCAGAAACTGACTCTGGGAATGAAAGCCGCCTAAACCACACTGACAAAATGTCACTGTACTGCTTCCTGGACACCAAGTCAGTTCCCAGGAGGGCAGGTCTCTTCTCACATGGGATAGTGTAGAGGACTTTAACTCCTGTGGTGGAAAACTTTATTCCTGCAATCAAACACAGCCACTATTCATTTGAGGGGGAAACTGGGTGTGCAGGCTGTCTGTGCGAATGTACGTGTGTCTCAGTGTGTATGCATATCATGAAACATTGACTCCATGATCTCATGGTGCTGCGCGCACACGCACGCACGCACACACACACACACACACTACTGGAGTACAGAGGGCACTAGATGTGTAATCGTGTGCATCTGTGTTAGTTTGCTTGCATGATCCTGGTGACACTGACTTAACTAACCCGTCCATTCAAACCAAAATCTGATTCCTATCAAAATAAATCATTACCTGGCGACATGATCCTTACAGCAGGAAGTTCTGACCTTTAACCTGAAGCTAATCCTATGATGTAAAGACTAGTCCTACAGTGGACCTCAGGGTGAGAGTATAAACCCTATAATCTCTAACTTTGCCATGTTAATTCCTTCTCTGATTCACGGCTCTATAATCCTGCAGAGGTGAAAAGCCTTGCTGCCAATGGTTACCATGCTTTCCTGAGACGTTGAAGGATCCTGCTGCAACATGATCCGAGCTTTCACTGGGAGCAAAAGGGAAGCAAATTTTGGCTTTTTGGATTATCAGAGAGACTGATTAACGAAAAGAGAAATGGGGTAAAGAGAGAGAAGTGATATAAAAGAGATTTACAGCATAAGAGAGTAATAAAATATATGGGTCGTTTAATCCACCAGAGGTCTTGAAATTGATGTGTTTTGTGTGTTGCTAATGGGTGTCAATCCCATTCTTCTCAACTGGACACCCTTCAAACATTTGCTTGAGCTTGGTCCTGTTTTTTTTTTTTTTTACCTCATATCCTGGGATTTCTCTAGTAGCCCTGAAGGGATGCAAGACTTGGAATGGCCTTAAAAGGAGACTGCAGTAATAAAGCCTGTGAGGGGATTTTGAAAAGCTTTTTTAATGTTGGCGAAATGTTTCTAATTCCACACATCATAAAAATGTTCTCTAAACACATACTGATCCTTTAAATGAATTAACCAAACATGCTTATCAACTACATTTCAATAGCTACTGTCTACATTCATATCCAAACATAAACCTGATTCACGTTTGAGCTCTGAACTATATATAACATCCATTGCATGAGAAAATGATCTATTTTCAGTCTGGCCATTGAACATTAATGTTGCAACTCTATAAAGCATTAAAAAAATGTTGCTGTATTAAAAAAAAGGATTATTTAGGGAAATTAAAATCAGTAAAACAAAGAGCCTGTGCATGATGTGGACCTGCCCTGGAAGAATGAACAACCGGCCCCTGCAATCTGCTCCCTGCAACAAAAATAGCTGCCAAATTATACCATTTTGCAGAAAAGAAAAAACACCACTGGCCTTGGCTTGGCCAGAAAAATGCAGCCAAAAGGACACAGCTAGGGCATAAATAGTCAGCATCACACAATGACACGCAACACACAAGCTCCACATACAGAGAAGGCACCGCTGGACTTACACACTTACAATTTCTGCAACCTGGGATATGCAACAACATGGGAAGCATAACAAATAGCCAAGATACTGTAAATCTCAAAATGTGACACGAATGCACTAATCTGTAGAACAGTGCACAAAGCAGTGATTTGTCTCCCATTTGTAGAGCTGTGGTAGTGGATGGAGATTCTCAGACAGAGCCATTGGGGATGATAGATGAGAGAAAAAGGGAGAACAGTATATTATCATCCAGGAATGACGTGTGAGGCTACTATAAACACAACATGACGATAATACTAAACTACATCCCACAATCAAGCAGCCTCTCTTGCTGTAATGACCACTTTCATCTAACTAGAACTGAAGTGTACGAATTCTTCTCCTCTCCCTCCAGTTAAACTGTGAACCATCAAACCATCAAACCAGTCTGAGGTGAAAACAAACCAAAGGCTTCAGCCTTAATTGTTGTTGCCTCAGCTCTCCTCCCATCCAAAGGCCAAGGGCGGTTTAATGGAGGGATAAATGTGCAGCTATTGCTGTCAGTTACTGTTTGTCTCGGAGGTGCTATGGAGTTTGAGTTTTAGGGTGTGTGGGATTGGGGGGGGGGGGGGGGGGGGGCAAAAAGAGCAGCAGAATGACAATTATGATGCAGACAGACAGAAAAAGTGTGGGAGTTGTGTGTTGGCAGCAGCAGGCAATGATGTGACAGATGAAGCTGCAGGGAAGATACAAGGAAGGGTCTAATCAACAACTGCAGCACAGAGTCTCTGCGCTTCATATGTGGCTACCACTGTAAACATACATAACTTCCTTCCAGTGCCAATTTATAAAAATTCTAATATAAAGCATCTAAAAGCATCAGTTTCCAATCTCACCACTGCTCTTGAAAAGGAGCAGAAAATCTTATGAAAAGAAGCAGAGACGCTGCTACAGCAGCAGGGTAATGAAATTATACGTTTAATAAATATATGTGGGTTTAATGTTATTGTGTCCACATACTTTTGGCCTATGGCATATTGAGTCATAGCTGAGATGAAGACTTTACTCTTCCACAGAAATGATTTTCCACCCATACCTAGGGTCTAGACTACAGAAACAATTAATTACTTGGAGACTTACCAACCAACTTAACCATGACCAATACTTGCCTAACCCTGTCAACTACACATTTATTCTGGTCTCCATGAGGAAGACAGAGTCCCCACAATGCCAGTGTGTAAACAGGTTTTTGGTCCTCACTAATGAGAGTAATACGAGGTGCACGCGTTAAATGACCCACTAAATGTGGATGAAGCCATGATAACACAGATGAATTCCACTGGCCTACTACTGGAGATTAAGAAAGAGCAACAGAGACTGCAAGAGGCAGGACTCACGGGTGGTTTATGTATGTATGGATAGAAGTTGACTAACGATCAAACACAGCAATCTGTCAACAAAAGCGCCATCTGCTGCACAGTCCGCCCTCCAAGCATTTCAGTTGTTTGAGTTTCCCAGACCGAGGGTCTGAGATGTACTTTACGTTTCCTATACGAGTTGTTCGTCAAGTGCTGGGTACTTGTCAGCCTTTACATCCACCACAATTACTTTGACATGACCACAAGGGAGCCTTTGCCCCTGTCAAGCTCGAAGCTAAACAAACATATATTTAAGCTATAGGATCTCTGTGCCAAGAATAATGACATGTTCTCCCATGAGCACAGCTGCCCTCAAACTAGTCACACCTCCTGTCCTTTTTGACTCATATAAGCTGCTGGGTTCTCTGAGTCAACAGACAAAGTTTTGGTGGCACTAAAATGTCTTGAAGACGTTGAATAGCTGGGTCTGATCAGCATATTCACATTTAGGAGCAGTAGCTACTAAGGTTGCGTTGGCATTAGTGTGTCCAGAGTTAAGGTGGGGCAGAGAGCGCGCTGAAAGCGCCAGCTGGCACCACAATGCTGGTACATTGGCAGGCGCCACGTCAACAGTCAGTGCCGATTAACATCACACGGTGGCTCAAAGTGATCATAGTGCTGACTGAGCACAAAACACCGGACATGGCTTAGTATTGTTTTGTAGTGAATAAATGTAATTTGGGCTGGAGTCACTCTGTGGGATGTTCATTTGTTTTTAGTAAGAGTTTTGTATCGTCTCCCAACCCATCATGTTATTCTGAGCAGAATCCAAGCTGCAATAAACTCAGACTCCTGAAAACGCACAAATGTAAAACACACAGCAGTTGCAAGAGTTTGCTTGTGGGGATGCAAGTTAGTCCAAACACATACTCAGATGTGTATATATATATATATAAAAACCATCTTTTAGTCTGAATATGTGAAGTTTGAAATCGATCATGTCATTAAGCCCTGCCTCATTTCCTTGTACCATCTCTACACGTGTACACACATGGACAGGCAGCCGCACACATACAACCCAAATTCATGTCCTCTTCAGACACACAGGCTGTTAGAGCTAGGCGGGTCTGGTAGGAGTGTTCGGGTGGAGTTAACTGCTCTAGCGACTGTAATTTGGTGACTGCTGTCCCTAAAAAAAGGAACTGTTTGGCATCTTCTCTGTTGCCGCCAAGCTTGGATGTGGTGGCATGCAGCTCAACGCTGCAGAAATGAGGCCTAACCAGGGCCCAGCTGCACAGAGGGGTCAAATCAGTCAACAGCAGGGGGGCAGGTGACCTGAGGATCCATGCCTGTGAGCCGATGAGCCTTATTCAGAGAATGTGAATAAGGTGCCAGTTATAAGTGGGCTATGAATAGTGGCTGTAAACTATGGCTGCTTTTTAATACACCCAAAATGGAGCAACCAGAAAACTTTATTGCCAAAAAATGGCAAAAAGGACATTTCCAGAGCACAAATACAAACTTGGACTGAAAAGTCCTTGAATAAGGGAAACTGTAACCACTACCAAGGATTCACACAGTCCTCTGCATGGGGACTATGGAACAATAGGGGACGTGCTTGTCTGATGTTGTGCAGAAAAAGTAGAAAATGAAATAAAACTGTGAGGTGGAGGTTGAGACAGACAGGTAAATGCACAGCGACAGGTACAGAGCAGACAGACGAGCAGGTGTAGGTGTTCAGGCTAATTGGCAGTCAGACTGGACGGTCAGGAAACAGACAGAGACACCGTCATCCTGACTGTCTGACCAGTCACTCCAGAGTCAGACTAATGTTGTCTTTCTACAGGAAGGTGACTCACTTAAATGGTATAAATGGTTCATAAATAGCAGTTTACCACAGCTGGGCATGAAGTCTTCTGCACAAGACGGAACAGGGTCAGAGAGAAATCCCTGCTGATTCTTTGCATCATATTATGGGACAAAATAAAACACAAGGAAAAGTGGAAGCTATAATAAGATCCCTGCCAGATAAAGTTTCTCAGGCCACAGGCCTCTCAACACATTTCAATCTAAACACTGTGTGTACAGAGGTTGAATTTGAGGGTAGTGCAGGCATGTGTACTAGAACAGATTGTCTTGATTGGTACGTTCCTCTGTAATTATTCTCCCCAAATGATGTTACAGAAATGGACGTAAAACACCAACCATAAATGCCCAGTGTTACATTTAAAACCTGATGAGAGTATAAGGGAACACTGATCTCAGGATAAAGTGAGTGGACAGAAACCATAATTATCTTGTCCTGTCATATTTGGTCCAATTTAACAGTACTGGAGACTTGTTGCGCCATCTAGTGTTGCTAGGCAAGACCAGAAGTAAAGCATCAGATGTAACAGGTTGCATCAAATAACTAGATAATACAGAAAATGCTTAAATAGGATACTGGAAAAAAAAAACAAATGATTAAGATACAAATTCAATGGGTCATGTGGTGCAAACTATGTACAAATGGCATATAAACTTTAACTGAATCATAAAATTTGACATCTACAAAGAATGTGAGCATATGAGGCAAGTTGTTAGTACATCTGTAGTAGCAGCCACGTTAATAGCAACTTTATGGTGTTTTATTTTCATAATTCAATATGCACTATATTGTTTCAGCAGTATAACATTTTTAAACACCACTCTAACTCAGTAAGCTCCAATGTTTTCTTGGTATGTGTGAAGTCAAATCACCGTGAAAAGGAAACAAACTGTCCCCGGGTGATTAGAGGACTAAACAGCACCAAGAAGAAAATAACCAGACCCTCCTACCTTTAGGATAGAAATAATATTAGTTCCAAATTCCACAATTAGGTTGAAGTGTGTTTTCTCCCTCTGTATGTTAGATTGTCCTGGAGAAGTTGTCCTATATTATCATCACATTTACGGATTATTGCTGCGTTTCCCTGGGATCCTCTGACATCCAGCCACAGCTCCTCTGCTGGTGTGTGCCACTGCGAACCGTCTCAGGGCACCGTGTGTGCACAATTCAGTGCAAACCGAGGAAATGACTGAGGGCCGGGGGGGTAGGGTAGAGCCAAGTCAACAAGCCAGCCTCCTTTCTCCTCTTTTGGATGCAGCAGCAGGAGGAGGAGGAGGAGGAGGAGGAGGAGGAGAAGGTGGGGGAAGAGTAGAGAAAGTACTTCTGTTCCATTATAGTTGCTGCTACAATAAAACGGGTTGCAGCATAGTTGTAATATTATAATCTATGATCATTTATGACACAACACATACATATCATAAAAACCTTGCAATATTAACACTATGTAATAGCACATCACAGAATCCTAAGGCAAGAGGGCCAAATAAAAGGAATACCTTAATGTCTAATGAAAACTAATGAGTCTGCATTTATTCCTCAACTAATCAGTAACGGAGCAACTCTACTCAAAGACTGGGCTTTATGGTCCACAGACATAACATTCACAAGGCCGACGTCCTGGGTTTTGTTGCATTATGGGTGTTATTTTTGTGCTAGGACAAAAAAATAACATCTCATATTATACTAGTGTTTCCTAATAAAGAAAGAAGGGAAACTGACAGTTCACTTCATTAAACTTGTTGTCTGCAGTCTGTAATTGCCATATTTAATTGTCCTTGGAGACATTTTAAAAAAAGAATGTAATTTTTAGCACTGCCTGTAAAAACACAAGCTGAAATGAGTTATTGTCTGAAACGTCTCAGACAGTTTTTAGTCAACTAATCGTTTTATTGATCTGTAATGAGTCTGTTAGGCAATCCCTAGTTTACTCCTGGAAATGTGAGCTTTTATTTAGCTAAAGGCCTTTTATATTTTGGTACTTATCGTGCTGGCTGAGTCATTTTACTGTTTTGTAACCAATCACATTTTATTACCTAACACAGACGAACACATTTACCTCTCACTAGAAGTGAGAGGGAAGGTGGTGATACTTCCAGGCTCCACCAGAATCATAGAGCAAATTTATTTTGAGAACTGTGATTATAAACCGTATGATTTTGTGTTTTCTCTTGGTTTTCTATTAAATTCTGCTTTGGCAGGATGAAGTGTTCTGTCTCACCCACTCTTTGATTTCCTCTTCGTATCGCCAGCAGCCAGTGCGAAGCAGCGTGTTTGGCAACCCGCAGCATCTGGGAACTCTTCTGACCCTGGACAAAGTCAGCTGTACTCAGCCATTCAAACATTTGCAGTTATTTGCACTTTATACAAGACTTCTGCTGCTCTGCATGTTTGAGCACCAAAACATAACCAATTTCCTCCTCATCTGCAAACAATTGATGAGAATCTCCTCTCTGATTTCTCTTACATGTCTGTCTTTCTTGAAAGAATGCAGTACCCACCGTTGGCAGATACTGCATTCAGACCGGATCAATCTCCTGCAGGGGGGACAGAAGTTTGATAAAGGCCTTTCAAAATAGCATTCCTCTTTTTTTCTGCTTCCTCTACTTCTTATTCTTTCACTCCTTTTCCTACTTTTTATTTCTGTCTGCCTGTCTCTCTTTCTCTCTCTCGCTGTGGTTCACTTGATTATGGTATTGGTCTGTAGCTAGAGGGCTTGGCATCCAAATTAAACTTTTTGTCCCATGAATGTTCAGCTAAAGTGTCTCCAGAGATTAGCACACCCACTTGTTAGCGTTTGTGTAGGTGCCTCCATATGGTGAGCGTGTGCCTTTCTGTGCAGAAGCGAGGATATAATGTTGGGCAAAGTGTTCTTTCTTTTTCTGGATTGGAAATTCAGCCCAATAAAAGATTATTTTATGCTCATTTATAACACTGGCTATCAAGGATGAGGGCTCACAGGCGAGCGGTTATAGTTCCTACACACTGCAGTAAGCACATTTTTGTTGACCCTAAATAGTTAGGAATTCTTCAGCTGCTTTTGTGTGTGTGTGTGGGTACTGTTGCTTTTTATTTTATCAGCCAGCACCCCTGAGCCCCCATCCTCCAATAACAAACACAGGAAGCTGCTATCACCGAGTAGAACAGACAGTACATGAGAGAAGAAAAGCACCACGGCGCTCAATGGTCAACAAACAGGCTCTGGCCTCAGCTCGACAGGATGCGCAACATCTGTTGGGTGTGATGAGATGTCGGTTTAACAGTTTAGTCATGTCACATGCAGTATGATGAATGGCAATGAAGTGAAATGCCCCATGTGACAGGCTGCAGAAGGGAGGCTTAAGGATTTAAGATTAAAGCTGAAGCATTCATCTGTGCAAAACTACAAAGCAGCTAAGTGCAAAAAGTGAACTGATGCAGTTTTGTTGTTCCTGTGCAAAAAGAGTCAGCTCTGTCTGTAACTGCAGTATAAATGGGAATGTGTAGTTTCTTAGACAGTAATGTGCCGTTTGAAAAATTACTGTACAATTATGGAGAATAGAGTCTGTACCACACGCACAAGACTGAGAACAGAAATCTAACGTGTGATTACATGCCCAGAAAGAACAGTACAAATGTCTCTCTCTTCATCCGACATATACAGACCATGCACACTGTACTCTCAACTTTGTCATGTGCTTGTCTCTCAATAACCCAGCTTCATTCTTTCTCTCTTGTTAACTGTGTAGTCTGGATCTCTGCTTCTCCGTCAGTGCCCCTCCCTCCTCATTTCTTTCTCAGTGTGTTTGTAACTCCAGCATCTGCAGGGGACCTTTGGATTTTCATTTAAAGCCACAGAAACACTGCACTCTGCTCAGACCACGTACCTGGAGCCAGAGAGTTAACAGAGCAAGTGCACAGCCTGTAAACTGCAACTTCCTACACTGAGCACAAGTAAACATTTTCTACTTTCAGTTATAGTAATTACTCAGAGTGCCACACGGAGCAGTGTGTTGTGTCTTTGCATGGGTGGATTAATGAATTAAAAAGACTACTTTAGCACGGAACTGCAGAACTGCTGGCACTTGCATCAGCTCTCACAAAATATTCAGTTGATTGTATTTTTCTGAGTGAGCCTGCAAATGCACATATTTTAGTGGTAAAAAGATTTGGTGCAAAGCATCTAAGCACATCGTGAATCAAGACATTGACAGCTCCCTTCTTGTTTCTGAGCTAAAGCTTTAGTTACAGTGCAGGACGAGAAGAATAAAAGGAAAGTGTTTAATGGAGTTTGACGAAACAAGGTCAGTTCTTTATGTCCCCAGCACTACTGCTTTTAGGGGAAATAAGACAAAAACTTATATGGACAAGCCCTCACTCACATCACAAAGCTCAAAGCAACTCGGACAGGGCATAGGTCATAGGTGTGTTAAGAGAGAATAATCTAATCTAATAATATTGTGGAGGAGGAAGAGAGGGAGAAGGGCCTGAGTAGAGGGGAAAAGCTGGAGATACAGCAGTGGTCAGAGATGCATACAGAAAGAGACGGAAAGAACACTGAGATCGAGGGAGTTACTTTGTCAATGAGGTTGGCAGGGCACCAGAGCTCCAGTGGCTTTTGTTCCCAAACGGGAAATGAGCTCTGAATATGCTCCAGCTGTCTGCCTTCCTCCCTCCGCTTCCAATCTCCTTTCCTCTGTCTTTTGGCCACATCTTACTGGGCTCAACTAGACATGAACTGCCACTTGTCTCAACTTTCACTAATCAGCTTATAGAAGAACAATTCCTGTATTGTGTCTGAAAAGTTGGCTTGTTTGTCCTTTAGTTCCACTCTACCCTAACTTAACATGTTCCTCGCTTTTCCCCGGACTCCCCTACTGCTAACTGCCCCAGTCCTCTCTCACACACATACACTTGCACCCCAATTTACTGCACACACCTCTACAGCAACTGGCATCACTTCTAAATGTTTGGAGACCTTGACTGGGGCCTCATTTTCAGCCCGAGTGACCTTATGTACTTTTACTGAGCAGCTGGGGATGTTTATGCTGCTGCTCATTTGGTTGTAAAGAACCTGCATGATGATTACATTTTCCTTCCTAATAGGCCCCATAGGTTCACACTGAGTCACCAGACCTGTGCACTGTCTCTCAGGGACCTCCATGCCGCAGTCCCTATATGTGACAGCTTTATGATCACCCACCCCCACACGCTGCCGTCACATCCAATCATCCCTTTACTTCCACTTGCAATGAACAACGGCTCTAGCTAGAATTCCTGTGAGCACCCCAGACTTAGACTAGAGACATGGGTTAATCCTTTTCAGTCAACATATTCTCAAGGTATTACATACTTAAATGAAAAGACACTTAAACTAGTGTTTTGAGCAGATCCGGATTCCACTGTAATGTTTTATCTTTTTACACTTTCAAGACACTTTTACATAATAATCAGTTCCATCACCGTATAGACTAAATTACACATTTGCCAACCAAAACATTACAGTAATTTTCCTAATCAGAGATGAGATGTGAATGAAAGAGACTGGTTTGGGGATGTCAAAATGAAAAGCTCTGGTTGACTAAGCAAAACACATGATAAAGGTGCAAACCTGATTTTATGATGATTATAATGAAGCACAAATGAGACGAGCGTCGAAGGTGAAAGGAGGATACAAAAAAAAAACCAAAACACCAGAAACAATAGTGCAGCTATCGTGATCATGCAAATCCTGTGTGTATCTGTTCATGTCTGTGTGTGTAGCCTGTTGATCATATGTGCCCCCCCCCCCTGTGGATGGAGGACCAATCCCTGGGCATCAGTGAGACAGGTGAAGGCATTCGGGGGAATCTTCTCCACATCCAGCAGATTATTTTCCAAGTGGACCGAAGCCAAGGTGGAGCCAGAATTCTGTGGATGGCACACTCCCCACTGCCTAACCAGTCTGAAACCACAAAACAAACATTTCCATGTAGATACACTGTACTGCATAGTAAAGTCAGTAACTCAGCAGGGACCAGGGGGTACTTGAAGCTAGTAGGACACCTGTGCAGTTGCCAGGCAGTACATGGAAATAATGTCTCTACTTTGAAATGAATTTGACATTACAACTTGATTTTTCAAGTAAGTGTTGGAATTGAAATGGTATGAAACTTAGAAAAGGTATACACAACATAACAGGAAGAAGTCAGTCTGGTAACACTTTACTACAGTAGTGTACTGACTGATTTTTGACTTTTTTAAACTACAGTAAAGTAATATTGGGTGGAGACCATGATATAATAAAGTCAAGGTCATGTAAATTATTATTGCTGCTTTGGTCACTGGTGTTACTGAGACAGATCGAAGTGGGAAAGTTATATATAATTGGAAGAAACGGTTATGACTTCAATCATGTTCTTTATTCAAGATGCTGAAATTTCAATAGATGTTTTTGCATAAGAAACTAAATGTGTCTTTTCTGTCTCTTCCAACAGGAGCTGCACTAAAGCTATTAGGATGGGACTGGGCTTATCCCTGCATTATTAAAAAGCACATTTGACTCTCTGTGGACTCTTTGACTGACTTCATAGAAAGTCCAAGTGTACCTGATCTGGTTGTTGTCCAGTCTCAGCACCTGCAGGTTCTTAAACTGTCGAATGCAGCGAGGGACCTCCCTCAGACGATTGTTGTCCAATAGGAGCTCGCCCAGTGAGCGGTACGTTCCAACAAAAGACGCTCGTTCTATACCCTCATTGCTCAAGGCATTGTGGGATAGCCGGAGCGACTGTAGGCCGGGTCGCAAGTGACGGAACGTAAAAGCAGGGATGTGACTGATGTCGTTGTGCTGGAGGGTCAGGTTACGCAGAGAGCGAGGGAGACTGACTGGGACAGAGGTGAACTGATTGTAGGACAGATTCAAGACTTGCAGGGACCTGAGGAAAAGAAGAATTATGAATCAGTCAAATACTGTATCTACAAAAAGACCTTCAACTGGAAATTCTGCTCTTAGATATTTTAAGAAATGCTAACCACATCCACTCTGCTTCCAAACACTTAAACTGTAGACGTCATGTTTTATAGTTACTGGACTCCTGCATAGCGCTGCTGGGATCCAGTGTGGGAGGGTAGGCTGTGGGGGAACCATGGGGAAAGCGAAGAGGGGGAAGAGTCTGAGAGCATGGTAGTTTAATAGGTAGTTTGTGGAAGAAAAAGAAAAAAGCTTAGTTTGCAAGAAGAAGCGTGAACTGCCATAGAGTAAGATCTCAGGGGGCTGAGATAATGCAGTGTAGGGGTTAAGTGTTTTTGTTGGAACATCCCACACAGCTGTTGTGAGTTTACGAGACAACTCACAGCAAGAGAGGAACCTTATTTCCTGTTTCTCCACCATTCATAGACCAAAGAGACTAACATTGGGCCAGTGGGTCCAGAAGACTCTCCAATGGCCTCCAGTGTCCATACAACCAAGAGAAACAGGGACTAATGATGAGAAAGACAGTTATGGATATGGGAGGTACTTGGACCGGCACTGTGTGTGACTGACACTAGATCATGGATGCCAATGAGGTAAAATCCCTCAAGACATTAAACGTTTAAAAATCAGATTATTCTATTTATTTGTCAGCATCACAGGAAAGGTCACGGTTAATGTGAGGCCTTCCTCCCTCGGTTTGGACAAAGAGTCCACTGTAGACTTCAGAAAACCTGAGGTTGGTTACACGCTTCTCTGCTCAACAGAGGTGTAATAAAATATTTCATTAATGCAGCCATAACAGTATTGCTGAAAACAACATTAATGACAGAGCCAACACTCCCTGAGTGCACAGTTAGCTTTTTGTCTAACCTCTACCTACCGTGGCAGGTATGGATTGCTCTGACAATATGGTTTCTGCTTGAGATTAAACCACAGAATTTATTGCTCTGCCTGTTCTCAGTACCAGTTCAGACCAGTTGTGTGCTGCTGATTTGTATTCTAAACCTTTGCCAGAAAGCTCAGCAGCAGTCCACCACTGCTTAGAGCTCCACATGGTATTAATGAGCAGAGGGACACACAGTCCTCTCTTCTCAGAGCCCTCCACCCTCTGCACTCCCACTCACTGGCACCTACACACACGCACACACAGCAGGCAACATGTCATCATGTACAGGCAACATGACGTAAGGCAGCAACACTGACATACACACACACACACACACACACACACACACACACACACGAGTAAACACAGATGCACATATACGAACATGACAACATGTATGTACTGGATATTCAACAGACGAGGCTCAAACATGCCTCTAAATACTGAGTCAAGTTTCATTTATTACTTCATTTCTAGAACATGTATAGAGAGGCACACAGCAATTACACCAAAACAAAGGCATTTGAATGCATGAATGTGTGTGTGTGTGTGTGTGTGTGTGTGTGTGTGTGTGTGTGTGTGTGTGTGTTTTCTATGTTTGTGTGCAAAACATGGCCAGGAGTAATTAAGCTGACAGTCTGCTCATCCTCAGGGTTTTGGGTTGTAATGGCAACGAGCACACCGAGGGGTTTGTCTCACTTTCCCAAACACAAGTAGATTCAGAAGCACAAGTACAATACTGCTCCATCTGTGCTGAGCCCACTGTGCCAGAACTACACAAGCTGGTTTGTGCACTCTGGCACACTAACCAGGATAGTTAACGTAGCCAGGCAGAGCGGCCGTGCCAAGCATCCTGGACAGACCAAGACAGGACTAAAATACTGTATGATGGATGATGGCTTCAGCTACTGTATTTCATGTCTTCTTGGTGCAGGCCTCTCTGAACACTGAACTTATTAACACAGGCCAAAATCTGCAAGTATTTTAGGCCATTTGTCAAACCTGTTGAGGACAGACTGAGGAATATTTGGATTAAACGTAGACCAGAATTAAATAATTCACAGATGAAGTACTTAGTGCACTCATCCATCATGAGTACACAGCATGTATACAGTGGGTACAGAAAGTATTCAGACCCCTTTAAATTTTTCACTCTTTGTGTCATTGCAGCCATTTGCCAAAATCAAAAAAGTTCATTTTATTTCTCATTAATGTACACTCAGCACCCCATCTTGACAGAAAAAAACTGAAATGTAGAAATTTTTGCAAATTTATTAAAAAAGAAAAACTGAAATATCACATGGTCATAAGTATTCAGACCCTGTGCTCAGTATTGAGTAGAAGCACCCTTTTGAGCTAGTACAGCCATGAGTCTTCTTGGGAATGATGCAACAAGTTTTCCACACCTGGATTTGGGGATCCTCTGCCATTCTTCCTTGCAGATCCTCTCCAGTTCTGTCAGGTTGGATGGTGAACGTTGGTGGACAGCCATTTTCAGGTCTCTCCAGAGATGCTCAATTGGGTTTAGGTCAGGGCTCTGGCTGGGCCAGTCAAGAACGGTCACAGAGTTGTTCCAAAGCCACTCCTTTGTTATTTTAGCTGGGTGCTTAGGGTCATTGTCCTGTTGAAAGGTGAACCTTCGGCCCAGTCTGAGGTCCTGAGCACTCTGGAAGAGGTTTTCTTCCAGGATATCTCTGTACTTGGCCGCATTCATCTTTCCTTCAATTGCAACCAGTCGTCCTGTCCCTGCAGTGCCTGGTTTTCTCCACACATACCACTTAGAATTAACGCCAGAAAGTTCAATCTTGGTCTCATCAGACCAGAGAATCTTATTTCTCATAGTCTGGGAGTCCTTCATGTGGTTTCTGGCAAACTCTATGCGGGCTTTCATGTGTCTTGCACTGAGGAGAGGCTTCCATCGGGCCAGTCTGCCATAAAGCCCCGACTGGTGGAGGGCTGCAGTGATAGTTGACTTTGTGGAACTTTCTCCCATCTCCCTACTGCATCTCTGGAGCTCAGCCACAGTGATCTTTGGGTTCTTCTTTACCTCTCTCACCAAGGCTCTTCTCCCACGATTGCTCAGTTTGGCTGGACGGCCAGGTCTAGGAAGAGTTCTGGTCGTCTCAAACTTTTTCCATTTGAGGATTATGGAGGCCACTGTGCTCTTAGGAACCTTGAGTGCTGCAGAAATTCTTTTGTAACCTTGGCCAGATCTGTGCCTTGCCACAGTTCTGTCTCTGGTCTCCTTGGGCGGTTCCTTCGACCTCATGATTCTCATTTGCTCTGACATGCACTGTGAGCTGTAAGGTCTTATATAGACAGGTGTGTGCCTTTCCTAATCAAGTCCAATCAGTTTAATTAAACACAGCTGGACT